>NC_084950.1:9717924-10995424 GCF_949316205.1 Platichthys flesus | reverse complement strand
AGAAAAATAAACAATATTTAATGATAAAGTGCACAAGATAGATATTAACAGCGGTTAACATCAATATATATTAAAATCAGTTAAAAAAATTATACATTTACTTTGTATTCAATATTTTCTCTCACTGATGTATAAATTAAAGTCATTTTCTATAGACATATTTTAAGACAAAATGTTTACAAGTAAATAATTTAATTCCAAAACAGAAATGCATCCAAACACATCTATGTTGCATAGAAGTACATCAAAAGAACTAGTGAGTCTGGAAAAAGAAATCTGAAGGTTGGCACAGCAAAATAATCATCAGAAAAATCCACCCTGATCCCTTCTTTACTAAATCCTCTTTCTGTTTTCCTTGGCTGAGAGATTCAAGTGACATTCTGTTCTAAGTGTATTTATTGTTTCCTCTTTTTTTTATATTTAATTCTAAAAAAAATTGCATAAGCCCTGTGATATGCCTAAATACACCGACAAAGGTTCACTTGATTTCCTTCTGCAGCTATGGTGGCAAATCATTTGAAAATGAATACACAGGTCACTTGCTCGAACATTAGCACTGCGACGTGGCCCCACGTTTTCTCCCCCGACTCGATATGACTGAACCCCAGAGGGCCTGAGTAAGCGTTTTGGTCACAGGCAGTGAAAGAGGCTGGTTCACTGACACAAAACAGTACAGTGAGTTTAACAGCACAGCCAGACACACAGAGGAACCTTGACATTTGACTGATAAGAACACATTTTTTTTTATGGGGGGGGGGGGGACTCAGACCAGGGATTTTTACTAATGCACGAAAAAAAGCAGAGCTGTCAATCCGTCAGTTGCAGGTTTCGACGCATGGTTTTGACACAACGTGTGTGAATCACAGCTACACAGAAAGAAATATTTAGCATACTCTGAGCACAACAACAGCCTTAAAGTAAAACGTCGCACACATGACAACGGATGATGTGACAAATCCTCGTCATCCTCAACAGGTGGTTTGAAACATTCAACACAATGTGCTTTGGGCTTCAGAGCACAACGAGCGATTCCTTGTTATTGTGATTCTAAACTGCCCTGCACGGTAACATGTCGATGGACGTTGACCTTGACCGTCCTGCTGAAGATCGAGTGGTGCGTCAGTGTGATCACAGGACCAAAGGAGCCATTTACTCACATAGGTCCACATTCACATGGCAGTCGACACGAGACTGCATACGCCCTCGACTAAAGTAGCCCAGTGGATTGTCAGTGCGCCACCCACAGCCTCAATCTAGATCATAGATAGAGAGATCATAAGTGTATATCTAATCATATATAACCTTCTGACGTTCTATATTTTATGTTTATAGCGTATTTTTATATATTCTAAATCCGATATCTTTGTGTACTACATAAACATCACACTGTACAATGTGATTCTCTGATATGTTCTGTAATCGGCATGTGTGGTATCTACATCTGAAGTGCTGTACATGCTTATCTTCATCCCACAACGAAGGTCAGCTGTTTGACTCGGTTCCACGTAAAAGGCTCTGTTGTTTTGCGTTTTTTTTTTTCAGATTTTTCATAAAACTGACGATCATACAAACACTAAGCATTCCTCCATCGTTACATCACGTCACGAGCATCATGTGGGCAGTACAACGATGAGTGTCACAGGACAAACCACGAAGCTCATTCAGGTGAAATTCAACTTTTAAATCTCTGATAGATATGTTAGCTCAGTGGCACAGCACCGAAACAACAGTGTCTAACGTGGACCATGGTGTTGGAACTATGGTGGGTAAAGACATCACTGCTCTAAAAAGCCATATTGCTGTTCAGTGCCTGATGTGTCACTTGCACGTTTGCATCCTATACGAGCAAAAGCCCACAACTGGCAGCGTCTTGACATGGGAAGAGGTGGACGTGTGCTGGCAGTGTTGGACTGATTCAATTCTTATGGTATTCGCACATTATTCACTCCTTCTTCTAACGTATCCACTGAGGAATTACATCAAATTGTTTGTTTTTTTTATTTCCTCTTCTCCAACACTTTTTTGGTCAAAATTGGACCTGTGACATGGGCTTCACCTTTCGTTGAGCTGCTACCCCTTTGGTCATCTTCTTCTTGTTGTTGCTGTGGTGCTCAGGGGTTTGTCAGACCGGAGCTGACGAACAGCTTGTGCCAGCTGACCGCTCTCTTTCTCATGTCCGCCTTGTCCAGCCAGATGTAGGCTTCTCCTATCAGCGTCTTCTTCATGAACTTCCCGCCGTTGGACACCAGGAAAAGCTGGAAAAGAAAAATGGGAGTTAGGAACACATTCGTCCTTCTGCTGCTTTCCAATCATTGTTTTCAGGGTTGTTGTTAGTGCCAGCCCCTTCAAATATGCACTGTTAAAACCATGTTATTCCCCATGAGTAATTCAATCTGGGCCAAGTGACAAACTCTGATTTACTGATCGATATGTTTAACCCATCGAAAAAGAAACAAACAAGTTTAACAGCTGAATTGTGATCAAAGATGTGTTTTTGTGTTGTTCTTTATCACTTCTGCCAAGAAACTTACTTTAATATCGGCTTTTGTTTGTCTTTTAGTTACACAAAAACTATTGGACGGATTACCATGAAACTTGGTGGAAGGATGCCATACGTGTCCAGGTAGAACCAGTTACATTCTGTTGCAGATCTGTTTCGGCGAATCCGACCCTCCCGCCCCTTCCTCCTTGTTTTAACGATGTTGGTTTTTTATGTTCTCACCAATTTCCCAGGGATTAATAATTGGATTTGGATGCAAACAATCAGTTGTATTTAGAGGACTGATATCTGTGATTGTGTACAGTTTGGTGCAGCTTGATTTGATTTAAGGTGACTGGAAACTCAGCAGAGAGCATACCTCAGCCAAGGCCCAGCACCAGTCCCCTTAAAACACCCCATTCAAATTCACTAGATTTTTATTTGGATCTGTACCGATCTTCACACACTCATATCGGTCCCCTAAACATGCCTGATTCCTTTCATCAAAATCTATGAATTATTCAATGACAAATCAACGAAAACACCCAATCGCCTCAGCCTCAGGTTAAAACAAGTGAAAAGAAAATCCTGGATCAGTTTATAGAACGTATGATAATCAACGTTAATACTTGTTATGTGAGAAGCTTCCAATGTTACACTGCACTGAGCTGTTTTGAAGGTTGTTTCTGTCCACAGTTACTTTCTATGATTATTAGACCAATCAGTCGATTATAACAGCAGTAAATATGTCACAATAACAAATGTAATGAGATGAAAATGGTGCGTTATGAAACGTTATGCTCGACATCTGGACGGAGCCACACTTCATAACATCTGTGTGTTCACATCTGGGTGTGTGTTGTACCTGAATGGCGTGTCCGGTTGGGTTCATGGGGAACCTGAAGGTCTCGTTGAAAGACGGCTCCCGGTCATGTCGACAAACTCTGGTCTTCTTCTTGATGATCCTCTTCTGAGTGGCCACATTCACCACATACAGCTTCACGTACAGGTCTGAGGGAAATTACCAGATCATTAGACAAATGATGAATATGGATTGATGATTGAAACAAAAAATCAAAAACACACAAAGTATAATTGTACACACACACACACACACACACAAACATAGAAGTTCTGACCTGGTAGGTGATCGGGGCTTTTGAACTTGTACGTGATGTTTCTGCATTGAAGGATTTCCAAAACCAGCTGGTCTCCCTCTGGCTTCACCTCCTTCTTGAGAGCGACCTTGATCTCCCCTATTACTTGTGTTTTACCTGCTACATAACAAGGAAAGATGACATCAGGGATCAGCCCCTCAACCTGCAGTGCGCGACGTCGGCCACTAGGGGTCGCTCAATAAAAACATACAAACAAAACAAGCTTGATGACGTCGTGAAGCAGCGCGCTATCGCGGGAGTTGTTGTCTTCGTCAGCATTGACGATGGAAAGTCACCGGATGTGACGTGAACCGCGGATCAGGTGATGAATTAAAATGTTATTCACGTTCTGCAGCTAAGCGGCGGTGAATAATATGATCCACTGCAGTGACCAATGCAAACAGTGGGAGGGAAACACAGCTGACTAGTTAAAAGGCTAAATAGCTAGCAGTGTGTTTTACTCTTCTTCATGTCTAGTAGATTTTAAGTTCTATTCTTGCACTGTTTTCACTTTTTTTTAATGCACTTACATTCGCTGTATTACAGGCTTTGTTAATCTAATGCACAACTTTGTACAGCTACAGTTGTTTATCTTTAAATTTGTATTTATATTACCTATAAGTACTCAGGCTCTGTTACTTCCTTACAGTGACAGCTCTTCTGGTGGCTGGACCTTCTTCTCCCTGCAGATTAACTGCTACTTTTTATTATATTATGTTCTTGTGTTTGCCACTAGATGCCTAAATTTCCCTCGGGATCGATAAAGTATCTATCTGTATATATATAATATATTTACATTAAAGTTGGAGATTTCTATATATAATGTAGGTCTGAGGGTTTATATTTGTACCATGTACCACGCACAGACAGCATTTTACAGTTCAACAGAAAAAGCATATACTTGCAGTGTCACTGAAGCTTATTTTGAATTATTTAACAATTATGCATCACTTAACCTGGGCTCAGTGCAGAGTAAAACCAGGTCAGAGAACATCTTTGCAGTGCCTCTGCCATGTGCTCCTATCGATATTTAAGTGAAAGGGTTCTGCTGAGACAGGGTCAGGGTAAAATGTGTTAAATGAGTCTTCAGGGCTCCATGGAAATGACCTCCTCACCCTCATCTGGGTAACAGCTGTCAGGCTACGGCCTAAAATGACCATGGGCTCTTTGTTACAGATTGAAACTAGAGATGGAAGAGAGGCATCATGACACCTGAGCTACATGAAACGTAGATATAGTTATGAGTGCGTCGGATAGTGTGACACCTACTTCTCCTCCACTATCCAGAGCCACGCGTTAAGTCATTATGCCGGCTGAATATTGTTAATTGACAATAAGCTCTTGACTCAGCATTCCACTCCACAATTGAATAGTGTCATTATGGAAACTTGGTTTAGGGATTGTTAAACAAATGGTTAAAATAGTGTCGTTATTCAAAATATCCAGCAGGTGGAGACCTACAACCGAGGAAGAAAACAGTTAATGTTCTGTCATAGCCTAAGAACACAGGTCATTTCTTGAAGGAACTTGCCTTCATTTTCTGGGGTTCCCAGTTGGTTTTTGTCGGTGCCGTTGGGAACAGTCTTACCACTGTGAGGAATAAAACAAATTATGAGCACTGCTTTATTCATCAGACACCATCTTTGTGCTTAAAATCAGCCACAAATGGTCTTACATGCGTGGCACTTGGAAAATGGCACTGTCAACTCCAGTGCCCGCTCCCTCTTCCCCGTCCCCGTAGGCGTCTCCTATGAGACTCGGGGCAGACAGCACCACTGACCCTGAGACATCACCCAGCCGGTGTCCTGGTCCTGAGGGTGGCAAGAACAAGCGTGCAGGTGAGGATATCTATCTATCTTTCTAACTATGTATTTATCTATCTATGTATCTATGTAAATGTTTATCTGTCTGTCTGTCTGTCTATCAGTCTATCTATCTATCTATCTATCTATCTATCTATCTATCTATCTATCTATCTATCTATCCGTCTATCTGTCTATTTACAGGAAATTGTTTGCCCATGAACACAGTACAACTCCACTGATACAGCTTTTGCCACACATGCATGCGTGTCCAGCAGACATGCTGAAACACTGGAGAGGGAGCTATCTCTCCCTCCCTGACAGTGACGCTGTGACTGAGAATCACATAACAGTGTATCCCGGGAGGAACAGATCATCATTTGACTGTTTGTCCTTGAAATCATCAGTCGGGTGCATAACCTCTGTTAACACCCAGCAAATCCCTTAACTACAAATAAATGAATTCACAGAGTTTAATTCACATATGAAAATGGACTGAGAGTCAGATAATATCAATGTTCTTTCATAGACTTAATTATTGGGTCTTGGCTCCTGGCTACCATTGAGCTATGCTCATTCTATACAGTATGATAGAGCTGGATTCGTTCAGGGCATGTGTGAAAATGTTTCTGTCTAGACTGGGTGGATACATTCTTTGCCTTTCACATTGTGTACACACATGTGCTTTAAAATGATGACTAATGGTAGGTACATTTTGTTTGAAATAAAATATGTGACTCAGAGGCAATAGCTGGGAATTCAGTTCCCAAAGTCATTAAAGCACAATCATGTCTGACAAAAGTAACCACAAAAATTGGCACTTGCATATGCACACAATTAATTTCACAGACACACAAACATGAAAATCATTGAATGAGAGACACCTGGATTCATTTGTTACTTCAGTTATATACACATTTACTTATATGAACTTCATTTTGTTGTCCTATTTATGTTTCTTTAGTTTTATTGCATTAAAGTTAATACAGTAGGATTAATAATATTTATTTATCTTATGTTGTCTCACCTTCCCTTGACACTTCTGTTCCGCTCATGGATAGCTGACCGCTTTACTCTCATTGGCCGGTGAGTGCAGAGTGAGAATCCATGGTGACTTTTTAACCTCTCGTTGTGACTGTGTTTCCTGGTTTGACTGGTTCAGTCTCTCATTTGAGTCCCCTTTGGTTTTAGGTGGCAGGAATGGAAAAGGACTAGGGTATGGGGTGGGGAGTCTGTGTGCCATTCCTGTCTGTGTCTGAGCAAGTTTTTTTTTTTTCTTTTTTCTTTTTTTTTATTTGATCCATATGGCACACTCACAGACAGACAGCAGCGCCACAAAGTCTTCGGTGGCCAGCGAGCAGTAGCCAGGGGAGCTGCAGCTGCATGCTTAAAAAGCTCTCACACTGGGCTAACTTATCTCAGAAAGGGAAGACAACATAATTCTCCATTTTGAGGGCATCACACTAAAGACTGTGCATAAACATGAATGGGTGTTGTTAATTAAATTATTTTGGTATGGTATTAGACGTGAGGGACAGCCATCCCAGCTTGGTTTCTATACTGGGGTTGGAGATCTCCACACTGGGTGTGCAGAAACCATATGCTTGGGACTGGCACATGCACACAACATGACACAGTGGGGTCTGAGGCTGTAAATTTGGAGCTAATGCAAAACATGTATTACTTTTTTAATAAATCTTTGCAGTGTTAATAACGTTCAGCAGTATATCTATCTAATGTGCTACTTGATATAACCAAAGATGTAGAGAACACATTAGACAGATGGATAATGTTGAATGCTGTATTTGGAAAAGCTATTTAGTGCACTGAAAGTACTACATTTTATATAAAAAGATAATTAAAGATTAAAAGATCGAATAAGAAAAGATTTATACAGAAATATAGTTTTTGATATACAATACCTCCGTTTTTTTCATTTTCCATATGTCTTGGACTATACTTTTAAGATTACTCTAACTTGCCTGAGGCTGAATAAAACTTAATTTGAGGTCAGAGGAAAAAGAAAGAGCTGAAGGTAAAAAATGAGGTGACCACACAGCAGTTCAGGTTTTCATCAAACAATCTCAACAGAACTTGCATGCTGAGGAAAAAAGAGGAAGCATGTCCCAGGAAGTGTATCATGGGAAGGGGCAGAATTTACTTGGTTGCAGGCGGGACTGATGGACGGCGGCCTCGGCAGCAGCGATGGCTATCCCAGCGTCCTCAAGGTGGGCCTGAGTGACGCTGCTCTTGCTTTGGCTTCGGGATGGGCCGTGGGAGCGCAGTTGGCCATCAGAGGATGACTTGGAGCTGCCCGGGCTGCTGTGTGACTTCTCCAGAGGGATCATCTGCATGTCTGCAGGAAAGAGAAATGGATGTTCACGAATGACAAGAAACGGAGGGTGAAAATAAGCATGGTTTCTTAAATGCACCTTCAATTTTCTGCTCCACTGAAGCCCTAGATTGTACCATAGAGCAACTAGAGTGTAATTATAGTTGTCAAGACATTATTTGCGTTTTGGTTTCTATAGTAACCTATGGTAGCCTCTATTTCTATGAAAACTGATTGACCGCATTTTAAATCACAGCTTTTGTCACAATTGAGAACCTGACAATGTTAAAATACCAAACTAGTCATATAGAATATACAGATTAATGGAAACTTATTGAAACAATGGATGAATTTGAGGCTAGAACAGATACATGTGGTGTGTCGTTTTACCCTTAGCTGGATCGGGAAAAATTCCATGACTTCTGCTCTTGATTACAGAGTTTTTAGGTGAATCATGGATCTCATCTCCCAGTCCTTGAACCTGTCCCATAACATGCCCAGACCCCAACCCAGGTCCTGACATGTGTCCTTGGCCATGTCCCTGATCAGACCCAGACCCTGGTGGGCCTTGAGCAGCATGGTGGGCTCTGTTGTGCTCAATGCTCTCACTCTGCTCCCTCAGGGGCAGCCAGCGAGGAGTGTTGTCCAGCTGGGTGGTGTTCGATAAGTCAATCAACACCTGAGACACAATAAGCGAAAATAAAGGAATAGAGAAAAGAATATTCGATGAGAAATGAGAAGTTTTGCAGGACAGTAGCAATGCTCAATGTATTTAGCATTGAAGGAAGCTGGTCAATGGAAAAAAACAACCAGCAGGAACCTTTTGTACTGGTTAAACACAAAATGTATTTGACAGCTTCTTCGTCTTGATTCAAATTCCAAAAGAACTTACCTCTCCAAGGAAGTCATTGGAGGAGGTTTTGTCATAGTCCCACACCGTCACCTCCAGTGTCTTTTTCTTTAACTGGAAAGAAAGAATGGAAAGAGGTGTTAGGGGCACAGATTGTGATGAGGGGTCTCATGTGAAGTTGTGTGAAGGAGAGCAGTGTGTGTGCTTGTGTTTGTGTGAATGTGGGTGGAGGAGAGAAAAGAGTCTTGGTACACTTTGCATGCAGTAAGAATGAATGTGATCCTCAGAGGGTCATTTATTGTAATGAGTAAAGACCTAAAAGGTTACTTTTGAAAGTGTGTGTGTGTGTGTACATCCCTGTTAATGTGTAGCATATGTGTGTAGTAGTGTAGTATTGGAAGAAGGCAAATGAGTGAAGCAGCAGCCTTTCTGAGATCAGCAGTGAGACGTGATTAACCTGAGGCAGCCCCAGAGGAGCTCACGAAACCACTGGCTTCACAGGCCTCCTTTCTATGACCACTAAAGTTACACCGCATCTGCACTCATCCCTCCAAGCTGTAATTACTGTCTGGGTGGTGTCTCAGTCGCGAGCGGCACATGCTCCTCGCAAACACAGACATTCGAGAACAGAGCACGCGCCCGAACACGCGGTGACACCCGAGCTGAGAGACAAGCTCACGGGGGCATGTTTACCAAGTTTCTGCAACTCTTCTCTGTTCACATGACTCGCAGTTAGACTTTCTGAGTGGCGGGTGTGTGGGAGCAGAAATGATGGTCGTTAAGTTGAATCTTGGGAGTGCTGAGAAGAGGTTGCACGGGGATACTGATAAACAGCCCTGGGGACAAGGCATGAGGACTGAATCCTAATAAGAGTATAAGGCATCCACTTTTCCCTTAAGTGGCCTGTAGCGCATACAGTAAGTACACAAACAAGACATAGTGAATGCCTGTGCGTGAGTGCGTGCGTGCGTGTGTGTGCGTGTGTGTGGTGGGTGGGCGTGTTAATGTGGTTCTGCACAGTACCTGCTCCAAATGAATGTTCTTGTAGATGACAGTTTGGTTCCATTCAGGGTTCATCGTCTTCTGGGCATACTTGGTCCTTCTCTTGTTATCAGCACTGATAAGTTGGGATATTCAGAATGATTGTCAGCATGAAATTAAAATTTCTCTTTCTTGCATGACCCCATGGTAAAACATCACCAAACTGTGATATGCTGAATAAATGTGGACTGAAGAGGTGTTTGTAAAATGGTCCTCGTGTTGTGTGTTGTGTGGAGACGTCAGAAACAAATTTAGATGTAAATACATTTTTGTATTGTCAGTTTGGACTAAGATACAGAATCACAAATCACTTCAGAGACTGGAGAGCTAAACGTAAGAGGCATGGAGAGAAAAAGCAATGATAGAAGTGTTCTCAAACACCATGAAGTAGAGCAGACAGTTGGACAAACAACAGAGGCCACAACAAAAGGGTGGAAGACCACTTTGGAGACGTGGAGTAATTTACACAAAGTAAAAAGAAAAAAACGTAACACCAACTAAAAGCAAAAGATCAGCACCACACTACCTTGCATTCTGGACAACCATGACTTGGCTGAGGGAGTCCAGAAGAGGAAGAGGAGGGCAGATATCACAAACAAGAAAAGCAAAAACACAAAAAACAGTCAGAGAAGCCCAAGGAGCTCAAAGTAAAGGCAGTAGAGGATAGAGATCTGAGGCAATCAATATTCTACAAGGTGTATCAGTGTTTTCCTACCAGAGCAATGTATGTGACGCAAGACTCCTGAAAAAAACCTCACTAAGATTACACTTGGCTCATGGGTGATTTAATAATTCACTATTCTGAACTGCTGTTGGGATACATGGCTGTGCACTTCTCTGCTGGAGTCAGATAAATACATTCCAAAAAAAATATTCACATGAAACCAGAACAAATGTGATCTCCTACAGAGCTTTAATTTCTAACGTGGGGGGGGGGTATAATCGCATAAACAGGTCTGATGGAGTCATTATCTAAGAGCAGATACTGTTACACAGTAAGATAAAGGTTGTATCGATCTCTTCTCTGGCTCTTCACAGGCTCTCATGAAGCATGCCAGCAATGAGAGTAGGAAGCTGAGGATCTTTTAATGGGGGAAAGTACTTCCTTCAGTCAAAAGTGCGCAGAATATGAAGAGCTTGTGACTCCAGCGGCGTGTATGTTTGCACACATAGTAATGTATGACCAGGTAATCTGACGCATTGTAATGTAGCGGTATGGTATCTCCTGTAATAGCTATGTGTAAGGTAGAAAAACACCCATCCATCGATTTGTAAAGACAAATCACACTAATAATGATTGCCTCATATCAAGTCCTGTCTCATTCTCTCATAAGAACTCAGAAGTAGTTAGTAGTCGTAGTTTCACACAGCAGAGTCGATACAAAGTCAGAAAGAAATAGGGGGAGAGTAAACAAGACAGACACAGAAGCAGAAAGGCAGGGACACGGACCAGACATTACCGAGAACTCAAACACACTGAGAACTCACCCTCGTCCTGGTAAGAGGTAGACCTTGACGAAAGGGTCGGAGTAGCCGTCGTTGTCTCTCGGGGCTAAGTTTCTAGCCTGCAGGACGTGTACGATCAGGTTTCCTAGGTTCCTGTCATAGTTTATCTGGAGCTGAAGGGGGAAAAGAGCGAGGTGGAGGCGACGTGAGAAAGACCAGAGTCTTGTTGCAGTTGAATTTTCCTTTTGTAGTCTTCTCTTACCTGAATTTCTCCTGTGATGGGGTGAGGCATCGTCATCACCTCAGCTGGCTGAAAGGGGAAAGGATAAAAGGGCGAGGGGCAAGCAGTAGTTAAAAAACGGATTGGATTAGTTCCAGAGACAAAATTGACGGACCTGACTTGACCACCGAAGAAATGTTCATGATGGACTTCAGCCATTACCCTGGGAATTGCTTGCAGTGTATTGGACTCTCTTAAAATGTATATATCATATTGTCAGCTACAAGTTAAATCGGTTGCAGAGTAAAGCTTTCACCCTGGATCTATCAGTCTCAGGAGAGAAAAGTCCTCCAGTGAAGTGTTAGAGGGTTCATCTATTATTGGAGCTACTTAACCATTAATAGAAAAATAAACTTCTAGGCCTAACGCTTCTTATTTTTGTATTTTTTAAGAATCAAGCATTGGGAAATTTGCTCATAATATATGTCCCTTTGCTGTATGAAAGTGCATTCCATCTGTGAAAGGCCCCTTAAGCCAGGGTCAAACACTGTACCACACGGTTTTCTTGATCTAGTGTAATTGGTCTGTCACTCTCTGATGAACACAGTCACACCGTTTGACCTTCACATGCAACCTCCTCTTTGTAGTGTTGCGTGATGTAATACTAATGGAATCTCAGCAGCCAAGGATTATGACGGATCACACAAGGTTCCTGTGCAGGCTGTTACAGACCCTCGCCATTATTCATTCAGAAACATATCGTACTCAAAATATCGGCCCCTGACATAGTTGTACACTACTTCTGTTTATGTATTTTTTGCAGTAACTGACGTCTTCGCTACTAGAGAGCCTGAGATGAGCCAACAGCAGCGAGCATGCATTACCTTGTGTCGCTGTTTTTTGTTTATGGCAGGGGACGCGGGCTGGCCAGGGCTTGGCACTCCACTGGAGGCCGCCGATCCAGTCCCCGAGTGGAGGAGGGCGGAGCGCTCCAGTGCAGAGAGGACCCCTAAGCTCCCGGTCAAAACCCCTGTTCCTGCCAAACCCGGACCCTGCTGCTGCGACACCTTTTGCAGCTCTGCGGCCAACTGCTTAGGATCCACCCCAGGGGAGCGCTGCCCACCTTATGAGACAAATGTGTACAGTAATGCGCATTGTGTTCATGTGAAGTCGGTACACAGATACATGCATGCATGCATGCAGACAGAACAACAAAACCTTGTACATACCAGCCTTAAGCTGGACATGGTGCTCCAGGGCTTGTGGGTGCTCAGGGTCAGACAGCATATTAAGGTCGCTGTTTGGATCCATAGAGGAAATTTGTAATGGAATATAAACCAGTGTATTTTTAGCAGTATCAGTCATTTTGTGATATTTGTCAGATGAAGGGGTGTGGGATGAGTAGCAGAGAGAGGAGAGGGTGGGAGGGGGGAGGGGTGCAGAATCACCATATTGCGACTAAACATGTAAGAGTTTCAGTGGGATGGAGGGATAATGATGACAGATCTAACTCACAGTCTCACGCAGAGCTCCGCCTCTGCACATGGCTGGCCCATGATGCACTGCACTTCTTCGTAAGTCTTCCCCATCAGAGGGACTCCGTTCCACTCCAGCACCTGCATTCCTGTGGTGGGATGAAGGCAGATTCAGAGACTGAATTCCCAAACAATATGTTATCGCCTGTGGACAAATGTATCTCACCACATCTCTAAATATGAAACATGACTAGTTCTAGTGCAGCCTATGTAATGCTTCAATTTATTATACAGCCAGGGGAAAACATTAATTATTCAGTTTTTTGTTGATTTGATCTTATATCATTGCACACAGACACAGCACTGCAAACAATTTATAATCTACTCAGTGCACAGCAAACTCAGACTTCCACTGCAATGCCAGAGCTGCACGTGGCCTCACTTACACAAGTGAAACCTGGTCCTCAGATTAGACCTCTGCTTCTGAGGCAACTCACAGGCTGCTGTGACAATAAAGGCTTGAATTAGTATCTCCATTCCCTTTTGCACGAGCCAGCGCACATGCTCTCACCGTATAATTCACCATATCCTCCCCCCACGTTATTTGTCTTTTCACCTGAAGGCATGTTCTGCCCCATCATTTTCTCTCAGAGAAACATAAAGATAACATTTGCACAGCTGCATTTCAACATAAAATAAATGTTAATGGCTTCATCACATTTTATAATATCAAAAATAACCCTGGCTGCCTCAGTATTAAGACAAATTTATTACAAGAGTCTCAAATATGCATTAGCTGAACTGTCCTTCAACCCCCTCTTTTAAGGCAAAGTCATGGCTGTCCCCATGGTGGAAATGCCACTGAAGAAAGAATCTAGAACCAATTTAGTCCTAAAAATATCTTTAAACTTTTGGAATTACCATTAATGTCCCATTTCTTCTCTAGAGATCAACCATTTGGCAATTCTAACAACTTCAAATAAGAATTGAATGGGGATTTTCAAAGGATTATTGTTGCCTGTGTGTGTTTGACTATGCGGATGCCTGCTTTTGGTGGGTTTGTGTGTAATGATGCTAAATATAGCCTAATGACTAACACAGCCCAGTGCTGTGGAGGCGGAGTTGACAGGCTTTTTTCCTGTGTTGGGATGTAAGAGGGAATGAGACATGACAGACCACAACACAGCAGGCTACAGCCCTCTTGCACATCTCCATCTGGAAATCATTGATTCATTCAGAGACTTTTACTGGAGGCTGTCGCTGCTGCTTGTATTAATGGCAGTTAAAATGTTAGCTTTTACATCAATAATGTCTTGGGCCTTAGACATGGTCTGTCTTACAGTCTCACACCAGGATAACTCAAATTAATGAATTTCCTATACCTTTAAATGTGAACAGTGTATTTGTTCCTGTTGAACTGTATCACGTTTTCTTAAAATTCCAAACTATTTCATCACATAGTTGAAAGTTGTAAAGTATAAAAGTAATAAAGACTCCCTTCATGAACTCCTTTTCTTATTCTTCTCTTACCTTCTACAACCTTTCCTGTCTGTTCTGCCACACCCCCAGGGATGACCTTGGCAACGTAGGCTCCGATCTCTCCTCTGCCCCCCGGAATGTCCTTTCCACCCACGACACGAATTCCGAGTCCATTCCCTGAGAGGGAAACAAGCAACCCAAATTCCAATCAGTAAAACAAGGAATTCAAATGATTGTATTGATAATCTTTGCATGATCTGTGTTTGCTCTATGTTTGCCGTATACCTGAAACACTGGTGTCCCGCAGGTCTCTCTTAAGCGTGACGCAAGTGTGAGGGTAGGCAAAAGGGACCAGTTTCATCTGAGAGAGATATCAAACATTTAGAGAATGCAGTACATTTGTTCCTCATAGGTTTTCATGTTTTCAGGAAGGAAAGAAAATCGTATAAAGCCGAGTGCTAGCTTTGATCTCACCTGTCTTCTGTCTGACATGCTTCCACTTGGCTGATGCCCTTCTGTCGGCTTGTCAAACCAGTCTGTGTCTTCTCTCCTCAGGTGGTAGGCTAGGCAGGGAGAGGTAATGGTTAAAACCATGTCCACACAATCGCACACCTTCTATATCCCTGATAGCTTGATGCTTTTCAGCTTTGAACATGTTAATAGCTACTTGGGCAGAGATCAATCTTGTTATCAGGAAATGTGTCATGTGTATCCCTGGCTGCTTAAAGGGAGAACGATCTCTGATCTGTTCTATCAGGACACCTGATGAGTGAAATCAAAGGAGTATAAACTCTGCTTCCCCCTATTAATATCGTCTGTGGGATTAAATCATCTCTGTAAACACACTGGAGTCATTTTCAGGAGCATTTAAAGTATGCCATGCTTTTGATACCATACAGCTTTTCTGTCCATATTTTCAACGCTGCTGTGTAGGAAACATTGTGAATGGTGAAAGAGGCCCTAGAAAACTCGGTGATAATAATTTAAGTCAAAACAGTACAATTGGAATTGTCCCATTATGTGTTTTGTTCTGTATTATTTCTTACTACGAAACTCAGTGGGTACGGTATAAGTCTACCTCCTACTTTAGCTTATGGCATAGGATCAATGACCATATAACTGTAAAATGTACTCCTTATTTATGTACTGTAAGTGCAGTGTAACATGGCACCTTACAGAGCTCATCATACAGATAATCTAATACCTTTTTGACAATGATATGTAACATTAAATGATTTTGTATACTCATTGTTGCAAAGATTAATGCATGGAAATATTCTACATTAGATATGTGAGTAATCGCTTTAGTGTTCATTGCAGTACTTTGTCACTAAGGATAGAATGTGCGCAGGTCTGCTGAATGTCTCTTTGAATTATCAGTAATCTAATCTCCCCGAGAAGATGCACCAATAATGAAGAAGATAAATGGCTAGATGATCATCTAGTCTGAAGGTAAATGTTGCCTCTTACCCTTGAGTCTTAGATGTAAAGATTAGAACAAAATGATCAGTTCTTGTCAGTGTTAGACTTGTCTGATCTAGAATCAGCCTAAACCTGTAGAATTTGGGTAAAAGATCTAACATGTATGCACTCAAAAGCACATGTATATCATTTTATGATATATTTTTTTGTGGAACACTTATTCATGATCACAAAATATACACATGGTGTTTTGAAAGGTGCATTAACATGAATGCTGGGAATGGGTTTGATGTGATTACAGTACCATGAGCAGTCATTCCAGAATGATGTGAAAATCAAATCACTACAACACAATATTTAACACATAAAAGATTTCTAGTGGCATTAAGATGGGATTCATTCCAGAATGGATTGAACATGTCAGCTACTAGAGATCTGCTAAATGACATGTATTGTATACAACTGAGATGTGGGTCATTCCAGAATGAGTCTGGTTTACAAAATCAACCAGGGAGTGGGATCATAGAGAACCATGATATGCGGCATGGAGGCATACAGTCTCTGTGTAACTACATGGGAATCGAATGCTGTCTCACCTTCTATATTCCAGTTTGGGCCTCCAGCTAGGATACAAAGTTGTATATATGTTTTTTCAAAATGCGTAAACATTAAGGATATTCATCTTAACAATCTACAGGAACTGTGCTAAGACTACTGTGTAGTGTGTATACTTCTCAACATGCACTGAAAGCAGTCAATGTAAGATGCATGCTTGAAATTTCTGAGAAAAGTCTGACATTATTAGCATGTCAGTTTACAAATCTAAGCATAAAGCATTTTGACATATAAAACATGTAAATTACACTTTAGTTCTTAAGCCATCTATCAAGTCATGTAAGACTGAGCCAAGTCTTAGTATTATAAAATACTCTACCGTGTCTGATACTTTCATGAAAGATTCTGGAATCATCTCTGTTCAAAGCCAGCATGGACTCACTTAGTGCTGTAATCAAGGCAAATGGACACTTTTAGGTGTTGTCAGGACAGATATCACCTTATCAACACTTTAAGTATACTGATTGTTAAATGGTCCAGAACTTAATTTGAACATACTTGTTGCTGATATGCATTGCGATACTTATCTGAATATCTTGTGCAGAGTGCAGAGTAACTTTAGGAGTTTCTACCAAATGGAGGTAAAATATCTAAATTAACCAGAAAACGTATAAAGTACTTTTCCATATTTCATACTAATCTACCGAAAGGGAATTATATAACCTAATGGAACACTGCCAATCCCAACCAATGTAGAGATAATACATGTCAATATTTTCTGTCAAACACTAGGGGACATGGACATCTCACGTGGGAATGAGACATCCACAGCAACAATCCACAAGCAAAAAACAATCACTTTATTAAGACGGAAATGGAAACATGAATTGCACAACATGCCAGGATGCAAAATTGGGTACAGATAGAAAATTAAAGACGTATAGAAACACAGACAAATAGTTAACACAACATAGATGAGACACAATCATTTGATGCCTAATTTATTTCTTTCACAGATCACATCTAGCTGCATGAAAGTCCTTTAAAAATAGTGTGGACATACAAATATTTCATATTTCATATTTTTATATCTGAATTGCTCTTAAATTGGTTTCTGTGTCACTGACCGGATCAGCGAGAATCAACTACACAAAGGGAAATGCCATCAAAAATAGTCAAGTTACTGCTACTAACTCTTCAGTATAGCCGTAGAACAGTAAGAACATGTCTTTCTGAGGCAATGATCTAACCGGATCAGCGAGAATCAACTACACAAAGGGAAATGCCATCAAAAATAGTCAAGTTACTGCTACTAACTCTTCAGTATAGCCGTAGAACAGTAAGAACATGTCTTTCTGAGGCAATGATCTAACAAAGTCACTGTTCTGCAGATTGGTGGTGAGGGCTGGATAAAAAGGAAGCGAGGATCCCTAGATACTCCTCGTCGTCATGTAAAAATCATTTTTCGCAGCTTCCAGGTGGTCTCCAAAGCATCCCAGACATTCTAAATGCCATAAACCAAACATTTTCAAAAATGTTCAGTAGATTGTATGTATAGTTCATGTTTAGGCTGAAATAAGTTTATGAGGCACTTCACATATGAGACAATGTTTGAATATTACATTGTTATTTAACATTAACCTAAGTTGCAAATATAGTTTTTTTTTTCTAAACACGAAGCACAAATCTTTGTTGTTCTATTTATAAAAAATAATCCAGCTCCTTCAGTCCCTGCAAATAGGCTTTTCTCCTGTCATTATACACCACAATCTATCATTACATAAATATGTATGCAGTATCTTATTTATATTACAACTCTGGATGTATTCTCTGTATGTGCTCATTGTAGATACTTTGCTCAGAGGTACAATAAAATATGTTGCTCTCACTAGGAATAAGGCAGCTGTAATATGGAGAATATGTATGAATATGTCCAAGGCCATACAGTTTGTTCATTGCAAATTTGGTACCAATGGGCTTTGAGTAACTGTGAAGGAGTAAAGCCAACGAGGAATTAAAAGAGAAAGCATGCTGATGAAATCATAGAGCAGAAATGGATATAACTGATTAGTGACATACATAAACTCGGGCCAGGAGTATTATGTACCGGCAAGCATGCAAACAAATAATGTGACATTTAGGGAAATACAGTAACAGACAACCAACAACAACTTGATAGTGCGCTGATAATAAAGGATGAAACAGTTAATGCAAAAAGTCAGTGAGACCACTAGCATTAGCATGCATGACAAGCAAGTCCACACAGTCGAGTTGCTGCAACAGTCTGAGGCTCCATTTACCTTCGCTGTCAGACATGGCACCTTGCAAGTCATCCATGATGAATGCAATGTCTCGATCATAGCCACGCGTTCGAGATTCCTCCCTCATATGTTGCTGTACCTCTGGCAGGGAATGGCTAGAACCAAATTGGTCCCTGGAGTCAGCAGAGATGGGAGGGAGAGGTCCGGCTGAGGCTCTAGCCATGCCCATAGGCTGCCCCACTGGGCTCAGAGGGCTCTCTTCCTCAGAGTTCTGAGCCACAATGGGGATGCGGCCCCGGCTTTGGCTGATAGGTAAACTAGTTGGCTTTACTCTGGCCACCCCAGGGGCAAATGCTGCATCCAAGACCTCCCCCTCTGTTTTAAGTCTAAGTGAGGAACTGGATAGGTCCCGTTTAATAGATAGATCCAAGCCATAGACAGAAGAGGGCCGAGAGGAGGGGCGGGATGAAGGTCGGGAACGACTGCCACTTGGGTAGGTGCCATCATCCTGGACAGTGGCTCTGATAGTAGATCCCAATCCAAGGGACTGCCCAAGATTAAGAGAACCAGCTAGGTTGGCCCCGAGAGAGGAGCCCAAGTATTTTTGCTGCTCAGACAAGTTCTTTCTTAGCCCAAATGTAATCTCATCCTGAAGCAACCTAGCCCTAGCTGCCAGATTGCTAACAGAGGAGGCTCCAGACCCCATGTAGCTGCCGTAGTCAGGCTCCAGGTCCCTACTCTCCTGAATTGGGGAGAATTTTGTGATGGCTTTAGGGTCTATTTGGGCCTTTTTGCTCTTCATCTGTTTTTGGTAAAGCACTGCTGCTGGTAGTTGCTTTGCAGCCTGTTTTTCAAGGGTGAGTCTACCAATGCTATATTTCTCTCCTTTAGGAAAGCTGCGGAAACTGCTGTCACTGGGGAGATACTGGGGTGGTCCCAAACCTGTTAAATGTTCTAGCCCCTCAGTTCCTCGCCGGAACTCTTGCTTGATTTGCTGCTTCAGTAGTTTAAGTTCATAAGGCTCTTCCATAGTGTCATCTTCTCCTTTACCATAACCTTGAAGACGAGATGAGCCTAAAAACTCTGCCACCTAAAACAAAACAACAATAGATATAGCGCATATTTAGTGTTATCAATGCAGACATTTTAATTAAAGTCACACAATAACAGGAGCCCTTCAAGGTTGTTAAAATACCTCCAAAATAATTGATTGATGACCTAAGTCATTGTGTCTTCATTTGTTCAGGATTCTTTTTCAGTGACAGTAATTTTTTTATTTTCAGTAACGTATGCATATACATGATGAGGAAGGTAAAAATAAAGGTTGCTGTAACAGCATAGTATTTACCTCTGCTGTTCGTCTGACTTCTGCTGCTCTTAGTAGTCTGTCTGCCTTGGACATCTCCTTATCAGGCAGGTTGAATCCCGAACCCATTCCAGTGCTGCTCAGCCCGGTTGAAGACTTGGTGAGCTCCCCTATGTCATCTATCAAAACATAGTTCCTGGCATTGTGGTGGTCAATATCAGCATAGAAAGAATCAGCAGAAATACTAGACATGGGACTAGAGGCCATGCTCCTCTCCTCTATCCCTAGCCTCAAGTCCAAGTTGCCATACTTGCCCCCCAGGTGAGCAACTCCATAGCCACTTTCTGTGGAGGTTGGTACAATGAGCATAGGTTGGCTGCGAATTACTTCGTAGTTAGTATTGATCTTAGGCTCTAAATCTGAAGTGGTTTGTCGCTGCTTTGCCTGCTGCAAGAGCAGAGCATGTTGGTAACTATTTGACTGAGCCTGGGCATGGGAGAGGGTTAGAGTTGAGTAAGGAGACACCTGTTGGTGGTAGAGGGACTGCTGCTGATAGAGGTTCGGTTGGGTATAGGGACTGGTGGTTTGGGTCTGGGGAACATACTGGGCATAGTGGGAGTAGGGACTGGTTAGTGTGTTGTACTGGGAATCAGCTTCTGTCTGTGGGGGGATGAATTGGTCAAACTCAGATTGGGGTGCAGTCCGTGGTCTCTCCTGGCCATCACCCCTACTCTCTCTGAGGTTGATAACCTCACTGTCTGACATGTAATCTCTTTCCTCTGCCACCCCCTGGAGATAGGCCCTCTCTCTCTTCTCTCTCTCCTTCAGCAAGGCATCCTTACGTCTGTTGATACCCATCTCCAGGTACCTGATGGGCAAATAAAGATATATATCTTTTTACACTTTAAGCACCGACCATACTATTAACATTATAACCAAAGAGACAAATAATGTTCCAGTTTCTCACACATTAGTACCTTTTACTATGTGTGAATGTGGAGGAGTCTCACTGAGTGAAGTCAAGGCAGCCTTTTAGCCCATAAGCTATCAAGGTGAGAGGGGAATCATGCAGATGCATTAGGAATAATGATTGCAGGAGAGGGGTGAATGCAATTATATTGGTTATAATAATGTTATGTCATAATAATTAGTTACTAACATTATTTGCTATTATATTAAAGTCCCGAGTCTGAACAATGGCAACAACCAAAGAGTGTATTGATGTTAAAGACACAGCATCTCACCGAAGCTTGGCATCAATTTCTTTTTCCTCTTCATCTAGCTCCGCCTGTTTTTTGCGTAGTTTAGAGGATTCTCTTTCCACCAGATTGAGCTCCTTGTCAATGTCCTGCAGGATCTTTGCCCGAGCCATTGTTGTGCTGCGGGCCAGACGACGACGTGCAGAGTTGCTGCTGTAGCCTGACCTTCCTGTCATGGATTCATCCTCAGGAGGGGGGTCTGGCAGTGTCCGTTTTACTTTCTTTCCTGTGCCAGAGGGAGAGCCTCGTCCCTTAAACATAAAAACAAGTAAATCTGAGAGTCACTGAATAATACTTTAAACACTACAGAATTCCTTTTAATTCCATTTCACACCATACTTTCCTTAAATTTTTGTATTTAAACCATTTTCAGCATGCTTAAACAATTCTGCTTTAACTTACAGTATAGCTGTCTGCATTGTATCCACTCATCCCGTCCTCCCTGGTAGGACTCAGGGATATAGGATCAGATAGAGACTTTTGACCAGTCTTTGATATTCGAGGGCCAGAGGAAAACCTGGTTGGGTCAGCAGTTAGCATTCTCTGCCCTCCAAGTGACTTTTCTGGGGACAACGGGGAGACTGCAGTATAGAAGATTTTAGTCTTGGTGGGAACATCCGCTGTTAGGTGTGTGCTGTATCCCACCTCAATAGGTGTGTGCCTTCTATCTGAGTCTGTCTGACAGCTAAGACTGCCACCTCTCTGAGAGTTTTCGGGAGCTGAGATGTGCTTAATAATTTCCACCTTAGTGTCCATCTTCACAGTGGGTCGTTTGATTGATCCAGAGTGGTCAGTCTGGACAGACATCTCCGCCACTGTCTGGATAGCAATGCTAGCGACCTTAGAGCCATGTTTCCCTTCACTGCTATGTTTTCGAGAGCGCCGTCGAGCTTTTGTGGGGGCCTCCCATTCATCTTGGTCTTCATCATCAGTCTGAGCTGAGCTGTCAACATTTCTCTTATTCTTTTTTCTCCTTCCCACAGGCTGCTTTTCTGCTGAGTCTTCGTCATCTGTCTGCACTCCACTATCAATAATTTTTTTCCCTGTGTCATGGTCAGCTTGCAGCTTATGTCCTATACTACTATGTTCCTGGCTTTCCTCTAACTGTGCTGTAATTAATGGAGATGTCGACTCATCTTTGACAGGCCAGTACTGACCACCGTCCCCTACTCCTGCATATTTAGCATCAAGGAGGTTTCCTGTGGTACCAGTGCTACTGTAGTGCTCATCTAGCTGGCGTTGGAGTTGAATTTGGAGTTGTTGGATTTGCTGCAGCTGCTCTGTTTGTTGGACATATGTCTCCTGCTGGGCCACCATGTGAGCATGGTGCTCTTCTTCCTGCTGCAGGAGAAGCTGCTGTTTCAGAGCCTGAAGTTCCTCAAGCTCCCTTTGGACCATAAGCTGTTCCTGCTCACGGTAACGCTGGATCTCCTGCCTCTCCCACTCTAGCTCCTCAGCAAGACAAAGTTGCTTAAGTTTCTCTAGCTCTAGAAACTCCCTCTCCATCTGATACTGGACCATCTTAGTGTTGTCTAAGCCAGGGAATATTGGGGAAGAAGCCAAGGCATCCAAAGAGGCAGCAATTGCTTCCAGAGTGGTGTCAGAGTACATTTCTGGATAGCCTGTTATAATGTCAGCTAAAGCTGTGGGTAGAAGCTCCTTAGGAAGGCCTGTGTCAAAAGGAATGATCTGTCCCGGGTCTGTAGTAGGAATTAAGCCATATGGATATGGCACAGACTGGTTTTGGACTGTTGATGTAGGTGTAAAGGTGGTGCTTAACACAGAGCCTGGTTGAGTTGTAATTGCATACGTGGATGGAACTGGGGCAGAGACTGAGGAGTAAACGATTCCAGCTGAGGTTCTTAGAGCACTTTTAACACCGAAAGCAGCTGCAGGGATCTGGGAGTATGGATCAGAAGTCATCCCAGGGTAGACTCCAGTAGTTTTGTGAGTGAAGTCTAGAGCTTTACCTGCCATAATAAGTCCAGAGATATAGATTTTAATTTAGCAAATACATTATACAAACATAGTGTTCTTTATGTCTGAAGCTGAAGGTCATGCAGCATTGATTAAAAAGAATTCCATTGCACATGCATATAAGCAGTCATTTTGGCTAGCAAGATGCAAAACCAAAATATTGAGGGAGAACACGCAGGCACACACATGCATCTGTGAAAAAAAGAAAAACAAGCAGCCGTTAATATTAAATGAGAACATGCATATCAAACAACAAAGCAAGTTAAACCTTTAAGGAAAGCATGCATTCATATGGAAAACAGCCACACATATCTTCAGTAAGCAAAGTCTCGAGCTGTAACACTACAGGCAAAGCAACTTTGTACATAAAGTTTCAAATCTATTAAATAAATCAAATGCAAACACCAAATGTAAATGGAGCATGGCAACATGAATTAATACCCCAAAATACTCACCAGGAGAAAGTGTAGCTGCAGTGAGGTCTATAGCACCATCTGAAGGTCCACTGAGATAGTCATAGTCGTTCTTGGAATCATGGGAGAAGAGTCTTGCTTCTGTCAGGTTGGTCTCAGACATTGATGCTTTTATACCATTCATACCTTTGATACCATACATTCCAGCATTGTCATATTGGTAGTGGTCATCTCTGTAACCAAAACGATTGTCAGGTTGGGTTATAACCGGTGGCTGTGTTCTGCAGCTTCCTGTAAATGGTAGCTTGTAAATAACATCACAGCATACACTCCTCCGACTAGCTGTGAGGTCGACTGGAATCCCATCATCTTCTACAACAGTGGTCACCACTCCTGGGCTTGTGCCAGACAAAGCTACCATAGCTCTCACTGGTCTGTAGTTGGACAGATCCATTGCTCCTGTAGCTTCTAGGGAAAGCACAGGACCTCCATTGCTGATGGCTGCTGGGGTTGCAGTCAGTTGCTGTTTGACTTCTGAAGATACAAGTGCTCCAAAAGAAAGATTAATGGGAATGTCCTGAGCTTGAGATGCTACTGCACTGACCAAGGGCTGAGAATTCACAGGTCTGTATACAATCTGTGCAAGTGGTTCAAATGGTTTGCAAGTGGTGAGAGGCAGAGGTAATGATGTCACAGGGCCCTGCAAATCAAGAGGTTTCTCTGCTGGAGTGTTGTTATATGAGGCAATAGTTGCTGTGCATGTGACTATTGTGATGCTGTCAGTGACAACCGACAATGTGGTTGCAGGGGTGATGACTGAACAAAGATTGACTATCTCAGGCTGCACTGCTGTGATTTGTCGCCCACTAGAGTCACTTGAGAAAGACTGTCGACGTGACTCAGGTTGTGACAGGTCCATGCCTTGTTCCGTCATCCTTAGGCCGACCTTCATAGTGCGTAAATCGATAACATCACCAGGATATATTATCTTCCCATTCTGTTTTGGCAGGGATTGGACTTTAGACATGTCTGGCTGTATAGTGATTGCTACACTGGGTGGAGGGACCTGTGGAAGTCTTTCATGGACAACAGAGACAGTCGTCCTCTGGACCTCAGTCGTGACCACCTGAGTGACCAGGCTGGGGAGGCTTTCAGGGGGTTGACCTAAAGTTGAAATTGAAGACGAATACACGTGACTCATGCTTGAGACCAACTTTTCTGGTCCACGAATCTCTTGGCTCTCAATAGACTCTTGCTGAATTTTGGTTATGGTGACTGGGGTCCCAGACACACCCTGTGGAATGTCCTGTACATTGGGCAACGAGGTTCTCCTGCTGTATGCATCAGTGATTATCTCCAGAGGCTGATCATATTTCGATAAATAAGTTAACACTTGTGGATGTTGTTCTGTAGAAGGAATGGATTCTCTCCTGTAGGGAACCTGAACACCATAAACATCAATGGGAATATCTTTTTCAGCTGGCATGCTTAGTACCTGTGCCAATGTCAGTGGTTGCTGCATTGTTATGGATTCTCTTCTGGTGGCAGCAATGGCCTCAGTTGTAACCACCTGGGTGGGCATATCATATTCCACAGGATAGGGAAATATCTCACTTGATGTGTATAGTGGCTGCACCGTGGATGATATAGATGTCCTCCTTCTACTTGTGGTTTCCTCTGTTGTAATAAGTCCAACTGGCACAGTTGATGGTATTGAAGCTCTGCACACATCAACATTCTTTGTTATAATTTCTGTGGGTGTGTCACGTTCAAGCTGCATTGCAATGACCTCCAGTGGTGGCATTGAATGTGAAATGACTGAGGGTGTGATTGCTCCATAGTACTGTGGTATAACCAGGGGTACTTCTGGCTGGACTGCCATTTGTTGGACTTCCGTCATAAAAGGTGATTGTGTTAGTTCGGGGACTGTGGGAATCATCGTTCTATCAACTGTGGTTAATGGAATTAATTTAGTTACTTCAGGTGTCGGGATGACTTCAACTGTTACATGTTGAGTTTGTGTTACTGGATATGCTGTTGTTGGCATTCTAATAGCAGAATCCATTGTAATAACCTCAGTGAGTGATTCAAAATTTGTGGGAACAGTTACCACATCTGCTTCAAGCTGTGGTAGCTGCATATATAGCTGCTCTGTCACTATGGGTAGAAGGTGTAAAGGCTGAGCAATTTGTGGTACTGATGTGAGCTCAGCCATTGTGTGATTATTTGCTGGAAATGTTTGGTCTGTCAATGTTTCAACAACCGCAAGTTCATCTTCGGCAGGAATTTGCTGCCTCACTCCAGGTATCAATGATCTTATAAGGCCCTCAGTGACAATGACATCAACAGGCATATCCTGTGGCATTTCTATTTGAGTTTCAATTTGTGTATTAAGAAACGTTATGGGCAGTACAGCTGGTCTTTCTTGGAGAACCATTGTATCCAAAGGTAGCACAGGCTGCAGTGGTACAACAATAACCTCTTGCAGTGGCTGTGGTTGCACAGGTACAGTTTCTAGTGGGGCCTGTGGAACTGGAGTTTCATTTGAAATATGTCGAGGAGCTGTTGTGACCTGAGCAACAGATGGTATAGACTGTGCTCTTGCTGTACCTTGGAATGTTAGTGGATGAATAACAACCTTTGGCTCCGGAGGCATTGTGATGACTTCAAATGTTGTTTTAGGTGGTGGTGGTGGTTGGGTAATTGATTGTTGTTGTTGTTGTTGCACATAGGGTTTCTTAATTGGAAGAGGTACACTATATACCTGTATGGATGTGCCCTGATCTGATGACACTGTGATGACATCAGCCACAGATGGTTGTATTACTGAAGACACAGAGTCTTCCCTGGTTTGCTCTTTACCGTTCAAAACCTCGGAGATTGTGACCGCCTCCATTGACACTGTAAGTGATGTGGGTATTGGAGGTGGATGCCTTACAGTGGGGATGGTGGTCCTACTCACTGTAGCCTGTGCTGAGAATGCCTCAGTAGGTGTTTTCTGCTCTGAAGGTGTGGTTTGTACCCCTGACACTCTTGCAGCTGGAACAGACCCTCGTCTTATAGGTGCCTGGACTGTTATACTCTCTGTCGGTGAGCCAGGCTCAGATGGAAGTGTTATCACCACATAGGTTTGCAAACATTTGCCATGTCTAGGAGACAGAGGTGACTTGGGAGACGTTGCACCAAACTTAGAATCCACAGGTCGTGTTAGGCTAAGTGACAGAGCATTTGGAGGTTGTTTGGTCCTGGGCAGTGTTGCAGCTTTATGTGCCACAGGAGGAGGTGGTTTGACACTTTCTCCTGGCTTGTGGCTGAAAACCAATCCAGCTGGAATTGATATAGGCTTAGGTGGTATGGGCGGGGGAGGCTTGGCTGCTTGACCATGACCAATTGCTGTAATAGAAACATGTGGTCCTGGAGTTGTGCTTTGCCATACAATTGATACTGGAGTGGGAACTGGTGGCTTTGGATGAACAGTTGGCTTGGGTGATGTAGGAGGAGGTGTATCTGCTACATGTATTTCTACTGTGTCTACAGCTGTGGCTCCTACCACAGGTTTAGATGGAAGTAGTGGAGATGAACTTACTGGCACAGATGACAGATAAGTGGATGTTGAGGCTGTAACTGCACTGGGTACATCTGAAACATGGTCTGTGGCTATTTGAGTACTCTTAGGCAGAGAAGCAGTTGAAGTCATTGACCCTGTACTCGCTAAAGTTTGTGGGGTTCGTCCAAACAGAGATTTGTTTTCCCCACTGGGCACTATGAAGACTACATGCCCTTGCCTTGTTGGTGTCACTATATGAGGTACATCAACACTATCTGATTGTATATTTTCCATTCTGGGTTGTATATCCACAACTACAGACTGCATACGCTGGCCAGCTACTGAGGTTTCCATGGCTGTGGTAGTGGTCATAGCAGGTTTAACAAGCTGAACAGTCTTTACAAATGGCAGTTCTGTGTTAGGTTCCGGTAATGACACTGAGGTAGACCGAGGGGGTGGAGGTGGTGGGACCTTCTTTTTGACAATAGCAGTTGATGTCGGAGCAGATCCAGGCGACTGGGCTGGTTGAGAAAGAGCTGGGATGACCTTTGGGGTCATTGATGGTACAGCTGGTTGTACAGGGACTGAATGTACCACTTTGGCTTCGGCTTGAGCGGGGGTTTTTACAAGGGCTGAAACTGGTAGTGGAGTCCTTGGAGAGATTGGAGATGTAGTTGAAACTAGGTCAGGCATCTGGACAACGACTGGCCCAGGGCATGAGGCCAGATTGACTGAACCGGACACAACATGAGCTGAAGCTGGAGTAGAGAATGTCACAGGTGTGGATGTAACTAGGGCTGTTGGTCTCGCTGAGACACCAACAGGTGCTGGACTTAGTACTGAAGTCTGTATGACAGCTGGCGCCTCCATCGGCAACTGAGATGGAGATGAAACTAAGTCTGGCATTTGGACCACAACAGGTACAGGAGACATCTCCCCTTGGATTTGAGTCGGTAATACAGTTGTAGAAGGCTTAACTTGAACTGCTGCAGTTGTTTGAGCTTTGGATGGATCAGATACCACATCTGGTATTGTAACTATTGAGTCCCCACTAGACGGTACTGCTCCAATTGTGGCAGGCGATGGTGGCGAGAACTCTGCAGGTGATTGTGTGACAAATGCAGTCGGAGGGGTTGGCGTAGACAGTGGAGTTGAATCTGATGAAAGAGGCGTTTGAGCTTGGAATGGGGATGAAGAAGTAGCGTTTGAAATCAAACTAGAATCTGGAGTGGCTGGTGAAGTTGCAGTTGATGCTGGTGATACGGGGGACGGTGTACCGGTGAGTTCAGGGGCTGATATTGGAGTTGGAATAGGTTTTGGCTCTGGAATTTCACAGACCACACATATAGGCTCGACATCAGTGGTTTCAGACAAAGTTGGACTCATTGATGGATCTTCTTTAGTGTCAGAGTCATCACTGGGGGTAATGTCAGAGGAAATGCCGACACCATAATCTTCTGCAAGACTGTCATCCTCTTCCTCCCCAGATGAACACTGAGTAATCTTGAGGTCTGGTATAGGGAACAATGATTTCATGAGTGCAGGATCTTGAGGAACCATAGGCCTAGCAAAACCTATCGACACACTTGGAGTACTGGTAACAAAAGTCATGTCAGCGCGGTTAGGCTGTTCAGTGGGGCGGGGTGGAGCCGGCCGTTTCTTTTTCTTTGTTGTTAATTGATTGGAAGTTTCAGTGCCTGTAATAGGAATATCAATTTGCTCAGTGAGGAATGTTTCCTGTATAGGCATAGTTACCACACAGGTCTCAGCCACTGGTGGAGGCCCAGAGACTGAAGTCCCTGTAGGTGAACATTCCATGGCAGTCTGGGCCTGCTGAAACTCTTGCTCTATCATCATCAATTCTCTTTTTTTCTGCATCATCTCCTCATAAACCTCTTCTGGTGACCTAAGCTTTTTGTTAAATTCAAAGTCAGTATTCTGTGTGGTTTCTTCCTCTTGAGATTCACTCAACTTAATAGCAGGCTCCTCTACTAAGGATTCATAAAGATAGTCCTCAATTGCCATTCCTCCATAGAGTGGCTCAATATCAGGAGGACTCTCTCCTGGTATCGCTGTTGTCTTCTGAATAATTTCCTCATATGCTTCTTCAGCACTTTTCAATAATTTTGAAAAGCCCTCACTGTCTTCAAATGGATCAGTGGGAGTGTATGGTATCACTGTCGGGGAAGGCTTACGTCCTCGCTGTACAGCTTGTCGAGCCTCTGCTTCTGATTCTATGCTGGCATAGTACTCAGAGCTAGATGGTCTATTGGTTTCATCCATTATGGTGACCTGTCTGAGATCCTCTGAGGAGGAAACATATTCAGCCGGAGACAGTGGCTGACCATGTGCTCTGAGGTCATCTTTATCTTTCCCAAACTTCTCTTCTTCAGATGAGTCTTCAATAGTTGAGAGAAGCTGGGTTGGTTGCCTGTGCTTACCTTTTCGATGCCGTTTGTCCCCACTGACTTTCCTGTGACTGGGGCTGCTATCACTGTCCTCTTCAAGTGATGAGGCTGATGTAGGTGAAGATCCAGGAGTGAAGCTAGATACCTGAACACTAGATGATCCCTTTGACAGAGATTCTGTGATGCTCTCTACTTCTTCATCAGTGCTTTGTCTCTGTTTCATGACAGGAATGGCTTTCCTGAAAGTAGTGCTGGGCAGTGTTTCAGGAACAACTTGAGCAGTTGATGTGTCAGTTTTTGGGAGAGATATTTTCCTTGCCGAGTTCTCCTCATTGTCTATGCTGTCTTCTCTCAGCAGTGGTTTGGTTGTCACTGTAGTGTTATCAAGCTCTGATTCCTTGTCCACTCCCTCATTTGCCAAATAATTTCCTTTCTCATCGTCTGAAAGAGACATTTCCTCTTCATCAACCATTCCCATTATCTGCTTGCGGATGAACTCTTCATCATCATCAGAGGAATCAGGGCTTTCTGTTTTGATATCCTCACTGCTGGATGAAACATGTGTCACCTTTAGTCTCCTCCTTTGGACCGTTTTTGAGGGTGATGGTGTGAGGTCACTTTCACTGCTCTCATTCATTGCTTGGAAACTTAGACGCCTTCTTTCAGCTTTAACTTCTTCATTTACTTGCATGGATGGTTCTGTATTTTTATCATATTCCCTTGTGTCACTAGCCACCTGCTCATCATTTAATTCCTGTAATATTGGTAGAATCTGGGGTTGATCGTCATCATGCTCCTCTTCTTTAGATTTGGGCTTGGTAGCCATTGCAGGGAGAACCTGTCCAGTCGTTAGGGAAACGTTTCTTTCTGTCATTGGCTCATTTTTGGTCTCATCTTGGTCCTAGAAAAAGGAATACAATTTAAAATAAATACATTTTCTCGATTAAATAACTATACTTTATGAGACATACAGTAACAACAATTTTATGAAAGGCATTTTATTATGAGTAATTCGGAAACATTGTATAATGCAAGCAATGGAAAATGTAAGTTTCATTACATGGTGCAATTTAGTTTTCTCCAACAGCAGTCCTCCATAATGTGAAAATTATTTTATTTTCAAGAGGACACCGATATTTAGTCTTTATGCAGTCTGTATTAAATAATTGCTCTCCATATTATATATATATATATATATATATATATATATATATATATATATATATATATATATATACATATTATTGGATTATTTATCAATAATTGTTTTTATAAAGATGACCTATACTTACTTTAATAATGATGCCCTTTGTAGATACTGATGTCGTCTCCGGAGTTGAAGTGACAACAATCTTTTCAGCCATTTTCTTGATGTCTGCCTCTGTCAATGGTTCTGCCTCCAATACCAACTGTGTTTCTTGTGCTGTGTCATGTCCCACCTCAATTTGCTGAACAGATTTGGTTAGTTCTGTCTGTTTGACATCAACATCAGGCTTTACTTCCTTAATAATTGTCTCTGGAGCAGAGAAAGGGGTTGACTTTACTTCAGTAACTGGAACTCCAGGCAGAGCATCATCTGCAGCAAGAGGGGAGGTGGAAACGACTGTAGCCTCTGTCACTGGGGGTAAGGAAGCTGTAGGGATACCTGCATCAATTTTGACTTTTGGAATATCAGGTTCAGACTTTTCAGATATGGGAAGTTCCATCCTACTGAGCATCATTTTCACTTCATCTTTTTTAGTTTCCACGGACAGAGGTTTGACGAAATCTGCATTTGGCCCTTCAGCCTTTTCTGGTACATCTGTCTTTATCAGATTTGCCATAGTAGGTTCTGCTTTGAATAATACTGGAGGCTGTTTTTCTTCTGTAACAGGTGAACCTTTTACTGTGGTCTTGTGCTCGATTTGAATGAGAGCTGCTGGAGGTGTTGTTTCCATCTTGACTGAAGTAGGATCCATCTTTGGGCTCGGGACCGGTGCTGCCTTGAGGGGGGCAGGTTTGGCCTGTGATTCTGCGGCTGCAGGTGTAGGCTCTGCCTTCTTGACTGCAGATGTGGCCTGCGTCTCTGGCTTTGCAGATGCAGGTGAAGGCTGGGGCATTTTTCCTGAGTCTCCAAGTTGCCCCGACAAAGCCCTTTGAGTCTGGCAGTTCAGACACAGCCATTCCTTCTGCAATAATACAAACACATCATGTGATTAGGCAACACTCTTACCAAGATCAACATTAATCACCATACATAAAGTAGCAGTTTTTGACCTCTGTTATATTGCATACAAAATTAACTTTCAGTTATATTCGGTTGATGCTAAATCACCATTTTGGAAGTTTTATTATTAGATCTCATTTCAGAAAATGCCAAGAGGGTATTTCATGAAGAAAGAAAGTCATTAAATCAACCTAACTTATAGCATGCATTGACAAATTTAATTGGTTCTGCAAGAAAACTGAAGCACTGCATTGAGCTTGCAGGGCACACATCATGTTGCTACCTTTCACCATTATTTTAAGATAAATACCCATTCCTATGATGTTTGGTGGTCCAGCTCCCACTACAACTACAACCCTCTTATCTTTTGGTTTGAAAATTTTAGTTTATACCTTTTTATTGATTACCGGCATTTTCTCTAATGAACAATTTGTATATGCATGCTGGAGAAACATTACAGTAGAATTGTCCAGACACTAAGGGGTGTAAAATTTACTCAGTGGAATCTGCAATGACATAAAAGGAATGCATTTACACAACGCTTTTCAACATTCACAGGACAAAATGTCTGTCATTTACTGATTTAAAAAAACATTCATAAAAAATAAAAAATAATTTCATTTTATTTATCAACAAATTGGTGAAGGTTGTGACAATGAACCAACTCCCAGCTTAAATACAGGTCTATTACCTTAATATATACGCAATAAACTATCCTAGTCACGGAGCCCCCTTACAGCTGCATGGGTGAAAAAAACAAACAACAAGGCAGTTTCTCACTAGCAACTACGCCGCAGCTCCCTGGTCGAATTTCCCCTACACTATACAATACATACATCCATGCTCCCACAGGATACTGGTAATAGTAGTCCGCCAGCACAACTGGCTATATGTTAAGGCAAGACACCTCCCCCAACACAGCAACAGCGTCTGAAGCATCAGTCGGCTCGCCACTGGCAACCCTGCCCACCTGCCGCAGCAAATCCAGAGACTGGAATAAATGCAGCCAAACCTCACACACAACGCCAAAACGTCTACACTGCATGCAGTGTCTCAGCCCCCCTAGCAGGAAGACAAAGCCCAGGAAAAAGTCACCACAAAACACCATCAGGTACCTTTTTATCAGCCAATCACCGCCCGTGCACTCACTTTCTCATCCAGCGAGATCATCACAGCAGTCTTCACTACACATTGTCATAGCTGGACAAATTAAACAACCAAAGCAGCTACACAGGAAAATTATCATAAAAATAACATTTCAAATAAAGCTTGTGCTCCATCATATCAGCATGCTTACTGCTATTGCACTAGAACTTAAATGGAACTAGTAAGATATCCATAACAATCCTTACCTTGCAAAAGAGTTAATCACATTTTACAACCAATGCTACTACTTCCAAATTCAATCCCCTATGGACACATTTCTTATCACATCGAAGCTCCATTAAAGAACAGCTAAGGTGCAGAACCATAAGCTGTCAACAGATGAGGTGGTGTATCTGTAGCAGCCTTGCAAACCAAATCACAGCAATGCGCCTGCCTCTGCAGAGCCCAGCAGAGCAGGTCTGAAACACCGGGCAGAGGAGGAGAATGCAGTGCATACATATTCTGTTTGTGAGAAAACCTCGAGTTTGAATTGCTTTATCCATGAGATAAATTATCAGAACAAATTGTCATCATGGAATCAGAATGGCCCCAGATGCACACTTATGTGGATGCACTTTATAAACAAGAGGATGTCTCCCCCAACATACACATTATCTTAGAGATAAGCACTGGTTTAGTGACGTAAATAAATCATAGTTCACAGGGGCATGTGCTGAGTTGAGATTTAATAAGTGATGTAATCTGCCCTCTGTCAAACGCTGGTTTAGGCTGCTTTTACAATCCAGCTGTGCTGGACATTTCCTCTTGGTTCCCATTACCAAGCCCAAAATATCCCACTGCTGTCACATCTGTGATCATGATCCTAACCAGAAAGGCAAGGCTCCAAAGAATATTTAAATATACAACTAAAATTGTGTTGCATATATTTACTGATATGATCGAAAATATGTTTATTTTCTACACTGAGACTGTTGTATGCAGTAGAATGCTAGAAAACTATATATATATATACATATGTGTGTGTGTGTGTGTGTGTATGTGTGTGTCTGCTTGACTTATGAAATCTGATGGTCGCACTTTGACTGATAGTAAAATGCTTTTTTTAGTCAGTTTTGGTTCAGTCAGGAATATAATAATCCTGTTTGTGCCCCACAGTAGTAAACAAAGCCTCACCAGCATAGTGCATGGTGCTGATAAGTGTGTAAACCAATTAACCATTTAAACCTCCATTCCCTGTGATCTGATGCAAGCTCAGCCCCAAGCTCAGTTTTATAAGTTACACGGTTTTACAGTAAAGCTAAATCTCCAAGAGGGTCATTTATTTTTCTCTGTAAAAATGTAATAATGCCTCTGTTCATTACAGAATAGAATTCTGAAAGTAGTTTATATAATGGTGCAGATTATTCTGTCCCAGAATTCAGCTATTAACATTTGTCAAAGTTATTAATTCCCACACATCCTTCCACTTCTCGTCCTTAGCCATGCTTGCAGGATGTAATCCCGGCTAACAAGGGGCTCCTGTGCAGACAAATGATAACCCGCTAAATCAATTCATTGCCAAGGCCACAGACAAATGCTTATCATGTGTTATAATAGTAATCACATACTCCAGCTTTTTCTAATCATCTCACATGCCCAGCAAAGCGGCCTTATCAGAGGCATCTAAAATGAAGTGATGCTATCTTTATAACTATTAAAAGGAAAATAAATGAAATGTAAGAAAGATTGCCATATTGTAGGAAAGGGTGTTTAAAAAGATAGGCTTTCTCTGCATATACAAATCTGGCATTACCATAACGTTTGGACAAAATGAAAACAGCACACATTTAAGATTATATTCTTCACAGTGACTGATGTTTAAACCAACATAACTCCAGTAGCATGTTGTAACATGCGCCATAAACCTTACTTTCCAAAAAAGATTTTCAGTCATTGAAGATATCTGCACGCGGAAATTAACATATCAAATATTCATGTTTACTTTACTTTAAGTCATTAAACTGTGTGCTGCATTCCCCACTCTAATTCTGCTTTCCTCTGAGTGTTCGAGAGAATAAAGACTGATAGAGAACGATCATTCACAGATTGATGAGCCGTGCCAGTATACTCCTGAATGTTTTTACTGGTCTATTATACTCCCCCTCTCCTGCAATCTCATTATGGCCCTGCCCCTGCCCCTCACACCGCTCCAGTGGCTGGTAGAGCACAGGTCCTTGTCTCTGCAGGATAGCTGACCTCATTTCAACCCCAGATATGAACAGATGGACAGAGGCAAATGCAGTAGTATCCAAATGCATGTTGCATTTACACTGTTTTATATGCCAACACTCTATCAGATAACTCATTCAAAGTTTTCATTCTCAACTAAACTTTAGAAAGAAAAATCCCAGTCATCAAAAAGACCTAATCCCATCACAGTCTCTTTCAGCACTACCTCAAAGCCACACAGTCCCAGAGCCATGCATCAGAGCCACAGGGTTTGGAGAATGGCCATCAACCTTTTGTCTAATTAAATCTGTTTTATGACTAAAGAGCAGGAGTTCCAAGCAGAGAGCTGTGGGAGCGGCTGCTCCCCACGATTAGCCTGTGAGCTGGTTACTAGACCTTCACAATGACAGCAGTCAAGAAAACGATGCTCTTGACACACAGCCATTCTGCTTCTGCAAAGCTTCATGACAAAAAAAGCCAAGTTCACGTTGGTCTTTGTTCACAGAAAAATACATTATTTAATTCATGCATCATTTATGCATTTGTGCAGGAAAGGAACAAACGCAGGGCACAGATTTCATTAAAACTTTCTTGATGCCATATTTTTTATATCACTTCTATCGAAATTACACAAATGTGTGTATTAGCATTTGTATACCACATTTGTTACGCCTCACCATGCATTATGAATGACAGGTATGTAGTTCCAGAAGAGCCTTTCATTCCCTTCAAATAGATCAAACAAGTAATTTATCAAGTATTATTTGTGCAGAACTTTCTGTTTCTAATGCAACGCCAGTCTGCAGACTGAAGGGACTGAAGGGCTGAAGGGCTGACCTTTTGTCTGTGGCCTGCATCACAGTTTCTCAGCCCCTCTTCGTTGCTTTCTGCTGTTGATGCTGGAGCTAGTAAGTTTCTTATTGATTTTCTGGCATATGCTTTTGGCACAAGCTGTAGCTGGCTAATTTACTTGGCTTTCAGCAGCCCCCACAGTGCAGAACCCTTCATAAATCAAGCCCCCTGATAATAGAGAATGTTGACCTACTAATTTGTAATAAGCAGAGTGCTCGGCTCTAAAGACAAGGAAATACAGCCCCTGCTTTTTCCAGTCTGACAAATGGTGCATCAGCAAACTTTCATTCGATGGCAGGGTGCTATGGGCTAAGTCTGGGGAGGAAGAGACAGTGGAGGGTGTGGTATTAATGGAAAGCAGACAGAATATGGAAGACACGGGGAGGTACATAAACAAAGCTGAACCTCTTAAGGGAGGTCCTATTCCGTCTCCTCTGACTAACACGTAATGTATTAAATAGCTACGTGGATCATTTTCTCATTAAGAGGGAGATCATTGGAGCTTGGAGGATAAGTGTCGTAGCCTTCAAAATGTCATGACACATGAAAACATTCTATATCCCATCAAGAGGTAAGTACAGTAATGCAATAATATGTGCTCAGTAAGAACTGAATGGAAATACATAAAGACAGGGATAATTCCATTATTCAGCCTGGTTTGAGCATTTCAATATGTTTTAAACCGAGCATCAAGACCAACGCATATCATCAGTCTAACCACTGTTATCCCAGTAAACAAGGCTGTGAGGAGACGCAGCAGGCAGAGTGTGCTCGGTCTCAGAATGTGGCAGAAACTTGGACTATGGGCAGAGTAGGTCTCTGGTTCGTCTCTGTTTCGACTCCACAGAGAGACAACAAAAGACGAACCTGGATTGATCTGTCCAAAAATCCCAGAGTCTCCCTACCCTGTCTAGTGCCCCTGAGCAAGGCACCTTACTCCCCCAACACCTGCTCCCCGAGCACCGTACATGGTCGCTCACTGCTCTGTGTGTCCTGCACCAGATGGGTAAAAAGCAGAGATTAAATTTCCCTACCTGCATGAGTGTGCCTTTGCATGTCTGTGCATGTGTTCGGGATGAATAAATGGATCTTAATTAAATAGGTGGACTAAGGGGTGTCTTCCCTAATCATGGATCAACACATTGTAGTATCCTGATCTACAGCAGAAAAGAGATGGAAACATCAAGGCTGATTACAATGTTTGAAATGAGTCATGCTGCTAGTTTAAGGAGAGTTTCTGCTTTCGATTCAGACATAACGCATCTTGTTAAGCATCAGTCTCTTGTGGTAGCTTTGCAAATTATCTTCAGTAGTTTTTTCCTTTGATTGGTTTGCACAATGGATCCAATGGAGCTTACAACAGACTAATATTCTAGGGCAAAATATGAGGAAATATAAACACATGATTATTGCTTTGTCACAGAAAGACTAAGCAATAGGAAATGTATAAAAAAAATGGAGGCAACGTCATTCATACTGTCTCGGAGGTCACACACAAAGCATTAGCTGGCAAAGCACAAAACACGTGTGCCCTAGTTATCAGACAACAGTCACTCCCAGGCTTTTGAAGGCATCAGCTGAAGCGCAGCAGGCAAAAGGAAAAATGGATAGAATTGCTGCAAGCAGTCACTTTGCCTAGAGTGGTCTCCTCTTCTTCAAACCTTACAGGTGCTTTTAATATTTTGAAAGGAGTCATTTCTGCCATTAATGCATTCAAGGTAGAGCACTGGCAGCCACGGAAAATGTATGTTGTAGGGCAGCAATAAGCACAGTGGCTCACCCTATCCAGTTGCGTTAAGGCCGAGCTATTTCTGTTTGCTTCAGTTATTATGAGAAATGAATCCATGTTGTACACACAGCAGCAATCATCCATGTTGGTCCCTTCCCCCATCTAACATCCACCCTCGGGCTCATCGCCTGTGTGTTGTCCACGAAAAGAGGAAAAAGGTGAGAAGTGTCAATTCCATAAGTGTGACCGGGAAACTGGCATAAATAAAGAAATGGGGGGGGGGGGGGGGGTAGTACTCACATTCCCTTTCTAGCAGTCAACTGAGATGCAAAAACTTTATCATATGAGCAACTGTCAGGCACAGATACTTAGTCTTTCCCAGAATGCAAGACACGCATCTGTTGTGTCTTCTACTGATTAACAAAATATCTTGCTCTAGTATTAGGAAAGCATCAAATATAATGTTATTTAAAGACTTCAAGTGAAATGACTGACACTGTTGTTTGAAATGGTACATGCTCCAATTCCAATTGCATTTTACTAACAGCTCAGTTTTTGAAATAATTCTCTACTGATCTAAGATAAAGAAAAACTATTAATATGACCCTAATGCAAATGTGAGCTGTTTGGGCAAAAGGCTGATGGACGTATCAGTGCACCATTAATACAGGATCTTAAATGACACACAGCTATTTCACCAATGACTCACGTATGTTACTCAAACAGCAAGTACACATGTGCTTTACTAACACCCACATAATATGTAGGGGAAATTGTTGAAGTACATGAAGCTGCACTGTTAGTTTGCAGATGGTTCGGAAAGCAATGTCTGCTGCTCTAATGTTCTCCGACGTGTTGTGTTGGACATAATCCATTTCCCTCCACTGTATTGGCATATCAAAGGGCTTTGCCATCTAAGACCTCTCACGGGGACTAGAGATTCCCTGGTTCCCTGGCCTGCCACGGCGGCAGATCCCATTCCACTAATGCCGTTGCACAACGCTCAATCACTTTAATACATTTTCAGTGCTGCTGGTCAGCTGGAGCACCCCTCTAATGAGCTGTTATGTAACAATTCTGGCCACTTGAGTGTATAGATAGGCACAACAGTCAGCCACCATGTAGCCTGCATTGTATTATGTTTATTTTTATTTTATTTTAAATCCCTCAATGTAGGCCAATAATTAAAATACATTCCCATAACTAAAAACATACTAAACACTGTTTAAAGTCAAGGTCAAAGAAAATCAATCGAGGTCTCCTATTCTGCGACACCATCATCTCGCATTCAACAACAAACATAATACATATTCTTTTATCAAGAAGATCAAATCAACAATGGAACAACATTTTGCCTATTGTGAGCTCAGTTTCCACATCCTTTACACTGCAAAGGCATATTCCAAAGTATTAAAAAGACGAGCAAAAAAGTCAAAGAACAAAAAAAAAAAAAAAATGAAGCCTGAATACTCCAGCTGAAAAGATGCAGCTAGAATAATGATATTGCTCTTGATCTTGACCCGTTAAATGATCTTTTCCTCTAATGATAGAAACAAAATCTCTCAACGTTTCATATCAAAGTGCTGCAGTGTGTTCCCTACATTGTAAACCTGAATATATTTGCTATATGATGTATAGTACAATGTAAATACTGTTATCCTAATTCGCTGGATGAAGTTGAACCACAAGCAGGACAGAGAGTATATGAAACTGAGAGTTGCTCTTACCGCTGCTGTATGAGGCATGGGGTTAAATCCACAGAGGTTGCACACCGAGTTCTTGCATTCGGTGCAGGTGTTGTAATTTGGGGTGTTGTTGGATCCTATGTTGAGTTCAATCTTACAGAGTGGACAGGTAGACGGTTCTTTCTTAGGAGCAACTTGGGCCACTTCCGTAGACTTTACAGGCGTTGGTGGAGCTCTTTCTACTTTAGGCTGTGCAGCAGGAGGCTTGGTCTGCTGAGGTGGCTCGGATTTCTGTGCAGCAGGTGGCTTGATCTCCTTTGCAGGGGGCATCTTCGGAGAAACTGGAGGTGTAGCCTTAGGAGAGACAGGGGCTATAGTGGACATCTTACGTGGAGTAGGTGGTGTGGTTTTAGGTTCCTCCTGACCAGCTGAGATTATCAGTGTAGATGCAGAGCTGAAGATAGAGGAGCCAAAGCCAAACATCTTCCCAGTGACCGACTCAGCAGACTTTGCAGCAGCAGGTTGTGTCTTAGGACCGCCAAAGCCAAAGAAACCTCCTGACTCCTGTTTAGCAGGCGGGGCTGGTGGTGCTGCGGATTTCACAGGAGGCTTCACAGACTTCGATGGCTGTTGTGGTGGTTTCACAACTTCTGGCTTTGCAGAAGCTGCCTTTGCTTCTGGTTTTGTAATTTGAGAAAGCTGTACTTGAGGGGCTTTTTCAACATTCGGCTGTTGAACAGCTAAATCCTTGCCCTGTCCTTGTTCAGTACCTGAAACCACCTGTGTTTTTTGTATAGCACCTTGCTGTGGTGCGGTTGCTTGGACTGCAGTTTGCATGGGGGGCTCAGCTTTCGAGGCTTCTTTCTTGTGTGGAGTTGCTTGAGTGACCTCTTTTTTGACTGCTGTAGATTCCATGGATTTCTCCTTCTGGTCTAATGGCACAGTCTTCTGTTCAGACAAGGGGGGAGTAGAAACCTTGCTTGGGGAGGGCTGTGGTTTAGCTACAGGAGGTACAGTGGGCTCAGATATTCTTAGGGCCCGCTGCACCTGGCAGTTCAGACAAAGCCATTCCTTTACCTAAAAAGAAATGTATAGAAAACTGATGAAAAACATGTGACCACACACAGTTTGGATAGAAAAATCATGAGCAAATATCTTACAGGACAGATATTGAATCACTGACAACTTTGAACGTATGCTCACATAATATATTATCAAGCATACTTTAAAAAATATTGTGAAGTGTTATGATTTTAGATAGAAATAGAGAATACATCTGCTATATTAAAACTATGGATTCTGTCAATATTACTGTTTTTGTTGTGAGAATGGTGCATTACCTCTGCCACATTTGGCATTGGATTGAATCCACATTGGTTGCAGGCTACCATCTTGCATTCTGTGCAAGTGTTGTAGTTGGAAGGATCTTTGGAGCCCATGTTCAGTTCGACTTTACACAGTGGACATAAGGATTTATCTGCTTTTGGAGCCCCTTGGGTGTCTGCTGGTGCCTTGAGGGGCACAGATTGAGCTTTATCCACTTTGACTTGAACCCTGTTGTCCTGCAGTGATTTCTCTGGTTTCTTCGCATCAGTTTTCTGGACAGCAGGTGGCTTGGTGTCTTTTGCAAGTGGGATTTTAGGAGACAGTGGTGGTGTAATTTTAGGAGAGACATTGGCTGCAGTCGACAACCTACGTGGAGTTGGTGGTGTAGTTTTAGGTTCATCCTGGACAGCCGATGTTATTAAAGTTGATGCAGAGCTTAAGAAAGATGACCCAAAACCAAACATTTTTCCTGTTACTGACTCAGCAGGTTTTGCTGCAGCAGCCTGTGTTTTAGGACCACCAAACCCAAAGAAGCCTCCTGACTCCTGTTTTGCAGGCTGAGGTGTTGGGGGTACAGATTTGGCAGGAGAGGTCCCGGCTTTTGGAGGCTGCTGTAGAGGTGGCTTTCCTGACCTTATATCTGGTGGAGGAGCAGATTTAGTGGTAGAAGTCACAACCTTTGCAGGCTGCAGCTGGGGTTTACCAGGCTGCTCCTTTGGTGTATCCCCAGTCTTTGTTATAATTGGAGCAGCTTCAGAGGTAGGCTTTGCTGGACCACCAAGAGCCGGAGATTCAGTTTCTTTGGTGGTGACAACAGTAACCAGCTCAGTTTTGGTTGTGGGAGGCTTACGGATGTCTTCATGAGTAGCTGGAGTTGGGATTTCTGTCTTCTTGGAGGTAGCAGGGAGATTTCTGCTTGGTGAAAGTTTTGGTTTTATCATGGGAAGCCCTGGAGGTTCAGAAGCTCCAAGTGCTCTCTGCATCTGGCAGTTGAGACAAAGCCATTCCTTCCCCTAGAACAAAGCAAAAAACATGATCGATAATCATTGTATTTGCTAGATACTGGAAGTGATAACAACCGATATTCATAAGAAATAACTAGATTCCAACAAAGGACACCAGAACAAGGAAAATTCGTTCACAAATAAGCAAAATGATTGCAATGAATTATACATGAAGTAAAGTATTTAGTAAATTTACTTGCCTCTGTTACATTTGTCATAGGACTAAATCCACATTTGTTGCAAACATTGCTTTTGCATTCAGTGCAGTTGCTATAGTTGGGTAGATCCTTGGAGCCAATGTTAAGTTCTGCTTTACAGAGTGGACAGAACTGGTTCACAATAGTGGAAGCTTGGGAGGCTTCTGGTTTTACAGGCTCTGATGGACCTTTGTCCACTTTGGTCAGTCCCGATGCTGGAGCCTTGGTCTGCTGAGCCTGGTCTGTTGTCTTTTCCAGAGGTTGTTCGGGAGCAGCAGGAGGTTGGGCCTCTTTGTTTGAGGTCATCCTTGGAGAAACTGGTGGGCTGGACTTAGGAGATCCTGACATTTTTTCAGAAACTTGACCAGAGGCAGACATTTTGCGGGAAGTTTGCTCTGTTGGGAGGGAGTCCTCCTGAACTGCGGATGTTATCAAAGAGGATGCTGAGCTGAAAAGGGATGAACCAAATCCCATCACCTTCCCAGTCACTGCTTCAGTAGGTTTTGAGTCTGCACGCTGAGATTTAGGACTACCAAAGCCTAAGAACCGCCCTGATTCTTGCTGTGTTGGCTGTGCTGCTGCTTCAGCGGCTTTGGCATCAGATGTTTCAACAAGGTTTGACTCTTTGTTTAGGGCTTTGTGGGGCTGTGCTTTCTCAGATGACTTTAATTTTTGATCACTTAATTTCTGAACTTTTTCAGCTTTCTCCTCTTTTTTTTCTGACACGTCTTTATTGACAGAAGTTGCTAGAGTGAGTTCCTTTTTCTTCTGGCCACTCATTTCATCATCTTTGCTGACAGGGGTTGCTGGAACAGGCAGTGGTTTCTTGAGGTCTGAAACAACAGCATCTGTCACTGTGGTGGGAGGTGCAGATGATGATTCAGGTTTCTCCTCTTTTTTTTGCGCTGGAACAGTACCTTCTGCAACTGATGAGGCAGTGGTTGGTGTTTGGTCTATGTCCTTTTTAATTGGGGGTTTGGTTTCTTCTTTTTGTAGTGCAGACGGTGTTGGGATGTCTTTCTGTTTCTTGTCTAGCTCTTCTGCTTTTTGTGCGGAAATACCATCAGTCTTCAGATGAGCAGTGGTGTCTGTTTGGACAGCAGCAGGAGTGGACACTTTGTTAGGTGATGCCTGGAGTTTCATCGGAGGAAGCTCAGCAGTTTCTGTTGCTGTGAGAGCTCTTTGCATCTGGCAAGTTAGACACAACCACTCTTTCATCTGTGAGGAAAAATACATACATATGAGTATGTCTGTAAACATTTGACTGTAAATTAGTTTGATAACATTTAATTATAGTACATAAAACTGACAGCATGTTGTACTGTTTGTACAGAGTGAATTTCTATATTTTTGTATGATGAAATACAATATGATCAGCTTATACATTGATGTAATATATTTGTCTGTAAGTAAATCCAATACAAATGTGTATATATAGAATACAAATTGTTGACACAAATATCTTGAGTGAATCTCACTTACCTCTGAGACATTATGCATAGAGTTAAATCCACACTGGTTGCAGACAGTATTCTTGCACTGGGTACAGTTGCTGTAGTTCGGAAGATCCTTAGACCCGATGTTGAGTTCAACCTTACAGAGTGGACAGGGAGACTGGCTTGGTTTGACAGCTACTTGGGAACCTTCTCCAGCCTTTGGAAACGCTGATGGTGCCTTGTCCACTTCAGTCTGTGTTGGTGGGGGTGTCATGGTCTGCTGGGGTTGTTCTGGCTTGTTCTGATTTTCTTTCCTCTGGGCAGCAGGAGATTTGAGCTCTATTGAAGTCATCCTTGGAGAAACTGGTGGGCTAGGCTTTGGAGATCCTGACATTTTGTCAGATCCTTGCCCAGGGGCAGACATTTTGCGGGAAGTTTGCTGCGTTGTGAGGGAGTCCTCCTTACCTGCAGATGATATCAAAGAGGATGCTGAGCTGAAAAGGGATGAACCAAATCCCATCACCTTCCCAGTAACTGCCTCATTAGCTTTTGAGTCAACACGCTGAGATTTAGCACTATCAAAGCCGAAGAACCGCCCTGATTCTGGCTGTGCTGGCTGTGCTGCTGCTTGAGCAGCTTTGGCATCAGATGTTTCAACAAGGTTTGATTCTTTGTTTAGAGCTTTTTGGGGCTCTGCTTCCTCAGATGACTTTAATATTTTATCACTTGACTTCTGAACTTTTTCAGCTTTCTCCTCTTTCTTTTCTGAAACGTTTTTAGTAACAGAAGTTGCTAGAGTGAGTTCCTTTTTCTTCTGGCCACTCATTTCATCATCTTTGCTGACAGGGGTTGCTGGAACAGGCAGTGGTTTGAGGTCTGAAACAACAGGATCTGTCACTTTGGTGGGAGGTTCAGATGATAAATCATGTTTCGCCTCTTTCTTTGGAGCTGAAACATCACCTTCAGTCTCTTTTGCATCTGATGAGGCAGTGGTTGGTGTTTGGTCTATGTCCACTTTAATCAGGGGTTTGGTTTCTTCTTTTTGTGGTGCAGCCGGTGTTGGGATGTCTTTCTGTTTCTTGTCTAGCACTTCTGCTTTTTGTGTGGAAATACCATCAGTCTTCAGATGAGCAGTGGTGTCTGTTAGGACAGCAGCAGTAGTGGACACTTTGTTAGGTGATGCCTGGAGTTTCATCGGTGGAAGCTCAGCGGTTTCTGTTGCTGTGAGAGCTCTTTGCATCTGGCAAGTTAGACATAACCACTCTTTCATCTGTGAGGAAAAAATACATAACTAGGAGTTTGTATGTTGAACATTTACTGTAAATTAGTTTGATAACATTTTAGTATAGTACATACAAATGACAGCAAGTTGTACTGTTTGTACAGAGTGCATTTCTATATTTTCAGATGATGGAATATCATTTGATCAGTTTATAAATTGATGGAATATATTTTGTGTGTAAAGTAAATACAATACAAATGTGTATATATAGAATACAAATTGTTTATAGAAATATATTGAGTGAATCTCACTAACCTCTGACACATTTGTCATAGGGTTGAATCCACACTGGTTGCAGACATTATTCTTGCATTCAGTACAGGCATTGTAGTTTGGCAGATCCTTAGAACCAATGTTCAGTTCAACCTTACAGAGTGGACAGGTAGACTGGCCTGGTTTGACAGCTACTTGGGAACCTGCTCCAGCCTTTGGAAGCTCTGATGGTGCTTTGTCCACTTTGGCCTGTGTTGGTGGGGGTGTCATGGTCTGCTGGGGTTGTTCTGGCTTGTTCTGATCTTTCCTCTGGGCAGCAGGGGATTTGAGTTGTTTGGCTGGAGACATCTTTGGGGAAACTGGTGGAGTAGTCTTGGGCTGGTCCTGGACAGCTGAGGTTATCAAAGTAGATGCAGAGCTGAAGATTGAAGAACCAAAGCCAAACATCTTCCCACTTGCTGATTCTGCAGGTTTTGCAGCACTGACTTGAGTTTTCCCACCACCAAAACCAAAGAAGCCTCCTGATTCTTGTTGTGTCACTGCTGTGGCATCACTCTGCTTATGTCCAGGTCGTCTTGCAGGGTCTGGTGATTTACTAAGACCTGTCGTTTCCTGGGGCCCCTGTGGCATTTTCTGAGAAGGAACTGGGCTTGCCTGTTTCTGATTCTCTCTCTTGTTGGTACCCTCAGCTGCAGCTGGCTGTGCTGTTGCAGACGGTTTCCTTTGGGGTGACGGTGGTGCTGATTGCTTTTTCTTTTCCTGTTCAAGTGGACTGATGATATCTTTCTTTTGAGGTTTTGCAAGCATCCGAGTGTTGGCAGAACCATCTCCAGGGGGCTGTGCTGCTCCAAGAGCTCGGTTCATCTGACAAGTGAGGCACAACCATTCCTTCACCTAACAAATGAACAAAAAAAAGGATCCATCAATATGTGGTTTGTGTTCAGGTGACTATTGAGTAGGATTGTTGTTTTATTGCAACAGCTGGTATAAAGTAACTCTTGCCATGGAGAGTAAATGGGATTTAATGTTAAATATTCAAAGAAAATAACAAAAACATGCATAATTTAAACATTATAAATGATTCTAGTAAATGTATTGTAACTCTTAACATCTTTTCAGCAGTGAAATAAAAAATAAATGCAAATATCTACAAAAATGTTATTCTTACCCCGGTTTCGTTTGGTGTAGGGTTGAATCCACACTGGTTGCAGACATTATTCTTGCATTCAGTACAGGCATTGTAGTTCGGCAGATCCTTAGAACCAATGTTCAGTTCAACCTTACAGAGTGGACAGATAGACTGCCCTGGTTTGACAGCTACTTGGGAACCTGGTCCAGCCTTTTGAAGCTCTAATGGTGCTTTGTCCACTTTGGCCTGTGTTGATGGGGGTGTCATGGTCTGCTGGGGTTGTTCCGGCTTGTTCTGATCTTTCCTCTGGGCAGCAGGGGATTTGAGCTGTTTGGCTGGAGACATCTTTGGGGAAACTGGTGGAGTAGTCTTAGGCTGGTCCTGAACAGCTGACGTTATCAAAGTAGATGCAGAGCTGAAGATTGAAGAACCAAAGCCAAACATCTTCCCACTTGCTGATTCTGCAGGTTTTGCAGCACTGACTTGAGTTTTCCCACCACCAAACCCAAAGAAACCTCCTGATTCTTGTTGTTTCAATGCTGTGGCATCACTCTGCTTACGTCCAGGTTGTCTTGCAGGGTCTGGTGATCTACTAAGACCTGTCGTTTCCTGGGGCCCCTGTGGCATCTTCTGAGAAGGAACTGGGCTTGCCTGTTTCTGACTCTCTTTCTTGTTGGCACCCTCAGCTGCAGCTGGCTGTGCTGTTGCAGACAGTTTCCTTTGGGGTGATGGAGGTGCTGATGACTCTTTCTTTTCCTGTTCAAGTGGACTGATGCTATCTTTCTTTTGAGGTTTTGATAGCATCTGAGTGTTGGCAGAACCATCTCCAGGGGGCTGTGCTGCTCCAAGAGCTCGGTTCATCTGACAAGTGAGACACAACCATTCCTTGACCTAACAAATGAACAAAAAAAGGTTGCATTAATATGTGGTTTGTCGTCAGGTGACTGTTGAGTAGGATTGTTGTTTTATTGCAACATCTGGTATACAGTAACTCTTGCAATGGAGAGTAAATTGGATTAAAATTTTAAATATTCAAAGAAAATAACAAGAACATGCATAATTTAAACGTGATAAATGATTCTAGTACACGTGATGTAACTCTATACATCTTGTCAGCAGTGAAATAAAAAAGGTATAAAAATATGATTTTTGTTCTATTCTTACCCCGGTTTTGTTTGGCGTAGGGTTGAATCCACACTGGTTGCAGACATTATTCTTGCATTCAGTACAGGCATTGTAGTTCGGCAGATCCTTAGAACCAATGTTCAGTTCAACCTTACAGAGTGGACAGGTAGACTGGCCTGGTTTGACAGCTACTTGGGAACCTGGTCCAGCCTTTGGAAGCTCTGATGGTGCTTTGTCCACTTTGGCCTGTTTTGGTGGTGGTGTCATGGTCTGCTGTGGTTGTTCTGTCTTGTTCTGGTCTTCTTTCCTCTGGGCAGCAGGGGATTTGAGCTGTTTGGCTGGAGACATCTTTGGGGAAACTGGTGGAGTAGTCTTGGGCTGGTCCTGTACAGCTGACGTTATCAAAGTAGATGCAGAGCTGAAGATTGAAGAACCAAAGCCAAACATCTTCCCACTTGATGATTCTGCAGGTTTTGCAGCACTGAATTGAGTTTTCTCACCTCCAAAACCAAAGAAGCCTCCTGATTCTTGTTGTGTCACTGCTGTGGCATCACTCTGCTTACGTCCAGGTCGTCTTGCAGGGTCTGGTGATCTACTAAGACCAGTCGTTTCCTGGGGCCCCTGTGGCATTTTCTGAGAAGGAACTGGGCTTGCCTGTTTCTGACTCTCTTTCTTGTTGGCACCCTCAGCTGCAGCTGGCTGTGATGTTGCAGATGGTTTCCTTTGGGGTGATGCTGATGTCTCTTTCTTTTCCTGTTCAAGTGGACTGATGCTATCTTTCTTTTGAGGTTTTGCAAGCATCCGAGTGTTGGCAGAACCATCTCCAGGGGGCTTTGCTGCTCCAAGAGCTCGGTTCATCTGACAAGTGAGGCACAACCATTCCTTCACCTAACAAATGAACAAAAAAAAGTTTCCATCAATATGTGGTTTGTGTTCAGGTGACTATTGAGTAGGATTGTTGTTTTATTGCAGCAGCTGGTATAAAGTTACTATTGCAATAGAGAGTAAATTGGATTTAAATGTTAAATATTCAAAGAAAATAACAAAAACATGCATAATTTAAACATTATAAATGATTCTAGTAGATGTATTGTAACTCTCTACATCTTTTCAGCAGTGAAAAAAAAACAAATACAAATATCTACAAAAATGTTATTCTTACCCTGGTTTTGTTTGGTATAGGGTTGAATCCACACTGGTTGCAGACATTATTCTTGCATTCAGTACAGGCATTGTGGTTCGGCAGATCCTTAGAACCAATGTTCAGTTCAACCTTACAGAGTGGACAGGTAGACTGGCCTGGTATGACAGCTACTTGGGAACCTGGTCCAGCCTTTGGAAGCTCTAATGGTGCTTTGTCCACTTTGGCCTGTGTTGGTGGGGGTGTCATGGTCTGCTGGGGTTGTTCTGGCTTGTTCTGATCTTTCCTCTGGGCAGCAGGGGATTTGAGATGTTTGGCTGGAGATATCTTTGGGGAAACTGGTGGAGTAGTCTTGGGCTGGTCCTGAACAGCTGACGTTATCAAAGTAGATGCAGAGCTGAAGATTGAAGAACCAAAGCCAAACATCTTCCCACTTGCTGATTCTGCAGGTTTTGCAGCACTGACTTGAGTTTTCCCACCACCAAACCCAAAGAAACCTCCTGATTCTTGTTGTGTCAATGCTGTGGCATCACTCTGCTTACGTCCAGGTCGTCTTGCAGGGTCTGGTGATCTACTAAGACCTGTCGTTTCCTGGGGCCCCAGTGGCATCTTCTGAGAAGGAACTGGGCTTGCCTGTTTCTGATTCTCTTTCTTGTTGGCACCCTCAGCTGCAGCTCGCTGTGCTGTGGCAGACAGTTTCCTTTGGGGTGATGGAGGTGCTGATGACTCTTTCTTTTCCTGTTCAAGTGGACTGATGCTATCTTTCTTTTGAGGTTTTGCAAGCATCTGAGCGTTGGCAGAACCATCTCCAGGGGGCTGTGCTGCTCCAAGAGCTCGGTTCATCTGACAAGTGAGACACAACCATTCCTTCACCTAACAAATGAACAAAAAAGGTTCCATTAATAGGTTGTTTGTCTTCAGGTGACTATTGAGTAGGATTGTTGTTTTATTGCAACAGCTGGTATAAAGTAAGTCTTGCAATGGAGAGTAAATGGGATTTAATGTTAAATATTCAAAGAAAATAAAAAAAAACATGCATAATTTAAACATTATAAATGATTTTAGTAAATGTATTGTAACTCTCTACATCTTTTCAGCAGTGAAATAAAAAATAAATGCAAATATCTACAAAAATGTTATTCTTACCCCGGTTTCGTTTGGTGTAGGGTTGAATCCACACTGGTTGCAGACATTATTCTTGCATTCAGTACAGGCATTGTAGTTCGGAAGATCATTAGAACCAATGTTCAGTCCAACCTTACAGAGTGGACAGGTTGACTGGCCTGGTTTGACAATTTTTGGGGAACCTGCTCCAGCCTTTGGAAGCTCGGATGGTGCTTTGTCCACTTTAGCCTGTACCGTTTGGGATGCCTTTGTCTCCTTGGGATGATCTGTATTTTTCTGATCTTCTTTCCGCTGGTCAGCAGGGGATTTGAGCTGTTTTGCTGGCGACATCTTTGGGGAAATTGGTGGAGTCGTCTTGGGCTGGTCGTGAACAGCTGATGTTATCAATGTAGACGCAGAGCTGAAGATTGAAGAACCAAAGCCAAACATCTTCCCACTTGACGATTCTGTAGGCTTTGCAGGATCAGGTTGAGATTTAGAACCGCCAAAGCCAAAGAAACCTCCTGACTCTTGCTGTGTTTCTGCAGTAACATTACTCTGTTTTCTTCCAGGTTGGCCTGTCTGATTTTGTGGCTTCTCTTGGCCTTTATTTTGTCTTTCCTGTGTTGTTTTAGCCTGAGGCGCTGGGCTGGCTTGTTTTGACTGTGAAGTATGAGTTTCAGGTTTTCCTGACTGCGCTGATGGTGTCGATTCTTTCCTCTGTGGTGAGATTGATTCTGAAGTCTCTCTCTTTTGCACAACAGGGCCTGGAGTTTCCATCTGTGTAGGTGGAGTGGAGGAATCTTTCAACTGGACTGCGGCATGCGAAGCAGCTTTACCGGGTGAAGATTGAGATTTCATTGTTGGAAGCCCTGGGGGCTCAGATGCTCCAACTGCTTTCTTCATCTGACAGTTGAGACATAACCACTCTTTTCCCTGAAATAACAGTAGACCGTTGGCTATGGATTAATTTACAATATTTACTAATAACACAAGTATTACATAGTAAATAGAAATGTATATCATTCACTACAGGTTAATTATATCATTGTGAAATGGTCACAGATCATACATCAATTAACAAATATCATTAGCATTTAAATGTGCTAACAGCAAATATATTATACATGCATGTGAATAACTTCTTATGTCCTAGAGGATGTTGATGTTTTCATTTGCTTACCTCACTTACAGGCAGGGTGCTGAATCCACATTGGTTACAGACTGTGGTTTTGCACTCAGTGCAGGTGTTATAGTTTTGAGGATCCTTTGAGCTGATATTAAGCTCTGCCTTACACAGTGGACAGGTGGCCATGTCTGCATTTGAAGGCATGTGTGGCACTGCTGCCTTTCCTGGCTGTGATGAAGATTTGTCCTCTTTGCCTGGGTGGGATATCTCTGGTTTCTTCTCCTGCTCTGGCTTCTGAGTAATAGTTTTAGCCTCCCTTGCTGGCGACATTTTGGGAGAAACTGCTGGCGTGCCTTTTGGAGAAATATTGGTGAGAGCAGACATTTTCGGAGAGACTTGTGCTGGTGCAGACATCTTGCGTGAGCCTGGTGGTGTAGTCCGCGATTCTTCCTGAACAGATGATATCAAAGTGGATGCTGAGCTGAAAATGGAGGAACCAAAGCCAAACATCTTCCCAGTCACGGACTCTGTTGTTTTTAAAGTATCTGGGCCTTTTACAGGACCACTTGGGCCAACCAAGCTTCCTGCTTTCTGCTGTGTATCAGGGGCCACTGTAGTCTGCTTTAGCACAGATTGACTTGCCTGGTCACTTGATTTCTGAGAGGTTGGACAAGCCTTTATGTCATTCTCTGGTCCTTTAGTAGCCTTATCTGCCTGTGTTCCTGCTGTGGTTGGTGTCTTCTGAAGAGAACCTGGTGTGAACCCCTCCTTTTGTACTGTAAAAGGCGTTGGAGGTTTGTCAGATTTCAATAATTCCTTCTTTGAAGTTTCCACTTGTATTTTTTGATGGTCAGCAGATGGAGTTTTGTTAGTTGCAGGGTGAGAATTCATTGGAGGTCCAGTGAGTTCAGATGCACTGAGAGCTCTTTGCATCTGACAGTTCAGGCAAAGCCATTCTTGAACCTGCAACAAGAAAATACAAGTCAAACTATAATGTGCATCATAATATTGATTTATAGAGTAATTTTGTTACATTGGTGTTGTGTCATGTTTTACCATTGATAGATTTTGTGTTATGGTGTAAATGTTATGTGTGAAATCCATGCTATTATTACCTCTTTAACATTTGCCATTGGATTAAATCCACATTGGTTACAGACAGTGTTTTTGCATTCTGTGCATTTATTGTAGTTGGGAGGTTCCTTGGAGCCAAAGTTGAGTTCCACCTTACAAAGAGGACAGGTCGATTTCCCTACTCTGGGATTAGCTGGGGAAGCAACTGAGCCCTTTGAAGGCTCAGGTGGTGCTTTTTCTACTTTGGCCTGTAGTGATGGAGAGGCCTTGGGCTGTTGGACTTGCTCAGATTTCTTCTCCTGCCCTTGTCTCTGAGCAAGAGGTGATTTGGTTGCCAATGCAGCAGGCATCTTGGGAGAAACCGGTGGTGTTGTTTTGAAGATGGAAGAACCGAAGCCAAACATTTTTCCACCCAGTGATTCAGCAGGCTTTGCAGAATCGGGTTGAGCTTTAGAACCACCAAATCCAAAGAACCCCCCAGATTCCTCATGTGTAGTTGAGGCACCGCTACTCTGCTCACGACCAGCTTGGCTTTTCTGTGGTGACGGTTTCTGAGGATCTGTCTTCCGGCCATCTTGTGGAGTTTTCTGACCTGGAGCTGTGCTGACCGGTTTCTGACTTACTGGTCCTTTCACAACTTCCGCCTTTGCTGCCTGCTCTGCTGGAGTTGATGGTTTCCTCTGAGGAGAGACTTGTGCAGAGACCTCATTTATTTTAGTTTCAGCAGGTTTTGGAACGTCTTTCTTCTGAGATTTGTCAACTTGGGGACTCTCCTTCTTTGGAGAATTGGCAGATGCAATAACTTTGTTTGGTGTGGTCTGATGTTTCATCATGGGGGTCCCTGGAGGCTCTGATGCACCTAGTGCTCTCTGCATCTGACAGTTGAGACAAAGCCACTCCTTCACCTATATTAGGGCAAACATAAATAAGAAAAATGCAGTTCAGTTGATTGAAACATTTGATTCAAAATTATTAATAATATACAAAATTATCTTTTAAATAATTTATACAGTATTCGTATTGTCTTACCTCCTTAGCATTTAGCATGGGGTTAAATCCACATTGGTTGCATACAGTGTTTTTGCACTCTGTGCAGGTGTTATAATTGGGAGGGTCTTTTGATCCCACATTGAGTTCCAGTTTACAGAGAGGACAGGTAGACTGGTCTGCTTTGGAAATGAGTGGGGATGCTGATAATTGCTTTGATGGAGCATTGTCGTCTTTCAGTTGCACTGATGGAGGAATCTTGGCATGCTGGGGTTCTTTCTGGTTCTCTTTGTGATCTGGTTTCTTGGGGGATTTGGGATCCTTTGCAGGTGTAATTTTGGGAGAGACTGGCGGTGTAAATTTGGGCTCATCTTGAACATTCGAGGAAATCAAAGTGGATGCAGAACTAAAGATGGAGGAACCAAAACCAAACATCTTTCCGCCCATGGACTCTGCAGGTTTTGCAGCATCAGTTTGACTCTTTGAACCACCAAAACCAAAGAAGCCTCCTGAATCTTGTTGTTTAACTGCAGCGGCATTTCCCTGCTTTTGTGCTGTTTGGCCTGTCTGTTCTGGGGGTTTCTGAAGACCGGTTTTCCTGCTCTCCTCAGGTGTTTTCTGACCAGGAGCTGGGTTGGCCTCTTTACGGACATCAGGTACCTTAGCAACCTCAGCCTTGGCTGATTGTGTTGCTGGTGTCGACCCTTTTGTCTGAGGACTGCCTGGTGCTGACTTATTAGGAAGTGTTGGCTGTGTAGTTGTCTTTTTTAAAGATGAAGTGACCAAAGATGCATCTTTCTGGGCTTCGCTTGATCCAGTAGCTCGTTTGACCTGGCAGTTTAAGCACAGCCACTCGTTCCCCTTTTAAAAAACAAGAAATACACAAGTTATACATATGCATATTTTAGTAAGCATACTCATAATCATAAAGAAAGCTAAACAGATAAAAAATGGTGTTACTTTTTTAGGGGTTTAGGTGCCCTGTTCTGAACAGAATAACACACCTACAAATATACAGCAAAAACCAAATGGTAATAGTGCATCATGCATATGGAAGACAGTAAGCCCACTCTGTAACCAGCAATACACAGCAATTTAGATTGTCAGGAATATTTACTTGTAGTAATGGGGCCGGTTTGTTTTGGTTGGAATCAACTGTTAACCACAGCATTTAAGACAACTGCACACCAGCTATCCGTATTTAATAGAATGTATTTCAATTTAGTCAACTAATTGTCCAAATACAAAACTGTGATAGTAAACTCAACACCCCTCCACCCCCGCCACTTGTTTAACCTACAAATTATAAAGCCAAAATGACAGTAATGATAGTGTTTTAGTGGTTTATATCAAAACATCCACTCTCACAGAGAGTTTGCTAAAAGCACAGAATGATCCCATTATCCTGATCTTGGTTCACCACTGTTTTAGCCACAGGTTGCAGCAATATCACAAGTGTTCTTGGGCTGCCCTTGGCCCCTAGCCTACTAACTGTAGTAACTGAGTGTGCATTGAATTTCAGAGTCAAGTGTCAAGTCCTTTGTGCATCAGATAACCTGGAGGATGCCATGTCCAGTTAGCCTGTATATGTGAGTGTGTGTGTGTGTGTGTTTCATAAAGCTATATTGGTTAGTCTCTTTGACTAAACTCCTGAAACCTAGTTTAACAATGTGTGGAGACATAAAGCTATTTTCAATGCACCAATTGTCTCTTTGAAGTCTATAAAAACACTAATATTATTTCAAAACAATAATCTCCTTTCATAGCTTATTTTAAGACTAAAGGGAAAGACACAAGTGACATTAGAGATGTGCAGAGTTTTTTCTTTGTGTGAGTGTAGTGCTCATCTGCCAGGGATTTGTCAAAGGGTTTGACACATAGTCTCCTCACTATTTAGAGACAAGAGGCTGTGTGAGTAGGATATGGAGTGAAGATATCTTTGTGATTCTGCAAATGTAGCCCAAGGATCGAATGTCGTGACGGGCTTGCACAGAAAAAAAAGGGTAAATACGACTCTAATTTTGATGGAGATTAAATTTGCATGGTGCAATTTATTAGCTCCACGGAATGGTTATGGTTTCACATGGGATGATTTGTTTGTTTATTTTTTAGCAGGATTATGCAAAAAAGTACAGGATTGATTTGCCTCATATTTGAAGCAGATCTGGTTAAAGTGGCAGATCCAGGTGTTTTAATCAATTTGCTCAAACATTGCAAAATAGAAATTTCAGAGTAACTTAGAAATGTATCCTGCAATTTTCTTCTTGTATGACTTATATTAGGACTATTTGGTCACGGTGTAGGTAAACGGCATGTCATGCTATTTTGGTCATACAATTTTATGAGAATTTTTTTTCTGAATTATGCCACTGATATACAAGCTGTAGTTGAACTCTGTCAACCCAGTTCATTTTACACATATTACCAGTCTTACCTCTTTAACATTTGGCATGGGTTTAAATCCACACTGGTTGCAGACACAGCTTTTGCATTCAGTGCAGGTGTTGTAGTTGGGAAGATCCTTTGAGCCCACGTTGAGCACAACCTTACAGAGTGGACAAGTGGCCCCGCCGGCTTTAGGAGCATTGTTGGAAGTCTGTGGAGTCTGAGATGGAACCTTTTCCACTTTGCCCTGCCCTGCTGGATTAGCCTTTGGCTGCTGGGCGGGCTCTCTTTTCTTGTCTTGGTCTGACATTTGGACAGATGTTGCTTTGGTCTCCTTTGCAGGCTGCATTTTAGGAGAAACCGGTGGTGTGGATTTGGGCTCATCTTGAACAGATGAGGCCATCAGGGTAGAAGCAGAACTGAAAATGGACGAACCAAAACCAAACATTTTCCCAGTCACTGACTCTTGAGTCTTTGCAGGTTCGGTTTTAGCACCACCAAAGCCAAATAAGCTTCCTGACTCCTGCTTGGGAGCCGGGGTGGCACTGGTCTGCTTACGTCCAGTTTGACTAGTCAGGTCCGGTTTTTGAGACCCAGAAGCTCTCTGGACCTCAGGTGTCATTTTCTGAGCAGGTGCTGGACTGGCCTGTTTTTGACTCTCTGGTCCCTTAGCCGCTTGAGCTTTGGCCGGAACATTAGTTTGCATTTTCTGAGGTGAACCAGGTGCAGACATGTCTTTTCTAACAGGTGCAGCAGGAGATGGCATCTGCTTCTGAGCAGGAGGAACTTTGCTGGCTGTGGGCTTTCTCATGGGAGGTCCTGGTGGTTCAGAAGTCCCTTGAGCTCTCTGTATCTGGCAGGTGAGACAAAGCCACTCGCGTCCCTATAAAAAGGAAGAAACACATTGATTTTGACATTGAAAAACTGATCTCAATGATTAATACATTTAATAATAGCATCACATCTCAAAAAACATAAAATGATTGATTTTAAGTTTCTTTAAGACAGCCTAAGGGCAGTGTTGGAAGGTTTGCATATCATTTTAGTGATTAATACTGTAGGTGTAGTGTATAACAGTAAATCTAAATCATATTAGATAAGCAATAAAGCTTCACATTGAATGACCTTTCACCAATTAGTCTGCACTGAATCGTTGTCAATCAAAGAGATTACATCATGTTAGTAGCATAGAATTTGTGCTATACTATAGATATCACAGACATGAAAAACATGCACATTTAGTTAACATAGTCACATGAAAATCAAAACATAAAAGCTAAACTGTAAACCACTACTTACATCGGAGTCTGGAGGGCTGAAGCCACATAAGCTACACACTTGAGTTTTACACTGTGTGCAGGTTTTATGGTTGGGGGGTTCCTTGGTATGCATATTAAGTTCTGTTGTTTTACACACTGGGCAAAGGGACCTAGCTACTCCTTTTGACTGAGATCCGGCTTTGGTTGTTGCAGGTGATGAAGACCCTGCCCGGGACTGGCCAGGTGTACCAGGTCCCTTTGGGCCCTGTTGCTGAGGCCCAGGCTTATCAGAGGAGGGCTGCTGGGTTGTAGTCCTGAGTTCCTGCTGCGGCGGTCCTGCCCTCGATGAGCCCTGCTGTTGCTGTGAAAGTTTAGGTGAGCCCTGTGGTTGTGGTCCAGTTTTTAGTGACACCTGCTGTTGCTGTCCTACTTTAGGTGACCCTTGCTGTGAGCCAGGTTGTTGTGGCCCAACCTTTGAGGGGCCTTGCACCCCAATCTTTGCTGGTTCTTGCTGCTGTGCACCAGACTTTGCCGGGCCTTGCTGTTGCATCCCTGTCTTCAGTGGAACCTGTTGTTGAGATGGTGCCTTCGGAGATTCTGGTTGTGCTCCACTCTTAGGCAGAATCTGTTGATGAGCTCCAGGCTTAGGTGACCCTTGCTGCATTGGGCCCTTAGGTAGACCTTTTGGTGGCTCCCCTTTAAGCTGGCTTTCAGGCTGTCCCCCTGCCTTCGGAGCAGCTTGTTGCCCACCAGGCTTGTTTGGGAGTCCAGCTTTTCCATTCCCATGCAGCTGTGGTGACCCTTGTTTAGGAGTTTGCTGGTTCTTCTGCATAGGGGGCCCCTGGCCTGACTTTTGGGGTCCCTGCTGCTGTTGAGGGGATTGGCCAGGGCCTGCCCCTGGCTGCTGTTCTCCAGATGGCTTCACTCCTTGCTGGGGAGGTGCTTTCTTATTTTTATCTCCCTCCCCATCATCTCCAAATAGGCTAAACTTATTTACAGCGGAGGACACAGCATTGAGGGGATTGACCCCACTGAGGAACTTTGAAGAGAACATAGTGGGGTCTTCCTCCTCCTCCTCCTCCTCTTCTTCCTCCTCCTCGTTGTCCTCCTCCTCCTCCTCGCTCGAGCTGGACTCTACGGGACTGTCAGAGTCAGAGCAGGAGCTGTCTCCTCTCTGTCCAGGCTCTCCCACAGAGGCCTGCGGGGCGACTTGGGCAGGGGCTGTTGAGAGGGCATCTACAGCCCCTGTGCTGCTGCTACTGCTGCTCACTGGGCTCTCCTCTGGCTCAGCATCTACACCAGACTTCCTAAATGAACGAGAAACACAGAGAGAGGAAGTGTGAGATACGAGGGAACAAAAGAGTGTGATCGTCTGTGAAGCACATTTACAGCACTGCTTGAGCCGCGGCTGTTAACTAAAAAGCCTGTTATTAGATGTAGGAAAAAAAAACATGAAATCACGTACCCTCTGATTCACTATCTAAGTTTAGATACGAGGTTAAAATGAGACAGATTGTAATCAATTGAGGAGCATCAGTGTGTTACATAATGCCATGCTGCTGTTAGAGGGTGCTTCTGGATCTAAATCCGCAAACAGCACATTTTGCAATATAATTTACATGTGAATGCAGTGTGAATGTAAAGAAACCTCGCCTGAGCCACAGCACAGTGTCTGACAAATAGAATTGACTCTCATCCCAGCTGAAACGATCATCATTTGCATAGCAATGGTCGCCTTTGTACAGAGAAAGCCATTAATGATTCAGCCTCCTTCTGATATACTCTGCTCCAGCTGTTGCTTTCAGGACCACGGACAGAGTCAGAGAATCACAGCCTTTACAAACGTCTGTTCCTCTCTGAAAGCAACAACATGGACCAATGTACCACAGACACGGGTACTACACACACAATTAAAAAAATACTATATAAGGTGAAATCACGGGCTCGAAATACTTTATATTTGTTCTTCCAGTGTGAAAGAATTTGACTCATCACACCCCCTGGTTTCCTCACGTCCATGCACTTAAATGGTGGACTGTAAGGAGGGGGGGGGGGGGGGGTCTCATGCAGGACATGTTTTACAGCAGCAAGAGGACGAGTAAACACGGGAAATCTAGCGCTCTCTCTGGAGAAACTGCAGGCACATCCGGGTAGGGGCCCATCGAAATCATGCAAGTTAATATGTTACTGATATTTCAATTTTTTTTAAAAGCAGGATCAAGGGCAGCACCGGTCTGTGGTGAGTATTTTCCCTAGCCTATGCAGCCTTGAGTATGACAGCTGGATTTAAGGTTTTACTACGCTCAGCCCACCAGCGGTAATCGCTCACCCATCGCTGAATGAGTGGATGTGATGTATCCACAGCGTTTTATCCAAATGAAAAAGCAGCTCGACCCGACAACATCAGTCTGCAGAGGTTCGGAGCTGTTGACAGCTCTTAACGAACGGGAGAACGGAGCTTTAAAACACGTTATCACCCATTTGTGTCCTTGACCTGCTCAGTTTCGGGATAGTCTGCATAGTACAGGTTACACACCCGATTTATTTAAAATCCGCTTAAATCAACGAGGAAACCCGGATAAAAAAAAAATCTCTGCCATCGGTGGCATTTCCCGAAATACCATCTATAATCCTGTCCGTGTCCCCCCGCTCCTCTTATCCCATCCCGCAGCCGAGCATCCTTCACCCTCCACGGTCACAATGTCAAACACTGACATGAACTGTGCCCGTGGCACCGACCTAGCGCGTACCTTCATCCGCGGCGGATCGGCGTCTCCATACTCGCCACATATAAACCTCCTCGGATGTCCTCTCCACCCCGGTTCGTGTGTGTCTGATCGCCCAAAGGATGGAGGGCACAAGGCAGCGGATAGAGAGCGAGCAGCATCCACTCCGCCTCCCGAACCCCAGTGCGCAGGCGCCGCATCTGACAGGTGATCACAATATATATCACGCACGGAAATTGAAATTAAAGGGGACAAGGCGATGTATTTCCCCGGGAGCCACGCGTTATCAGCGGCAAACGACTGGAGATTTACCCACATGCGGACACGTGCTGCGCCTTTCTCTGCTAGCGCTGACATATATGAAATGTCACGGTGGTGATCAGAGAGGGATCATGTGCTAATGCTCCCACTGTGATGAGAAATGGGAACTACATCATATTAAGTATAAGATCAGAACACCTTCCCTTTCATTTGTATTTAATTTGTGAGTTATTGTTTTATGTTATGTTTCTAAGTTATTTGTCATTATACCTGAAATAATGAGACAGTAGATATTGTTCATCATTCAGGCCTAATCTTAAATTGTATATAAAGGGCCTATACAGCTCAACAGTTTGGTTACGGAACTTAAATTACGCTTCATTTTCTGAATAGAGATATTTATCAGCAGCCAGAATATTGCAAACCATCCAAGGTACTACAATACCCACAATCCTTGAGAGTAATAGCTGGATCCCTGATTGGTGGAACTCAATCATGAAAACAATTCCGGCTATGATCCGCTAAAAAACACTATATACGTACATTCACAACACAAACTGTAATGTATTCAAACACTGTATCAATAAACAAAATTATTATAAAGTAAGGAAGCTCGCTGGAAGTAGTTGGAAAGGAATCATTTGCAATGGTCTATATGGGAACCATAGCTCCTTCAATCTTAACCAGAGCAGGTCAAAAAGTTGGCGTTTCGCTCTATAGCACTCAGAGGTACACAACTACTACACAAAATGCCTAAAGTAACACACACAGCTCCTGGTTTTGGAGTTCATAAGTTTATGTATAAAGACAAAATGTCTGGGCACACAGGTTAGGACATATGCGATAATTCATTGCGGAATTCTATGCTTCCATCGTCCCTACACTGTCTAGACATTTCCTCTAGGGCCTGAATTAAAAAGTTGTTGCTGCTGTTTGCATTTTAGTTTTACAGAAAGCCTAATGGAGATGTATGTAACAGGAAGTGAACGCCCACAGGCACAAAGCACCACTTCAGCCGGAACAACCTGTCTTTTCTTTCGGCACCGGCCCTCTTACTCTGGCGTTACTCTACAGATCAGATGTGATATGTGAAGAGACAATCCGGGCCATCTCATCCCGTGTCAGAGTGATAAACAAAACGGCCTGCTGATTTGTTTTGTCCTTCCGGCTCAGGCCAGATGAATTGACATCCTAATGATTACCATAAACCTCCTCAAGAAGCATCACTGTCTTTATACAACTCTTTAAAATGTAAAATTCTCTTGTAAGAACTTGCATATTACATAAGTAGTACGAATAGCAATTCCTGTGAATTGGTTTACAGATTATTATCCGGGTTTACCAAACTTGATATAAGAGCAACAGGAGATTCCAACAGTAAAATCAGAAGAGAAACAGCTCCTCACCTCTACGGATCACCCCTCAGCCAGAAAAACGACAATTCTCTCGCTATGATTATTTATCATCAGTCATTCACCACATTTGCATATTCATTTCCACCCAATATACAGCGGGCAAACTCCTCTTCAGTGCGTGGCAAGCTGGAATGTGATGTGTGGGAAGGATGGAGAGCAAGTGGTGTGTGGGCGTGTGGCACAGTTACGTCATGCGTGATGCGTGAGCGGCAGAATAGCTCCGGTCTCGGTTTGGTAAGCGGCGGATTTGGTTTGCAGACTCACACAGGAAACATTCATCAGCACAATCTCCATCTGGGGAAAGAGGCTGTAGCTCGGCGGGAGGAAGGAAATCCTTTAAGTAGTCTCTGACTGCTGATGACTACCTCATCTGGTCATCCAAAATCCATGTCCTGTTTTCCGAATAGAACATGTCATTGCTAATCATCTGTGGGGAGATGTAACTGATGTTTTGGGTAAGCCGTGGACCACTACATATTTTGAGATGGATCCCCGACTTTTTTTTTTATAGTTGTCATTTTAAACAAAAAAACAGTTAATCATTGACGTTCAACTGTTTTCATCCTAAAATACAAGTGAGTGGTGTTTGTAAAGCAACACGGTTGCGTAAGACTGTGGGACGGGAGGCAGTCGCCAGATGCGGCACCATCATGTTCTTTTCTTTTGATCTCCCTCCGCTTGTCAGTTTAAATGCAATAAGGACACAATACCCACTGTCACAAATCGTTTTTCTCCCACACACTCCCTGATAACGGCCGAAGAGACGTATATATCCAGCAGTCGCACGTCAGCTGAAGTATCACAGAGTTTAACAGCGTCAGTCATTCGTGCAGAGCAAAGAACCCCAAAGTGATCATTTGCTCCTGGGTGCCGAGCAGTGAAATCAAGTCAAGTCATGGTGAACAGTTTGAAAAGGTTGAATGCTAAAACACGTTTCGCCCGCAGGTTTCTTTGTCTGCCTCACCACATGTGTTCTGAGTGAATTAACATTTGAGACAGAGAGATCATTTCTCTCAAAGGCCTTTTTAGTGTCAATATTTTTTTCATTTAAGTAGTTTCCTTGAGAAAAGGAGTTTGGGGAGATGGATATCATCATTAACTTTGCTTCTTTGTCTGTAGTGCAATGAAGCAGTATACTAGTAAGAGACAAAAGGTAACCAGATGTAGCTTGTTTGGATTTATTTGATTATGATAAACAGTCTTGTAAAACACATAAAGTGTTTTGCCACTCATCCCAAAACAATATCAGTGATACTTTTAGGTGTTCTAGGTCGGGATGGACATTTTGTCTAATCTCTATTAACAGCGCTCTGCATATGAATGCAGATGAAGTAAAAAAGACAGTTTCACGTCCTTTGCTCCACACATGGAAAGTTTATCTATGAGCAACCACAACCTGCTCAAATGTGATTGGTCCAGCACCAAAGCCATGTCTCTTGCCTACAGTTTCGGCAAATTCACCTACAGAATCTGTTCATAGAGATGAGGCACACATACTGACAAATTCATAAATACCTACAGGCCTTTTAATAGATGAATTTGCAGTGCAGCTAGCCTGCACCATTGACTGTGGGAGGAAACCCACATGGGTTTGAACCCATCAGGAGCTTTTTGCTGAGAGGCATCAGCGCAAACCATCAAGCCCACCTGCTGCCCTGGGACGAATCCAGGTGCCATCCATGCTAACTGTTTGTGTGCATCTCCCTGATTTCCATTTTCCAAACATCAATATAGACACGAGGGCACGGCCCGTCTGACAGCTCACCAGCCGCCTCTGAGGTGCTCCACTCGGCAGCACTGTCTCTCTGCTCACTCATGCATTCACCATTAGAAAGACATCACATTTATACACCATCGGTATTCTTCTATGCACAGTTGAGCCTGAACCTAGCTCCCACACACCCATCTCTCTCTCTCTCTCTCTCTCTCTCTCTCTCTCTCTCTCTCTCTCTCTCTCTCTCTCTCTCTCTCTCTCTCTCTCTCTCTCTCTCTCTCTCTCTCTCTCTCTCTCTCTCTCTCTGTCTCTCTCTCCTTTTTTTCTATCCAGCTCTATCTCACACAAACACTGTCAAACAAACAGTGCTCAGAAGCAGTACTTGTCTCACTCTCATTTTAATTAAGCCGCCACACTGGAGCATAATGCTGCCTAGCAGTTTCTAACTCCCGCAGCTGTAATTCTCAGAGTTGAGGTTACAGTTTCCACCATAGTATAATCAAGACAGCTACTTCCAATCGTCTTTTTTCCAAAGCATCTTGGTACAGGAACTTTTTGGCAAAAGCACACACCTCTGACGCTGGCCCTTGAGGAAGGCAAAGCAGTTTTTCCCCGGCATGGTTTTCCCTGGTGTGGAGCCGGAGCAGTGTTGTGCGGTAGCCTGCATGGAGGTTGCAGTGCGGTTCCCTCTCTAGGTCTCTAGGTCTGTGTGCCTGTGTGTTTGGCAGGGTCACCATGTAATCTATACGGTAACCTGATCACACACACTTTGCCAGTGTCATTAAATTTACATATCTGCCCAGAGGAGAAGAAAAAAAATTGACTCGCGAAACTCTCTAGATGGAACCAAATGACCGGTGAGATGCACCAACTGGAAAACGACAAATAGAAAGATCACATCAACAGTAGCAAAATGTATAGACGCTTTAATTTATGTCGCATAAATCATCATATTGTTTTTTTTATCATATTTGTTGCCAGCATATATTGGCTCACTGTCTGAGTGAGTGACTCTTAAATTAAATTAGGTAAAGTGCATAGAAAAAAAAAACCTTTTGAACACCTGGTTATTCATGTGCAGATTCAAAGCAGTAATTTGTCACACATTCCAAACGTGCCAACAATGTAATTGACTGATAACTTGATCGTATTAGAATGTGCATGCCACACACAGGTAGAGCAACCAGGCCTTGGCAGTCTGCTGCGTGTCACCTGGGAGGATGAATTGTTGCTTTCCCTTCTCCCGCTCTCACTCAGCATCATGCAAGGCCGCTGCACTAGTCTCCAAAGCCACCCAGTCTTTTTTTTTTTTCATTCCTGACGAGTGACCACAGCTCTCTGCCACACTAAAAATACTCTTAAAGAAACAGCGTCCAAGAGGCACGGGTACATCCTCATCGCGACACCTCCTATCCCGCTTTTCCCAGCAGCCCCTCTCTCCGCTGCCGTGTCATGGGAGAATTCTAAGGATAAATCAGCACACGCCCCCAAATCCTACAAATCAGTGAGCAGAAAATCACTGCTGATCAGTGTCAGACCGGCAAAGGAGGGAAGCATAGGAGGGAATGAAAATGAGACTGGACGGAATAAAAAAACACATCTCACCCGATAGAAATGAGGACACTTGATTGATCAAAGTAGTGCTGATGGGATAAATAAGCCACTGGCAGATGTGAGGAAAGGGAGGGAGAGGGAGGGTGACTCAATAATGTTTTAAATAGAAAAGGAGGGTGGACACATTCCCGAATGTCCTTCACTGGTAGTGTGAAGGTCACGAGTTAGACGTTCTAACATCCATTGCATCAGTCACACTGTATCTCGCCGCATTAGTGGCCTGTAGCATCGGAAGGTGATGGAAAGAGCGCAGACAAAATGGGTCCACGCCGCTGTTCGCCTGTTCTGCAGATAGATGGACATCATAATGTTTTGCAGAGGTGCTGTGATAAGGTCTAGACAGCAGGCTGTTTATAATTGAAGAGGTGTAAAAGAAGATGGAGTTTTCCGAGTACCCGAGGACCGCGGCGCTGCCAGTGTACAGTGTCAGAGGAGGACAGTCCTGCACCCATAACCGCATGTTTTCCTTTCCAATGCATTCAATAGCATTGTTATGACCGGTTCACAGTGTTGCAGTTTTTGAATATTCCAATGATATGATGAGTAAATCATTGTACTCATATCTTAAAGTCAATTTACAATCAGGAATTACTCCTCATACACAATTGATTTAACTGTAAACCATTTTTAATAGAAACTATAGTGTTTCAATGTTTTTATTTATCTATCACCTTGGGGCTGGTTTTACATTTGTATTCGCCACAGTCTGAAAAACCAGTTGCAGAGGCTTGACATTCGCTGTAATCAATCAACACTCACATCGGGTCTGATTGTTTTGTAACAACAGATGTGTAAGCACCGCTATGCTAAATTATGCTAATGCCGCTATAAGTGTGCATTCATTTAAAAAGTCGGCACTCCAGTGACACAGCACAAAAACGACTTGTGTGATGAAAGTGCTTCAACACCGAAAATGCCCTCCTCTTAGGTTCAGTGCATTTGTAACCACTCAATCCCTCGAACATCTTTGTTCTTCCCCTTTCTCTTAGTATTCCTCTCTTACCACTGGAGAGCTGCTGGTGAAAAAAAAAAAAGATCAACTTCCGTGTGTCATAGAGTGTGTGTGTGTGTGTGTGTGTGTGTGTGTGTGTGTGTGTCCTTAGTTTCTAAGTTGTAAATCATACAGAGTAAGAGGCATTCCTTTCTAATGTGCTTTTAACCGGGTAGGTAATGCAACATATTCTCATATCACCGTACCTGGCACCTGCCTGCCTGGCAGAAGACCGTCGAACAACAGAGGGAGTGTACCACCTGGTGTGTGCGTGTACATATGTGTGTGTCTGTGTGTGTGCATTTGTGTGTGCGATTGAGTATGCACGCTGTACTCAACCTGCCTGGGGTGAGGATCCATTCTCTCATCAAATATTCACCAGCAACCACAGGCCCCCAGCTGCCCGCTGCTATAATGCACACACATTACAGTGTTATTGGCGCCTGATCCATTCTCTGCAAAAAAAAAAAGATGTCTCATATAATCTTTGAACAGCCGTGTGTGAGGATAGTTTGTTTCAAGTTTATGCAACTCAACTTGAAGTTTCAGGTTTAAGGGCCATCAAAATCCACCTGTTTCCGCAAATCTCCTGCTTCTCCAACACAGAAGGGCTGGGCTACTAAATTATGAGTAAGAAATCAATTCCCAGGTTTAGCGCAACTCAAACACTTGTTCTCTGCTCGTGCACTTCCTGAGTATCATGCAGCTGTTTGTGTAACATCCTATTTTTGTTCACCTTTTTCTTCCGCTCGAGCATGAGAATAAATAACTGAAACCGGGGTTGCTGTGGTGGTATTGATCAGCCCTCTTCTGATGTAGCACTGAGTTTGATTTACGGACCTATAGAGGATAGAGAATTCATGCTCATCCAGCCATTTACTCTGCCTCCCCCTCCGATCTGTCTTATGTATTTCCAGTGCTGCTAGCCAGTCAGTCATGTAATGCATGCATGCCACTGCCTTTGAGAAAGAAATGAATGTGATTTGAAGCTGATGTGAAAAATATATGAACCCATAAATTGTGAATGCCCAGAAGTCCATGAATCAAAATGAAACTTTGTGCTGAAGTGTAGCGATGGAACAAACGCGGCGTGACAGATCACAGGAAATCCGAAGTAATAATCATATTACCTGCTGTACATGTCGCATAAAACTAACACAAGTAAGTGGATGTCAGCCATGTCTATGTGCACCAATCATAGATTATGTTTTAGCTTGAAAATCAGGAGGATATCGTCAAAATAAAGGAGACAAAAACAGAAACGTGTTAAGATTCCTTTCACATGCATTATTGTGTAAGATGCCACGGACAAAGACACACAGTATAAAAGTAATTGACACCTTTGTCAAAGTAATACTCCGCCGGAAGAATTAATTTCATAGCTGACTTGTTTCGTGTTTTCATGTCTGCTCCAACTGGTGCAGTAAATTCAGCTGCTGTTTGAAGGAGCAGTGAGAGAAATGAATCCGAGCAAATCTCCAACAAACGGATGAATTCAAGCTGTTTTACAGGAAGGAATGTGAATATAAGATGAAGGTTTTTGCGAAACAGCATTTGATGGACACTCATACCTGCTCCACGGCTCCATGTGGGATTAATCAGGGATGTTTCCCTCGTGAGGCAACTCATTTTAAGTCATTTACAAAGTATTAGTGTTTTACAAGATGCTTTGGAGGATGTTTCTGAAAATGTCACAGAGGGTGAACAATCTGCTTAATACTTTGAATAAGCTCAGTCATATTCGGTACAGCCTCACCTTGCCCGTGTAAGAAATGTCGTCTTGGCAGTTGCAGCATCTGTTGGTGCCTCGCAGCCTCGAGCAGCGTCTGTGAAGGCAGCTTTGAGTCTGGAGCCCCTGACTGACTCACCGGTCGCTTGCCATGTGCATCTCTTATCTCATACTGTGGCAAGGAGGTCACACGTGGTCTTAATCAAAAATATTCCAGTTTAATAAAGGTTCAACTTGCCACGTTCAAATAAAAACATTAGGCCCAGTGCAGCTTATTAAACAGAGCCGGAGAGAGCCAGAATAATTATCAGGGTGAGAATATTGATCCGACAAAGAGATGAGTTTCAGCTCAGTCGACAGGCTGCTCAGTCCAGTGGAAGATAAGCAATTTTACTGGTTGCTTACTTCATTAAATACAAGACCTTGAATTCTGTAAATGCAATTTCGCTCGGCTATAAAAACCTCCCGGGATCTCCTGCATTACAACTGGTATAAAGGAATCCACGTCATTACACCTGACAGCGTAGCTCCCTGCATTCATATTTCATCCTCTATTTATAGTCAATCTGATCCTCCAGTGAAACCGCAGCCTCTCGCATGGATTCAGATACAGCTATTTGTGTCTAATGCCACTCTTTATGATTCCCGCTCCTCCTGGTTTCCCCCGGCCTGCAGAGCCAGTGCACTGCACCGGATGTGTTGCTCCTCGGCTAAGCGAGCTGCTTGTTGTTTTCCCAGCCCCGGCCAGCTGCTGAGGGCTGCCACTGCAGTGCAAAGGTCAGGGAGTGATGTAACGAGAGAGAGACGCAGGGATGTAGAAAAGGATTAGAGGCGAGCGCAGCCCCCTCATGCAGGAACCTAAATGTAGTGATTACACCCAGATTAATGACACAGCACTCGCTGCGTCACTCGCACGCTCACACGCCCGTGGCCTGTGCATCCTTTTAACTGGACGTGGTGTTTTGAGCTAAGTTGCAACGATTTTTTTGACAAAAGGGAAAATGCACGACACCTCATTGATCATTTAAACCTTACGGACACGTTCGCTCTCGCCACATCTTGGGGCATCTGTCTCGCTTGCATCGGGCACCTGCCTGTCCCACTTCTCCCGGGAGACTTTGCTGGATTTTGCAGCAGCAAGATAATTCAAAGACCTGTCTGTCCCAAAGGAGGCGAACCCCCAAGGTGAGGAGAGCCCCGAGCCGCACATCACACACACACACACACACACACACACACACCTCCTGTTCCTCTGTTCTTTCTCTCGTTCTTTCTCCTTTTTCAAATCACCTCACACATTCTCTCTCTCTCTCTCTCACCGCCTCCCTCTGCTTCCCTCGCCCGTCGGTGGTGGGAGAAGCCAGATGATCTACGCCCCCCATCGTTCTCACCGCCCGCTCTAATCCTCTTGTGTGTTGTGAGGTATAAGCTTTGGGGAACCACATGGGATGATGGGTAGTCTGCGTCTTTTGTTGCAGTGCAAACACCTCCCATCGATCATGGAAGTGACACTCACTCCAGATTCCTATTGGGTGAATTGATTTATTTCTAGTAGCCTCAGTCGGTGTCACGCGTGCTTCTGTTGCCCATGCATAAGACCTAAAAATGAAGATCTTGCACACTAACATGTGGCTTCGTAGACACATGCACACAAAATTGAATTTCGCAGGGTTCAGTCCAACCTCTCCTGGTGCAGCTTATTTAATGTGCTGACTGCTGAGGGTGAACACTGTACCTCAGCCACAGCTGTGTCAGTGAGATAACACATAATACATGTTGACACGCCGCTTGTGTGAACAGTTTATTGACGTCTATATTATTCCGGGTTCCTTTAATTATTCAGGGTTTCATCTCTATCTGTATAGGTTGTCTTCATGTTTACTGGTGACGAATATACTGTTGCCTTCCAAACTGCAGTCCCCCTTTGTCCTAACCTGCATGCGGGGCCGGTTTAGTGCCTGTGTCTCTACTGAGAGTGCTTCCTCTGTGCTTATCGGTGCAGTTATCAGGTGGAAGGGATCGTTTTCGATGTTTAACCTTCACATGGAGCACCTTTTTTTTTTTTTTTTTTTACAAATTCTAAAGATAAAAAACCAAGATATTCTCTGTCTGACTGTAAATTCTAAAGGAGCTAAAATAATAGATCCGACAAAGTAATTGTTATTGAAAATGTTAAGGACGTGGCAGTGCAAACTGAGCTCTGTAATGAGGACCTAAATGACGGCTGAGGAGCTGAATCCAGAGTAAGTCACTTCACAGGGGCTTTAATCTCCACTTTACAAGTCGGGATGACTGAATAAAAAAGAAGGTGTTCATATGGTGAATATGAAATGAACAGTAAGAAAGCGGGAGACATTTGGCCACGGGGCCGTGAATGAGGTGAGCTTTGCGTTTCATTGATTACACTTAATTTCAAAAATGAGACTGCGACAGAAAGAGAGAGGGAGAGGAATCTGTTCAAACCTAATGGCTGTTCATCCCTCTTTACATAGACTTGGCCAATAATGCAAACACAGGAGAAAAGTCGTAAAAAACATGTATACACACACACACACACTGTGCACACTAACATGGTGGAGTGTGAGTCTCTGTAGAAGCTCTAACGTTCATTTCCCTCTGCCTCTCTTCATCCCTCTCTGACATTTCCACTTGTTGTAATAAAGCGTTCTGGTGCACTGGCTCCTGATGGAAATGCCGCCGTACGGGGACAACAAAGGCGCCAGAGAAAAGGGAACTGGTGCAAATGGAGGGGAAGGATAAGAACTGTCATGTTCTGACAATCACAGAAGCTTGTAGAGCAGGCTATTTACTGCCGTGCCCTTTGACCTTTTGCTCCCTTTCTAGAATGATGGATTTTGAGGATCAAGCTCCTTTTTTCTGCGTCTGCTCCCAAAGCTGCTCAGATGGAATCTATCGGCGGGGTCGGAAACTCAACCCAGCAGGGAAATGCCAGACTTCAGTCCCAGAAGAAAACTCTTTTTGAGCATAAGTAAGAGGACAGTGTGTTAGCATACATTAGAGTGTGATGTATGAGTGTCCACGGGGACCGAAAGGCTGGAGAGTCCCAGGGGCCACAGTGACAGTGTTCAAACTTGAGAGAGAGAGAGAGCGAGAGAGAGAGAGCTTTGATGAAGACGAAGCGGAGCTGGTTCAGAGCCTGTTGCTATGGTAGCCATGTGGAATAAATCAGCGGCGTGAATCCCATTCTCAATTCTTCAGCACCCGACTGACTCAGGTAGACCTCGACAGAATGTGAATGAGTGTGGCGTCCCCGTGAGCAGCTAGCTGTGAGAAAAAAGAATCTTCACAGGTTTTTTATTCTGCATATCAGTACCACCTCATTTAACATTTATATAAACACGTGATAAAGGCCTTCTTACATATTATGATGTAATCTCTATGCGGATGGACCATGTGTTTATTCAGGTACTTGCCAATTCCTCTAGTCGGCAACTGATTAAGTGCTAGTTATCTAACCAGACAATCAGTTTTGTATAGACTATGGAATATGCTACATCTCTTTAGTTTAACTTTTTTGATTGTTTCAGAAAGTCCCTAAATACATATTTGCCCCATTTAGAGATCTTCAATAATTGTCCCAGATTATCCAAAGTATGATGTCCCACATTACAAATCATATTTGATGAAAAAATGAAAATACATTTTCAACCACTCAATGCATATTGAATACATCACAAACATAATTTGATAACAATTAGGACCATTGCCTTATTTTTGAGAGATTTATAGCCTCACCGTTAATCTAGTCAGAATCTTGTCATTGACCTTGTCATGCATTTCCAAGGGAGAGCTTCTGATCAGTGTTGCTGGATTGGAAATGTTGAAGTTTCGTACCAGAAGCTAAATATTATCGTATTTTGAGGAAAATGATTCTACCCGACCAGAGTATGGGTGGGATGCTCAATGCCGACATTTTGAAGTTGTGTCGAGATTCCGAAGTGATTTAGGGTTCAGAAACGATCCTTTTCAAGACGTCACATGAAAGTCCTTTTACTACATTTAGTTAGAATAGGAAATAATTAGACTGAGGCTTGGGCGTCCCATATTACCTAATGTTCCAGATTTCAACCCTAAAAGTCCTTTTAACTAGGATAATAATAGTGCTAAGTAAAAACAACTGTCAATTGTCCTAATACCTGAGTATACATATATTATTACTACTATATCATAGATATGTATAATACTAATATAATAACATGACAAATGTGAAACAGGAAAAAATAAATGTGGATTTACATATAAAGGTGACATACTGACACTCTCCACTACCAACTGCAGATCTATAGCAAGGTGAGGAATTATAATTAAGTATACATTTCAGACACTTTCCCAAAAGCTTATAAATGCTAAAAATAAAAAAGGACATAAAAGTAACGTTATCTTTATTTCACCAGCGTGTGTCTCATTCCAAGAATTGAAGATCCAAACCTTTTTTATTGTTTTCTCACCTGGAGTGAAATAAAGAGGGTATGGAACAAAACAAAAATCTCACTTTATATTTTTAAGTGACTATTACATATGATTGTTGGGTTGGGTTTTCAGGATCCAAAATGCAGAAATGACAGACAGGCGGGTTCAGTGGAGAATATTTGATTTTAATTAACAGGCTTACTGAGTCTCTGAAGCAGACTGGCAGGCAAACAAATAGTCTGAATTCTAAAAGTACAAAAATTGAAAAACTGTAGAAACGAGAAAGAAGACGATCAAAAGCTCAACATAGTGAACATAGAGACCGACTAACGGAGGAAACAGAGTTAATTGGACAAATTAGGAGGGGCCAGGGAATCACAGCAAAGCAAAACAAGTAAAGTAAAACATGGAGACACACAAGCAAAGAAATATCAAAATAAAAGAGAAATAATAATTTAATTTTCTGGGGGAAATGAAGAAAACATTTAAAAAGTCCCTTTAAGGTCCCGTGTAGGGGCAAATCATCATTTTTTACCCTACTCCACTTTATTGGCTCATTGTCTTAATGTGTCTGTGTGTGTGCATTTACGTGTGTGTGTGTGTAGGTGTGGTGTTCTATGTTATTATGTCGAGAGTATATGTTGCCGTTAGTTATGGTTAAACCACCAAGATGACATCAGGAGAAAATGGTCCATCCTTTTTAATGCGAAGTCAGACACAACAAGTCAATTCAGATCTTTGACATTCAAGGACATTGATGAAGGACGATACAAGGTCAAAAACCAAGCAGCTCTTTTTTTTTACCATATAGGAATACAGTAAAGTCAAGAGGGGGTAATATAAAGTGACACAATTAAGAGTTAAATAAGGCACAAAAACATGACAAGACGTGATCCTCCAGGTTCTTATCAGCATAACCACAACTTCCTGTCTGACGTTCCTTCTCTCATCTCGCCGTTGACTGAACGTTCGTGAGGCTGACTCATCAGTTTCGCCGATGACATGCTTGGATGGTCACCATGGCATTTACTTCTCCTTCTTCCTCTGAGGGAAATGCGCTGTTAGCTGTGGTCATTATGAATCCCATCTTCAACACTGGTCCACACAAACGAAAGGGGAGTGGGAACGAAGGGGACAGCAAAGGGTGATAGATGGAAGAAGGAAGAGCCAGTGTGGAGAGACGACTTTCTGAAGCCTGTTATTAGTCACCAGATGTGCAGGCAGAAACAACCCTGAATTTGAGTTAAATGCTATATACAATACGCAAAGAAGTGTTTGGTACATTTGATCACAATTGTAGATGTAAAATGGAATACAAATAACAACAATATTATACACTTTTCATCTACTGTAACAGGTTTAACAAGTGCTTAAATAGGCATAATTAAAGGTAAAACATGCCTATCTCTTAATAGTGGCATTGCAACATCTCTCTGTGTGCATCATTTACACACACCACACACATTGCAGTATCATAAAGCTCAAAGCATTTTTCACTGTACAAAATAAACCAACACTATATTTTCCAGTTTATGACATTTAAACAGCTACGGAACTCAGTGAAAACAAAGAGAAATAAGTTATACCAAAATAAGTTTTAAAGGCCATTGTTTTCTATACAGTTTTCTCTCCTCATAGATACAGTAGGAGTTTGTCATATTTAGCAGTTGACTGAGAGGTGGAGCGGAGGTGGAGCGGAGGTTTGACGGACGTCTGGTGGAGCCAACTCTGTGTGGTTGGTTTCCACAGCTGGGTCGGGGTAGGGTCAGTCCTCTGGGGCTGAGGCATTGTGTTCCGTCTCTTCAGATCAGACGCAACCCAGCTTCTTACAGAGAGAGTCGGTTCCCACCAAACAAAAAAGGCAACAACCCGCTCGAAGTATTGAAAGACAAATGAGGCCACAAGAGCTTGACAATGTGCTACTGTTGTTTTTGTTTCTGCTTTTGTTAAAGCAATGTGAACAATCCTTTACACGGTGTAAACAATGTGAGTCTGACCTTTAGACTGAGAGTGTGTTTGTGTGTGTTTGTGTGTGTTTGTATGTGTGTGTGTGTGTGTGTGTGAGCTTGTGTTTGTGTGTGCAGCCAGTCTCTGTTCTCCTCAGTTGTCCAAAGTGTGCCTGGGCGCTCGGTTGGAGTTCTCCTCCCCCCTCTCTTTCCTTCTCTTCTCGCCACCTGGAGCAGCATACTTCTTTTTGGTCTTTTTACGTTTTTTATCGGTGCACCACACTTTCTCACAGTACTCGGCGACTCTCTGGGCATCCCCGTAGCCAATCAGCTGGAGAAACTCCTTGTACCACTGCCGGGAGTGGTGGCCTGGAGCAGTGGCTGGAGCCAGCACCTTGGGGCCGATGCTGGGGTCCAGTGGGGGGTCAGGGGAGGAGTGGCACCGAGCTGCAGCTTTCTCCCCCTCCTCGCCGCTCGAACTGTGGATCGTGGACTCGACCCTCTCCCCTCTGAGCACGTGCAGAGTGACACGCAATAGAGTGTTGACGTATCCGTGCTCCACAGTCTGGCAAACGTACACGCCGGCGTCGGAGCTTCTCACGTGTAAGAACAGCAGCCCGTGGGAGATCACGATAACCCGCTCATCACCCCGAACCTACGTGGAGGAGAAATGAAAGTAGCTTTTTTTCCTACTCAATGATTAGAGCCATTTCTCCAGTCTAGTGATTCAGGCAGCTGCTGCATTTACTCTTCTCTCAGGAAAGAATTTTAATTAAAAAACCTGCAGAACTAGTTTGGGATAAATCAGGGGACGTGGTTGTACATGAAGAGGTTACGCACTCAATATATTGGATTCAAGTTTGGCCGGGGATTTTTCTATGTGGATGTTAGAGGTTCTCCCTGTGTATGTGTGGGTAGATGATGGATGAATGGATGGATGGATGGATGGATGGATGAATAGATGGATGGATGGATGATACAATATCTCTTTCCGAAGACAATTTCCCCCATATTATAATTACACACAAAAAAACAATTATGTAAATTGCTCACCAATTAGTTTGTCCATTGATCTTATTTAGATAAATGGAATTTCCTTGAGCTCAATTGCACTGAGGTGGTGAAGTTGAACATCAGAAAGCGTTTTATACTCTTATATTACCTCATATTTCTTCTTAATATTTATGTGATTGTCTTGTCTGTTAGTCTATTCTTGGCTGGAGCAACTAATGAATCCCAATTCCCCCCCCCCGGAACAATTACCATTTTGTATTTTAGGTTTTCTGATCACCTCATCGCCACTGTGTTGCTTTCTTTTAATGGTGTATTGTATCTTAACATATCTGTTTATTGCGTAATGTAAATATATTTACTATGTTTACATGTGTGTTTGTGTTGCATGCGTTGCTGCATCTAACTCACCTCACGTCTCCCTTCTCCATTCTGGAAGAACCAGAGGACTTTGGCCTGAAGCGATCGAGGGACACACTCCAGTAAAGTGCTGTTGCTCTGGACACCATAGACCAGCTTCTCCTCGGATCCTTCTCCTAGATACACACAAACACAAACACAAACACAAACACAAACACACACACACACACAAACACACACACACACACACACACATACACACAAACACACACACACACATTATTTAAGGTAGGAAATGCCATGAGCTTCTATTAAACGCAGTGCATTGTGGTACTGCCACAGTCGAGAGATGCTAACCTCCCTCACCTGCAACAATCTTCCCAGTCCATTAGGTCTAGTGCCTCTGGAGAATAGCATCATTTTGTTGCTTTTAAACAGCATTCCCATGACAATTTTGTGATACTAGTAAATATACACCAGCGTGCAACTGCACAAACACACACACACACACTGCTTAGTCATTTTATACCCTCACCATCAATCTGCAGCCCATTGCACAGCTGGACAGCGTTTCCATGGCGAACATCCTGCCGCCTGAATCGTCTGCTGAGATGGGAGAGAGGGAGGCAAAGGGAGAGTGATTTTGAGCACGTGATGAACGAGATGGCTGAAAGGAAAGAGAGGAGGAAAGCAAATGGAGAGAAAGAGGATAAATACAGGAGGGGAAGGTGACCAAGTGCATACTGATACACTGCACTTTGCAGCCATGGCTACCAGGGCCGGTGATAATGACTTGATTAAGCAGCCTCAGAGCACCGTGACATTCGCCGGGGCGAGATGATGGGAGGAAAATGCACCGTTAAACTGCTGATCCACACACACACACAGACACACACAAACACACAAACACACGCACACACGTCTACAGGAAAAATAAAGACTGGTGTGTGTACTGTTACCTCTTGGTGTGGACTCCAGCGGGGTACAGCCGGGAACAGGTGAGACCATCCCAGGCACAGTAGGGGTCTCTGGCCAGACAGCAGTCAGCGCACTCAGAGCCATAGAGGTCACACTGATGCAGTCTGACCTGGGCCACCCCGACCTCCGACCCCACGTAGAGCTGTTGCTGTAGATCCAACGTTATTGGAGTTAAAAGTGCCATATGTTACAGTCACATGTAGGCTACAGTATACTAAGCATATCTAAATGAATTATAGATATGCTGCAATGTTATCATCTTGTGGCTGAACAACAGAACTGCAGGAGAGAACAGTGGAGATTCAAACGCTGCTCTTACCCTTTTAGACGATATTATGATCTCTCTTATTGGTGCCGACGCCTGCAAGTAGAAACGATTTTACGTTGTTAAAAAATGAAGTTCAATCAGTGGTTTTTCATACGTTATAAGAGCACAGTTCTTTGTCTTTTCCAGCTTCCTCTCATGCTCCGGTTCATCCCGAACCAGTTCTTAATTAAAACGCAGATAAATGCAGCCGTTGCATGCAGACCCATTTTCAAAAGTGACTGATCTGTGAAGCATTGATATGTTCAAATCACGCTGAAGATCTCTCAGCAAGCCTGGCTGCACAATCACCCTCCGATGCTTGAACGGAAGCAGATCAGCAATCATTATTCTGCAAGAGAGTCACTCAGGCTGTGTGGAACCGGCAGCAATGAATGTGATATGCATGCAATAAAATGTAGAGCTTGCTTGGCTGCAAAGTCGACTTTCCCTTTCACAGTCGCTACCTAAAAATAGAGATTGCCTACCTTGAAAACTTGCAGCTCCTCCAGCAGCACCTCCTCCATAGTGTCTGTGTCTTTGTTGTAGATGGTGATGACTTTCAACACCACTGAGTCATCTAACGGAAACGAGGCAGAAATGTCACACTGAAGCTTTCGACAAACGTTTTACAGGGAAATCTGAACAATTCTTCTTTATTTTCAACATTATTAATAAATATCAAGTTCAGTACTATGTGTGAATCTTAGTGCAAGAATTATCTACGGCCTTCTTGTGTGTACCGGTGCCGATGTACAGAACGTGGTAGTTTCCGTCCTGGGCCTGGACCCTGTCCACGGCGATCTGGGTCAGTTTCCTCCTGCCCGGCTCCGTCTGCAGCAGCACAGGTTGATGGTGCTGGGGCCGGACGGGACGATACATCACAGGATGAGAACGCACAAACCGCAAAACCTCATCAGGAAACTCCTTGGAGCTGGAGAAGCCACCGCCATTGACTTTACTGGCACACTGGTAGAATAAGAGGGGGTGGAAGAGATAGGAAAAGGAGGAGTAGGGAAAAAGAGAGAGGAAGGTCATTCATCTAGTGGGCCTTATGTAGAATGTAGAAAAAGATGCTTGCTCTGGCATGACTAGCTGAAGTAGTAACAGTGCTGTCACTCCGCTGCTCTACATGCTCTCAGCTATGGCTGGAAAATGTATATAAAGATTTTTATAAATTGATAAAATGTGACATTATCAAGATAAATGTCCCATTGTCATTTCAGTTTAAAGTTTAAAGACTGATTTGTGCTGCCTAGTGAAGGTAAAAAATGATATTGCAGTAATTATTGATATTGTTTTATAGACCAGTCCCTCTGAAAGGACATCCATCATGGACACAATGTGAGACTCACAGATCCAGGTCGAGGGTAGGGGACTCTGTCCTCGTAAGGGCTCCAGCGGTGCTCAGGTCTGTCTCTGTAGGCGAAGGGGCCGTTGAAGGCTGCTCTGATGTCTTCCATGCTGTACACGCACACAGCGTAGCCTTTAAACACCGCACTGCAAGATAAAGTTTGAGTTTGGGGATTTGATCGATGTCAAAGTTGTGGCTGGGAAATGAACAAACACTCAGGGAATCTGCCGCTCACCTTGTTGTGCTGAAGAGGCCAAAGATTTCTGGGTTCTTCCCGTCCTTGTTCTTGAGAACGAACACGTCCTCTGAAAACACAACATGCTGAATTTAGCCTCATGTTAATACACACTTTACAATGTTGTCATCGTATTTTCACTCTAATCGTAGTGGCTGTCCGGCTTGAGGAAACAACAAAATGTTCTGCTTTGACACAGGCTCCCGCTGCTGCAGGTCAGACACACAATGCAACAAAAAGCCTTAATGCCCTATGTTCAGCATCACAAATTGAAAATGTAAACATTCAGTAAGTCCAAAAAACGTCCTGGTAGCCATACCGAGGTCATCGAAGTGAGTGTCAATGCCGTTTTGTCCAGCCACAGAGCAGATGAGACGTGTCTTCAGGAAGGAGCTCCATCTATTCACCAGCATCCTCTGTCCTCCCACGTCGTTCTGAGAGATGAAGGCAGAACCAGGTTATGACTGTTCTGTCAGTCCGCTCGGGCCGCATCATGCCCTGAGACGTTTCTACAGCATCTGCACTCTCACCGCACACACTCGCCCCACGCGGGTGTACACCGCCTTGTTGAGTCCCTCGGCGTCCGCCTCTCGCTCGGTGAAGAAAAAGTAAACCTTGTCATCGTTGCTGTCGTCGTTGTCGGGGATAACGGCTGAGCCCACAAATTTAGGTTCTGTAGCAGGAGCAAATTTGAACAAAAGGCCTGAGGTCAAACATAAAGTCTGTGTGAATGTGCTCTCTTTGTATTTGTTTCATTGCAGGGATTTCTTTAAGGAGAATTGAATATGTGACAACAAATATATTCAATATATTCGATTTATTCATGTGAACCAAACCGCTACAACACTATCACGTTCAATGTATTAAATATTGAAATCTCGGCCGGCATCACATTTTAAAACTCATTTTCGATCAAACTATGATTAAACTACTAGATTTGGACAAATGTAGAAAAATTGAATGTGCACAGCGCCACTATTTTGCCGTCTGTCACCAGATCTACTGTATCTGTTTGCGCTCCCTTGCATTTAAAGCGCGACGTGATCGTTTGTCGCGTAATGCACACCGACCGCTGAGCTGCTGCCTGTCGTCCCGCTCCGTGCGCGTGTACGTCTGGTTGTTCAGTCGACACAAGGCTCCGTCGTTCTCCCAGTAGTCTGTGTACAGGCCTATATACAGCTCCCCTCCTTATGCACACACAGACACACACACAGACACAGTCATGAATAGAAAAACTATCAAAAATACACCCTGCTTCATTTGTGATTAAAATACTGCTATGAGAGATGACCACAAGAGGGCACTGCTGACTCGTTAGAGGTACAACAAAGTCTGCAAACCTCTTCATTGTTGGCAATCAGGTGTTTACAGAGGAATGAAAACATGCATTTCAGCCTCACAGGTGTGCATCTAGCTCTTACTGGAGAGTGCCGACGTGCAGGGACTGTTGGGGTCGAACGGGCAGCGTCCTCTGCCGCTCGTGACACTGTCCTCTTCAAGAGCAAAAAGCCTGTCCTGAGAACAACACAGACACACACAAGGTTTTTTGCATGCAAATATGCCTGATCATGATCTAAATGGCTTTAAGCAGTGTCCAAACGAACCTGCAGGATGTGAGTGGTGGGAAAGAGAGACAGAGGTAAATAAAAAGGATCAGAAAAGTGATGGATGAGAGGGAGGACAGGAGACAAATGAGAGGGGGAGTGATAGATTACCGAAGGAGTGTGAGTGTGTTTTAACAGCGCCGCTCTGCTCTCATATCATACTGAGTTCACTACGTCCTCTGATCTCGCTGGCCCCCGGCACAACAGACACAAACACACACTCACACACACACAAACACACACACACATACACATACACACACACACACACACACGTACACACACACACACACACACGTACACACATGTACACACATACTGTAGAACCACAGCTCTTGTTGTGGGCCACCATCCTGTTTTTAGCTGTCAGAGGATCAGAGAGGAGGTTGTGTGTTGATTTATGAGAAGCCATGGAACCATGCCGTGCTTTAACGGCAGCAGCCCGGTGTATGCCTGCAGCAGAAGTCTGTATCTGGGTTAAACTCATCCATCATCAAATGCGGTCCATCAAAACTACGTGGAAAATAGGTCAAGTTGACCAAATCACTTATGTGTTGTAAACTGATATGTGGAATTATCAGCGTGTCACAAAAATCAAATAGTTTTCCTGTCGTTCACTGATCTGGAGAGGGTTACGCACACATTTATCACATCACGTCTTGGTGACTGCTACTTCCTGTGTATAAAGTCTCTTTGTTCACTGCAGCTCGTACAAAATGCAGCAGCTGGATAGCAAACTGGGGCCAAGAAAACAGACTCACTTCATTGGCAGCCTGTCCTTTAGAATGGATTTTTAGAATTAAGGGCTCTGTCTGGTTTAGGCCCCTCCTTGTATCCCATATCTACTCAGACGTGTTGCCTGAGATCATGAGGCGAAACACAAGTTTTTGCTTAAAACTCAAAAGTGACTGTCCAAGTCATATTAGAGCCCCCAGACGTTGGAACGCCCTAACCATGGAGATAACATCTGCTCAATCACTAACCCGGTTCAAATACCTGAAAATGTTCAAAACATAAAGCTGCTTTTATTATTATAAGCAAATTCCTTTTAAATTCATCTTTATTATATATATCAATATATATTAGGGTTTGTGTTGGTTTGTTTCTCGACATTTAAAAAAGTCCTCTATTATTGTTCCTATAACTTGTACAAATATTTGATCGGTTAGTCATTGGTGGCTGGGTTATGACATTAATATTGTATCACTGTGTAAATATTGTGAAGCTCAGGTCTCGTAGTAATTATAGGTTAGATGTAATCTCCTACCTACGTAAGTATGAAAATGACGTGAGGAAATCGGTTTGAGAGATTAGGTTGCATAAACAGAATGCAAACAGCCGCGGTATTGATCCAGCTTCTCTCACTCTATGAGCATTCCAATGATGTGAGTGATGGCTGTGGTGTGTGGTTCTTGTTTGGAAGGTGTGACCGGCCTGGTCGCTCTACTGGACAAGTGTTGGAATGTAGAGTGGAAACCCTCTCCCCAGCTTTCACTAAGAAGGACACGCCCCCCCCAGACCCGACCAGGGGCCTGCAGCTCCGTGTGGCCGCTCCCTGGCCCCAGACAACTCCCTAGATTTGTCCAGAAAGATGAAAATGAATGAATGTGTATTTTGATTGTCTTTTTGAAGGCAAGGGGGGCTGGAAGCGATCCCAACCGACATTGGGCGAAAGGCGGGTACAGGTCCAACAGTCCATGGCAGTGCTGAAATATGGAGACAAACAATCGTTCACACTCACACCTACGGGGGAGTGAGCCGCCAATTCACCTGAATGCGTTTGGTCTGTGGGAGGAAGCTCCCTCAGAAATCCCACCCAGACACAATGAGAACATGCAAACTCCACATAGATTGACTCCAGCCATGGAATGTCAGGCGACAGTGCTACCCACTGCACCACCGTGCCGCATGTCCCCCAGAACCGAAGTGGTAGAGAAAACGAATAAGCTGGTTTGTGAAGACGGCCAGAAAAAAAAATTGAAGCAATCTCAACTCCAGTATAATCGACCGCCCAAAACGAGACATGAGCTGTGAATAATAATGAGCCAACAATCCTGCTATAGGTCATTGGAATGAAACAACCAAGTGATAATAAATAGTTAACCTGCCGTAAGTTATGAATGCTCATTTGCTACGTTGTGTACCTATCTAGTGCTGTGGCTCAGCGGTAGAGGTCAAGAGCTGCTTCAGGAACAACACCTGGCGTGAAATACCTTTGCAGTATCGTATATACACATTGTCATTGGTCGCTAACCATCAAGGAGCAAAAGAGAAACAAGAAGAGTAACGTTGACAGGCTAAGTCAGAATAATAAGCACACACGTTTTTTTTACTGGCCATAAAATGCACTTAAGATAGTAAAGGTTGCCGACCCCAGCCCCAGACACACCAACGCTGCACAAACACCTCGACAGTTCAGTATATATCGCATTCCGAAGCCTCCACAGCCAGCTGACAAACACATGTGACTCGACCCCATGAAGGCCATTAGTCTTCACTGACATCAACCCCCCCCACAGGAAGCAGCACCTGGCCTGTTCTCCCTGTTTACCTGTTTACTGGTCCAGTCATGGATACAATTGTGTGAGACCATTCTGTCCATCTGAGGAAAACAGTGGCTCAGTGCTTTCTTTTTCACTTTCTGCCATTATCTCCTCCTCACTTCAGTCCTTTTTGGTGAGTGATTAAATTCAACTAGCGTCTTAAGTGTTTTACAAGGAGTCGAGGCTGTACTAACATGTCCGGGTCTTTCTGACCAAAACGTCAAGAAAGGGTGAACAAGGGTCTCGCTGTTTAAAAAGAGAAAGAAAACAATGTGAAATTTGGCTGACTACATTTTTTGCATTTTTTATATTTGTACAAGATAAACAAAAGTCAAGAGTACAGTAAATAAAGAGGAAGGTGAAATTCTCCCATAGTTATTTGAGATATTTACACTATTATCAGTTGACCATAATTTACCTGTCCTGAGTGTCCCACCCTGACCAGGCTGCAGACGGGGTTAAACGCTCCTGTTCCACAGACCAGCAGATGGGTGTGGTTGTACAGCTGCAGGACCTTGATGTAGTTTGCACACTCCAGCTGTTGGAGGAGATGCAAGGATAAAACCGGGGGAGGGTGAAGTTGGGTGCGTAAAATGTTGTGAGTGAGAATTTGAGGCTACACAGGGACAGACATCGGGCGGTTATGGCACCATTAATAACAATATTTCAGGTTAAAGAGAGGTTAATGTGTAGTCGGATATATAAATCAGTCCGTATTGACAGTATCTATCTTTACAATCTATAGTCTATGTATGACAAATTAATTATACAGTTTATACAAGTTCTAAGTCAATGCGTATATTATCATCTGGGAATTTTTGCTTTACCCTGCAGCCAAACTTACAATGATCTGTTGAAGTCACATAGTTCTAAGTCTCTTACCTTTTCTCTCCCCTTCATCAAACACTCCTCTATCTGAGAGTCCGTGCTGGCCCACTGGATCTGAAAGACGATACATGTTCACAATGACGTTTCAATCTAAATAATAAAGTATTTTGGACATGCATAGTTAAAAGTTTGTGTCAAAGATTTGAGGAGCATTTGAGGGAAATGACTGCATAGCTCAAATAATCTTGCTGGGTTCTTATGCCTCTATGAACAACTGCTTTATACTCAACACCGGCCCATGAACACACACATGCACGTGACAGGCCTACCTCTCTGTGGTGTGTGTTAACCTGGTCCAGACTGAGGGAGAAGAGAGTATTCCTGGCCCCCACATACAGCCTCTCGTGGCCCTCGTCCAGCATCATGGTGTGGGGCTGCAGAGACGCTCCATGTGCCTGGAACACCCAGGTCCTGTTCAGCTGCCAGAGCTCTGCACAGACGACACACACACAGATAGAAGATTAAATATAAAGATACATCGATAGATAAGGTGTGTGGATGGATGGATAAGTACATACTTTAGACCGCCAACCTCTATTTTGTTGCGATAAAGAAAGATTAGTATTGCTATTATTGAAAGTTGAAAGCTAGATAACAAGAGCAGAAAAGTGAGTGGTCAGTGCTCAACATAGATTTATCTGGTTGTCATTTCACATGCTGCATCTGAGTTTGCCTCCTGCCTGTACCGACCAGCAACGATCTAACCTGAACCAAACCCCTCCCTCCAGGGATTTCCGACTGCTCCAGGCAGTAACCTGTGTCTGCTTCCCGATCGCTTCCATTGCCAAGGGCACATTGCAACACGTTTTTGATCCAGCGCTTTCCCAAGAGAACAGAGAGGAGCGACAGGTTATCCTTCCATCGCAACCTCATGTGGCACCATCGCCTCCAGAGCTGCTTCTGTACGCCATTGGCTTCAGCGTAGACCCACAATGCATCCCTTTTTACCTCATCACTCAAAGTTTGTATGCTAACCCTGATCCAGTTTAACTGGGAAGACACTGGCAACCATGAAGGTTTTAGCAGACAGAAGAAGAAGGATACGATGAAAAAGAAGAAGTCTCTTTATCAGCCATTAGTGGGAGATCAGCAGCCGCAGCCTGTCAGTCGTGCTTTGGGTGATTTTACTTTTAAAAGAAAGCAGCGGACTGTGACAGAGCCGTCGTTTCTAATATAAACTCCAACTCAACGATGCAATCACACGGCTTTGAAATTATCTTGTTCTAATCCACCGTAGAATCGCAGATGATTTGCTCGCTCGCTCGCTGGCACACACACACACACACACACACACACACACACACACACACACACACACACACACACACAAACACCAAGTTTCACCCGCCTGATTGAACCTGACAGGCTGCTCCCCTGTACCTGTGCTCTGTGAGCTGCTGGAGAGCAGGGTTGAGGGTGAAGGATTTTTAAGTGCAGCAACCCCAGCAGCGTGCACTTCCTCTGGGCCTAGTCGGGCTGAAAGGCCTTTCATTAACACATGGCCGAGTCCGAGCTGGTGTCATTGTAAAATAACAAAGGGGGCTCTGGTGTGCGTTAGCAAAAGGTTCTTGAGACCTTTTGAAAGACAGATTTAAACAGACAAGTCGAGCAGCACACAGGCTGCCTCCACTTTACCCTGTGCAAGCACAAATCTTCAACAAACCCCCTTTCTTTGGATTATGGGGGGGGACTGGTAACTCTCCTCTATTTAATACTATGTCATCCTAACCTCAGATGGTGTTGAGGTGTCTCTTCATGCTGGGGGTTGCGTGGGGTAATCATGAGGTTTGTTTTTTCTACATTCTGTGTATTCTTAGTGATACTCGAGCTCCCAAAGTGAAAGAGTTCGTCCCATTTCCCGAGATTACTCATTGCAACAGCATGCGCTGTGCGGAAGGTTGCATTTGTTTAAAATGGGATTAGGTATCCACAGTGGAGTGGGCGACATGTGTACATTTAGCTGCTGTTAAGGTTTCTTTGCCGGGAGACAAGCGACTGTTTGTTTGAGAAGTGCTGGCTCACGGGCTGGTTTTGGGTGGCAGAGAGGGGATGTGGCACTGGTGCTCTGCCAGGGCTCAGACATACTTCCTGCAATTATCTAATCCACACATTCAACACGCTCTCTCTCTCTCTCACACACACACACTGTCTCGCTGCCTCCCCACAGTTCCCTCTGTGTTAAGCCGACATTAGATCAAGAACAGTCCTTTCAAACATTCCTTCTCCAGATTTTCATCAAGTTGCTCCCGATCAGTCAAATCTGCTCCCACTTATTTAAAAGACAGACCCAGACGTCTTCTTAAAGCGACTGAGTAACAAGCTTTTTACTCCTCTCTGTAATAATGATGAGAGGCAGCTGATTTACCTTGGTGTGTTGTATGTTCACAAACACACAAACACAGCTCTGTCACACACAAACACAGCTGTGTGGAGAAAACTATACCATAATTAGCAATGGAGGAAGTGCGAAAAGATTTAACTGAAGTACAAGTACGAACAAAGACTTAAGTACATGTGTTTAAGTACTGTATTAACTTTTCTACTCGAGTAAAATTAAGTACTTGGTTTTAAATGTACTTAAAGTATTGAAAGTAAAAGTAATTGATGAGTGTATAGAGTATTCCCCTAATGCATTGCTCTACTACATCATGTGGGTGAGTCTCCTCTGGATCCATCTTAGGAGTTTCTTCCTCACCAGTTATGATTAATGGACCAATTACTGCGATTGATTACTTTAAAAAATATAAAAACAGTGTGAACATGCAACACAATCATAGAAAGTACAGATATCTGTTGATATATGATGGAGAGTAAAAGCAAAAGTATACCGGATACCCGATACATGGAAAACATACAGTGACTGTAAGTAAATGTACTTTATTACACCCCCCCCACTGACCATAAACACCAGAAAGAAAGAAAGAAAGAAAGAAAGAAAGAAAGAAAGAAAGAAAGTACAACAGAAAAAAAGACAGCGAGAAAGAAGTGATGATAAACAATAATCAGGTTCATAATAAGGAACGTGTTGATTACAGAGTTGGTGAGAAACAGTCGGTGAATCTCCCGGTAACACTCTGAGAGATGCTTCAATGCTCTTTCATAGGTTTGTCCTCTGTCATTACCAGTACCAGACAGATCCAACCACTGCTCAGACTGATGAGGGGAAAGAGGGGATTTCCGTATTTCCCCTTCTCTCTCCAGGTTTCTTCCCCCCATCTGCAGCCAGCGAGGAATCCTTAGCCCCCAGCTGCAGGGGGGGTTTCTCCACCAGCCAACGGAGCCAGGGAGACACTAAGCCCCACCGTGATCCCACTTCAAATGGAAACTGGGAGGAAAAGGACTCTCCCTAGACAGAGTTTCATCGTCTGTCTGAGTTGTGATGAGATGCCTGAGATGATTTGGTGAAGTGAAATCCAAATCGACTTTGCGATCTCCTATTTATGCGCGTTTGGAATCCAAAATGTTCTTGTCCCAGGGAGAACAGTATGTGTTTGCGGTGTGTGTCTGTGTGTTTGTGCGTGTGGAGTAGCAACCTACTTTTGATTATAGGTCTCTTTTCAGCGTGTGTGTGTGTGTGTGTGGGGGGGGGGGGGGGGGGGTGGCGGAGATGAATGCACCTCGGAGATCATAAAAACAATCCTCAGGAAACTGAAAAACACAAATTAAACTTGCTTCTATCATTTGAACCGCTGCCAGTTCCAAGCATGCATTTTCAGTTAGGGATGAAAACCGATGCCATACAGGCAGGCTCGTATTTCAAGAGACATAAGCCTTTACGTTCACTTGTTGAGTAATGGAATTTGTGTTGGAGCCGAAAGGAAGAATTATTGGAGTGAGTTAAAGAGGACAAGAAGAAGGAGGGAGGTTGTTCTTCCTCCCCGTGCTGCCGGGGCACTTAGTGCAGGCCCGGGGAGCTCTCGGGGGTGGGGTCGGGAGCTGGAGAATTGGGGTGTTATCCCATTGTCGGTGTATGGCCTTGTGGATTTGAGCCGTCTTGTGTGAGGGGGTATGATGTCACTCAGCAAAATGAAAGCCACATGGTGTATTCGAGGAGGATTAACGGAGAGAGAGGGAGAAACAGAGAAACAGAGAAAGCCAAGTGTGTTTCTCTGTTAGTGTAAATCAGGAAGATACCCGAAAAGTGACAGCTTACATTTTCTGTTCAGATCCGGTGATACACGGAGGACATAGTGCCCATGAGCAATTGCCACTAAGTTCTCAGTCATTAATTTAAAAATAATATGAATTCTATTATACTCTATATTGTCATTGTTCTTATTATTAGTTGCTGTGGGATTTGAGTTTTTGATCAAATGTTTCTCTTTCGATTATTATGAGGAGCTCTGTTAGTTTTTAGGCTTTGCATCTGGATGTCATGATTTCCCCTTGCACTTATTTGTTACTTGAATTGAATATCTATAATAACTTCAGAAATTGAAATATTACACAAAACAATACACATAACAATTTTCCTTTTTTTTTTTAAATGTGTTATTCCATTTATTTCCTCTGAAGATTGATTCCAGATGAAGGGATTTCCTCTAGGTTCATTCTCTGTCCCCTAAAGTGGAATAAAGGAAGACAAGCTTTGCTTTTAACTGCCGGCCCACAATAAACAAAATCCCCTCGGTATTTTTGTGTCTTGAAGTGCTCACTGCACTTGTCATCCTTCATCCTTCTCTTTCCCTCTCCCCCCCTCTTGTAATATCTTTTTTGCGACATAGTCTCTAAAGACTGGAACAATCTTCTTTTTTTTCCCTTGGTGCCTGCTCTACTTTTCCCGTCACAAAGTGAACTCATCTCCTCTCCCCAGTCCCTTTACTGGGAAAAGGTCAGAGAGGATATTAGACTTTCACCAGCTGCCTTCCCCTCTGGACATCTCATTAATGAACTCGAGAGCACACTCATAACACAATGGGAGAGAAAAGGACGCTGGGATGTACACGGATAAAACGAGAAAGTGCGAGAGAGAGAGAGAGCGAGAGAGAGAGAGAGAGAGAGAGAGAGAGAGAGAGAGATGGAGGTGAGTGTAGGAGGAGGGCAGGGGGTTGAAATAATAATATTTATCTTTCCTTCGCTGGCAATTTGCAGTGATCTAATAAAAGGCATACAAACCATCCTATGACCAGTGTGGTAGATGTTAATCACACATTAAGACTAAAAGACATTTACTCCTCACAAGCTTTAAAAAGTCCTCTCATTTGATCCCAGACTGGCTCAACATCAGGTCACAGCGGTATCCCCCGTCCAAACACTCGGAATAAAGTCCCCAACAGCCACATCTTTTCAAAGCTGTAAAATATATAGAGGGTTTCATCCTGTCTGTAAAGGCAGGTCTGAAATTACAGCTCAAAAGGGGGGTTTCATACAACTGTAATTACTACCTGAGTAATCCCTGTGTTCACACGTGCATATACCTCACCTCCCTTTTTTGCTTGAATCACACAATTTCCCAGTGTGGGCTGAAAGAAAAGAGATGTCGACAGAATTGAGCGACCGGTGTGTTTGCGCAGCTTCATGTGCACACGTGTGTTCTCATTCGTTCAGTCTTAGCAGCTATGTGGCTCATCAACAAGTCATTTCTTTTGGCTCTTTTCTAAATGAGTATGGCTTTTAAGTAAACTCGTCCTGGTCAGACTAAATAAAAATGTTATTACTGTGAAAAGGTCAAGTTTTCTTCCAGCTGTTTGCACAATTTTATTTGACTCCTTGCCTTCAATCAGACACGTTGTCAGAAGAAACAAGCCTCTCTGCATTAATGACATGTCGACACGTGTAATTTACCAGGAATGTGAGAAACAGTTTTAGGACAGTTTTAAGAAAATGTTTTGCAAAGAGAAGCCGAAGCTCTTTACCTCCTACATCTATAAAGTCTTAAAAATGATATGTTGCTGTTTTCTTCCCCTTTGATGCCACTGTGCCATGGCAGCTCCGGACAGGTTTTATGAGGGAGGGGTCAAAGTGTCCAAAACCAGAGTTGCTGAATTGAAATGAATTGACATGAAGGAATTAACATGAACTGGCAGTCCCAGCGCAGCCTCACCTTCAGAAATATGCACAAAGACAACTGAATTATGGCGGACTGGGCAGACATGCATGATGAAAGCGCTGCAGAGGAGTCAAAATAACTCTCAGCCTGCCCTGACCCTGACGCAGGCTGACGGCACAATGGCTTCATTAGCAGGAGAATTGATGGTTGTCTTAAATGAAGTAGTGATTTCCCTCCACAGGCCTGAAGGTTTGAAAGAAGCTGCTGCCAAGATCCCCTGGACCATGCAGATCCAAATCTCACGGATCTGTTTCCTAGGGTACGGTACATTTCTGTGGTGAAAGCATCTCCCAGCAGGACACGTCTGCCTGTAATAGTCAAGGATTTAGGGATTGGCTCAAAGTCCAAGAAACTGAGGTGTATTATTGGCTGTGCATAGGCTTGTGTCTTTGGAAGCTGTTCAGACAAAGATTAGCGTCATTTCTATGCAAAGACGGTCAAGACTGTGATCGTAACCCAATCTTCACTTCATGAGATTTAAGCAAAAATATAAAAATAAACATTTTGGAACCGAGTTAATTGAGGGTGTAAGAACAAAGATGACTGGGATGAAAGTGAGTCTAATTAGGAACAAATCTTCAGTGGTCCAGAAGTCTAGACAAGAAGATGGGCAACAGATGAAAGACCGAGTGAATGATAATTTCACACTCACTTCAAAGCCTGCAGTGATCTATACTGCACTAAGGTCTTCTCCACACACGTGATGGTGTGCCCAGAGGGATTCAATCCCAGAAACCAAGAGAAAGGTGATCTGTCTTTTTTTTTCCTCTTTTGAGACCTTTATTGATCCCACACTTGGAATCTTCCCATCGGATCAGAAGCAGGTTAAAAATATGTCAGGGCTAATATTATTTTCAGCCTCGCATTATCAATATCTCGCTCAGAATAGAGAATCCAGTTTTTCCATCCTGCTTTGATACCAGATGTTGTGGTAATATTTTTGTAGTCCTAAGGGTGAATAGTAGAAACCACATCCCACTCCCCTCCAGCTCCCTGAACTGCATCCAAGTCATCGGGGCGTGAAGTATTCACACGATTCCACCTGTGTGTGTCTGTGTGTGTATACTGTATGCATGAGTCTGTGGGAATTTCAGGGAGTGCGCAAAAATCCCTGGCAGAGCCCATGAGGCTTGTATTAGCAGTTAGATGGTTTTCATTCCATAATGATAGGATCCAACTGCAGTCTTTTTTCACAGTGCCGTGTGCTAGCCACAACATGTATCAGAGGAGAGAGAGAGAGAGAGAGCGAGAGAGAGAGAGAGAGGGGGGGGGGGGAGCCGTGGGACGTCAATCACAGCAACAGCTTCACCCCGAGGCTCTAACTGAATTGCGTGATGTATGGAAGTTTCAATCATGACAGCTATTTTATGACAAAGCACATTATAACTCACCTGCTCATGTTAGCTGATGTATGAGCTTTGATTTTATTAATGGCCCGTAGTCCCCGTTCTTTTAGTTTTTCCTGAGCTCAGCATTCAATTTAATTTGTTTTCCCCTTCCCATCACTTTTCACCGTAGGCACTTTTTTTTTCTGACTGACAAATATGACTGGCATAAATGAGACATTCATTAAAGCAGCAAAGCTCCCTCGCAGAGATGCAACAGATGAACCAGACCTGTCAGCTCTCATAACAGACCCACAGCTATAGTGACCATCCAAATTCCACACCTATATTCAACCATGGCTAACAGGCTTATAAGGACTCGTTGCTGTAAGGACCAAAGAAACTGTGTGAGGACCAAAAAGCAGCAGCACGAGTTTCACCTCCAGAGATAAAACCCTCATTATTGTCCGAGAGATATGCGGCATACTGGTGCCATCCATATCACACACTCCCACACACGTAAACAGGCATATTTTTATTTTCTCTCGCAGACACATGCACGGTCTTCTCTGGGCCTCCATCATTCCACCGCTATGGCCTGACAGTAAGCCGTAGCCGGAGGACCAAAAGAAATTACGTGGATGCTCCCTGGACATCGAGAGCCAGTGAAAAAAATACCTGACAAGCAGAAGTCGTGCCTCCTGAGTTCAACCCTGCATGGGGACTTTTTTGTTTTTATCTTATTTACATTATCTTATTGTATTATCTTAATTACATGGTCATCATGACTTCCAACTTTATTTTACTCACTCACAGAGGATGCTTCATTTCTCATCACTGAATGGATTTCCTTCTGCGCTGTTGAACCTCTGCTATTCTCTATCTGCACTGAAGCCACTCAACAGATTGTTTTGACTGAGGCTGCACTGATGGTTCCAGTCAGCTTAACAGAGCGTGCTGCATCAGCTGAAGGCTTCTTCGCCCAGTGCAACACAATAGAGCATTCGGGTTGGTGCAGCACAATCCTCTGTTGCCAAAGTGGATTAAAGGCGATTGCAAAAACACATTCTTACCGGTGTGGGAGAGCCGTATCCTCGGGTAGAGGCTGTGGGCTGTGTGAGCCGTGCCCGGCAGAAGGACACACAGCAGCATCAGTGTCAGATACACGGTCCTTACGCACTCTTCCATCATTAGTGAGACACACGCTCCCCGCCCGTCTACAGGGAAAACATGTAGGTCCACTCAGCAGGAGGCGCAAAGTCTATAAGAGGAGACAATCCCACAGGTCTTTGTGAGTTCTTTGATGAGAGAGCGAGTCTCATGAGTCCACTTGGAGGCAACAATCCATTTTCTGATGATCACAACAGTGTGGATCAACTATAGACGTGGCTCTGCAGCTTCTATACAGCCTCTGCCTTCCCCTATAGCAGACTGCTGAGAGCTGCATCCACCCACAGCCTCAGTGGACAGGCTACTGCTCGGGCTACTCTCCTTGTTTGGTCTCAGTAACCAGGGAGAAGAGAAGTCCAGTTGCTACATTCACGCCGCAGTGCCCACTGCTCTCTGTCCATATGTCAGTCCGTCTGCCTGATTGTCTGTCTGTATGCCCGAGCTCAGACGTGATCAAATATGAATATAAAATAAAAAAAAAAAGGAACTCAGTGAATCCAGCAAAGATGTTTGAGGAGCTGATTTCCAAAACCTCAGTGTGGTTTGGTTGTCGCAGGCAAGGAAAGCAGGAAGGCAGGGCTGGAGCTACTGTGTCTCCAGGCTGCGTTCCTCCTCTTGTGTCCACTGGAACCAGTCACCCTCTGGACAGGAGCCCAGGAGAAGGCAGGAGGAGTGGGGAGAGGGGAGGAGTGTGGGGGGGAGCCTCGTGCCTGGCGTGCAGTCTCTCTGCTCTGAGGAAGAAAGTGAAGCTCAGGCTCCCAAACTCTGCTCACGCTCCGACAGTCAGGGAGGATCCCAACCTCAGCTCAGACCTCAGTGAGTCAGTTAAGATGCTCTCTACCACAGCTACTGATCTGGGCAGAGGCCAACTGCCACAGTGTGTGTGTGTGTGAGTGTGTGTGTGTGAGGAGACGCCTGTGTGTGAGTGGTTGGTTAGTGTGGGGAGTGTGTATGAGCTTGCTGAAAATTGCCTGCTCCTTCGTCTCAGATTGTCTTGAGGTGTCTCTTGCCCTCCCAAGTAGACAGGCGTGAGACCCTCCCTGGCTCTCCCCTGAGAAATACTGCCGCTCCTGTCACTCCACAGACCACCCCTCACCTCTCCTCCTCTCCCCTCACCCTCCTCCTTTTTTTCCCTCTTCTCTTTGCTCCTATACCGCTGCTGCATTAACGTGGACCCCAGCCAAGGTTTTCAGCCTCTTAACTCTTCCACTTCTTTCATTTTCGGTCATTGCCCTCTTGTTTGTGTGTGTGTCTCCATGTGGATAGTCATTATCACTGTTACCATGGATTTTCATACAAGGTTTCTTTCATGGTGAATTCTTTCTTCCCTCTGCTCATATTATCTCTCCTTCTGTTTATCTGTCTCGCCATCTTTCACACCTCAGCTCTGTAAAACCCAGTTATTAACTTGTCCTTGTCCGGCAATTTATCGTTTGAAGGTTCAGGCCAGGCTTTCAGTCTGTCTGAGCAATGAGTTTGTTTCTGGTCTATTTTTCCCAGTTGTTTACCTGCATTAGCATTAGCACACTTATTCAGGTATTGTATTGTGTAACATGTTGAGCTCTTTGACACACAGTCTTGTGCCGTGTCTCTGCAGTCTTTTGATTTGTCTCAAGGTCGGCAGCTTTCTGAATGCGACCGACAAACACACGTTCACATGCACACATTCGAATAAAATGTCATGCAACAGGATTCGTTATTGAATTTGCACGTATCCCTCAGGAGAGTCCCACAGGCATCCAGTTACTGATGCACGGCTCTTTGCACGGCCCTTTGTAATACATCTGTTTCTCAGTCTCTCTCTCATGGCAGTGTGGTGACACCAACATTATGTCATACTGAGAGAATTCCAAACAATTTGATTTCTAATGCTCTCTAAATTTGTGTCTGCACAATGGGATATATATATTTTTTTAGTTTTCGTTTTGGAATTAATAAGATTGTTGCATATTGGTCCCTATATTTTGATCAACCACAAAAATAAAAAATCATATTCCAACATGACAAACTCATCCAAAGGCAAAGCAAAGCAGTAGAGCAGAATAAAAAGGATGAACAAAACAAAGGTGGGACATGAGAGGGATATGCATAGTGTGAATATCAATCTAAATATATACCCATCGCCAAATGTCAAGCCTATAAATTAAGATATATACAGAATTCGAAAGTGATTGCATTAAGCTGTAGCAGCTGCATCCCCCCCCCCATCCCCATCCCCCTGCACCACCCCGGGATCTGATGACTCCAACTCCCACGTTGCACCTGTTCCCCGCCAGAACAGGAGGACTTTGTGTGTGCGGAGGTCTCGTAACACACACTATCCGTGTTATCCCAGTGCCACGGTGCAATTATAGACCCTCATCTGTTGTTGAGAGTGAAACAACTGTCAGCTTCCTGGGCGCCGACGCTCTCCGGCTTGACGGTGACACACATTTCCATCAGTCTGAACCTCGGCAATTAATGTGAGAGCGGACGCCGGAAGATTTTCTTAATCCACCAGCTCAGATGGATAGGTGTTTAAAAGAGGCTAATGCACTCGGGCCCTTTGGGCGCAGCATCCACTCACTCGCGCCCGGCTCCTCCGTGACCGACAGCAGCTCCACTTCCTTCTCCCTCTTTAATGGCAGTAATCAGTCAGAGATCTGCCTCATACCGCAAAAGGCAAGAGGAACAACTCTCCACCTCTCCACTCCTCGCTCCCCAACAGCCCGTTCTCTCACTCTGTCACCGCTTCGCTCCCATTCTCTTGATTTGTGTTACACTCTCAGCCCCTGATGTCTCCATTAGCACGATTCCCTTTGTGCTCTGGCTCGTGCCAAGGCCCCTCCCATGCAGCATTTCCTCACACGGTAACGTTCCTGTCCACTTCCGTTTGAATTCTGCCATCTTACGTGTGTTCCTGGGATTCCACCTATTCCTGGAATTTGTATGCAGCACGAAGAGCACTGTGAAGAAACTACTACAATATCGTGCTCGGATTTCAAGGCAACATTCATGGTCACGTTGCCTGTCATCCAATCCTAAATGGCTCCTTTCTTCGGCAGCTGCTCGAGGAAGCCCGGATGTGTGAAACGACCGTTTGATTGAGTGCTGATGTCTAGTGTTTGTTTGAATAGGCCATGTCCAAACGTCTGGCGGCATATCTTCCATGCTCTCTGAGCACCCAAAATATTTTCATTCATGTTAATGCCGTGTCAATATCCGCCCTGTTCGGCAAGAGCCTCTCTCTCTACTCCCCACAACACACACTGTTTATGTCCATGCAAGTATCTGGAACTGTGTGCATTCATCTGCATTATGTTACTGTGTAAGAGACAGAATGACTTTAAGACAAACTATGCTTGTATGTGCCAATATGCATGAAAGTGTGTGTATGTAAGTGTGTTTATGTTAGTGTGCATATCCACCTCTGACTGCCTGCAGGGTTTCCCTCTGCTAGAGAGAGAGGTCAGGCCTCTGGTGTCCCGCTGCAAGAGAAGGGGTGCTCTGAGGATCCAGTGTTTCAGAGCCTCAAGAGATACTCCAACCGTTTACACAGGTGGCTATCATATGGTGACTGAAGATTGTCCCCCTGGCGCGCGCGCACACACACACACACACACGCACACACACACACACACACACACACACACACACACACACACAAACACACACACACAAACTCATGGAGAGACTTTGAATGAGAGACTCAGAATTTGAAGGCGGGTAGCAGTACTTGTGTCCTTGCTAATGACCCCGTGATTATTGTTCATCGCTCGTGTTTTTGCATAAAATCTCACCAAGACACACAGAATGATCCCACTTCTGAAATTCACAGCCTCTGCCAGACAGCTCAAGTTGCATTGTGTGGCACAGCACGCAGAGAGAGAGAGTGGATGATCACCACAGATAAACAAACCAGGAGAGAGGCAGGCGGCGGAGATGTAGAGCTGCACTGACTGAGAAGCCAGGCGTGTTATGGTTGGCATAGCTGCGTCTGCTCATAGTGTGAACATTATGGTATAAACCCACTGTGCTCACCTTAGCACATCAGAATTCATACATAACGCCACGACCTCTCACATATGTCTGCAGCCGCTGTAAGTGGAAAGACTTCTGTATATATTCAGTTGCGCTCCATTTGCTAGCATCTCCCCTAACGAGTGCTGGGAACCATCAGGTGAGACCGTAAGTGGGTGAACGTCTCACATGAGTGTCCAGGGCACCAAAGCGTGGTAAATAGATTTCCCCTCCGCCGAATACAAAAGACCAGGATGTGTCATTCAATTGCGGTCGGCCTCAGAACTGCTATGTGGCCACCATTTTGGCTTCCTGTAATTGAGCTCCCAGGACATATTTCTTAGTTATAGGGTAAGTATTGGGAAACCCAGGGTTTGCATTCACAGATGGTGAAGAGGAGGAATGGGTTACACCTCTTGTGTGATATGTGGAGGTGACCATCTGGCCTCATGTGTTCTTGTCCATCATCATGGCAACCGTCACACAATCTACAGGTGTGTGTTCGTGGGGGTGTATCCTGCATGATGCATGTCCTGTTGGAGCTTACGGGTGAATACTGGCTTTTGTTCGCACATGTGCAGAAGAAGACAAATCCAGCTGAGGTGGAATCCCCCAAAGCATTGTCATTTGTCACGTTCCCTCTGTGACATGTCCGAATTGATGTTGCAAAAACAAGACCACTTGAAAAGTTTTGTCTTTCTTTTGAATGTCGTGTGTGACTCTGTCTATACATTTGTCACAAAGAGAAAACATTTGAGAGAACGTTGACAAACGAAGACTAAACATCTGCCCATATCATCGTAACTGCTTATCTCAACCGCCACTCTGTGATTTACGTAGGGTAAGATACACTTCGTTTAGCAGTGAAACTAAAACACAAGGGTGGATACTTTTTTACATTTTATTAGTTTATATGATACCTTTAGTTTCAAGTAAAATGTTTCCCTGTTAAAAAATACACGTTCTCTGTGTGGATGTAAAAGTAACCGGTGCTCTTCAGTGTGTGTGACTACAGAGTTCCCATGTTTCTCCTGAAACCTCTGTGTTTATGAAATATGAATGGAATGAAAAGCACATGTGTATTTAATCAGATTACTGCCTTGCTACTTCAAGGTAGGCCCCCCATGAGCTGCAGCTTCAAGGGAAATGTTGTTTCACTTTATATCTGCCTCCAACTCCTCGGGGGGTTCTGGTTTTTGAATCTTGACGTTGATTTGCTCAAATAATCAGTTGAAAAAACACGGAGATGCTATAAAGGGACACTTATACCTCCACCAAGGCAGATTGGCTACTTGAACACCTTATTGCATATACATGTGGTGCGTCCGACATAAGCTGGAAGTTCAGAAATGTTTTGCAGCTGTTTAAATTAAACACAGACAAAATATCCATTCCCGATACAGTTGAATAGAACGTTTGTTATCGTACAGTAACTCAATAAAGATCAACTCTACGAGTTCTACTGATGTCTGATTTGAAAATTAAAATAAATATTGTTTCTTGAGAAATTCACAAACCTGTTTAAGTAAGTAATAGGTACAATGAAGGACGACACTTCAGCACCAACAAACCCGGTCTCACTGCTGCAGTGGCAGAATGTCTTCGACGTTGTCAAGGGGAAGAGGGTGAGTGGGAAGCTGAGAATCGGGTGGAAGGTTTATGAAGGCTGATGCCTGTACCAGATGTTTTGATCCTTCTGGCTCAGCTATCAGTTGACCTGTTCACCTAGACTGCATCACACTCACTGCTCAGCATGGCGTTATCAGTGACTCGCGTTATCACTCTTTCTAATTGGTCTGCAGGGGTCTCTAAGTTTACGCTCTGATTAATTACCTCTCAGTCTTTTAAATGAGAGGTGTTCCAGAGTATTCCTCAAACAAGCTCCCTGACATAATGTGCATGCACACACATGCTGTATGCCCAAGAATTTTACAAGAAATACCATAACCTTTTAAGATGAAGATAGCCTTTACATATTTGTCCAGCAAGGCCAAATACATTATACTTTGGAGGACATATCTTTGACCTGGAATGTTTTTTGACTCTGACATAGAACAAATATATAAAAACTTAAGAGACTTTTTTTTACATTAAACTAGTGTTTATTTTGTGGCTGGATTATAGGAATTCATTGTTGTCAACAAACCATTGCGACAGACACTCCGGTTGGTTTTGCAACATGATGTCTACAGTTAGTCTCTCTGATTTGGTTCCCTGTAAAGTCCAGAGCAGCAGGAAATCCTTTTTATTTTCTGAAGTTGTTCCATCAGAGGTCAGAGAGATAAAATGGTGAAATTCTTGCAACAGTTTTCTCAATATCTGGCTTCATATCGGTCATAACCTCTGTGACGAATCTTTGAAAGACTTTTGAATTTCACATTCCCACTTGACAGTCACCCTGATGCTTCTCAGTAGTTTTACTTCTCCAAGCCCGTGAGATGAAATACATTCCAGCAGAATTCTCTTTTATTACAGAAATATCATGCATTTTTTGTAATTTGGAGTTTTGTTTCTCATGGTGTGGATGCGGTTGTGTCACAGGGGGGCTGGACATTCCCCAACCCTGCCTCTATAACTTTCAAATAATGTTTACAGTTAGGGTTTGTTCATGCTTGTCTGAACCATCCCCTACTTATGCTGCTATGGCGTGGGACGCTCGGGGACTTCCCATGATGCATCTGTATGCATTCATATCCTATAAGCGCATAACTTGGCATCGTTAATCATATGTGCGTCTTTTGTGCTTCTCGTCTCTCTCACCTCTCGTCCTGTTGCTGTCTGCAGGTCTTTCTGCCTCCACAGCTGCAGAGTCTAGATCTTTGACGTCCCACTTCCACACCTACTGTTCATTTCCACGTGCTGTCATTGTGTTTTTCTCATTATTATTTAAATAATACGTATAATACCTCCTTTCGTTGTGGCATGGTGTCCTCTCATTCAAGAGTGTGAACAAGACTATTTCACATAATGTCACACTATGTCTGCTAATTTCATCATGTGCCCCAACTCCAACTTTTTCGCAGTCCCATAAAATGAACTCTTAGGAATAAAAACGAATCTTACATAAGCTAAAGCCCTGTTAATAAGTCACAGTTTCAGACTGACGCCAGTGTGGCAGCAATGGGAGCAGCGCCAGTTGGGCATCTGCCTCGTCTGACTCTTTCATGCTTCCATAAACTCCACCGGCTTTGTTTGTGACTTCATGCGTCCAAAATTACTGGACTTGCAATTCCACAAAAGCCACGCCAAGATCCACTTTGACTCTCTGTGGGCAGCTGGGGCAAAACACTGGGCTTTTTCTAAAGTCAATAAAATCAACACTTCATTTCAACCGACAAACACTTTTCCTGGAACCAAACACACACTTGTTTGGGGTCGCACGTTTTGAGTCACCATGTGTGCACTCATCAGCGCAAACCGGCGTGAACTGCAAAATGTGGAGTGTGTGGTATGGGAAAGAATTTCTCTCCTGGACCACTAATTGGATAATGTGGTGACAGCACAAAACAGATGCAGTGTTTTCATGTGTTCGCCTCATTGAAGGGTTAGTTAATGGCTACATTTAGACTAGAAAACACCTTGAAACTAGCACCTGCAATTAAAGCTGCAGTAAAGCAGGTGACAAAAAACATTTGTGCTCGGACAGCTGTCAATAAATAAAAAAATTCCCAGTTTCCCTTTTGTCCATCTATCTATCCATCGATCTAAATAGAAAGATAGATAGATAGATAGATAGATGGACGAATACTTTATTAATCCCGTAGGAAATTCAGATTATCCAGTAGCTTGAACACATCACTGACATACATACATAAATAACATACGGAGAACATATTTACAGATACAGGAACTATGTAACTATCTTACTATCTATCTATCTATCTATCTTACTATCTATCTATCTATCTATCTATCTATCTATCTATCTATCTATCTATCTATCTATCTATCTATCTATCTACCTATCTATCTATCTATCTATCTATCTATCTATCTATCTATCTATCTATCTATCTATCTATCTATCTATCTATCTATCTATCTATCCATCTATCCATCTATCTATCTATCTATCTATCTATCATTTTGCCCGTCTATCTGTCCATCCGTCCATCTAAAGAACGTGTTGATGTGATTATAGACATGCATTTATTTGTGTGCACGTCAAGATTCTTGCAAAGTTTTCAAAAATTTAAAAACTATGGTTACGTTTACGCCAGGCCTTTGCTCATTAAACCAACCCAAAAGGAATTTGAATCAGATCTCTCCAATAAAGTTTGGCCATGCTTTGGAGTCAAGGATTCCGTGTATCCTCTATCGTTCAGTGAGGGCTGAGCCCGGACGTCACAGAGCTAAGCCTTCCACTGGGTGATGAGTTCCAGGAGCGGCAGCACCAGCTTCACTTAAACAATCAGTTACATAGTATGTAAGGGAGCCGCCAGGCTACATGACAAGTCTTTGTGATAAACCGACCTTCAGCTCTTTGGTGCCCCGACCTTTGACCCCTCGGAGGGTCACGTCTGAGGCCAGAGCCATCCATTGTCTGATCCTATCTCACCGTCTCCTTTCACCAGTGATGCTTGTTATCTTTGCCCCCCCCCGTGTCTTTTGCCTAATTAGCCAACAATGTTTCTGTTGAAGGCTTAGGTGCCATCATCTTTTCTCCTCCTCTTTCTTTCATTCTACTTGGTGTATTTTTCACCGTTCTACATCAGTCTGATCCTAATGTGTTGGATAAACATGCACATTTAAACTCACCCACACTCAGATTCTTGCCAGGGCCAATATTGGAAATGTCTAGACAACAACACTATTTGTGAAGGTGCTTACAAACACACTTAAAGATAATGGGACCAATCATGGCAAGTTTACGCCAATGTAATTGAATGTTTTTAGCTGCATGAGATGAGTCAAGTGTGAAAGTGGAAGAACGAATAAGAATTCACATGTTGATCATCCAATTCCTGCAGGAAGAAAGACAGATTTATACTGCACCAGTTTGTATTTAGAAACCAACAAGCCTGTTACAATGTATGCATATATAAACAGTTATATGATATGTCACAAGGAGTGCTGAAATTATTATTATTATTATATCAGGGCTAGCTTAGCCGCTCCAAGTGGTCAAGCTTGTTTCTCTCTGGGAAACGAAGAATTCCCCACTTATTTAGTATTAATACAAAAACATGCTAATCATCCATCCACCTATTATATATAACTTGTATCCTTGGTGGGTCACAGGAGAAGATGTTGGAGGCCCACATGCAAACTACCATTCACACTCATTATCACACCTACAGACAGTTAACCTAGCCCCATGTATTTGGACTGTGGGGAGAGCGTGGCCTAGGCCCTAGGGGATAGAGCGGTTGTTCTGCAACAAGAAGGTTGCCGGTTCGAAAAAGGTACTGAACCCCTAAATGGCCCCTCATAAATGCTGAGTGATCTGAAAATGTAGGTCGCTTTGGACAAAAGCGTCAGCTAAATGACATGTAATGACATGTAATGGGAGGACGCCCTGCAGACACGGGGAGATCATGCAAACTCCACAGAGAGAGACACCGGCCAAGAGGGGATCAAACAGGTATGTTATTGCTGTGATAGCAGTCACCACTGCACCACAGCGTATTGTGTAATGAGCTGTTATATTATGTGGTCAAATGTATGTAAACATAATACCAACCCACGTTGGTTCTGTAACAATAACAACATTGGATCATGTCTGCTCCGGAAAGGAAATGAGCTCAAGGTCTTGTCATACCTCGAGTCTAAACCTCTTGTGTTCTGCTGTCAGTCAGAGCAGAGAGGCATGTGAGGCTCCTGCCAACAGTGCAAAACAAGCACGACCACTGCCAAGCTGCCACGGCTAAACACTCAGGCCTCGCTTTTTACCCCAGGCGAGGAGTGTGCCCCTGCATACAAACACAAACGTCCGATGGAAAGCCGAAAACAGAGACACACGCAAACCAAGCTTGAAAGCATTATCCATCGATGATTTATAGTAAACCAACGCCCAGTTTCTTAAATTAGATTTTCAAGGGGAATGATTTCATAGCCTCCTACTCACACTCAACTGTACACACACGCACCTCCACCAGCAGTTTTTAACTTGGTGACGCAGGCAGAGACACTGCCAGAAATCGGCAAGCCTTTCCTAAGTGACAGCTGCGGAGGAGAGAATAGATCGTTCCCTCTCTGTAGGCAGTGCTGTGATATACCATACTCTGCTATAAGGTGGCAGGACTGAGGTCTGACGTGCACATGTTATTTCTTGCCTGGTTAATGGGCTGGAGGCTGTCAGGGGTCACGTCAGACATGTTGTGGCTGGGTGAGTCGTGCTGTCCTCTCAGGGTGATGCATTTCTCTCCACTTCTCACCTCTTCCTGAGTCGTACTGAATTTCTGCGGATTGCGTCAGGATCCAGACTTCAACAATTATGTGGATGCGTATATACTGAACCGAAACTCTGCGTGGATTCTTCTACTTTTGGAATTTCGACAATCCATCTTGCACATAAAACCGGCGTGTTGTCCCACCAGGTGACCCGGAACAGACCGGTTAGGAGGCACCGGTGATGTGTGCTTGTGTCTCCAGCAGAACCCCACTGTGTCTGGTTAAGCATCGACCGCAGTGTATTATCACTAGTGTAAAAGAAATGGCTCTATCTCTGCTCCATTTCACTTTTTCCACGTCTCCCAATAGGAGGGAGTACACTCGTGCCTCTTCCTCGCCGCAGCAGTAAAAAGATGATGAGTGTCTGAGGAGCAGGTTTTGACACACAGCTCAGGCCAACTCGTGTTCTTATGAGTCCACTCAGCTGCAAGCCAGATGACTCTTTATCGTCGAGACTCCCTCGCTGAAAGAGACACAGTGACTTATCACACTTATCTCACTCCATTTCTACATTGTTCAAAAAGAAAAACAGAAATACATATAGGCTACACATGTGTGCAAGACATAGAAACTCTACAAAAGACAAAAACATCGCTAAAGGGAAATAGAGGGGACCCCTCCCAGCCCATCCCTGTATCCACTCCACCGGTCTGTACAGAGCAGCAGTGCAGAAGGTCCTAGAGGTCATTTAAAGTGAATGTGAGCCTCGAGGAGTACACAATGTCCACAACATGCACAATGTCCACAACATGCACAATGTCCACACGATCCGTCACAACCCAGACAAGAGAAGGAGTTGGGAGGCTCCCAACACATGGCAACCATTTATTTATTTTTATTTTTTTGGGGGGGGGGGGCTGCTGTGAATAAAAGCCCTAATCTAATTGGTCATTGAGAAGTTTGTGGTCTACTATATTCAGATCATTTAAAGGCTTTTTGAGTATCATATGTCACAATTTTAGTTTATTGCCTTTTCAACATTTAAGTTCAAAATGGAAAATTGAATTGAACATGAACTACTGACAGAGGAAAAAACCAAGCTGAACTTATGATGAAAGTAACCATTAATTCTAAACCTGACTCAAAGTAGCAGAGCAGTTTCAGTGCAATGAAAACAGCAGTAAAAAAAGGCCATTAACTCCTCCCGGATTTCTGGATTCTCACTCTCTCTCTCGCTCTGTCACCCATGTGTCAGTTTTTCCACTGTGTGTAGTGGCCCTTTGTGTGTTTCAGGGCGGTCCTCCTCACTCACCCGTGGCCTTGGCCGGGAGTCACAGGGGGGAGCTGCTTCTTTTTCCATCAGGCATGAGGGGCATGCTGGAGCTGAACCGTAGTGAAAGAGGTCCTCTCAGCCACTGGAGGGCAGTCACACTCTGCTGCAGAGAACAGAGTGTGTTTGTCCCTTATGTGGTTTCAACTGGGTTTAAATGCTACTTCTGAAATCTGTTTTATTGTCAGAATGTAATGTTGTAATAATCCTACACAATACTTGTAAACCAAAGTTTAGTAATGTCAGAAAATAGTCAAGAGAAGGGTCAGAAATTCAGGTTATGACCCTGAGACTTGAGATTATTTTGTAAATCTGGACTCTTTCCATCTGAGCCGAACACAGATACCAACAAATACAGTCAGCTAGTGAACAATGTGAATAACAACAGGGACACACACAGTGTCAGGGTCTTCATGCAAACAGAAAGTTTGTTGCCTTAATTCGAAATATTCTTGATAACTTTAAACTATACTTGCAGGGTCTGACAATTTTATGCGGGCCAAATTGTTGGACTCCACTTGGTATTTTCGTTTGGGATAGAATTGGTGTGTGTGTGTGTGTGTGTGAGTGTGTGTGTGTGTGTGTGTGTGTGTGTGTGTGTGTGTGTGTGTGGTGCTTGTGTATATATACTCTCTACGCTGACATGAAGCCTGCTGGAAACACTAAGTAATGTTCTCTTTGAAGCTCCTGGGCCGAAATAATGATCTCCCACAGCAGCAGTTTTACTGACAACACAGGTCAAGGTCAAAACCCAGGTGAGACATGTGCTGACTGACCTTTGACCTCAGATCAAAGTTGACCAAAAGTGTCCACGAATGCTCTACAAAAAGTTGTTTTGTAAAGAAATATGTCTGGTGTGTTTCAAAGCTTCATGGTTGTAATGTTTAAAGATGTCATAGGCCCTGGTGATCACTAAATGCTTTCTTTGGCATGTACACTGTATATGTGTTTATGTATTGAAACCACCAGATGGCAGTAGTAGAACAAAATACAACACAATACAAGTTCTGTCAAGTCCTTGAGAAGTGATTGTTTTGGCTGCAAAATGTTGGTTTTCTTCTTTTATTTATATTTCTACTTGAGTTGCAGAGACTAAAAACCAAAGCTGCAGTGGATGTTTCACTCAACAGTTCCTGTCCATATGCAAATAGAACAATTGGGTTACAGTTGAAAAACTCTGGAGGACCTCATGCATCATTCACCATCTACATTAACGTCCCATTAATGTGCGCTCACCATCATGCTCTTTTCAATTCAAATTACAGAAATAAGACACACTTGGGATTCTAAGCCACATATTTCTGTTTTGTCTATAATAGTATACTGTACTTGGAATCAAATTATATAATTAAATTGAATAATTAGGAGGTAAATTATACTAGGTTGGCACTCACACCTCTTCCAACGTCCCTGTCTTACAATGTAAAAGAAAGTGATAAAAGTAAATAACTGGATTTGCACCTTTGTCCAGATCCATGTTAAAATATATTATAGTGCAGCAGCTTCAATAACCCTGCCCCCTGTGAAACCAAATTTAAATCCACTTGATTCTCATAGATCCATATTGGTCCACGCGTTACGTCTTGGGGAATTTGTGAGATTGCTAGATCTGAATCTGCACCAAAATTGAATGGGTTCTTTCCTGACTCATATCCCCTCCTTCCACAAAGTTTTGTGATAGTCCAGTATTATTTTGTGCTATATATATATATATAGTGACTTAGCTTTTATATTGTCTATATATGTATATATACATGGACATTTTTTTATATTGCACATTTTTTTATATTGCACAAAAATGTCCATATGTATATATATATATATATATATATATTAACATATAGACAATATAAAGACTTAGTCACATTGGTACATGAAAGTTTTTCTAATCAGTCTTTGAAATGATGTCTACAATCGGATTCTCTTTGCTAAAAGAACACAACACAGGCCACTTTGAAAAAGGTTAAATGAAACCAGGACTTTATGAACAGACATTTATTAGTTCAGTAGAATACATCACCATCATAATCATCACCACCATCATCATGCCTAAGAGCAGCAGCAGCAGCAGCACTTCATATCCTCACCTCCCCTGTATGTCAGATGCAGTGAGGCGCCCTATAGTTTCTCTTAATAATGATGATCTTATCTTATCAAACTCATCTCCACCTGAAAGTTCCTCAGCTCCGTTTCCACAGCCTAAAAACCTCTCTCTGGCTCCGGCTGTTCCTCAAGTCCAAAGGTCACGGCTTCCAAAAGCAGATGAAGTGTTGCAAACCCTCACAAGTCGAGGTCACGTGACGCATCAACGTGTTGCTGCAACGCTCCACTGGCATTGTTCATTGTCATGGAACCAGTCTGTGGACAACGCGATCCACTTCGAAGATCCTGTTCCGATCTCGTGAATACCTTTACCTCGGTAACTATCAATTATACAGAGTCCTAACAGAATCTAGTATTTACATCTTTGAAATAGTTAATATTGTGTACTGCAATAGCAAACAAGAGAAGAACGATGACAACATCAGACTAGTATACAATAGTACTACAATAGTATTCACATGCACTAGTACACAGTGTCATACTTGTCAAACATAGACCATAGAATTTATATTTACAAAATGTTCACAGCTACATTCTAGTTTTGTGTGTGTGTGTATACGTGTATTGTGTAATGGATAGATGATTGTTATATCCAGAAATGTTTTTTATGGTACACACAGTAAAATGAAGTTGACACTGCACAACCTGTGAGGATTATGGATATGAAACCATAAAAGTGATGGAAAAAATACAGTTTGGATACTGGGTTATTGCTCAGTGCATTTGATGTATAATGCCTGTAATATTGATCAGTATTGATAAATAACCAGCCAGTCTTTACTTACTCTCTGATAACACAGTAGCTTAAAATGATTGGTCCAGTAAATAAAATCCATCAAACCAAATGATAAATTGCAAAAATAAAAGCCCAGAAATAAAAAAAAAAACAATATTTTCCCGATGTACATTATTGTATATCAATAAATACACATGAAGTGGAAACAAAGTGTGTACAAATCATACTCAAACAAACATGTGGCGCATTGACACTGGAAGAAAACTGATGGTTCACAAAACAGAACAGAATCATGAAGCTTATCTCGGGTGTTCACACACGGACTGGTACAAAATGTCCCTGCTTACAACTGCTGCGGAAAGAAAGGACTTTCTTATTAAATACATGTCTATCTGGGGAAACGACACGAAGAGTCACAACAACCGCAAGCCATTCCCTTTAGTTTGAGGAGACGTAATAGATTACAGTATTTACACATCTTAGCTACATGATAATATTCGTCAACAACCAGTGACGGCTGCTCCCAGTTTCTTTGCAGTGCTCGGGCAAATGTCTCCTCTCGCGCTGACGGATTTAACCATGAATAATACCAGAAATGACCAAGTATCCCATCTTGTGCTTCTTTCTTTTTTTTGTCCGCTCCCTCTCCAGACTCGTCTTTAATACAATCCAGTTTCCTCTTCGTTCATATTTGTGAAGTAGAAAAGCAGTTAATCGGGTATGTGTAGGTATCTATTTAGTTTTCACACCGACGAGGACACCTATAGCATGCCATGGGACGGTGCCATCGACACAGCCACCTGGAGGTGGAGTCAGTCGTGCCTCTATACTGTGTGTACCCAGTTTGTGTGCAGGTGGACACTGACCCTCTGCAGTGCTCCGGCCACAGAGGCCAGCTGAGATAATATGCTCTGAGAGTCTGATGTGATATAACATCCTGCTTCCTGCAGTCCTCTGTCCAGGCGCACCATAAATATGGCTGCCCACGCATTAAAACACACCAGCCAGCACATGGGGGAATTACATGACCTTTTTTTTTTTCCAGTTTAACTTTTCTATCCAGTCCTTGTGGGAAAAGTCTGTATCTTAATATGAAGATAGAAGCTGGGTAAGTTAATCGGGGGGGTTACAGAATGAGAACTGGGTGCGGTTTCAGGTTTTGGGCGTTAAAAGTTCAGGTTTGTGGGTCAGACACTGCGGGGGGCCCTCTCCAGCTCGTGGGTCCTGCGGTTACGGCCCTTCTGCCTCTCTTGCAGGTGTTTCCACTTGGCTGCCAGCCCCTGAGCGTGCATGTGGGAGTGAGGGTTCACCAGCACCTTCTGCTGCTGCTGCTGCTGCTGCTGCTGCTGCTGCTGCTGCTGCTGGCGCATGTGTCCCTGCTGCACGTGGTGGGCTTTCTGCCTCCTGTGCTTCCTCTCCCGCTTCCACACCTGCTCGCAGAACTCGTCCACGGTGTTCAGGGTCGGGTGATTCACCAAAGACAAGAAGTCCCGGTACCACAGCTTTTGATTCGGAGACTCTCGAGGTGAGGAGAATTCCAGGGCGGGGGCGCTGGCTGCGGCCTCCTCGTCGCGATGCAGCAAATCCTCCAGGCGCTCGGTGTCGATGACCTCCAAGGTCACCTTCAGAAGTGTCTGCATGAAGCCGTGCTCCACTGCCTGGCACAGATAGATGCCTGAGTCCCTCTTGTTGAGTGTGCGAATCAGCAGCCCCTGGTCGGTGCGGACGAAGCGCTCCTCTGATTGGAGCTGTGAAGTGATACAATTGTGTGCGACAGAAACAGAGTGAAGGACAAGGAGATAAAAGAAATTGAATTAAACATTTCAAAATAAGCTTTCATGACACAATTCTTCCTTTAACTCTCGTCTGTTATGACTCATGCTGTTTTAATTTGACAAAAATGTATTTCAGTTGAGTCATCTGTGGTGTTAAATATTAATTAAATAATACTGTGTTTTCTATAATACTCCTACTTACATAGTCATTATTCATTCAGATTGTATCTGAGCATATTTCAGTCACACAGCTCACGTTAGAATTTTTATTACAGCAGAACATAGTCAGTGTTTGGCCGCCTGAACTAGGTGATGATGTGGTGGTGTAGTGATTGTGTGACGTGATGATTGTGTGATGTGGTGTTTGTGTGATGTGATGATTGTGTCGACGTGATGATTGTGTGTGAGTTGAGGATTAACCAACCTCTTGTTTGCGGTCGTCAGTTGAACGCTGATACTGCCAATAGGTCAGGGCTCGCTGAGACTTGGGGCTGCATTCGAGAAAGGTGCTGCTGTTCTCCACTCCATACACCGTTTTATTCAGAGTCGAGTGCCCGCTCAGTTCATCTAGATAAAAAACAGAAAAGGGTTAGTTAGGGTGTTTTCTCTTATTTCATGCTGATATTGTTGGTTATGGTCATGGCTGAGTGTCCTGTGTTTCCTGTTTTTAAGCAAAAACAATGGAAACAGCTCTGAAGAGCCACATGTTGTGAGTTGTGAGTGTTTCTCTGATGGAAAAGTACTGACTGTTCCTACAACAACGACGGCATTTCACATCATTCAACATCACCCTGTCTCTTTTCTTATCACACGTCATCATGAGCGCAGAGGCAGTCACTGCAGGAAATGGGCTGAAACTAAAATCTGGGTTTTATTCTGGGACGTATTTAGAAGTATTCCATCCAGTCAGTTGTTCCGCACTGTGAGGTCAGTGGTACTCTGATTGGTCTGCTGCTGTAAATGTCCTGTGTCTTATATCCTGTGGTAAATTCAACGATTTATTCTCCACTGGCACATATTATTATCTCTGCATCATTTCGAATAACAACTTTTTACATGTTCCTGTTACTTTATAGAACATTAACTCTGAGATTTTTACCACACAATCAAAAGTGTCTGGGTAGCAAAGAAGTATTCTTTTGGGGGGGGGGGGGGGGCTGGGCAGAACTCTTCCACCTCAACTTTCAATAGAGTCTGATTTGTTCATTATTCTCCAATTAAAGAAACATGAAGTTAAGAAAGAGAGACTGAGCATCAGACCACTAAGCCCATAAACGGTGCAGTGGAGTGGAGGGCTTGGCGACAGAGAGGAGGCTCGGAGGAATTCTGACCATGTTAATTATAATCTTCACCCGGACCAACGCTAATCTTCAGAAACACATAAAACACACACAGACACACCACAGCACATTCTGCTGGATTCGTTCCCCAGCCGCTGCTTTGAGACCATTGCTACGTTCAAAACACAACCTCAAGACAATGGCTCCTTTTGTTATTTGGCCAGAAAACTGGCCTCACACGTTGGGTTTGTTATCTGTTTCAATGGGTCATCTGGACATCGACTGTTAATTATGATTCTTATCAGAGTTTGTAAAAATACCTTTGTGTTCTTACAAAAATACCCCTGAATATATTAACGAATATGGTATTTAGGTACCGTTGTGTTGCAGATCCGAGCATTGTGTGAGTGGGTCTCCGTTCCTGATATCCTGTCTCCTTGTTCTCCTGCAGAAACACAAACACATAAACACAGTCATGACTCAGCAGTTCTGTTGCGTGTATGGCTTTGTGGGAATGTATGTGTGTGTGCGTAGGTGTTTATTTGAATGTGGTGTGGATGTGCGGCAGCAGCGGAGGCCGACTCCAATAGATAAACTAACAGCAGCCACTCTTTGCGCCACCATAAGCATTATAAAATAGCTTTAATTACAGGGTGTGTTCAACAGAGGAATTCATATCTAATCAATCACTCCAGCCTCTGGTTGGCAGATGCAAAGAAGACGGAGTTTCACGTACAGTATCCAACACAACCCTGCAGGTATTCATCTGTAAACAACAATTGAAGATACTATGGAGACGCCAAAGCAAACAGGTAACTTCACCCTCCCAGTCACCCATTGTTCCGACCTAGCGCTGGTGTGCTGGTAATTGGAGGACTGAGGAGTTTGCTGCTTGAATTTTTCAATGTAGGACTCTGGAGTCCAACTAGCAGTCGGAACAGGATACTCTGCAGCGAGCACTCGAATCGATAAGCCCCATGGAGCTGTGAGTGGGAGGCTCCACACACATGTGCTCTACCACACAGATCAGTACGCTACTACAACCGCACAAGCACCAAACCTCTAACACCTACCTCACCCCTGGTTCACCCAGACAGCCTGCAGACATCGCTGACATGAATCCTCATTTACAGTAAACAAATGAGGTTATATTTCCAGCTTTCTGGTCGAAATACGACCTTGTGCCTTCGGGGGATTTTGGCAAATATACAAAGCCTGCACTATAAGTGCATTCTAGCTCCAGTCCTGCATCACAGGCTGCACAGGCTACACATGTCCTCAATCTGAACATGAAACCACTTCAATATATATAGTTCGGTTTTACTTCTATAAAGGTTAATCTATATGGTAAACAAATTCAACCCTTAAACAACCAAACAAGTAGTCTAACATGTGTTCTAAATTTGGCGTGTTGAAATCTAAAGCAGGTTGCTCTTATTCTCCAGTTACATCGGTCCTCTGAACTTTTACAGCTAATTAATGGACTTTTTCTGACTAGAGACAGAAAATCCTAACTGTGCTACTAGCAACTTGTCTCTAACTTTAATAATTCAAGGTATTTACCTGAACACATGATAAAATATCTGCGGTCCGATGCATCATACTTTTAACACATGCTCAGTGATTATAGAGTGCATTCTTCATTACATACAAGGTGTCAAGCAGCTTATGAAATGCCACGGCAGGGTGGCAACATGATAATCATGAATGTGGAGTATGCGTACCTCTTGGCCATGGGAAAGTATCTGGAGCACTCAGCGCCATCCCATGCACAGTACGGGTCCCTCGCCAGGCAGCATTCGGCACAGGCCTTCCCGTAAACCTCACACCGATGCAAAGGCATCTGGGAAACACCGATGTCTGAGCCCAGGTACAATTGTTGCTGTGCAAGCAGAAGAGAAAAAGAGTCAGATATTCTAGTCAGGAATGTGGACAGATCGTCTCTGTGCACATGCTCAGCTCCCTCCTGCTTGTCAATTAGTAAACTCGATTTTATCTCTCTCTGCCATTTGATTTGATGAGCTAGTTGTCTTCTTTGTGTGACAACACTTTATCTCAAAGTGTTTAAAATCTGCAGAAAAGGGTCTCTTTGCTCTGTCTTTCAGAGCTGCAGCAAGGAGTGTCAATCTGAGGAAAAGCTTTTCACTCTCTAAGAAACTGGTTTGACAGACACAGTGGTCACTTGCCACATTTTTCATATTTCAGCATTTTCCACGCAGCAGCTCAGATGAATTAATGATTAGTTTCACTGAACTCATAACAGAGGAGATGTTATCTTGCAGAATAACCCTCATGTTTTGTTCCACTAAACATAATTTCTATAGTTTAGATATGACTTCATTGACATTTATTTTTCGAGTTTTAATTTAAAGATGACTTAAAATTTAATTTAATTTAATTTAAGATCGATACCTGTTTGGTTGAAAGTTCCATGGCTGTAATGGCTGTTGGCTCCTGTAAGAAATAAAAACAAAATAGAAAAATAATTATCAGACAACATTCAATGATCATACAGTCGTATTTAACCCTGGTACCTCATGTATAGCATGTGGTCGGTCAGGTGAGTATGACTTACTCTAAACACCGTCATTTCCTCCAACAGCACCTCCTCCAGGTCATGCCAGGAGCCTCGGGGGATTGATACCACTTTCAGAATCGTCCCAATGTCTGGCACACAATGGAAGCACACAACCTGAGTTAATATCTGCTCTGTCGGGTAAGTTTAACCATATATTTCTGTCAGTCACTTGATGTTTGTCTACCTGTGCCTATAAACATAACGTCATACTGGCCATCTTCAGCTTCTACTTTATCCACCACTATCTGGGTGAACTGGTAGTCCACATCCGTTTTGACTATGATTGGTCGGTTGTTAATGGGGTAGACGGGGTTGAACATGGCAGGGTGGCTTCTGGCAAAGGTCACCACCTCATCAGGAAGGTCCTTAGTTGTATCAAAGCCTCCGAATGTCTTGCTTGGACACTGGGGAGGGAGATCATTGTTATAACACTTAGGATGTGAAGAGGAATCAGCTTTAAGATCCTCAAATCAATCCAGTTAAGAGCACAGGACTCACTGTGCCAGGCCGGGGGTAGGGCACCCGTCCCTGGAAGGGCACCCACTGATAGTTGGGTCCGTCTCTGTGAGCGTAAGGACCCAGAAACACTCTCCTGATGTCTGTCATGCTGTACATACAGACAGCTGAACCTTTGAAGATGTTGCTAATGGGCAGAAAGAACGAGTCAAGGGAAAGGAAAGGTGAGGTCTTTGTTCAAAACCATAGATCATGCACTCAGCCTAAACTAGTCCATCGTCAGCCAAAGTACCTGGAAGTGGTAAAAGCTGCGTAGATGATTGGGCTCTTGGGATCCTTCGTGCTCATGAGGAAAACGTCCTCTGAAAGAGAAGGTAATACACATTACAGATTTATCCTCCACTGAGACGGGGGAAATTCATCTCCGTGAGATGATGTGTGAGATAAGTTTCCAGGTGCCGGAGCAATCACTCACGTAGTTCATCGAAGTGGGTGTCTATTCCATTACTGCCAGGCACCGAGCAAATGAGCCGAGCTTTCAGGAAGGTGGTCCACTTGTTGACGAGACTCCTGTGACCTCCCAAGTCGTTCTGTTGGACAGATCACAGGTTCAGGTTCAGCAGGGAGGTTCAATTATCTGGAAGCTACCGGATTATCGTTCATTTTCAATCACTTTCCGTTTCCTTTAATTGCCAAATTAAATTATTTCTCCTTCAATTTTGTCAGTTGCATTACCTTTCTTAGCCACATAATACATAATTTCTGGATAGAAGGTTTTAAGATCAGGTCATGAAGTAACTCATGGTTTCCATGGTAAATAAAAACATTTGTTGATTTATATTACTTTGTACGGTCAATTAACAAAACTGTGGCCATATTTCTCTCAATATGTACAATAAATATGTATAAATAATTTACAAAACAAAATACTCAGATGGACTCAAATTGTCCACCACGCACCCTAATAATCTGTGTCTGTATGCCTTACAGTGTAGTGGTTGTTTTCCAAATAGCACACAAACACAAGCATGAAATGCTAACTCGTCTTGTCCCTCTTGGTGTTGTTTTATGACAGCAAGTCCACAGGCCCCAATTAATATCACATCTTGCATAAAGCATGCTTTTTTCTTGTGATGACGACAGCAGATTCCTGACATTCTGGTTAATCAGGCCTTTATGGAGGAGGCATGATATGCAGCTACATAGATGGATGGGCTGAGGTACACTCTACAGATCTGAAGTCAGTCTGGTGTTTTCCTGCTCAATGGATACGCATGGGATTCGGAGCATAAGAGCTGATACAAGTCCGGTGAATCAGTGCCAACGCTTGACATTAGGATAACAGTGCTGCCATTGACAGGTTCTTTTCCTCTCAGGTTCCAGTGACATTTAACGTTTCTCTCAGGTTTCTGTCTTCGGGGGTGATTGCAGCGTGCACAACAAAGCCCACTCTTCTCCAGGCTAAAAATAATCCCAGATAACAGCCCCTGAAAGCTGCCATTATAAAAGCCACTCAGACACCGGTCAAGTGTTTTTCCAGATACAGGGGCTATTTGGCATAATGTTGGCGTGAAAGCGTCTGTGCGCCATTGTCTCTCTCCTTTTGTGTGTTTTCTTTTGTGGGAGGCAGCTTGTGTGACTGTGTGTTGGTGTTAGCGTGCGTTTCGTACTTTGCAGAGCTGTCCGATGCGAGCGTGTGTGGCCTTGCCGGCGTGCTCTCCATCCATGGCATTCTCTCTGAAGAACAGGTAGATTTTATCGTCTTCCGGGTTGTCACTCTCTGGAATCTGATGAATGCCCACAAACCTGGGATCTGCAACGCATCCAGAGACACATTTAAAGATACATAAATCAAGGTGGTAAGCAAATAAATTGCCAGATAAGCTATAGATTTTAAGATTAAAGATTAAGATTAAAAAAAAAAAGGGAATTACAAAAAAAGTCTGTGTGGCTAAAAAATAGGGACCATCTCATCCTGATTAGAGACCAGTTTGGGGCATCATCTCTCATTGAGATCACAGCTAGTGAGATTGCTGATTTCATTAAAAATTTGGCAGACAAGCACAGTGTCATCTGCATAGAAGTAAAACATTTTCTTATGCAGTAGCTACTGATAACATCTCAAATACATTCTATTTGATAAATACAATACATTTTCAATTTGGTAAACAGGAATCATGCCAAACTAAGTTGACCCAGTCAAATGTATGGAGTGCTGAGCTCAGCTCCAACAAAAAGAAAAGTGACATTTGAGAGTCAACTTGCAATTTCAACACTACAGCAATTCATTTTTTTTTAACCCATCATGAATATGGACAAGATGAGCAATGATCTCCCCTGTTTTCTCTCACCATTGAGCCACCGGGAGTCGTGTTGCTCCGTCCTGATTGGATGATGATCGCCAAGAGTGCGAAAGATGGCAAAGTCCCGCCCCATGAAGTCAGCTGACGTTCCAGCGTACAATTCCCCATCTGAGAGAACAAGGAATTTATAGTGTTAGCAAGAGAACACAGGTTGTGGGTAGTGATGCAGGAGTTAAACTCGGGGGGGCATTGTTCAGGGGCTTAGCAGCACAGGTAGGAATTGGGGTCCTGAGAGATAACAGAACATCAGGGGTGTGAAATTGACATTACCACAGTGGGCAGGGCCCGAGAGGGAAAGGCGAGCGAAGGAGGAACGGCTGGAGGGACCGATGAGGAGGGAGGGGACAGAGGTGTGATAAAGGGGGAGTACATAATCATACTGTGAGGGGGAGAGAGAGAAAGCGGAGAGGAGATGAGGGGAGACAGGCTAGAAAATGGCCATCTGCTGGGTTAAACGGCGAGCTGTACCACAATGTGACTGGTGAGGAATGGGGGGTAAAAAGGGAAGACGTGTTCACACAGTCCTGCTTCATTTGTTGAAAAAATAAATTGAGGATTCAGCGTGAAGAAAGCTCACAATATAAAGTAAAGTGTCATCGGCAATTCACACCCACCACTTGAAAGAGGTATACATCCAGATTGAAAATAGAGTTTACAGGGCTGTCAATGAGGGGGTTCCCAGAGCGTAAATACAAACTACAGAGCAAAACCGCTTATAATGAATGACAGGATTCCCCTGTTCTGTCATTCACATTCACTTTACACACGTTACATCAGCTGAAATAAAAGGGCAGAGGTGCAGAGCGGTGTGTTTTCGTGACTCCCAGGTTGTTATATGACCTCGCTGCAACCCGGCACCGTGCGTCCACTCTTAAACTCACCAAGCAGCATGGAGGCAGTGAGCAGCTTGGGATCATAGGGACTCTTCCCCCGGCCATTTTCCACGTGAGGCTCCAGTCTGAACACACTGTCCTGAACATAGAGACAGAGGAGAAACATCAGGAGTTGTTTTCTCTGGGAAACCCCAGAACTTTGGCACATTCAGTTAGCGAGACAATTGCAGGCAGTGAACAAAATAAGCAGAATTGTCCATAAAATTATCTCTAAACCATGATGTTGCTAAATGCTTCACAATTGAATCGCAGAAAAAAAAACAGATTCAAATGTGCAGTTATTCCTCCCCCCCAAAAAAGTAGCTGTTTTAACAAATAACCAACAGAGAAATTATAGTCTTAACCCGCAGATAAATAGCACAATATAATTAAAAGCATTAAGAGAAATCCGAGAGAATTATTGAGACCAGTGCAGATGTTTACAATCATGTTTCCAACAGCACACACTGGAACAGAGAAGGATCAAGACTGAAACGAGCAAATTGCATTACTCACTTACGACTTGCTGACCTCAACGCTGATACGAAACCCATCAGATGAATTGCAACTCAAGATTCTGATCTATACACAGCAAGTAGCATTTCTCTGAGATACTTCCTGCCTCTAATTGTCCATAAATAGCCATCTAATGAATAGGAAATGCACATTTACTATATGACTGACTCAGTGACATTTGAAGGAGGAGAAGAGCAATTGCCTTCGCTCATACTCAAATGAACCCACACATAAGTTCCATGTTGTGAGTGATGCATTGGAAATCCTGCAGTCTATGAAACCCTGAGTTTAATTTTCCACCTCAGTTTGCTAAATGGAACCATTTCTATGTACTTAGTGAATCATTTTAGGAGGAGAATGCGCTCGCACCCAACTTTCAAAAGCTCTAACTTTACAAAACCCAGTTTACTTTTTATAGCTCAAAACCATGGATAATTGTTTTTTGACAGACAGGCAGTAACAGATACAGTTTGTAGCATGTGTCTTTACCTCTGGTTTCTTGCCCACCTCCAGGTAGGAGCACACAGGGTGGAAGGCTCCGGTCCCACACACGTACAGGTGGGTTTGGTTGAACGGCTGCAATACTTTGACGAAATTTGAGCACTCCCTCTGGGACAGAAAAGAAAAAGCATCAGGATTGATTCACATTGATGCGAAACCCATTTAAAGACACAGTTTCAATGTCTACTCGCCACTTTGTAGCAAACATCGCTCAGACACGTGCTGGACTTGTTCTATATGAACTCAGCTATATGAGCATGTAATTTCCGATGGAGTTATGGGAAAATACAAATGACATCATAATAACAAACAAGGCAGTCAACAAAGCTTAACCATAATCATCCCATACCAGCCAGAATGATATTACTTTACATTTATTGAATCTGTCTGTCAGTGCAACAGTGATGTAACAGATTCTACTTATCTTTCATAATGTTAAAGTATATATAATGTGCTTTATTTAATAGGTTTTTATGTGTGTGTATGTGTGTCTGAAGCACAACCGGCATCTTTATAAGTAAAATGCATTGCTCTGGGCTATATGGAACATTTCATTGTGTCCTGGCAGCACGTGTTTGAGCAAAGCTGACCTCAACTAAAACTGGATATGTCATTGCATTGAGTTGGGAAAAAAAAGAACGCTGAAAAAAGAAAGAATACTGCCACAAATTATGCATGACTAAGTACATCTGGCTTTACTGGGTCATCGGCAGGCAGCAATCTCCCTTTGTGTAAGCCTCTGTTGTCATCGAGGCAGCTGTCTTTCCGAGGATTTACGTAAGTATTACATATTTACTGCAAGCTGTGTCCCAGTATGTATCTACCTATTGTCTTTGCACTGGGATACCTAAAGATTCAGCATAGCAACCTATCTAACTTTATCCCCTTACATTTGTGTGTCATCAGACCTTTGACACCGTTTATCTCTCTCTTTCCTCTCTGTTTCACAGTGCCTCTACACCCCCCTTTCATTCTCACTCTCCTCCAGCTCCACAGCAAAAAGGACCACCCCTCCGGGATTTATATTCATCCAATCCCATGATGTTTATAGGAAAACATAACCCTTCAAATCAGCCATACAGAACGGTGAAAGGACAGAGCTCGCCCTGCTCTGGCCAATATCCACAATGTGAAGTCAAGGCATAAACAGTAGAGCCATGATTTGACATTTTTTGCCCTAGGCTGTATCGAAGATAGAATTCATAACACAGCTTTTTAGGGAGAAGAGACAGCCTCTCAGTGTGTTTACACAGAGTTTCACCACACCACACAGGCCGTCTCTAAAAACTGCACTTGGCCAGATACAGGGAGATGTGATGCTTGGCTTGTCTTGCAGGGGTTGAGTAAGGTAAGGGGGCTGAAAAGGCCCAGGGATCCTAAAATGCAACCACACAAGATATTTCGGATGAAACTTTAACTTCAACCCATCAAAGTTAATGAAATATTCTTATACTGAACAAATAAATACACTGCGCAACTTCAGAAACCCCAGATGTGTCAGTACATCTGGTTTGTTCTCATAAACATTATTGCTGGGATCAGTGTAAGACTGATGGCTTTCATAATTGAAAAGCCACAAAAAAAAGAATATTGACTCCTTTCCCATTGCCAGTAGAAAGTAAGTCATGTTTGTGTCAGGAATTGAGAAGCTCCCTCATCGTGCTGACTTGCGTGATATATGAATATAGTTCTGAAGATGTAAAAGACGATGAGTTCACAAACGTTCATGGCTGTTAACGTGCAACGACCTGGGTGTTCAATGTGCGTCATATGGTTGCATCGAAAAGACGCATCAACGTCTGGACCGCAACAATGAAGAGGAAGAAGAAATTAGCTTTTTCACCCAGGTGTCATGTTTCTGTCACTGCTGATTGTAAAAACCTGTTTCTACCGAAGAGTCATTTGACCTAGGAGTGAATGTAGATTTAAGAGATTAACATAGAAAAACTGAAGCCTAATTACATGGGAACACGGATCCCTGAATAGCGTATATGTATTAAATTCCTGTGGTACGGTTCTACCCTCATGTCTGACAGAAAGCAGCATCATGATTTCCCTGTCCTCATTCTACAGAGTGCCCAGAGGCTTGATAAGTGATTAAGGTCACATGGTGTTCAATCTTGCCTCCGAGATTACGATCAGACCTATGGCGCGCTACGTGATGTTTTGTCCATATGACAGATTAGATGTGTGAACTCACTGGAATAAACAAGCTGAAACGTTGAAACAAATCTTAAACTGTCTGTGATTAAAATGCCCTACATACAGCCAGTGTTATCCCAGTGCAACTAGATCATGAGTTTTAATATGGGACCTGCAGAATTGGACATTGTTTATAATAGCGTTATAACATTTCCCAAACATCTGTGGGAGTGGAGGGGCAACCTGCGAACACCCACTCGCAGGATGGATAGTTTTAGCCCTTACCGAGAGATCTTTTCCTGCCCACTTGCATTCGTCTCTCTTGGTGGGAGAAGCTGGCCAGGGGATCTGCAACACAAACACATTCCCGTGCATGTTAGAAAAGAATCACCTGCCCCGGAATGCATTTTTTTTACAGATGTGAGTCGATGCAGCCGCGGCTCGTGTGCATGCATGTGTAGACATGGGGGTTGAAGGGGTCACAGTGCGATTTGTTATCCACTTTGTTTCAGTTTGCTCCATTATTTATCCAGGTGTGCAGAGAGCAGCTAACATGCCTGGCACAGTGTGTGATCGTGTGCGGCAGCTCTGGTCTGAAATATTCATGGGGCACTTTTCTGTAGAAACAGAAAAGAGAGTCCCGAGACACCTGAGCCCCTGACCGGCACTCTGGGCGGAGACGCAAGCAGACCTGGAGTCGTGAAAGGATGAAGCTAACAGACTGAATCAGACAGTGATTTTTACCTGTGCATAGTCTTTGCTGATATTGAGGAGGTTGAAGGAGAAGATGTGGTCCTTGGCCCCGACGATGAGTCTTCCTTTCTCCTCGTCCAACAGGAAGGTGTGATAGGATGAACTGTTGGCCAGACCTTCAAACGTCACAAGGTTGTTCGACTCCAACATTTCTATAACGGAAAAAGGAAAGAAACGTTGTAATCAGCACAATATAATCGTCACTTTACGAAAATCCCACCATGACAGTTGAAGAAAACCCATCAGGTTGATTTTTATTAAAATATTTTATAGAATCCACAGAGTCTACTATGACATGGAAAACGTACAAGTTGAAAACCTTCAATATTTCCAAGCATTTTTCCAACCGTCTACAATTTCTGTGACCACAGGTTCACCCCTATATTCACCAGTCTGCTTGTTCAGTGGTAATGTGCCACATACATTTAAGGATCACTGCTCTTTGCCTCCAGCACATAATAAATAAATCAAGGGACGTACATTTGGTTGTCTCGCCCCTACAGACAGATGTTCCTCTTTTATACCCATCGCTCCTCCACATTTTTATGTTTGCTGGAAATGGTACAGCTTGGCCAAGCGAGGCGACCGGCAGATGACGAAGAGCCACTGCCAAGATCAAACTGCACTGGGCAGGTAATGCCAGCACTGGGAGCCAACGATCAATCTGCCCGGAGGAGAAGCGACCTTCACCAGAGCAGCCGAGCAGAACTCGCTAACACTCACTGTGGAAAACTGGGAGAATAATGTCATATTGCTCCACTAACATTAGGACTACTCCACACCACATCAGCTATTAGGGAACATTATTATGGGCTACGGCTCACATTTTGCAGTGTAATGCGACAGACGTCTGCCAAGTCTCACAAAACAGCGACATTTGCTTGCACAGCGGAAAGCCAAGCATTTCATTGAAGATCTCATTACCGTAATGACCTCCAAAGGGGGCACTACGACTATGACATTATAACACCTTTTGTGGAACATGTGAAGGCACACACACTTTCATAGCTTGTCCTCGCTCACATTTTGTTCTCACCCGCAGAGTCTAACCACACAATGACCCCCCCCTCCCACGGACCACCCACACAAAAAGGGTGGAGAGCTGTGGGACAGAGAGCAACTGATTCCTCCGGTGTTGTCTTTCTCTGCCTCCTTTTTTCTCTCTCTCTCTCTCTCTCTCTCTCTCTCTCTCTCGCTCTCTCTCTCTCTCTCTCTCTCTCTCTCTCTCTCTCTCTCTCTCTCTCTCTCTCTCTCTCTCTCTCTTTCCCAGCAAGTAAATAACAACAAAAGCTCATGAATGTTTTAGCAGGGAAAATGCCCCCCCTCTCTGAAGTGTGTCAGAGCCCGAGAGAGTGAGAAGACGAGCGGAGGCAAAACTGGTCTGAAAGAAGAGAAAGCTGGAGGAGAGAGGGCAAGGCACTGAATGTTTTGACTTATAAAACTGGGGTCATGACATGTTGTTCAAAGGTTACTGCTTCAACTCTGACAGCAAATGGAAAACGTTTTTAAAGTTTGTAAATCTATAAATGTATTTCATGATATCCAGGCATAGTAAGCTGTAGTCTCTTATATGAAAGTCAGAGCAAGCAGATAAGAACACTTGATGAAATGATTTATGATTGTAGCATATACACAAAACAGCGATAGTTGCATTGGACGTTGTTCTATCATTTACAGTTTACAATTAGCCTATGATAAAAGCTTCATAATAAAATCCTCATGGGTAAATATGGTCAAGCCTTACTTTAAAAAGGAAATAGTTACGTATTAATTATACCAATAATACTTATACACAATATAACTGATAGTTTTTTTTCTTAGAATAATTTCAAATCAATATGCTGTTTATCGTAATTTATTTGGTACTTTATGGATATACTTTTATTGGATCCATGTTGGTAATAATAACAGGAAGTTTTAAATATAAAGAGTGATAAGTATAATAATAAAAAATGTATGTATTTGTTTAAGAAAATGTATAAAGCTCAGAAAATACAGATGTGGAAGATAATGGATAAAAAGAGACACATCTAGGGTCTGGTTACAAGCTTCTACACTTTCATGTAAACACTTTCACTTTTCACATAAATACACACGTGCCTCACTCTCATGTACACACACATGCACAGCCCCGTACACGCAGGATGAGGATGTACAACTGGTTGACACCCTGTCTTTATTGTTATGGTCTTGGTGATTTAGTTGGTTTCCTGGGGCTCAGTGCTGATGGGAGGAGAAGATTTAGATAGTCTCCTAAATATAAACTCCTGTCTCTGAGTGACCCAACCCTCAGGCTCCGTGACTCCCCACTCCAAAGACCTCTGAGAACTTGACATCTAAACCGGACTTAATAAGTCAACCAGGATTTAAAAGGACTCTTAAAGTCGTAGATCTAGTCTGTAGTAGATTTAGTCTGTATTCTGCCACGCTAATGCATAATGGACACACTCCCAAACCAAGAAAAGATTAGATCAATTAATTCATTTAATGCTTCTAGATAGCTAATCAAGTTTTTATGTGATCTACAAACACATAAAGACTTTGAATTGAATCATTTACTTATTGGACTCCTCATTTTACAGCTACTGTCTTAAGAATAGAAAGAAGCTCAAGGTCTAAAAAAAAAGTTGCTGTAAAATGATTGCTCAGCCGAGTCCGGAGCTGTGTCCCAGATTTATGTTCCACTGTATCCATGGTGATCAATCATTAGCGGATCCACTGTAAGCCCTTCACTGACAGCACAGTAACACATGCCTGCAACCTCTGACCCTCTTTCACCTGCGCCAAGGCTGCGTCTGTGTGTGGGAGAGGAAGACAGAAAGAGAGAGAGAGAGAGAGAGAGAGAGAGAGAAAGGAGGATCATTTCTCCACATGGATTATTTTCATTTTGCCTCCAAAGAACAAGCAGATGTGTTTATTTCTACGTATTGGACGATTCCTTCCGATTACCTGACATTCAGCGAGGTAATAATAGAATAAACAGATGCATGTTGATGATTGGAAGAAAACATCCCTTGAAAAAAACAACAATGCAGAGTGAGCCTGTGTGTAATCTGCTCATGATCCATTTATCTGAATGAAATCAGCAATTCATGAAGGAATAAAAACACAGGAGGGTGTCTAGGAGCCCTAGGGAAACTTGCTTCCTCTCAAACCACACCCCAGTACAAGAGTAAACACCAACACACGCACACACACACACACATGCATACACAAACACACACACAAAATTGTCTCTGGGAGTACTGTCCATGGTAACAGGCCATTCAACAGAGACTACTGTAGACTAGTTATCAAAAGCTAATCACCTGGAGACTGATACTCTATGGGTGTTTGTGTGTGTGTGTGCGTGTGTGTGTGTGTTTGTGGCATGCTCCTATGTGTGTTATTGGAGAGAAACAGGATGTTTCCAGGTCTGACCAGAGGTCTCTACATGTCTGAACTGGTGTCCCCTCTGGTTAAATATAGCAGGTGTGTATGCTCCAGGCAACACTTTTTTTCCCCCTGTCTAATCTTCATCTTCATCCCAAAACTCCTCCCTCCGATTAATTGTCAGCCACAAGTCATTGTGATAAACATATAATCTTCAAAGGCTGTTGTGATTTTGTGCCCCACAGAACATGTTCGTCTGAATTTGGGGTAGAGGACATATAGGGACACTTTGACTCAGACAGACAGACAGACAGACAGGTGGATGGGCTAGTGTCTGGCAGGTAACAGGTGTCAGCTGCTCTGCTGCCAACTTTGATCAATTTTCCCTCTTTCCCCACAGTTGTCACGGTGTTAGCCTGTCAGGGGTCCCGCAAATGTCACTTTTTAACAGCTGCCTCTGCTTTCTCTTTCCCTGTCTCTCTTCACTCTCCCATTTGTTTTAGTAAAAACTGTCCTCCTTCTTCCGTTCTCTCTATTTCATCCCTTCTTTCATGTTGTAATGAAGTTGTGAGCGGGAGGAAGAGAGAGAGAGACAGAGAGAGAGAGAGAGAGAGAGAGAGAGAGAGAGAGAGAGAGAGAGAGAGAGAGAGAGAGAGAGAGAGAGAGTAGTGCGACGTGGTGTAGAAACGGGAGAGAAAAAGAGAGAGAGATGTAAGGGGGCAGATGGAATGGATGCAAAGAATCAACAGTCCCTTGTGAGACCGATGAAAATAAACTCTTTTACCCTACATTCTCTCCGTCTTCCTCTCTTTGTCTTTCTCAACTGGAGGGCACAGAGAGCAATATCTAAGTGCTTCCGCAGAAAGAAGCAGAAACACATCTCAACAATAACCCCAGCGAGGTATATACTGTATATACAGGAACACTGACGCCCCAGCTCCTGCTTCAGTAGCTTCATCGTACACATGGCTGACTTTATAATTGCACACTGACAAAACACTGCGTCACCGGGTGCACACCGACGTGGCTTCAGTCAAGCTTGAGGGGGAATTGACTTCATGAGGCTGATCATTTGTTCAGTGTCAATCAGAAACACCTCCTTACACTTTGTCCCGTACTGTTTAACAAGTTGTTCTGCAAATATGACTTGCTGATTTGCTGTGATTATCGCTGAGGTAAGACAGCAAATGAAATGGTATTCATGGATTTCCACTTCTTGGTTACATTCTTGGTTCCTGATCTCTCTCTCTTTTCTACTCCCTCTTTGCCACCCACCTACTCTCGTTCCCATTTTCCTATGCTCACCCCAACCGGTCGAGGCAGATGGCCGCCCACACCGAGTTTGGTTGTGCCAAAGGTTTCTCCCAGTTAATGAGGGAGTTTTCTCTCTCCACAGTTGCTGCTCATTGTGGGAACTGTTGGGTTTTCTCTATAAACTTGAGGTCTTGATCTTATTATGTTGTGATGTGTCTCTTGAGTTGAACTGAACTGAATATCTTCTATTACAATCCATTCTTCATTTTGCCATGGATGTTTGTGTGAGGCACTTTGTAACCCTAACCCTAACCCTAGTTTAGATAAGTGCTATTCAAGTAAAGTTATTATTATTATTATTATTATTGTTAAATTTGTGGTTTAACAGATGATAAAAGGTTGTTGGAGTAATAAATTGGAATGTATTGCATCTCTGTAAAAGTAAACTGTTTTCATTTCACACCACTTTGATCTTGCATATGTGATAAGTAATATTGATTCACACTTTGGCACAACTCTACATGACACTATGTCTGTTTGTGCGCCAACAGCCATGAGCAGCGGAGATTACGTCGGCAGACGCATTGTGAATTTCTTCTTACTTTGCAGCTGGTACAGACGATGACTAAGTCAAATGACTACAAAGGTTCCTATGAGAGAAACACCAGTGACACAACCCTGATCCAGCCTTCAGTCAAGGGTGATGCAGACTATTCAGATTTCGACGAAGTCTTTGAACATGCACGGCTCTGAGTTTACAGAAGTCCATGCCCTGGCCATTCAGGGCCAGTCAGGATTCATACTGTACACAGCCCACGAAACCCAACTCCGCTCGGAAGATTCTTCATGTTCTTATGGATTACAGGTCTTAAATAGAAGTTCTCCAACCTCCAACTCTGATTAAAAGTATTTTCACATCATGCTTAAAACAAAAGGAAATATGTGTGACTTCTAGAATGAATATTAGTTACTGTCATACCATTTATCCTATTGTATTTTAAATTTTAAACTTAACTTTTTAGGTATTCAAGAAATTAATGAATGCATGTATGGACTTGTGTGTGTGTGCACGTCCTTGGCACTGCTCAGGAAAGGGGTGGACAGGTCAAAGAGAAAGTGTACTTTTGGCAGTACACCCTCATCCTATAAAACCAAAGTATACCCTCTATTTCCTTTTTGGGATGGTAAACAACATGTTTCATACCTCTTGTGGCCCATATACTCACAAACCTGTTGGACCTCTTGCTCGCCAGAGCGTCCACTCAGGGAGTGAATTAATCCCTCTTCAATTTATGTCAATATAGAGCTGCTGTCCACTGTAAATCCACGGCCGCCTACTACATCATCAACACCCCATCTTTAAGTTGTTGATACAGTTGGACCTTAGCTCGTGTTTGCGTAGCCATGGGGTATCATTGTTATCCTTCCCCCTACTCCACTGCCCTTCTGCCCCTCGACCCTCACTTTCAAAGATGTGGTGGAATCTCCTGGGGATAAGCAAGGAGGCTTGGGATGTGTGTGTGTGTTTGTGTGTGGGTGTGTGTGTGTGTGTGTGTGTGTGTGTGTGTGTGTGAGTGTGTATGTGTGTTGGTTATCAAGGGAAGCTGGTATGTATGCTTCAGAGAGTTTAACGGCGTCCATAGAGGAGATCACACTGCGGAGGAGCAGGCTGCTGCTCAGGCTCGTGCTTTCGGAATAAACACTATCCCGCTGTGCTCAGTTGAGTCAAGTCTTCAATAGAGTTAAAAACATCTGTGTGGAGGCCTGCACCCACACACACACATTGGTCTGGACACACAGGTTTTTCAAGTATTCCCAGTGACCTGTAGGGGTCAGAGTTCCTTCACCTCCCAGTACCATGTGTCACTGATCAGACGTTACTTCCTCAGGACTGCGCAGCGTCTCGGGCTGTCTAGGTACTATTCTGTAATTCAGGACAATAGATCGTCTGGTTTCCTCCTCTCCAGGAGTAAATCTGAGTCAGCCTCACCTGTCAGCGGGGCAATAAATAATTTATACGACGATATAAATGATTCATGAAGCAATAATGCCGTGTCACTTACCTAATGGGTCCTACAGTGGATAATGTTTAATAAAATCCCCCAGTATCATGTTAAATAATATCTCCACCACGTCGAAGCCATGAAAATTATACCCGCCCGCTGGAAGCTCTCTGCCAAGCATGGTGCCAAATATTGTCCCCGCCAGCCAAAATGTAAATGATGATGTCTAATGGAAATATTGAATGTGGAGCTGCAGCCAAATAACCAGGCTCGCGAGGCTGCTACCTGAAAGCCTGACTTGTAATAGAGATATCACTGAATGGGCGTGTTTCACCAAACTAACAGCATGTGGTTTTAAATGACTGATACGCTCACAGGTATCATTAGCTATCTACAGATGGCCATGTATTATGGTGCATGTGAGTGTGTTTGCGTGTGTGTGTGTGTGCTTGCGCATGCTTGTGTGTATAATTATGGATCTCCCAGTGCTGAGCGAGAAGCATTTCTCTTTGGGAAAGCCATCTGCTGAAACAGACCTGCACCATTCATCCTGAGTATAATTACCATGCAGGGAAGAACAGAGTGGAAAAATGACATCCAGGAGAAAAAAAGAAAGGGAGCGAGGGAAATGATTCTAAACTGCCAGGGAGTCTGTGTCTGGCACCACTTTTCATCGCAAAACTGACAACAGCTCTTGATCAAAACTGGGACAGAGAGACAGGAAGAAAGAGTGAATCAGCGACTTGAGTAATAAACAGTCCAGTTGTGCCAGCACAGAATTTCTTCTGATTTGGAAACTGAAGTTGCTTTCCTAAACATCACTAAACTACTTTCCTAATGGGGTGACAGTAAATGTATTTAATTCCTCCAATTACATCCTTTTTACAACACCACACTATTTAAACACTGCCACAAGCTTTCCATAATAATTACACGTTTGGGCTTTTCTTAACAGCTAAATTAAATGTAGTTGGAAATAGAAGCCGTTTTATCTGCATGAGCTTTGGATACAAACTTTCAAGTATTCAAGTCAAGTATTATTTGACTGAAATCAGGATCAGAAAATGTGTCACACAACCAGCCATACAACCTCAGAAGCTTAAAAATCCTGGCAAAATATGTATTTACTTGTTACAAGCTGGTTTACTTTGTTGGTATTTTTACAAGTGAAGAGAGAAGAAGCATCTCTCTGCCTCATAGCACAACAACTTCACTCACTTCACCAGCTCAACATATATATTTATAAATCTACAAGATCAAGACATAAGGTTCTACGACATAGCTGCATCATTTAGAGATTTGGCATGAATAACTCACCTTTATAGAAGAGTTTGAGCCGGGGGACGTTGTTCTTGGTCTTGGCCTGTTGGGCTCCGCTGCCCTCCATCCTGAGCAGAACCATCCCATACAGCAGCATAATGCTGCCCCACGGAAAACCCATGGTCTTGGGGCAATAGAGGTCGGACAGGTCCTTTAAATACTCGACTCCAGTGTCGGTTTCAGAGCTGGTGTAGCAGAATATATGCTTTTACTGTTGTCCTGTGGTTAGGAATAACGGCTGGTGGATCAATCCAGACTTGTCCTCACCAGGTGTCTCCCTCCTTGCAAAAGTGAGAAACTCTTTCCTGTTCCAGGGGTCAAAAGCTAAAATTAGAGTCCAACTCCAGGGGAGACGGAACCTGCGAAGCAGAGTTGGGGGTTAGGGGGTCAATGTCACTGCAAGAGAGACTCCCACAGCAGTCCACAAGTCCAAGGTAAACCATACAAAAGTAAGCACAAATAGGAGTTTCTCATTGTGCTAATACATTACATTAGGAGAGGGGCTGGGTACATCTGCCATAGTTTTCTGTCCTGGTCCCTGACCAGCATGAAGCTCTGGGAGAACAGCGATCCACGTTAATGCTGAGCTTCTACCTTCAGCTAAAGAAAGAAAGACAGGTCCAGTGTGTTTCAGCTGTTAATCCCGTCTGCTTGGTGAGCAGAAGCTCCACTGACTCTGCCGCTGCTCCGCTTTCACCTATCTGTCTATCTCTCTCTCTCTCTCTCTCTGTACTCAACATTGGTTTGGATTAGCACAGCACCACTCAGCGCAGATCTGGTCTGTCCCCACTGCACAAGGCACAGAGAGCAACTGAGAACAGCTGAGGCAGACAGCACAGTCAGAGAGAGAGAGAGCGAGAGAGAGAGGGAGAGAGAGAGAGAGACAGAGAGAGAGGGGGGGGGGGAGAGAGAGAGACAGAGTGGAGGGGGGGGGGGTTGAGAAAGGAAGAAGAGTGCAGTGTAGGCGGGAGAAAGGGTGAGAGAGAGCATAGAAAGCATGAGAGAAAAGAAAACTGTGAAAGTAGTAGGAGAGGAAAGGTTAGGTCAAGGGAAGAGGTTAGGAAGAGAGTGAAAACAGGAAAACAACGGTGGAACATGAAAGTGGAACGTTTGGAAGGAAGTGAGGATTTCATGATGTAGATGAGACTTCTTACAGCTGAAAGTTTGTTTATCCTCTCGCATTGTTCTGTTTCTCCTTCTGCATAATGAATGGTACCAGTTTCATAATGATCTATAAATGTTATTTTAAATATGCAGTTGTGCTCAAATGTATTGTGCTGTGAAGTGCAGGGAGACTGTGCTTTACGTGGTTAAAGGTCAATGAGGTCTTTGAGCGGCTTATTATTTTATCTGTCACAAAAGAATATAATTTTTTCCCTTACAAATTACAATAGCTATAGTTTGTCTGCTCTGGGTGAAGAAGCCAGACAAAGAGACTATACCAACTGCACACTATTTAAGTGTCCCCCCTCTCAATGTAAAATATCATCTTACCTGAGTCTGATGGATTAGTGTCAAAGCTGCCGTAGCAGCGTGGTAGCTCGTGGTTTATATAGAGCGACATGCACCACAGACTAACGCGGCTTGTCAGACTCATCTGTCTGGTGATGGCGCCGCTTCACAATCTCATGGAAGAGCACAGAAGTTCCCAGAATGAGGTTGTTTTTAAGCTTAATTCAATTTTCATGCTAAACAATCTACGCCATCTGTTAAACTGTGACAAATGACATTTTGTGGGATAACAAGGACTCCGTTGACCAAAGGACGTCATTACCAGTTGGAAATTCTGTAGGTTTATCTAACTTGAGGTTTGACGTGAACAAGTGTAAAGCTTCGTACACAACGCACATAAAAACAGCACGTGTAGATGACATAAACCACATTTTAGGTAGATGCCGAGTCCCAAAAACATTACAAACCGGATGAATGATAATAGCAGCTTGAGTGGGCATTTATTGGCATCATAGTCTAAAGGGGAGTTCCCGGTATTTTCATCCCAAATGAGATGTCAATCTAACCCTAAACAGTGGACCCTCAGTGAGCTGATTCCTTCTCGTGGTGAATGATAATGACTTAGTGGCAATGGTGATGTTAAGACCTCCGACTGGCTATAGATGGATCTGGATAAAGAGCCGTCAGACAGAAGGAGGAGAGCTTAACTAATCTCGTAGTGAGAGGATGGGCCTCACGGTTATGCTAATGTAAACTGGCGCTGGGAGGTTCAAGGGAGAACACTGGAGACTACGGGGAACAAGTGTCACGCCACAGTCTCTGCTTCCCAAACAGACTGGATTAGGGCCTGGAACAGACAGATCCTGTTCTTTGCGATGTGGAATTGGCAGTGTTGACGCACCAGTTCATTATTCCAGGGATCGTGTAACACAATCTGCCATAACTCAAGCCAGACGGAGTGATTGTTTGAGGTGAATTAGCAGTGAATGGCCCACTTGAGAATGTCACTTCATACTCCCTGCCATACTCCTTTGCATGTTGATAACTGCAGTGTTTTCATGCATTTGATGTCCATGTGGACAAGTGGATAACAGGAACCATGGCTTATTGTACTCTGTGTCACATCACTAATGCTGTCTAAACCCTGAAGTACTGTCACTTACGACTCTGTTTGATTGTTATTAAAAGTGCTTATGCAGACTTTGACTGTTAAATCCTTTAGGCTCCTCTTCAAAAAAGACAGTGGTGAGAATGCAGGAGGTTAATCAGAGTTTCCGACTTGGATTTTCCATTTCTCCACTAAATCCCAATTTCCCTAACCCTTTTTTTCGTACTTTTCTACTTTAAGGGAAAGTTCACCCAGAAATGTAAATGCACTCATCATCTACTCGCCACTTTGCAGTTGGAGGGGTGGGTGAAGTGTTTGAGTCTGCAAAACACTTTCAGAGATTCATGGGTAAACAGCGTTCCAGTCAAATCCAACTGGATACATTTTAGTAACTGGTGACCGATTCTTCAGATGTAAAAACAAGCATGAAATGCCTCCATACTGCTCCTGTGTTGTCATCCAAGTGTCCTTCTGCCCCAATATTCAATTATTACTCGTAACAGCGTCATGGACACCATGTTTTTAGCCTTAATATCAGCCAATATCCTCCTCTTCCTGCTAATTGTCACGAGAACTACAGCAGTAACTTACTTCCACAAAGGATTTTTTTTGCAAGATTACAAAAAAGCTACTAAACTATGAATTTCTTTGAGAAGGAAAAATACATTTTAGATTTAGATCCGGATCTGCATCAAAATTGCATGGGTTATTTCTTACTAACTTACTAACTAACCAATTTACATAAAAACAAATTAAAAACAAACCTTCTCAACTGAGGTAATAAGTCATGGATCTTTTATGTATATACTGAGTTACGTTTCTTATTATCTCAAGACTCTGTTTCTGCAGATAAATTCCGTTTTACAGCCTTGTGAAATTGTTGAATCCCCTTCTGCCCCTCACCTCTCAGCCAAGCTCGGGTTCTGAAGTGGACTGATCAACATCGGCCCTTTGAAAGGAGGGACACGTCCTTGACTGTTTTTGCAGAGGCCAAAGGGACTTGTTTGTTTCAAGGAGAATGCCAGTTTTTGAAGCACCAATTCAGCCTCATGTTCTAACCTCCTCCATTCACTAAGACAGTGGGCCTGGAGTGCTCTGCCCATTTCAGACCTCATCAACTCACATGTGTGAAGGAAGCAGGAGGGTGGGTGGAGCGCTGTGGTATGTTTGGAAGTGGGGTTGATAAGGGATGTGGAGTAGTGGCAGCAGTGGGGTCTGTCGTTACCCACTGGGAGTCGGGGGCCCCCCCATCAGAGATCACCCAGGCCTCCTTAAACAATACCCTCCCCACCTCACCACACCTCCTGCCCACACAAGTACACCCCCAACCCTCTGATCTTCCCACAAGCGAGCTGCTTTCCTCTTCTGCCTCTCTGAGCATCACCTCCCCCCACTCCACACAGGCCCATACATTAACCCCCCATCTGCTTCCACGCCGCCCCATCTCTCTGCACCTATACCCCCCAACCAAAAACTCTCTCCATCACTTTCTCCATTCCTCTGTCCATTCTCTGCCTCATCCTGTCTGACCTCCACCTACTCTCGACAAGCCTGGGAACATAATCCCCTAAATGAGAGGATTTGGCTCAGCAAAATGAACCACAAGCCAAAGACAAGCAAATTAACCACATTTGCCGCCCACCTACCATTTACAATACCAGCCTGCATAGCTGAGCCCCACATCCACCCACCCAGGCGTAGTTACGATTAGCTTCATGACAGCCAGAAGTGAGTGATTAGAGCAGGCAGTGTGCACGAAAAAAAGGCAGCCTCAAACCAAAAGTGCATGAATAAAAACTATCCAGAGTAATATTACAGGTTCCAGCTTTCTAAATGGTTTTTAAAATGATTTGTCAAGGTATTCATATTCCATCTGCCTTTCAGTACCTCTTAGTGGAGTGGATAAGAAATTTAAGAATACCACTGCGTGAGATTTAATCCTCGTCCCTGAGACAAGAAGAAATAAAGGATTCAGTGACGCAGTTTGCCCCGCTGCCATGGATATTAGGTTACTTCCTATGACAGGCATAAAACATACATACACACACAAACACACACAGACACACACACATACACACAAACATGCGGTGATGGGAGCCAGCTGGGTGAGATGCCAGGTCTCGGTTTGAAGGGAGAAGGGGAGGCCATTCTTCACCATAGGAGCTATAGAGATCAGCTGAAGTCCTGGACAACTTACCCCAGGGGCTTCTGGGACACAATGTAAAGGAAAATCACAACTTATCCCACCAATGCTAAACGATAGCAGTGCTATTAAGCACCCTAGCTGGCAGAGAGTAAAATCATAATTTGGCATATCTGTTATCGCTGTCATCAAAAGGAGTGTAGAAAAAACGCGGTTCCACTCTGACTGTTCTATGTAAGCAGACTCATGGGAGAGTGGCATAAATAGACAGAGTATGCCATGCAGTATTCATGACTGAATAAACCACATGCTGTTGGTGATTTACTCTTTCTAAATGAAAAATGGATGAAAAATACAGCAAAAACCTCAGAGCTATGAATAAATTACCGAGAACATTGTATCGTCCTTATAAAACTGAAGGAACCACACCCTTATTGTGGCCTTGGCAAATGGGAAAGTGTGCGTTTCACAAGTTCAAGTTCAGGCATGTACCCGCTGTAAATACGCCAAAGTCTGAATAGCCTAGCATAGTCGTGCAACAATCGCGAATGTCATTACGTATTAACGAGCTTCTCTAGAGGACAATACCAGTCAGCCACAGATGGGCATTAACTCTGGGATCCGAAGCTGCACACTGTTTGGATGTGCTTCACTTTTTACAACACCTACATGAATTTATCATCATCCATCAATATTTCAACCTTCAGGCTACCTGCTTCTCACCTCCGCAGGGAACAACAAAAACACAACTGCCTCTCTCTGACTCGCATGTAGCTGGGACAGCACCAGTGCTCATAAACTGGTCCCGGTTTATGGCTCATTTATCCTCCGACGAATACAGTCCCACAGTACGGAGAATTCTGCAAGTCATCCAAGACGTACTGGTTCATCCATGTGATACACGAACAGCCTTGTGACATTTCCGTGCAGAACTTTTGATGACTAATGAAAATCTACAGAGCCAAACAGTGTTAATATGATACGTCCTCTTAGCCCTCCCTCTTGGAGGTGAGAGTGGGGGGTCAGCTGCAGGACCCTGCCCCTGGAGCTTGTGGTGTTTCATGGTTTGGGTTAACACTCTGGCAGTTTGGTGCCCAAAGTGTCAGCCTTTCTCATATTTATTAATCATATTTCAAGGTTGGCAGAGGTGCTCAAAAACCAAAACTGTTGCACATTTGGTTGCAAGTTCCTCTGTGAGGTTGTGCAGCACCAGTAAGCAGCCACATTTAATCTCTTTGACAGCCTTTCCCATAATTGGGCTTCCACAGGCGTTCATTTGATAACGATCTGCTATCACGGTGAATCAGCTTCTGTTATAAACTGTGTTTGTACCAACTGGGCTTTTATTGTGGGGAGATACAAGCCAGACATTCAGTGCGGTGAAGTCAAAGTCATGCACCATTTCTGTCTGAGCTTTCTATCAATGAATCAACTTGAAAGTAATAATATTTTTGTGTTTGCCTTCTTTGAAAGAAACAATCACACGCTCTGCGATCCTGTACGACTTCTCAGAATATATAGAATATACATAAACTGAGTTTGGGAACTGTAAAACTATTCCTCCTCATTCATGCCTTGCTGATAATTGTCTGCACTGACAGCACAGTCTGATATATTGAAACCCATGCAGACCATTTTAGACATGTGTGACCTTGGAATCTAAATAATCACAAATTCAATGTTATTATTTATTTTGTGGATTCGATTTTTTTCACTTCAATTTTTAAGAATATGCAGATTTCCCAATGCTCTTGCTTTACCCAAAACACTAAAGTACATTATAGTTAGGGCTATAAAAGGAAAAGCCTCTTATTTTAACAGTTTAATAGTTTAGTTAGAATTGTACAACAAATACACTTTATGTCCAAAAAGCAACAACACTTGCCTGCGCAACTTAATCTGAACGGTCTGTAAACTTTCTTACTGTGACTCATTGTGTGTAAAATGTTTTAATCCATCATCTGCCACCTAAACTGTATATTGCACGTGGTTTTTAAAGCTGCTGCAGTTTTGCACATTTTCTGTGCAAACGTAATAAATCACTGGCAAGTAAAAGACCAACGTTTGCAAAGCTGATGTGTCAGAGCCGAGTCTCGCTTTCCACTTCCCTTCAGCATGAGGACGGCCAGGTATAATGAGAGGGTAGAGAGGGAACAGGAGAATGAGTTACAATGTGCTTCGGTCACTGGTAGTGTGTGTGTGTCTATATGTGTGTGTGCATGTGTGCGTGTGCGCGGCACAGACAGACAAGCTGAAACTCATCACTGATGCTGTTTATTGACTCGGCTCAGAGTGACAGCAGTCTAGACATCATACAGCTCACCTGCTTCACACTATAACAAACGGAATCGACATAAATACACAATTCACTTCTTTCCCTCCCGCCGCACCCCAGATGGTTAACACAGCGAGGTGTGAAGAGAGGAAGAAAAGACTGGGAAAGAGTGAAAGGGAGGAAGAAACCATAAAGCATCAAAACCACAGCCCAGCATGTAATGGTATACCTTCTGGAAGTAGACATAACAATAACTTCTTATGGGCAAACACGGGACTGACTCAGACGTCTTTTTTTTCCTCTTGTTGCGGGCAGTGCCAACGGCAAAGTGGTTAGCAAGACACACAGGGGCCACTGTTACTCCAGTTTCCAAAAGTTCCGCAGTCTGCTGATACACTATTCTTAGATCAGAGGCATCAGTCCCTGCTTGCTCCACTCTGCCAACTCACACAGAGTCTTAGAATAATAATCAACATTTAATATTTTTCGAATGGTTTTTGCTCCGTGAGGGACAGAAAACGTGATGGAGCTGGATTCACTCTGTCTGTAATTTCAAACAAAAGCCAGCAGTACAGTCCAATTCAGCTGCTACTAAGTGACTATGGTCATGTTATTCTAGGGCTTATTGGGGGCGGGGTCAAAGGTTAGACTTCATTAAAAATCAATGCAGAAGTCTCAGGATTATACCCCTGCTGAGTCTTTGATCAGAAAACCAGAGGGTCAGTTTACAGCCTGTGCCACTGTGGGTTAAGCCCAACCTCTTAGCACATAGCTCCAGAGTAAAAACGATTTCTGTCATGAGCAAAGTCCAAAACCGAGGAGAAGGAGCAAAGTGGTCAAAATAAACATGTCTTCATTTATAAACTATCAGACGATAACGGACGTTAATGTGTCCGTTCCCTGATAATGACCAATATGGCCTTTACACTCTGATTCATGTGTGTTTCTGATTTCAAAAAACTGTTAAAAAGTAGGCAACCATAAAGTGTTTTATTTATAAATCAACAAAAAATCAACTTTGATTGTTAAGCACTTTTTCAGAAATAAACTAAAACGAAAAATTGAAAATGTCTTCACAAACAGGTCAGTTCAGTCATGTTCACAACAACATCAAAATCTCCTGAGTATTCAGGCGAGGGGGGGGGCGCAGGATATTCTTTTTCTGTTTTGCGTCTGTCGTCTGCTCACCAGGGTTCACTGGGACATTACTCAGAGTTTATAGGGGACTGGCTGGAGAATGTCCACAGCAACTGACCTGGACATTTGTGTTCTCACATAAAACCCCTTCAGATCATTTCATGTCTGAAAGCAGCTTTTGGGTCCAAATCAGATATCCTTTTGTCTGTAGTTTTATCATTACACAAACTTAATAATCATGGGAGCAACCATTTTATGCATATGAGTACACTCGTCCTTGTGATGCTCATTTCTGCACTGTCATCAAATCCCTTGCCACATCTGACCCCTGAATGGGCACATCAGCAGTGTCAGGTGAGCCTATAAACATTGTGTGTTCTGACATTTACTATTGGATTAACTGACCTTGTCAATAGCAGGGGTGAGCGCGGCGGGGGTGGCGGGGGGGTCTTGATCGATCGAACCGGGCCGTCTCTTTTAATGGGGCCTCTGGTGTTAAGCTGAGGTCAAACAGAGAGGGATCCGTGAGCCTCCACCTTCAACCCAGATTTATACCATCGAGTTGAACCTTGACTCTGACACAAGCCCAATAATCCTTATTCAGCCTTGGACTGCTCTGTCCTTGGTGAATACAACCTATCCACTATAAATCACTGAGATGAGGAGAGAGGCCGGGGGAAGCGTGGAGCGAGAGTAAGAAGAAGAAAAAAAGGGGCAAAAAGTGAGAAACACTCGGTACAACCAGTGAGTTGATAAGAAAAGACAAGAAAACACATTCATACTGGATATTTTTGAAGCTAGAGGACAATCAGTGTCTACAGGTGAACGACTGGTCAAAAAGCTCTCTAGCAACCACTCACATCTGGCTTTTGTCTGCAAAGGAAATGGAGACAATCAGCATTTAGTCCCAGGTCAAATGACTTTGCTATAAACAGTTTTTATCGGCTCTGGCTCCGATCGGCAGTGATAGAAACACAACACCCAGGTGAACGCGCTAATGTCTTCCTCCTTATTTGGGCCGTCTAGACTCTGACAATATGACGAGCATTGAACTTCAGGCCATTTGCACGTAAAGAGCCATGATTTATTTTGCTCGAATAGTTTTTTACGTGCAGCAGTGATTTTATTTCTTTTCTTGCGGAAGATGCACCACTGGCAACACAGTGAAGTGCCTTTGAGAGATTGAAGTTGACTCACAGAAGAATCAAAACCCCAAAAAGAACAAGGAAACTCCTCTACTGGCAATGGGAAAGGAGTCACCCTTTAAAACAACTTGTGCATAACAGCTAATTTGTGTGTAGAAGAGGAATCAGAGCGGGGTCACCATGGGTCCGCTGTGTGGAACAGAAGGGGTTTGTGTTCCTGCCCACATCACCCGACACAAAACCCACCAGATTCCACCTCTGGCCGGTGTCTTCTGTCATCCCTCCCTTTCTTGTTCACACTTCTCTTCCCCTGTCTTGTCTATGTCTGCCTCCACTCATCCTGACAACCTCCAGCGCTCGGTAGCTCCGGCTGTAGGAGCCCACTCCACTGAGGCCCCCGGGGAGGCTGATAAAACAGCAGCAATTCCACGCTAATTAGTCAGGAGGAAATTGCACCTCATTTTAGCTCATTGCTGGACACACAGCCGAAATGTGACCCAACTTGTCTTTCATCCTGCCCACTCAGCCAAGGTGTTCACTCCAAATCTACCGTGGCATATTCCCCTATACACTTTTTGTTGTTTAAGAATTAACAAAAATGTACGATTGGAATTTATATGTTAGGTTTTTTTGCATGAACGGCTCCAACTGTCATTTCCCTTTGCCGACATCCCATATTTACCCTCATCCACAGGTGTTTTAATGTGCACGTACTTGAATTTCTGCGGCCCTCTACCAGGTGTTACAGCCATAGAATTTTAACAAGAGTTTTAACATCCCGGCTCATAAATAATCTTTATGATGGGGAGAGAAGCATTTTGGATTTCATGTGCCATTCGTGTAGTGGCTCACTACAATCACAGCCTTGCTTTGACCCTCGTCGTTCATTCATGTAAACACTACAAACATGTTTTCAACCGATCACATTTCATTTCACATAAAAAAGCATTCATCAGAATGAGTGCCCTGCAGACAAAAACAAGTCATCATGAAAGGATAGTGTGTTTAGTTTCACTTCTAAGCAGAAAGCCTGCATTCCTGTAAGTTAATACAGGGCGCTCACCGACCGCCGAGAGTTTCTGCTCAAAATTAGCTGGAGAGAGAACCCCTACAACTCCCAGAGAGAGAAGGGGGTATTATTGTATGACCCCCCTCAGCTCCAGTATCGAGAACTACTGGGTTTGTCATGGTTGAGTAAAGCAAGACCTGGAGGAAAGAGCGAGACAACACATAACTATCTCTCAATCTGTGATCCTAGCTCCGATAGGAAACACTCTCACTGCCAAGGAGAAGAGAGGAGATGAGAAGAGAGGAGTAGAGAAGAGTAGAGAAGAGAAGAGAAGAGAAGAGAAGAGAAGAGAAGAGAAGAGAAGAGAAGCTTACAGAGCTTTGTCAATAATCCACCCCTCCTCTCCCTGTAATTCCTTTATCTCATCCTCTTCCAACCTTATGTTCTTCTGCTTGGTCCTCTCATTATGGTGCCCATGGCTGTTTACACTTAAGTGACCCAGGGGTGAACGCGAATGAAGGCAACCACTGTTACCGTGAGGGTAATGCTGCTTGTCGCATACAACGACAGACAAAGGAACCCAGCAAACCACCCAACTCATTCTATTCCTGCCCGTGCCCCTTTAGCCTCTATGTTCAATAATGGCTGTGGCCGGCCGCCTGTGATCACAGCGTGTTAGAGTGTCCAGCCTGTCATCTCCAATCACACCGCCGCGCTCGGCATCATTCAAGTGTCGGTCCAAATGGGAAAATGCATAATTGTGTTTTCATCATTATGGCCATAGAGCATAGTGTAGTAAACATGAGTTTAATGAGGGCTTAGTTTTTATCTGGTCCTGTACAGTTCCACTATAGCTGCTTTCAGACATGCGCTGGTCTCTGCAATGACCTCCCAGTATACAGTCTGTAGAAATCCAGGAGAAGTCGACCTGCTGGATTCACTGTGAGCCAGTTGGGGGTTGATGACGCTTCTAACAAAAATTTTAAATATTGAAACCATAAAATCGAATATCTCCTGGTTAAAAAGTGGTGGCACACACGTAGAAGACACAGAGTCCCTACTTTGTGGTGACAAAGCCGACGACGGTGCCTGTGTGCTGTCAACAAAATCACGTGATTTGCGCAGGAGGGTTAATATGTCACTTCCTGTCTGTCTGCTGCACCTGGCTCCGCCTCTCGTCTGGATAACGCAGAGGATTTGTTGCTGTTGTGAGCGAATCTGAGCAGAGAACCTCCCGCTGTGTTGTGCATGTGTGAAAGGCAAAATCTGGCTAAACTCTGTGGCCAATTCTTCTTATTTTCCTAGGAGGTCATGTCTGAAAAAGCTTTATTGGAAGTTTTAAGCCAATTGTATATTCAATAGGAGTCAATTTAGTGTTTATAATACACGTGATTTTGGAGATGCATTATAAAATAGCCCGGGGTCAAACCTTCTACCACAAAGTTATATTTTGCCTTGTGTGTTGAGAATAATCGAATTCAAGGAAAAGGACACGCTGAACTCCCCCCCCCCTTCTAATTATGCAGTAAATCATAATTGAGAACACAATGTTAGCTACACAGTAAAATGGGTAATTAACTAAACCAGCAGCAGTGTATTATTACACTTGGCTCCGTCTCTCTTTGGTATGTGCTCTGTCGTGTTTGAGCGAGCAGTAAATGAAAAGAAGTGTCTCGACTCCGACTCTATATTATATCAAAGCTCACAGGGCCAGGCCTATATCTGCACAATAATAATGTTAAGATCAAACACAAGCTTGTTTAAGATTTTGGATTTATTATTGGCATTATTTTTGCCACCGCCTTCCCATGACGTTTCTATTATTGAACTAATTTTATATTTCCCTGGTGACGACTGTTCCCTACCTGTCGTCTCCTAACACTCGCAGTGACATGATCACAGCCCGGCCCCCCAGCTGCACCCTGCTACTCCGAGGGAAGGAGCGTCGGCACCACAACTGGGGGAAGCGAGAGTTAATGGCACGCTTAAAGAGTTTTCTCAAAACAAAGTGAAACTCACCTCAGGATTGCAGGGTCATTATAACACTCTGCTCCACAGAGTCTGCCACGCCCACTTCCTAAACAAGACTGAGGGAGAAGAATCATCCCTCAGGCTCTGGTTTCCACAGCGCTTATGTAAGGCATCTTTACAATCTCTCACAGGCCGATGATTGTGATCATTTGATCATGTTATATTGCAAGGTAATTGCCATGATTTGGGCTGACTGCAGTTGTTCTGGGCAATAAATAGAAAGTAAACGGGCACATTTCACATTTTCCAAAGGTGGAGATATTGCCAATGACATTGTGCATTGTGTTGGAAACGCCAATTATCTTTTATTTTGGAGAACCAAAACCCTAACAATCAACTTAATAAAAAGGCTGCAGTTTTTAGGGCTGTTTGCTCTGAATTTGGCCTTAACAGCAGCAGCAATATAACTGTAGCTACAGACTGCTCGGTAAACAAAAGTTGTGAAAGTGCGACCGAGACAACAGGAATCCGTGCATTTGTTCTGACATCAGCAGTTTCTGCAGGCTAGAGGCTGCGGCCAGTCTGTAACTGAGTGAAATGACCTGAAAGGGTCTTATTGGCAGTGTTAATAAGAACTAATCCTCTAAAAGATAAAACAGGCTGTCTATCTTACTGAGCTATCCTTTACGAAAGATAAGGAGGTAATGCTGTCACACAATAACTTGCAGCAGCTACATTTAGAGCAACGCACCAGTGTCGTGTATAGTTTATTACATACTCCTCATAACAATTGCTCCATAGCCCCTAGCATTTTTTGTTTTTATTTTCATCAATATTCCATCAAATTTGATTGTATATGGCCAGATTAAAGCATACATTGTCTCCCAGCACTTAACATAGTAAGGTCAAGACCCTAATGAGTTTGTCACCGTACTTATCTTTCATTTGTTGTGAAATCTGGTTTAAATTTGTCGTTTCCCATGAATCCTTCTCCACGTCTTTTCCTTGCCTCATGGAGTTTTCCGTCAAAGTCAAGGGAAAGTAATCAGAAAGGCAAATACTTTAGACTGTTCCACTGCAGCCTATTGAGCTGCATAATGTGGCTAAAAAAAACTGCACACTTATATCTCTGCAGGCCTGTAAGACATTGTACGGGAAGAATGATGTTGATCTGTAAAAAGTACTGACGTACGCAAAAGAAAAAATAACTTCCTGCTAATGTCACTCTCAAAGATAAACCAGTTGGGTGACACTTTAATGTCTAATTTCCAGGCGGCATTCTGAAGTAAAGGCTGATAAGTGTGATAAGAGACGCAGTAGATAGTGTGTTAATGGGTGTTACAGACAAGTCGATTCATCACGCCTTAATTAGTCTTACCTTCATTAACTTTATCTTAATAACGCTCTGCGAAACTTAATGACTCGTTTAGCTAATTAAGATGTCTATGTGTCTACAACAGGCCACGCTTTACAATCCTGTTCCTCAGAGCAGCTTTAGCTAATGCCAAATAATCATTTAAGTTAATTTAATAAGGTTTTTGTCCTTCAATGACATAAGCTGACTTTCATTCAGAGCAGAGCAGCAATCAAACCGCAAAGGGCTTCGCTCCCCAGGTTCTCCTGGAATGTGTGTGTGTGTGCGTCTGCATGAGAGGGAGAACGGCGCGGGCGTGTCCACATGTGTCAGTGAATGTGTGCGCTGGAGGGTGGGGTGGGGGTGTGAGGGATAATATGGAGGAGCATGCCCAGATGCCCTGTTCCTCCACGCTGCCTGCACCTACAGAAAAGGGTGAATCTGATACTTTGTCACAGTTTGCAAACAGAAGCGTCCGGTGGAGCCGAGGGTTCACCTAACGGGTCAGCTAGCATGAACGAGCAGAGCACCCAGCTGTGTCAGCAGCGGGGGGGGGGGGGGGGGGGGGGATGAGGGAGAGTGGGAGCTGGAGAGAGGATGATGAGGGAATCTAATAATGAGTGTCTGGATTGAAGAAGGGATCAAATAATTTTAGAAAGGTGGATATGCCACGGATGGACAGAGGAAATGAAGAGGACGAAAACATGTAGTTGGGGTTCTAAGCAACTTGCAGTTTCGTGAGCAACTGCACAAGAACTTGTTGACACGAAAACCTTCTGCCGTGTTTTTCAACATGAAAGGCTGCTGTAAAAGAAACGACTGGGTCGCCCACAATTCGAAGCAGATCCCTGAGCTGTGGAGGGACTTGAGGGAAATCCGAGCTCCTGTGAACGGGGGTTAGTTTTTCTAAGATAACCTTGGAGATAGTAGGTGACATTGGGTCAGAGATTTAGACGCAGTTAAGACACATTGGCACTTTGATGTGAGCTAAAGGCATATCAGGTTACAACAGTAACTGAGAGATCCATCAATCAGTGTCAAGGGAACACATGGGATGTATTTGAATAAAAAAAATAGTATTATTAAAGCCTCTAGCCTCACTCATGCTGCTTTAGGATCCTTATGGCTTTTTCAATATGAACAGTGCCGACTCCCTGTGTAAAGACAGATAATTATTACCCTACAACACTGTTTTCTCCATGGACACTGTCAAACAAGTGTAATAGGTCCCATTTGACCAATTTCCTTCCTCTCGGTAAATCACCTCGTTGCATTGCCAGCGTGTAATTGGTCCCCAATATGTATCGGGACAATTGTATTTTTGTGTCATTGTGAAATATTGCCAGCTGTGATGTTTCCAGAAAGTCTCCATCGCACCAAAGCCTCTGATGTCAGCCTTCATGAGGATAGTATTCCATCATTTGAAATGATCAACTCCTTACACAACAGTGTAAATGCAGTTGTTTCTGCGACATTTGATACATCTCTGTATTGGATCCAAAACATCAAATTCCCTGAGCTCCACCTAAGAGTCGGATTGTTTGTCCAACCAAATGCAAAGTAAAATGTTCAACCACCTAAAGCTGACCGTCAGGAAATGAATGGAATGAAATGTTATTATGGGGACGTTTCTTCGTACTTTACAGGGTATAACCACATACTGAAATATGTAACAATAAAAACCAGAGGGCATGTAATCGCCCTGGTGCTATTGACCTATCTGTTTTCAATCTCTGGGAATTATTATGGATTCTACTTCACACAGTGTATGTAAAGTGTAGTAAAACCCCCAAAAGCATTCATTGGGAATTTCTCTGTTTATTTCCTCTATAATGACTATCGACGGAGGAGTGATTCTGTCTTGATCCTTAACAAAGAGTCTCTGGTGAGAGAAGTTTTTAGCTGCCAGCAAACACTCAATGGGAATGTCTGTTTCATAACGAAACCATAACAGCTAATTAGGATTTGCAGTTGGTGCCAGTGACAGTCTGTGGTGGGAGTAAAGTACTTGCACATTTGGTGTGAGCTATCTTAAGGATCAATTAGCCCTCTGCTCGCTGACCCTGTGTGAAGAGGTTGTAATGAGAGGAAATGGTATAAGTGACTCCATGCTTTCTGACACTATGCAATGACACTGGGGGAGCACATATACCCTATCCACGTTTCCAGTGGAGGTTTTGTTAGCCATCAGACTTTTGTATTTGCAATGGGCTCTAATACATTTCACTGCCCTGACTTAATCCAAAGCTGGGGGGGGGGGGGTTTCTCGCTGCAGTTGTGTTTTCACAAATTTCATGTTCAAACATTCAGCTCCTGGAAACCAGCGTGATTTCACAGGATCTGGCCGCAGCAGTAGCAGAAAGAGTTATGCTAACCCCTGTTGACCTCACTTCCCTGTGTTAATGGTCAGCTCCACTTAATGCGAGGAATTCTGCTGCATTGTGCCTAGAGAAACAAAAAAACATGTGCATGGTCCTGGGTTTTAAAACAGCTGACCCATGTGTGAGGGGGGGAATTTAGACTAAATATCAGGAGACGATGCATTTTCAGTTCAAGTTGGTACAACTTTAAGAGAGAGACTCAGGAAAGCAGGCTGCAGCTTTGAACGAGGTGGGACACTGACAATAGCATTTTCTCTGTTTGTTATATAAAGTAATGCACATATAAAATCTACCATTCTCTCTTTTCTTTTTCATTCTTTCTTCCTTTGTCTCTTTTTTTTTCCTCTTGTTGTTAGTGTGTGCCTAAGGTGAGGGAGGGGTCTTATAGAGTCTCTTCTGCCTCCCTCTCTCCTGAGACAGGGCAGCTGTGTGCTATCTATCTCACCCTAATGGTGTGTGTGAGTGTGTGTATGTGTGTGTGTGTGTGCGTGTGTGACAGTATTTGGACCAGCATGAGCCTCTGTCAGCACCTTTAACTAGTCCCCATGCTCAGTGCAGCAGCGTGGCAGTAAATAAGCCTTCACGCCTTTCAGCCGCTCACTTAGGAGAACACATCCCTGTACATAGCTTTTAATTAGAGACTTAAAAGATCAGTGCAAACACATGCAGACAAAAGGAATTACAACACTTTTCACTCAAATTATTCGTACCATCCTGTGGAGAAATGTTATTCCCCTGACTTACATTTGACGGCTCACGTTGCTCCATGAGAGCTGATTTTAATTAGTTTTGCAATCACATATTATGAAGTCTTTGTTTCAGAGAGGCAAATATTTAGGAGTCTGTGTAACCTATTCCATCATGGAGTCACTAAAGAGAAACAGTATGTTGGAAAGTCGAAGATGTGTGTGTTTGTGAGGCTGGGAGGAGCGTCCACACTAACTAACTAAGGCCAGATCCACTTGACTACGTTTTTTTCGATCTCTGTCCACACATGCGCTTTTAATCAGTTTGAACCAGTTTTAATATCTGTCCATATTAACACTCACATGATGTCACATGATCATTCAAGTACATTGGACATGCGTGTGCCGGTGTACACAGAATTTGTCATAGATTGTTTGAATAATTGCTCATCTCCTACACATGTAAGCAGTTGTATCACAGTCAAATGAAAAATTCAACTGCAAAGCAGCTGTTAGCAAAGATAACAGGGGCAGCTACGCTTGTAATTGATTATCCATGTTGCGTTCTACACTGGTAGCCGAGGCTAATGCAGGTTGTTTAGGTTTTCTTGCAAAAAGGGGTCATGTGATAGGAGCCTCACCAATCAGTAAAGGCTACGTCATGACCGAACAGAGCCAATCAGCAAGCAGGTGTGAGTGGCTCAGTAATCTTTTCCAAACATCTCTGTTTTGGCCGTCCAGACAAAAAAGCAGCCCTAGAGTTTTCAAACTGAAACACTGTCAGAGTTGAGGCAATTTCAAACAAAAACATGGCAGCATGGATGTAGCCTTTGCGAAAACTTTGTAAAGCAAATTTAAAACATAGCTCAACAGAAACTAGCACGCGAAACACAAAAGTTTCAGGCTGGGGAGATGAAATACAAATGCCGCGAGCAGTTTTTCTTCTGCTGAAAATCTCTCTCAGACCAATATGTCATTTATGAGACTCTGCAGACATCATAAAAAGCCTTGAGTTTATTATTGAAGACTGAAGACTGAACACTTCACGATTCCATAAACTGGCTGGCCGCCATAAATTACGCACAAGCACATGCACAGAGTCGCTCTCCTGGTAACAATACTGATGTGATGTATACACGCATGCAAGAACATCAGGTTGTGTTATGAGATCACGTGACGCGTTTGCTTCCCCCCGGGGGGGGGGGGGGGGATTTGAAGGCTCACTCTCCATATCTGTTATTCCGCCGGGCCCAGCCAATCAGCTGTAAATGAGTACGATTGTAATGCAATGACAAAAATAAAACAGGGAGAAGACGTACAGCTTAGTGACAGCAAGGAAATGACAATACACCTCTCTATGGATATAACCAACAACACCTCTCTCCGTTCTTAACCAACACAGACGTATTACATTTCCTGAAATAATCCCGGCGGAATGCAGCTGAAACAAACAAAAAGGTGTAGACTTACAATTATTCATCCAGATTGATGTCTGTGGAGTCCTGTGTGTCTGACACTGTGTGTGAGAGCGAGTGCCTCTGTGCATCAGAGCATGTGGTTGGTGTATTGAGTCCAGCCTGTGAGTGGTGTTAGGGGTTGGAGTAGCAACGGATGAGTTGAAGTGGGCAGTGATATCAGTCCTCGCTCCATCACTACCATCTGCCAGTGTCTGATTATCAGCATCTCTCCGTCCTTATCCCTCCTTCTCTCTCCGTCTGTCTTCTAAACATAAACACAGTTGTGTTTTGGTGTCCATACACACACACACACACACTCAGCTCAACAACACTGGTGTATAAAAGTGTTGATGCCTCTCCCAGGGTCACCTGGGAGCCGAGCTGGTGACGTCAGCGGCTCTCCGAGGAGCGAGGCTGGCAGTGGGCATGCCCGCCTGATGCCTGCCTCTGTGGGGCACCTGGGATTGTGCGGCATTTGGCAAAGTGTGAGCGTGTGATAGAGGGAGACAGGCAGGCCTCAACACAGAGTGAATGAAGGGTGAAGGTGGCGAATCACAGATGCGAAAGCCTCCCAGTGCAGAGGGAATGTGCCGGGGAACAAATATCACGCCAAGGACATCCAGCTAATGAAGAAAGGCTCATCCATGACCCATTCATTGAGAGATGGTGATTGACTGTGTGTTCCAGATGCCACACACAAGCTAAGCTCTATACAGCCTGTGGTTAACAACTCTCCAAAGTGCTGTACACAGTAGAAACAGCCAGAGTATTCCAGCACAGGAGCAAATCTTTCCTTTACAAGAGTCCAACATGTGATTCATATGATCCATTTTCTGTATATCCTCGATGAGAAAAACCACACACATACACACACAAACACTCACACACAAACACACACACACACACATATACAAGGACAAGTAACAGTGATATCAAATTGGAGACACGTATCATCACGTCAAAATGAATGCAGTTTATAGCCAGAGCGTATTAATGGGACGTCCACTGAGATACGACCACAATCCACTTAGCTGCGATAAAAACAAACACACACACAGACACACACAGACAGAGAACCACATGCAGTCGTGGTATTGGATGTGGTTTTCATCAACACACACTTTCATCGCCGTGCGCCAATGGAACAGCCACATATCCAGCACCTACTGAGTAATTACTGTCAAAACTATACACACATCCCCACAAGGTCTCCCCGAAGCCCTATTTACCCCCATCATTTATTTATTGTCACATTTAGAATCATTAAGCAAAGTGCGGGGACCACACCCTGTGATTCAGGAATAATTGTTCATATACAAATGTATGTTTTGTGTGTGTGTCATCCAAGTGTCCTCAAGCCCAGACATTCATATTCAACTGCAAACATAGTGATTTACGTTTTTAGCCTAAATGTCCTCTGGCATCTTCCTATGACGTGCGTTCATGGACCCTCAGACATACTACGTCCAATAGTTTAGCAAGGGGACATTTAGGCTTAAAACATGGTGTAAATTCAAGTGGAATATGAATGTCGGGGCTTGCAGACACTTTGGTGACACCAAACGAGCAGTATGGATGCATGCTATGTTCTTTCTGTAGTTTTATTACAAAGCATCCAGAATTGTTTTGTGGACTCAGACACCTCACCAGCCCCTCCACCGGCATAGTGGTGAGTAGATGATGAGCGCATTTTCCTTTTTCTGCAAACTATCCCTTTAAGCTCACAGTCCCAAGGTCACACTGAGCACGGCTAAATGGGAGGTCGGACGCTTGACAGCATGTCAATATTGTCAAACTCAGGACAGGCTTTGTCCAATCAATGGTAAAGACACTAAGCCACAAGCTTCCACTGAGCAGAGACAGAGTCAGATCTGTTTCCATCACTCAGCAACTAGTAATGGAACTGTGGTAATCTGATCCGTCAGATACTTCCTTAACCAGAAATACTTCACAAACATGTTCCTCCTATCATAACGTTGGAATAATGGTTAACAACGAGCCAACAATTGAATTAAAGTCAAAGTCAAATTCTGCAGTCAGCACTTTGACTGGCGATCATTACAATGGCTGAGTGCCGACAAACACTGTTCATACAACCACTCAGTATGTGTGTGTTTGGTATTAGACTGTGCAGTAAAGTTGGTGCTTCTAAATCAGGCAGTTACACAAACCACAGCATCTATCCTCCCAATGTGGTAAATTGTGTGTGAGTAACTGTTAATATCTTGTTATTCTTGACAATATTATCATTTACTAGAGAAATGTTTTCATTTCATGATCAGTGGCTGCATTGTGTCCTCGAATTAAATGATTGATCAAGTTGTGAACATCTGCAGTAGAAATTCACTTCCATATGTGAAGTGTGTGTGTGTGTGTGTGTGTGTGTGAGTGGTGGGGTGGGGGGATTGGAGTATAAGTGGGTGTCTCTCCTGGTCCCTGTCCCAGGCTGGGCTCACCATGGTCGTAAAGTTATCCAATGTCACCGCAGGACTATTGGATGGCTGTCAGCAAACTAAATTAAAAACCACAAGCACACAGTGTTTTAATTTCTGTGTTTTTACCCCGTATGGAGCGAGACTGCCTGCAGCCTCAGTGCTAGTGTGTGTGTGCACATGGATTTACGAATGTGCATGTGTGTGTGTGTGTGTTTGTGTGTGTGTGTGTGTTTCTGGTTACCTTTACAAAGCCCATCTGTACCAAATGTTCTATGCTCCTCTCCCTCCCATCTTTCTATGAGGAGAGAGCCAGACAGACTGACCCAATCTAATAGCATTGCATAAACAACATGGCTGAATAATTTGTCTGTTATGAAAGGGATTTTTTTTAAATAATAGAATAAAAGTACGCGATGAATGGTTGAACCGATGCATGACCCGGTCCATCAGCAAAACCTCATTTGAATTAAATTAGTCCAAAATGACAAGAATATTTAGGCTGACCAAAATATTCTTGTCATTTTTATTCCAAAATGACAAGAATATTTAGGCTGACCAAAAAGTTGTGAATCCAATGAAATCCAGAGAACAGAAGAGCCAAGACACAGTGAAAAGTCTTTAGAGATAATTATGTGTCTGCACAGATTAACATACTGTTGGTGGACTCAGTAAACAACAGTTATTCAAGGCTCCAGTGTGATTAGTGGCCTAACAACAGAAGAGCAGTAGACCAAGTTGTACTATTTACAAGCTTGGAATTAAACTTAATTGTCTTAATTGGACACTGTTGAGCAATCAAAGTTAAAGTACAGTTTTCATTAAACCCTGATGAAAGAACCCGAACTTTTGTAAAGTCAGATGGGATCGAACCAGCACATAGGGATATGAATATGAACTTGAATGAACCCTGTGGAGCCACATTCATCAACCAGACCTGACCTTTCACCGCTCATCAAGCATATTAGAGTTATGCCATCGCTGATACGTGACATTTCTCTGACCTCCACCGTACAGAGCAGGGCACAAAGGAGATGCTGCAGATGCCCTTTACCTGCCTGCACCATGCTAATACAGAGGTGAAGAGAGAAGGGGATGTGACCAGACAGAGGAAGAGGGAATTAAAGAAAGAGAGGGACTCATAGTCTGATGACAAAAACCTTTAACCTCGTATGACAGAAGGAAAGAAAAAAGAAAGAAAGAAGACTACAGTAATTGGGCTTTACAGTGTAATAATGTCAACATTTTTTCAATAATTATTCTGTTGTTGTGATGCTGTCATGTATATGCTAATTTGTCTGTTGTTGTTGCAATAAGCTGTGTCTCAATTCGTAGGTCACATTCATTGGAAGATGCATTTGAAGACTGATTGCGTCACAGTGGAGCGACTTAAGTGTCCCGATTCGGACAAATGTGTCCTTCAACCTCAAAGCAACAGACTCGTACGAGAGGATCCCTCCCCGCCAAACATATCCCATGATGCATTGCACTACTGTGACAAACTGTTTTCAGGAGATCAACCGAACAGTCAAAAACCAGACCATTTCTTCCTCTGAAGGATGCAGCCCCCGAATTGAGTGGAATTTATAAAGATGGATGCCGGTCTTCACTTCCTCCCACTGTCCAGATATGAAGCCAAAATACTACTGCGATCTGAAGATGGAGGAAGGTATCAAGATCCCGCCATGAAGCACTCTCAACAACGTCCCGGTCAGTCTCAGCTTTCAATCATGACATTTCATCACATTATCACAGCATCAAATAACAAGTTAAAACAAACTTAACGTAAATATGAGCACTTGGATATACATCAGTGAGAACTTTTTTGATTGACTTTTTAATTTGATACATGTTATCTGCTAACACAGAGGAGGTAGGGATTGGGACCTATATTGCAGCCTGCCACCAGGGGGCGATATATATGCTTTGGCTTCACTTTTGGGGAGCCGTCTTGCTGTTCATCTTCGTTACATAACGTTTTTATAGTTTTCAACTATCCTCCATTCTGCACCTTGATCATAACGTCCAGTCATAGCTTTTGACACAGTCTTTATTCGGATGTAACGATAGATTGTTGAGTCAGCACCAACATTAGACATCTGCATGAATTAAATAATCCAAAATGCTTAAAGGCTTCGGCATAGCTCTTAACTCACTTAGCTAAATGCTGCCTGAGATGAATGGTTGGAAATAGGAACTGCTTCAATTTGTATGGATCGTAAGTAAAAAGGTTCAGAACCACTGAGTTTAAACGCTAATGCAGATGTTTTGAATTTATTCAAAAGTAAATTGAGCTGATTTTCGAATATTTTTATTCAGCCCTTTGGTCACAGAAATAACATCTGTTCCTTAAATGAGGCTTATTTGATTGAAAAGTTCAGCTAAAACACTTGTATAGATGAAAGATCATCAACTTCAGAAATCATAACCCTAAAACTATTCAATACTTTCAAAGCTGCTTATTAATTAATCACCAATGACTTAATATCTAAAAACAGTGAAGACACCTTATAGAGATTGTTCGTTGCATTGTCTAGTAATAGTCATCATATCATCGTACACTATTCTGGAGAGATGATGGTTTTAGCAGGAATGTTTGGATAGGTTTTGGACGTCCTCTCTTCATTTCCTGAAGGTCAAATGTTTTCAACCACCAGCAGCACTCAAAAGTCAAATATTGTAAACATACAGGGAAACCTCTGTTTATCTTTTCTTGGTCCATCATTTGGTTCCTCACATGGCTTAACATTGGATTTAAGTGTTAGAAATACAATACCAAGAGCAATTTGTAGTATTTATATGCGTAAGTTGACCTGCAGTTGCAAGGTGGGTGGCAATTAAATCAAACTTGGCAATTTGCTTTTTCTTACAGCTAGAGCCAGTGAGCACAGTGCGTGCACAGTGGAGACTATGACAGGCAGATTATTATTTGACATCGTAAATCCATGACGAATTTCTGTATAAAGTATCTTTCCCAAGAATGTGGACCCGACCAATACTGTCTCTTCAGTCTACAGCGTATCAGATGGTCGAGATAGAGCAACGGTTCATACAATCCCAGGTCGTCCTGTTCAAATGGAAATCCAGCGCCATCAGACTGGGCTCTTAACAATACTCCACTGCAGTATGAGACTTAATAACACTTTTTTTAGTTATGTGTTGGGTGTTGCTTCTGTAACCATATATGGCGCTGAACAATATGTCTCAACCTCCTCCGTTGGCTTCTGCTTTATTTCACCTAATGATTTTCCACGTTTTCGGAAAAAAAATTGGGGGGGATAAATCCCACAAGAGAAGCGGACTGGTTGCAGCTGTTGGTTTTACAGAAGCTTAGACGGCGCAGGTCATACTCATGGAACGAGAGGATGTTTATTTTGGATGGATTTCTGTCTCTGTGACTGTTGAGTGTCAACAGTCAGTCTGGAAAGAAAATCATTTTCTTGTCGCGTTTGCTTGCAATAATGATGTGTGTGACTCCTGGGTGACTTTGGTTGCCTGGAGAATGTCTTGAGACCATTATTTTTGTAATAACTCTGAACTTCTCATTGAACGTTGCCCAACGAGGGTCAACGGCAAAACAACCTGAGCGAGAAATGCCGATTGCACGCCGCAGACTATGACAGGCCGATTATTATCTGACAGGGTAAATCGCTGGCAAATTCCTGTACGGAGTCGATCCTCCCACTGAGTCTACACAGACATATCAAAGGTCTGGTCAAGCTTGAGCATATCAAATGGCCAGGATGCAGAGAGGGTACGTCCTGTAGTTGACTGCAGTGAGTGGAACCATCTGCGGAGCATTAGAGCTTTAGTGTGCAGCCCTTGTCTTCAGCTGTATGAAAATACAAACGGTCTCTCAAAATTGACCTGCCCAGGTCTGACTATTTATTATTCAAACCTGAGGCGGAAATGTTTGGTAACTGGACCTGCGCAGGCCTGACGACTGTGTGGCTGACTGTAGAAGATGAGGAGCTTTGGATAGGTGTGTCCCTGAACGCTGTTAGCAATTATATGGATCCCTTGAAACCGGCGCATTTCGTTCCCTGAGCAGGCGTTCAGACAGAAACCAGCCCTGTGATGTTGCTTCAGCTACTGGCGAGAGACAAAATGTGATCCAGGAGATCCAGAGTGAGAATATTAAGGTTTAATAAATTCCATCTACTTTGTACTTGTGTTGCAACACATTTACATAAACAGTAGACACATCAAATCCAATTTGTTAAAATCACATGCTTTCTGTGTAGGCATCTAAGGATATTATGAGGAGATGAACGCCGATGTGTCACTTCTGAAAAACTCCTTAAACACTAAATCTGTTTTTATACATTAATTCTGGAAAATGTTCAGACTATGGGGTTCATACTTGCTGGGACGCTGCCATTCACATTTGAAAAACATAGCATATATACGTTTACGACAGCAAAATGTCTGGATCATGCTGATGAGTGGAGCAGGAGACTGGGAACAATGTATTTATTCGACTGTGAAGATCAAGTGTCATTTGATTTCTCACATTGATTCCTTCTGAAAATCCTTCCAAACTTGATAACCTGAGAGCGCTAGTTTTCCATCATTCCCACCTTCAGCTTTTTTCAACCCTCTTCACTTTTGTTGTTTCGCGGGTGTCGGAGTAGCAGCTGTTTGTGACGCCGCAGACAAGTGTCTGCGAGGTGTGTGTTTGTCAGTACGTCTCAGGGACATGGAAAGTGTGTGAGTGGAAATCGTCTCCTGGTGCTGTTGTTGTTATTCAGTCGCTGATGATGAGTCACGTGAGGAGCGAGCTACAAAAAGGAAGAACAAGGGAGATTCACAGACGTCTCTCTCTCCCTCCCTCTCTTGCTTTCCTTACTGTTTTCATTTGACTCCACCAGCTCCTTTTCTCATCTAGTCACAGGTGGCTGTGTGTGTTTGTGTGACACAGTGATGATTTACACACCCAGCAGGAGCTCAATGTGGAAACCTGGACCAACCAAGACAGACCAATAAAACCAGCACCTTGTGAGCTGTGGAGAAAGTGAGGGAAAGAGAAGGGGAGGGTCATGAACTCAATAAAGATTGAAAGTTAAATAGCATAAACATTTTCTCATGACTTCTGGGGGAGTCAGTGGGAATCTTGGGAAAGACAAATACACTTTGGCACCTGTCTCGCACTTTCATACACTGGGAAATATTAATGGCGAGTAAAGGTGTTGTTTTAATGCAATTCGACCACATTACCGCCATTACTACCAAAGTACACCAGAAACTGAACAACCTCTGCTAACGTCTAACCTGTTAAGAGCAAAATGATTTTTAATGGTAAAAGGAACATGTGTGAAAGTGCTTGCACACAACACACACACACGCATACACACACACACACACACATGCACACGCAGTCATTCCAGGTCACGCCGGCTCCTGGTCGGTCATTTGTCCAGACTAAGCACCTGGTCAGTGAGAGGAAATAAGTGGACAGCTCCTCTCGGAACAATGGCCGCAGTGTTCGTCCAGCCCTGACCTCTCACACACTCACAGCCGGAACACGGAAAACACTCACCACGCCATGGGAGGCCTCCACCAGTTGCATATAGTGCACGGGCCTCCGCGACACTGTCCATGCATCCTGTTGCTGTCAGCACTCTCTCTCCCTCTCTCGTTCACACTTATTCTTTCTCTCTCCCTCTTTCTCTCTCCTCCACTCCTGGTCTCCCATTCCATCCTCCATTCTGTCAAAACTTCAACCCTCAAGTCTTTCTACTGTCTCTACTTTCGATCCATTTGTCTTAATTTGTTCTACCAAACAAGCCAGACCAATGAAAATCCTTCCTGGAGTAATTCAGTCTGAGGCTCAGTCTTTGTTCACCGCAGCGGAACTCGCTTCACGGATGCAGAGATACGTGCAGCCACTTTACGATGGAATCAAAAAACACGTTCTGAGTTATAGCTGACCTTGGGTGGGACTGTTAATGGCATCATTCACTAAGGTTTCACAATAAAGTGAGTCTAATATTTTCCGTTGTGGACCAGATGTATGTGAATTATTACTGTATCCCCTAACCCTCTAATATACTGTTAAAACAATGTCTCAACGTTACTGTGTAAAGTCCCTGGAGATACTTTATATCATAATTTGCTGCTATACAAATACAATTAAAATGAATTGAATTGAACCGTCAGTATTAAAATGTCCACTGTAGAATATCCAGTGCATGAGTGATTCTGATATATGCCGGGTGTGAAAGTTTCTGCTAAGACTGTAAATCTAAACTGCGAGGGAAATTGTACACTTGTGTATACATGAATACAAATTGAGGCAACAATCCAGTCAGGGAGTGAACTGATATGTTACACAAGCAGCTCTCCCACTGGGCCGCTCTGGGATTTCTTTATTTTGTCCCGAACCCGTACAGCTCTAATCTGCCAAACCACAAACTGAAAACAATTGATGTTAAAGCAGTGAAAATGGTCAGAGAAACGAAAAGCAGAGGCGGGGGGGCTGGGTGTTAAAACAGGTCACGTAAGCTTTAGGATGTTTGCGTCTACAGGCCATTCACCTCCAGAGCAGGGCGGGGGTGAACACGCTCTATATATAACTGCAGTGAGGGCGCTTTGGTGTGGCTGCTCATCTCCCTGCCCTGTAACTGAGTGCGTTTTTATACGACAAAGGAACTGAAGTCCGACCGCAGCTTTCATTAAAGCCCGACTTAAACATAGACAGAAAGCTCCTCTCAGTTTACAGATAATTATCACGTATGTATTCTTTTTTCCTCTATAGGCAATCAAGATAGATTTAGATATATGACATTTTCTACTCAACTTAAAAGTGACATTGAGTGCAACCCTACATATGCCATAGCTGTACCTTTATATTAAATGGACATACTTGTTGTGCGTCATTTTATACAATGAAAAATAATGGTAAATAGACTTCTGGCCTGGATGATATTGATTCTTGAAGGTTGAACCACAACCTCAGCTTGTCCGGATGGGGGAAATGGCAGAGAAGCAGAGGCAGTGCTTCAACGCGGAGCCCGTTCTGTGATTAATGGGTGTGAATGTGACCCTAAGCTTGATGGCGGACCTTTGTACACTGGGGGCCACATCCAGGAACCAGCATACACACCACACACACACACTGTCTGGAATAAAGAGCTAATGTATGACGGGGGCGAGTGTTTACAGGCATGCGTTGGAAAAACTTGGTATTAAGGTACAAGTCCAAGAGTCAGACTTCACCTGTTGATTAGCCCTGTATATGAGCAGGAGCCACACTGGCTGCAGGGTTGACGTCATCATGTCCCACACCACAATCCCTGTCCCTGTCTTTACCTTTTTACCCTTGTCAAATTCTTTTTCCTCCCTATCTGTTATCAATGCATCACTCCTCCGTTCGTCAATCCTGCTAACTCTCCACCTATCCTTCCTTCTGTCTTATCTCTGCCTCACTCTGGGCCGCTGTACTTCTCTCCCCCCAGGCGCCATCACTCTGTCCCTCCCTCCCACAGGCTGGCCAGTAAAACAGGAGCGGGCTCATGGGAGGCCATTAACCACCAGAAACGTGGCATTAGACTTTGGCTGCAGAGTGAACGGCTGCAGACTCTTTTACACAACCACTGAACCAAAGTAACAACAACCAGCATAGCGCCGCAAACTGAGCTTTTGGGTTTGCGGCTGTGAAATGTGATCAGCTCTTGATTAAGTACATATCTGATAAAAATGTTTACTTTGTTGTTGATGTAGAATAGACACAACACAGATAAACGTTGGTTTAACATTTGCAGTTAGTATAGTTAAGATAGAAAACAGGATATTCCAACATGTGAATAAGAGTAATCAATGAAAATAATGATAAGAAAATAAAACGACTAAAATAAAATAAAATAAATATCAACAATTAAATATCTTCCACCTTGTCCTTCCGTTCCTAATGTACACGGTCAAGTAATGAGCCACTGAATCTATAAATCTGGGATGTTATTCACGCCTTGGGGGTTTTGGATGATGTGAAGGAGGGTGAACAATCACAGCCCCTAATGGTGTAATCCAATGGATCCTACATTACAAAACACCCAGTGAACTGGTTATTTCTGCTCTTGTCTCCAGAGCTGTGACTTTGAGATAAGACCTCCAAAGGATAGTGCTGGTGTGCAGTTAAATCTGCACAGATTTATTAGATAAACCTTCCATAACTTACAAATACCAGATGGACAGAGAAAGTCTGACTAGGCATTCTAGGTGATAAAATCCTCAGTGAAACCTTTGGCAAATCAGATTTGTCCCAGTTGCTCCCTCTGTAATAAAATACTAGCAAACCCCAACTTATGGGAAACTTATGTTTTCAGGTAAATAAAGAAGATGAGTTACAAATGATCAGTTCCTTTAAGATTCCTTTGATCTAACTGAAACAGTTTGAAAACCCTTTCATCCAGACCTGTGGCCCAGAGAGTCCATTATTTGTGTCAGGGTGGTCATGTGTGAAGTTGTCTGGTCGGGTGCAGAACTGCTCGGCCCTCACCCCGTTCAGGACAGCTGCGTCGACGACTAAAGCAGAACTCGTGTCCACTCCCTGCCACAGACACATTGACAGGATTTTCTACCCTCAGCGAGGCTTTAGTTGGAGGCCGGCCTTGCGTGTGGTCTGTAAGGCAATGCCCTTGTTATGAAGTGCTACGTGCTCGAGACGCTTACCTCGGGATTTACATGAGAGAGACGTCTCAACTGCTGTCCCAATGCAGCCGTGTGTGCCCACACGCGCACCCCCACAACTGCCAGCGATGGTGCCAGGTGGTACGGTCTCACTTACTGACATAGCAAGGCTCATTCTCAGGTTGTCTGCGATGGGACTAATACATTTGTCGTGGAAATATATTAGAGCCACACACATGGTGGCTAAAAGCTGGATCGAGTTACCAGCAGTAAGGCCTAGTGGCAGAAACTTGGACTATGGGCAGAGAAGGTCTCTGGTTTGTCTCTGGTTCCACTCCACGGAGAGACAACAAAAGATGAACCTGGATTGATCCGTCCAAAAATCCAAGAGTCTCCCTACCCTGTCTAGTGCCCCTGAGCAAGGCACCTTACTTCCCCAACATCTGGTCCCCGAGCGCCATACATGGTCGCTCACTGCTCTGTGTGTCCTGTACCAGATGGGTCAAAAGCAGAGATAACATTTCCCTAACTGCATGAGTGTGCCTTTGCATGTCTGTGCATGTGTTTGGGACTAATACATGCATCTTAATATCCTAATCTTAATATCTTAGTAAGCTATCGGGGGCCAAGGACCAGCAGTCTCTTGATAAAACCACTTTTAAATTGACAACAACCAGATTTTTATTTGGATCTGCACCAACTTGCACAAATTCACAAATATAAGTCCCTTAACATGTTTGATTACTCAGAGATCCATGTCCATATTATTTGAGAAATTGAAAAATATATACCATGTTCCACACCAAATTTTCCCTTGGGTCAGGACCTAACATTTCATGGAAATTGGTTAAGTTGATTTTGCGCAAAACAAACAAACAAAAAAACATAACGCAGACAAAAATGTTACCGTCTTAGTGGAGGTTAAGTCCGTCTGCTTCCCTGTGTGGAAAATCATGCACGTGGAATTTAGAATAGAACATACACAGTGTGTTTCTCTGGAGGGGGGGGAGGAGGAGGAATCAGCACACATGTCAACTGCAGGCAACCCAATCTGCATGCAACTCAATTAATTGAGTTTTCACTTGCGGTGGAACATGATCTCATACTTAGAAGGCTGAACTTTAAATTGCTTTAAGAGTTTCAGCGCTTAATAGGGATCAAATAGACCTGTGTCTTCCTGTGTGTCTGTGTGTCTGTGTGCATGTGTGGTGTGTGTGAGTGTGTGTGTATGTGTGTAACAAAGGCCCCCCCCGACTGCTCCCCAGAGACAGGCTTGACACAGAAGCTAAGAATAGCCATGGGTGTATTACCACAAGTTTGGGGGGCTGACGGGGAGTGACTGGTGCAGAAGAGGCAAAACGTGGGGGGGCAGGTAACACTTTGCCACTCAGGAGCTGACGAGTCGACACAGGAGCCTTTGTCCTTCATTGGACGTCTCTTTTACCTGGCATAGATACACACACATGACCTGACCGATGACCCCCTGCAACCTCCCAAAGTGATTCCACACACACAAATACTCCGCTGCTGCTTCTTACACGTCAGGCATTCACGGGGTTATGGGCCTTGGAGCCTAACCTCTTATTTTTAGACAGGGTAAACACTGGTCTGTGCTTGAGATGTCCATCATCACTGGGTGTGATGCCACGAATTGTAGGAGGTGGGCGGAGGAGATGAAGAGGAGGGGAAGAGGAAGAGCCGGTCGGCAGGAGGAGGGAACTGAGGGAGGAGAGGGATAATCATCAGGAAGTAGGATTGCCGGAGTGCTTAGGCACATTCTTGGCTTTGGATTCATGGAGACCTGAGGCTTTTAACACTGATTAAAGGACACGGACGCAATCTGTAGAGCTGTTCGGTTACTGCTGTCAATTGGAAGGGATTCTGATTCGTCTGACGGCCGAACAGAGCTCCATTCACAGAATCTGAGGACGTGTGCTTGAAGAGTTAAAGACGAGCTACACAAACAACGTCTGGGTCGATGTGGAACGGCGTGACGTGCGCCTCACATGTTCCACAGACACGCAGTCTTCTCACATAACAGGTGAGAGGTGGTGACCCCGCACTAACAGCTCCATTTCCTCTGCCATCCAACACGAGAGCCTCATCCAGGATCCCTGAATGGTTCAGAAAAGAAAATACTGCACAGAATAATCTGTCAGAATAACAGCAGGCAGGCCGCTAAGTGTGTGTGTGTGTGTGTGTGTGTTAGCACGTGGTGCTTGAACAGCTTTATTCAGGCCAGAGAAATAACCACCCTGGAGGTGACGCTGTACAGCAAGTATCGGTGATGATGTCTGATAATGACCTATCATTTGAGATAATTGGGTAATAGGGTTAATGGTTTTCACTGTGGTGCTCTGGGCTCATCATTTCAAACAGGTATAGACGGCTATATTTGTGCCATCAACACCGGCTGTCCAAATTCCCTAATAGGATGAGCGGTAGATAATTGGCTGCTGGCTGTATTTTTGTTTTGGGTTTGAATACAAGACTAATGGAGGGAGTCGATTCTGTGGCACAACCAGAATATCAAAAAGACACAAAAAAAACATATTGTGTTAGGAAAGTAATGTTGTAATACATCCACAAGTGTTATTTTTGAGTTGATGTTTGTCAGTGCCTATGTATGTGTCTTGTTTTGTTCTTTTAATTGCTAATAATCAACTGACTTCAGGATTAATATATTGTATTGTATAATATAGCGAGACTAAAATTTTGATTAATGAGAATAAAGTCCTGATCGAAAGGGAGAGGTTCATGAATATATTGAGGATAAAGTCACAGTATAACAAGAAAATCAAAAAAGTCATAATATTACTATGTGTGTATTTATATGTATATATCTGTGTGTGTGTGTGTGTGTGTGTGTGTGTTTGGGGTGGGGGGTGCATAACAGAGTGTTCAGTGTACAATAGAAAGACGGAGCACATTACAATCGTAACAGCCCAACATTAAGGTCCCCTTTCCATTATAGATTTAATGACATGCTGGGTGGTGTCCAACTACATTTAACCTGTTCATCTGCATAATAGTACTTCCCTTCCAGCCACAGGGGAGTAATGTATCTCTGGGATCAGTCTCTGTCTCTCTCTCTCTTATCTCTCTCCTGCACTGGTTCACACACACTCACACACTCACACACAAGAATAAATATACCCATTAGCATACACTTTGCATAAATGAAGCTCACAGAAAAAAGGTACAGAGGACGTTTGTGTGTGTAAAATATGATCCAGCCAAATTACAGGTTGTTAAGAGTTATTCCCCTCAACATTAAATAGTTTGTCTTTCATGGAGCACGTTAATGTTATGGGCATTTATCCTATGATATTTCTTTACACTTTTGGTGACAATAATCGATAGCATTTTAATTTGATTTCTAAAACGTGCAATCTTTCAGACAATTGTCCACATGAATAGGACAAATTTGAATTGTACATGGTTTTGTATTAATGAGACAGAAAAGAACAGAGAAACAAGGTTCGAGTTCATAATCTTTTAAAGCCTCTATCACTCCCCAGATAGACATGAGACAACATTGACAGTGGGAGTTGAGTCTTCAATCCAGTGAGCCGACCTGAACAGCTGGAAGGACTGAGACCAGTGAATCTTACAAAATGACACTTTCCACTGAGATTGTCCAACCATTCATCAAGTTGATCGTGACTTTTATTTCATCTCTCTCTCTCCCTTTCTCCCTCAATAAAACACACACACACACACATATGCGCACACACACACTCATATACGCCTTGCGGAGGAATCTGAGCCACCATAAAATTCATTGCAGGTTGTATGTGACCTCCATGTCTGGCGTGAAATATATTCTCTGCTTATTCTGTCACATATTTCAACTTTAAGCATGGCAGAAGGAGCCATAAAATGGCATTCAGTGCAGTGATCTGTCACTTGCAGAAGGCTACCGAACATCCTCTGCCCTGATGACAGCGGTGCCCTTCATACTTGCCAAAACTGGTGTCTTCGTATTTCTCACTGCAGGCACCTCTTCTGCAGACAGTACAAATACAATACTTTTGTAAATTTAGTTGGTATCAGGATTAGCATATAGGTACTTTCTGCTGTCTAATTTTGTCTAGAGTGAAAGACAATAAATGGGACTTGACTGAAATAGTTCAAACATTAATAAAGGTACATAAACCTAAATAAAGTACCCTTACCGGAGCAAAGACGTATTGAAAAAAACAGGTATGAACTTTACAGTAGTTTGCATCCCACCACTAAACCCAGACAAGAAGAAGAAGAAGTTGTAAAAGGAATTCTGATGCGGCAAGTGGCACAAGTCACGCTTGTAACAATGCAAATCAAAGTACAAGCTAATGAACCATGAACAAAAACGATGACACCGGATATCACTTTTCAAACTGGCAAATTTACCACCTTTAATCTTTGTTGTTGAAGAAGTCGATGCCTCACGTAAAGTTTTATCGTCCATGGAAGGTTCCACTGCGCTGCTACCTCGGCTGTAACATTAGCTGCGACTGCTGCGGGAGACTTGACTTTCAGAATACGGAATTCAGTACACTGTTCAGTTTATTGATATATGTTGTGTTTGATCAGGTGTCTGTAAAACTTCTGAAAGGTGGAAGCACACTAGAGACGGCTCTCGACTCACTGTTGCCTCCACACCGTGACACATTCCCAGAGAGGTAGCCTAGCTCGCTACGCAGATGTGCACAGGTATAAATGCTCGAGCCACATGTATGTATTTATGAGGTGCTTTTCCAAGTCTTGATGTATCAAAGCACTTTACAGAACAGTTTTACCTCCACCGACTCACACAGACATTCATACAGTGCATCTCTGTGCAGCACTTTTCTCCATAAGAAGGGGCAATTTAGGGATCAGTATCTTGCCCAAGGTCACTTCGAAATGGGGAAGACTGGGCTAGGACTACCAACCCTTCTATCTCATGAAGACATAATACTGTACCAGGCATCTATCAGATACCATGTAAGTGACACATGGCATACTCCGTTTGGATTTGAAATTGAGTGTGTCTGTGTGTCTGTGGGATGGGAGATCTTTAACCTGGAAGACAGGAATGTTCCTGCCATGAAACAACATGACAATCAACATGCACATGGACTTTTTGGAAAGACATCAAAGCCTGAGCCATATGGGTAAAGTTACCTACACCACAGGGCGGACGAAGGAAGGAAGCAAGAAAGCAAAAAGGAAGCTAGATGAATTTTAAAAAAGGGTAAAAACTGTCCATTTTATATTCTAGCATAAATACTATTCATAATAGACCACCATGTGTCTGGTGACGATTAAGGAAAGTAATTAGTCGGCAATGGAAGTAGAATGAGCTCATTAAGACACATGCAAGGAGATGGAGGCTTATCACAGTCAAAGAAGCACAGGCGGCTTCTCGTTTATTGAAAAGGACCGAATCATCCATCATGCAAATCTTATTTAGAATACAAGGAAGCTATGTGAAGGCCTGGTGATCGCAGCAGGCCTTCACATAGCTTCCTTGACATCAGTTTGATGAAAGATGAAGCAACGTATGCGACGTAGAGCCGCGGATGTCATTTTTCATTTCCAGCTGTACACAACAACCGGCCCGGTTCTCCTCTGGTGGCTGGTATTCATTACGGGGACGTATATGAATGGCCCCCAAAATCTGAAAAGGGGATTTCACTCAATAGAAGCATGGCTGTTCCATTTACCCTCACAGCCGAAGCTGATTAATACTGAGAGTGCCAACACTCACTGCTTTTTTGCCCTGTCGTGTCTTTCTGGGGGTGCCAGCGCGGAATCTCATTAGCAATCGTAAATAGAAATGTGACATGTCGAATGGACAGTCTATATATATCTCAGTGTGGTGATGATACTTTTCATGCAGTGCGGTTAGCAGCACTTAAGGTCACTACAAATCAGCTTGCTGAGTTTTAACGGTTTGGGCTCTGTTGTTCACCCTGTCACTGGAGCTTCCCCCTTTTATGGCCTCTTCTGGATTTAAAACTGTGTCCACATTTTGAAATGTTGTTGTGGTTTTGGCCGGGCAACCAGGGGACTTCAATCAAACTCCCCTTGGTAACAGTAAAACAGTTTTGATTGGAACTTGTCCACAGAGAGCAACATTTTATGTGTTATTGCAAAAGAACAACAGCTTGTTTGCGAAACAGCTCGCGTGGACCTTGTAAAATGGAAGTGACGAACCAAACTAAGCATGCAGAAATGTCTTAACAAGTCCGCCCGCGAATGTTTTCGGTTAAAGAAAACAAACTCTGGTAAATGCTCGTTCATGCAACGGAGACGTGGGAATAGATGTGGCTGCTGCTGCAGGCGTGACAGTGACTGAACAGTGTCGAGTGGGAATCCACCGCTCTGCAGCTGTTACAGTGACAAACTTTCCATCTAAGCTTTTGATCTCCCGATGCTGGCAACTCATCGCCGTTCACACCTCCGGAAAATACTTAGAGTGCATCGAGCTCGCACACACACACGGCTACACACAGACGGACTTAAAAGCGGACACACGCGCAGACACAAGTCTCTCCACCACTGTGTTTGTTAATGTGTTAAACAGGACTATGAAACCTTTCCTCAAGCTGAGGAGCTAAAGTCCCTGTTCGGTGAGCCAGCCACTAACATTTTCTTTTTAGGCGATTTGTTATTTTCATGAGATAGATAGATAGATTACTTTATTCATCCCCGAATGGAAATTAAGTCGTCATAGCAGCTGGTACATTTGAATACAATAAATAATAATAATAATAACTTGACATTTGTGAAGGCTAAATCAAAAATAGATTTAATTTAGACTGTTCAAAAAGGAAATATTTGCACTGACCACAAGGCCCATCCAGGGTCATTCAACTTGAAGGGTGTTACACAAAACCAGTACCACAGTATCGATACACTTACTAAACAAATGTGGACAGGTCAGAGGGACAATGTACAACTGTCATGCACCATAAATTAAATTATAAAATCCTGTTCTGGCTAAATAACCATATGAAACTGCAATGAATGGAAAATGTAGAATTGACCCAGATATACAATTAATAAAATAATTTGTCATTCATAACACTACCGCCTGTATTGAGGTGGTATCACACAGACTTTCATATTATGGACGAGCACAAGAGTAGTTTAACAAGTGAAATTCAAACGTGTGTATGAAGTTGAAAAATTGCAATCAATCACATAGCTACCACAGGAGAAAACACAGAAAAGGCCAATTCCCACAGATACGTTTCTGGAATGTCTTAGTGAGCGAGTGAATTGGGGCCTCAACAGGTGGAAAATACAACTTTTTAAACTGCTGCTTTTGTTTCTCGAGTATGACCAACAAGATTCCAAAAGGACAAGGATTTGATCGCTTACCTTTGAGTTGAACATAAGGAGTCAGGACTGAAGCCAGTGTTGCACAGGATTTGGTTTCATCTGCCAAATCCTCCGTGGTATGATGGGATGTGGTGTTATGACTGAAGAAGGAGGAGATGCCACAGCATGCCATCAGGCTGGAGATGGATACTAATCCCATTCAAGTTAACGGTAACCTCTCTCTGCTGCTCTTCGTCTGCTTCCTCAACCGCTCATCTGATAGCCCGATCGCTTGCCAAGTATCTAATTCCAGTGTCTAAGCTGAATATGATGAAAAGCTTTCACTCTTTATCTGCTGGTTCTGTTAGTGGCCCCTGCCTTTGACAGACAGCGGCCCCCAAAAATGATTTTAACACTGAAAATTAGTGTAAATGTAGCTGGTGAAGGGGCTAAGAGATGAGGAGACGGATTAATGCCATGCTGGGTTCATCTCCTGACTCCCACAGGTCCATTAGTGTTAAATTAAAAGTAAAATGAAAATTAGGTAGTGATAACAGGATCCTGCTCGTTTTAAACGTCACAGTCTATAAATAGACTGAAACACTATGAGCACCAGCCTGTGCCTCCTTTGCTTACACCTGATATCCATCGCAGAAATCAGGGGAATATTTTCCAAATGACATTAGCCAATATAGTCCATGTGTCCACCGAGCAAGGCAAGGATAAAGTAAAGATATGTGACCAATTGGAAAAACCGATTGGAAGGCTAAAGGTCAATGAGGTGTGGCATCAAACTGTACTGAAAGACGTATCCATTTCATGGATATGTGCACCGTGTTCAACCCCCGGGCTGTGGGGACGCTGGCAGCAATATGAGACGCACACAGACACGCAAATACACACATGCATGCATGCACACATAGGAATGTGGTTCTGTTCTGGTGCTGGATATACACACACACCCAGCTTTACCAACACAATGCCCTCCCTAATGCAATAATATAAATGCTGATGCACACGTTCAACTTGATACGCCAATTCATTTAGTGTATTAAATTAACTGTAAAATATGAAAGTGGCAGCTGCAGATCTACAAGAGGCCTGTATATTACATTTCATTTCATATATTGTTGGACAATTCTAAAAATATTACTTAACACAGAAAGTATTTACTCAGATTCCAATTAACATGTAATAGTTATTCCACTTTAAAACTTTAAGTGGATCCAACAACTGTTTTTTTGTTATGTATCTAAAATGTGAGACAACATCGGCGACACTATCAGACTCTTTCAAAGTTTCGCAGACATCTCTAGACTGGATCCTCTCATATTGTATAACTTAATTTCTGCAAAGTGTTGTATAGAAATTATATAGTTGCGTAATAAGCTGCAGATGATAACTGAGCTGTCATCAGGTAAATCAAAACAGTCTACAAAAGCTATTATTACTGCAAGTGCTGCATCATTACTGTAATTAAAGGGTGCGACTATTGTGGTTGTGTGACTGTGTGATGCAGGAGAAGATATGGTGTTAATTTGTTGAGGTAAATATAATCCTGCATGTGTGCTTGTGGCTGCATAAATAAAGTTTAGTTAGCCTAATCAGTCAAGATAATTTGCTGCCTTTGAAATCAGGTTATAAATCTGTGAATAGAAAATTGTTAGCTTTCATCCTCACTTTTACTTTGCATATCCCAACATAGTAAGCTTCTGTTTTTTGCTTTATTTGTTGGTATTGTTTTATCATTCTTTATTGCATTTTTAGGGCCTGAGCCTTGACAGGCACGGACAGACAGTTAGGTCCTATTGATATTGTAAGGATTATTATTATTATTATATATTATAAACTATTCTTACCAAAATTTGCAGAAAATGTGTTTATTATTTATTTTCTATTTCCTTTATCTTAAATGTAATTTTAACATTTTCTTATATCACTTCAAATGTCTTCTCTTATATGAATTTTTTTTTTTTAGTAGTAATAGTATCACTGCTTTTATTATTATTATTATGCAGAGCATGTGAGATACCAAAAGACAACATGTGGAAGTGAACATAGCAAAGCTGTGTGGGCTAGTCACGACACAAAGGTAAACAACCAACACTTTACGGCATCAAATATGGCGTCGCACTTTAGCGGTGTGCTGCATTTAGATGTTTTCTTACTTATTTTTTATTTTATTTTACATTTCTAAACAATATTTGACACAAAAATTAAACACATATTGTGTTAGAATAAGATATATATCAGGAGATCATTTCACCTGGAAGCATAAATCATTTTGTGATAGTAATATTACTATTATATGGTTTGTCTGTATGAAATAGTTAAAGTTTAACAGGGTTTTGTGACTCAGCTTTACCAACATGTACGCATATGTGTGAAACTGACAAGCGATACTTAATAAATAGACAAAGCACCAACTCTGTGGAACGATTCCTCCGTATCCAGCGGGTGATTCTCATCCACCTCAAGATCCAGAACTTTCCAACATCAACCAAACACAATCCCTTCGCTTATTTTCAGACTCGCACATGAAATGCCGTTCGCTTTCATTTAATCCTCTGTATTTTTACACCTTGAACCCGGTTGGTCAAAGTGAGGCCACCGCTGCATCAACATACGCTTAAACATAATGCAGGAATGTGTTGTATGTATATACATGTAAATACGGTGAAATTGTCAAGAATCAGACTCAGTATATAACGGAGCTGAATGCATTACAACTGACAACATCCCTGGGAGCCCAGCAAACCCAAGGCCGTTTGAATGGGATGTTTTGAAAAAAACAACACATGTATGTTAATCTATAAAATTGAGCTTGAAATTTGAGTGCTTTCCTCACACGAGGCCTGGCAAATAACTGAAATTCATCACCGTCCCACAATGTTCTGGAAGATTTCCATGTTTACTCAGCTCATTAACCTTCATGGCTGAAGGTAGTCCCTTGTGGGTTTGGATTTCCACACTGCGGGGCAGACAGGGGACAGGCCCAGGGGTTGTTGTTACAATTCATGAACTGCACGTTATCCACTGTGTCTCTTTCTTCTTTTTCTGTTTCACTATTTCTCTACTCTATAGTTTTGCCTTTTCGACCCTCCTCCCCCCAAAAATCTAAGCATTTATGACACTCCCGGGCCAAGATGCATGGAGTCAAGATAACTAAGAGAGGTGGTGGAGAGGAAAAGGCCAAAGGGCTCATTGAGGAAAGGTCAAAGTTCATCTGTGGAACATTAGTGGCCAGCAGACCTTCCATAAACTACCAGGGAGTCGAAGATAAAAAGGTGTGAGAGGAAACGTGCTCCTTCTGGCATGACAGTGCACTGCACCTTCACCCATTAGTCAAACCTGCGTTATGCCTCATAACTCCCAATCGCCGTACATCGTTGTGGGGGGGCAGCAGCTCCTGACAGCACAAAGCCTGGTGGAGGGAGGGGGGATCACTGCACATTAAGATTTGTAGATTAACTATTAAAGACTGTTTGTTCAGCGTTGAATAAAGCTGAGCATGAGCAGAAACAAATAAGGCAACTATGTTCTCAGATCCTGTAATGTGAGACTGGACTCTCCTCATAGGAGCCCATTTTTAATTAACTCTTTTAAAAAGGCCTGATATTTATATTTATTTATTCTCTGACATATACAGTACCACAAACTCTGGATCTTCATACTACAATCACAAAGCTATTATGATTAATTAACTGGACTGGAAACTTGATCACTGCATGTGGAAGCTTATATATAATCATTTTCATTTTTAATTTATTTTCAAAATATGGGAACAAGTTACCAATACTTTTCTTTCAAAAGAAGAAGAAGAAGAAACCACATTATTTGTCACTTTTAAGTCACAATGCTGTGTTAAAGAGTATCCGTTTGAAAACAGTTGATTCCATCAAAGATAATAGAATGATTTAATAAGTGATACTTGATCCCTCAGATAATTAGGACAGGTCTCCCAGAGACAAACATCCCGGCTGTAACCGAGTCGCTGACATCAGCAGCAGTTGTGGCCTTGTGGTGGTTAAACAATCAGAACGTTTTCTTGTGTCTTAGAAGGTTTTGTGTGTAGCGTTTCCCTGCCTGCCATGCAAATCAAATCCTTTCCCATGTCCCAGCAGGGAGAAACTGGATTCTACGACCACAGGCCAGACAACAACATTAAACTGCACCACAGACGTCTATTTGCATATCTTCTATACATCTGAATTTACTCGTTTGTAAGTACAACCAGGACGCCTGTTGCACAGATTTTCAAACGTGCCAGAACTATTGATATATCTTAAAGTGTCCATGGACGCTGCCATGTTGTTAACAGCAGCCCAGACTTGACAAACTAAACACCTTTTGAGTTTTTATGACAACTGAAGGCTACCACAGATTGTCTGTCATTTTTGGAAGGGGGAGGAGGTGTGGTGTATTTAGCTGCAACAAGCAACTCTACCAGTAGATGTCGCTAAATCGAACGCACTGAACCTTTAAGGAGTATTTCTATGACTCTGACACTTTGATACTAGCCTGGATACCAGACAAACTTAGCCCCACCCACAACATTTGAGGTCGAGAAGTGCGGTCTGGCATTGCTCAGACATTGATTTGATCAATTTTACCAATGACTTTATTAAATGTCCCCCTCTGCCCATCCACTACAGCAACACAAGCAGTGATACAGATAAAAAGAGAGGGGGGGGGGGGGGGGGGGGGGGGCTACGTATTCTCCACATAGGCTTGAGTGGAGAACACGTAATTTACCCCCGACACCCGACATTTAACGGAGCGGTGAAGTCTTTCAACATGGATGACATTAAATTAATAATTGAAGTGGAGAAGTGCAGTGAGTTGTATGATCCTCGGAACATGTTGTATAAAGACAACACCAAGGAGGACACATGTTGGGACGCTGTTGCTTAATGTTGGAGCAACAAGTAAGTATATGCTTTTATACTAGTGGATCAACGGGTGATATTAGTAGCGCTGTCCGGCCCTTGAGCGTCCGGTGTGAAACCGGTGTTATCGTCGTGGATGAAGTTCATCTAACTTACAAATGGTAATAGAAAGACTAACTCACAATGTCTTGATATGAATCAAATGTTGTAAACATAGTATCATAGGTGACGATGTAAGTTCGCTTGAGTTCTGTTGACAACAGCTATGCGTCGCTTAACATACGTCATATACTATGTTGCTCTGATTGGTTGTAGGTCTATCCAATTGAGCGAAGAGTCATGTTTTTTCCTGGTTCGGTTGAAACACGCCCCATAATCACAGCCCAATCAGACTCATATTCTGACTAGAATTATGAGTATGACAACGTCAGGCTACTTTGATACCAGACACATATGAGACTGAGAGAAAAACAATCAACTCTGTTACAGATCTGTCTTGCATCCACACTGCAGCTGAAATGTTTAAGTTTGAAGACGTTCACAGCCACTTGCTGATTGGGTATTTTTTCAGTCACGAAATCGATTTGCCTGATTTGTCAGACTCCTATCACATGACTGGCATGTAAGTATTGGATTTTTTTGAAAACACCATTTTCAAACATAAACATAGAGATATGGATGTCCTCCAAGCCCTTTATCACCTCTTGTGACACTAACAGAAAGAACACAGGCGAGATGAAAACCTCTATCAAAGCAAAAAAGGACATGGACCCAATGCAGAATGACACCAGGTATCCAATCAGCAGGATGATGAGAACCTGCCTCTTCATTCAGACTCCATCCTATTGTCTTCAGAGGTCAGGGGGAACCTTTCTATGTAAACCACATCCCACTCTTTCCCTCTAATAAACTAAGCTGTGTAAGCGCCGAAACAAAACCGTAACCATAAGTAAACAATGTTTCTGTGTAGCCTGCAGCTAAGAGGTAAACAGTGACGTATCTGACGAGTCGTGAGTGAGAACGACAGGGCCTTCCTCAACTAACGAGAGATCACGAACTTCCATAAATCGGGCCGAGGCAGAGCGCAGGTAGTCATTACTCCGAGGGCACAACTGTTTCTGGCTCATACACACATACCTCTATCCCTTCCAATACCCCGAGGCGGCCATCAATACCACCCAGCATGACAGCTCCCATACAACACTCGGCCGTGTCCCCGCCCAGGCCCAGAAGTTCACTGTCAACACCTGACAAGCACACACATCTGCACAGCTGTAAATACCCTGTAATATAGAGGCAGACACGCCTCCGTGGTCTGACATCTCATTCTCTCCCTGTACTCTTTCTGTCACCGTGGTTGATATCTTGATTCTAACGTGCCGATCGCTCTTGGACTGTTTATAAGAAAAACACCTTTGCTTTGAAATTCTTGCACCTGGCAACACTAGCAGACACTGATAAAGCTACGTGCTCCGGCATGAAGAGAATGGACGCAGACAGAATGACGGATTCAGGTCAACAGATAAAGCAACGTATGGACATTTGTACGTTTTCTAACCAACACTGGGTGAGAAACAGAAATATACCTTTCTCTCTGATTCAGTGAAGTAGAAACAAATTCTTCTGTTGTATCCAAAGAGGAAACATGACAGAAAAACAAAGCAATGATTTAAACAATGTTGTTGCTTAAAAGTTGATGGTTAATTAATAATCTATAACCTGCATCATAATGTTCAATCTGTGAAGAGAATAACCAGAATCTCTTGGTTTATGCGACATAAGTATATATATATGGTACTATTTTTTCATTGTTCTTCTTTCTTATATCTACATTAAAGTCCCGGTTGAAAGAGCAAGTTCTTTTTTTTAATTGGTGCTTCTTCATTCACAAAAATATCAACTAACTTTGACTTTATAATAAATTGTTACCGTAATTAACTGATACATTTATTTCCTTCTAAATCAACCAATTTGACCATGAACAATTTCCTTTCTTCTTTAATCCAACCTCTGCCAAACAGTGGTTGAACTCCAGTCCCGTGCACTGTACCTGATGGTGGTACGAGTGGTCCATGTGGGTCACTGGACACAGGGAAGCCCTTTCTACAAATGTCTGGCTGATGTGCTTCCGTGTGAGAGCGAGGCCACAACAGGAGTCCTCACTCATTACACCGATCACGTCAAGTTAAGCACTTACTTCCGCAAAACCTCTCCCTGGATTCTGTTTTCTTTCCCAACCCCCCCGCTGCTTCTGTCTGCCTGTCTATCGCAGCAGGTCATCTTCACTCCTAGATTCCTCTTCAGCCCGAAGGAGAAGGTCAAGTTAACCGTGTGCACAGGCAGTGTACTGAGTAACAGCCTGACGCACAACTCTGTGCACGCTGTGCGGAGCTCCCTACGAGGAGAGATAACATCAGACAAGAGATCTTTTATGCGGGAAAGGGCAGTTACATCAGAGCAGACCTGTTAACATGAGATCGCCAGAGGCAGAATCACTTATAATATTCTAGCGTCACTGACTTGCTGTTGGCACCGTTCAAATTCAAACAAACAACACTGGAAAGTCAATTGGTCCTGTCTTCCTCTCATAGATCCTTTGCTTTATTGTGCTAACAACACAGTGCTACAATGGGATAAACATATATATATATATATATATATATATATATATATACATGGATCTCTGCAGTATGCACGACAGAGCCGTCTCTGTAATTGTCAACTTTGTGATGTTTTGGCGCTCGATCTCCCTCCAGTTCACTTCTCCCTCACCTTCGTTTGCAAAATCATTATATAGGAATGAGAGGAATAAGTGACCACTCAGGAAGCAGCAGAGATTATAAAAGCAGCTTTTGCTTCTAAAATATATATGAATAATGAAAATAATGTACAAAAGTGTGTTTACGTGCTTGTTTCTTTATTTTTATCACTGAACTCTGTTTTAAAGCCGGCTCTCGTCCCTTCTCCCAGTCCCTCCACTGTTTCCATTTTTGGGGAGATGTTTGTTCTTAGTAGCCGACTGATAAATAAACTATAGACGTGGAGGAAGTGTTTGAAATATTTATTGTCTTTGTTACAAGAAATCACTGAGGAGAAAGAGACATACTGGGAGACTTGAATGTTGTGCGTGTGTACACTCTGCACGAGTGTCAAGGAAAAGAAAAACATGATAAATTCGAACTTCCTCTGCCAATCACTTCACCTAAGACACGATTACACCAATCACGTGTGTTGACACAGACACATGAGACAACAATGGAATCAGAAAAATAGAAAGTTATGTAAAGTTTTTGAATATCTCATACATCAGCTTGGTGTACAAGTCTCTCGCTGTGTCACCTGCACTATTTGAGCAGCTCGTCCAAAATCTAATTAAAGACGATAGTAACTGTAAAGTCGGTTAACACAGAAGAACTCCCATGACTTTGAGAACATCAGGCACAGAACGATCCCTGTCGTGTCCTTATCAGCATCAGCTCCCAGCACAGTATGATACCATCTACATGACTGTATACGTCTAACTATGCAGTATTTTTCAGCTCATGCACATTAGCTTGTATAATGCCTCCCTTTCATGCCACTGATGTCTATGCCTTTAGACCTTTACCAGCTCATTCTAGGAAACCTGTAACTCACGTAGCTGGCTCACATGCTGTCCTATGGCTTGCCCTGAAAGACGTCCTTCCTCTCTCTTCCCCCCCTGTCTCTCTTTCAGTACACTGGCTTCCATTAAGGGAGAGCAGCTGCCCCTGCATCATCATAACATCTGCACACAGTGACCTGGTGCCGCTGCATCAGGAGAGGCTCAGCTGAACCCACCCGGAGCCATTCTCAACCTGTCTGCCACACGAGACTGGACCTATAATAGATTCCCTGCACACAGATTTTTGTCTGTTCGCAGAATTGAAGCGAGCAAGGAATCAGAAAAACGGAGCCCCCAAACAACAAGTTTATTTAAATACCTTTAAAAAAAGAGAACATCTACTGAACCTACAGCACTTATGTTAGAAGTTTGTACAAAAATATGTTATTTGTTTCAGTCAAAACACAAAGCAGGATTATTATTAACGTTATACAGATTACACTGAAATGAGCACGCCGTATCTCCTGTACATGCTATACAAATATTTACAGTCATTCAACATGAATGCATTGTCATCGCCATTAACAAACTCTTATTTCTTTTACACTACTAGAGATTTTCCACTGAAACAACTGAAATGTTCCTACATAGTGAACACCTGAAGAATTGACATACTCTCACAATAACACTACGTTAAATTGCTAGTTAAAATTAATATATTCACTCGGAACTATTTCAGCATTAGTCTTCCGTGCCACTGAGTAACTCTGGGTTTCATTTTTGCTTGCCCACAGATTTGTCAATGCAACTTTGCAGTTCTGTCACGTCCGGGGAGCCTTACACAACTAATCCAGATTTGTATATGTTTTACCTCATCCCTCCTTATTCTGCTGTCCTCACCCTCCCACCTCCTCCTCCCCCTTCCTCCCTCTCCCTGTTGTGTCGCCTGTTCCTGCTCTTCTTCATTTCCTGGATGTGCTTCCACTTGGCGCCTCCCGGGCCTCGTCCCCGCGCCCTCGACGGCCTCTTCTCCAGCCACAGCGAGTCGCAGTACTCCTCCAGAGAGCCGAAGGGAGAGCTCATCACTCGCAGGTAGTCTTTGTACCGCTGACGGGGCTCCGCCACGGGGTCCTCGCTGGGCTTGGTCTTCCCGTCCAGGTGGCCGTGTGTGACGAGCTGCAGCGTGAGACGGAGAAGTGTGTGGGTGAAGTGCGTGTGCTCCTGAGCGACGCACAGGTACACGCCAGCATCGGAGGCGTGGAGGGAGCGAATCAGAAGGCCCCGATCGGTGTGAACGACACGATCATTCAACCTGACCTGGAGGATAGAGAGAGAGCATAGCGTCAGGTCACTTTCCCACAGCTGTCGGCAGGTGTGGCTCACCAGCTAGTGCACAACACAAAAAGGATTTACTACAAAACAAGACATGTCTCTGCATCCACATGTTACAAACACTCGCTCGATACCTCCCACCCTGTTTACACACACACACACATCTTCATGCCTGAATTGTGCCCGAGCTGCCATTAACCTGGTAATGACCCTGAAACAGGAAGCACATCGACGTGGGTGTGGTGAGTGTCACCCACAGCTTGTTGGTGAGAGGTCATCATGGGGTGTGGACAGATCTTTAGATGCATGATGAGTGTCAGCAAAGACAAAGAAGGGTTTTCAGATAATGGTTTGTGTGTGTGTGTGTGTGTGTTTTTTGTGTGTTTTTGTGTGAATGTGCGTGTGTGAGGATGGGTTTGAGCTTTAGACCATCGTAGTGAGGATACTTCTATCACTATTTATAATGAATGGAAGTCGATGCAATCTCCAAAGCAGAAACGCGTCTGTGTGTGTGTGTCTTTGTGCACGATGTGCTTAATGTCAAGTTGCAAGGGGTAAGTAGTGTGCTAAATGTTTACGGTCCACCATGATTCATCTGGTGGCACGGCCGCTGTCCGGACCTAAAACAACACAGCTGTGTTCAGAAGACAGTCAAGGAGCACCAGAATGTGTGTGTCCAGAGTGGGCGTACGTTTGTGTCCCTGCATGTGTGGATGCCTCAAAAGCATAACTCACACAACCCTACCCCAACCGCCAGAAGGTGAAAGTGATAAGACGGCTACAGAAAGAGGCCGAGGTGTGAGCTTAATGTGGGGAACCATGTGTGTGTTCTGTGGCTTTGTTTTCCCATTTTCTTCTACAGAAAAGTATCTGTATATTTGTGTATTTGTGCATGTGGGTGTGTGTGTGTTTGTGCAAAGCTCTGTGTTGCTTTCCAGGTCTGACAGTGATGATGTGTTGTCCAGGCAGAGGACAGGCCTCTATGCACCGTGACCCTTTCTCACCTTAGACTTAATAGTGTGTGTACCATCACATATCCTGTTTGAGGACATTCGAAAAAATAAAGAAAATGTCAAATCGAATATCTGTGGATAAAAAAATCTTCTTTCAGTCAGTATCAATGTGTTTGTTTGTGTTCATGTGAAGCTGTCTCAACTATGTCATCCCAAAGAGAGGCATCTGTGACTAACCAGCAATGTCAAACATCTTAAATCACCCAGATTGTCTGTCTGTCTGAGTGTCTGTGTGGGCGTGTGTGTGTCTGTGAACCTGGGCATCTGATGACGCCATCAATCCAGAACCCTAATCTTGAAAAACAGCAATGCAATGGGCTCTGATTTGCTTTGATGCATTGTTGTACGTATATGAGCGAGCACGCACCTGGAGTAATGTGATCCTAAATGGTTTCTTGAAAAGACTGTGAGTAGGCGCTTGCTGTGCCTATGTCACCCCAAGCTTTCCCGGAAGGCCTTGCTTTGTTCTAATGAACCCCTTGCAACATCCATGCTTTTCTTATTACTAATTTTCTAATGGGCCAGGATTCCAGGCTCCAGGAGGTAAAGTCACACACAGGAACAAACAACACACACACACACACACATCTCTTCCAGTTCCAGCTCACATCTTTATTAGCTGATTTTTACAAGGGGATAAGAGGGGGGGAATGTGCGTATGAGGAGATTCGTATTGGAGTAAGCTGCAGGTGCGGTGAGCAGCTGGTCGCCGAGGACTCCTCTTTCAAGACCCATTGGGAGGCGGCGTGCGGCGAGCAAGGGGAGGAACATGGAAGAGAAGAGACTGTGGGAAGTCACTGAGGCGGCGTAGAAAAAAGTACGAGCAAGCAAAGGGGACAGAGTGAGGAGTGTGAGGCCAGGAAGTGAGGAGAGATTAAGGTGGCGCTGGTGAGGAGAGGGGTGAAGGACAGGAGAGGAGATGGGATGACAGACAGGGGGAAATGGGGGGGGGGAGAATCACGGGGGAGTGAGAGGCTGAAATGAGCCAGACACTTCCGACATCACCCGCTCCGATATCACCCGCCCAGCTGCGAGAGCAGGTAGATAACACGTGGAATCCCCAAAACCAGCTAAATGAACAGAGGGACCAGTTCATACGATGCAAGTAGTTGGGCGGAAGTGTTTTTTGTGCTGGATGCAGCTGCCGGTAAACACAGCATTAACGGTGGGCGGCGAGGAGAGGGGAGAACAACACACAAAGCCAGAACTATAACTGAAAGGAAATAAAATGACAGTGAAGTCATGTTGGACTTTAGAGGCGAGGAAATGATCAAACAGCCTCGATTACAGGGCAGCGATTGGAGCATTCTTAAAGTAACAAGGACGCAAACACAACTTCCATCAGCCAAAATACACAAACAAGGAGATGTAGCTCCACACGGTTAAGAGGCAAAAGGAGAACAATTTACACTACACTACTTCTAGGATCACAAAAGAATCGCAAAATATTAACTGAGTTAATATTTAAATAGTTGTGTTCTGACATGTTAATTAAATGTTCATTTATGAAGAAATTACTGGGAACAATAAATCTTTTATCCACGTACAATAACTCATAAAAATCCCTATTTTGCTGCAGCTCCTCTTTGTCTTGGGTATTGAAACATCTGTGATGTTCGCTGGCTGTCGAGATGAATAATTGTGTTCATTTATTGAATTCTTTATTCGTTCCTCCATTCACTGCAAAGTCTGTTGTACTATCAAGCTGCATTCTCTCACTCTCTCATTCGCTCATTTGAATATATTCATCCTGAATCATAAAGAGCCATCAGGGGTTTTTCAGGCTTCAGTCATGACATAAGGATGTTAGATTACACATCATCATTCAGTCTGACAAACTTTTACAACTTTTACACTTTGCTATAAAGCGTCACCTTTGTCTGATTGAATTCATCAGAAAGAAGATGACTAAAAACACCGATTAGCTTGATGCTGCCAGGAACTCCGGGTGAGAGCTCTCTCCACTTTTTCATTGGCAGACAATGAGTCACCAAAAAAAATGACTCCTGGACATGTTGCTCTTATTAAAATCACTGAACTTTAACTGTTAACATTAATCCTTTATAGTGTTTATATTACTTTATTTTTTTATTAAGGTTTCTCTGCCTATCACGTGACGATCCTGTGGGAGGAAGACCTCCTGCAGTCACTCCCTCATCACTTTGTCTAGAGTACAATAGGTCACATTGCATCGCGTGCCTACACACACAAACACAGAAAACACCCCATTGTCTTCATTACCTCGGAACACATGGCCGTCCCTAGGGAGCGCTCTGTTATGATTTCCGCTGTAGGGGATCATAAAGAAACGCACAAATACACACACACACACACACACACACACACAAACATACATCCCCACACCAAACTACAAAACACGGGGCTTTCTGCTGCGCGGGCCCATAAAGGACCACATGGGTCTTTAGTGGCCGCTGCACCTGTCAATGTGTTTACATTCACCCCTGAGAGCGAGGACAGGCGGCCATTTGTGGGAGTAAATAAGTGCAGTGGGAAGTAGAGAGAGAGAAGGAGGAGTGGTGATCGGGACGCTCTCACAATGGCCGCAGGAAGCTTTGAGTGTTTGGACAGCGCGGTGAAGGGCACCTGGGCGCTGAGTAAGCAGGTCTCGGTTGTCTTCTCCGGGAGACAAGTGTCATCATCAACGAGTTTCTCTCCACACCTTCAATATAAACACATTAGCTCCTGCCCACTTCTCTCTGCACGCCATCCTCTCTCCCAGGAGCCGTTCGTAAAGCTACTTTCATCCTTTGCAAAACACAATTAGTCAAACAAATTCTAAGCTTGTACCAGGATGAGATCTGGATTCACTCCCTAGTTGTTCACTAACTCAGGTGTTGGTATCGATGACTTTGTTTTACATGGACAGAAATGTTCCAAAAACCTTAATCCGAATCAGACGTTACTCCGATTACGTGATGTTTCCAGGAAATGGCGATAGAAGAGACCATTCATTTTACGGGTTTAATCTTACTATGACCAGTGTTAACATTATGTCCAGTGCATCGTTTGTCCAACGCTACACTCAAACCCAGCGCACGTGTCATCATGCATGAAACTGCTCAGTCTGAGAGAAACCTAATCAAGTCCGACCCGAACCCAACTGGTATTTAATATTTAATGTCCAAGCCTGAAGAACCCGATGTTGTTCCCCACTGCAGGCACGTGCAGTGTAAAATGACAAGTAGCCCTAAAGTGTGTGACTGAACCCAATACCTAGTATAGTTTGTGTAAACATGTTGATCTTCTACCAAATCACCAACTAGTCATTGTTTGACTTTTTAAATTGTTCATTGTATACTCGTACAGCACATTACACAAGCTCTGTGTGTGTCATTAGTTGTTTTCAGTTTTTCACCACTTAAATTCTCTTACTTTGAATAAATAAAACACAAGCAGTTGCATTCCAGTTAATACTTAGGCCACTCAGTAAGAAATGAGTAAGAATTGAAAAACAAAGTTTGAATGCAGGGTAGGGTGTTACTCTTATCTTCTTTTTTTCCGTTTTTCTATTTGTCACTGGAGACAGATGACGTCCCATCGCCATCTCCTTGGATAGGTCTGGTTTAAGTCATCCCTCACCCTCCTCAGAAACCGAGAATGTGCAGAAAATTTCTAAAACCCCTCGATGCTCATAAACAACTATAATGACTGTATTCCAGGAATCAGCCAGGCCCCTGAGTTGCTCCCTTATTAGCTATAATTCCACAACGTATGTGACTTTGGGGTATTCAACACTGCATCTGAGCTGTGAGTGGTATCGCCATGATCCATGTGCATTGCTTTTTATCTTCCCCAAGGTAAGCAGGATCGGCGGCGAAGTGATTTGCGACACAAACAGTGGTGAACGGGTTCGACACTCAGGAGTCACTAAGGAAGCTTTGAAGGGCTGGCGTAAGAATCTTCCCTGCTTTCTGACCTGGTATCACAAAAATGTTACCCCTCAGGTACAATAAAGTGAGGCAAAGCTAAAACAAGAAACGCGAGGGTGACAATGATTTGTGTCTGTGTTTGGTTGACGCGTGTGTACATGCGCGTCCGTGTGCGTGCACTCTCACCTCCTCCCTGCGTTCGGATCCAGGTCTGTGGACGTACCACCGGATCTGGGCCTGCTGGGATTTGGGGATACACTCCAGGAATGTGGAGTTGCTTTGCACCCCGAAGAGAAGCTTCTCCTGCACTTGTCCTCCACCAAGACCTAAAGAAAACACGAGTGTTAATGATCCAAGAGTCGTGTGTGCAGTTCCAATAAAAGGGAGAAGTCATGCAGGTTTCCAAGAAGCGCTTTTAAGTGATTCATTTATCTGTTGACAAAGAAGAAAAGAGAGATACAGCATAGGATGACATTTTAGGAGAACAGTCCACATACTGTCTTCTGTGTCCCAGCACTGACTGGCAGGGTCGCCATGTTTGATGTCCTGTCTCCTGGCTCGCCTGTAGAGCAAGCACATGAAAAATGTTTTTTTAAATATGACTGTATTTTAATCGATAAGCTAGAAGGGGCCAAACACAGAAAACTGAACACATCAGCCTTGTACCATATGATACTTATCTGACCAGTATAACAGTTTAACCAAATGAAAAAATCAAAAATTTAGATATAGAATGAGTTGTATAAAGTAGCTAACAAAGATCTAGGATACCTCTCGTATGTTTGCATGTAATAGAAAACAAACGAGTGAGCATTTGAAGAATTTGTCTCACTTTTACTTCTGGCAATTATTTTTCACAACCGCTTAAAATGTGATTTATTTGGTGGCCGAGGGAGCTGAACGCACTGCAACTTAGGAAAACAAAAGCTAAAAGACAAAATACGGGCAAATTAATCAAACTGACAGCACATGCGCTGCAAATACCAACAACTCAACCTTAAAAAACAAAGACTTTGCAGCTCGTTTGTCTGGATTTAAGATGAACTCCGATTACTGGTGACAATCAGAGTTTTATTTTTAATGATTTATGTGCGAGGCCTAAAGTGCACGATGCCTTTAGGGTGAGTCCCGATCTACTCCTGCTAGTCACTGCAGAAAAAGGCAGCATCTGGTAAAAAAGCGCAGCAGAGGTGAAGAGAAGTAAAATATAAAACACTAACAAACTGCAGAAACTGTGAACTCCCTCTGACAGGCCCATAATAAAGAGAGAGCCACGGGAAAACACACTCACAGAGAGGTGGGGCAACAAAGGGTCAGTTGAAATAATTTTTGTCCAAGTTTATTGTTACAAATAATATGAGAGCATGTCAAAATATTTCAAAATCCTCATGGCACGGACACACTTGTGTTTCTATGTATCTGACAGAGTGAGTGAATTGAAAAAGTTGCATTGTGTTCACATGTAAATCTAGGTAAATATTGTTTTTTTTTTTTTTTTTTTACTTCTCAAGCTGTGCTTTGATTTCCTTTGATGTGACTGATGCTATTTGTGTAAAATGTGTGACTTCTCTATATTGGGTGGGCATGGTAGTAATATTGAACATTAAAACAATTACATTTACTTACTCATTGATGCATGGTTTTAAATTATTATTAATATTGTATTGGCTAGTATATCTGACTTAGCCTTTCTGGTTAAAGCATTAAGTATGCGGTAAGCATGTCCATCAAAAGGATTATTCTATGGGGGACCCTAAGAATATCTATATGTAGATTGTATATTCCTATATGAAATAAAGGAATGTAGTGTTGTGTGTTGTATACAGCACCTCTTAGATGCAGGGATGTATCGAGAGCATGTGCGTCCGTCCCAGGCGCAGTAGGGATCTCGAGCCAGGCAGCACTCAGCGCAGGCTTGACCATACAGGTGACATCTACTGAGAGAAACCTGGGCGAGCCCCTCGCTGGAGCCCACGTAGAGCTGTTGCTGTAGTAAAGAAAACACACAACGCACTCCTCTTTAGGGAAGGTAACGATAGAAGACAGGCAAAGATAGAAAAACTAATTCGGCAGCTTTCTTATTAATTTATTTACTTATTTATATGCAAAAGTAAACAAAGAAAATATCAAGCGACGGCTGAAAGTGATCTTGTTTTGCAATTGTGACTCTAGAATCTAGAACCACTGAAAACACTAGCCGGCACACACACAAACACACACACACACAGGTCAAACACTGCTGGAGATTAATGGAGGATGTGATTGGGCTTGAAGCGTCTACTGACACCACTGACCCTCAGATAATGAGGGGGGGGTGTGGAGCTAGCAAGAAACAGTGAGGTCTTAAGAGAGAGAGAGTGGTAAAGGCGAAACAGGACCGACTTGGGGATTAAAAACTGTACGTCCGTGTGCCACATCAGGCATGTGCACATAAGGGCATGGAGCAGAGGGGACATGCAGAAATAGTAAAGAGCATTGGAGAAACATGGATGAGAAAGGAGGCCGGACCTGTTTAGAAGAGATCTTCATACTCAGGATGGGAGTGGGAACCTGCAAAAAGTTTAACAAATACACTTTAAAACCACTTTAAAACTTCAATAATCATACACTGCTGCAGGACTGTACAGGAAAAAACAATCACTCAGAGAAATTCTTGCAGAGTTTGTGGATTTAGGAGCAAACCTGGAAAACTTGAAGTTCTTCGAGCACGACTTCCTCTGTTGACCAGTTGTCTTGAGTGATGCTCACCACCTTCAGAACTGAGCCGGCATCTACGACGCAGAGAGTGAGCCAAGATGTGAATCATGTTAACCAATGATTAATCACTTTTACTCACTTCCTCTATAAGGCAGCAGGAAAAAATACACAGTTTTTAAATTTAAGCTTGTTATAGAGAACATGATAAAAAGGTAAAGTGAGTCAGTGCAAAGATTTGACATAAGACACTGGATCCAAGAGCAACTTTACATTTCTTCAATAAGAGCAACAGCAAAACCTGCTTCAGGCTGAGGACCAGATTGGCAGGATTGTTATCTAGTGCCCTCTGGTGGTGAGATATTTAAATGCACGGGACAACCTGGAGCTGATGTGTGTGTATTTGTGTGTGTGACTCACCTGTTCCCAGGAACATGACCTCATAAGGTCCATCCTCTGCTGAAACTCTGTCCACCACAACCTTGGTCAGGGTGTAGTCCACTCGGACACGTGTGAACACGGGCCGTCCGGTCAGAGGGTGGACGGCCTTGTACATCAGAGGGTGGAATCGGATGAAACTGACGACCTCATCTGGGAAGTCTTTAGTGGTCTTGATCCTCGGATCATATGTTTTGCTCGGACACTGAAGGCAAAAAAAAATAAAGATTAATCTATAGTGCAAAATATTTCACATGGGTTTTTTTTCAATTGAGAGGCTCTCTTTGATTTGCAGTTAGTCGTCTCCCTCTGGTGGTTGCAATAAATACTGCAGGAGGCAAAGACGATCCGGAACGTCTGTGACACTCCTGCTCCCTCCACTCTCCCAGATACCCGCCCTCACCACCAAGCCCCCCCCGCCCACACCACCCATCCCCCTCCCCACACCACCAAGCCCCCCATCCCACACCACCCAGCCCCCTGCCCATTCCCCTTTTTAGCCTCAATGACGCAAGAGATATCAGGTGTAGATGTAATGATCATAAAAAAGCCATGTTTGTCATGTTGGAATTATCAAGAAAGCTCAGGATTTTAATGTATGCGTGAAAAGAGATGCAAAACTAGTAATGATGAAAAATATGAGATTCCCATTTGTCTCTGTGGTCGTGAGGTCGGCTACACACCGTCCCAGGACGTGGATACGGAATCCTCCCCTCATATTCTATCCATCGGTGGTCGGGCCCCTCCTTGTGGGCGTAAGGTCCATTGAACACGGCCCTTATGTCCGCCATGCTGTACACACAAACTGCCGAGCCACGGAAAATGGAGCTGAGAGAAAAGGGGACAACAAGAGTCTTTTTTAGAGGGAGCGTCCACAGGTGGATAAAAGTTGCTTACAGTCACACACTGAGGTCCGGACATTTTCCTTAGACATGTGACCGACGCAAAATTGACAAAAACACACAAAAATCAAATGGCAGAAGATGCCGATGAAGATTGTCGACCTGGAAGGACGATACTCAGGAGCTCTTCACGATAAAGACAAACGCTGTGTCAATGTGTAGAAACAAAAACAGCAATGTTCTGCCTCATGCGAGCTGTACCATCACTCGCCGGAATGTTCCTCACATGTTCCTCCTGTTGTGGAAGTTGGTTCATGTCTAAAGAACTGAATTTACCTGGAGGTGGTGAAGACTGCATACACTATGGGGTTTTTGTCATCTCTGGTCGGGAGCAGAAAGATGTCCTCTAGAAGAAAGACAGAGGGAAGCAACACAGACTTTATTACTGTTTGCTGCACCGAAACGATGTAGCTGCATCTCCATCTCTATTTTTATTCACACACTCTAACCTGGCCTCTGAAAGGCTCCGCTGCTGCTACATTTAGAATTCTGACATTCACTGTGAACACAGTTCCTTGAGGATAAACCCCAGCTTATTGGGTTAGTTTCCACTTTTTCCGTCTCCTGTGTCACTTACGGAGCTCATCGAAGTGGGTGTCCACTCCGTCAGGTCCGGGGATTGAACACACGAGCCTGGCTTTGAGGAAGGTGGTCCATTTATTGGTAAGACTCCTCAGCCCACCCACGTCATTCTGAAACGCAACCATACACAGAGAGTAAGCAAACCGTAGTCAGCGCGGTGCAGCTGTCCAACATGGCCGAAAGACATACTGCAATCAGAAACACACACTGTACTTAACCACAATCAATGAGTGAAATCTATCTATCGGGCTCACACACGCGGAGGCAACACACAGAATCTCAGCCCGACTCCGATTTCCTGCGCTAATTAGGAAAATAAACATGCTAACATGAGCGTTAGCATGGATCTGCTCATTCGACTCACACAAAGGAGACCTTCTTGTGAGTGTAATGACAGTCAGGGGTAATTACAAAGAGAAAAAGGAAACTAAACGAAAAAGAAGAGAAACAGATCAAAGTGCTTTTCATTTATAGAAAGTAAATCAAGAGGCAGCTGATTAATGATGCAGATTTGAACTTAGCATATGAACTGCGGTTATACGTAGCCATGTCTGACTGAGCTACGATGAGAGCGTTCAAGATCACCTCTCTGCGATGCGTCGGAAACTTAACAGAACCTCCCTATTAAACTTGGTAGGAGCGCCGAGGAGTGCTATAGAAAAGACCGTTATGTTTAAACACACTCAAAAACACTTTTGTTTAGGAGACAAAAAAAAAAAGAAAAGAAGAAACGTAAGCACTTAATGAGGATTTCACAATGGGGATAATCTTCAAAGAGGATTGGAGTGAAGTGCTCTCATTGCTTTTACATACAGGGGGAAAAAAACGCACACTTAAAGATAATGAAAGAGAGGGACGGGAGAAGACAGAGAGAGAGAGAGAGAGCTGGATCCCCGAGAGGGAAAGCAACAGCGAGAGAGGGCTGTAATCCAGAGGAATCTCCTTCCAGTCTGCCTTACAGCTTACTCTCAAGTCATAAATGCGCTGAGAGCTTTTCTCCGAGAATGTGGCAATAGAGCTCTGAATACAAACAGCAAACTGCTGCGTGGGCTGGACCCGCTTTTAATGACTGCTAGCAACACTGCGGCACAAAATGAGTTTCCCAATCATGAATCCAGTCGGGCCCCGGTCCTCTGTCAGCTGTGCAGTGTCCATCCAAGCTTACAGTTGTTTTGACATGCTGTCAAATATAAGTTAATGGGCACTGGAACATGATCCGCCTCTCAAATGTCCCGCGGCATTCTGAAGACTGAACACAAAGAAGGATTGTGTTGCTACATGAGATCGGTTTAGATATGAATTTGAGGTTTGCATGCAAATTAGATTTATCTGCAGATAAATCATGCATCCCGGCCTTTTTTTAAAAAATACGTAGTGGTAGTGGTGGTAAGATGTTTCTGAAATACATTTTATCATATTTGCTGATACAGTAAAGGTTTTTGATGTTCATTCGGTTTGAAATGATTGGATAGTGTACCGGAGTACAAGCCGGGGAGGTGGAGAGACACACACCACTGAAGCAGAAACGATAGTCAATGTTAGCGCGCAAGTCACGGAAATAACGCCCCCTAGCTGTCAACAGGCAGTGCATGTTCACGTGTTAGCTTTGACGAAAGGGCCAATGGGAAGAGGAGGGATGTATCGATTGTATTTTTTCCAAGTGGAGTGTGTGCTTGCTAGCTTTTCCAGGATTACCAACTATTAAGCTCTGATAGGAATACATGCAAATCGTTTTTGGTAGAAAATGTATTATTTAAAAAACAAAAAAAATGTAAATCTCGGGGACGATCTACGTAGCAGCACTTTTGAAGGACGTGTCAGCAGAGCACACAGGGGTTAACAACATGATTTTTTACCCAACGACTCTTTAACACGACTACAAAGGAAGAATTTCTCAGCACGACCTGCTCCTCGGGGTCATAAACATGTCTCTTTGTACCAGCTGACACAAAGATCCTTATCCAGTCAGATTAATAACAGTAAAGAAGACCAAAAACATTGTGAGACATCCTGCTTTTTTTTACGTGTCCCATTTCTTTGTACCAACTCTTCCAAACACCATTTCTCTTGTGCCAAGATCCACATCTAGTTTCTCGTTTGGGACTTTTCCATCTCCCTCCCCTCTCCTCCGCTGCCTTTCCGCCCGTATGTCACGTCCTCACCTCAGCTCACCTCTTCGCCTCCGAATACCTCCCCCTTTCCTCACCTCTCCTGTGCCATATCTCACCTTGCACACACGAGCCACTCGGGTCAGGATGCTCTTGTCGTTGCCCTCCCACGACACCTCGCGGAAGAAAAAGTATATCTTGTCATCGTCTGGGTTGTAGGTGTCTGCGATGGGATGAGCAGCTACAAACCTGGCCTCTGAAGACACGGAGGGGGAAAGAGAGAGAGGGGAGAGTGTTGAACACGTCAGGTAATGGCTTTGCCACGCTGCACCGTCATGACAGTGACATTAACGCTACACTTAGAGCAGGTTTATCGGTCTCGCTCTTCTTCTGCTGAGAGATCTGATTTATTTTGGTTTCTGTTTACTGAGCTGAGACCGGAGCCGCACATTAATCCACGCTCAGACATCTTCTCTAATCACACGTCCACAATGGTTTAAACAGTTTTCAGATCCTTATGGAAGTAAGGTAACAATGTAAATATTTAAAGAAAAATCTCCTGCATTCATGAGCTTATTTAAAGAAGTATTAATTGATTATATGGTAGTGTCAATGTTAGGGGAAGCAGAATAAACTTTAAACACAACATTGACACATTATCACCTTAATTGTACAGTTGTACAGAAACAATTTGGCGTTGTGTTAGTGGGAATATCTTGGGAATGTAAGAGTCAGTCTCCTTTCTGCTCTATTTTGGTCTCCACCAACTGCTTAAAAAGAAATATTGCTATTTCAATAAATAATTAAATATAGAGCAGTATATAGAACAATAGTTGGAATGTTATATAGCAGAGGTATAAGATTTAGTGTTATTAAACTTTTAAAGGTGTCTGGACTAATCGCAACATAAAAAACATGTCAGAAAAGCTCAGCGATTAACAATGTATGATTCTGTATTGAAATAAAGTGTCGTAAGCAGGGCATTAAAGCTATAAACGATGTAGGAAATAGTGGAGTGTGTGCGTAGAGGAGACATCATTGTCCTGATTCTGGGGGAACTAGTCCAAAGTGTTGCAGCAACATTACATCAACATTAGCTCAGCCCCTGGAAGCGGAGCCAGCCACCAGAGGGTGATTTCCCCACTGGAGCAGCTTAATGTCCGACTGCTAACACACTCCACAGAAGGGCATTGTTAGTCCAGCCACACTGGAAAGATGTTCCACAGACTCACAAGTACGGAAACAATGTAAGAAAATTATGTGCTCCCTCTCTCTCTCTCTTTCTGCGTGTCCGGCACCAACACAACATTACAACAGTACACACACTGAGCGAGAGAGAGAGAGAGAGAGAGAGAGAGAGAGAGAGGCGTAATTACTCCAAACATCTCTGACTGTGTGGTTGTGAAATGTGGAGACCATGTGTAAGGATTTAGATCCTGGTGATACACAACAGCCCATCAGTTGATGTAACACACATGAGACAGAGAGAGAAGACTCCCTCCTCAGGGATGACTGCGCATGTGTGTGTCTGTGTGTGTGTTTGTGGTTTTGCGGCAGTGTGACTAAGGCCGTGAACTTTGTGGCACACTGTAAATTCCCCTGTAGGTGTGGTCCCTGTCCAGCTATGGTATTCATATAAAGGTCCCAGCTTAATGAATAAGTGTGTTGTTTCCTCTGTGCTGGAATGCCAATAACCGTCCTGAAGGCACAGAGAGGCTCTTTGTGTCAGTGGAGAGGCTGGAAGTTTGGAAAAAAAAGGCAATACAAAGTTTTGAGTGCGATCGGCGCTGTAATGTGGATCCGTGCACATGTGCGTGTGTGTACCATTGATCCAGTAGTCCTCTGCGATGTCGGTGCGTATGTAGTGCTGGTCTGGTGGAGGCCCAAGGGAGCGGGTGAATGTCGTGTCTTTGCCCAGGAAGTCTGAAGATGTGCCCGCGTACAGGTACTGATCTGCACCGAGGAAACAGACGGGTCAGCCAAAGAGGAAAAAACAATCACACACTCATGAAAAACCTCTTGAAAGGACATCTATCATTTCAATACCAAAAACTAGAGCCTGACCAATATGGATATCATGGGGGATATTCCAATACTGCAAATAGGGAGTAAATTACAATCCCACACCAAGTATATATGTGTATATATAATGATTCCTTGATAGATATGTAATTGAGAAATGATCTTTCCTATTTCAATCATTAAAGTCATAATAACTAAATACAACAAAATATAATTTGAACTTGATTTAAGACTCTTTTTTTCTTTTACATCAAATGTAAATGTATATCTTGTCTGCATTGCTCATATCAGGGCTGATTTCTGTTAGCTCACGATTGAATCAGTGGGGAAAAACACACAGTATGATGATGAGGTTCAAAAACACACGCTGTTTACAACCCTCTGCCAAGTAAGTTTGTTGCTGCCTGTGAAATGTCTGCTTGCATTTTTCTCGACTAAAATAATCTGGGTGAAAAAAACGGTTGGAGCATGAATATATAAATGTAGTTAAACGACTGAGTGGAGACGTGAAGGGAACCATCATTTATTCCTGGGTGTACAGGGCTGTGCAGTAGTAAAAGTCCTGGTGCATGAGAGATAAGGCTGCCACAGCTCAGTGTTGTGTGATGTTACCTGTGAGGACGGAGGTGAATGGCTGCAGTGGATCAAAAGGACACTTCAACCTGCCAGACTCCACTGTGCGAGGCAGCAGCTGGAACACACCATCCTGAGACGGGAGGGACGCTAATGTTACACTTTCACAAAATGTTTCATCCGCAATCAGGAACTCCTGCAAAAACTTCCCGCTCAGCTTCACTCACTTAGATGTACTTTACCTCTCTGCGCCCGGTGACTTCAATGAAAGCACAGTTTGGGTGAAAGGCTCCGGTCCCGCAGGCGTAGACGTGGGTTCGGTTGTAGTTGTGTAGCACCCTGACAAAATTCGCACACTCCAGCTGGATGAGCGGGGAACAGAGCAGGAGCGATGATGGACGGGAAGCTTTAATTAACAGGTATATTCTGCACAACCAGTGATAGCCAGACCTTCTGCACTTACATTTGCATTTTTCCCCGCCAGTTTGCACATTTCCACGCTGTCCCGGGAAGCAGGCCAGTGAATCTAATAACGGATTTAAAAAAAGGGAAAAGTTTGTCACCTCATCTCGTAATGTACAGTGTAACCTCAGATCGCAAATCAGTTACTTTCCATTTATGAGATGGGATAATTCAAGATTTTAATGGTCGAACTTTTCAAACGTATACGAAAAAACTGGGAAAGCAGTGCTCTATATCACTTTGAACCATTGGAATTTACTTTATATCATGTTCAGAAACAGGAGCCTGACTGCAGTTGTTTTTTTTATCTGCCGTTTGAAGTTATTACCGATTACAGTTATACAATAAGCGACACCTCTGGGTGCTGGTACGAGAGAGCATTGAACCTATACGACTCGGTGTCCCTTCGCTATACCCCACCGTGTTCACACATGTGTTATAACAGGCTTATGTGCTTTGAGTGTTACTTTCCCTAAATCCTACTAAGGAGCGCTATCGCCGAACTGGTTCATGTGCCGACGGAGCTTTGATACGCATTCAAACACACAGGCACAAATATTAACACATCTCATGATTCCAAGTCGGCGCATGCCGCCAAGGAGTTCTCACATAAAACCAGCGTGACAAGGTGATGTTGTGACTGAGCGCAGAGTGTGGCCAGTATAGGAGCTTAGAGTGGTTTTGAAGTCCCGTATATGAAATGATTATTGGCCTCGTTTTATCGCGGCTCTAATGGGAACATTTAAAGACTGTGCTGAAAGGTTTACAACATAGCAGCAGCAGGGAAATGAGCGATCGGCCAATTACAGCTGTTTATCTAAAATATGTCAAAAGTTTCTTTGCTCTGACTCGTTGTGGTCAAGCGGCAAACCGACGTGACGTCAGCCACTGGTTTGGTATTTGGTCCAGTGCAATCTCTGAATATTTGTGAAACCACGAGTAGAGTGAGTGAGTTTGTCAGCCAGACGGACATACATACCATGCTCTATTTCACTCAAAATGGATCCATGACTTACACAGTGAGCATCACACAGTATGGATGAAGACTTAAACCTACAGATTAAGACCATTACGGTTCAAAAAAACGTTTTAAATCAAGTGAGAACAATATTCTCTTAATTAAGTGATTTTATTTTGCCCTCTGCTGGTCATGTGAGGGAATACAGGTTTCAGGCACCTCAACATTGGCTTCACTTTCCAGACCCAGAGTTTACAGTCTTTGGTTTCAGGTCTGCTTCATAACCACTGAAATGTCCCTCTGGAAATAAAAAATAAACATAGAATTTCCAATCCCATTCAAGAATGCGAATCGGTCTAAAAGCCATCTCCTGAAATTCCAGGTAGAAACAACTGGTATGTTTGCTAGCAAAACATTTTTGCCGTGTTTCAGTGCCCAGGGGTGCTTTCCAAGGTATGTTACCTAATGAACTGATAAACAAGCAAGTTTGTGTGTCCAGGTCACATTCGCTGCGAGGGCCTGGTCCCCGAAGGCTCGGAGAATTAGGCTTATCTCCCATCAGTATCAGTTACCAGAGGGGCAACAAAAAAGGCAACACTCTGAGAGCACGACTAAGAGTTATAACAAATAGATAACCATCAAATAAACACACCGCCGTCCCACTTGTCATCAACCTCAGCTGCATAAACACACACTCACATCCACAAACTTTAACATATGGCATGCGTCCAAATGCATTCGTGTGTTTGTATAAATGTCTAAGTGTGAGGGTGCGTGCTCCGTAAACGTGTGCAGTCTGTGTGCGTGTTTGTGTGTGTGTGTGTGTGCGTGTGTGTGTGTGTGTGTGTGTGTGTGTGTGTGTGTGTGTGTGTGTGCGCGGGCCCTCCGACACCATGACCCTGACCTCGGGAGACAGACAGTTTCTGACTGCCACTAACTGAAAGGTGAGCTCTTCTTTAAAACAATATACGTCTGAGAGCATTCCAGCTAAGAAACACAGTAATGGAAAAATAATACCTCACATCGCCCCCACTTAATCGCAAGACAGGTATAAGTGTCATGAGCTTATGGGCCAAATGACTGTCTCCTTAAAAATGAACCGTTCACTGCACATAACAGAGGTTATTAGGGATGTCTCAAGTGACTCCAAGCAGGATTTTGCATGTCTGGGGATTGGGTCAGTGTGCGGAGGTGATACTCCATCTCCTGTTCAAACTTGACTTTCTTCCAGCACTATCCCTCTGTCAGAGGTTGTGGGGACTCTTGAAGCTGCTGTAAACACTTGGAGGTCAACCTAAACAACCGCTCAAGTTTAGCAAATGGCCTGAAAGGCTACAGAAAAACTAAAGCTGCTGTCTAGTTGTTGGACTACTTTAATTCTGTACTTTTAGATAAATGATCTGTACATTGCTTTTCTCCGCTCAGTGTTGGGTACCTTTCTGGGGGCTCTGGCCAGATTGTCAGGGTCAAGCAGATAGATGTGATCTCTGGCTCCCAGCAGCAGACGACCCCTCTCCTCATCCAGCAGCAGCGAGTGGGAGTGGAGGCCGTCAGATGGGCCCAGAAACAGAGATTCACTGCCAGTGAGCAGCAGCTCTGGGCCGGACAGAGAGAGACAGACAATAATAAATCAGTGTCAAAAATGACGTAAATGCAAAACTGCAATATCTGGCATTGAAAGACAGTACATTGATAAAAAATAAATAAAAATTAAGTAACAGGATTAGGCTGTCAAGCTTAACTTTTCCCCTGCACCGAAATCCCAAAGACAAGCGCTGGATTACCTTTTACAAAATTGTTAAAAACATGTCTTGGCTTGATCTGAAGCTGCGTAATCCTCCATGGTTCAGCACCTCAGCTGCACGCGCTGACAGAGAGGACTTCCCGCAAGACAGTATTTCAGTTACGCAAACTTTTATCAAGGTATTTTCATGGCTACGTCATTTATCATGGAGACGTCTCTGAAACAAGGGTCAGTGGATGGGATTTTATTTATTTCTAAAGAAAACACCCTATTTGCCCATGACCTGGTTTTTTCTATAGTTGCATTTGACAACTATTATTGATTCAATTGATAAAAAATTGTGTTCCTAAATGTGATTCTTTTCAACTTTTTTTTATTGTTGCCTTATATAACTGATTGCTTTGCAAAATAATCTAATCTGTATCTTTTTAATAATAATTAACATCATATGTTTTTTCACCGGTAAAGCACTTTGAATTGTATTTAATTGGTTTAAAAGGTATTTTATGAATAAAGTTTGATTGATTTTTGGAATACTGAATTTAAAACCCACACATTACTTGCTAGTTTATCTTTCGGTGAACTTATATATGATTTACATTGGTGACAATTTAAATAAACTGTTTATAAAGAGTTAAATATTCTACATTTAGGCAGTGGTTCAGTTACTATTGGTGGGTCTGTGGGCTTCCAAAGCCCATTAAGAGACTTGGAGCTGAAAACCGTATTCCCGGCTCAGTCCTACGTCCTCGATCTCCTTGATCTGAGGAAATCTTTTCTATCACCAGGCTCTTTTCATTGCGCCAGTATAGCAACATGCCTTGAATAAACACTGGCTCAAAGCGCTGCAGTCCAGTGGGAGTCACTCTGAATGGATTGACATTGCGATTACCCTCTTGGTGTGAAGGACTGAAGAGGTTACCAACCTCCAATATTTGAACATCTAGGACCCTTCCACACCACGCAGTCCCGCTTAAAGCTCCTAATACCTCCTCCTATACACTGGCTCACACACAGCGCACCCCCACATGCTCATATCTTCCACCCCCACGCACACATCATGCAACTGCAGGAACAGACTAAACCTCACAGAGAGATTAGGCCTGCTAGCCCTTGGCTAATGCTAATCTGTTTTACAAACACACATCACTGCAAGTGCACAGCAGCCGCCTGCTTGGCTGTTGCTGCTCCGTGTGGCACTCCACACCTTTCTGCCCTCTTTCCTGTCAACAGCTCTTGATTTACTGCCCTAAGGGCGATTTAGGAAGACATCCCCAAACTGGCTGGAAGCAAACAGATTCTTCTCTTATCAGACTATATACTACTATTATATACATTATACACATAACTCCTTATAAGTTACATATCCCTAGAACCACAGCTTTTTGTCTCATCATCCGAGACGAGGGCCTGAAAATGGGAAGGACACGCCATTAATATGCAGCGTAGGATGTTCTGTCCCTGGTTTCAGAATACACCGATTAATGTCTCATCAGACGCTGATAAATGTGAGCGGATGTTCTCATTTGCTGTTATTAAGCAACTTTTCTCTCATTTAGTTATTTAGATGAAACTGTTATAAATACAGAAATGTTCTTAAAATGTAGGGTTTGGCTAAACAACCGTAGCACGGTGATGTAACTTCATCCTTTTAGTCACACGTTAAGAACAAAGGCCGCACAACCGTGTGAGCGTGCATCAGATTAAAGGCTTTGAAATCAAGACCATATGATTTTACTTTTCATTTGGCTGAAGGCCTTCGAGTTGTTTCCTCTCTGGATGAAACTTGAACTCCACGATGAGTTTTTCAGTGTGGGGGGGGGGGGGGCAGAGTTGCTCAAGTTTTAGAGACGAAGGCGGTTGTTTGGAGGCGTTCACTCAATCAGGGATGATTTCCCTTTGATCGTTTCACCCTTCACTCATTGAACCGTTGCTTTCCCCGGGGGGAAGGGGGGGGGGGGGGGGGGGGCGAGGTTTGAAGAGTGATCACCGCTGGGTGGTGTTGCCCTTGAGCGGTGTGCACTGATGAGACGATGACAAGCCGCGTGTGTGATGTGGGCGCTGGGTTTGAAGGTGATTTTTACTTTTGATAGATTCTTCCCTGCCTCAGTGATTCTGACTTGGGAGAGCCGTACATGGACATTGTTCTACTTCTACCGCTGTTTCCATGTGGTCCAAAGGCAAGAAGGACTTTCTCTTGAATGAGCTGCACGGTTTAGTCAGCCGTGCTCGTCGTCAACACAGAGAAGCGGAGCCATTAAACACGTTCTGACTGGATATATATAAAAGATCAGTTGTCTGAAATATCGGCGCCCCCAATAAAACCCAATCATAAATGAAAGAATGAGCTCCATTTTATGAACTGGTGAGTTTGGAACAAACATTAAAAAAAACAAACTGCCGTGCTAAATTCGAGACTAACTGCTGAGTAAACACTGTCCATAGCAATCTTTATTCCTGCAGCTACTTACATATATTTACTTTGGACATTCGTGTGTATCTATTTCCAGCCATAGGGATTTTGGAAGCCTTTGACCAGGGGAGATGTTGGGAGCTGAATTCAGAGCCAGTTGACTTTTAGGTCACAGTGGGGTTTAAGTTTTATGGAGCAAGACTGAAGTTCATTTGTGTGCCGCCGGTAAGAAGCGCGAGGGATGGAGACTTTGAAGTGAAGTTTGCACTGAAGTTCAGGATGGATTTTAAGCGGAGCAATAATTTAGCTTTCCCTCGGTGGCACAAAGCAAACAGAGTTGGCTAATATACACAGAGCGGATTGAACGACTTTCTCCCGAGGACCAGGAGCATCAACATGAGATGTATGTTCTCCACGTGACTCAGACTTATAGGACTGCACTGCAATAACAGTGTATTTCATTAAACACAAACATTAGCCATTGCGTCACCACCGCCACTATTATAAATCAGACTTCAGGATTAATGTATATTAGAGGATTAAGAGACTGTGTAAGTGTTTCGCCAGAAGCGGCCAGATAAAGTTTCTGCGCTCACAAGAAATGACAAGGATTGATGAAGTGGGCTGATGGATCAGTAAGTGGATCCTAAATCTTTCACTATACTTAAACAGTATATGACTTTGTGCGATACTTCTTTTCACTTTCCCCCTCGGCTGTGTGCAAAAAAGTCACAAGAGAAATAGAGACGAGTGGAGGGAAACTGTTATGTTAAGAGACAGACAAAGCTACACATGGTCTGGAGGATGTGCACTGAAAGGCTGAAGGGCTGACAGTAAAAAAGAGTTTTGAAAAGAAAAAAGAAAATCAATGGAACCAAAGTTCTGATTCACGGTCATTTGCTCTGTTTAAGTTCTATAAAGTGAGTTGGGGATGAAGGCTGCAAACATTAGACAAAACATACAGAATTACTGCAAATTAACCAAACTTTACTTTGTTCTGAAAAAGAAAAATAACTAAAAAAATGTGTATAAATATGTAGTAGCAGTAAAACTTCCAGACAAATCAACAATATCTCAGTTCTTACCTCTGTGGCTGAGTTTGACCCTGGGGACGCTCTGTTTGATGCCTGCTCCAAAAGGAAGGGTGGCCAAAAACATCAATCCCACTAATAGGACCCCAGGACCGGATCGCACCTTAATCCTCATCCCTCTGCCGTCATGATTACTGCCAGAAACGCAGAACAGGGTCCTCACTTCATTCACACTCTGACCGCCTGAGTCCTCTTTCTTCATGGTGTGTGGAATGGTCTTGCCCCGTTGTCAATCTGCCCTTCTCTCTGCAACCCTGGAGGGAGACCGGTGTAAAGAGTCAAGCTAGGGAGGAGCAATCATACGTGTGTGTGTGTGTGTGTGTGTGTGTGCAGTCTCATCTCAACTTCATGCAGGAAATATACACATGTTTCTGTTTCACCATGGAGCCCTCCAGGCATGTCCCCTCTCTTTACCCGTCCCCACATCAGCTGTTGCCGGTCCCTGACTTACCTTTTGTGTCTCCTTTAAATCTGTTTGCCCAAAACAAAGGTCAAGAAAGCAGTCCCATTCTGCCATCTTTCACCCGACCATCCCTCTTTCACTTACTCTCTCTCCTCCGACTCATTCATTTCTTCACCTAAATGATACTCCCCCGATTTCTGTAGCGTTTGCTGATGATCCTGTCAGACCCCCCCTTTATGTCCAGTAAAAAATGGTCCATGTCCTATCCGGGACTTCACAGTGCATTAAAGAGGCATGTGGCAAAGACATCCGTACACACTGTGAAAAGTGATCTGTATGATCGATCCGTAATGGGAACACTCACTGGCCTTTCTGCCGCTAACAGGCAAGGAGTGCATGAGCGATGATCGGCAACAGAACATGGAACCAAATCCTAACATGGCACCACAAACTGGATTTTTCTGGTTATGTTTAGGAAACATCGAACCAGTGGAAACGTGCAAATGTCTTAACGTCTCACTCACACTTATTTAATCTTAAACTAAACTAATATCTAACTGCGACGGAACAATTAACTTGTAATTTGAAGGTAATATGCAGTTGTTAATCTTTGCATAAAACTACACTCTCTCACAGGAGCATCACAGGAGACAGGAAGGTTTGGAAGGACATGTACTATGTTTTTTGACAAAACTTTATATTATATAAGTTAGGATGGAGAGTAAGTCAAAGTTGGCACGTACCTGATGGCTACTTTGAGATTACGCATCAGCTGGCTGTGGCTATTCTGTGATGAAATAGTGTGCTATGGAGTGATTATGTTACTGGATTGGATCGCCTGGACCTTTGGCAATGTACCAACACTGTTTTTGTTGTAATGTTATCGATCTGTGGATTAATATCATTTTTTTTTGCCAAATACAAATGTTTGACGCTGATCGAAAAAAAGCAACCTGGCGGGCGTATCATGGCCCGTATTCGGTACATGATAGCTTAAGCGGTTAAGAGACATGCAAGAACAAAATTTAATAATATATGCATTGTTTAGGATTAAATTAATGTGTTCAAAGAAAGAAACCCTTGAACTGAAGTTTCTGCATTTAGGAAGCTGGACCCAACAATTAATAGAAAATCTATTAATATGCATTTTGATTACTTTCTCAAGGAATTGTTGATCATTTACTATGAATCATTGCAATTACATAAGTAGATAAAGTAGTACGTTACATATAGTATATATATAAGTATCTAATATGTGTGTGGACATTTATGTGGTTTACCTCACAAACAGTGATGCCTCTTATCAAGTTGTTACTTGGCCTGTATTTGTGCACCGTCCCAGCTAATAATTAACTAAACAAAGGGGGGGACATAACTAATGAACACATCAGAAGAATGCCTCCCCCCTCGGACCTTATTGCTACATCTCCCTCTTTACTTTCCTTCCACCCGCATTTCAGATAACACACATCAACCTGACTTGTGACAACATAAACAATGTCCACCTAAATTAATAGATCCTCCTGTGGCAAACACACTCACATATCACAGACACTGTTGCCAAGCCAGATGCTTCCATTCGGAAGATTTGGACTGGAAGAGACGAGAATGCCCCTCAGGGCAGAATATGATCTCTGCAGCGCACTAGTTAATTATAAAAGGTGTCATTCTGAGCACATACACTCAATCACGCCTGTGCAAGCAGATCTGCATTGCACGATTAAATGTGCAATGGCATATTGGCAGATAGCGTCAAGCTTTGAAAAGCATTTCATTTCATATATCAGTCCTCTTCATTTATTTGTCCTGTCGAGTTTGTCGTGAGGTGTTTAAAAGCTTGAGTTCATTTCGTCGATTCGGGGGCAGAGTGGCAGCCGTCCAAGGGCCCGTGGCTTCGAACTGCAGAGGATCACACCGCGATAAAAAAAGACTGCTGTTTATCTAAGATGACAAATTGAGGCACCTTCACCTTCAGGGTTAGAAATACAGATACGGAGCTGTGTGTGATGGATGGGCGATCAGCACAGAGGCAGGACTGTGAGAAGGCTTCAACCTGTGCACGTTTGGGTGAGCGACAGCGATAGTGCCGCTGGTGGGGCTCATCCTCCCAACACTAACAGGGGAGCAGTGACACGATTTCACCCACCATTCAAGTAATGTATCTCCATTCACCGCTTGAGTGCCCACATCTGTCAGCGGTACAGGCCTCTTGGCACCTTTCGAGACGCACGGCCCCCCCCCAAACAAAGGAGCCAGCTCAGGTGTTGAAAGAGGAGCATAAAACACTGTTTTCTTGAGGAGAGGATGACAACAGGAGATCGACTAGATGCTGTCAGACGGCAGAAAGAGTGAATAGCTGAGATGAAAAGGGGGATAGAGAGAAGGAGGGAGAGAGAGGTGAGGAGGAGGAGGAGAAACGGACAGCCTGTGCCATGTAGGTTAAGCTAACACCTCTGTTTCCTGCCCACAGCTCGAGTCCCTGTTGTCCTTGGCAGCATGGCCGGCACGCGGTGCAGGGGGTTATGGAAAACAATTCTGATGGCGATGGTGACAGATTTAGAGCCGCCACTATGTGTGCAACTCCAAAAATATAGCATCCTACAAGTGTCACCTCCTGCTTTTCCTCAACATCAAACAATAACTGTGTGTGGCCAGTATTTGCCACAATCACCAGCACACATCAATCAGTAACTGTCACACAAAAAGGAAGTTTGAACAAAATCTAGGAAATGTTAGGGAGCTGAGCTTTTAAAAGTTTAAATATTCTCAGCCGGAACTGTCAGCGGACAGGAAGAAGGAGCAGATGGTGAAAAAGCGCTCTGGCCACGGGCATTTTCACACTGAGACCACCCCCAGTGAGGCATTTAGCAACACCCAGGTGCCCTGTAGAGTACACTATTATCAAACCGCTCCATCTCCACGGGACAGAGTGCATTAGCACAGCTATTTGTCTTTATCCCCAGACCACAGGCACTGACCTGGCACAACAATATAGGTAATTGTTTCGAGCTCTCAAGACATTTGTTGTTTTTTTTGGCAACAGTCAATCATCTATTTCTTTTTTTTTTTTTGCATTTGAGCAGGCACGTAACTCCCCTGTGAGTCTGTGCGAGTTCACGTCTCGCAGGGAGAATACCGGACTTCCAGCAGGCCACACTGTTTGTGTTTTCACTGAACACAAACTGTAAAGCAGATATAAGGAGCACTACATTTCACAGTTGTTCTTTTAGCCATAACTGCGGTTATAGGTGAAGCCGTAAAGACATTAACACAACACTGTTCAAATACAGACAAACACCACTTTTCACTCTTTATGTTTGGGCACTTGAACACACTATATATTTAAGGGGTAAGTAAGCATTGCACCATATTCTATAACAAGCTAAATGTTTTCTAGAGACAAAGTGATGAAGCAGCTTCAGCTCTACGTCCAAATTCTGCCAATAAAAAGTCATAAATATTGATCTGAAAGGTCTAATATCTACAAACTCCTGTCAAAACCATTTTCGCACACACATATTAAGTGTTTTACAATATGCTATAAATGAACTGTTGCCAGACGACAAGTGAATATGAGAAATGTGATCCTCGTGATAAGACAAGATTATTCTGGAATGAGATCAAAAACCTCAAACAACATGCTAATAAGCCTCTTTGAAGACTTTTATTGTGTTGGGTAATTTCTCTGTAATTCATCCTGGCAGCAGGCTGTGTTTCATTTTAGATTTCTAACCAAAAACATTACCACACATTATCTAAGTGCAACACAGCATGCTCATCTCTTGGGAAATTACATAACGCTCCAAAACAAAAGTGAATGGAAAATAAACAGGCAAAATATCCCCTTACACCCAAAATCCAATCATCCAAACACGGTGACCGGGACAGAGATCAGCTTTGAAGTTTAAAACGCTGTGGTAAACGAATCCCCTAAATAATGAATGCATGCATAGGACAACATGTTGGGTAAGGATATCTAATACCTCTCCGTGGACCAGAGCAGGGCCCATTTGATCCCCTCTCCATTAGCAAAGTCTGTATTTCCTGCAGCCGTTTACATTCTAATAAATCTCACGAACAGATATCCACAGGCAGCCTGATTACAGAATGCCCCTCTCACACGGTGCAGTCCTGACACTTTAACTCCCCTGCCCTCGCATTAGAGAGTTTACATGAGGATTTCTCAGAGCCAACCACTCGGGCCCCGTTTTGAATCACATAAGTACATTAACAACAGCACATTAAACATAACACGTTTCACATGACAATCACACTTCTTGCTTGAAACATGTGTGCGTGAAATCGGCGAGTGGTTTAAAGCTCGGGCGAGAGGACATTCCAGGAGAATTCCTTCCGTTTCAGACATCTAGAGTTTGTCTGCAGATGGATAAAATTCCAGCCCTGAGGTCCTGTCTGTCCACGTTTGGTCCCTCCCTAAACTGTTATCTGAAAACACCAGTAAGAGAATACTCATGGGCAACTGCTGGTATATGGTAACCGAATACACCACAGCAGGATTATTGCGCATATGCTGCCTTTGTTTAAGACTCGCTTCATGGTAATGTTGCCGTTTAATCTCTGTAGAAGAGAAGGCCGAGCCCGCAGCTCCTCAGATCAGCCGTGTACAACAGACCGGTGCCGGCTCACGTCTGTACTGTCACACAGAGGGACTGAATGGAAGGGTGGGAGAGCGGGGGTGAGAAGTGATACTGGATCTGTGGTCTCAGCTCGTCTGTGCCGACAGGATGGAAAAACATCAGGTGGAAACAAAGTCAAGGGGCTGCTAAAAACAAAAGAGCACACCTTGTAACCCAGACAACGCCATAAACAAGGACATTATGATTGGATCGTTGATAAGAAACAACAACGATCAGTTCTACACGGTAGTGCGTGCGTGCATGTGTGTGTGTGTGTGTGTGTGTGTGTGTGTGTGTAACCAACCCGATGTGGAAGAGGTGAGAAACAGGCCATGAAAACAGTGACTGACAGTTCATAAGTGCTCACACTTGTCTCAGGGCCCGAGGATACAAGGGTACACCCATGTGTGCTATGCAGCAGCTCTTCTCAAGAGCAACACTGTCTCCTACAAATGTGGGAAGTTGATCTATTGTTCTTGCTCAATCCCGGGAAGGCTTTGCTTATGGGGTTGTCTCCACAACAAGCTCAGTACACTTCATTATGGACGAGGGAAACACAAAGGCCACAGAGCTGCAGGGCAGGCAGACCCCAGCCAGCCTGTCTGTCTGCGAGTCATTGGCACCTAGCTGCTGTAGACACTCTAAACACACCAACATCACCGCTGCAGTGAAGGTGCCCTATAGCGGCCGCCTCTGTCTTCACTGAAGAATTTCTAGAAACATGTCCTTATAAGGCCGCATCAGAGCAAAGGCATGTTTTAATAACACTTTCCGCTCAAAATCCGTTGAGTTTTGAGAAAGCACCTCTTTCAGTTTTGGGTTTTCATCGTCATCCAGGAAAAAGGCTCAGCAGGAAGAGCATAGCGCTGTCACAGAGCGCAGGAATGGTGCCGCGAGCCATTCAAAACACAGCCGCCACTTCTACGCTAACGTCGGATCAATCCATGCACACCGGACAGAACAGGAGTGGCTGAAGGAAAGCAGGAGGCTCAGGGTGTATCATTTTGAGAGTGATTGATATAGTACACTTAAGAACCTGCAAACCCAAACAAAGTCCTTCATTTAGGCCCACGCGATAACTAATGATCAAATCTGCTTTCGCAATCATGCAAACAGTTCTCAGCCACACCGTGTGTTGTCACTTTGCAAAAGCTCACAAGAGTCCATTCCCCGACTGTGATCTCAGCAGCAGTCCCCAGCCCGCCCCATGTCGTGTAAACCTGTTGCTGCCTGTGTATATAGCCGTCTGTATCCACTGTGCCCGGCTGACGCCATGTCACTGGCGTAACGACTGGACAGTGTTTAAAGGGAGAGAATCAGACAAGATTTTCAGACTTGTCTTTCTGTGTCCCGGAGCAGAAATCATTTATGTACCTCAGTCATGCTGATCGAAAAGGGGCCTGAAACGCTGCCGGGGAAATCAATGTGCACACACAACTGTGACTCCCCCTCTCTGTGCCTTTCTTTGACAGCTCCTCGTGGGGAGAAAGATTTAAACCTTTAGAACTGCAGCGTGGCGGCTTGAGATTGAAAGATATACAGGCAGGAGAAAGATGGCTGACTTTCTGTTTTGCATTAACAAAATAAAACAGGAACACAGTGTATACACGTTCAATGAGCTCCATATGTAAAGGAAGTGCGTTACCTACAACATGTTTAATGCAGAGCCGCAAAGTGCACATTTTAAGTGCACCTGGTCACATTCAATTTGTGGGTATTTGGAGCCCCCACTCCGACCCCCTGCTCAGACCCACTCTCGATGCTACCCTCCAAACACAGTCTACATATTCTGACACTTAACCAACTCCAAACATACATACAAATATATAAAATATGAATTTATATACATATATATATATATAAACCTCCACAGCATACTGATGCATTATTTTGAGGCTGAGTAGACAAACTGCATTAAATGAGCCTCTAACTCCATCTTCTACTGTTCACAGAATGAATCAACACTTTACTGCTCTCTTGTGAACCACCTTTATTACCAGGGATATGAATCTTGAGAATAAAAATGATGAGATGGCCCTAATGGGTTGATCACATTATCTCCAGCTAATCGTCTTTATAAAAAAAAGCCATTGTATTATCTGTAAAAGTTTATGTAACCATGCATGCAACAAAGCTGTTTTAATAGTTTCAATTTTTTAGATTTAAAAGTTAAAATTCCGTTTTTTTATGAGTTGAAAGTTGAAACATCTGTATATCACTCTTCTTACCTTCAAGTTGACAACAATATCTGTTTAAAACGTAGACTATATATACTTTATACAGAAGACAAGTGTGTGATCTAGAAAAACAATTCTACTAAAGCATAACCCTTGTGTCTAAAAACATCCTGTTGTTTGAACTTCATCAACATGAAGTTAAACTAAGTCCAAACCTGCAGTAATCTGTGGTTGGAAAAGACTCTGAGTCATATACATGAGATCTCTGGTTATTTTATGCGTCTTACCTGCGCGCTCTGCGTCTCCTGTCACACACAACACGTGCCCGCACAGTGAACCGAAGCCTCTCTCTCCTCAATAAGAAGCAACAAAAGAAAAGCAACGCACCAAAAGTGAAGTGCGACACGTGCGCAGCGCCGTCCCGACTGAAAACAAAGTGGATGGATGAACTCAAAACTTCCCCCCAGATATTTCCCCTCCCCTTAATTGTTTTTAAGTACACTGGTCTCTCTCCAACTCCTGGCGCAGCGCGCGCGTGTGTGTGTCAGTGGAGAGTGTGTGTGTGTGTCTGTGTTATCCTGTGGTCGTTCGCCCAAGGAGAGACAGACAGTACACTCCCAATGATGTTGCTGCTCCTGGAGGGGTGGGGCCCTCAGCTTTGCGTGTCGCTGCCAGGACTCAGTTCAGAGCATGTGCTGGTCGCTTTGCATCCTCTGGTCTATGGTAAGTTTATAAGAAAGACTCTGTTTAATGGTCTTTAAAGAGTAAAAGTAGGTGGATGTGCATATTGTAGTAACATTGAGAACAGAAAGTGTTTTGGAATAAAGTCTGCAATTGTAACTGTTATTTAAAAGTTGGGTTCTGTCACATTTGAATCAATGTGATACCAGTGACGGTGGCAAAAATTTGGTATTATTTTTTTTGTACTTAGTTCCCTCTTGTTATGCCCCTCCCAGTCATACACATGTTGAAAAGATGGGTGCAGTAGGTGGTGGTATACGCCTCGAAGTTCTAAACGGACATTTGAGTCCGCCAGTGGCTCCACTCACTAGTAAAACTGTTATCCAGAGTATAAGCTGGTTGAAGCTGATGACTCTTCACATTAAATATCATCATCCATGAACATTTCATCATCTTCGATGCTGGCTGCAGACGTGCTGCTGACGGTAGCTGCTGCTGCTGTGGGAGACTTGGCTGGAAGACTATCAAATATGGTTCACTGTTCAGTTAAGATGCTCTATTTTGTGTTTTACCCGGCGCCTCATCAAGTTAGCTATGTTGCTACAGCCACCTCTACAGTTCGCCTTACAGCTGGCCTACTGCAGAGAGAGGATCTACTTTCGAAAAGTGTTTTCCGGCTCGCCGTTGTCTCCAATGACCGACACAGTAGCCTGATGCACGCCTTCCCAGAAATGTAGCGTCGCTAGCTAGCACCAAAGTATAAATGTGTAGGCTACATGCATCGGCTCTTCATTGATCCTACTTGCTCTCTCACCCAGATGATTTAACTTTCTTATACCGATCGAATGTCAACTGTTGCTCGACTGTAACGATATCATTTGACTAGCACCCTTACGAGTTCTGCATCGACTCTTTCCGGATGATAAGCCATTGACTGGTCCGTTGCCGGGGTCCTTCCTGAGGAAACTGGTGCCATGCAAACACAACCTGCCACCTCAAAGATCGTCCTTATCAATGGTCCACAACTGTCCTATAAATTATCAGTTGCTGATTAACTGAAAATTATTAAAGCCAACAACCGCAGCATGTAAAGCCCAAAGGGAGCCTAATAAGAAAAGTGCTACCAAAATGTGATAGATGTCAGGAGATAAAATGAGCTCTCTGGATTGATGACGGGCTCAAGCTCATGTGGATGTGATCACGAGAATGTGTGTCGTGCCTGGTGTGAGGAATGAACCACCAGCTGTATTTGGGTTCAGGCAGCAGAGCCTGCCGCGGGCTGGGTTGTTTGCAGCACGTCTGCTAGACAGGAGCGTGCAGTCTCAATCCCCCTGGCTGGTTCTGAAGTAAACAGAGATTTCTTCGGCTCTCCCCTTCGTGTACACACAGATGCGTGCCAGTTGAAATCCACATCTTTTTTTTTCTTTTTCGCTGAAGTTGTGGAAGGGTCAGAGCCAAGTGCACACAGAGGTCACATTCATTCAGCATGAGAGCTGAGAGGTTGGACCCAGAAAAGAGAGTTGGTGCCGCACTCATGAAACCAGACGTGATAGGCTTATTTTGGCACATTGGTGCTAATCAATCTATTCTATCTCAGACTCTGGGCGTGTATCTGATCAGATATGACTGGGTCCTGGTTAACTATAAGATTAGGTTATAGGTTAAATAGTATTATCCCTCCCTGCTGTGAGATTCATTGTCAGGGTGGACACTTCCTCAGGACAACTCCCTCACACACATCGAATAAATCCATTAGTGAAAGCACCAGTGATGACATAAATTGTGTTTTGGACTGATCCCTGCCCAATGTCTGTTCCATCCCTGCCCATTCTCCTGAGAGCTCTGCTGTACACTGTGTGATTCTGTGCTTTTACTACTGTGATTTCTACTCAATCGAATGCATAAAAGATGGATTCATTCTCTGATTTAAGCTGTGAGGCATTTTAATTCGTTCCTCAAGAGCATGTGTCTGCCACATTTAAGGCGGTTATATTTCCAGATATTGATTCAAATCATCACCTGACACCTAAAAAATCTTCTGTAAAAGCTGAATAAAGTGAAATGAAATCCATGGATTCGCCCCTTTATCTGGATCTGGTCCAAAAATGATTTGGCTCTTCTTCATGGCCCATGTCCCATCCTTCCACCAGGTTTAGTGAAGTAGTTGTTGTGCAATCCCAATCACAAACCAACAAGGAGACAAACAAACCAACGGACAAAGGGAAAAACATAATTTACTTGGTAGAGGAAACAATTTGTATCGTAGGTGAGTTTTTCGCCGTTTCTCAAAACAACCAGATGTTATCTTCTTCTCTTTTTGTTGTACAGAGGTGAAACTCAACCGAAGCACTTTGGGACCCGTCAGGCCAGGTTCAAATAAAAATTTGCCTTGGCTACCTACATCATTTTTCTTTTACACTGCAATGCTTGTAATCACCAAAAAATGTCAGGCTCAGGTCAGGTTCAAACACAAAAAAAAAACATAATGCCTGTCAGGTTTGCTTTGGGCTCTATTTTCTCTCAGGCTCAGTCGTGTTTGGACAGAAAATTACGGCCCTAGCCACACTGGATTAAAACTGTGGATGTCGCAGTTCACAGTCTGCTACCTTGACCCCGGGGTCACAGCAGCAGCCCAAAATACTCAAATATTATTAAGCAACTATTTGTGCGCCCCTTTGTAGGATCTGAACATTTCTGACTGTGCCAGCTCCCGGTCATAGTATCAAAGAAAAGCGATTCGGACAGCCGTGTATGTCGCTGCCACCGGAACATTGTCTTCTTTTTGTTGCAAAAATCGAGGAGCTGTTTATGGTGGATGGTTCAAGAGACTTTTGGCAACGTTCCCAGAACAGCTGCCAAGTTACTTAAAAACCTGGAACAAAGGCCGATGACAGCCCAGCGAGTGGTCCAGTCGTCCAATTACGTGGAGGAGACGGTCATCGACATCTGAGGGAAGACATTTTTGTTATATATAGTCCAGTCTACTTGTAATAACATTTATATCAACAAAATGACAACTTATATATGATTCAAGTGAATTTGTAGTCTATACAAAGTTAGAAAGTGTGTGATAGTAGCCCGCAATATATGTTGGTGTGCACAACATACAGACACAAATCCACAAATATGCCTAATGGGTTTTGCCACTTGTAAACCAGTGGCAGCATGTTTTATGTTATTTTGTTCTCTGTCTCCATCCATTGATATATGGAGTGTGAGTGAAATGAGAGGATTTGCCAACACAAGACATGATAAACCAAACCGAAGAATAGCCCCCTAATCCCCAGTCACTTCTGCAGTGTTGTTATCCAGTTGATCCTCCATTACGGAGGATCCTCCATTAAGGAGGATCAACCGTTCACCCTGGATGAGGTGGGAAGCTGCAGTAAAGTGAGATCAGCAGTTGGTGTTTTTCAGAGGAATATACCGAGTTGGATAGCGCTGACACTCTCTCTCTCTGACTCTCTCTCTCTCTCTCTCCAAAAGTGTGATGGTATCAATGAAATGTAAACAGGAGAAGATCAGACATCAGAGGAACAGGAATACGTTATCAGGAGACTTAGGGGGCGCAAATTTCCCTTCAAGGACGTAAACTTTTTTCCCACTCCCGAGGATTAACTCCTAACAAATTGAAAACACTTTAAATGGTACATTATGTGTTTAGGATATATAAGTGGCTGATACATCATTTCATAGTGTTTGGTGCATATTCACTGTCTCCTCCTCTTGACGTTTGACCTAAGCATTTTGGCAGTTGGTAAAAGATTGAAGGTAAGTCATGATCTGCAGTAGGCTGCAATTTTGATATGCTTTGGCCTTAAACGTTCCATTAGCAAGTTAGTGGTCGTCCGCTCTTTGGAAAGGAAACTGCTTTTCTTACATGTTTGTGGTGTTCGTGTGGGAGCGGGGGTGCGTCCACAGTCACACACATGCAGGGGAATCTGTGAGCAATTTTTAAGGGTAATCGCAAAGATCTCCAGTGAGAGGGCAGTCAGCCAGGCCTGGTCACCCAAGGAGCTAATACTCTCCATGAGACACACACACACACACACACACATGCACACACACACAAACACACACACACACACACACACACACACACACACACACACACACACACACACACACATACAGACACACACAGACCCAAGCGGAGGCCTTCGAGCTTTAGTGCCAATAGACTTGAACTGATTAACTAATCTTGATTACTTGAGCTGCCATCGGGCTAGTAGTGCTCTAAAACAACTGGAGCCCAACTAATTATCAATTATTGTTACTTATTGACGATTAGGGATAAAGATCATGGATTAGATCTCAACGAGACACGAGAACAAGTATGGAGGGACCTCCCCGGAAAAGTCCAACGTGCAATATGCCGTGGGTATGGCTTGCTGGGATGCATCAGTTTTCCTTGTTTATTTAAGACGATTGATTTTAAGTGCAAATATCCACGCTGTGCCCCTCATTGTGTAAAGATACACACACATATCCCCTCACATATTTTCTACCTCAGCTTCTTCCCCCATCATTCATAGAGAGGTTACAATAAAACTCTTTGATATACCGTGAAAGTGATGGTCGACGGCGATAAAACTATATGACCAGCGTTCAAACAGTTGTCAGCACACTTCCAGGTTACGGCTGTGTTGGAATGACATCAACCGGACTCTGTATATATCACATGGCTGTTTTTCACATTATGGGTGTCACTCTGTAACTTATAGGTGCAGCTGTAATTGCCTCTCTGCAGCAAGAGGCTGGTAAGATAGAAGACTGCACAACAGGGTTTTACAGGTGCTCTGCTGATTCACTCATGTCCTCTGCTTGTGTCCACTGAGTTCATAATTATAGCACATGTTTTAACTTCATCTCAAAACTGTGATCCTTGCATCACAGGAACCATGCACATCACAAAGTACATTCATTTCCAAATATTTGTATTCTCATACAGCTGCACATAACTTTGATATTGACTGCATGGTGGTAGGTTATTAACAGTTTTCATCAGTTAGTGTAAAAATATTAAACTATATTTTCAACCACTGTTGTGAATATGCTGCAACATTACACTTAGTAAATGGCTTTGTATTTATAAAGCACTTTTCTAGTCTTTATGATCATTCCAAGCACTTTACAGTACAGTTTTACATTCACATACACACATTCTTACAGTGCATCTATTAGCAGGACTTTTTTGTTCTATGAGTGGTAATTCGGGGTTGAGTATCTTGTCCAAGGACACTTCAGCATGCAGATGGCGAATACTGGGGATTGAACTGCCGACCTTCAGATTGGAGGACGACCGAACTACCCCTCAGCCACGGCCACTTTACCGCTTTATCTTATCTGCCTCGTTTCACACTTCATTTTATTACATCTGAGTATTTCTGTATTATTAAAAGCTCTTCAAATACACACACACACACACACACAGTTACAGACAAACACACACACTCACGCAAAGACCTAAAGAAAACCAGACTGTGTTTCTCCGACTAAGTGGGAGGAAAACAATTCACAGTCACAGAGTCTAAACAGCAAACCCGCAGTGCAATTAAATTAATTTTCCAAGTATGCACTCACTTCAACACATGCATTTCACAATTCACAAAGCCCTACTGTCCAAGGTAAACAGTAAACATGCAGGCTCATTAGACCGCGACTGCAGGAAAAAACAAAACCTGTAACCACTGTGGTGGACAGTGAGTATACTGTTTATTTATGTCCTGAGTTTGTTATTGATTGGCAAGTGTCTGAGCGTGGGATTATTTATTTAGTTTCAGCAGGAACGTGCAGCTTGTGGCCGTCTGAGCGACAAAGCTCTGCTGCGGGAGCGGGTGACCTGAAAGTGGAAACAGGTGGGACGGCAGCTGGGAGAGGAGAAGGATGGAGAAGGTGTGAGACACCATCAGGGGTGTTACTGTGGGAAAAGAAAGAAGTACAGATATAAAGAACAAAAAATAAGAAAAGAAAAGTAAAACATTTCAATCAAAGACTAAAGCCTGACTGATACAGATATTTTTGGGGCCGAGATGCTGATACCAATATCATAAAATAAAATATTTCTAATGAAGATTTAGTAGACATGTAATTGATACTATTTTACAGTTAAACCATACACTTTATTATGGGTATATAAAAACAACTCTAAGACACAAAAACAACCAAATGTGTCGGACTTCAACTAAAAAAGTTAATGTTTTTTCTTATAAAATATGAACATAGATATCAACTTGTCATCATTGTTTATCATGTAGAAATAAAATGTTCCTCAACATGAATATCTCTATGAAAGTTTCATATCAGTCGTTATTTTGAATCAAATAGTCTCTATGACCGACAGGAAAATCGCTCTATGTAGAAGTGACGGATGAAGAGTGTTGTGAAAGTTGTATTAACACATAAAGAAAGAAAAATTCACATTTACAGTGTTTATTTATTTATCGATTGATTAATTAATTTAGTTTTCCTCTTGTTGTGTCTCTTGTCTCTGATAATCTTCCACCTCAGTTCTGTACCAGTAACCAGCAGGTGAACACTGTATTTCTATGGGAACAGCTCAAGAGGAAAGTTGAAATTATTCTGTAGAGGACATAACCAAAGGAAACAACAAATGCCAAATATTTCCACATGATATTAATATCAGTATTACTCCCTCTTTAACATTTGTCATTGCTGTGCAGAAGAGAGAAGGAAAGTACCGATCACGGAGGAGGGAGTTATCCGTAGGAAATGGACGCCTGTTATCTTGCCATGACTTGTAAAAGTGAATGTTATTCCAAGGAAAATCATCAGCAGGGAATGATGCAACAGGAATTCAACTGAAAGATTACGCATGATAACTTGAGTTTCACAATCTACAGAATAGATTTTTGAAACATTACCTAAACCAATTTCCCTGCAAGTCAAATAAAGACACAGTCTAAAAAAGCATGGCATCCAGAGTAAATAGTTGAGCTGACATCTGTCTTAAAACTTGATAGCACCTTCACATTCCTCTCCAGTGAAATAAACATTGGTGGATCCACCCAGACTCACCATTAGCTCTTCTTAGGAGCAGACATAAAGAGAGACTGATGGAAGGATAGAGTGCAAATTCAACCTTCAGGGAGGAGGCTGACATGTCGCCTCGGATGGCCTGTGAGTCCTTGAGCAAAACACATTTGACAACATCCTCCCCAGTGTAGTTTGTGAGCGTATACGTGTGTGTCTGTCTGATACAGCACAGCTGTGTACTGTATTGCTTCACCAGGGGAGACCCTCTCCCCCTTGATCAGCTGTTCTCACTCTGAAAAATAAATCCAAATTCTACCATCACATCTCAGTCACATGAGGTTTTTAGCTGCTGATCCCATTATCTTTCCCTGCTAAGTGTTTAAGAGGATGCCAATAAATGTAATCCATATCTTCTTACTACTGTCTCCCTCAATGAGGTAGGAGCTGAAAAGAATAACAAACACATGCGTTCTATCTTGGCAGAAGTCAGACAACTCAGACATCACAAAGGAGAACCCACATATCGCTCTCAGCCAAAAGGCCTGACACTGTTATATATCATTCACCGGTCACGTTGGGGTTTGGACTTGGGTTGTCATTATACAGGGTCAGATGTTGGCAGCAATTCACTGGGAGAGGAAGTTGAGACAGGAGGCATGTGCGCTCAACTTCCTACCAGAGGGCTTAATTGTTGTGTGCCAGTGGGGACGATTTTAGATTTTCTTTTCCAGAGGTCGTTCTCTCTCTTCTCCATCTTCCCACTTTCCATCGCCACGTTGTTTACATGAGATTCAAATCTAGATAGAGAAAGCCCAAGGGGAGCGAGAGGACTGCAGATAGGGACGTAGCAATGCCTGTGGCCCGGCTAGGCCCGGACTCACTGTGTCGTTCTCACAGCTTATCACGGTTCACTCAGTCAGGGCCGGAGCGGGGGGGGGGGGGGGGGGGGGGGGGGTTCAGGGGTTCTCGTCCCCTGGGGTGGTCCTACATTCACAAACACAGAGACAGGTTGTCTCTAAAGATAGATTCCAGTGAGCAAAAAGAGAAGAAATGGAATATGGTTACCTAGGAAACTCTTTATGATTACTCAGGGGAAAGGACATGCTTATACCTAATACCGTCTTGATGTTTAAATTATTATGTCTATTTTTTGGAGTTGGAGCGGGATGTGGGGCTGCAGTGGGAGTATGGGTTTCAGCGTGTCAGCGCCCTACATTCTCCAAATGAATCATTTTAAATCACTGCCGCATCCTGTGCTGGCTTCGGCTTGTAATTGTGGTCACTGAAGCGTAAAGACCAAGAAAAAACTGAGCGAGGAAGAGAAAGAGGCAGACAGAGGAGGGAAAGCACAAAATAGAACGGGAGATGGATTTATAAGATAACCTCCCTCAAGTACGGTAAACTTTTCCGGGTTAATTACTAGTAGAAGAAAAAGAAGCATAAGCGGCTCGCAGGGTTGCTTGTTGTCTTCACCTATGATCCTGAAACCAAAACTATCCATATCAAATTTAAACTTTGATATCTGAAATCGCACACATAAGAGACATGGCAGCGAACCACCCTTTAAGCTGGGCTATATGATCAAGTTAGAGATACTCCAGTAACCCCGCTGTCATTTCTAATCTTCTTTACCGCACCACTGACTCCTACCTTCAGCCAGTTATTATGAGGCATGTATTTCTGCACTTATTCATTATAACAATGGAATGCATTTACATGGCTTTCATTAGGGTCCCCGAGGATCACACTGACGATAATGTGTGTGCCAGCGAAGCGTGACTTTCAATCATAAAAGCCTACGTCAGGTGTGTTTTCAATCTACTGCCTCCCTTTGGGGAACACTCAGTGTGGATGTCTGGGGCTGGCTGGCCTGTTGTGGGCTATAAATCACTCTATTACACTGTTTAGAACAATTGAAAACAATTAAAGGCAGTTAAGCACCCAATTACCAACACATCCCGGTTAGTGTGGAACCCGAGCATCGTTACAGAGAAGTTCAATGCTAATATGCACCCCAAATCATGCTGAGATGATTCAGTCAGTCACTTATTTCACTGTAAACCTTAAATTCCACCAACCAATTCCGACTAATTGGAAACAATTCGCGGCAGTTAGACGTTTCAATAAAAAGTGAGGCCACTTGTGGAGCGGTTCTGCAGGGGCCCACGATGGAGGCACAAAACAAAGCGCTAACAGCACAAGGGTGCAAAACCCCGGAGTCCCTGCTTGATGGGAGTCGTGAGTAATTACAGGTTTGTGTGCTCGTGTGTGTCTGCAAGGTCCTCAGAGAGAGTTTTGTGTGGCACCTGACAGTCTGAATGGGCCAGACTGAGCCATAAAAACACCTTCACCTCCATTAGGCCATAATGAGTGCTGTGTCAGGCTGCTGGATACTGCTCTCTTGCTGCTACCACACAGCTCAATCCTGCACTGGAGAGGAAATGAGGAGTGATTGGTACAATGACTCACTATGAAGTGGACGTGGCACTTGTACAAGCCAGGTATATACACGCTCGGAGGGGTGGCAAGGTTTCCATCTACTGTGGTGCTTATTAAGATGCAGGGTTTCGGTGCTGAAATAGGAGGCAACTTGTAGCCTTGTCTGTGTTTGTGTGTGTGTTTGTGTGTGTGTGTGTGTGTGTGGCTGCGTATGGGGCTGATAAAAGTTACAGACCAATGTTTTAGTAGTATGGAATTTCACTCCCTGGCACCATTCCTCCGTGCTTCTCCATGTTCGCACACTGCCCTCGTCCACACTGTCACAGGCTGGTAGCACCTAATTGTGTCATGCAACAATAATCTCCAATGGCTGACTGCATGAATACAGATGAAGTACTGTGTGAAGGTCCATGCAAATGCTGTGGTGTGAATGAACCTAAACAGCAAAAAACCTGTCGCCACTGCTAACTTGCTACCTGAGATATGGAATCAAACTGACTTTCAGACCCTTTAGTGCTGGTTATTTTCATGCCAGAGCAAACCCTTATCTACCAGTCTGTAAGCATATGATTAGGACCCTATGATGAGTATGAGGGCCACTTAAACTGTCATAATAAGTCATATTAATAAGAAAAAGTCACAAGATTACATGAAAAGTCATGATATTACAAGAAGAAAGACATTATTTCATCATGTGTCATGTTAGAGGGGCCTGTGTTAAACTGAGGAATGGATGAGATTGTGGAGCACCTAGTTAAGTAATGGTTTAGTGTCAGTTTCGAAAATAACAAACTACTTCAGCAGCACCAAATCATCATAAGTATCAGGACTTTGAAAATATTGTGCAAGAAACTGTCTATTCCGAGGAGAGAAGCTCACAGACTTGGAGGAAGTGGTCTCTTTTGCGAAGGAGGAAGAGTTTTAATCTGTGGGTGCTATTCAAAAGTATGACTGAAGTTCTCATTGCTTTTTCTTTAATCTGGTGATATGACTTTTTTTCTCAATACATTTTAACCTAATACTTTTAAATAGTATTACTACTTCGTCTCATTTACAAAAGTGTTGTTACTATATCGTAACATTATTCTAGAAATATCCGATTTTTTTCCCCTTTGATACTGATCTAATACTCCATCAGAGACCCTGAGGTGTGGACGAGTTTGCTGGAATAAAAAGTGGCTGTGTGTTGGTAGCACTTCAGGAGACTCTGGCACTATGCTGCCTTTCTTTGACACTCATAACAAGAGAATTGGTTAATAAATAGGGGGAGCAGGGGGGTGGGAGGAGGGGGAGAGCAGAGAAAGGGGTGAAGCGGTGATAAAAGTTGCTAAATGAAAACCTTTATCTGCTTTTCATCTGCAGTAATGGTCATTAGCCGAGCACGCAGTAACATTTTTAACCTTTCAAATCACAGGGTCATTCCTTAGAATCACTAGAAGGAGCCGGTTATAAATCTAAAGCGTTGTTTTTTTCCCCAAATGGGATAGCTCATTAGATTGGAGCAGTGCAACTGAAACCAATACCATATGGCTGTTAAGGGAAGAAACTCAATTAGCAAGCTTACAGGGTCATGTGAGGGCGTTAGGTTTCACCAGAGAGATGGACAGACAAAAAACATGAAGCTGCGCATAGGAAGGTGGACCAAAGAAATGAGAAGAGACAGTTTTCATGTGTTTTTATTTGAATGATTTAGAGTTTCTCACTCTCTCTGTTTCATGATAAATGACAGGCCAAGTGGTAACGTGGTTATAGGATCAACAGATTTAGCTTAAAGGAGCAGTTTGACCTTCTGGGAAAACGTATCTACATTCTGTACAAGAGTTAGATGATAAGATTAATGTCTGTTTGTTAATTATTAGACTACAATCATTTAGTGTTAGCTTTGCACTGGAACCAGGAGATAACAGCAGGTTTAAAAAAATCTCCTCAGTTCACAATAGCCGTTTTCAGACCTGAACTCTGGAAAATGTCCAGAAAATTTGGCCTGGACATTTTCTAGCGTTTGCCATTCACAGAGGAAGAACAGCAGGAGATTCACAACAATAGGAACATAACCGGAACATTCAGTTGACCGCTGGTTGTTTATAGGGACTTTTTCTCCAGTATTCTTACATGGGCTAATTTGGACATTCTCCAGATATTTCATTACAGTGGGCTGGCATGGAAAAACCACGGAGAAAGTCTTTCCCTCAAACACATCATTTAATTGGTGTCATACATATTTCCAGGGAGGAAAATATTTTTACCAGTTTTTGCTCTTTAACTCGGCTTTCAGACTTTATGGAAACCCACACTAACCATCTCCAGACTGTCGCTTTGTATTTAGCATAAATATATGAGTGTGGTATTGATTTCTTCTTTCTGCAGGAAAGCAATAACTGTTCAATTATATTTCTCCCAGATTGTTTTACAATCTATGGTGGTAAACTTTGTTTACAAAGTTGCATTATCTCATCTCAACAAGAAACGACTAAACATAAGGGCTCTACAGACATAACTCTTTGCCAACTCAAGGGAAATGATTCCCCTTCAAGACAACCCATCATTTCTCTGGCCTCAACCCAGATCTTAGAACCTTAAACCCCAAGAAACAACTGGTGTTGTTTCCCTCCAGGCCCTCCGCCTCTAAGACGGACCACCTGGGAACCTGTCTCTACTCTCTGACCTAACCTCACCTGTTTGAAGACCCCAGCATGAATCATGACCTCATTCCCGTGAGTTAATCACTTAAAAAAAGCAATGATCCTCACAGGAAGCAAGACCCTAACAACCAGGAAGTTCAGACAGAAGGATAGCCTGAGGCTAGTAATCAATCATGAGGTGTCTGGCGAGGGGTCACCTTTTCGTGAGTGTGTTTGTGTTAAGGATTCATTGTTTTCCAGCAAATTGTCGTATCCACTACCTAAGATATGACCTTGTCCAACCTTTGTTAAATTACTAGTGCAATGGGATAAAACATTTGTGTTGCCACAGTAACTACCAGCGCAGTTTTGGCCTCAGAGAACCTCGGACCCATCCTCACCGGTGACTACAGTATGACTCACATACAAGAACAGAAAAGTACTTTTACGAAAGCCATGTTTTTGGTCACTCTTCATGTTGAAACTAGGATTATTATTGAAACTATGACTATGAGATTATTGTCATTGCTGTGGTTAGTGAATTTAATGTGGACCTTTATCTCTGATCATCAACCTGGCACAATCCAATGAGTGTTGATGTTCTGACTGACAACTAGCATTGCTTTCCACTGTTTTCTTTAAAATATTTCTTCTCTATCCCTCAAGTTTTTAATGTGCCACTCATTTCCTATATACATTTCAATGGTGATTATCACTGATTTTAGAGTGGATTACATTATGTGGCCTCTTGATTGACATCTGATCTGACTAAACCTAAAGATGTAAAGCTAGCATCACCTCATGTTTGCTCTGACTTCTTAAACCCTTGCTTACTCTTCAAATGTATCTTAATCTTATCTTAACATTTTATTTTGTCGAGTAACGGCCCACTCAGGTTTATCACTTGCAGTAAATCGTCTTCTATCCTTCATTCTGTTAGGAAGGAGCAGAACTCAGGCTCGACATCACATCCCGGCGCCATGTGGCAGCTGATGGTAGTTAGGATTGAAATAGATTCATTCCCTCTGCTTACGGTCTGCAAGATCGGGTTTTGACTACGCAACAGCAATAAATCACATTAATATGGAATGTATTTAATTTGATTAGCTTCCTGCAGTCGTTTGTGCACACACACAGAAACATGCAGATGCACCCTCGCATGCACAGCTCACATGCCTGGGGTTTTCAGGGGACAGCTCTGGAAGTTATTATAATATTCAGGTTAAGTCATATGCAGCCTGATTTCCCCCACCTGCTCCACTGGGTCACTGACAGAATGGAGGAACAAGCCAGATCTGTAAATGTACACTCTCCTGCTGTTTGTAACTCTTCTCTCAAGTAACCAAAGCCCCAGTCTTCATTGTTCTCTCTCTCTCTCTCTCTCTCTCTCTCTCTCTCTCTCTCTCTCTCTCTCTCTCTGTCTCTCTCTCTCTCTCTCTCTCCCTCTCTCTCTTTAAGCCGTTTTTGGACATCTCCAAAAACAGCTAATGGATATAGCTGGAAGCTGTGGTTAATGTGCTGAGTCATTGTGTGTGACACATTCTCCTTTCATCACACCTCTATACGGTACCACGAATGTGTGTACATTAACATGTTTAGGTGCAATAAAATCCGAGTCACAGGCAAGATTGTTTCCATAGCATCTCCATTACTGTCAGCGCTTGTACAGGTCTGAAGAAGTGTAGATTCAATCCAAGCAAGATAGGGTCTAGTGCCCTAAAATCCATCTTGTCTAAAGTTATGTTCTTTTATATAATTTTTTGCAAGATGAATCTCACGCTTACGGGAAAGGTTTGACCAAGTGGGAGTGGCGCAAAAAGTTGTTGTAGTTGTGTTTCCAGATCTTGGCCGGCTGTTGTCAACGTCGTGTTTTTCATTTCCCATACGTATCCAACAAACAAGACGTAATATGTTAAACAACACTGAAGTTGTGTTACTTGGTGCAGAGCCAGCCAGAATGTTTTCCAGTCTTTATGTTAAACTAACCTAATTTGCTGCGATGTCCTCGAGCTGTGTTGATCTTCTCCTGCAGCTCCTGGCGAGTAAGATGGAAGGAAAATGAGCAAAATAAAATGACAACATATTTATGTTACACAGGTTCATATTTCCATGCAAGTCAGACATGGTATTTTTTGACAATTTATTATTTCGTCACAAAATGAGTTTGCATTTAAATCATGGATTCATCGGTGTGCCGACTTGAATAAATAAAAATGGTCAGCATTTGTGAGAGGATAGATGTGGATACAGAGAAGCAGATCAGCAGGGGATCTTTTTAGCTTCTATAACTGCATTGTGAAACCAACACTGACTAAAACAACTCCCTTCTAACTCATGTCAGCTCCACCTTCGCAGCTGCAGCTCCGTGTATCCTGGACTGATTTCCTCCTTCTTTTTTTGTCAAAGCTTTGAGGATATCAAAGAGCTCTTTGCTCTTTGTCTCTGCTGTATTAACTTTGAGCCACCTGGCTATCTACAGTAAATTGTCCATGTCTGTACACTATATCTATTCTTCACGCTTAAAATTCAGCCATAAAAGTACAATATTGCTTTCATCTGAAATATGTTTGGTGATTACCTCCCTGATTGAAGATAATAGCTTAGCCGTCAGGTGATGCTGTTGCACAAGCCAAATCTTGATGTTTTACAGTACAAACACAAATGTGGTGACGCTGCATTGCAAACATTTGCTGTTGAGAATGAACCGAGAATAGTGAGGAGGCCCAGAGATGGACACGCCAAGGATTACAGATCTCTGAGATTAGAGCTGTCTTTGGGCCGTCTGAGCTGTATCCCTAGCTGCAGACTCTGTCAATGAACGTCAGTGTCGTAAACCTTGTTTCATAGTCTCTCTCTCTCTCTCTCATCTTTGATCCAGTATATTTTATTATTAGCTTTAAAAGGAAATGGTATGTTGACTGCTGAAGGGCTGAAATGGTCCCTGTGGGCCCCAGGGAGTCACTGCAAGGAATGAAAGGACAGATGGAGCCGGAGAGGACTGAGAGCTATGATGTGTGGTTAGTGATGGAGCCTCTGGTTTGATGTGTTTGATGTCTGCGAGCTGTCCTGAGCCTGTCGGGTCAAACAGTGAGACTGGGAGCATACACCTGGAACACTGTAAAAAAGATGTGTTATCAAAAGGCTTCACCAAAGCCATACTCAATAAAGCCCACTTATTATAGTCAGTTTTTACAGGAGGGTTCGTCTCCATACATCATAAAGTGATAGTGTTTTCGATTATTAGCACGATTCGCCTTTCACAAAAACTTGATGAGGTGATGCAATAAACCTGATAACTGATTTTTAGGACATTAGAAATGGCTTTTTCACACCTACGTTGTTTGGCCTGGACCTTCAGACTTTTCAATGTAATCTAACCCAAATATTAGCTGTGAAAGGTGCCTCGGACAATTATCCGGACCAACGAACTAAAATTTAAAAAAGGTTGTTTCCGTCTGGATCAAACTGAACCATATTCGTTGGGGTCGTTTGGACTTTTCGACCTGTTGCAGGAAGTTGTGACAACATTAAAGAATAGTAGAAGAAAAAGAGGCAGAAGCAGCTCGATGGATTTTTTGTAGTTTTTGCCTTTGGTGATATAATGTTTGAACGATGAGGACATATATGTTTCTACTGTGGCAATGCAATTAACAATGTTACTATTGACAAAACGTTTAAATGCAAACTTTATTCAAGAAAGTTAGCGAAAACAATAGCTGAATTGAAAACATTGCGACATCAGAAAAATGCCTGTGTACAAACCGTACAAATCCGTAGACCGGACAGACAGGACGTACTTACATCATACAAAAGTCTTTAGTTTGCTCCCAAAATTACAATGTGTGACCAAAACTAACGTGATCAAATGTAAACAATGTAACAAATACACAAACCCTCGTTTGGATTTTATCAACACATTCGATGAGGATTAATTTCCCATGTATTTGTATTCCTGGATTATCTGAAGTACACACATTAATGGTGAATCAATCACACAAGTACATTCTTGAGAGTAAATACTGCGTTTTGTGTAAACATATGTATTGTTATTGTTTGTTGTTTTTGAAAATTTAATTCTTCATTTTGAGAGCTTGGGTCTGTTCCCGAAAACGCAGTTGGCGTGATGCTGTGATGTTGTTTGTATTTCCAGATGTTTACTTCTTTATAGAGGATTTCTGTTTTTAATATAAAAAAAACGAAAAGAGTTCCAAGTGTGCACACTGTGGGTAAAAGAACTGTAAAAGAGTAAACAGTGTCATAGCAAAGCTTCTCTGACAGTAAAACAGTGGGACACACTCCCACACACACACACACACACACACACACACACACACACACACACACGCTCTCCTATACATGCATACAAAGACATATAGATCCAAAGACTCCCGTGATGATATCTTCATTAAGCCACAGCACATGGAAGCCATTGAGTGTGAAATTAAAAGCAGCGACATCATTATATCGTCAGCTCTAACTTTAAAATGGGAGTTGGGCATAAGATCAGATGATCCTCTTGCAGGCAGCCAGCTCCGAATCGAGATCTCACACACTCGTGAAGAGATGAATCAGTGTTGTCTTTGACTGCTGAAAGATGCGGCTTTAAGAAACGCCATCACGTGGTTTATGATACAGCAGGAATAGAGATGCTTAGGACAGTTAATGTTGCTGTTAGAGAACTCATTTTTTTGGCAATTCACTATGTGATGCTTGAACAAAGAGGCAATTACCCCTGTAATGCTCCAAACAGTCCAGCCTCGAGTTCAAGTGGTTGATATAAATAAAGGCAAAGGCAGCTGTTGCTGAGTCGGAGCTGCGGTCCCATATACCACGTATATACACCCAAAAAAGGCAGCCTGAAATTAACTAAGACAGATTACTTAAGTCAAGAAGACGACTGAAGACGTTTTCTTTTTTTAATGAGCTCAGGAGAGGGATTACGAGGCAACGGGCTCTGAGGGCAGGCAGGAAAATAAACAGAGCAGACGAGTGTGTCTCTTGGATTTCAATAGAGCCAGAAGGTCATATCTTAAAATGTAGCAGCGTGTCTGCGCCCTGTGGACAACAACACGAACAAAACAATTCATCTTTTCTTCCCCGGCTTAATACTGAAGCTAAGCCCAGGCCTACATGTTTATTGTCTGTGATCGAATAATAATACTGTACTAACATTGAGGTATACCAAATCTACATAATAACCCCTTACAGTATGAACTATTTAATCCTGTGAAATTTCCTTTTTCTGACGTTTGCTGTTGGTGATCCCAGGCTCCTAAGAAATCTCCTATGAAAATAGAGCAATGACAAATCGCTCCATCTTTTCCTCTTACCAGAGTTTACATGGGGGGGTTGGGGGGGGTTGGAGGAATAGTTAGAGCTCCAGGGGTCAGACCATCTCCTGGGACCGTGGTCTTCAAAGAATACCCGAGAGAACCACAACTTTCTGCCTCTTTTTAACCCTCCTTCCCCTCGTTTGTCACGATTGCCCCTCCGCTGACAGCCGACCTGCTGCACTGCTCTCACTGTCAGCTGCATGTGTGATCCTCCACCTTGTATGTTCACATCGCTGTGTTTCCCAGATGCTGCCTCTTTTTTTTTTTGTGTGTGTGTGTCTGACCTGAGTTCACACTGTCATCGTGTCGTCGCGTCGTCACTCAGGTGCCAAAACTCGTACCTCTCCCGTGCACTACCTCGCAGGATCAATCCGGATGGAGGGGCAGAGAGATTCACCAGACCTCAGAGGCCGGGGCTTTGATATACTGATCTGTCATCTCTTTCTGTCTCCTTCTATTCCTCCTGTCTGTCCGCCCGCTGCAGTTGTTGACGTGCCCCTTAATGTGTATTTAACGTCTCGTCTGCCCTGTCACCAGGCAGTTAGGATGATGTCTGCCCTGCCGCTCTGCAGGACGCGCTGGGGTTTTGATGACAGAGGAACCGCTGCTCTACGCTCCGCCGGGGCCCTGCAGAGCTCTGTGTCTGTCTGACTTTTTTATCCCTCCATCCATCCGGTCCGTCCATCCCACCATCCCTCCTCTCCTGGGGTTTATGTCTCCTCATCCACCCTCCCTTCCTTTTGTCACAGCGTGTCCTGTCATTACTCACAGGGGCTATCCGATGACAGCAGCGCGCAGAGGACAGGGGAAAAATGTTTATGTGCATGTGTGCACTCAGCATCTTCTTACATCCTAATCAGTGGTGTAGCTGCCAACAACAGGGAGCAAATCACATTAAGATAATTGGGAAACACTTCATGTTGGACAGCTGGAGCTGCGCAGGATTGATTAAATAAATTTGATGTCACGGCGGAAAATCAGCCCTCGCAGAGCTGTGCAAGCGTGTGTGTGCGATTGTGTGTGTGTGTTAGTACTGTTGCAAGAAGCGAGAGAAGACACAAGAGAGACAGATTTAAAGAAACAGGGGTTTAGTGGCTTGAATTATGAACCTGGAATATGACCCAGCAGACCAAAAGTGCCCTGCAACCTTTGGGAGCAACATAGTAAGCAGAGCTTGTCATGAACACAGGTTGAACACAGAACACATGGGCCTCACATTTCTCCTGAGTGACCACTAGATGTCATTATTATCTATGCGTTCAATTTCACTTTCAATGCCCTTGCTGTCATGCTCTGGTCAAACTGATAACATTTACTCAAGTTGCTGCATATCACCCTGTTTCTCTTTCTCAACACATCCCCCTGAATATTTTGGGGGAAAACTTGGATAAACTGTCAAACGCTAAATTCTTTTAATGTGGTTAGGACGCAGCTGCTGAATTTGGCATGTCTGCAAACGCTCCTCGGAAAAGACGCGAGGAATTCGTCGAAGGGATTAAAAGTTATAAATGTGCAACTCGTGCCTGCGAGGTTCATATTTCATGAGGTCACCTGGGCTCCACTGACACAGGGGGCACTCTGGCTTGAACTAAGAGTATGCAAATGAGCAGCAAGTAATCAAAGTTCCAGCTGAACTGTTTAAGAGTTCATTGAACTGGAATAAAAAGATGTGGAGAAAATTACTTCAGTTTGTCATCGCTGTGGCAAATTAGGCAAGGACTGAATAAATGGATTAGTGCGCAGGGTAGGTGTGTGTTGGAGGGAGAGTAAGCGTATGTGCATGTGTCATGTGTGCGTATGTGAGCGTGTGTGTGTGTGTGTGTGTGTGTGAGCGCGCTTTATTTTATCTGTACACACAAATGTACGTTTTTTGTATCTGCTCGGAGATGAGATACCAGGATACACAACATTGCTTCCATCTTTTTTAATGGCATACATCCTACTCCTCCCTGTGTTGTCATGGTGATGTGTCCCTTCCCAACCTTTTTTTAGATAGGTATGCGGGGTTTGTTCCTCCTTTGCAATCTGACACACATACAGCAGAGCTACCGTGAACATATACCCTGTTATACACTCGCTGGAGAAGCAGACAGCTTGCAGTGTCAAGGACCAACTTACTTATCCCGCTGTTACGAGGACAAGCTAAACTCGGCTGGTGATTGACCCGATGTTTAACCAAAACAGGCAGAGTTGGATTGTAAAATAACATTCCCCTTTGAGTTATTTGAGTAATTTCCTCAATCAAATCTCCTTCAATTTTCCCTGCCGCCCCCCCCCCCACCACCCTTATAAATCCACCTCGCCCGCTAAGGAGCAGCTTCACTGAGCTAAACTACAGCCAGGCATTAGTAATCGATTAGGAGGCGCAATGAGGGACTTCAAACTGATCTTATTTAGATGCAGTCAAGGGGAGGGTAAGGTGTGAATAGAACGGCTTGACTGTCTTATCTGCTGCCTGTGGACACATCCGCTTTCCACACCTTCTGCTCTATCAGCTGCCCACGCAGACAAGTTAACACACACGCATACGCACACCTCTCTCACATACACACACTCACACACACATACACACATAGAGGCGCACAGGTACACAAGCGCACACCAACACTTGAAACATGTTGGATAATCGAAACATCGCAGGAAGATTATTTATCACACAGAGATGATTTTGCGACGTTAACACCGAGCATTGAGTTGTCATCCATGTGCAGCATTGCGTACATGACAATAAGTTTATTTCTTCATTACAGGTGCACACCAAAGGAAATCATTTCAATGTAAGTATGTGCACAATTTAACACACCTGTAGCAACTCTATTATCACCATCTGTAGCTTCTATTCTCCCTTTTCCCATTGTCTGCCACGGCACAAAACCCTCGTTCCACACAAATACACACACACAACCCTCTAACACATTATTATTAAGCCAGACAAAACAAACCATGTTCCCGTACGAGTGGTTTCCTTTTACAATTGAACAGGAAGCAAATTAGGGTGGGGAGACTGTCGCTGATGAGAAGAGTGTGTCTGGATGCCAGGTGCAGTGGAGAGCTTGTTTTGCATATCAGAGAAGTGCTATTATGAGTAGAGCCATGCGTACGCTGCATTAGTGGGTGTAATGACTCATGAGGGGTCGACTGAATGAGGGGTTACTGTACACATATGCTCACGCAAAAGATACTCGCGCAGGTAGACAAACGGGACCGAAGCACACTCAGCCGTCCACTGTATGCACGGAGCGCGGGGTCATCCGTAATGGAGCAGACCGAGGGAGTAAAAGCAGCCGCGATGAAACCGCATCTCCATAAAACCTGTTCTCTCCCTCGCAGCGCCCATACATATTCAGACGTGCCCGACTGAAGCCGTGCCACGTCGTTAGCAGATGAAAAGTAGTTTAGCATGAGAATGAGCCCAGGGGTCACGGGGAAAAAGAGCGGCAGGGGGACCAAACAAATGCCTCAAGAGGAAAGAGGAGGTAAGGGACCACCAGGTAAAACAGAAGCATTTATTTCATTTGTTTTACATGTATTACATTTGCAGTGCACCTCGAATTTGGATGGATGTTTTCATGGAACATCTGTTTGCATAATAGAGGTATTGTTAGTCGACCGAGCCATCTGATATTCAAATCACCGTGGCATTGGTGAGCAGGGTTTCATATTCAGGTGGGGCGATACATTTGCATCGGTGTGGGTTAGACGCTCTGATCTGACACAATGCAGCATTGTGTGCAGGTTGCGAGCCAGCTAGTCTTTGCAAACTTTACAGGAGAATATTCTGACAACAGTTACTTGGGGAGCAGCTGGCATCCTGTTGTTGGCAGAGGTTCATTAAGGCTGGTTTGACATCGTTGCCCTGAGTTTTCCACATGCGCCCCACAACGCAGTGCATCCACAGCATCTCCACATTACAATAAGACACTTGTTGACTGGGACCTGCTTCCTGTCTACAAAGTTTGGTGTAATCTTGTCCTCCGTGGTTTTCAGATCTCATCAAGGATCTCAAAGTTTGGTGAAGTTCAGGCAGCTGAGACCCCTTCGGTAAAGGTTAGTGAAAGAAAAGGTTGATGCGTGATAAAAAACGTACTCTTTGTTTCCAATTGCAATTAAAGGAGCGCAACAAAGACGTTCGTATGACATGACATCATCAGCAATGTTGGCCATTTCACTCAATCAATCAAATTTAATTTGTATGGCCCATATTCACAAATCTCATAGAGCTTAACAAGATACAACATCCTCTGTCCTTAACAAGAGAAAGGAAAAAACTATCAACAGAAGAAAAGAAAACATCGAAAACTTCAGCTGCCCTCTCAATCAGGATCAACCACACAACCACGATCCTGATCAACCTTTATCTAACATCGATTGGTTTGTAGACGGGTGTGCGTTGACATCAGCTTGTCGTCAATTCGGCCAGTATTAGTCTTTCAGTTTGAAAATCCATGAATCAGTTAGACACTGGTTCCCTCAATTGAACGTCCTCGTCAACCATTATAGTGTCAAAGGCAAGCAAGCCTACAAGCCTGGGGTACTTCCGTCTCTGGAGGGACCAGTAAGCCTTGTGCTTCCTTTTCTTCTATTTTAAAAAGTTGTCACATTCAACTTCCTGTAATTGGTCTGTTTTCCAACAGGAAACAGACCATGTCTTAGGTTGGGCTAAATGTTGGTCCATTGCTCTGAGGAACCTTCCAAATCGGATATTTTGGTTTAAACAAAATGAAATATTCTGAAATACCGGACCAAACAAGATCGATGTGAAAGCGCGCTGAGGCTGAAAACTTATTTTGTATCAAACATTCTATTGAAAAAATGCTGTGAATCAATAGCTTGACAGTTTCATGAAATAGACTTAATCACTCACTTCCTGAGAGTGAGATGAGTTTGCTTAGGTAAGCATTAAAGTTGAAAACAGAGAAAACAGCTGGCCTGGCTCCGTCTAAAGTCCAAATAAATCTGCCGACCAGGACCTGTAAAGCTTATTAACACATTACATCTTGTTTATTGAATCCACACAAGCGTCTCCTTAAAGTCACCTCCTCATTTCCAACACTGCCGGCCGTCAGGGTTGATTTGTGCGTGGTACTTATTCGTGTTGTACCTTGAATTACCGTTCCGTGATCTTTGGAGCAGCTCTAGGAGATACTTGGTGAAAGGACATTTATGAGCCACCGTCACCGGAGGCTCAAGCCACTGTGCCGTCTTTAAAACTCATAAGTGCAAAAATATTGGTTTGCCGGCCAGATGAAATTAGGCCCAGCTTTTTCGTCTTGCTGTTGGCGAGGTAGCACGTTGGGCAGAACAGGACCACGACTGATCAGCAATAAAGATCAACACCAGTCTGAACCAATTTAAACAACCTAAGAGAACCTGGCATGCTTCAGTGGTCACCTCCCCTCTCCTTCTCTCGCTCACTTCTTTACTCCGTGTTCTCTCTCTCTCTCTCTCTCTCTCACTCTCTCTCTCTCTCTCTCTCTCTCTCTCCCTGTCTCCCGCTCTCATTCTTTTTTCATATGTAATCTCTCTGGCCCAAGTTGTCCACGGAGCAGAAAGTCATTAAGTGTTGGCGAGGCGACAGAGCGGCGATGGTTCAGCCTGAGAGAACACCGTCTCCCTGAGCAGGCCTGACCACGGCTGCACACGGATTAGCTCATTACAGGTTGTACACTCACCCCCAGCGTGCAGCGGCAGGCAGGGAGTCCAGAGGGCAGCCGCCAGGTGATGTTCCAAAAGAGGCCTTTTTATTTGCAAATAACTTTCATTCTTTCTTCTTTTTTTTCTCAAAAATGATTTTGTAGTCTTTTCTTTTTTGCCCGGGCTTCTTTGTTGAGGTATAGACGGAGGTACAATGCCTCGAAGAGTGCGGCTCTATGTCCCCATCACTTACAACTCATGTACACACACAGAGGATTTATTGACACCTCCCAGACGTGAATTTACAAGAACGTTTCCCCAAATCCCCTCAAACTCTACCCTGTCACTATTTATTGATTATACATAGTAGCACTTTTGCATGCCGAGGGCCACACAGCCATCGCAGTTGATGTGCAAAATGTCATGTTTGTGCGTGTGTGTGTGTGTCTGTGTGTGTGTGTGTGTGTGTGTGTGTGTGGTGTGTATGTGTGTGTGTGTGTATACCTCATTAGGCACACAGCAGAGGATGGTGGCCTGGCCAATTACACAAAACTCCTTTTCTTCCCTTTCCTTCCAACTCCTCTCTCTCCTCTCTATCCTCTCTCTCCTGTCTTCTCTTTCCTCTCTTTCCTCTCTCTCTCTCGCTCTCCTCTCTCTGTCTCTCCCCTCTCTCTCTCTACCACCATCCTTCCCCAAAATCTCCAAATAAACACGACCATTTGCATATTGCTTAATGGATTGCAATTCATCCGACCCCCCAAAATGAGCTTAATTGAAGTAATGCATCGTATTGTCAGCTGATCTAAGCAGGATAATCATTTTTGATGTCATTTTCAAACATTTAGCTTTTCTTTAACCATTTGCTTGCGCTCAGCAAATGGTGTTTGAAGGAGAGGAGAGCCATTTACACACTGAAATCCCACAGCGCAGTGTCCAATTAGGAAATACAAAATCATCGCGTCAAATGAAAAAGCTAATTATTCTGCTAAACTGAGGGTTTTGTAGATCATTTCTTTGAATAATGTTTATTTCTTTATCAGACTGTATGATTGTTGCTGCACTGCATCCGTGAACACAAATATATATATATATATATATATATATATATATAGAAAAAAGGTGTTGAAGACACCAGCATAGCTCAATGTGTGGGACTGCTGGCCCTCACCGAACACAGGTTAAGACATGTAGAGCTGTAAACTAATTGGCAAAAACAAGTGGTGCTACTCTGCTCTAGAGGATCTAGTGTTGATAGTGGGAAACAGAGCAACTGGGAGAAGCACCAGTGTCACAGCCTCCAATGTGTGTGTGTGTGTCTGTGTGTGTGTGTGTGGGGGGGGGGGGGGGGGGGGTTCAATGAGATGGCCAATGGAGACCCCGAGAGAGCAGGTTCCCATGACCCATGTAGTCCAATAGGAGGTCTCTTCGCACTTATGCCATGAATGCACACACAAAATCCCGATCTTACACACACACAAAAACACACCCCCACACACACACACGGTGTGACCACACACAGACCAGTTTCAGTCAGTCCAATCCGATCTCAGGCTAATTTTGCAAACACCATCCTCCCACATCCCCCCCCCCCCCCTTTTCTGCAGCTCCTGAAGAATTGTTCACACGCATGTGCACACACACACGTTCACATAAAAGACACATACACCTGGATTTATCAAGCATCTAACAACTAATGGTCAACCAGGACTGTGGTAAGAGTCAATCAATAATCCTCATCGCGCAACAAAGTAAAAGTTCAATGAAACTTTTCAGGATCCGTTTCACGTCTGGACGGCAGAGTCTTTGACAGAGAATTTCTGTCTCGTCTGAAATCTTCTGAGGTTATCATCCGAATTGATGTGAATATTTATGAGCCGAGAGGAATGAGACAGTCATATCTAAAATATGAATTTCCTAATCAGAGCTAATAAATATTTGACTTGTGGAGTCTATCGAGCAGATTAATAGATATTCAGGGCTAAATTGTTAATGTGACGCAGCCCATACAGTATGGTCCCCCATTAGGACCCACGTCATCTCTGACACCTACTGATGAAAGCTGTCTCAATGTATACAAAAGGGATTTGTATTTATGCATCTGTAAATATGCTCTTTATATTGGAACCCAGCAAGGTTGTGCTAAATTATATATATATATATATATATGTGTTTTACTTTAGAGGCTTTTGCAGGTTAAGATTATTGGGACAAATTATTTAGCCGCATTCTACCCCTGGGGGTATTCACTCAGACAACCATTCCTTCTCTGGCCAGCTGAAATTAGAGAAAATAGATCATTTACAAAAAATACAAGATTATATTGCAAAGGAATTTTCAATGAAAGATCCTTCAATCGATAAAGATGGATCCATCCCGTCTAAATGGGACAAACCCCTGTACAACGATCCCCTATCTGCACAGTTACTCTCATTGAGCGTCCTTGAATTGATGGTTTTGGTTTTACAGCCCATAATTTAGCTATGATACATCCACCACAAACATGCTGCATCTGAGTGGCCAATAATCACAAATTTAAGAGATTGTAATTGTAATGCATTTTAAATTCTTGGCAAAAGTACGAGGCAGTCTTAAACGTTCTTCTCTTTCAGAAGCTTTACAGGAACATTGTTGATTTTGTTTTCCGGCCAAAAACAGTGCGCTTCGGCTACTTCACACCTATAAGCCGAATATTTTAACAGCTTTTTTATGAGCCGCGAGGAGGGGGAGACTTACAGGGGAGAGAATAGGAAAATGTAGTTTGGAGAACGAAGAATGCGAAAGGAAGGTACCCAATCTCCGCGGGTCTAACAATAGAAGCACAGAATAACAGCCGGAGAAGAGTCTATTTGAATTCCTTCACAGGGTGCCTATAAACAGGACCACATGTTGAGAGTGATAAACCAGTGGGTTTATTCATGCACCTCATCCGCTCCACCGTGGCTGTCCACATCTTTACATGCAGCCAAGTGAATGAGGCTACAAAAACCAGTGAGCATGTTAAACTATCTCTATTCCTCCGTGTGTGTGTGTGTGTGTGTGTGTGTGTGTGTGTGTGTGTGTTTGTGTGTGTGTGTGTGTGTGTGTGTGTGTGTGTGTGTGTGTGTTTGTATGTGTGTGCGTGCGTGTGCATGTCTTTCTTTAGTTATGAGGGACAATTTTTGTGTAATACCATCATAGTGAGGACATATTGACATTGTGAGGACATTTTGGCTGGTCTACAAATTAAATTGTTAATTAATTGCATGTTGTATTTTTTTCTGGGTTAAGATTTGGTTTTAGGGTTAGAAGTAGGTCAGGCATTTAGTTGTGATGATTTAGGTTAGGCTAAGAGGCTGCACAATGAGTGTCCTCACAACTATGATTATACGTGTTGTACACATGGTAGTCACAGTAAGGGGGCAGTAGTCACAACCAGGATTTTGCAGGTCACACAGTTAATCTGGAAAAAATCTTTTGCTGTACGGTCACTATTCAACACACAAACAATGGATGGTAAGCTAACTTAGCACAAAAACTGGAATCAGTATAAAGACATCTGGGGGTGAAAAATCTCAAGCGCTAATAATATGATAGCGATATGCATAAGAATCAGGTTAATGTTGCATTAAATGTAGTCTATAGGTTCAACAGTGATTACGTAAAAACATACATCTCTGTGGCCTATATTGTTTGAATGTGATCACGTCAGTCATGTGTGTTTCATTTGTCATTAAACTTAATCCAATACTTCAATACACAAGCTCAAGCTCTCATAAACAAGAACAAGATCGATAATATCAAGCTAATATTACTTAAAACAAGCAACAGAACAAATTTAAATAGCCAAAGTTTAAAAATCATGTAAAAAATAAGGATAAAATGCCATCAATTTAGGATTCCTTCATTTGCTTTCTGCACTGTTCCAGTTTTTCTTCACTCATCTCCATCACCTTTCGGTTTCCTTTGTTAAAGTTGCATGAGCTTAGATTGATGCACCAACTTCATATTTGTCTGTCAGTGAAGAAAAACAAGGTCAATTGATTATGCAAACATTACATCCCCTAAGGATAATCTTGCAATGAAATAAAAACCTCTGGGGGCACCTCGGTTTAACAAGCATTTCAACCCTTTGAACAACCCTCTGAAACCAATCAGCAGACATCATGTTGGACGGACACTTTTTTTTCACAATAATGTAACCTGACATGAGCTGATCATTAGACGTCTTAATTGAACAACAAACATCCAATGAATAAAATTATCTGATCACCCATGTTTAAATTCGATGGAGCCAGCGCAGACAGTCTGGTTTAATGACATGATCAAGGAACCACTAATTTGAGTAAAGATTGGAAATGGAAGACCACCATGTCCATCTATAAATCAAGCGTTGAGGTTCCATCGATACAGGCGCTAGTCGAATCGAGAGTCAATCACAGCTGTCGTCATCTCAATCATGACTCAATCACTAAACCAAACCAAACTCTCTGGAAGATGAACATGGATCAGTGTGATATGTTTCTTTTGTTCCATTTCCAACCACTAACATGGAGGAGGCAGGATTTATGACCTATACTGCTGCCAGCCACCAGGTGGGGATTGAGACACTTTGGCTTCACTTCAGGAAAGCAGTCACAACGTCCATCCTTATATACAGTGCAGTCCATGACGCCATAGTGATGAGCGGATCTTGGGACTGTAAAACATGTTTGCAGCACCGAAGTAGTATTTATTTATTATCTCCCAACTTTTACTTTTATGTACCATGCGTAAAAGATAAAGAGGTCCGAAACTTTATGACCTCGGAGGAGACCACAATGTTGTCGACCTAGAATCCGAGCACTGTCACGGTGAACTCAGGTTACGTCTGACAGCTCGAGTGATAAGCAGAAGTTCAGGCAGTGACACTCAGGAAAGTTAAACTAAAGAGTGACACACACGGGTGACTTAAGTTCAACTCTGTCTCTCAAATTCTCTTACTCTCCCTGATTCATGTGGCAACAAAGCCATCCAACGGTATGCAACAATTGGCTTGGTGCTTTTCTACTTCAAACACACATCACCAATTCCCTATACACACACACATACACACACACACACACACGGAGACACACATTGCAGGAATACACTAAATCCTGTTAAGAAAAAGCGACACCTGTTTGGATGTCTGCCTTCCAGCGAGGCAGGAAATACATTGGTTATCTAATCCCCTACCAAACTGTGTGGATGGGAAGGTCTTGAGTAAATCGTTGTGTTTGACGGCATGAGATGGTGAATAGTGGTCAAACGGTCCGGTGATGGTCCCCTGGAAATATTATTTACAGCAGATCATGATCTGGAAAGACACCTTAGGGAGATACTGTACTGTGAGGGTAACCATCAGCTCAGTGATGGTATAATTTTGTCACATAGTCCTTTGAACATAGTGCATCTTTATTTACTTGAGTTTATTTTCGGAGTGGGGTGCACACAATTTGGTTAATATTCTGTCTTTATCTTTAATCACTCTGTGTTTCTCTTTAATTTGCAAACGCACTTAGCTCCCCCGGCTAAAGGCCTTAATACTGCAGGAAGTGGCCTTTTAAGACCAGCCTACAGGAAGCGGAGGAGGCCAAAGCATAATTGAAGAGGGGGGCTGGGGGTAGGGGGGGATTCGATTTAAAATGGGTTGAAACTTTCCTGTTTGACTTTGTTATCTTTTCTTTAAAGTTAATCCTGTTCATTTGTATATATATATTTATTTTTGATAGGTTGTTCATGTTTCTATGTTGATAGTTTATTTGGGTATATAGTTGTATGTTTGATAAGGGATCCAATGTGTGCCTGTCGGAATTAGTCTCCCTGTGTCATAAGTAAATAAAGGTCTGTCGTTTATTTGACTTCTTTACGTTTGTGCACTGATTTTGTATTTTCTTTTCCCATTTCTGTGAAGCCCTGGCATTCCGGCAGTGTATTCACAGGGAGCAACAGGATGAGAGCTCTATTATTTGGACAGCAAAATAAATTATTTTCTGACAAGACAATATCAAGGCCAAACACTGGCTTTGATTTATCATGTCATCCACAGAAAAAGATTCAGCGACATTTGTAGATCACTTGGATCATTTGATTTATTCATCTTTCCAGCTCATCAATAGAAGCCAAACATTGAAGGTGTTCGTTCCAGAGCAGAAAAACCCAATACTGTTTAACAGCTTGCACCATCCAACGGAAGCCCAGCGAAAATAAGAAAGTTTTCATTCCCTTTGAAAGAAGTTGCAATTAAAGACATAATATGTAAAAACCCACCTATAAAAATTTCCAAAAACTTGTTTGTTTGTATCGGTCACTCATAACGGATCATAATTACTTATTGCCTTGTGCTGTGTATGAATAAAACTTTAATGTATTACCTCATTCTTAAACAAGATTTGCGCCTGTGTAGAGTCGGTAGATTTTCCTCTGCATTGGGGTGAAGACAACAACTCCGAGGATCCCACGCTGCTTCAGGACAGGCTTCAAACTCTATTATTCAATTGATTGAGAGACACCTTGCGTTTGAACTCACATGTTGTACATTGGAATTTACAGATTCGTTCCGTTTCTTTGTCATTTGCAGAACAAACCCCTTCAGTCCATTTTACAGCAAAGCAAACAGCTTTTATCCCACAAACAAAACAAGGAGAATTACATTCTGTACAAAATAAATTTGTGGTTTGTGTTTGTCCACCTTTCTATCGATGAATGAATTTCAAAGGCCATCTAGCTTGATGAGGTCCATTGTCTGCTCTCTGTCTTTATCTAACACAATGACAAATAGAGCTCCGTGTGTGTGTGTAAGCAGCTGATGACATATCATAAATAGGACATAAGTCTGTATTTTTGGGGAATTGTAAAGGCAAAGATGATTGAGTTCATGCTGCTGGAATTGTGAACAGTTCCTGTTGCTTTACTTAACAGAACTGAGCGATGTCAGGGTTAGGGCTTTTATCTTCATCTGGAATGAAAGGTAGACTCACACGTGGGCGCACGTGCTCACTCACATGCACACGCAAACACACAAACACACAAAGATCCCTGAAGCACAGCACGACATGCTATCTAGATTCCACTTTCTGAAGATCAAACTCCTCACGTCTCAAAGACGAGACAGTTCTGCTACCCTGCCCGTTGCTCAGCGAGGAGGAGGAAAGAGGTGGGAGTGAAGAATGAGAGCTGGGGCAGAGGCAGGAAGAGGTGAAGGAGACAGGGAGGGGATGGATGGAAAGACAAGGTGAGGCTTTTGTGTGAGCACGCAAAATATATTTATTTATGGCCAAGTCAGCCCCAAAGATTCAGACTAAAAGTAAAGTCAGACCTGTGTATAGCAACTGGAATTAAGCATGTGGGTTGTGTAATTGTTTACAGGGAATAAAAAAATAAACAGATAGCTTCAGAGAAAGAGAGGAATGAACGGAGATCTATTTACTGTCACCCTTAGTTTCTGATTCCTTATATTTTAACATGTATCAGTGCATCAGGCCTTGCCAGCTTTATCCTTGCCTCAGCACCGACAATGACTGATGCATCATGTGTTTTCTATCCAGTCTGCACATGAGCGTCAGATTTCCAGCGTTACCCTCAAGCCATAAAGAAACACAAACACACAGAGAACCCTCGCAGGAGGGGTGGCCTGACAGCACGATGAGCAGCTCTGTGTGTACCTCCACGAGAGTGTGTAGTGTGATGTTACAAAACAGATACAGACGGCAGCTTCTTGCAACCTATCGATTAGTGATACATGCAGAGATGGACACAGATGTGCTCACGTGCACACACTCACAATTGAACCGTAGCAAAAATACATCACCTTCCCCCACCGACAATCGTTTGAACAACACTTAGAGTCCACAGCTGTGATAGCGGCTTACGTCAGGCTGCACCAGAGACGTTACAAAGGTGAGCAAAATATCATGAACATCTATTTGAGGATTATTGAGATGTTTCATTCATACCTCTGCCAAGGGCCCTATCTCACTGTGTTAAAGAAGTGATTAAAGAAATTCCTGGATCCATCCGTCTTTCAGGATGTGTGCCAAAGTTTAATGGGTTCGTTCTTGGCCCACGTCCCATCCTTATTCAGACTGTCATGGAAATGTGCTCTGTAGTTTATCTGTAATCCTGCTGAAAAAAAGCAACCCACATACAAACAAACGGACACAAAGTAACAAACAAATATCAACCTAGATGATTCAGGGGAGGGGATTATCAAAGTCAATAGGCTTATTCTTATGTGGGATCGCAAATCACCTATCCCAGAATGATGCTGTGTTTTAGCCAAAGTACCTGGAACTTTTACTCCTAGGAAAAATTTCCAGGGAGCAAAATTTAACGTCTGTGTTTTCACTATAGTCAAAGACCAGGGGAGATGAGCCTGCTGACGAACAACCGATAACTACAACAACAGAAAACATGGCGGAGATTCAATTGCTTGTTGTTGCTGATGTTTGTGATTCCCAACGAGGCCTGAAAAGCTTCACTGAAAGTAAGAACACGGATTCTGTGAGCTCTTGGGGAGATTGACCGTGAGAATAACAGACTCGTGTTTCAGCATCCATCTGGGCTCAGAATAGAGAAATGGGAAAGGTGGGAAAAGGATGGTTCCGACTTACTGAGTGCAACATAAACAAGCTCAAACCTTGGGTGGTATGAATGGTGAAAGAAGAGCGGGCTCTCCACAATCAAACCAGTAGTTGTTGAACTATTTTTGTACAAAATTGTTCGGTGAGAGGCAAACTGTCCATTCCAAGATTCATGCTGCTACTCCATGGCCAAATAGTCCAATTCAAGGAGAGGCTGCGGAAGAAGGATTGTGTGAGGCAGGGACAGATGGACCGACAGACCGAGGGAGAAAAGAGAGACAGACGGATGGAGAGATGGACAAACTTTCAGAATAAGATCCTTTTATGTATTCGTTTCTTCTTGTTCCAGCTAAAAGCCATTCTTGTTGCTTTTTTTTTTTTTTTTCCCCTCATAAGAAGATTAGCTGCGAGAGGTGACGCAACACCCCCAGATTACACTGCATATCGTTTTCGTGAAGCTCTATTCATCAGATCCTAAGCAGCCTTATTAGATTGGCACTCGTCCCTCGAATATTATACAACTGCAATCTATTCGTAGATCGGCTCCTGCCCTTATATAGACGAGCGGAAAATCGACACAGTGAGACGAACCCTCTCGTTTCTACACTCAAAACGTGTCAGGAGAACAACATTGTCTCACAGAAGCAATTAGAGCTGTCAGACGGACCCGCGGTAGAAAACGTGACCTCTCGGTCTCAGATGGATTCTGGGTTAGGATCCCTCGCCCGCCGCCTACACACTCATGTCCCCCCAGCACTTGTGGTACAATTCGTGTCTGACATCATCCATACTTTATGGCACATCATTTGGATGCATACCCCGTTCCACTTGTTTATGTAAATGCTGATATGAGTATCTGTCACTCCTCTCGATATCGCGATGATTAATGTATGCTGCCCCACATACACAGCCAACAGATCTCCAAGTCCTCGTGGCAGATGCTGCCAATGGTTTGATAAAAATGCGAAAAAGGAGCGTGATTTTGTTTTGCGGCATACACAGGGATTTGAGGTGTTTTGCTTGGAAGTCATAAAGAGAGATTTAGTATTCAGATGACTCATGACATGCTTATTGTTGCACACACACACACACACACACACAGACACACACGCACAACGCACACATTCAAATTGATGATCTAATTTAACACGCGTGCATCTTCTTGAAATAATACAACAGCATATGGTGTTTTATGATGCATTGTCATCAACATGTGCTGTGTTTGTCCCAGAGAAGAAACACAGATGGGTTTTAAATGACATGAGCTCAAGCTGAAAGTCAGCAAGGTGTTTATAATAAAGGTCATCCAATAATTTCCCCAAATGACTCTCTCCGGGTGCTGCTGACTTTCTCATCTAATCTAATGTCTGATCTGTTCTATCTAATTTTTTTCTTTCAGGATTAAAATCATTTATCATAGGTCAATTAAAGTGCATCAATTTGATCTGATTATTACACGATGTTTGTTTATGATAAAAAGACTTTTAACCATTCCTTAGCCAAGCCAATTTCCTATATATCATTTAGAGCTTTCCTTTTGCAAAGATATTGGCAGTTCCTCAACCATAGTAAACACAGGACACTGACCCCCTGTATCATTTTATTTTCATTGCAAGATTATACCGGCGCAGGCCACAGTAACATTTCCACGTAATTGCCAACTGACCCTGTATTTACTTTCTTCACTGACACACTCAGAGCTTTGGAAAGGGAAGAGATACTGAAATAGATGAGAGAGGTGAAGAGAGAGGGAAGGGGATGGAGGTGAGAGGAGGACTAGGTTGCCTCTGTGTCATGGCAACACACACCTTTAGCTTTAGTATGGTGGTCATGGTGGCAACATTTTATAAATACAATATATTATGACATGATATCCAAAATCATGCAAACACAGAGACAGAGACGAAATAAAGAAAGTCTTCATTTCCAGATCATGGTGTGGATCATTCATTGCATTTAACTAGATTTGTATACATAATTATTGCACAGATTATTTTTTGCTACTGACAAATTACATGGAACCCCCCCCCCCACCCCCCGCACCCCCCCCCCCCCCCCCCATGACACAAGCTCAGAATGTAGAGTTATAATTCCTGTGTTGTCCTTCATCAACACTAACTCTCAGAGAGAACTATGTGTTTCAGCTTTGCCTTATTTTGGATTCTCTCTCCTTCACATGCACACACACGCACACACCAACACACACACACACACGTGCACACAAAAATATATACATATCCCTGGAGCATGCAATTACCTGTTTGTATGTGAATGACTGGTGGCGGTGTCATCATGGTGGTTGGAGGATATTAGCCCCAGCAGGAGCGGCTGACATCTTGGTGCTGCCACAGGGCTGTCTAACAGTGCAGAAAATAAAGGCTGGGAAACTCATTAAGACTCATTTACTACGTGTTGCTACAGAGTGCTCTAATTTAGACATGAAACCAGCTTCAGATCTGCCCCTGCAAACTGTGCGCCAGCATGCAGAGCAGTTCCATGCCCCGGCCCTGCTTGAACCACAAATCGTACACTTGCTACTTTGAGAGCAGAAGTTAGAAGGAGAGAAAAAGAATAAGAATGAGAAGGTGTGTTACAGAATAATTCTGAAAGGTTTTATTACCACGTTATTATTGTTTGCCAGCGTGGAGCAAGAACAGGTGAGTACATTTTCATCACTTCTTTAAAAACAAACTTTCAAGCAAAGTCTTTAAAAAACGAACACATTGAATGTCACAAGAAAATAACAGCGGCTCTCTAGGTCATCGGTCCAAATATAGCCATAAGCGCTTAGGCCTCAATATCAATGCCTGGCGGCCAATAAATCACGATGTAATCTGTTCACATCGGCTCACCTGGTGCACCGCAGTCTCAGGCCTGTTTAACTTGATCAGTGCGGAGGCCACCTTAAGGCTGCGGTTTGAAATTGTACCCCCAGGGCTCAATGCCACAGCTCACACATATCCTTTCACCCCCTCACACACACACACACACACAGACACACACACACACAGACACACAGATGCATACACAGAAAAACCGGAAATGAAAAAAATCTGAGATGATCATGAGAAAGAATTGTGTACTTGCGCATACACACACACACACGCACACACACACGCACAAACACATTTTCAAGAACAAATACTTTCTGAGCTATATGTGGTTTGTCATCATTGAGATTATGTGAGCAGGAAATGATTTGTTACCTATGCAATTTTTTGTTTACTTATCATAGCAGTTTGTTGTGTGTCTGTGTGTCAGTAGGCTACGTGTGTTCATGTGTGTGTGTGTGTGTGTTCATGTTAATGTCTTTCAGCACATACTTGTCTTTGTACTGATATTATGGACAGAATTCTTGATTTAGAGCATTTTCACACCTGAAAGTCTGAACCTCTTGGTCCAAACCAAGGTTCATGTCTTTATTTGATCCGGTTTTAGTTTTCCATGTTAATTTAAAAGGTATTAAGAATTTAATATAAACATATGTCCTGTTGTCATCACCTACGTTGGATGCGTCTACCTAAAAAGATCCGAATCAAGTTTGCTTCCACCTCTTTTTTTGCATCCTTTCACATCTGTTGCTTTATTTTTAAAAGTCTGAAGTTCTGGACCAAACAAGTACATTTTGAAAAAAAACTAAATGCTGAAGACATCAGGACAGGAAGAAAAAAGTTTTACAGAAGCTGTTTGTTCCATTCATGGCGTGATACTTTACTACAGGAAGAATTTGCTTATTCGACCTAAACTAACATCCAATGATGCCTTTTATTTTCCTGCCTCCACAGTTACTCCCTCTCTGAGATAAATGGCTGCACTTTACTCGTAGGCATTAAAAGTTTTTTGTTGTAAAACCCATAGAAAATAAAGGATTTTATGGCGCAGGGAGGGAGTTATTGTATTCGTTCTGAAAACAGCTTAGGATGTGTTATTCTTGCCATAACTTCAAAAGGACTTTATCGACTCGAGGCTCGTCTCAACCGGAGGCTAAAAAAAAAGAGAGTCCAGTTTGATCAGTGGCTGAGCTCCTCTCCTCCCACAGAGCCACAGACAGAAAGACACTTGAGGGGGGGGGGGGGGGGGGGGAACAAACTCGGAATTGACCTGTGAGGTTACGTCAGTCTGTTCTCTCCTCGGAGCAGATTTTGGAATTGACGTGTGTTCTGAGACCACTGCACAGGATCTGTCGAGTGATTAGCTCGCTTTTCACCATTGCATCTCCACGGTGTTTTCTAAATCGAGCAGCTCACATAATTAGACGCACATAATTACACACACACACACAGAGGCACATATGGCCTCATCTGTAGTCTGGCACTGGTTTTCTGCTGATTAGAAGTGGGGAGGTGAACTTAAAGGAGGACGAGGAGAGGAAACACAGAGAGGTGGACTGAGAGTCGAGGTCCGGAGAGAAAAATAAACTGTTCAAGCACTTGTTTTTTTTCTCTGTGTCTGAAATGGTACCAAGGGAAGGATTCATGCCAGAGCAATTGTCTCCCGCTTTTCTGTTTTGTCCAACTTGCTATTTTAAAACGAGCAGTGACTGAGAGCGCGTACATGTGGACTTGTACTATGTGTGTACAATATGGCACGCGTATAAAGCTCTTCTGTGTGTGTGTGTGTGTGTGTGTGTGTGTGTGTGTGTGTGGTTGTGTGAGTTTTGTTACACACTACAGGGGCAATTTGGGTCCCTGAAGGCCACTCTGTTTTGAAAGAGCAGGAAAAGCTGTGCCATCGCCAAACCCTCACCTGGACGGCTCTTCAAAGCCCCGCTCTCAGAGCAGACATCCTGGAGCGACTGGCATGGGCAGAAATAGCAGCAATAACGGCCCAGGATACAAAGACAGCACCGGCCAAGGCTTCCACTTTAAAAAAAAAAAGGGAAAAAAGCCTGGATGATAATGTAAGACTTGAGAAAGAGATTTTCATCCAGTGTCACACTCTGCTTTTGAGTGTAGGGATCTTATCTTTTCTAATCATTAAACTTCCTCTTGGTTTAAAGTTTTCTCTCTAACGGTCCATCTTATGTGGTTTGTTGCATGATGCACAGTAGGTTGTCTATGTATTATTTTTTTACCCGTATTTTTATTCAAGAGCAATTTCACTTTCAGTTTCTGCAATGTTCTGCCTCAAAACCCTGCAATCGTACTTAGATTAGCTCATTCTTGTGTTTTGATTTGCTGAAGCGTGCTTGCACTCGCCTCGCACTCACAATGCTTCTGTGCCTGCATGAAGCGTCTGACAAATGAAGTTATCCCTCCCTGATTGTGGGTGCGTTAGCTTTACTTCATTAAGAGTCCCATGCAGGCGGTTTATTTTCACACTCCAACGGCAGAATGATTTCAATCGTCTAAACCACACCTGGCATCCTATTTGTTGAGGAACAAGAAAGAGCAGGGGAGAAAGCGGGGAGCAGATATTTCATGTGCGCGCCGAAGCAGCCTGAGCGTGAGAGGTAATCTGTCCGAGCAATAAAATATCTGAGTGCAAGCGCACAGATTGAGCACAAGCAGAGCAAATCTAACCACGAGCTATTTGGGTGTAAGTGCAGGGTTTTGAGTGGAGGCTTTACCAAATCTGAATTGGTTCTGCTCTCAAACTGAAACGCCACACTCTGGAAGAGAAGGAATGACAACATACATGTTCTGAATGACAACATAGAGAAGTAGAAAAGGAATAAGGTAAAAAACAGGTATGTGGCGGTTGTGATAAAAAAGAAAAAAAGAAGAAAGATTAATTGACAGGGTGGCGGAGTTGTTTCGGGCTTTTTATGAAGTAAGTATGCACGAGTAGATAGCACAATATCATTCTAGAAAAAGATTTAAGCTATAAATAAATATGGAGGCGTAGAACACAACATGATGAGCCTCAGAATAAACCAAGGCGGAATGCGGACAAAGCACAGAAGTTTGAATATCGCAGCGCTGCCCTGGTTTGGATGACTCTTGATACCCAGGGATGGATCACCTCATTAATGAAACATCATTTTTTATCAAATCGCAACATTAAATATTAAAATGTGTGATAATGAACTGGTCGTCCTGCCTAACTGCTCCGAGTGTCAGGAGCCACGACAGATGACACACATGAACTGTATGAGTACAGGCGTACAAATACACACAAACATGCTTTCCCACACACACACACACAGACACACACACACACACCATTCGTTGATTTAAAGGAGCGAGACTGGCCCCCATTCATCATCGAGCACCTCTGTGACTGGCCCCTGCCAAGACCTGGTGAGTTTCATCAGCGCTGACAGAGGACAGATTTCACTTCACTCTCTCTCTGATGAGCTTGCACTCTCTCAGCCTGACTCCAGGAGACATCCAGCTCCTATTTTCTCTGCTAGATGACTGTCATTATCCTAATTTTCACTCTGTGAGTGTCAGTGTAAGTACTGTGCCAGTGTGCGTTTGCGTCTGTGTGCATGTGTGTGTGTGTGTGTGCCTGTGTGAGTGTGTGTGTGTGTGTGCGTGCATGTGATTCAGATCAAATTCTTACCCACAACCCACTGACGATGTAGTTCCTCTCAGTACTAAGCCTAAGAAACAAATCGAGCAGGAACATTAAGGATGTCAACAAATTGCAGTCAATAATATAATATAAGCAGCTCCAGCTCCAGTGACTATTCAGCATTGTTTATTACATGGTATATTCAATCTTTGTCTGCAGGGTGAGAACTTTATTTGTACGATCCTCACACTTTAAACTAGCTTTGTCTCGTTCATCCAATCAGCGTAATGACAGTCAACGTTAATGAATCTCTAGTCTAATCACTTTCAAGGAGAGGTCCCCTGACTGAGTAGGCTTTTTACAGCCAAAACAATCAATGTCATTAGACTCAGACAATTTGGTCCAGTAGTTAAACATAATGTTATCTGCTTTATGTCTATATGTCTACTTCTAAAGTGGATCCCGCCAAAATATGTCTGTACTTTAAAAGGTGGGTTTTATTTCTGGGAGGAGTGATTTATGCTAGTTTTTCATGTTACATTACAAACTCCAACATCACAGTATATTTACTCTATTTGCATTTTATATCACATAGTCAGTGTCCGCCAAAATCTTAGGACAAACCAGAATCTGAAAAACGAGGAGGTTTTCATCTTTGCATTCGTTTTTGAGGATATCATAGAGCTTGTTACAGCCAATCAGAAAACATTAAACATTTTTAGTGCAAGGAGGACGGGAATACATTTTGGAGAGTAGCTTCTTATTGAACCTCTCCTCCTTTTCTTCTTTTGTATTTTTTTTTTCTTTTATGCCGCAACCTTGCAATTTTAAAAATAATACAGCCACACACAAAAAAAAAAAAAAAAAATGAAGTAAATAGAAGAGCAATATTCTGGACCGCAATAATCACAAAACATTCCACAAGTCCTTTAGGAGCAGAGGAGCTGTGGAGTGCTTGCTCTAAGAAATGGGGTTATGGCTCCGTCTAAAATGAGATACAGCAGCATCGACGGAAAGAGAACTGACAACGGATCTAAAAACTAAGATAGAAATCTTTAGGATCAGCATGGTGAGTGAGTGAGTTAGTGTGTGTCTGTGTGGGTGTGTGTGTGTGTGTGTGGGTGTGTGTGTGTGCTTGCGTGTGCATATATCTGTGTCATGTGTCGGGGCCTCTGCTTTGCGTTGCATTTCTCCTTCCTCTCATCCATGCACTCTTATTGTCAGAATGCTGCTGCAGATCGCCTCATATCATTAATCAATTATTCACCAGTAGCCTGTTAATGTTTAATGAGTGAGGCTGCTGCGGTCAATTACTAATGAATTGTGGTTATGGTGAGAAAGCTCAGAGTAGAGGCCAAATCAGATTGTACACAGGCAGTTAGTGTGTTTGTGTACATGTATACTTGTCCATATTCTATAGATGCAAACCCCCCTTGAGGGTTTCTGTGTGTAGTATAGTTTGATCACATTATATTGACTTGGCTTTTCTTTTTATGTTGCTGACTTTCACAAAATAATGTCATTTTTAGAAACACAGTGAGATACGTCTCACAGGGGAATCTGAAAACAAAAAGAGGCAAGTTAGCTCCTTCCCAAAAAATATTCCAATCTTGTACAGAATGTTTGTGCCACAATTTCTTTATCGAAAAAATAAAGGAAAAGAAAAGAATCTTTAAAGGCAAAGTCATGATTACCGCGTCCCGCAGTCCGCTGGGGTCCGCTTTGCTCATCGTGATGCAAATGTGGTCATCCGCCCATGTCCCCTTGCAAAGTCCTGATGCGGATGTGCACAAGCAGCCAAATATTTGTGAGTGCACTAACTATATGCGTGGACATTGCATGCTCCAGGTAAAAACATTCCATCTACTGGAATGGAATATAATGGACACACATTTTAGTATGAAATGAGATCTGTTTCATTCAAAATCCAAGATGTCTGATCTTACTGCAAAAAAAGTTCAGCCTGTAAACTACTCCGGACAGAAGGTGTGTGAGGTGAGTCACAGCTCAGTTATATAGTGTCTGTGTGTGTGTGTGTGTGTGTGTGTTAGTGTGTGTGTGTGTGTGTGTGTGTGTGTGTGTGTGTATTGGCCTGGCGGGCAGACGAACATGAGACAGGTCAGTGCGTGTCCTCTGAAGTGTGTGCGGCCTGCAGTCTGTTGGCCATGCCTCTGTGACTAAGATAATTAGAGACCAACCCCCCATTAGGAGACATCGACTGCCCAAAACGACATCACCAACCATATGATATTCACACACACTCAAAAACACACACGCAATTTTAGGTCACATTTAGGGCAAAAATGAAATTTTCCAAATATAGCTATTGTTTTCAAATACCAGCCTCACACTGGCCGACTTCTGTTGAGTGTAAACCATCACGATCTCCACTGTTCTCACAAACTATAGTTATCATATAATGAATATTTAACCATTGAGAAAAGTTTTGCAGAGAAAAACCATCCAGAGTTAGTGATGACATGGTTTCTATTCCAGTAACATAGATGCTGTTTTTGGTAGGAAACTCAAAGGAACTACATTCTACAGGCATTCAATTCATTATGTTTTATGAAAAAAAGTATTGAGTAGATGTATACACATTGTTTTAATTAAGTTCAGCACTTGGTTAATCTGGTCTTTAACTCTCCAGAGTGCGACCACAGAAATGAATTTAAGCTAGAGTTCCTTCTATCTCTAAGCTCCACAAGCTCATTCTCTCTTCACATGCAATCACAAACTGACACGTCCGGAATCAACCAATCACATGTAAGCTTTCAGAGTTTTAAATGTTCTCACTCCCTCCTGTCATTTAGCTGTCGGTTCATTGTTCTGCGACCCCCCCCTCAGCTCTTGATATCAGGGGATCTTTCACCTATTCGTCCAACCAGAAGCCTTCATGAGACTTCCCAACTTCCTGCTCCATTCCTTATCAATACAGTGTCAAGGCTCTGGGGGAAGTCTCCGTCATGTCCAAACCACCTGATTCATAGGACTGCTTCATTTGTGTTCAACTTGCTGTTGGGGTTTAAAGGTTCAGTGTGTAGAATGTAGTGACATCTACTGGCGAAGTTGCATGTTGCAGCTAAACTGTAAAATTAAACATGGCAGCCTTAATTGTCAAAGTCTATTCCTCCTGTTCACAATAAATATTGTTTTATTCTCATTTGTTTCTCTATTATCTTCTCCTGACTGAAATGTATCTGAAGAACACATCAGCCTTCAAATGATATCTTTGTAAAAATAATTAACCATATACTTGTCCTTATCGAAACAGCAGTGAAACCAAATGGGAGACTTTGTATGTTGATGACATTTATTGTTTTTTGTGGTGCTAACTGGGTCTACACACACACTCAACAAATATTTATACTTTAATTGTCAAGGCAAATTCTACAAATCATCTTATATCTTAATCACACATCCAATAGAAACAGCCTGACACTGTTATTGTCACATTGGGTCACAGCTCCACGTTATTAGAAGGCCTTTTGTCCCTTTGGCTGCATCACAAGTGACCACACTGACCAGAGCAAATGGAAGCTTGTGGTCGTCAGTAGCGCCGTTGTCCGACCAACACTGGACACACTTCTGAACACACTCGCTCCTCTGTGTGAAGCTCCATCCATCACGAGGCCAAGACAGGACCGGAGACCATGGGAAATGAAGCATGGATAATTCTATTAGCGCTGGGACACAAACAATCTGTGTGGAATCAAAGAAGAGGGAAACATAATCCCAGCGGACCTACTTCCTGCTGCATGAGCTGGAGCAGTCCAGCATCGGGCTAAATGTTGCATTCCTGCAATGTACACACACATTCACGCTCAAACACACACAAACAAACACACACACACACACACTGGGCTTCATGCCTGTAGATTACTTCATAAAGTATGGTTCAACTGGTCCATATTTAACATCTATCACTCTGGTATTTATTTCTCACCCTCTTTCTTTCCCTTTTTCTTTCTGCTTTTCGGCCATGTTGGGTCTCGGTTGATGGGGAAAGGCCGAGCACAAAGCTCTCTCGCTGAGGGACCCTTATGGGACAAAGCTGGCTTTCTGGGCTTTCTGCATATATGCATGCCATGCGGACAATGAGGCCTTTATTAGAGCATCCAGCATCTCCAAAACCCAAGCGGCAGGGACGACGGATGAAGGCCGGGAAAGCTGTGACTGACACTGGCCACAAGAGTGTGTGTGTGTGTGTGTGTGTGTGTGTGTGTGTGTGTGTGTGTGTGTGTGTGTGTGTGTTCACTTATCACCTCATGCCTGTGCATGCATGTGTGTCACAGGGGTGTGAAGTGGATGCTCTTGTCCTCAGTCCTTCAGTCAACTAATCAATCTCTACCCATCCGGAGCTCATCCTCAGAGACAGTTTTCTTATGCCATATGGTGTCACAGGGCACGTACGTGGAATGTGTACAAGCCAGTCACAAACTTCACCTTGCCGTCATCGTTCATCTGCATATCAAGCAGGCTGCACAACATGCTGGGGCCTGCGGCTGCAATCAGAGGGAAACACTGCTTCGAGCAAGCCCTCAGACAGTGTATCTTGATGCACTTGACTAACTTTACAATCCAGAAATCAGGCCTCTAGACTGCCGCTATGTGTGTGTGTGTGTTTGTGTGCGAGTGTGTGCGTGTGGTGTTCATTTTTGTGTGCATTTGTGTAGAGTAGAGAGAGAGAGAGCGAGAGAGAGAGAGAGAACGCTCTGTGACTCAATCATGCGTGAAGAGGATTTTCTGTTCAATAGGAGCTGCACACTTGCATACTTGCATTCTAATGACTCCATGTGCATAATCATACAAACAAGTACAGATGCACATGTATGTGTGTGTGAGTGTGAGTGTGTTTTCACAGATCCCACTGAGCGCCACTGTCTCTGCTCTCATGGCGGTAAAACGAGGGAAGACGCAGGGAGAGAGAGAGAGAGAGATAGACTCCATAACTTGTTGAAAAACAGTGCAAGTGAGTGTGTGCATGTCTGTGTGTGTGTGTGTGTGTGTGTTTGTGGTTGCTATATATCATGCATCATATTAGCGATGTCAGATTCACATGTCGACTTCCAACTCCAACCTATGAGGTCTGGATGTGCTATCTCTCTTTCGCTGAACCACGCAGCCGATGCCACATCTTTCTAAATATGCCAGAGCGAGATGAGGAATGGGCAGCATGTTCAGCGCCCCCCCCCCCCCCCCCAGTCTTTTTCCCTTTTTTCCTCACTGAGTCTAATAATATGTTGAAACATTGGTGGAGCTTCCGTGAAATGATAAAACATACTCTCTGTACTTCATCATATATGGTTTGAGTCAGGACAGATAGATGAAGATGAATTCAGTGCATTATCCTGCACCTCTCACACACACATGTGAAACAGTCATCTGGGAGCATCTCTCTCTCTCTCTCTCTCTCTCTCTCTCTCTCTCTCTCTCTCTCTCTCTCTCTCTCTCCCCATCTTTTTTCTCACTCCCTCTCCTTCCGTCTCTTCACTCAATAAAGCTGGAGTTGTTATTCTGAGTGGTAAACATGTGCTAAGGGGTGGGGGGGTGGGGGGGTGGGGGAGTGGGGGGGCGAATGGCTAAGTTTTCTTTTTATCCAATAAAAATGTCTCCTTTCCAGATCGATTGTTGTTGCTAGGAGACTGAAGCATCCTTTGGCAAGGGGCTACAGCTCTCCACGTCTGTTGTTTCCCTCTCCATCTCTCTCTCTCTCTCTCTCTCCCTCTCTCTCTCTCTCTCCCTCTCTCTCTCAATACATCTCCCCCTCTCTTTCACACACACATACACACGCACGCACGCACGCACACACGCGCGCACACACCCTCTCTCCCTCTCGCGCACACACAGGGAGCAGGGGCGCCCATCCTCTCTCCCTCTCAGTGCGACTCCTCCGAGGGATCAGGAGTAGACTAAGTCAAACTTCATGCAGTTTGAGATTTGTGCGCAACCTCCGAAGCCTCCGAGTCGCCGAAGGTAGGTGGAATCTAACACACTCCTCACTGTTCAGGTAGACGTGTTGCGGTCTCGCATTACGGGTTATTAGGCGACATTGTGCAGTGGAAAAATTGTCAGTCCGGCACCGTTCGAGCTGAGCGCCAGCCAATCCTGCGTTGCTGAGCAATTTGCTTTGAACTTTGCGCAGGATTTAAACACCCAGTGGTGCTGCAGGAGCGCGGCTCCCGTGTACCTGGTTTATTCTCATGCATCTTCAGATCGCAGCTTGTGATAAAAAACAAAAACAAAAGAAAACAGAGCTGACAGCAGCTTGATCTCTGCAGCAGAGGCACGGCGGTGAAGGTGCACAAGGTGAAACAAAGAGTGGTGTCTGCGTATTTTACGCAGCGGGGAGAAGTTATTTTGGTACAGGCAGACCGCACCGAGGCATGTCCCGCGGCTTTAGGCTTCCTTAAGGGGGGGACGGGGGGAGGGCATGGGCGGATAGTGCGTCTCTGGAAACAGGCATACAGGTGGATGTGTGGTCACATCAGTGGAGTTACTGCGTTCGTCCCAGAACAGCCACTCGTCATCAGAAGAGCATGGAGCTGTGCTGAAGGTTCAGGATGAGCAGTGTCCACATCCACAGCAGATGTTACAGACCTCAGTCAGTCTGATTCTCCTCAGTTGAGTTGAACATGCAATAGCCAGATCTTGAACTTAGTCCACAGTGGTCCTGCAGATGCCCCACACACATGCTGCTCCAAAATCACTGCATCTGAATTCAGAAGACAAGAGAACATTCCAGGCTCATGTGTTGTTCTCATGCAGAGCAGGTGTGTCCCGCACTCAACAGTGACTGTAGACATACCTTGCCGGTTATTGCCTAGCTGTTGAATAACTTTGTTTGGGTTTACATCAGTGCTTCTCTTCTTAAATTAAAAGCAGAGACGTTGTTAGAATGACACACAGCAGACAAGCCTCAGATGGCTTCCCTCCTTTTTTCTTAGAAAGTGATGTAGGCTCCTGGATCTGAAAATTACGAGTACATGAAATAAATATACCCAAATTGTACGAAATCATGTAGTTATTTTCCTTTACGCCCCCATGGCTGTAATAGTATATTGACATTGCAATGTCAACATCAGCAGATGGGCTCACTACAGTAAGAAAATGAGAATTGAACATGAACTATTCTTAGTGCTCTACAGAGACAGAGAGGAGAACAAACATTTACACAGAGGGGGGGGGGGGGGGGGGGGGGGGCATGTGCCTGTTCTGGTGCATATCTGGTGAATCCATGACAGATAGCAGCAATAACAACGACAATAATAAGTATAAGAATGATGAACAAAAAAATTGTACGTGGCAGTTGTTAATGAAAACTTTGAATAGCGCAAAACTTGCACAATTTTCTTTTCTTTAGGGGTGGGATCAATATATGTGTGTGAGTCCACGTGTGAAATAAAGTTTACTTGCCTTAACATAATAATGTCAGATTTGTTTATTATTTTTCACAATTTTGTAATCTTTCCAAATGTTTTGCCTCTGAACTTCACGACACAATGCAACATATTTGACTGTGTGTTTGTGTTTCCAACATTACGGGTAAATTCATTTGTGTGAATTCACACTAACAGTATGTGCATCCTTCAGTGTGGGTGTGTGTGTGTGTGTGTGTATGTGTGTGTGCGTGTGTGTGTGGACCGGAAGGTCAAATGCGGTGCAGGAGGGAGTTGAAAGTGTGGGAGGGCATTTGGTGGCCTTGTAAAACCTCAAAGAAATGCATAGAGGCCTCCATAGACATGTTTGTGCTTGTGAGTGTGCATGTGTGTTTGGAGCGTGTGCATCTATGAGCGGTCGGGGGACAATGGTCTGCAAGTGGCCTTGAGTTACAGCATTTTCATGCTGGTAAATGTGCTTACACAAGCTTGTGTGTGTGTGAATGTTAGTCAGTGTGCAAAAGGCCTTGTAGCTTCCACACAGCACCAATCAGTTTTAATAGACTTGGCAAAGGAGTTACATGTGCACATATGTGCGTGTGGTGACGGACTTTAGATGTGCAGGCTCGAACGGATGTAGAATATGGTTTGATGGTTTTCCTGATGCGTCAAGGTTTCATTGATTTGAAAGAACATGACTGAAATCTCAGGGACATACTTAAATACACTAAAGAAGTAAAAATGGTCAGGCAATAAAAAAAAATTGTAAAAACATATTTGTCTATGTAAAGGTCACAAAGCGCGTTGTTGATGTGGCGGAGTGGCAGGTACGGTCAGTTTGAATTCATGTCAGTCGCAGTCAAATCTAATACTGAAGTATTTTCCAAGGATAAAAAGAAAGAAATGGTTTCCTTCTATATTTCCTGCAAGACACTCAAACACGTGCCAACACACCTGCTCATAAACCAGGATTACGCAGTAGCACTGAAATTCAAGCGTGTTTAACCACATTTATGCAGAACCAAGCGTCTGGATAAATACCAAAAAAGTGGATTATGCTGTGAGACGAGTGGTTTCATGAAGTTGTGTGGACATTTTGTCACTACTGGTTTCAACCCAACAACTCCAGCCCACCTCTGTGCTCGATGACAGAAAGACCCACAAACCATTTACAGAAAGTTGTCATGCTTACAGGGGGTGACTGTCTGGTACTTAATAGCAGAGCAGTGTCGTATGTGGAGGAGAGATAAAATGTCTTTTGGGTTTTGATTCTGTTTTTATTGTGGTCACATTTGGATCTGAATCCATCCCGGGAAGTCTTTGTAGCGTGGCCTTCTCCATCAAAACTTTGGTGATGTATAGACAGAGCATATATAAATATATAAACCTTAAGTGAGACAATTAATGGTGTGCTGAAAAATATTGTGTCAGATGAAATAACGTAATTAATGGCAGAATAATGGGACATAGTGTTTAGAGCGCCTGGATTTGTTAGAAAGGTTTTTTTGGTATATTTCTTACTTTCATGTACTGTGATGCACAGTTTGGTCGTCAATGATATACTTCTGGAGGTTTAGCCCAAGTACTATTTTCAAAATAGATGGAGAGGCGTTTGAAGTCTATGGTGTAGTGCTTACAGACTACTTTCTGATAATAAGCACTGATAACCGGGAGACAGACAGGTGAGGTATAAACTTTATTGATTTTTACTGACGGTTCACTGGCCCACTGATTCCTCCTGGCTCTGCTGATGACCACTCCGAGATGACAGACAGGTCAGTGTTTGTTGTTAGAAAGGGAGCATAGGAGAGAGAGAGAGAGAGAGAGAGAGAGAGAGAGAGAGAGAGAGAGAGAGAGAGAAAGTGGCTAAGTGAAGAAATGGCACAAAATACTTTCATTCCCTGGTCCAGGTTATTAATCTGAAACACTTCAGTAAAAGATTTGGTTAGCCAAGTTTGGCTAATAGTAGCACTAGTAGCTTTGGTTCCTTGCAGGTTCATATCCACATGGTTGTGCTGACTGCCAAACCACGCTGCTTTTACAAGATGACATCTGTCCCACTTTCCACCCTGCGTCTTTACAACACTCGCGGATTAGTGCAGGGAGACGGTAGCAGCCCAGTCGAGTGGCATTTGGCTGAGAACATCTTAGTTGTACATTATTGAAAGATTAATAATTGGTTTAACAAATCAACATTTCTGCTGCCGCCTAGCAAGATAGAAACAATAATAATTTTGCTGACTAATCGTGCACATCCATGCTTAAAAATGCTGCATTCAAAATTGAAGCAGCATGTTACTTTGAACTCAGGGATCCTGGTAGTTATGTGCAGTGCTGTCTGCAGTCTAAATATACATATGGTTTGTAAACATAATTACTTCACAATTCATTTATTGCAGTTAATGGTAATTGTTTATTTACTTAGAAGACTTTGTGTTAGTAAACCTACAAATAGTAAAATGTCCATCAGAACAACTATGACTGAGATATGGCAAAAAATACAAATACTATTATTTTGCTTTTTACTTTGGACCATTTCTTTGCTTCTTTGGCGTGATTTAGAACAATCATCCATTTTATATTTTTAAATATAATCAAATACAAGCTGCTTAATGTTGTTGTCCATGGTGCTGAATTCATTTCATTTGTAAACCCAAATCTGTAATAAATACAAAAGAATAAAATGTATAATCATCGCATTAAGTAATGCATTTTTCAGCCTATTCAGAATCATCAACTCAATTATCAAGTCATTAAAACAAATCTCCACAAAATATAATGTTATAGGTTTATATAGTCCTTCTAATATTAGTGTAGAAACTTTTTACGTTTGTAAAAGTGTTCATGTGTCTCTGTAAGATGGTTCTCCAAAGCTCCTTGTACATTTTTTTCGATTAAAAACTTTGAATAAGAAGCATTATCATTACCTGCCAGTGCCTACCTGTCTGCATATGTTGTCAACCACCATAAGGCAACTGATAGATATGTCATTTTCTCATCTTCCCTTACTAAAACCAAAGTCTCCGGTAAGTCAAACTTTATGTAAATCAATTCAATCAATCACACATTGGAACTATTTTTTAATTTTCTGAGTCAATTTCTAGACACATATCTAATATTTTCAATCAGGCATTATTTCTAAAACTTGAACTAAACGCAGATGACACCATCCTTTATTCCTGAGGTAGTTTATTAGGTTGACTACAATCTGAAGCCTGAAGAAAAAAACAAAAACTTTATCATTAGCAATGTGGGGTGAGCTGCAGCTTCTTATTTTTAGCTGGTGCTTAATAAACATCTGCTGATGGTTTATTGTAGCAGCTGTGAAGGCAGGCTAAACTCCAACATGTCATCAGTTTGTGAGCGCTGTGCTCACCACTGGCGAGACGGGACAAAGATAGTTGGTGAGAGCAGAACCACCACTCTGCCACACAACTGTATTACAACAGAACTGAACGCTTCTGCAGCGCCAACAAATCCAACAGTGAGTGAAATGTCTTGAACTGCCTTATAAATTAATACAAAAACAAGTATTCAAAAAAGGTGTGTGAGATGAGGTACTCTGCAGATGTGGTATTTCAATGTGTCACATACACAGACAGTTTAGGTAAAGGTAAATGAAATATGGGATCAGACTCATTATTGGCAAATAATCAATATTAAAAGACTCAGATTGGAACTGGGACAGAAAAAGATTGCTCAGCACATGCCTCATCAGACAGTGGAAATAAAGTGTGTGCGTGTGTGTTTGTGTTTCTGTGTGTGAGTGCTCTCGGTGGGGGAGCAATCAGGATGCAGGGCTCACATCGTGTCATGTCTGTCAGCCGATGGACGGGGCCATCGTCCATCAGCCCAGCTCTAATCAGGGATGTTATTTATGGGTGTGGGGGGGGGGCATGGCCTGCAGCTCGAATCCTTATAGATGCCGTTTATTACTCTGTATTAATATAAGTCGATGGAGATCGTTATGAGCCATATAACCTTTGCCCTCTGTACCCAGAAAGAACTGGCCAGTGAGGAGGTTTATTCATAAAGTTCTTTTACAAAAGCTTCTTGGAAAGGTGGTAGTCATTGCACTCATTCATAAACGTGGCTCACCCTGCATCTGCCAAAACGTTATACTGAGTGAGCCAGATCTGCTTCCTGGGATTATGCCCTGCATACTTCAACAAACCTTTAAATTGACCTCCACAGAGTTAATGCCAGGGTTTCAGTTATAATTGTATCGTCTAATTGTCATTGACAATTCTAACACTTACTTTGTAACATTTTTCATTTTTATTCTTACATTGTGTTAATTGATACAGTCATATCTTATACTTTAATTATGGGTTATACCTTAAGAATGTGGCAAATGAGGGCTCTCTATCAAAGCATCCTCTAAAGTTACAAGTGATTGAATGAATGAATGAAAGACTTTTTAATTTACTGCAACAGGTGTTTGTGGTTGGAGGTATCCTGCAGTAGATGACTCAAATTAAATTCTCTTCCTGTCAAAATTATTTAAGACTACTGTCGCTCCACTCCACATGTTTCTCACACTGTCTTTGCTCCGTTGAAGAAACAGGGAAGTGTCGGGAAGTCGCTGCTGTTTTCCCACAGCTCACATCTCATCAGTAGCAACGGTCACAACACACATTGAGCTGCCTACACACACACACACACACAAACAGCGTTAGAACTCCACCGTCTGTTCCCTGACACCCTTCCTTTCCTTACATGCGGGGACATTGACACACACACATACGTACACTCAGGGGTGGAGGCAGTGAAAGGGCATTGGTATGTACAGCTGTGATGGTGTGTCTCAGAGAAAGATCAGACTCTTCAATAAATGATGAGCTTGAGGAGGGAAGTAGTGTGTGTGTGTGTGTCTGTGTGAGAGAGAGAGAGAAAGAGAGAGAGAGAGAGAGAGAGAGAGAGAGAGAGAGAGAGAGAGAGAGAGAGAGAGAGAGAGAGAGAGAGAGAGAGAGAGAGAGAGTGGCTTACTGGTAATTCAGTGACTAGTATCGATACAAAGTGATATACTTGAAAGTTACAGGGGCATGAAAGACAGAACGTATACTTTTTGTGTTATAAACTTATATATACATAATATATAATATATACCAAACAATGGAAGAGTTAATGTTTTCATTTGATATATTTTTGACCCATTGCTTCAGGCTCAAGCCCCATCACTAAAACCAAGAGGTACCAATAGAATAGCAGCTTCCCTCCTTATTCAAGCGATGTCAAAGTTCCATTGTGTCACGTGTTTTATCCATTGTGATTGGAACACTAAATGTTCGTCACATGAATTTATGAATGGAGTTTGTTTATTTTCACCAAAATGGCCCAACACCCGAGGGATTACAGAGCAGACAATAATATCCAACCCAAATAAATCCTTCCGGCAGTTGACGTTCACATTTAAAAGGAAAACAAATCATTGCTGCATACAACATGTGTTTCTAATCACGAGGACAAACGAGTGTTGCACATAAACAGAAAGTAGAGTTATAGCAACAACAAAAAGTCACATAGTTCCCATTTATTTAAGTGGTCTGACAAGTTTGTATTTGCATTACACAATTACACCTGACTACATGTGTGCTGCATTGTTTGCAAAAGTGTAAACGTATTATTAATACAAACCTGTGACTGTTATCCCTCAGATTCAGGAAGGCAAAAAAACATTTTCGATTCTAGCAAGACAAAAATACAGAAATACTTTTAATTAACAGAAGTTTTGTGTTTTGATTTATTTGCTTAGCTTTTAATTTAGCAGTGACAACCCTATGGTTAAAAAAATGACGGAGCCCACATGTCTATGCCTTTTTTTGTTTGGTTGCATTGTTTTTGTGGAGGGTGTTATTATTTGTGGCGGCTTCCTCCCAAAGTCCAACGACATGCAGATTGGGGTTAGGTTAGTTGGAGAGTATAATATCATGTGTGAATGTGAATGGCTGTTTGTCTCTGTATTTGGGCCCTGTGATGAGCTGGAGACCTGTCCAGGGTGGAATGATAGATGGGAGGATAGATGGGTGGATGGATGTTCAAGAAACACCCATGTACCACATCCATCCTTTTTGACATATGCAGATAATACATGCTTCATACGACTTGCACTGCGGTGGAGATAAACACTCACCCAATTATGATCAGGACAAATCCATGGGGGTGATGGGAGCAAGTCAAAAAGTTAGCATATCATTTACATTCCAATGATTAGTGAGGGCCGACAGCTGTAATTGGTTTCCATGTGTGACCGCCGAGCCTGAAACAACTCAAACCAGCTAACACTATTCAAACCTATAAGTCTCCGTCCAGACCAATTATATTTATTCCTCTAACTGTCTGAGGCATATGCTGTGGTCAATACTGTCCATTACTCTCCACCTGTCCATTGTAGTGCTCTGTACAACTTGTATCGACTGCAGCGAAGCCAGACTGACGGGGTGTGAACATGAATTAAGTAGGATGCAGCAGCGCTCGTGCCGTGGCAAGGTTGACTGATGCTCCACGATGACTCCCAGGGTCATTACATGACAGTTAAGTTGATCGATGCCGTCCACGGAGGGGTAATTCTCCTTCTGACAGGCCCGCCGCCCTCCACAGCGATGAAATGTGGATTGATGAATGCTTTCACACATTTTCCCAACACTGGTCTGTTTTTGGGCTGAAGGGTCATTTTTTTTAATCACACTGTGCGGGGGGGAACCACCAACACGGGGCACTGGAAATTCAATACGAAGACATGACAGATACACCTACAGCTTATTTGTACAACACTGTAGATTAAAATCTCAATTATTTACCGTTTTGGTCTGAAAGATGTCAGAAAGACATTAAGAATATTTTTATGATGCCTTCAGTATGAGCGAACAATCCTACAACCCAAACATATTCAATTATAAAACTGCTGATAATTGGAATTTCTGGCTTGATATATGACTTGAACAAACAAGGGATTTGAAATTCAATCAACATTACTGATGCAATTATTTTTCTATTTGATGGTCCACGTGCTCAGGATCAGTCTTGGAAGTGTCACTGTAGTAAAATGGACTGTGTAAAATAGACCTCACTCCAACCGCGGTGCTCAAAGGTTCAAAGCTCTTCTAGTAGACTAGAGAATGCCTTTGGAGTACCCACTGTACATGAGAGCACAGTAAAGTCTGTCTCTTGCATAGGTTGATCCAATTTCATCAACAATGTTCTTCTTTATCTGCTTTGCACCAGCATGTGGACTCGGCTGCGGAGCTCGAGTTCTGCTGAGCAAAGATCAATGGTTGTGTCGTTTGAACTTTTCGATTTCAGCCGTCTTCAAGGTTCAGGGAATCAATTCTCTATGTTTCCAGCGTGCAGCCTTTAACCTTTGAACCCTAATTCAAGTCAGGACATGGACTGATTCATCAATACAGCAACAGGATGTTGTCTGTGGGACTGTGTAAATGGAGCATGGATAGTCAACTGACATCGCAGAAGCTGATTTATTGATTTTGATTGCTAATAGGTGATAAACGGAGATCTAATCCAAGCTAGTCTTTGTCACCCATTTGTCCTGAGGTAGCGGCCTGCATACCCTCCTGTGTGGAAGCCAGTAAGTGGAATTAATCATTAAACGCTTTCACTCGATTTGGTGCAGGTTTAGCCAGACCTTCAATTCAATCAAATTAAAAACCCCATTAATTTTATTTCTGTCATCAATGAATAGACAGAACCTATTAGAGGTACTTCTTATAACACTGTGTGTTTGCCCTGAAGGGGAATTCTACTATTTTTCAACCTGGGCCCTATATGTATAAATGGGGTTGTGTAAATGAATGGTACTTTCAAAAACTTTTAGAATCAGTCCGGTACATTGGCTCCGCCAGCAGACGTGACACCATGACAGTAGCTACAATGTTATCTAATGGGGCAACTGCGACACTCCAGTAAATATCCAGTTAAAGGGCTTTTTTCACCAATAAAAGTTCAGATGGTTAATCTGGCCTCAAGACTGGCTGGAACTAGTCTTTTAAGTTGTTCCGCCGTTCTGTTTTTTATCTTTCTGTCCTATTTATGGATCATCAGTCTTTCTTGCCTAAAACGCACTCTGTAAATAATTAATGGTCACGTCCCATTGCTCCCATAGGAGTGTCAGAAGTCTGGGAAACCATGTCACACATGCACACACACACAAACACTATAGTTTGGGAGGGTCAGAATGAATCAATTAGTTTTGATTCAGTTTGTTTTTATGGCCCTACTCTCCAGAATAGCGAGGAAGCGACAGAAGAAGAAAGAGATGATGAAGGGGAGAAACACTCAAAGCAATTGGTTGAATCAACTGATAAACCTGTGACAGTGTGCATGTCTAATAAGGAGTCTGTTGTTCTGTAATAACAAAGCGTCTGACAGCCCACCTCCCATCGCTCTCTTGCTATGAATTGGAAAAAGACCTCGCACACACACACATAGACACACACACACACACACTCATACAGTGTCTCCCCATGCTGCGAGAGTCACTGATGCAGCTGGGCTGCACAACAGACAGATAAACAAGCACACACAAACACACTTGAACACACACGCGGAGGAAAGAAACCACACAGACACACACACAGGGCTGAGTTGTGCGGCTATCTCTCCTCTCAGTGTTCGGCGGTCCATCGACCCTGCATGGCTGCGCTCAGCTGGATACGTGTCATCCACAGCAGGGCTGCCTGTTAGGAGGGAAGAGCGAGGGCCGTGCGGGGTGTAAGGGAGGTGGAAATAAGTGGGGAGGGTGGAGGGCCAGCGAGGGGAGAGGGAGGGAGAGAGTGGGGAGGAGGAGGGGAGAGGATGCAGAGGTGATGCCATATGGAGGAAACACAGAAGATGAAACACGGCAAAGCAAAGGAAGAGTGTGTGGTGGTGCACGCTGCCCGTACCCGCTGACTCCCGATTTGTGCCGGGTCAGAGGTGAAATGGGGTTGTCTGTCAGATGTTGCGCTGCATCACAGCTCCCAGTGAGCGGGGTCAGCAGTGAGCCTCCTGCCCGTCCGGATCCTATCTCCGCTCCGTGTGTTGACAGTCGGGTTGTTTGCAGGCTCTCGTTCACTCACCCACTGAACCCTGTATGTCGCCCGTCTCTCTTAAATAGGTGTCTGTGGTGATGTTGCCATGTGCCAGCTGCCATCTGCCCTTTTCCTTCTTTATTCAGGTAAGACATGTAATTCCTTTGTAATGTGTCTATGTAAATATTTGTTTTTGTAAAAATGTCATGTTTTTCCTTGGAGGGATATTAGGAAGGAGTAAATAAGTATAAGCGAGTATTTTGACATTTTGGGGAAAAGACATATTTGCCTTCATGCCAAGAGGTAGATGCAGGTATATACAGTTAAACAGAGCCTGGCTATATGCACAGGTAACAAAATCCACCAACAATCCTCTCAAGTTCATTCAAACCAAAGTTTCTCCAAAGCAGTGGTCTCCAACCTTTTCAAGCACCAGATCACTTTTTAGTTCCAAACGTAAGCTGAGCTCAACCGCCCTGATATCTTCCACAAAACCCACTTACAAGGATCATAGTTATTATTTTTGTACGAGCATAAATATACATAAAGAAAGGCAGTTATGATCTATTATGATTTATCTTTTCAATGTACATTATTCACATTAATATCAATTCATATTTTACATTTGTTCAGAGCATAATATTTATCTTCTCTGTTCAACAATATGTTTTGCAGAGGACCTGCTACTGCAGCACAATGTTTTTACATAGGCTTTGCATGGATTATGGCTATAAATAGGACTGTTTGCTTGTTTAGAAGCAGTCCTGTATATTCAAATAAATACTAGTGCTATAAATTACGAAGTCATTAATCTTCCGCTGCAGATAAACTTGCAGCACTGCCGCCAGCAGCGGGGACACAGCGCGTGTGAACAACAGACACGCAGCTGGTCTGTGGCACAACCACAGCCAGTGAGTCCAGAGAGTTACAGGGATCGACAGTGAAGGCAGTCAAGATCGACTGGTTGGTGACCGAGGCACTAAAGGGTTTGTGTGCTGATATATTTCTCGCAGTCACCTCCTGTTGTCTCCACTGGTTTGGACTCAAAGTCAGAGTTGCCAGCCCCTTTTAAACCTCACTTTATTGGCGTTCAATTACACTGGATTGAACGATTGATTCTAGATAGCACGATGGCGTTCCAGAATCAGTGGCGTGACGTGAAACACAACAGCGTTGGCCTCTGTCCCGCCATGATGGCTCTCCTCTTTTCAACCAGACATCGATCCGGCTTTGTGAATACCTGTGCCGTCCCCCACCCCCCACCCCGACACACACACACACACATACACACACACACACACACACACACATTTGTACTTCATCTTGTGAGGACACTCATTGATGTAATACCGTAACCATCACACTAAATGCCTAACCCTAACCCTGAAACCAAGTCTTAACCCGCAAACAGCCCATTAAAAGTGGATCCGAAAATGAGGACCTCACTCTGTAGGCTGTCGGCTATAGATGTTGCTCACAAAGATATCTGATCAAGTGCACACACACACACACACACACACACACACACACACACACACACACACATACACACACAGACCAGTGTTTTGCAAATCCAACATTGTAGGTAATTTAAACTACAATGTGACTCTTTCAGGTTCGGCGAAGCAACCCCTCAGTCTGAGCCGCTTTTTTACCTTACATGTATACATATACAATATATTGACAAATGCTAATAATCATGAAGAAACACCAACCAGATCCCAAGTCCTGATATAAGTAGACCACAGCCACTGTTTGCCTCTGTGGTGGAGAATTTCTGAGTTGCCGTGGTATTTGAGTTTTTAAATCTGGGCCCCCACACCACAAACCGTTCAACGCAAGTGGCTTTAGGAATTGATCCTTTTACAGTGTCCACGGTTGTCTGGGTTTGACTTCGTGACTGCAGAGGTTGTAAGTGCAGTGGTGTTTGGAAACTGAATCTCAAATATTGGACGTATAGAGCTTCAAAGCTATTTTAATGTTTCAGACTTAAAATCAAGGCATTGATGCTGTTTCTTTGACAGAAGAAGGAATTGAGGTTCACCTCTGTGCCGTGTGTATGTTTAGCAAGTTTCAGGTCTCAGCACTTTGATTTCCATATACCATGAGCCGACATCATCTGTAGCCAGTGGCTTCCGGAAAGGAAAGCAAAATACTTTCATCAGCCACTTTTAAGCCTCATCAGCCTTTTCGTTGGAAAATCAGCTGTAGTTTACTCTCTGATAAAGATGCTTACATGCAAATAATATAACAATCTTTAAAAGGCATGCAATATATTAATAGGCCAAGCACAATGTCATTCACTCTGTAATAATTTTAGTATTTTAAAGACATTTTTCTATAGTGTGCTTTGCTTCGTTAGAATGAAGCGGACACCTTGAAAAAATGCCAGAAGACTTTATTCCAGACATTTCTCGGAAATTTAGTTCATTAGAGTCTCGGCCCCATAAAAATGATTTTGTATCCTACAACACGCATGCCCATGTTTTTGTGCTTGGACACAAACACCCAGACACCCACAAAACCACATCTCCAGCTTTGTTGTTGTGAGCTTGATACAAAGTTCCCCTGTGTGACGTTTTCTTTAGACACATAATAATGTTGTAAAAGCTTATTTTCTTGGAACTCCGGCTATTTCAGTGGAAATCATTTAGAAAGAAATCTACTTTTCCTCTCCGATGCACAAACACACCTGGGACATGCATATATCGAGCATGTGTGACAGCTTGGAGAATAAATATACAACTTTCACGGACTCCATCAACGTCCCTCCCCAGAAACAGACATTGGGTTAAATTATGTGTCCATCAAGTGTGTGTCAGGTCGTCTCCTGGCGGTTTTTGACAGGAAACAACTTTTTAACGCAGAGTCAACAGGGACAAGAGTGACTTTAAAACACCAAATCAGGATATTTCAGTCAAACTTTAGTCATGATGGGGTATAAGTACTCCTTTCTATGATAAACATTTACAATCGTCAATATATTTATTTGTCTTCTGTCTATTAATTTGAAAGAGAGGGAAGCTAAGACATAGAAATAGTTTGCTTTTAGGTCAAACCCTTAGAGAACAGGTGTGTGTGTGTGTTTTTGTGTGTTTTTGTGTGTGTGTGTGTGTGTGTGTGTGTGTGTGTGTGCTTGTGTGTGCGTGTGCTGGTGCTGGTGGGTGGGCGGGTGTTTGTCTGTACGTGTGTCATATTATAGAGCAGAGAGGTATAGGTATGGCAGCTGCCTGAAGAAAAATCTTAGCTGCCTGCATCTAAGAGAAGCTTTCATCCTCCTACCTGCTTACTGAAAAGGAGAGGCATACACTCTGACTCTCTCTCTCTCTCTCTCTCTCTCTCTATCAAGCACTTAAACAGGGTTTAAGCTGATGCCGGCAATCAACAGAAATTTAAACCACACTCCTTGGTCAAGATTGATCTTCATAATCAAAATGTCAACCTCCAACTTCAGTCTATTCTCTCTTGAGGACGGCAAAGGAGACATGAGAGAATTTAGAAGCAAACGATCCTACTCGAAGGCCCTGTGAAGTGAAAGATACATTTTCCCAGTTTTAATCCCTGTGTTAATTGTTCATTTATCTCTTGTTAGATGTCAATAAAATGTAAAAAAGTCAATATAGTATTTCCATATCGAAATTCTTGTTGTTTCTCTTCCTGTAAAATGCTTCCAAATGTTTGATGACTCATCCTGATCTCAGGGGTGTTTACTAATTTTGGATAAGATGAAAATGCAGCGCCAGCTTAGAAATCTACTGTATGTATGGACTCACTAATCAATCCATATCTGGTGAGGGGGCATAGTGGACATTTAGCTTTTTAGGGACTTTACTAGAATCAAAATGCATTCCACCTGTCCATGGTGTACCCCTCCTTTTGTCCAATGTCAACTGGGATTTGCTCCAGCCCCCCGCTACCCTCAGGATTATCCCTATAGATGCTGGATGGATGGATGGATGGATATATAACACTGACATCCATTTCTTGGGACACAAATGCTTTTTGTTACAGAATTTATAAAAAATATATAAACACTTAAGGAAAGTGAGACTAATGTAAATATGTGTTATACAAGATATTATCTCCTGCAGCTCAGTCTTGGATTTGTTTGGCATCCAAGAAACGACATCAAATGTGGTTGCAATAAAAGTAAGATGAAAGAAATAAAAGGAATTAAAACAACACAGTAGTACCAGAATTACAAATGGCATGTTAAAAATGCTTACCTTTAAAAAAATGATTGACCAGTGATTTAAAGTTAGTGACTTGGCGAGTCCCTAACTAGCCAAGTCACTAACAGAGAACCCATGTCACGACTCCGAAACAGCAGCATCATCTACCTTCATCTGCGACATGCCATGTTTGTTGACAACTTCACCAGCTCCATTATCTATTGAAACATTTGTCTCCCACTAAAGAGGAGGTGGAGAATGTTATTGAGCGACACAGTCGAAACACACAGTGATGTATCTAATTGAGTTGAAAGTGACGATAAGCAGCATGAACTGTTGTTGGCCTCAGTGTTAAAATTATGCAGAAAAGTGGGGGAGCAATAAATCTGATAAACACGCACACACACACAAACGCATACGCACACACACCTCGGGGTATGAACTCATGGGTGAGCAGAGAATTGTTGGAACAGATATCAGATTAGAGAAGCTTTTCTGATCTGTGGCATGAGAAGGCTGGGCTCATGTATCAACCAGCCATCTAAACTGGTTAATCCTGATACAACCAGGGGCAATCACACACCCACTCACACTGACACACACACACACACATAGAGACAGGAAGATGTAGAGGAGGGGCAGGTTGGAGAACAGTGGGGTACAATCTCCAAACAATTCCTCATCCCTTTTAGTCATGGCCTGGCTTTGGCTGTGAAGCGGAAACGTCTTTGAGCCCTTGTTAACAGTGTCCCTGAACTCCACTAAAGGTCCACTTAGCTGTCTCTATACTTTATCGTAACACTTACAAAAGTGTTTCATTGTCCAGCGTCTGACAGCTTTGCCATATGTAATGTGTTGGACTGAGTTGTGTCTCCATTCTCTCCTCTTCTCTCCGAGCAGGACTGATGTCCAGATGGTGTGCCCCTCCATGTGCCGCCCACTTCAGCTCTCCCTGACTTTTTCATGGGCCACGAACCGACCCAAGCATTCACGGCCACTTGATTTAACCCGACCAGTCACTGCACTCCTCACCCTCAACCCCCCGCCCCTGACCTTCACCCTCTGCCCCTCCGTTCCACTCAAGTATCAGTCCTAACCCTGCCTCAGCCCAAAATGGTGGCCCGCATTCCCGCTCTGGTCTTGGTCATGATGTGTCGGGGCGTGCTGCTCTCCGTCGGAGACCCGCCTCCTCCTCGCCGAGAGATCCGCATCGAGGGCGACCTGGTGCTCGGCGGCTTGTTCCCCGTGCACGAAAAAGGGGGCGGCATGGAGGAGTGTGGCCGCGTGAATGAGGACAGAGGGATTCAGAGATTGGAGGCCATGCTGTTCGCCATCGACAGAATCAATATGGACCCGTCTTTGCTGCCTGGCATCTCCCTCGGTGTACACATCCTGGACACTTGCTCCAGAGACACCTACGCACTGGAGCAGGTTAGTATACACTCAAAAAGAGAGGATCCAGGAACGTGTTGGATTTACTTTCCACATTTTAAATTGACGCTGCCTGCCATCTTCGTAAAATAGAAAATACCTTTTTGGATAGCGTCAAACTTTCTTACCGAATGCAGGAATTTGAGATGGAATTACACAATGGAAAAAGATAATAAATAATGTAAAATAAATCAAAGATGAATTGGCAGCAGATTGCAGTCTTTGCTTCTCACCATAAAATATTTGAATGATGAGGATGTTACATTACATTACATTACATTACTTTACTGTAATGTTATTACAATGGCAACTGAATTATCAAAGAGAAATGGTCCATTCAGACAAAAATAATAAACTTGCATAATTGACAGCACGCTAAACGTCTAACCAATCAAATTCAAGTATCGGTTGATGCCGCCCACGATGGTGATGATGATAGGAGAAAGCTTTCATATGCACAAGATGCTGCTGATGCTGTTTAAAGATGGTCCTATTCAAAGATATATATGCCCAATATATATCATTGGTATATTACAGCATTAAACCACTTATATAAAACTATGTTATGTTATTTGAACAGTACAATTTGGAGATCTTATTTTTGTTTTGCACTTTGTTCTGTTGACGCTGCATTTACCAGCAAATGCTGATGAGACTTCTCGAATGCAGCACAGCTCACACCGAGTTGCTTTATTAGCTATTTGTTCTCTCGCGTCGGGCAACTTAAACTTCTCCTATAAATTTCACACCTAAAACTGCTGCTCTGCTGGAGAGGTGTCAGGCATAAAATACAAAACAAGTAATGTTTCCATCTGAAGTCAAATGCAACTATAAGGTCTCATTAAAAGATAATGTTCAGGTGAAGTAAATGCATCTCGTAATTCTCTTTATCCACTCTGGGAAAAAGGGACCTTGCCTCAAATGATAACAGAAATAGAAATAGAAATTTGGGATTAGGGAAATGAGCCGGATACAAAATAAAATAAAGAAGAAAAGAAAAGCACTTACCCCTCAGTGATTGTTATCTTCAGAAGACGATTGTATTTTTTTTCCCGAGCTATTAAAAGAGGATGCATCCAGGGAACTTAGACAATGAGCTTTTGAATGCACAAACCCTGGATTCTTGACATAGGGTCCCTTAAATAGGTTGTATGTCTGTTGGCTGTTTGCACACAGCAGAAATATGTTATAATGTCCCTGAGTCTCACATTTAGACCCTGTACTGAAAGCCTTTCAAGAGCCCCTTCAAAATATTCAAGAAAAACTATCAATCAGTTGTGTGTACATGTATACGTGACAGATTTTTTTACATAAAGAACATAAATCAGGGGCTGATTTGGAATAAATAGATTATACCATATGCTTCACCGTACACGCTGCCGGGGGATTCGATTTATGTGCTTGTGTTATAGGCTCTGGAGTTTGTGAGAGCCTCCCTCACCAAGGTGGACGACACCGAGTTCATCTGTCCCGACGGATCGTACGCTCTGCAGGACGACAGCCCACTCGCGATCGCCGGCGTCATAGGAGGATCCTTCAGCAGCGTCTCCATACAGGTAACACACATACGGCTCGATGTAGGAGGGATATTGCAAAATGTATTTTAGGACTATGGCACTCTGTAGATCGATTCGCTCTGCCAAGGCCCAGCAATTCCCTTAATTGCTGCACCACATGGTACACACTCATAGATTTCAGTTCCCTAAATATGCCTGATTTTGTTTTATCAAGATCCATGAATTTAATTAAAATCCTGGATGTTCCCCCCGATCGAGATCTGTGTGTTGTTGCTGAGGAACAAACAAACAATGCAGATGAAAACATAAGCTCGTGGAGGAAACCATCTTTATTTGCTTCCTTGGTTCTTTGGGTTCATTTTACTCGTCTTTGCACAAGTTGCGTGATCTAGAGTGCAAAGGCTAAGTTCCAGTGACATGGCAGTGGCAGTATGTTGTCGTGTGTGTACTTGTTTCCTGGAAGTCTCACTGGTGTGTCCTGTGTGTTTCCCCAGCTCTTGTAGCACTTGTGACAGAGCTCTACAATTTGCATAGTTTAGCATAAAACCTCCTTCTCCCTTTACTCCTCTGTGTCTGCACAAAAGCCTCCTCCTATCAGTCCTTAAATCCCTAATCTCAGCGACTGTCTTCTCTTCCTCTTCTTCTTCTTCTTCTCTCTCTCTCTCATCCTCTGTATTTCTTTCCTTCTGTTACAGTCCCTTAAATCTTTGCGCTCCTCCTTCTCATCCCTGGCTATACTTTTTCTTTTTTCCTCTCTTTTATATTCATTCTGAGGCGTCCCTCCGGGCTATTTGGTGAGAGCTCAGTGTATGCTGACCTCAGCCCCCTTCTTCTCATCCTCCTCCTCCTCCTTCCTGGGGCAGCCATTGTTAACACATCTGCTCTGTTTCTTGTCCTTCATCAAACATAATTATCCTTTGTTTTCTGTTTTCTCGTTGCCCTCTGTGGCCGTTGCTGTTGTTTTTACCTGCCTTTTCTGAGGGCATCGCTGTTTACAGGACCTGAACTGTGCTCTGCTGCCTTATCTCCTGCCAGTGAAGCTAATCCAGCTACACCTTTGTGCTCACTCTACTTGGCCGGTCCGTCTTTTGCCTCTTAATGAAGTCACAGGGAATTATTTAATGTTTAATCATGCACAACTAAACTCCATTGTCTCGAGGCCATTTACATAGCAGGCAGTGTTCGCCCCTTACGTCCGCACACGTGTGTGTGTGTGTGTCTCTCTGTGTGTCTGCGTGCGTGTGTGTGTGACTTGCATTCCAAGCAGAAAACACACACCATCCCTCCACTGCACCAGTTTTCCTCCTCCTTCCCTTTCATTTTTCTCTTTACTTGTCTCTCATATTGAGCCCATTGCAACAGTGCGTCTCCCTTCGCTCTCTCAGCAGCTTTTACTGACAAACTAAACTGTCTGTGTCCCTGTAGACAGACCCCATAACTAGCTGTGGTCATTGTTCAGTGGAAGGTGATGGAGCAATGCGGTGGAATTCTGCAGCGTGACCTTCCCCGACATTTAAGTCAACTGCCACCTAAAAACCATAAAACTCTTAGCAGCTGCCTGAGTGTGTGTGTGTCTGTTTGTGTGTGTGTGTGTGTGTGTGTGACAACCTGTCCTCGTGCACGTCAGTATATGTATGCAAGTGTGTTTTCTAATCTTCTACATTATTAGTCTAATGAGATTCCGACATGTTGTCAAAACAGCTCATCAACTGAGCTGCGAATGAAATATAGAGAAGCCCAGAGTGATGCGCTCTAAAAGGATTAAACGGAGGCAAGAACTGAATGGCTGTGTACTTTATGTTGTGTATTTGCGCGTGCATGTTTGAATGTGTACGTTCACATGTCTTTGTGCGCATGAGTGTGTGTAGCAATTCGATTTCTACTGTTTGTTTCAACGTCTGTGACTAAAATCGTAATGAAGCAAATACGAACAAACCCCAATCAACTGTAAAAGGGAATATTATATGGACATCAGTAGACCCCAGATGATGTCCATCACTAATGCATGAGTCAGTTTGTGTGAGTCTGTGTGTGTGTGAGGTATGTGCGTGTGTGCGTGTGTTATCTATTCCTACACTTGCTGAATTGTCTTTTATCTTTAAATAAGCACATTATCCATGAAGGAATTTCTATCACTAACAACCCTATAAATATCTTCCAATTTTCCCTTTGATGAAAAAAGTACATTGAACGAAGGATCATTTCAATAATTTGATGGTTCTTATATATTTCTTGTTTTTGTCAATATGCTAACAAGTTTTGATCAAACTTTGATAACTTACTGAAGAAGTTGAAACATAAGAAGATTTGAAAGAGAAACATAAAACACCCAAGGCATTGCCATTCTAGATCAGGATTCAGAATCAGGAATTATTCGTCACTTTCTTTAACATCGTCAGATATAGAATGTCATTGATTTCTAAGAGAATAATTCCTGGATCCTGATGAAGAATATCTGAAAAGTTAAGGGGGAATTATGTGTGTGAATTTATCTTCAGATCCAAATAACAATCTGGATCCATTGAGTTAAAATATGGTTTCAGAAGGGGACTGTTTGGCCTTGGGGATGATAAAGGTTCTACTGAGTCCCGACATGTTTAGTGTCGTCCACATTGTTCCTCATTAATGTCACTTCTCCATCTCTGCCCTCAGGTTGCCAATCTTCTCAGGCTCTTCCAGATCCCTCAGATAAGCTACGCGTCGACGAGCGCCAAGCTCAGCGATAAATCCCGCTATGATTACTTCGCCCGCACCGTGCCCCCTGACTTCTATCAGGCCAAGGCCATGGCAGAGATCCTGCGGTTCTTCAACTGGACATACGTGTCCACCGTGGCGTCGGAGGGGGATTACGGTGAAACGGGTATAGAGGCCTTCGAGCAAGAGGCCCGCATGAGGAACATCTGTATCGCCACTTCAGAGAAGGTAAAGGGTGTATTCAATAGAACGTTTTTTTCTGTGGTTCGATCTGCATGAATATGAAACACCACTGCTCAAAGCTAAAAAGCAGAACTTTTTAATCTGGAGTGTCATACTGATTTATGGCCGGAAGCTGCACCAGTAACAATGAACAAGGCGCTAAAATTGCGCTTTGTCGTCATGTCTTATCTTGTCTTACACAAAATGGGGTTTATATTACACTGGTGTTATCAGTTGTGAACCAGAAAATGAAAGCTTATCTCCAAGAACTCATTCCGGATGCTTTCACAGTCACATTTTTCATCTCATTTGCTACTGAATGTTAGTATGAGGCCGAAGTAAGGAATGCATTCTGCTTTCTTCCTTTTTAATCATACTGATAAACAGATGAACATATGGATCTTTAGCTTATTTGCGGGTAGGAGAAGCATTTTCAGTCCATGCTTTTCCCTCTGTCTTTCTGTCCAGGTGGGGCGTTCAAACGCCAAGAAGTCCTATGAAGCTGTGATCCGTCAGCTCCTCCAGAAGCCGAATGCCCGAGTGGCCGTTCTCTTCCTGCGCAGCGACGATGCCAGAGAGCTGCTGGCAGCTGCTGCCCGGCTGAACACCTCCTTCATCTGGGTGGCCAGCGATGGCTGGGGTGCGCAGGAAAGCATTGTCAAGGGAAACGAGGGCGCCGCTGAAGGGGCCATCACACTTGAGCTGTCAGCCAATCCCGTGCCAGAATTCAACCGCTACTTCCTCAGCTTGGACCCGGTCAAGAACCACCGTAATCCCTGGTTCAGGGAATTCTGGGAGCAGCGGTTCCAGTGCTCTCTAGGTGGCGGTGGAGCAGGAGTAGGTGGCGGTGTTGGACTCGGGGAGACGCATCTTCTCCCCCCGTGTGACAAGGATTTGTCCATTGATAAGAACAACTTTGAACCCGAGTCAAAGATCATGTTTGTGGTGAACGCGGTGTACGCTATGGCTCTTGCCCTTCACAACATGCAGAGGAGTCTTTGCTTCAACACCACCAAGCTGTGCGACAGCATGAAGGCCTTGGACGGGCGAAGGCTCTACAGGGAATTCATCCTCAACGTCAGCTTCGCAGGTAAGACGGCTGGAGCATTGGGAGGAGAGTGAGGAGTCCGAGATAAGGCGGCTGAGGGGGATTGAAGAGTGAAACTCAGTGAATGATGAAGAACAAAGTGTGGAGGAAAGGGGGGGGGGGACAGGGATGTGAGAGCTGTGCCTAGTTAACAGTCCTCTCATGAACAACACAGGGACATTGTCCTTCTCCTCAGCCAAAGCAGAACATGAAGAGTGAGACAAATCCGCTTAATTGCTGCGTATTGTCGGAGGCAGCCCGCCATTGACACCTATTACCCATACGCAGTTGATACGACACTACAAAGTTGCTTTGAGGAAAGAGAGCTCCGGTTAATCCGTCAGCCATATTGTTCTCTCTTGCACTAATGAGATTGTGTGCGTTATAATAGCTCCTATAGCATGGTGCCTGTCTGTCAGGCCCTGTCGAATTGGGAGAGGGGAGACAGAGGATTGGCTTGACTGACAGATGGCGTACAAAGGGAGCGGTATAAATAAACTGCTGTGTCTCGAGGACTGACAGGTTTAGAGGTGCTTATTCCTCCACTGACCGTGACCAGGAGCAGATATCAAGAACAGTCGGACACACCGCACTAACACTGCCGCTTTGCCACAGGACGCAGGGGAGAGGGAGAAGAAAGAGAGAGCACCAGGACAAGAGAGTGGCATCACGTATGGAGGGAGGAGGGAAGGTAACAGATAAGACTGACAGACAGAAAGGAAGAGTTTGGGTTTCAGGTAAAAGATAAGTAAAAAAAGGAGGAAGATAGAAGAAGAGATAGGGAGGGAGGGAAGGGGGAGGAAGGGAGGGAGAACTGAGGCAATGCCGGAGTGGGACAGCGTGCGTCAGCAGAAGAAGAGGATTCTCTTTGAAACTCCCCATCTCCATTCCTGCTATAAATCAAAGGACATGGAGCATCTCTGTCTGAGAGGAGGCAGACATAGACAAGGAAAGAGAGAGGAAGAGGGTGGAGAGGGAGAAAAACGGAGTGAGAGGATAGAGTCGAGGCGATTGCTTATGGAGGGATGGAATAGATATGCAGATTAACACACGTGAGAAGTTTTGAAAGTTTAAAAATGATGCGGAGTGGTGAGAAGAGAGGAGAAGAGAGGAGAGGAGAGGAGAGATGCGAATGCCATCGACGAATCTTCATATCTGATCATCCTCCTCCCTTTGTATATCCCCCTCCCACTCTCCCTCCCTTCCTCTCACTACTGATGTACCTCCATGAGGGGCAAGTCTTTATTCTGCAGAAGCGAAAGAGTAACTGAGGATCTCTGACACAGCTCAGCGTGGCATGGCAATCTGCTGTCTCTGTGAAATAAAAAAGACACACAACAAAGGATGTGTCTCAATGGGGGGATGTTGGAAATGGCGATTCGGGTAAACACAGAACTGTTGCTGCGTTTGTTTTTTTTGTTTTTTTGCGTTTTTCTGGTTACGGCCCGGCCTGACTCACTCTCACCGCCGCACATACTGTACACATCTTTAGATGGAAGCAGCCGAGGTGAGCTGAGGTTGAACGTGGGGTATAAATACTGCAGCATCACCGCATCTCCGCAGTGCTCTCAGTCTGAACTGTTGCTGACGGAAAAACCAACACTCTCTATCTCACTCCTTTCCCTTCCCCTACACTCACACACACACACACACACACACACATGCAAGTCACACTTCATGCATCCCAGTAAGAACCAGCGACCCCCCCCCCCTCCCATTCCCCCCATCCCCTCCCTCTTCAACTTCACATTTCGAGCTGCCGTCGACTGTGATCTGGCTGTTTTGTTATGTGACAGCGTATGTGGTGCACTGAGGCAGTGTGTTGTGTGGTGAGGAGAGTGTGTTACTGTTTTCATATGCCGCTCTCCTCACCCAGTCTCATCTCGCTAGTTGCTATGGTAATGAAGCCGACACTATTGCCCATTGTGGAAGTGATCTGGTGGATCATGGGAACCGCTCCCCGACAGACACAGGGGGGGCATATTTGTGCGTTTGTTTTTTTTTACGAGGCCCGGCAAACACACTTCGAACATAAAACACACACTAGCCAACGCGCAGGAGGGACACGCATGGACACGGCAAAACAGTCAGCGTTTTCTTTGAGTTTTTTTTCTCTCAAAGAGGCAGCTTGAAATGCTTTTTTTTTTTTTTTTATATATATACACCAGTATGAAATTGCAGACACCCCCGGCCCACACACTCCTCAAAGCCATCATTCAACTCCCACCCGCCCACCACCCCGATCTGCAGCAAACAGATCCGTATATACACACACATGCACGCAGTCTTCTGTTCAAATAGTGGCGATAGATGTGATATCCCCCCCTCTCTGTGCTTTGGTGTGTGTGTGTGTGGTTGTGTGTGTGTGTGTGTCTGTGTGTGTGATACGTCTGTGTTAGCAGAGGCGGTGTGCCTTCAGGGCCATATTGAGCAGAGAGCTCACTGCAACGTTTAGATGCTAGAGAACAACCTTCGCTCCTTCTCTCCCTCTTTTTCCCTCTCCGCACTCCCCTCCTCCGTCTATGCCGTCTTTCCGTCTCTCCCTGTCTTTACGTCCCTCTTTTCTCTCACTCTTCATCTCTCTATTCTTCCATATCTCTCTCTCTTTTATTCTCTGTCACCCAGAAAAGTGTCCTACTCTCTCTGCATTTAAAAAACAGCACATCCCACTCAGACTTCACAAGGTTTTTCTCTCCTGCCTCCACCGCCTCTCTGTGCCGGATTTTTTTCCTCCACTCCACCACACTCATGCATCCATCCACCCTTCACCTTTTCTCTATTGATTCCACCATCTGAAAGGCTTTCCTCCATCCACCTATAGCTCTGCTGCCGTCACATCGGGTTCTTGCTTTTCTCTTGTGCTATCTCTGTTCTTTTTTCCTCCCCTGTCACTTCCTTCTTTTCTCTGCCCTTATCTTGTCTCTTGGCTTGTCCTTCCCACCCAGCACCTCCCGGATTTTGGCCTTCCGTTTTCCCTCTTTTGTCTTCTCTGTCTCACCACCTCTCTTTCAGTCGAGCCTCATCTCTCTGCTGCTTCACTTTCCCTTCTATATGTTTTGACCACGCGTTGTAGACCTCCTCTATTCCCAATCGGCCTGTTGCTCCATGGCCCAGGGAGCACCTCGGTCCCTGGAGAGCCAATCTGCAGAGAGAACAAATATAGCTAACGTGATCGGTCTGTGTATGTGTGTGTGTGTGTGTGTGTGTGTTTGACATGTGAGTGCATCTGTTATTTCGTATCTGTATATGCTCAGGGATGTGTGCACATGTCCCTTCACACACTCTCTCTTTGGGACACAGATGTGAAAGGTCATTAACCAATGAAGGATGAAAAGAGGGTCAAGAAATGTGGATCACGCCATGAACAGTGCCGGGGGAACTGTATCTATATATTTTACCTGAAACAAGTGTGTACTTATGCATCAGCCTTAATGCACTATTTACCTCGTCAATATTAAATGGGATTAAATTGAAGATTTCAGGTGAATTGGTGCCCAGAAATATAATTCTCTATTCCCTAGCCAAAAACCAATCAACAGCCAGCTTTTGGATTTTTAGCCACACAAAGAAAAGATCCCCCTCCCATAAGTCTCTCTCTCTCTCTCTCTCTCTCTCTCTCTCTCTCTCTCTCTCTCTCCCTGCTTTTAATACCCACAATACCCCTTGGGCTTCGCTTTAGCCCGACATGGCCGAGAACATAATTAATTTTCCCGGCTTCTGAATGAAAAGCCTGTTTTCGCCATGCTTCTAATTAAGCTAGAATAATAAGGCGTTTCTCAAGTTAGCAGGAATACAGAATGTCTCAGGTTTGGCTCCTTCATACTGCAGCTTCTCTCACTAAACTTTTTCTTTTAAACTGTTTTATTTGTTTTATATATCGCGGCCCGGGCTGCAGATGCAATTCTGGATTTCAAAGCACTTAAATCTCTTAGTCTGGGCAAAGGACACTTTGTTTTGTTGAGCCTAAACATGCTTATATTTCAATTACCTAACTTGGTGTACATATGTACTGGCTGAAATAGTATATCTGAAAATCTACCCAAGGGGTTGTCACCAAATGTTTAATGAACCCTAAAGATTTCTTTCCTCTAGCACTAGCTGCTGGATGTTAAACAGTAAATGGTCTGTAATTAGAGCACTTTTCTAGTCCCGATGACCAATCAAAGCCATTTACACTACAGTTTAATTTTCAAGTGCATCTATGTGCAGCATTTTCCATTGAGAAGGGGCAACTTGGGGTTAATTATCTTCAACTGCCAACCTTCTGGTTAGAGCACGACCGCTCTAACCCTTGAGCCCCTGCCACCCTTAGTGCCTTAAATTTTGACTTCACCAAGAAAAATCATCAAAATAATTTTCTCCCGTCTCTTTGGTGTTTGCCAAATACCTGCCAAATGATGACATTCCCATCAGCCTCAGTTGTACTTTACAGTTTGCTAATTAGCAACGTTTCGCATGTTGCACAACTCCAGTTACACATTGCTATGATAGACTCTTAGCCCTGCCGGTCAAAGACAGAATCCTCTGTCCTCACCAGACTTTTAAACACATCCCAGGAGAGTGTTGAGGAGATTGAGTTGCGTTCCTCAGTCAAGGACCCACAGGCGGCTGTCGTCAGCTCTCTGCAGTCACATGCGAGGTCTCGTTGGCCTTCGCCAGCTCTAACCTGCAACCTCATACACTTTCCTGATAAGCTGCCCTGTCATGTCAGCGAGGTTGAGGCTGTTGGCTGAAGGAAGGAATTGCCGATCCTCTCAGTCTATTGCTCCCTGAATGTGATCCGTTCAAGGGAAGTCAAGGACAATACGTTGCCCATAAACGGGTCTGTGGGCTTATGTCGTTATCTCTTTAGTCTGTATTACACGTAATTACCACATACAGCTAATTAGGCTTCAGCGCACATCTAAGGTCCTAATAAGATGCCGTTATGATAATTAGCTGGTGGCAAAGTGTTTCTGTGAGTGTGTCTGGGTATCGAAGAGGAGGCGGCCCAGCTTGTCTTATTGCTCTGTGTTATTAGCAGACTTTATTATCTGCCAACGTGCAATATAATGGATTCGTATCGCTTCACATCTCCGAGTTTTATTATCAGTGCCGTCTTATTGAAATCATTTTCATTTAGCTGTCACCTAAACATTTAGCCCCGAAAATTCCAAAGAAGACTTGACACCTAGAATTTCCTGTAACAGAGAGAGAGAAGAAAGAAAGACGGCTGTGTTGTCTCGGTGATTTATGGATTTCATAAACCATAACACCCTCCGCTGTCACCTGACAAGCTGAGCGTTCTCAACAATAGAACAGCTTTAGCCCTCCTCATTGTTGCACGGACACACACACAAAAACAGAGGGGTCAGAGCTCCGGTTCTGTCAGCACAGTCTCCCACAGAACTCACGGTAAAACCATAACCATTAAAACTGTAAAGGAAAAATCTAACGGAGCTTCCATGTGCGCGCGTGCACACTCTCATTCAGTCGAAATGTTTAATCGTAATCTGTGTCCCGATTCATTCCACTGATCCCAAGCTTTAGCCCCACGTTTGGAAAAAGGAATTTAGCCCAGCGATTTCTTTCAGTTATCCAATTATACAGAGATACGAGGAAGGCACAATGCAGTTGATGCGTCTGTGCTCTGAAGGACCAACAGCCTTGTTATACGTCGAAGAGTGATGCTTTATAAACCTTAGCATATGCTGCACTATCCCCAGCCACATCTTATTCTGACAGGGGGAGGCAGCGGCATACAACAAACAGCCGTGTACAACTTGCTCTGCTGTAAGGACAGACGTGGCACTGGAGCGGTGACAATATACTTTGTCTACGTTAAAATCGCCCAAGTGTCGGCACTGTCAGGTGCTAACGCTGCGAGCGATGCCTCAAACAGCGCGGCGCTTATTTTTAGCTGTTTTTAACCGAGTCCATAGATGCTTTTTGTCCTTGTGTTTTTTTTTAGTTGTTGCTTTTTTTTTTTACGGTTTCAGCATCCTGCCAATTTTACAATCTCTTCTGTTCCCACATCCTCAGGGTAGATGGTAATCCTTTCATAACAACTTGTATACAAACCAATTTGGCAGTTTCAGCAGTGTACCTCCCTCACATAAGAGACCCAGAGGCTAATTCCATCAATGTGTGGGTAGCTATAGCGCTGCCCAGGGATTCAGTCCTCTGCCTTCATGCCCATGACTTTATGGGCAGTTTGTTAATGATGCATTTGGTAATAAACTTTGTCGGATCAGAATTTAGAAAGAGTTTTCATTCCTATGTGACCTGAGGGAAAGGATGGGAGGCCAAGCAGACCAGGCATTTATAGCTTCTTAGCCAATACATTTGTACCTGGCTGGACTTCAGTAATGAAAAACACTATTGTAATGTCCTTCACTGTCTGTTCTGGACTGCTAAGGCTTAACTGACCATGGCTTATTGTCTCTGTCCTCACTGCTGCTTTTAAGAGGCATCAGTGAGAAATCAATGGGATGATTGTTTGCGATTGTTTAGCTTTAATCTCCTTTTCCCACTCGTCTTATCTCTTTCATTTCCTTTCTTTGTCTCCTCTCACCACCCCCCCGCCAGCCCCTTTCTCTCCGCCGGGCATCGAGACAGCGGTGAAGTTTGATTCCCAGGGGGACGGCATGGGCCGATACAACATCTTCAGCTACCAGCGCTCCGGCGAGCGTTATACTTACATGCCAGTGGGCGAATGGGCAGAGACTCTGACACTGAGCGGTGATCTCATCCACTGGCCAAGAGAAGTGGTGCCCACCTCGCAGTGCAGCGACCCCTGCGAACGTAATGAGATGAAGAAAATGCAGGCAGGTAGGGGACTGAATTTCAATGACATTCTTTTTCTTTCTGTCATAGCAACATACCCTATCAAGCATCTGTGCCTTTTGAAAAATCTCAAGCTGCCACACTCTGCGGTTCGTATCCCTGTTTCCCAGGTGAGTACTGCTGCTGGATCTGCACGGCCTGTGAGCCTCATGAATACCTGGCTGATGAGTTCACCTGCTCGCCCTGCGCTCCCGGCCAGTGGCCCACTGACGATCTGGCATCCTGTTATGACCTTCCTGAGGACTACATAATGTGGGAAGACGCCTGGGCCATCGGTCCAATTACTATTGCTTGTGTAGGGTGAGTGATAAAAGAGCTGTCGGCAAGATGTCAGTTTGACTGGTCCTGAGAGGTGTGTGTACGTGTTGGCGTTAAGGGAACCGACTGTCAAGTTTTGGATTTCAAACCTAATAGAAAGACTCTCCATACACATTTTAGGGTTGTGAAGAATTGTATTTTCTAGTCTTTCCAAACCACAAGACAAAATGTTTAACGAATGAAGTGAACTGTGATTCATTTTTCAAACACAAGCTGCATGCGTGGTTAGCTAGTTTAAGTAATGCTTTGTTTTTGGAGGTAGCAATACATTCAAATACTGACTAAAGCCTGTTACAACTAAAACCAAGACAGTTTTTCCTCATTGTTTGGAAGCTGGTCCTGGATGGTATCAGAGTTTGAGCCAATGTTTAAAGTCAAAAGACATAGAAGGCGTCACAGGAGAATGTGTTAAGAATTTGTATTTTCTAAACTTTTTTTGTGCTTTTCAAGAGACAATTTTCAAAATATAGTCAATGATGTATGGCTTTGCTCAAAGTTATAAAGTTAACAGCAAACAATACTTAAATGTGCATCTTCTGTCCCCAGGTTCATGTGCACCGGCATGGTGTTCTGGGTGTTTGTCCGACACAACAACACGCCACTGGTGAAAGCTTCGGGCAGGGAGCTTTGTTACATCCTCCTCTCTGGAGTCTTCTTGTCGTACGCCATGACTTTCCTCTTCTTGGCCAAACCCTCTCCCGCCATCTGTGCCCTGCGTCGCCTCGGCCTGGGCACATCCTTTGCTGTCTGCTACTCAGCCCTCCTCACCAAAACCAACAGAATTGCCAGGATTTTCAATGGCGTCAAAGACGGAGCGGGCGCGGTGAGGCCACGCTTCATCAGCCCGTCGTCTCAGGTGAGCGATTGCTGCATCATCATGGATCAATCTGCATCAGCCAAATGGACGGATTAACAGACAGGGGATTGTGATGACTTGAGCTTTTCTCTTCTCTCGTCTTCTTCAGGTGTTCATCTGTCTGAGTCTAATCTCCGTCCAGTTGGTGATGGTCACAGTGTGGCTGCTGCTGGAGGTTCCTGGGACACGGCGCTTCACATTGCCTGAGCGACGGCAAACTGTCATCCTCAAGTGTAATGTCCGTGACTCCAGTATGCTGCTGTCACTGGGATATGACGTGCTCCTGGTCATCCTGTGTACTGTGTAAGTGGGTCATAGCTGCTTCGACCACTTGTTTTGGGCCCGTTGCTCTTGGTGTTAAGAAAACTGCAAACATATTTTTCCATGGACACATTTTTGTAGATTAGGTATTAATTGTGTTTTGTTTCCTGTTGGTGTCTAATCAAAAAATATGATTCTCTCTCTGTAGGTATGCCTTCAAGACCAGGAAGTGCCCAGAGAACTTCAATGAAGCCAAGTTTATTGGGTTCACCATGTACACTACCTGTATCATATGGCTGGCCTTTCTTCCCATCTTTTATGTTACATCAAGCGACTACAGGGTATCTTGAACAAACACCCACCCACACACACACACACACACACACATACTCACACACACAAGAAAAACACACTTGTTTCAGTGATGAAAAGATAGATACCACTCTCATGTCTGTAGATTAAATATGAAGCTTCTTGTAGTAGCTGATTAACTTAGCTTAGCAAAAAAGCTGGAAACTAGAGGTTATAAAGCTCAGTAACTCCAAAAAGAGAGTAATGACCCACAGCACTTGATCATAGAGGCTCGGAACGTGGAGGGAACTAAGCTTTGCCTTGCAGCTTAGTTCTCTCTTCACCACAACAGTCCAGTACAACATTTCTGCTGATGCTGCAACAACCCTATGGTCAAGGGCTCTGGCTGCTGCTGGGTTTACTGGGCAGGTCCAACTGGTTGGGGGGGCGACCCAGGGGTAGACTCAGAACTTACTGGAGGGACCACATATTCCATCTGACCTGGGAAGGCCTCAGGACCCCCCAGGAGGAGCTGGAAAAGCAGGGCTGGGAAAAAATTGATGCCTGGAACAATTAGCTCAGAAACTTGATCTCTGAAAAGTGGAAGGAAATGGATGGATGGATAGATGGATGGAGGTTGATTAAAAAATCCACTATCTAGAATATTATAATTGGCTGTGTGGGCGGTTTTATGTCTTGTCAACGCTGATTACTACCAGCACACAGGTCACAGGATAGTGTGCACACAGGTGGTGAGGAGACTGAGAACTATTTCTAATCCTGCTGGCAAGTGTCAGTGCTGGGACGACAAAAAGACAGGCTGTCAAAGTGCTGACACATGTTCAGCTTTAACAGGAAAGAGGGAGCGAGCGTTCAACCGACCCATACAAATCATAAGTTATACACACATACCTGAAGCGCACGCTTCCACAAACACACACACACACACAAGCAGAAGCAGTGTATCAAAGGGCGTTAGAGAAGAGTGCTGATGCCAGGGCTGCTCATTTGATCCCCCAACACCCCCCCTCTGACACACACACACACACGCACCAACCCTTCTCCCCCTCTCCCCCACTCTCTCTCTCTCTGGAACTAAGCATTTCTTTGGCCTTGTAATCTGACTTTAAGATTAGTCAGGTAAAAGCATAACATCAGCCGCATGGACAACCACGCACATGCACACACATACACACACGCGCACATGCACACACATATACAGAGGAGATGTCGTGCCGTCGATTACTTATATGTGTCTTTGTACCGTACCGTGATTTACCGGGATTTGCTGTTACACATCTGTAACCATCTGTGATACTTATACTGCGGCCACACAAAGTCAAACTCAATAATGATTTACGGCAACTTGTAAGGGACATTCAGGCTGTGTGTTTCTTTTGAATGTGGAGGACAAAGTTCTCCTAAGAGAGACAATAAAGACTGATTCTAACCCAAGGATAGGGAACGCACAAGTTTGTATTCAGCATTGATTTTGTACAATAAATCAGTTTGAGCAGCCGCTGAGTTTCTGTTGGCCCGAGACTCGTATTGATCTCAGCTGTAATTGTTATCCTCTGGACTGCTGCAGAGTAACAGTCTAACAATACAGAGTTACACTCTTGTTGGCTCTGTCTGCGCAGAGATCAGTTGATTACTTTAGGCATTTCTATGCTCAGTGTTTAGTCGATCAAAGTGGCTTCAATTTATCGTTGCTTTACTCTCTGCGAGGCACTTTGTACGACTCGCTCAAAAACTGACTTGGAAGAATGTTCATTATTACAGATTATTATCGTCAGATTAGCTCTTAACAGCAATTACTTTGTTCTACATTAGCATACGATTTATCCATCAAGGTCTGACAACTAATTACTGTGTCCCCCGTGTCCCCGTCTCTCCTCGGCAGGTCCAGACCACCACGATGTGTATCTCCGTCAGCCTGAGTGGCTTCGTGGTCCTGGGCTGTATGTTTGCACCGAAGGTCCATATCATCATGTTCCAGCCCCAGAAGAATGTGACCAGCCACAGGCTTAACCTCAATCGCTTCAGTGTCAGCGGTGCAGCCACCACATACGCATCTCACGGTAAGTTACACGCGGTTACCTCATTTTTAAAGAGACAGGGTTTTACAGCAGCACTCTCTTGCTGTCTGTTATATTATGCGTCTGTCGAAAGAGCTTGATTCACCGTTCGATATCCAGCACAGCAAACAGCCCCGTGTTCCTCCACAGGGAATACAAAACCTTGAATTATAAACTATGTAGCAGTTCCTTTATCTTTTTGTATTTTCTTCTTTCGGAACAAAATACAAAAGAATACAAACACATGTTAGATGTTTGATACCACTGTGACCAGATCTAATTATTTACAATAATAAAATTATTAATATTATAATTGTGATAATTCATCATTAGGAACATATATAAGTGTATTAAAAACAAAAACGATGAGTAAAACGTTTAAAAGCACTTAAATTAAAGATTTAGTGTCTATGAAAATAATAAAATAAACAGAAACGATATTAACAATAAACTCTGAACCCAGATTGTGCATGTAACACAGTCATTGCCCATTTATCATTATTAGGGTAATTTGATTTTTATATCCTCCAGTGGTGGGAGACATATTATGTTTCGAGGTTATCTGTCTGTAGCTCCAGGGAATTTCATTAAACCTGGCTCAAACATTCGCTTGGACTCAAGGATGACCTGTTTGGACATTGGTGATCATAGGTCAAAGGTCACTGTGACCTTTACACAACCACAGTCAACATGTGAGTGCATTATCTATAGAACGCCTCGAGAGACGCTGTTCACATTTGGCACAAATGTTCACTCAGGCTCACGGTTTTATTGATTAGATTTGGGTCTTGGTGACCTCACGTGGGTCTGTAAAAAAGTGAAACTGCCCTCGTTGGCATTGGCATTCAACACCAGGGCAGTCATTTTTTGGAGTTATATTATCTACATAGGTTTCAGATCAGGCTTTCTATACTGAAGGTTTAATTGTAATGGTAGTATGTGTTAAAGGTATTATCCTCTCCTTGCTAATCCTTGACTAATTTTGTGACTAATTATATGAACAAATCTAAGTTCAAAGTCTAAGAAATGCTTTTTGTCGGTCCGCCTGTGTAATGCTCCTCACTCCCTTGACTTCACAGCTCCTGTCAGTGCCCACTTCGTCCCCACCGTGTGCAACGGGAGAGAAATCGTCGACTCCACCACTTCCTCCCTGTGACCACGTACAGTCCACTCTCCGAATCTGCCCCTGCGACTGTTAGCCAATCCACGAACATCGTCCCCTCCAGCCTTTCTTCCCCCACCTCCCACACACACACACACTCTACACACTGCATACACAAAAAAAGGCATATGTACACATGAACACAAATACACACACAGACACACACACACACACAAACAAACAACCTTCCTTGTGGACTAGAACTGTATTGTTTCACAAATGTAGAAAGTGTGTAAGTACAATTAAATTATTTTCTAGGGATGTACATACATGGAATCGACATTGTTGTAAGTAGAGAAACAAAAGAACAAAAAAAGTTTTTAGGAGGAAATTTTTGGAGCCTTTGTTTTTGATAGCTTTGTTATGATGCTGTGTAAATAGACATGCACTTCATCATGGTAGGAGGGGGTGTGTCCCTCGGTCTGGACGCACATTCGTGGCTCTGCTTGCCTCACCTGCAATACCCCACTGACTTTTTATTCTCATGCTTTTTTGTAGGTCTCATTGTAATAATTCGTATGCATTTCTATTTGTGTAACTTTACATTTGTATATTATACTACTGATGGTTCGAACAGCACAATGTTGACAGTCCTGTAACCCTAGAGTGAATGTGCACACAAGCTGAAACTGGATAGAGAATGACGCCTGCAACGAAAACATGTCCCCCCCCCAAAAAAATACTTCCAACCCAATCGACATACTGTTCCAGAACCCGATTTTTAGTTTGAGAATTTGCCTTTTTCACATCTAGATATATATACGATTTCCATCCTAGATCTGTGTAAAGAACTCATTGTGGATGTTTTTGCAGGAAAGTAGGTTTGGCTTTTTGATACAAATGTCATTTGTTTTCTATTTCTGATCATGGAATCCCTTTATCTAAATGGCCATAGTTCCAGACATGTGTTCACCAAAGCAACGCCCATGTGTGTTTCGGTAATGGATCACAATCGAGTGAGTCAAACAGTAATGGAAGGATGAAACCGGCTGCTTTGCTGAACACATGTCGCCTTTTTCCGCCTACAGGGGAATGGTAGCTTCTGTTTTTTGTGCCCCACAGATATGGTGATGTTTTGAATATGGCTATGTGCCTTAATGTATCTTGATAGCGCTCCAGGCAGAGGTTGTAGGACCTCAGTTTTACATTGCCAGCTGCAAATCCTGAGTTTGGCAATTTGTAAAAGTGACCTCAGTATTAGAGTTTGTGTGTCAGGGCAACGCTTAGTTAGTTTTATCCCCTATATCTCAAGCCTTCTGCCATTGATTGTTTACCTGAAGTGTTAAAACGGGGACTTCAGTTCAGATGACATTCTCTGCCCAACCTTCTCTCTCCAGCGTGAGATTAAAAAAAAAGAAAACAGACCCCACCATCGCAGCGACTTTACGTTTTTACAGCTTAGCGGCTCCAAGAAAAGAAGGAAGGGGGGAAGAGAAGCTCATACCCCATTAAGATGAAGTCACTGACTTGTTGACGTACTGAAGTGTGCAGTTTACATGCCTGTGTTAAATGTGTTGACGTTGAGAGGCACAGCGGAGCAGCTGGCCCCGGCGGTCCCAGAGAGCCTCGCAGGAGGAAGCAGAGCACACAGTGTCAGCTGCCGGCACATCCCAGCTAACAAAAGGATGCCAGAGCAGAATTCAAATGCATAACATACTAACACTGATCAAAACACCTTCATCAATCAAACTCCGCGTTTGTGGCTGGAAATGTGACAGACTCGCTTATGAGGTGTGTGTGTGGGGGGAGGGGGGGGGGCAAAGGCATACACGAACAAAGTTGTTTTAAAGAAAATCTAAATAGCCTAAATTAGGGAACTAATTTACTTTTACAGCATATTTAATTTTACGGTTTGGCCTCACGCAGGAATTTATTGCATCTAGGGTGGTAGTAAATTATTGTTAAAGCTGATCTTAAATGATGACATACTATAATATGCTGTCGAAAATAAAGTGTGACTGTTAAACTTGATATTTCTAACAAAAAAAAAAAACGTGATCAGAATCACTTCTTTGCTTCCCCGTGACGAGTGCTTTTTTAAAAATTCATGTTCGTGCAATAGGCAGAAGAAGAACTGTTGAACACTCGGCTCCTGACCCATCTCCACCTTTGCACAGCCGGACTCCCAGCAACACCCTGTGATTATCACGCTGAATGATTGATTGAGAGGTTTTTTAGCGGATGCACCAAAGACGAGCCGACCTACATCGGGGCTCGTGCGTTCGGTGCAGAGAGCAGGGAGATAGAGCGAGCGATGTGGCAGAGCTGCTGCTGCTGCTGCTGCTGCTGGATTATGCAAAGCACTCCCACAGCCCAGAAGTCACATCGCTTCTGTGGAAGCTCAAAGCATCTCAGAGATTCAGCCTTTGTTAGCAGAAGGCTCAGCCATTCACTCAGTGGTCCTGCTCCCACAAGATACACCCCGCATGGCAGGTTGCTACGGACAACCACCGCCACATCCGCTGCTGGAATGTGTGTTTGTCTGCACGGAGGGGAGGAGGGGTGAGGAGAGGGCGAAAGAAGAAGAAGAAGAAGAAGAAGAAGAAGCGGAATATAAAGAGGTGCTGCTGGTTCTGATTCAAATTGGCAGTGAATGGTGAGATTTGGCTCGGTCCGGCCCAGCACTCTACTCCCGGCTTTTAATGGCCACACAAATAGAGCACTTAACCCCGATTCTGTCCTCGCTCGGTCCAGGGCCTAGTCTCGGACAACAGTCTCACACTCTTCCTCTGACCCTCGCCTTCTCAGTCCGTCTCAAACCTTTAGCCCCCCCCCCCCCCCCCCCAGCCATCTTTGTCCGCCTCATCTCCCCTCTGTGTGTGTGAAACTTGCTGCCGAGTCGCTCTCAGCCAGGACCACCTATAGCCGTGCCAACAGATTGGTTGCCCGCACTCGCACTGAAGCGCTCAGATCCGCGAGGCCACTCCATCACATGCCAGCGAGTCGGCCTTGAGGAGGGTGGAAGAAGGGATGTAGGGAAAGAGGCTCTGCAAAAAATCTGCAAAGGAAAATAAATATATAACCTTGCTCACTGCAATTACAGCATCATATCATGCACCCACTAGCTCTATCTGCAGGCTTCCTTAATTGGATTTACTCATGAATCTCCCTTTCAACCAGCAAAACATCGACTGCGGACATTGTTCCTCTATTCACCCGCTGCCAAACTGCCATGTGCTCTACAAAGGTCTCTGTGCTGTAGCCCCCCCCCCCCCCTCGCTATATAACAGAATGTGTCCTCGGCCTCTGGGGCCTCAAAATGAGACAAGACCTCTGCGGCGAAAGGGAGCTGGGGCCGAGCTGAACTCTGGAACTGGCGAGACACAAAGCAATTGTCCCGTGTTTACGATTACGTGCAATAACGAGGCTGTGATGACATCATAATAAATAACAACAAGCAAACAGCGTGGTGTGGTCTGCTCGTCCTTCTGTCTCGGATCTGTCCCGCTGCTCGTGTGTGTCAATAACTTGCAGCTACGAATCTGAATGTTAAATGCACATGCAGATAGGCCTGTCTCCTCAGCAACATTATCAGGCCGTCACTACCACACACACACACACACACACACACACACACACACACACACACACACACACACACACACACACACACAGGCTCTATTCATAGTGTGTTTTGGCAAATGTTAAAAGTCTCTAACACTCTTGCCTAATCTGTTCCCTGAGTGATGGCACTCCAATTAAACCACTTGGTGGAGTGCTCCCTGCCGTAAGACAATGCCCTCCAGTGTGTAGGCCCAATCTCTCGAAGAAAGAGAGACTGAAAGAAAGAAAGAAAGAAAGAAAGAAAGAAAGAAAGAAAGAAAGAAAGAAAGAAAGAAAAAGACAAAGAGGGAAAGAAAAGAGGAAGGCAGCTAAAGATAGGACAGCGTCTGTCACTAGTTTTCCATCCTGTGCTGCCTTGAGAGTGTATTAATGTGGAGACCAAAGGGCATTACGAGTTGTTAGAAAGGATCCCACGCTGCATCATAATGTCTTTACATATTACTTTTGCAGCGCTGGATGTTGCCGCTTGTCTTGTAGCCTGTTATGGATCGCCCTCTGGTGGTAAGAGAACAAACTTAATACCCGTCAGTTAAATCCATCTATCCATCCATCATGTATACTGCTTATCCTTCGAGGGTGAGAGGAGGGGGTCTGTCCATCACAGGCCTGACACATAGAGACAGTCTGTGTTGCACAGGCAGGAAACTTCGTCTCCATTAAGAATGGGCAGCACCTGGCTGCATGCTGAACAGATCCGCTGCAGGTTAGTTTGCACATTCTCGTTTTCATAATTGCTCCTTGCAAGACAGGGGGGAAATAAAGGGTGGAAGAAATCAAACTCGACAATGGGATTAAACGATGCAAGACGTTGCATGTCTCTGTTGTCTACTGCCCTCTACAGGAGAGCACGGGAAGTGAAATGGGAAAAGCTCTGGGAGGCTTTAAACGTATCAAATAAACGATATACATGTAAAGAATGTAAAGAATGTGTCGTTATGAATTGCAAACAATACTTATAAAAAATACTCCCAGTATCTTTAAGATAAGATAAAACACGATGAGGGAGTAAAAGGAAATGTATATATAATATAGTATACATTGTATATATATATAGCATAAAATATACAATGTGGACTGAATATACAGTGTGATTGATTAATGTTTTTATTGAAGGAAATGTGTTAGAAGTTTAGTTTTTCCCTAACTCTAATTCTTAAAGATATCATGAAAACATTTAAAAGCTTTGATGTGACGAGACAACCTGAAATTGAATGCACGCCAGCAACCCTCGAAGGATTATAGTCATAGATAATGGGTGGATGTGCCCCATCAAACTAATATTAATGTGCTTTTCAAACCGTAATCATGTTTTTTGCTTTGAACAACTCTCACACTACGAACAGTCTGAGGTCATTTCAAATACAATAAACCAATAACCGTGCCTCTAAGCCAGAGCCTCTGGAGTGACCACTGTTCTGATCACTTTGCATTTAAAACATTGTGTTAAACTAAACGTCTGTGACCTCAGCTTGTAGGACACCAGGTCAGTGACACAATAGCACAGCTCTTATATCGAGGCAGGTCACACCTCCACAGTTTGATGAATGACTTCAGGCCTGGCAGATGTTCCCAGGGAAATAAATGTGTTCAAGTGGAGAGGGCATTCACAACTGAAAACCTGAAGTTGATCAGGAAGAACTTAACTCCCACAGCTGGAAATATGTGACACTGTATCAGGTGCTGAATCACTGTTGACCAATAACTGCACCACAGATGATGACACCATGATAACTAGATATGCTGAAATTATATTTTAAGGATTACATGATTTTTTTTTTACTTTTTATTTTTGAAGCAGTGGAATTGGGCTTTTCCCCAATTAAAAAAATATCATTAAAAGAAAAACTCAAAATTAAATATGTAAATTGGGAGACAAATTCCCAGAAGAAGAAATCGTATTAAAAGACAAGAATCTTACCAATTGTTTTGCACTTGCTATTTGTGTCGTAATTCTAATGATTCAAAGATGTTTGATTGTCGATTTCTCAAAAGAAACAGGTGGAATAGGAATGAACCAAACTGGGGCAACTGATACACAAATACATTATTTATTCAACACACATTGATAATCACCACAAACAACGTCTTCTTCCTTTTCCGTTGGTCGGCAGATCTTAGTGCAGTCACTTCGACAACCAAAGAGTGAGCGCGAATGAGAAGATATAGGCTTTTATTGACAAAATATGTCAGTCTGTGTAAACGTCGATGGGAGATGAACACACACACAAACGCACACTAACCACGGTGACCCTGATGATGCACCGTGGCTGTCGAAAGAAATATCAGATACTACACAGACTGAAATAAATAAACTTCTCACATAGGTCCTTGTCTCACCCTGAGCTCTTCTATCAGCCTCTCTGACATCAGTTTTGAATCAGGAGCGTCTATCGCTCACGCCTGCTTCGCAGTACTATGCTTCCAGTTGGACGGCTCAGTCATACTAAGCTTTAAGGCCAGCGTGTTGGTGCGACTCCTCTGAACCTGGCTCTGGGTACCTGCCTGGCGTGTGTGTGGGTGTGTGTGTGCGTGTAGGTATGTTTGTGACACACGGTTGGTATTCCAGGTACCAAAGCTCATAAAGGGGGAGGTCGGTTAAAGGGTCCATCAGTGGAAAGTCTCCCGAGGGTCTGGTCTCGTCCCCTCACTCCATCCCACTTTGCCACCATCCTAGCTCCACACCAGGGCTTTCGAATGAGACGAGTTCAGCTGCACGTTTTCGTACTTCTCACCATTTCCCTGAAATCAGAAACAAACACTTATTTGGCCACAGTTTGAACGATTTTCTCCGTATAGTGTAAAAGCTAAATTACGCGGCGACTCTCACCTTGGAGGCTATGGCCTTGAGTTTGCCGAGCAGAGAGGGCTTTGTGTAGACGACTTCATCGTCCATGTCGCCCTCGTTCTCTCCCTCCATCACGGCACAGCTGTCGGCTCCTGGCATGTCACACTCCTTATTGGCAGAAATCACCAACCGGGAGTACTTATACTCCAGCCTAGCAAAGACACAAGTGACAGAATCAGTACAGTGGGAAAATACAAGAAGAGGACAGATTCGAACCAAAACTGGGGGGAGGGACGGGATCGAACAACAAAGAGTTTGACGGAAGGAAAGGAGAGATGGGTGGAGAAGAGAGGAAAGGAAATACTTTAAAAGGTACAAGTAAGGACAGAGAAGAAGACAATGAGTAAGGAACAAAAGGAAAATAAGACAAAAGTGGGGATAGAGTAAAATCACAGGGAGATGGGAGGACAAGGAAAAGAAGGGAAGACGCCGGCATAAGGACAGAGAGGTGAGTATGGAAGACAAAAATAAGGGACAAAAAAGAAAGGAAGTAAGGGGGGACACAACAGGAGGAAAAGAACTGGAAAGCAGAAGAGAGGGAACAGGTAAAGAAGTGAAGTGGAGAAATGAAGGGCGAGACAAAGATGGAAGAAGGGCGAGGGAGCACGGAGGAGGAGCTACCGTTTGTTCTTCTTCCAGAAGTAGCAGGTGAGGGAGACGAGCAGCACCGCGGTGAAGGCTCCCACCCCGGCACCGAGCCGAATCCAGAACTCCACACCTTCACACGGCAGCGTCCTCTTATCAGGCAGGCTCACCCCTCCCATGCACAGCTTGGGTTCAGTCCACACAGACAGCAGGTCCTGAGGATAAACACACACACACACGTATGGTACAATGTCAGAATGTGACAGATCATGTTCTCTCATTTTAACCTCAAGTCCACACACACACACACACCTGGTTTCCTCCCTTGCACGCTCCTTCTATCTGATGGTAATCTCTCGCCGTGCATGTGGGACACGCCCCCGAGCTCTCCCATAGGAAGTGGAAGGTGCAGCCGTCACATGTTCCTGCAGGGCACTGGCTGGAACAAGCAAACACACAGAGCTTTGTCACTTCTACGCCACGTCCCAGGATGAAGGTTACGTTTGCTAAACTGGAGAACCGGTGATGGAGATGTACCTGGAAACTGACAGCTCTCCTTTGGTGCTCCTCTCCGGGTTACAGCGGAGGGTCAGCACCGCACTCCGACCGGACTCACAAGACGAGGTCGCCTCCAAGGACCTGATGAAAAACAAAATACACAGATAAGAGAAAGAACCTTAGAGCACAGATATTGTTTACAATGAAAAAAAAAAAGTCTGAACCGAAGCCGTTACCTGTAGTAGAAGTTGATATCGGGGACTTTCTTCGCTTTCTGGGGGTACAGGTCTGGTCTCGCCCTTATTCCATCGAGTGTATCGTCTACTGTTGCTCCTGTTGCAAGAATACACAATTGACCCGTAAGTCTTGACCTTAAGCCCCCCCCCCCCCCCCCCCCAATAAAAACAGGGCTGTAATATTCATATAAATGTGATAACGTAGAAACATCCCAAACCTTTGACTCTACACAAACTTTGCCCTTGACGCATTGAAATACTGGATGGCCTTATGAGCTATGTTTCAACCATAATTGTAGATTAAAAAAAAAAAACATTAAAGATCTCTTACATGTTATAAATATTCTTCTTTCTCTTTTGCGTTATCTCCTCTGTATCATTTAATTGACACTAAGCAACAGCAGTGTACTATATACCAGATTTAGCTTCCTACAGGGACAACGAATGCAGATTACATTAACTCCAGCACCACAGGATCCTATACTAACCAAGGAAGGTGTCGGCCAGGTTAATGGACTGAGAGGAGAGCGCTGTGTGGAAGCCTCGTCCACTCGCTGGGATTAGAGTCGACTGACAGATGAAGGTCTTGACAGCATTGGCTCCTTCACCTTTCTCCCTCTGGTAGTCAGTGATGGATAGGTCTGTTACGTTGTCTGTGCACACCGCCAGCTGACCCTGAAATAAGAAAGAGCAGAGAGTGATGCATCTACACACAAACCTTTGAAAAGGCAGTGTTTTCTATGTGAGTGTGTGCGTATGTGTGTGTGTGTTTGTGTTTCACACCTGTCCTCCACACAGGCTGATATTGAACTGGTGGAAGTACTTGGTTCCTTTGGAGGTGAAGCTGGGACCGTTCATCAGAGACCCCACGGAGCCGAGAAGTCTGAGGTCATAGGTCAGAGTGACGTTTCCCTCTGTGTGGCTGAAGTGACAGTCACTGTAACACAAACTGTGGTCCTGGGAAAACACACAAACTCAAGTAAATATGGTTGTGCCATATAAATATTACGTTTTAAGAAAAGCTTGATCTCTTCCCGGGCATCAGCGACTAACCCTGTCACTCTTGCTGGCTGGGCCGCAGGGTTTGCAGGCATCGGGGCCCGGCGTGGCGTGAGAGACGAGGTGCGTGTTAGGTGGACACTCCGTGCACTGGCTGCTGCGTGTGTCTATGTAATGTCCAGGTGGACACGGCACACAGGTGGAGCTGGACGGTTGAGTGCTGAGCGCACAAGCCCGACACCCAGAGGAACCCCCATCCACTGCGTTACTCACCGAGATGGAGTAGATTCGCGCCACGTCGTTGACGTACCGACGGGCCTGAAACAAACAGAATGAACTAGAAAGGCATTCGGTAGAGCGCATACCTCTTCTCACAGTCCCTTTAGATTCAATCAAACCAAATTACACATACCCGTAGGCAGCAGCTCCCTAAATGGGACAAATTTTTTCATCTAGATTTGTGTATCATTTTCTAGGAAATTGAAAAAATCCTATTTCATAATTGCCTGGATCCTTCTTTTGTCTGGATCCTCGCAAAAATGTCTTAGGTTCTTTCTCCATTTGCCCCATTCAAGTCTAATGGAAGTCTGTTCTGTGTTGTTTTGCCCAAACCAACAGACAGGAGTGAAAACAGTTATAATCAACGCGTGTGTGCTGTTAAAAGGCGTAGTGGAGTTCAGATAGAGAGGGACCTATGTTTTCCAAAAGTTTTTACCCCAACACCGACACATGAGTGATCACAACATAGAGTAGTTGTACTCGATCAACAGTTAATTGGGGATGAGCCCTCACGTTAGCATTTAAAGGCGATTGGTTAAACATACAAGGTTTCGTGAGGAACGAGCATCAGCAGCTGTGATTAACATGCGATACTGTATGTTTCTGTATTATACACTGAAAACACATTCCTGCAAAACAGCTGATTTAAGTGGGAGCAAGTCAATATTCCAAGTTTCTACTACCAGTGAAGTTAGAGGCATGTGGACTGAAAGCCCCGCCATATAAAAACATCTATTTTTTTTTGGGATATGGATTTTTTCTTCGTTGTTCTGCAGGGTACTGTGTGAGCACAGCGATAAAAACAAGTTTGTTTGATTTGTAAGTTCGGTTTCACCACCGCCTCACAAAGGATCTTGATGAGCAAACAGAAGGGTGTGTTTGGTGTACCGAGAGTGGGGCGGATTTACAGGACTGAGTGAGGGAGATAAAACTGACGGGAACTTTTTCAGACCTTTGTGGATTCTGGACCCAAGACAACAAACACCAGACCAGGTCTCCTGATCTAAGGAGGGACCGAATGGCAGAAAATACTGGCCTGAACTCAATGGATCCGACCAGCTACTGCAACAACATAAAAACTGGTTTAAAACGACAGGGACAATAACATGTCTTCTGCTGCTCATGACTCTGAGCTATTTAATAAGGTCACAGTAAATGTTTATGACTGTTTCCAAGGAGATAACTTTTTCATTTGTGATTGTTAGGATTAATAAAAACTACTGAACCATGTTTTTTCTTCGGAACACTTTTCTTCCTTTATGTTTTTATGCATCAATTTTTTTTTATTTAATTTAATTTATTTTTCCATTTCTTTTAAATATCATTTAAAAATGTACTTTTGTTTCTTAAAAATCTGTCTTATTTTGAATTTCATTTTAACAAGTTTTTATTTTCATTCAACTTTATGTAAAGCACATTGTGCTGCATTTCTTGTATGACAGGTGCTTTACAAATTAAGTATATTATTATTATTGTTATTATTATTATATACACACACTTGTGAACATTTGGACTGTGAGGCTTTCTTTATGACAGGAGTATTATTCCTTACTTAAAAGAAGAAAATTATGCATCAAGATTCCTGAAAATCCCACAGTGTGATTATAATAAAACATGATAAGTATAAATATCCTACATTTCCATTGAACACAGTTGAAAGTAGTGTAATATCAGAGTGTACTCATGCTTACATCTGCAGGCTGGTTAGTCCTCTGGAAAGCCCACGTGTAGGAAACCGGGGCGTTCTTGGTCATGACGTATGTGTACGTCTGTCTCGTCTTGGTTTTCTCCCATGACTCCACCACAGTGGTACTCTTCCTGTTTACATCCTAGAAGATATACAATAATAAATATACTTTGTATGGTCATATTATTATGTATGAGGCAGCAATCACTCGACAGGAGCAGTTCTCACCATCATGAAGTAGAGCTCACAATCAGCCGCGCACAGAGTTTCAAACTCAAACGTGATGCGACCGAACTCTGTCCCAGAATGGCTGGATATTGCAGTAGGAAGCCTAACACAGGAAGTGAATAGAAACAAGTGGGAATTAGTTTGTCAGAGAGCAAGAGTGACCAAAAGAGATGGAGACTGAAAAACACAAAATGACTATTTACTTGAAGCCAGGAACATGGATGTTGAGGATGAGGTAATCGTTATCCGAGCTTCCTGCTCCACTCTGGATGTAATCACCTGCCACCTCCCAGCCTAAAGGACAGACCCACATCACCCATATATTTCAAGACATATCTTAAGTTCATGGACGTGGGAAATATTAATCTTCATTGCTAAGAGTTGGGAGAGGAGTTTGATACCACTGGATTACTTTTACGGTAAATATGAAGCTACCACTAGCATCCAGTTGGTTTAGTTTACCTAAGAACAAAGACTGGAGAGAGAGAGAGAGAGCGAGAGAGCTACAAACCTAAAAAAGGGTACCGATTATTTATAATGGATGGATTTTTAAGATGTAAGTAATATTTGAGGTTTAAAATCTGATCCTCCCTTAAGATCACACACGTACGTTTCTTCTTCTAAAGTTTGACTAATTTGGCTGAAAATAGGACGAGTGAAGAAAACTGGCAGCTGATGGAGGCTTTATATTTACTGCACAGAAACAAGGGTGGTTTATTGATCTCCTCATCCAACTCTTGGCAGGGAAGCAAATAAATATACTGCCGAAAAAGTTTTACTTTTCCCTTGAGATTAAAGACAAGGAGGAAAAGAAAGAATACTGTAACTTGCCAAAAAACTAAAAAACACCCACCATTCATACTGTCACATTTGGAGTTGCCCACGTTAAAACAGGAGGTCTTCATGTTAGCAGGAAGAATATTCCACCATTTATACTCGTAGCCCAAGGTGGGCTCGGTGCCTGCTGGACACTGCTTACACGCTGTGGATGGACACCAATACAAACATAATTAGGGGAAAGTTGCACAGTGAAAATTACAAAAGTTTAGTTGAACAAAGCTAGGCAGACAAAGAGACAAGATCAATTTGTGTTTACGTTGCAGTCCGTCAGAGTAGGTCCCGGGCGGGCAGGGGGAGCAGGTGGCTGTGTCATTGTTATAGAAACCAGGGTTGCAGGGGGGGCAGGGCTCCGGTTCTCCGCCGGGAGGCAACGTCTCGGCTCCGCTCACACCCTCCAGACAGATCTGAGGCTCGATCCACTTATATATGACCTGCGTCTGAAATCATACAGAGATGGAAGGTGACAGGAAAGGATGGAAAGTGTGATTATCCGATCGCAGACGAAGACTCCTCCGAGTGGTTCAATGAATGTGGCCTCCTTTCTCTCACCTTGCCGTCGTGGTCACATGCTGTGTGGATCTGGAAATAGTCCTTCACGGAACACGGAGGTCTGTTCTTACACACGGCCGATCCCTCAGCTTAGAAAGAAACATTGAACATTTAGCACAAAATCCCACTAATACTGCAGCGCTTATAATAATAAACATTAAGCCTTTGCCAAAGGCATCGAGCAGAAACGTCAACAAACAAGTTTCAAAGTGAAATAGAGAACAATTCAGTTCTATCTGAAAGACGGCAGGGTCAAGCAAACAACTGTGTGAGGAGAGATGTGAATACAAACGAAGAATAAAAGAAGAACAGAAAGAATAATTTACTCTTTTCTGCAGTGAGGCACAGATCATGCAATATGCATAAAGAGGTGAGCCGGATTAAATATGAAACATGTTTAGAAGACTCAAGCCTTTTTCAGCATCCTCGCAGTCACTTGTCAATGATTTTGCGAAAGAGGAGATAAGTTCACAGGATTACATGAGAGAATACGAAGTTACTCAGACTGAAGTCGTGACCTTGGTAAAAACACTAGAATTGTCTTTTCCTTAGACGTACGATTTAATTTCATTAGACAAGGCAAACATATTACAACTGGGGGGGGGGGTTATAATAAAACAAAGACCATCTATAACCTTGTATCATCTTAACACTGACAGTCGAGCAGGGTCCAGGACAGTGACTGTGTTACATGTGGAAATAAATTCAACTAAATACAACATTATACACCAGCTATCAGAATCTGTTGCTCTCTTGCCACACTGAGCCAACAAGTCGTCTGAAGTTTGACTAATGTGGCTGAAAATAGGAAGAGTGCTCATTCTATACTTCTGGCCAGTGATGTGGGACATAATATCTTCATTATGTTGTTCCAAGGAGTCTGAAGCTGCTTTCAGACATGCACTGAAGTCCGGACACTTTAACTTGATTGTCCATACGGGCTGAATGTGAGAACGGGACTGTCCAAGTCAGTTGTTCCTGACAGTTTTTCTGCCCCGAGTAAAATGCCTGAGTGACTGAGAGCCAATGTGAGACGAGTGGGCGTACTTATGATCTTTCGAACACACAAGATATGTACAACTGGAAGAATCCGAATATCTCTGGATGAATAAGACAGAGGTGTCATAAATAAAAGACTCAGTGGAGGGATGGGACAGGACCAAGGCTAAAAACTTGGTGTAAATGACACCGTATTTTTTACTTTAATTGTATTGGATGATTCTGTTCATCCTAAAACTCCAAAAGTGTTTTGTGGTGAGTAGATAATGAGGGAATTTTCATTTTTGGGATGAACCATCCTTTTAAGCTTCACTTTTGTGTGTCAATGTGTGTTCGTACCTGCAAACTGAATGGTGGTGTCACAGGGAGTGCAGGAGCTGGCCCCGTGGCCAGCGTAGGTGTCCCGAGGGCAGGGTTCACACGTGGAGGAGCCTGGGACTTGACTGAACGTCCCGGGCTTACACGGGAAACACTCCGAGGTATATGCAACTCCTTGTATAAGGGATTGGCAGTGAGTTAGTGCATTGATATGTCACTGAGCCAACAGAGAGAAAAGGAAATATGCTAGTGACCTTCTATTTGGACATTTTTCAGCAAAACAGGCTTCACCACTTTGGTCCCCATCACGACGCCTCCTGTTCTCCAGTAGAGGATGTTGGTGCCAGATTTCAGGTTCACCTAGAAATACACGTCATCATCAGACATCAGTTAAACTACAAACTGAGCCCAGCCGTTCTTTCAGAATCACAAGAAGAGATCAGCTTTTAGAAAAACAAAGGAAATTTAGATGCAAAAAGTTTTGTTTTCAGTTAGTAATTTCAGTTCAAACTGCCTTTTTAATTTTCTAATTCATTAATGACCATTATTATAAAAAGAAATTCTAATCTTACTGTGTGAAAACATTTACTTTGGAAAAAAAAAATTAAAAGATCCAAGGACTGGATCATATTAAGCCCTAACATTACGGTGAAAGATGATTAACCATAAATATTCTGATGGCAACATTAAGTGACTCTGGCACTCTGCTGGTTAACGTCCATTTCTTGCTGCCAACACATGTATTCTGGAAGACCGAGGTCAGCTGTCTAAGCCTTTGTTCATCTTACAGGATGCAGCACTCACAGTGTGGGTCGCCCATTCACCATGATTGGTGAGCTGGAGCCACTTGGTATCAGTGGACTGGTCCATCTCCTGACACTGGTCGTTCTGGATCTAAACACGGAGCACAAAGATCAGTGTCCACCAGCAGAAACCATCACCTCCTGTGAAAGGAGTATTGTATATTTCTCAGTATTCATTTTGTAAATTGATACAGCAGCCAAGAGTGTTTTTTTCATACCCAAAAGTATCAGGGATATCTACCTTGTATATTGAGAGTAGATTCTGATAAATATCTATTAGTTTAAATCAGAAGAACATTTACAAACCATATTTCAAAATGATTATAAATCTACCACAGACCTTTCAGTCGGTTTGTTTTCAAATGTGGATACAGATTCGTTCCGTGTTGTCATATCAACACGTATTTAGCATTAATTATGTCTCTGTTCCGTTGAAGTGTCCCCGCAGTAATATCAAGGAGCCAGGATGAACAATGGCAGCGTAGAATTTAATGGAACACAGTTATTAATAATGTCACGGCCTTCTCTGCCATGTAAAATGTTGACTCACAACAGACATTAGAGGAGCTGTTGTTATACTGTGCTCTCAACAGATGGAGAGCATCACCTGTCGGTTCGTTGCCCTCTTGTCTGAACACAATCTGAGGCCACTTGCAATTAGATCAAGCATTTTGTTTTCACGTCCGTCAGCATTGTTCCTATTGTATTTTAGTGCTTTATGACCTGAGGTATTAAAGCACTCTACTGGACGGACCAGAACATCGTGCGGGCAGTGTATACACAGAAAAGAAGACTGTGCAAACAGACTCCCAATCCACTTAAACAGATCAATAAGCAAACACAGGGACAGGATTTTCCCATTAGTAAAAGGATAAAAGAGGATGAAGCTCACAAAGAACTCAAACAGCAGGTTGTTGTCTGGATACTGGTACTCGAAGGTGACGGAGCCCTGTTTCTTCAGATGCACGGCATAGATGAGTGAGACCGTGCACTCGTCCCTGTTGGACTCCAGGTAGTTTCCTTGAGGCACCCAGGAAGAACTGCAAGAAAAAATGAAACGAAAACAATTCAAAATTCATTCATGGTTCCTCCACATTATGACCAATGGATTTCCATGAGTTTTCAATAACTTTCAACCAAATTTCCATGACCCAACATTTGTGAAATCTCTGTGTATACACGGAGAGCGAAAAATGTAGTATTTAAACTAACAATTAGAATTCCAAGGGAGTATACCTTAAAGGACACAAGCCCAAGTATGCCTGCTTATATTTCGAGCGTATTTCTTTAAAAGCATATGAATTATTTAAAACTCAGCTGAAATTAACGACATGAAAATATGAATAAAACAAATTTCCATGATTTTTCCAAAACTTTCGGGATTTTATTTCTTTCCAATGACTTTTCCAGGCCTGGAAAAACACATTTTAAAGTTCCATGGCTTTTCCAGGTCTTTCATGACCGTAGGAACCCTGTTGCTTACAACCCAGCCTTCAGTTTGTCTCGTGTCTCGCTCTCACACCTGTTGCAGGTGACCCCGACGTCTCTGCGAGGGCCGCTTTCCAGGGAGGTTGCCAGGCTACTGAACCCAGCGGGCATGGAATCCCATTGGTCGAAGCGGATGCCGCTGCCGAGGGAGTAGCTTCCTGCGGCACACTTGGTGCACTCCTGAGCCGACATCTCAAGGAACTCCCCAGACTCGCAGGAGAAGGCTGGGGGGGGAAGCAAGAGACACCGACGGAGGGAGAGAAGAAGAATATTACATGTCACAGTGTTGCATAAAATATAAAATGAAAGATAACAGAGAGATGCCAATCACTGCTGCATTCAGTATAATGTAGCCGTAGTGATAGAAGAACTTAATCCTTACATCCTGTTACACTTTGTGTGTGTGTGTGTTTGTCTGTGTCTGTGTGTGTGTGTGTGTCTTAACACATTTTTACACTGAGCCTCTTTGCTTTATGCATCTGCCAACACTCTGACACTGTCAGCTTTTCCTCATACTTTGTCTGGTCAAAAGCCATTATGCTGTGAATGGGTATGAAATATGTGCAGTGCATAGTCTATGTGGAGACGTGCTGTGTGTTATTCTGCACAACAGGAGGTGATTCAGCTTGAATTATTTATCAGTTAACTGATACAAATCTGCAGATATATTGAAATCAGAATTAATGATTGCCGCTACACTCCGATAAGAAAACGTATATTTTACAGAATAAACTATGTAGAAATGATGTGAACTTATTTTCACATTTTACATGAAATATTGTTATTATCTAAATCAGATTATTTTATTTGTTATAGTTATTTATGATAAAGTTTACTTTGTCACAAGGTTTTTACATCTTAGGAATCCATGCACATTTTTTTTAAATATATATTTCAGGTTGCTGTGAAGAAACAGGTGTGTGTGCTATTCTCTTTGTGTGTATTGTGTGTGAGTCTAATCAGGAAGAAGGAAAAAGAAAATTGTCAAAATAACAAAAGGCGACAGATTTGAAAAAACATTTCACCTTGACAGAGGAATGAGGCATGAAGAAAGAAGCACGTGTGGAAGACAAGTAGCAAAGTAGCAGAGAGTTAAATCACATTCTTCAATATAATTGATCTCACACCATAAACACCCATCATTATAACTGGACTGGTTCCAATAACATTTAGAGAGATAACCACTCTGCACTTCATTCTGAATTATCTCATTAATCTGATGCTGATAATCTCAATTCATTGGTGGAGCAGTGCTGTAACCACGCAGGGCAAACCTGTTCTAGGGAACTAACTCATGTGACCACCTTTTTAACCTCAGTGTTCTTTTTTTAAACAATTCAAATCTGCCTGATATGTTGTGAAAAAGAAAGTCCGCAATATATTGTTCTGCATTGTTTTAAAGTTTTCCTATCGGAGCGTATCAGCAACTAGAGTTAATACCAATACGTGTGGGAAAAGGCTCATATCTGCAAATATTATCGGACGACAGATATATCAATAATATAAAAAAACATTAGCTCCGAAGGCACTAACTCGCTCTCTTTTTTCAAATAGTTGTTTTAATTAAGACGCTCTATTGTAACTGATTTTCCAGCGGTGGCAGATGTTGCCGTCGCTTCAAGACACACACTAACATCTGTCACCACTTACTGCAACTCATATCAGACACACACAACGTCTCCGAGCGACAACATGGCCGGCTGATGATGTGTCTGGTGCGGTGAGCCAGCACAGAGCTGTTGTGTGACAGTGTTTCACTGTGAGGTTATTGGCCTGCTGCTTTGCTCTGCGGTCGGTTCGGCAATATCCAAACAGGGTGGGTCAGGTTGTAGTGGTGGAAATTCCTGGCCAGTGATAAGAAGGATAGACACACACACACACAGCCACACTCACACACACTGACATATACTTACTGCACTCTGTGCCGCGTACAGGCTCTGGTAGTCCCGTGCAGGCCCCGGTTCTATGCGGGATGGCCACTCTCCATCGAGATCCCGTACTGTCGCACTCTGTGTACTCGTAGTAGTAGTCTGTCTGCCAATTGCACGTGCACACAACAGACAACATCTGCGTTAAGAACTCAGCGGCCAAAACAGTGTGGGATGCAAACATTAGGCAAATGTCGGAGCAGAGTCCAGGCAGGAGAACATCACACCCAGAACAGAGCCCTGAGTCATCTGGCTCTGGGTGAATCATAGCAGATGGAGCTCCGGCGTTAGCAACAAGTACGGACTTTTAACTATGTGCATCCCGCTGCTCGGGTTCACAAAGGAAGAGCTGTCGGTGTTATCTCTCCGGCCGCGACTGCTGTTCTGCCCTGGACACACAACATACCATCTCCATGGGGATGGCAACAGGGGTGAGGGCAGCGGGGGGGGGCTAAAACAGGCAGGAGGTGATTTCACCAGCGGATTTGAGGAAACACTTGGACACTTGATTGTGGAACACACTCTCTTCTCCTTGGTTCTAGCTACACAGCAGAGTGGCCTCATTTCTATCAGTTTACATAAAGTTGCTCCTTGAGCCAAACCAGAGTTTGACACCATGGCACATGCAGGCTGTTGTGTGTTTGTGTGTGTATGTGTGGGGGGGTGTCTGTGTGTGTTTATTTGTGTGGACCCAGCTCACTCACACAGTTGATAAAAGAACATGAGGAATGAGGCTGGATTTAACATTTACATTTATAGACCAAAGTTTAACAATCAAACTCTTACAACACAAGAAATCTACTGTGTTGCACTGAAGACTCATTATAACTGGGTCAATAACACATGTGACATACTTTAAGTGTTCACTTGACCCCTTTTATCAGCATGACAGCTTCTACTTCTTAATTTAAACCACTCACAGGCAAACTTTGACAATTATTATCATGATGTTTTGTGGTTGTGATGCTGCAGGCCCATAAGTATAAGAGAAAACTTATTTATTTGCATGGTGATCTATTAAAAAACATGAAACGCATAACCATTAGATCTGGTTACACTGTTTAGTCTGAATAACTGGTGCAGCAACTTGTGATACTGTGCGTTCAAAGGTAAACATCATGTCTCACGCACACTGCTCCTTTGCATGATTTAGGAAAACCCTTTGTTATTTGTTTGCACTAAAACCTCATTATAACTGAGGAGCTTTGGTCGGTAAGTGATATCCCAGACTTTAAATATTCACCTCAAACCATGTCAGCCTCTTCTTCTCCATTTAAACCAAGATATGAGCCATGATGCCAAAAGCAGGGGAACCTTAATCTTGTAGGTTTTGCAGCACACAGGGCCTTAGTAAATCTCTGCTGGTGTGAGAGCAGGGATTGAGCCAATAACATATCAGGAATGTTACCCCTCTATCTATCTTGGGACAGTCTGTGTGTGTGTCTGTCTGTGTGAGTGTGACTGTGTTGTGTGCTGCCAGCCTGGGCTGAGGAGGTGTCGAGCTGAGCCAGAGCAGAGGGAAGGAAAGGCCACTCCGTGCAGGAAGCTGATAACAGCCTGGCCCGAGTATTATGAGAACTCACATCGTCAGAGCACATTAGAGATCCCTCGCTCCTCCATGTTGGCTCAGACTTGTCAAAACAGAGGAAGCATCGAGGTGCGTCCAGTCTCCCATCACACCGTGACTCAGTCCGGATACGTGTCCATTTCAATTTCATTTCACATGGACACAGGGGGTTACCAACTCGCTGTCAGTGTGTGACTGTGAGTGTGTTTGTGTGTGTGCGCGCATCCACAGCGGCTCAATCAGTGCGTAATTACCCGCCTCCCATCCCCCTGTTTGGAGTTCTGGCCCCCCACACGACCCAGGCGGTGACAAAGGACCAAGCCCCGCATCTCTCACCTCACTGCACGGCCGCTGTCCTCTGGCCCCGTCCATCAGCCGGAGCGAGCAGAGGAGGAGGAGAGCGCCACTGGCGACGCACCAAGCCGAGGACCGCATCTTGGATCATCGAGGGAGAGGAGGTGGGAGGGGGAAACAGTGACAGCCCGGATCCAGCAGAGTGGATTGTTTATAAAATAATGATAATAATGATAATAAACCTGAAGCTTTGTCAGATGCGAGACGGCACCTGCTCCTGTCGCCAGATTGAAGCTCTCACCACCTGCGATTATCCTCTGAGTGAGCGCTCCCTCGCTGACCCACAACCTACAACACAGACACAACACCACTTCCGCTTGTACTTTACAAAGTTAAACGCAGACCACTGTCTAAAGACGTGCGATCTGGGACCTGTTTGATATTTAATGCCCTTTTTTTCCCAACAATTATGCCATGTTTTAGTTTATATACACATTGACTTTATTTTCTTGCGATAAAGGCTCCATTTTTTTTAAGGTGTACTATTGCGTTGCTTTATTGTGAAAGCAGATTTGAAGCAATTCCGGTGGGTATCTGCCAACTTGACGTGTTTTTGTTTGTTCCTTCAAGCACCGGCTCTGACGCTCATGTGACGTCGCTCAGGGACAAGAAGAGAATATCTTGTTTTATTTATTTATTTATTTTTAAAGCATCTTTTTTTCCTCAAAGATAAACAAAGATGTTGATGTAGTTTGAAGGCACAATATTAGCACATATGGTATATAACTCTCCGTAGCTGCTAATTTAACGCACTTCCATTGGTTCCTTTCCTGTGACGCTCCTGTGATGCTACTCAGTAAAAGTGAAGAATATTTTTTTTTTGTTTTTGTTGCTTTCATTTCAAAACAAGTGCAACGCGATGTGTAATATTATTTGCAGACTGTAAGTATTTAGTTTATGAATGTAAACAGTAAGGATACACTGTTTACATTCATAAACATTCTACGCTCTTGATGTTCTTTTGTTTGGGCTGATGTTGCTGTGGGAATGGACATTGTTTTGTCTTTATCTTAAAGTAGATGCAGTATATTGTTTTCAAATCTCAACCAGTGTAGTACATACCAATGGCTGCCAGAGGGAGACACAGGTCCCTGCATGAAGTATAATGAATATGCAGTAAAACATAGACTGTATATACAGATATATTGTATATTTAAAAATGTTTTAGAGGGGGGGGGGTCATGTCCATATGTAGATTATTTATGTTTTTAAAACAATGATGATGATACATTTTATGTGAATAAATCAGTCAAAATACAAGCAAGACGTCTAACCACTAGAATTCAGCAGAAACATATTCGGCCCGTCTATGATCTTTAATTGATCTGTTCTGATCTCATCTGCATCATCTCACATACCACTGGTGAATTATGAGCTTTTACAAATAATGATTTGAATCGTTTCTGAGATTTTTACTTGCATCACAGAACATTTGAGGTGAACAGAATTCAGTTGTGGAAATTTGACAAAACCAACAGGAAAAACATCAGCGGAAGTATCTTTTAAACCCATGAATCGCACTGTCGTGAAGTGAAAGTGTAAGTTTATTATTATCAATAATAACTGTATTACTATTATGAAATAGCATATATATAACTCTATTCAAGCATTCATCTTAATTGCTGAGCCATCTGATAGCGTAAAAAACCTTGCTTAAGAAAACAGATTACATAACGATGAATTAGTGAGTCTTCTTCTACATTGGGGGAAATCGAGGCGCTGTCCCGTCATTCCAAACTCCCCTTTACGTCAGGCGCGCTCCCGTGCGTGAGAGAATCCGTCCCCGCGGCTTGACGCCGAGCTGTAAAAAGGGAACTTGGCAGACGGTGCTTCCTGTGTGCTGAACCCGAAAGCAGGACAGAGACCATGGAGTCCCGTGCAATGCAAAATGTCCTCGGTCTCCTGTCAGTGCTGAGTGTCTGTGCTGCTGCTGCTGACCCACAAGGTGAGTACACCACCAGAAACTAACTGGGAGAACCAGGGAGCTGCCTGCAGCTTTGTCAACCTGTAGAACTTGTGCTCAGTTAGAACCTCGCTGAACTCAGACCTCACCTTACACCTACATTTGGGGACAGCCTCTGTGTTCAAAGGTGAACCCAACATCCCATGCAAATTGGCGGTTTTAACCATTTAGAAAGAACCTGCTTCAGGTTAATCCAATATATGGTAAAGAGTGTATCGTTACAAGACTTGGGTAATATGTTGAAACATCCTCTGACAGAAATTCAACTTAGGTCTAGAGATTAGAACCAAAACACAAGCAGACTTTGAGGATGATGATTATTGTCTATCCTTGTTTGTCACTTTGATGCTGCAGGCTGTTTTTATGAGAAAACTCAGTTCTCTGATCTGATTACACTGTTACTCTGAATAACTGTTGCTCGGTCCAGTTTGACTTTGTCCGTCATAGGACTTATCAGGTCACATTCTACACCTTAGACCCACTGGTGATACTGTGCGTTCAAAGATCAACATCATGTCACACGCTCACTTCTCCTCCATTTAAGATAACCCTTTGTTATATTGACTTCATGCTCACATAAAATGAACAACACAGGGCTTGGACTGAGGGTATGTCCCCCACTCACCCACAGGTAGTAAATGACCAGGAATGTGTAATATGATACAACCTCCTCGTAAAGAACCTGAATGTTTGGAGACCTTATATTTGTTACATTACTTAACATTACTAAACATTACTAAACTTACTAAACTACTAAAACATGATTTTGTCCTTGTGAACTGTCACATGGATTCTCTACTATATTCTGACAGCACCTGAAGTTCACACGGAGCTCGGGAGCCTGAGAGGTGAGTATGTGAGTGTGAAGGGGAAGGAGCTGGGGGTCCACGCCTTCCTGGCTGTCCCGTTTGCCAAGCCACCCGTAGGCCCTGCTCTGAGACTGGCTGCACCCCAGCCTGCAGAGGCATGGGAGGGAACGAGAGAGGCTACCAAGCAGCCGCCCATGTAAGGCATCCATGTGCTCTAGCTGTTGCATGTCCCCCCCCCATAGGGAATTGCTTCCAATACTCGTTGATGAAAATACTTCTCTCTTTCAGGTGTGTTCAGAATAAACAGATGCTTATAGATCTGCTGGCTAGAGTCGACATGGGGGTGGCAAATGTCCCAGACATTTCAGAAGACTGCCTCTACCTCAACATCTACACCCCTGCAAACAGAGCTCCAGATGCCAAGCTCCCGGTAAGAGGTCCTTGTTGCATGTGTGTGCAAAAATGAAAAAAATAATTCTCAGTAGGAAAAAGCAAAGCCATACACTTAGAAGACACTGACCAAGATGTCCAGAGGGTTTGTGGTGGTAATAGCTGAGTCGATGTACTGTAAACAAAATCCATCACTAAGGTTTATCTCTGGAAAAGTCTGATTACTTGGTTGGATTACTTTTAAGCAATTCATAATTCAATATCCGTATTTTAACAGGTTATGGTCTGGATCCATGGCGGAGGCTTTACTATGGGATCAGCCTCAATTTACGATGGCTCCGCCCTGGCTGCTTACCAGGATGTGGTCGTAGTTTTGATCCAGTACCGCTTGGGATTCCTGGGCTACATCAGGTAAAAAAAAAAGAATGGACCTTCTATGCACAGTTACAATGAAAATACAAGGATTGCATTCTTCTGCTTTGGTCCCGACCTGTGCCCCATGTGAACAAAGTGTGAAAACCTGCTCACTTAACCAGCTTCTGCGAACGTAGCCTGGTACACTATAACTACAGTATACGGTTCTGTGCAGCACTGGAGATGAGCACATATCCGGGAACTTTGGCATGTTGGACCAGGTTGAAGCTCTGAGATGGACCCAGAAGCACATTCACAACTTTGGCGGAGACCCAGATTCAGTAACGATAGTTGGGGAGTCTGCTGGTGGAGTGAGCGTTTCCCTCCTGGTAAGGATAGATCTGCAGAGGTGGAACCTCAAAGCCACACTGTGCACGTTTTGTTTCTTTTTAAAGTAGCACAAACTGGACAGAGTAAACGCCTTTTGAGTTGTTATTTTTTTTTCAATTTAAGTTTGTCACAGGTTCTCGTTCATTTATCACTGCAGAGTCACAGCTGTCACTTCTTCTGATGCTTTTACCAACAGCTCCTCTCACCAATGGCCGAAGGCTTGCTCCACCGTGGCATCGCTGAGAGCGGCACTGGTGCAATGGATGCACTCTTGATGAGTGATCCTCTTCCAGTGGCACAGGTGAAGTATCTATCTGTATACTTAATTGTGCAAACATTGATCAGCACATAAGAATATAATTGGATTTCTGACTGGCTGAGATGGATTCCTCCTGTGTCTTTCCTCAGATGGTAGCAAATATATCTGGCTGTAGCCTCGAAAGCACAGAGAAGATCAGCCACTGCTTGAAAAACCTCGACTTCGATTCTGTGCTGACTATTGCAAAGGTGAGATATATTATATGCACAGCCGATGTGATTAATTGACCGTGTGCCTACATCCTCTGTAAGATTCCTGTGAATTAATAACTTTTTTGTTAATCTCCAGATGGAAACCTTGAGAATTGGTATAACCATTGATGGACACTTTCTCACTAAAACTGTGAATGAGATTTTCCTGGAAAAGGCATTTCCCACTGTGCCGTTAATGACCGGTGTTAATAATGATGAAGGCGGCTGGTTACTTCCAAGTGTAAGTGCTAAGTGCATGATTGTTCCTGAAGTATGTGGCTGGTGTTCACTTGTTTTGCTGCTGTGCGTGTCTGGAACCTTAACTGCAGCTGCCTCTTCCCTCAGTTTATAGCTCCTCCAACCTGGACTGAGGGATTAGATCGGGAGCTTGTGGTCAACATAGTCTCCCTGTTTTACAGTGATGTAAGACAAACACAGCCAAACATTACGTCATCACTGTGTTTTTATCTTGCTCAAGTTTATTAAACAAACCTGTTCATTGTTTTTTCTCAAGCCCAAATCTGCAATCATCAGAGATTCCATTTTAGAGGAATACATTGGAACTGGTGAAGATCGAGAGAAAAACAGAAATGGATTCACTGAGTTGCTGGGAGATGTTTTATTTACCATTCCAGCTATCAAGACTGCTATGGCCCACAGAGGTACTTTTCTATACATGCTAATGAAAACGTATTTAATATGACATAATGTGAGTATTGGGGCTATAGTGTAGAAAACAAATTGGATATTTCAAGAATGAAGTCGTAATATTTCGAGATTAATAAGTATATATATTACAGAAACTCAGTTTACGAGAATAAATTCATAATATTATGAGAATTAAGTTGGAATCTAATGAGAAACAGCCATTATATTACACAAATAAGGTTGTGATATTACAAGGTTAAATTTGGAATATTACAATAAGAAAGTTATAAATTTACAAGAAAAACAGCTATCATAGAGCCAGTGCTTGAGTAACAAAGAAATTATTTCCTCCTCAACAAAAGATGCAATTTCCTCCCAAGACTAAGTTGTTCTTTTTTTCAGAATTGACACATTTTATTGCACAATCTTTTCAAAGCCCGATTTTTATGATAATGTGGTGCTGATGAGCCAAAAGATGGAGTATTTCTATATTATAAGTATAACTTAACAAGATGCTCCACATGCCTCAATTTAACACTGGATACAGATGTTGATCTTATAAAATAACATAACCTAAACTAAATACTTTATTTTCATCACCAAGTGTCTGATTATTTTCCTTCCTGTCGCAAATTAAAGAAGCATAAATTAATATTTATCATCCCACATGTTCATAAACAAGATCTACTGTATCCCAACCATTTATCTGCCACCAGATGCAGGCGCCCCTGTTTACCTGTATGAGTACCAGCATGCTCCCATTGCCCTCAAGGCAAAAAGGCCGAGCTTTGTTGGGTGTGACCATGGAGATGAAATCTTCACAGCATTAGGATTCTGTTTCACAACCACCCATGTCACATTATTTGGTAAGCTCAATGTAAAACCTACTGGCTCAATAGACCACCAGATTTGTTTACCATATTATCATTGTTTCAGATAAATGCTCAGAAGAGGAGGAAGAGTTAAGCAGAATCATGATGAGCTACTGGGGCAACTTTGCTCATACAGGGTATGTATGACCTCGAATCATATACATATATGTTGTGATTATTGTACCTTAAGCGTGGCACCATTAAATGGTGTGCCTTTGGGAATTCCATAAATTTGATTATCAGAAAAAATATATTCAATATGAATATTAAATATGAACTTTAATTGACAGTAAAGCTACCTCGGCGCACCACCCTTTTTAAGAAGTGAAAAGATAGCCAATTTATTGATTAAGTATCATGAAAGTACTAACAACAAATATTGAACTCTGATTGATAATTAAATGAATAACTTAAACCCAAATTATCAAGTCAGTCGTTAGCAAAATGTAAGCACACTTATGCAACATTAATGAAGATACGTGTGTTGAAGAAAAAACATTGATTAACATAAAATAAAAGTATAAACACACAAACTAACTGAAAGTGTAATTACTATATACAGATGTGCAGATGTCTGTATGAGTACATGTGCTTTCAAAATGGCAGCTGGCCACTATGAAGACCGCCTGGAGTGTGGGGATCATGTAGCTGAGATCACTTGGATGTCTTAAGTTTCGGGGGAGATGAGTGAGTGAGGTATTGGTGCCAGGTCAGAGAAAGTAGATGGGGTTAGGGTTAGGGTTAGAAAAATAGAATTTAACAGTCCTGTGCGCAGCCTAGTGTAATGAGCCCAGTTGTGTCACCAGATCATGAGATTGGGTCCTGTTTGAGATGCTGCTTGAAGTCTAGTGAAGTTGAATTGTTGGTTGTGGTTCCTGTTCTGTTCTGAAGTTCTGAGGCAGGCTCTCTCATCACTACCTCTTGGAAGGCTCTAGCAGTCTGCCCCAGGCATCCCTGCTCGGAGGTCGAAAGGGCTTGGTTAGGGAGAGGTAGCCCTCCAGGAGTAGAGAAGAGAGAGAAGTCAGGGAGAACTGGGCTTTTATCGATCTGGTGACGTCATGAGGCACACAATGGCCATGGTGGAAAGGTGTGTCCAGGGGAAGGTTTAACACCTAGGCGTGAAGAGGAAGCACCTGAGACTGAGGAACCTCTTCTTCGTCTTCAGAACAAAGGAAACATGTGGTTGCAGGATTTTGGCTACACACGTTGGCCCAATTATATATACATGGAGGTAAGACAAATGTATCTATAACCTGTGTGTTTGTGTGTGCACTCTTGTGTAGTTCTCCTAATGGGGACGGCCTTGTCCACTGGCCTAAGTATGGAGCAGAAGAAGAATACCTGTCGATTGCACTGAAGGAGCAGACACCTGCTCGGCAGCTGAAGAAGGAGCGGTTTGCCTTCATGACTCAGACGCTCCCAGAGAAGCTCCGACGATACGCAGAGCAGATGGAGCGCGGCGAGCTGTAGAAGAACCCGCTCCCCTATCTCCATTCCATCCACTTTTTAATCAGCAACCACAAACAAGTATGTTAGATATACTATGAGACATTTGGTTAGAAATAAAAATTCTAAACAACTGAAAAACCCTTGTGTACTTATTGTAGCCTTTAGGATGTATCATACATTGTTTATTATTAAATGAAATGTGCCCACAAAGTTCTGAAATTCAATCAATCTATTAGCCTTCAAAATGTTTGCCTGTCAGGTATAACAAGTTGAAGATGTGTGAATATATATTTATCCTGCTTATATTGATTATCAGTTTAAAACGAAGGCAAATATCTTCAAGGAATACGATGTGTGATGTGTTGGTGATCTACCTATGTTAAACGTTACACCCCAGTCCGTTCACTCCGCTCTGCTTCAGCCAATCGGCTCCTTGCTCCCTCACTGCAAGGTAAACACTCATCAAACTCATCACGACTGTTTGCAGTGCCTGCTCCTAAATGGTGGAATGAGCTGCCAATCGACGACGGGACATCAGAAAGTTTACACATCTTCCGCCGAAAACTAAGAACGTTTCTTTTCCGATTATACCACGAGTAAAAAAAATAAATACTAACAACTTTTTAAACTAACAATTTAGTAGAAATTAAATGGCACTTACTTATAGCTGAAACCACTTTGTAGTTTTGCTTTACTTTTGAAGAAATTGTACTTTCTTGATTCTTGTTGTTATGGGTTTGTAACCTCGGGGTTGAATGCACTTATCGTAAGTCGCTTTGGATAAAAGCGTTAGCTAAATGAAATGTAATGTCAACATGAACTTGTTTAAAACTGTTTGTACTTATGACACACACTCTTACCACCAAGATTAACACAGAGCTTCTGCAATATATCACAAATGAAAACAACATTTTGGGTGGTTTTCATATAGCAGAGGGCTTGTGTATTGTAGGCTTCTTTGACATGCATTCATACGTTATCTATACTGCTTATCCAGTGTTGTGCATGAACGAACGCAAAAGAACGTGCTCATTGAACGCGTCCACCTTTATGAGAACGATGAACTGAACGCAACTCAATGCCAAATAATGAATTTGAACGGTGAACACGTTATTGTAGCGTCTTCGCGTATAGACAAACACTGTCTGAAAAACATTCCGACAGTAAAGGCAAGGGGTAGTGATGGATAAGGTTTTCTTTAACAAGTTAAGTCTTTCATTCTCAGTTTCCACCTAAAAACTATGAAATGAACTGAACTATGAACTAGTTCAGAATTTAAATGGTGAACTATGAACGTGAACTATTCATGTTTACTTGTATGAACTGAACTTTGAACTAGTTCATGAGAGGTGTGAACTTGCACAACACTGTGCTTATCCTGATCCTTAAAGGATTTAGGGGGTTGGAGCCCATCCCAGCCGACATTGGACTGAAGAGGTCACCAGAGTATCGCTGGGCGAACATACCCTAACCCCAACCTGCTGGTCTTTGGGCTGTTGGGGGAAGCCAGAGGAAACACACAAAGACACGGGTAGCACTTGCAAAATCCACACAGAGGACTATGAGATACAGTATCAAAACAGTGGCACTTATACAAACACAGTAGGGGATAATAGATTTTTACAGAAATGTTACACATACAGTACAAACTATAGAAACACAGATGACAGGGCTCTTTTCAGTTTCTTTGTTTTATTATTGAGAAGAGTGCTTAAGCTGTAAAGCTCCCTGAAGTCGGATGTGAGCAGTTTAATACGTCAATCTTATGTTTGTTTTTCACTAAATCAGGCAAATGGCATTTAAAATAGTACAAAGCAACACTTTTTAAAGGAAAATCACTCAAGTAGCTGGGTGCAGAGGGCGTACAGACATGGAGCTGGATTCAAAATAAGTACTTCAGTTGAGAGGAAATCATAATGCAATTTTTTTCCCGGCAAATTTAGTAACGTTGCACTCTGATATAAAAGTGTTGGCCAGTGTTTTAATGATTCACTCTTTTGCCCCGAAAAGTGCACTTGGAGTAAGAAAGCTACCGGGCATTAGCATCAGGCCGTAGTGAGACACACAGACACATGATACTTTGAGATGCACTTTGAGCCGTTGGTCTGGGTAATGTTCAGCAAGCTTGGTCTCAAGTTTGAAATACGTTGGAAGAGAGGAGAGAATATCTCTGCAGGCACAAAGCCAGGCAAACAACATGTCAGCCATTTAAAATAAACCACAACTTAAATACGTTTCTGTTTCAGACCACGATTATATAAGCACGTAAACTGTATAGTTTAGAAACTATAATTCAATTCACAGTATGTTAATACATTATATTGTTGTATTGCAGTTCAGTTTTCAGACCTACATAATATCTTGTCAGGTGTGGTGACATATAAACTGTATGCGATGTGGGAACGTGAGCCGGAGCATATCGCTGAAAAAGATATGGTTAGAGTACAAAGGACGAGAAACATATCATCCTGTCCAAAACGACTGCTGAAGCTACAGTGTTCGATAAGACAGCAAGTCCCAACTGTCAATGGTTGGAAAATTACCTAGTTGTAAAAGTCAGTCAGTATTCCTACTGGACAAATGAAGATAAAGAAGGCAACTTAACACATTTTAATACACGATTTGAACTGACTTGTGGCAAAAACACCTGAGATGCAGTCTTTTCTAAATTCAGATGTCTTGAACGCAATAATAAAAACAAAAACAAAAAAAGCAAGGCATGCTGCTCCATGAACGAAAACATCATGTTCAGGTAATGTTTATGAGTGTGGTATGATTAGATCCAAAAAAGAAAAATGCAGCATGCAGGTCAATATGATGGGCACGGAAAGTACTAAAAGACTAAATATATATATATATATATAGTCTTATAATATTAAGATTATATATAAGAATACAATGGACACCTTTATCCTCTTCAAGCACTACTAGGTACAGACATGGTTTTTAGAATCAGAGGCACGTACAGTTCAATCCATAATAAGTGGTTGAGAAATACTTTTTCTCCTGCATGGGAATAAATAAATAAATTAAAGACCTGTGACCTGTTTTCATGCTGCACCGTAAGATTAAGGTCACGCAAAAGTGAGGTGTCGATGTCGCCTTGAGAGACCTTTCAAAGTTCTCGTATGGGAACAGGAGAGCGCGGTGTGCTTGGTCAGGGTGACATAACTAGCTTCAGTAGACAGTAAAATACCATTTCGTGAAACCGGACGATATCCTGGAGAGTTAAGAGCATGAGCTAACGTGATAGTAATAGTGTCAGCAGAGGTGATTGGTGTGCAACACTTGTTAACGCATTGTGTTGTGGGAGGAGACTAAAGCTTGGTGCATCAGGATGTCCAGGACTGCATGCTGTGCAGCATGGCATCAAATCGCTCCATGTCCGGAGCGTGAGCGTGGGCCAGTTGGTCCTTGAGGCGACTGTACAGACTGAAAGACTTCAGCTCCAGCCAGATGAAACCAAAGCGGTCCTCATCAAAGAGCACAAAGAGCCCCGGGGTGCGCTCGGGGCTCGTAAAGCCGTGCCCCGCGATCAGGCCTGTCCCATAGAAGCTGAAATGGAGGAACATCAATTCATCAATACTTTGCCTTAACTTATAATAACTAATTTCTATTTATCAATCCTAACAGAAGTGTTTCCTTCAGTGAGTGGGTGATACTATTAATAATTATAGTATAGCATACAACAAAATACAATGATGAAGTTTTCTTGAAGGATGCTTGTAATAAATAATCTGTCACAGCCAAACAACTGGTTTTGTTCATCTATGAGTGTTATCTACTATTTACAGCGGGTCATCAACTACAAAGCAGGTCAGTGGTTTGATCCCCTTCCAGTCTGCATGCTGGACGCCCAAATTTCCCAACAGCTGCGTCGGCGGTGTATGATAGAATGAGCGCTGTATACAGAAGCGGTTTGTGTGTTAGTGCTTATGTGTGTTAGTGCTTATGTGTGTTTGTGTGTGGGCGTGAATAGAAAACCAGTTTTTTATCATTCCATTCAAAGTCATACCTGTGATTGGTCACAGTTAACCACAGCGGGAGCTCTGCACCATTTTGCAATCCACCCAATTAAATTAAGTGTGAGGGTCAACATTTATGTTTCTTTTTGTAAATTAGTTATCATTGTCTTAATGTAAAAACAAATTGGAGTTCCAGACAACAGCTCTCATAACAGCAGTTAAGCCAACATCGTTCACACAAACTGACATACATTCAAAAGATATGACTTCAACCCGTTGGCAATGAACTTTCAACGGTGAGGCAATATACAACAGCTCAGGATCAACGGGTGCACTGGGTCTGAGCCAGTACAACCAGTCACCTGAGGATTTAACACTGTGTTCTTGTCCTTACCATTTCCTGCAGGTGCGGGGGTACACCTCGTTGCGAGCCATAACCCCCAGGGGCAGGACAAACGGCTGAGTCTCTAGAGGACTGGTGCTGCTGCTGCTGGGGTCGGGCTGGCAGCCGTCTGAACTGGCACCATGGTCGACCTCCAACCCTTCCGCCACGCCGGCACCGCCACAGGCCTCCTCTGCTGCTGCACCGCTGACCGTGGGAGAGACAACCTTGGCCCTCTGTTCCGTTTCCCTCTGCACCTCCGCGTGTACCCCCAGTACGAGCTGAGACAGTTCCTCTATTCTGCGCTGGTGTTCCAGGTCTGGGAGGACAACGGGCCGGCTCAGGTCCACGTCTAACGTGAGCTGCCCTGCAGGAACGTTGGGGTCTCCCTGCAGGAAGGAGTGTAATTACAGTTTCCACCACTAGCAGAGGACTGTGGTGGATCCATGTTGTTATCCACTGGTTTAAGTATGTGAAAACATTCACTTCAAAAGGCATAACAATCATAAATCAAAATTTAGGCTGATTAGTAGCAAGAGGAAGACAATTACCACATTAACAGGATTTTAAATGATTAACGGGTAACCTGTGATTATCCAACACAGCAGGGTTATCATGTTTTCAATTCCTATTCTATTGGTTACTTCACCATAAGAGGAGATTATCTTTGAGAAAGCAGATCACGATTATTAACCAACTTACAGTGAGTTTGGTGGCTCTTGCAGACGTCCCATGGAAGCTGAGCATGACGATCTCCAAGCCGTGACTGCCGTAGGTCCCTTTGAAAAGGCCTGGCTGCAGCAGGTCGGAGGGCATTCTAGGAGGAAGGTAGATCCTCCGGTACGTCAGGCAGTTACTGTCGGGAGAGAGAATGTGAATGGCAGTCAGTCTACCCGGTCGGGTTATACATTCGTCCACAAGAGAATTCTGAACGACCTCTACATGTATGATGCTTCTCTCGTAATTAATGTCAAACCCACAAGAGCCAACAAACAGAGGGAGTGTGATGTAAGGAAAACTCTCTCACTCGTATTGACTCGTGTAAATGAACTTCATCAGGATGAGCTCCTGCATGTGTTCATGGAAGATTTCTTCCAACGTCCGGCCCCATTCTTCCTCCAGCCATGTTCTGAACTCCTACACACACACACACACAAAAAGGTTCATGCACAAACGCTTGATTTCCTTTCTGAAATTCATGAATGAAGAGTTACACAAAGGTTATCTCAGGGAGTCACAGATCCCTGGCTGGACCCACCTCCTGTCTGCCTCCTGGCATGCGGTGATGATCCGTCTGGTTACATTTCGTTGAAAATTCATCCTTCTTGCCAGTCTGAAAAAAACAGAATATGACACACACATTGGAGGATGGCCTACTTATTTTTATGTTGCTGATCCCAAATTACGGGACAAACATTTATCCCGTCAAGCTGATTTCTTTGGTGCTTGTTGAGCTGCGACACCGCTCACCTGTATGTCCCCTTTGTGGGGACCCTTGTGTCCGTACATACACTCCACTGTGGCCTTATTGCTCTCCAACATGTGGACACGGAAGAGTGGCCGTCTTCTCATGGGATCCTCCACGCGAGGGTCATGAGGTGGTAAATACATCCAGCCAATGATGAACAGCCCATCCACCTGAAAATAACTTTTTATTAATTTATCAGCCACTGAAATGATTTAGGTCTCCTGCCAAAAAAAAAAAGCAGTCGAACATTTATATTCTTTTTTTAATGTAAAATTATAGACATTGTTCCTCATCTTAAACAAACAACATGTAAGTCGGCTATTAAGGGTCTCTCATTCTAAACAATAACACAAGACCTAGTCTGTTGGCCTCATGACGCAGTGTGGGATCATGGGAGTTGTTGTCTTCACCACCACCGCAGATGCAAATCAACCAGACTTGCAAATCATGTTCACAGTAAAGTAAAAAAGTTTCAAAGTTGTATTCATGTCACGCAACAAACGGCAGTGAATAACCATGATCCTTTGCGAGTGACCAATACAAAAAGTGGAAGGAAGTGGCTAACTGGCTATCAGTGTTGTTTCCTTCGTGATATATTGTTTATGAAAGTAAAATGAAACCTGGGGATTTTTCTTGTTTTTGGATCATTTTAGTTCACAAGTCAACAAATATGTAACACTAGTCTCTTTATTTAAGACATTTTTTCTAAAGAATTGAAACATCTTTAATGCAATAAAACAAATCTGTATTTAGTTACACAACTTACCACAACGTTGAGCAATCCGCCGTAAGGGCCGATGTCAGGCTGCCATATGCCCAAGATGTTTCTGTAAGGGTAAAGCACTGCAACACAAAAGCCCAACATCACACTATAACGGTTAGTTTCTGCAGTGACACACTCACACACTACTGTATTGTGCATGGTTAAAAAACACAAGAGCAGTTCAAATCCACAGAACGAGATTTTTTGTTAAAGTTTGTCAGGAAGGACTCAATGAGACAAACTGACCACGTCCCTGTCAGCCATGTTTTGGAAAGTACACGAGAAGCACTTTGCGTCAACCGGCCTCAAACAAACACTGCAGAGGAGGTTTATTACCAGGTTTACTGTCCACACAGGGTGCATTACACGGAGGCAACCGTTTGCTTGCAAGTGAAATCAATACACACACACACTCACACACACACATAACTCCTCATGCTTCAGCCATCCACGTTTGAGGTCAGTGTACATACAGTGTGTGTACACGTCTCTATAGTCCATGTGCTCGTAGTCAGGCAGGAGCTTCATGAAGCGCCCAGACTTCACCCGAGGGTCGACACCTGGCGGGGCACAACACAGGCACGTGTAGAGCAACCGCGGACCAAGGCGCGCTCAGTCCAGTGCAGCACTCTAATGAGTTCAGTCATAAAATTAAAGAATGATCTATTCAGAGAGACACTCTGCCCGGCGTGGCAGCTGGTGTTACAAAACAGGAACAGATGGAGGGAGAATACATTATCAAAAAAGGTGTTTTAAAATAACTTGTGGCATCAGGTCTGAGTTAAAGTGGGACAGAGAACCCATATTAACACCAACAACAGCTTTTGCCAGGAATGCATCTGTCAACAGTAGGAGACCCATGTGGACACCTACCCCCGCAGACACAAAATAGAGAATAATAATGACTCTATTCATCGAGCACCTTTAAAAGTACAGCATGCTGCACAACAGGAAGACATGGTTCAAATACAGAAGGGAGAGCATGAATAATAAAGGTGATAATGATAAATGATCTGTAATAATGTAAATACTGCAAATGCTGAAATTGATTAATTGGATTAAATTCATGGGAGGCACGAGAGCTGATAGTATTCAAATCCAACTCACGTTTCGCATAGAGCTCCCTGCTAGAAACTCCTCCCACCTCCACCTTCCTCAGATCCCCCTTCATATCAAACTCTGCAGAGAGAAAACACAAGAGGGGAATTAACGACACATTAAAAACATATTAGGGCAATGCAAGGCGGCCATAGCATTAGCGGTAATGGACGTCGTTACACAGCAAGGAAAGTTATTTAAACAGGGAAGTCAATGATCTCCATATTTATCGAATTCACAATGTTAACCATTCGAGTTACACATTAACTTAAACTCCAGTCAGCAGATGAGATCCAATCACGTCTGCTACTCGGAGATTCACAGGATTTATTTAACGCAAGTGAGCTAAACAGCTATTCATTATTTGTCACTGATATAAAAGGATAATGTTTCCGTACCCTGCAGCACTAGATCACACATCTTGATTGTTTGTTTTTGTCATAGCTTATAAGTAGAAGCAGGAGAAATCACAGTTATCCTACTTGAACAGCTACGATGTGTTCCTTTCCCTCATTTCTGGGAGTCCTGGCCCTTTACCTCTGATACAGGTTGTTCTGCTTGCTGAGAGTCAGCGCTTTAGCTCACAGTGTTTTCCAAGAGTTTTGTAAACGGTAAAAACATGTTTGTGTGTTTGTTTATTTCTCTCAGTGATAAAAATATGTTGCTCCAAGTGTGTGGCATTCGGGTTGTCGTTCAACTGTTCAGCAGGGCGGCATTCCTCAGGGCACCACTATATGAAGCTTGAGTGAGAAAATGTTGTGTGCTTTTATTTGATAAATGAAGTGAGGTTATGTTCACTGATCAGCAAAAACATTACAGCCATCTGAGTAACATTGTTTAGGTCCCTGTCATGCCATTGAAGCAACTCTGACACATTGACTCCACAAGTACTGCGGGAGCCCCCTGTTATCCAGAACCAGGACTTCAGCATTTCAGAAGTGAGTCCTCTATTGATCAGACCGGTTATTCCAGCAAGTCTTCACGGCTGCTTGATCAGATTGAGATCTGGGTTATTTCGAGGCGCAGTCGGCACCTTGAACTATTCGTACGAGTTCCTTAAGGCACTCCTGAGCAAGTCTTTCAGTGAGGCAGGTCACATTGTCCTTCTGAAAGATGCCAATGCCAAGAGGGAATACCGATGCCATGAAGTGGGGTGTACGTGGTCTGTGACAATGTTCAGGTAGATGGTACGTGTTTAAGTAACATCCAGGTGAATGGCAGGACTACAGGGTTTACCAGCAACAAATGCAATGCACTGCACAGGGGGTCAGCATGTGGCGGAATCATATCCAGCAATAACCTTAGACCTGACCTGCTGGCTCTGGAGATGCTCTGACCCAGTCGTCCAGCTCTCCCAACTTGGCCTTTGTCAAAGCTGCTCAGATCCTCTGTCCATTTTTCCTGCTTGCAACACATCAGCTTCACTTGCTGCCTACTGGAGAGGTGGTGGTCTAGTGGTCTAGTGGTAGAAACTTGGACTATGGGCAGAAAAGGTCTCTGGTTCGTCTCTGGTTCGACTCCACGGAGAGACAACAAAAGACGAACCTGGATTGATCTGTCCAAAAATCCAAGAGTCGCCCTACCCTGTCTAGTGCCCCTGAGCAAGGCACCTTACTCCCCCAACATCTGCTCCCCGGGCGCTGTACATGGCTGCTCACTGCTCTGTGTGTCCTGCACCAGATGGTTTAAATGCGGAGGATAAATTTACATACCATTGCATTAGTGTGTTGTGCATGTGTTTGGTATAAATAAACGAATCTTAATCTTACTATAATCCCACCCCTTGCAACTAGATGGTCACTGTTGTTCACAACACCCATCAATAGTTTTAATGCTGTGGCCCATGGGTGCAAAATGGATTTCTTGACAGATGCCAGTTACACTGTGCTATTTCTCCCCTAAATAAATGATATGGAACTTGTATGCAAAAGTGGATATTTGAGTCCATTGAGGGCAATGTGGTGTGTCAATAAACAGGGAGGCTTTGGTTTATATTTAACATACAACTTTGTCTCACTTGATTAAGCTGACATTTATAGCCACTACTATATTATATCATACAGGGTTGTACGTGTGATTGTGTACCGACACTGTACAAAGGTTTGATGATAAAAACAACTTACGACTGACTAATTACCTCAGCCTCAGTTTCCTTGATGTGGTTCTTTGAAAACATGACCAGTGAGCCGGGAGGGGGAAGTGAATCTTTAATAACATTAGAGTCATGCTGGGGTGGGGGGTGGTGCTGATCACAATCAAGGCCTGTCCCAATAGGCCGAATCCGGCCCTGCATCAACACTCTTGTCATTTAACCTGACTGATCACCACGGGCCAGTCAACATTGAGAGGCCTGGCTCCATTTGTGTAAAGCACTGGCTGGGTTAATTCCCCTCATGGTTCCCGCACTGATCGATGCCCCCCCGAAGAGCTTTCGGGGGGGGGGGGGGGGGCATGTCCGGTGGAACCATAACTGCTGACAACTGATAACCTGACAACAAATCCTAGAACACAGGTGGTAACAGTCTGTGACTTTGTGAAGCTGCACGGGCCGGTGAAGGGTTTACACACGATCGCTGTATTTACCTTCGATGCAGCGCCTCCTCCAGATGGTCTCCATGTTGAGGATCTGTCTGAACGCCTTGCAGACGAGCGCCACGCTCGGCAGCGCTGTTCCGGGGAGCAGGGAGAAGATCTCCACGAGCAGCTCCGGCGGGAGTTCCGACAGCGACTGCGGGTGCGGGGGTCCGGTGCTGGAGCCTAGTCTGTTGACACGGCCGCTGCCATATTCGCGGGCGTCACTCGGCCCTGCAGTGGCGCCGCCGGAGACGTCTCCCTGCGGCTGGCCCACGATCCGCTCCCCTTCTTCCTCGTCCATGTCGGAATCGCTCCCCTGACCCTGTTGGTTCTGCCGCTGTCGCCTCCGGCACCTTCGCGACTGGCCCACTCCGCAGAGCCTGGCGCACACAGCCATCCGTAGTTCACCAGGCGGGCAGCATTACATCACTACGACATGTCAGCTGCAGCCTGGTCTACTCCTGCCCCCGTGAGCATGAGCGGTGGCGTTTCCTCTGACGTCACGGCGACGCACGCAAACGGCGCAGTGGCGTCGCGTCCCGCAACATTCACAGAGAGTCACTACGCAGGATAACGTACACAGGCTATACTATTCCCTTTTAGAATGTAAAGTCCCCACGCGTGGTTTCCTATCGTGTGTATGAGAGATGTCGTCAGGGCGGATCGTCCACACGTGGAGGCAAAGAGACACGAAACAGGATGTTGTTATTTATAACTTCTGCAGTTTGCTTCTTCAGAATCATCCCGTGCCGATCAGAGTCCTCCTCAGACTGTTCTAAAATGTCCTGTGAACTGTTATAATGCTAGAGTGTGGACGTTGAATAAATACTTTTTAATATACAGTCAAAATGATCTTCACGGTGAAGAAAAAAAAAACAAAAGTCGAGCTAGCCAGGAGTCGAACCTAGAATCTTCTGATCCGTAGTCAGACGCGTTATCCATTGCGCCACTAGCCCGCTGAAGATCCACTAGCGGGTAGTGTAATAGTTGAATGCTATATCTGAATCACTTCTTGCAAGTTGACGCACGGTCTGTTGGCTTTCATGGCCAGGATTCGGCTGGATCACTTGGAGCAGCGCTCTATGGTTTCAGACACATGTTCCATCCAAAGTCTCTACAGCTGTTAGTGACAGATGATCCAGATGTGATCAGCAGCTTTCATCATGACAAACAGTCATGTGACTCTTTTGAAGAAATTATTTCTCATCTCTCTCAAAATGTTAGATTTTCTTTTCTCGCTGCTTTTGGCAACACGATTTAGAAAGGGGAGTGACGTGATTTGTAAATAGGGTAAATCCAGTACAAATATAATATGTATATCGTTTAAGTAGGATTAGATTTAAATAATATCAGTGGAAAAAGTACATACAGTAGACTTTTCAATCTAAAATTAAATGACTGGTGAACTGTTATGGTCATACAGTTTTTGTTGGGTCTCAATAACTCTTTTTAATCGCCCACAAAGTCGTGACCTGAAAAAAAAAAAAAAATTTAATCTAATCCAGTGATTTCCATGAGTCTGCTCCTGGATGGTCCGAATAAGAAAACCAAAATTGCGTATAAGCAGCGAACATGGCAACCCATCAAATAAATACGCCTGTAGATGTGTGCAGTAAACGGGATGACAACATGTCTGTAAAAAACGCGTTGTGCTGGATTATTAAAGACCCACGAGACCAACTATCAGGTTACAACGTGTATTAAAAAGCACAGAGGACGATAAAAGGAGTGGAAACACTGTGGTTACGGGAAACTTCCAGACGGATGTGGCAACCGCGAAACAAACCCGGAACTGACTGCAGGCGGGAAATTCGGTAAATATTATGAAAGCGTCAGAAAGCGAAGCCACGATTCAGACTAGTTCACCAGAGTTTAACCAGACTTAGATTCGGCAGGAACCGCAGACAAGTGGAGGTGACCGTTTCCTTTCTGCTTCCGGTTGAACAAACAACCATTTAGTAACAAGCAAGAGTGTTGTCACCATAGATATATATATATATATCTATGGTGACAACAAGCGGTGTTTACGTTCTGTCTCTCTGTCCTCTATGTCTCAGGTCGACCATGAGGGCTGTCCTTGATAGAATAGTCTCCCTGTCAGATGGAGGCAGTGCCGCTGAACTTGAGAAGTATCTGTCCTCCCTCAAAGATGAACAGGTAGCTGTTGTCTGTGCCTACGTTTCTAAATCCCTCCCAGCAGTGTGCGATATCCCCCATTGGAAACACTGACATCTCTGCTATCTGCTTTCTAGTTAATCAAAGTGATCACCAGCAGCGCATTGAAGGGGAAGATGGTCGGCGCCATAGTTAAAGGTATATTTGAAGGTGAGTGTAGATCTCCATCATAGTTAAAGTTATATTTGAAGGTGAGTGTGGATCTACATCATAGTTTAAGGTATATTTGAAGGTGAGTGTAGATCTACATCATAGTTTAAGGTATATTTGAAGGTGAGCGTAGATCTACATCATTGCACAGGCACGGTCAGGATGTCAGTGGTTTGACACCAGCATGTGGTTTATATTGTCGCATCACTCCTCAGGAGCATCAGAGATGTTAGAATGAGTGAATTGGTTTTGTTTGTGATCCACAGTTGGTGCATTAAATAAATCTTCTCACAGTCTCAGGCCATTTTTACCTCTCCCACCAGTGACTGTCAAATAAGTGCAAAAAATGCCATAAAATAGATGTTATATAAAAATAAATACCCACATCTCTGCATGCTCTTTTTTTGTTAGGCTCTCCTTCCAGTTCCACTGAGGGATCAAACCGCAAACTTCTTGTCTATCAGCACTGCATCCCCCTGTGTGAGTCCGGGGACCTTCAGACTGAGGTGGCGGCTGATATCATTGGACTGTTGATGCTTGAGGTAAATAAAATAACTAACACAATAACAAATGGCCTGATTGTGATACAAGGCAGAGTATTTATTTATACAGGAAACCAGTCCAAGTAGTAGTTTACAGTAGTATTTATTATGTGTATCATAATTTACAGTTTTTTATATTGTGTATTTACGTGTTTATTACTTTTGACCTTCTCCTTCGCTGCCGTTATGGGACAACATTCTCTAGGATGTGTTTACATTTCCTTGGTAATGACTGCACACCATATATGCCACAAATTGTCACTTTATTATTCCTGTTTTGTCTTTTTAAATCTTACACACAGACTCATACACTGTCCGGACCCTCTCTTGCACAACTGGCGTCGCTTTTTGTTGAAGCTATTAAGGTGGGAAAAATGGGTAGTGGGAAATCTCTGGAACTATTTCCTACAGTGCTCACTGCCCTCGCAGCCTGTGAATCCCTGTCTTTTGGCAAAGGTACGTGCAAGTTATCCCTAGTAACTTTGATATTTAGTAATAATGAATTGTGGTTGTGTTATCGTACGGTGAAAATGATAAACGGCAATACGTCTCTTGTGGTTCCTTTTAGGTGAACTCAGTGGTGAGGAGTACAAGAAGCAGCTGATCAACAGTCTTTGCTCAAGCAGGTACACGTGTAAATGTGCACTGAGTTTTTAGGCAGTGATTTGCTGTCGATGTTCGTCTCCTTTTAAACCCAAACAATTTCCTTTCATGCAGATGGGACCCACAATGTGTTATCCACCTGACGACCATGTTCAGGTAACACCGCTGACTGCTGTATTGCTTCATCATTATCTTCTCTTGATTTTAAAATGGTACATGAGTTCTTATTGTTATCGTGTGCCTCCTCTTGGGGAGACAGTGCAACTAGTCAGCTGTGTTTTTGTGTCTGTCTCTTTTTAGGGATGTGCCCCTGTCACCAGAGGAGCTGCACTTCCTGGTGGAGAAAGTACTGCGAATGTTCACTAAACTGGATCTGCAGGAGATTCCACCGCTGGTTTACCAGCTGCTGCTTCTGTCTGCAAAGGTGTGCGTGTGTGTACAGCATGGTTATTTTCCAAATTCTCTTTGTTTTGAAGCTCTAAATGCCTGCCATGTGTGTGTGTGTTAGGGTGGTAAGAAACAGATCCTGGATGGAATCATCGGATATTTTAAGGAGCAAGACATTCACCAGGAGAAGGAGCAAAAAGATGGAGAGTGAGTAACTCTAATTAAAAACATAATTATTAAGAATCTTACATCCTAATCTCCATTTTCAGATTGTTAATTTTCACTGTTTGTTCCTCAGGAGCCTGGATCTAGAGGTTCTGTCCATTCCTCAGGACCAGTTACGACACGTGGAGGGCACCGCCATCCTCCACATCGTCTTTTCTATACGACTGGACCATGACCTCGGGAGAGAATTCCTCAAAAGCTTTAAGGTTATTTATGACTTTATGTATCTGAGATTATTTTAAGTTTTGAATAAATGTTTGTACGGTAAATATGCCAAAAAATCTTAAATTGCATTTCTGCAGACGTCGTACGGCGAGCTGTGTCCTTTCAGTGCTGCACTGATGCTCTCAGTGGCACGGATCCAGCGCTACGAAGAGCAGGTGAAAATATTTGTTTCCCCCTATACTCGTTTGATCCATATTAGATGTGATCTCTTCTGTCCACTCATATTTCTTGCTCCCTTCGCTGGTTTGTGTAGGTGTTTGACCTTTTGAAGGGGGCGATCATCAAGAGCTTCAAGGACGAGCAGCTGCAGCAGGGGTCAAAGTTCCTGCAGGACGTCCTGCCTGGACACTGCAGTGTGGCACGGATGATACTGGACACAGTCAAGAACAGGTCAGAACATCAAGGCATTTTTTAATCCGATTTAAACTTTCAACATATATCACATAAAAAATGATAGAAAGTTTAAAAAAATCTTCTCTTCCACATGTGCAGCGTGTTTGGGTGGGATCATGTGACCCAGGGTTTGGTGCAGCTGGGTTTTTTCCTCATGGACACTTTTGGACCCAAACCTGGACCATTTGGGAAGATTTCCGAGGGGTCTTCTACCGTGGCAAGGACCCCAAACCAGCAAGCATGCAAGCTGGGAGGTCAGGTGCTTCTCCAAGGCTTCAAGGTAACTTTGTATTTTTTTTTTATTGAATTATCACAATGCAAATGATGTTCCATGTGTATACCATGCTCACTGGAGGATGTGTGTTCTTTTTTGGAAGATGCATGAGCCTATCAGAGGTGAGATACTGGAGCAGGTTTTAAACCGACTGGTCACAAAGACGGCCTCGCCTGTCAATCATTACTTAGGTAATACAACCTTCAACTGTTGGTCCCAGATTTCAGATGTGCACAAGTGTCTAGTGTTTCTGGTTATTGATGAGATTGAACTGTATTTATCATGTTTCTTTATATCACCAGATCTTTTCTCTGACATCGTGATCTCTGCTCCCATGATCCTCCTGGAGTCGTCCTCCAAGGTGACAGAGACATTCGACCACCTGTCATACCTGCCCTTAGCCACAGTTCAGGGTCTACTAAAAGCTGTCCAGGTACCTAAAACACACACGTACAAAATGTTATAGTTTATAGAAGCTTCTGTTCCTTTACTCAAGCTCTCTTTTTTTTTTTCTTTGTGTAATCTCAGCCGCTGCTCAAGGTCAGCATGTCCTTGAAAGACTCTTTGATTCTAGTTCTCCGCAAGGCCATGTTTTCCAGGTGTGTAGTAATGGGTTCTTAATCATGAGGTTCATCAGTCAATTTTGTAATTCATGCTTTGGTTAATGCATTTGAAAGCTTAACGAAGTTTAACCCCTGAAGATAACTTCTGACACTTTCCTCCTCTGTAAATTAATTGTTTCTACCAGCCAGCTGGACGGCAGGAAGTCTGCAGTCACCGGCTTCTTGTTGCTGCTCAAGAACTTCAAGGTGTTGGGCAGCTTGTCGTCGAGCCAGTGTAGCCAGGCGATCTCCTCCAGCCAGGTACACTACAGACTTCTCATGTGGACTTTACGTATACGCACGTGGATTTTTTTTTGCCATTTTATACATGGCCATCAAATATTCGGTATCTCTCTGATCCCTTGAATAGGTCCAAGTGGACGTTCATTCACGTTACAACTCAGCTGCCAACGAAGCGTTCTGCCTGGAGATCCTCAGCAGCCTGCGTCGCTGCCTGGGCCAGCAGGCGGATGTGCGGCTTATGCTTTATGAGGTCAGAGATCACTTTTCTGTACCACCGTATATTAGTCACATAAATCATTTTCCCACAGTATCTTTTATACACATCCTATAACTGCAAAGAACATTCTAAAAGAAAGATTCAACAGCTTTTAAAGACAAATCTTTGCTTATTTCAGGGATTCTATGATGTTCTCCGTCGCAACTCTCAGCTTGCAAGCTCCATCATGCAGACCCTGTTCTCACAGGTAAGCGTGTATATTCAGTGTATATTTATTAAAGTCTGTGAGATATAATAGACTATTTGTAATCTTATCTGAATGTGGGGGCTGTCATGTCTGTGTATCCTTAGCTTGGGCGGTGCTATGAGTCAGAACAAGACCTCCTGCCCCCGGTGAAGCTGGAGCCATGCATCACAGCTCATGGAGACCAGGTCTTCCTCCAGGAGCCACTGGTAATCTGTCCGCACTGCAGCATTAATGCAATTCGGTGCTACTGGTGCACTGTGCAGATGTCGTTGTGTAAATGACTGCTATAAATAGCGTGTGTTCCTTCTCAGGGCCATCTGGTGAGCTGCACTGTACACTGCCTGCTGTGTCTGCAGAACATGCGTAAATCAGCCAATCCCAACACTGATGACAGCGACGAAGAGGAGGAGGAGGAGGAAGGATACCAATCTGAACTACAGACGATCCTCGAGAGCATGACGAAACGCATGATCAAGAGTGAACTGGAGGACTTTGAACTGGTGTGTTTTCTAGACACAGTATTAAAAATGGATGTACACTGAATGTTTTTCAAAATGTTAGACTCCCCCAATATCCGTTCTAGATCTGGTCAACTTTTCCAGCTTCGGCATGAGTAACATTGATCTTTGTGATTATGTGTTTTAGTGACCAAAGCTTTAAGATGAGAATCACTAAGAGTCTGTTATTCGAATGAAATGATTTGTCTGGCTGAAGAAAATACATAATTCCTTTTATGAGATGTGATCTCAGGAAGCAGGTGGGCATCTGTCCTCTGTCTCTTAGGAATTCATTGATCAACAGTCTCCTTTTCCAGTGTTCCTCACTTCTGTACTTGTCCCTCTGGCATCATCTGACATCGTCTTCTCTCTCTATGTTGATTAGGACAAGTCGGCAGAGTTCTCCATCGGTTCCAGTGTGGGGGTAAAGAATAACATCTATGCAGTGCTCGTGATGGGAGTGTATGAAGTTCTCATGGAGTACAACTTCATCAAAGCCAACTACAGGTAACCACCCAACCACCCGCTTTGTCTGCTGTTGATACTGTGTAGAGTAATTACACAGAATATCATAATATTTGCCTCAATGTGTCACAGTAAGAGTTGCTTTGAGGAGATCCTGCAGCTGTTTCACCGCTACCACAAACTGTCTGAGATTTTGAAGGAGAAATCTGGAAAAGTTCGAGTGCCCTCAAACAAGACCCCCCGGAGTTTACTCTCTCTGGGATTCGTATCAACTCTCCTGACTGTGCTATTCAGGTAAATGCTCTAATCGTATTTGTTAAGATTGTTGCTCTGACATCAAAAGCGCTAAGCCAACTTGAAGAGCAAAAAGTTTCAAATACTAGGAAAACTCATAAAACTAGTTTCATGAATATGTTAAAATACATTTAAGCAACAGTAGTGCTAATTAAACCAAGACATTAGAAAATTTAAAGTTACAGGAGTGCTGCTGAAACAGATCTAACAAATATTGATTTTCTTTCAGAGACAGTACTCAGAGCAGAGAGGAGGCTCTCTCAGTGCTGCGCTCTAGTGGAGAATTCCTGCGCTATGCGGCATGTGTAGCCTTGCAGAAGATCCAGCAGTTGGAGGAAACTGGCCACACAGACGGCCCAGATGGACAGAACCCGGACCGGACCTTCCGCTTCCTCTGTGAGATGACAAGGTTGGAATCTCTTCTCATAAAAGCAAGATTTACTTTATGTTCCTGGTTTTGTTTGATTGATCAGATCTGTGTAAATGTCTCCTCAGCGTGCTGATGTGGCGTTATACCAACATCCCCAGCGTGGTGGAGGAGGCCGGGAAGAAGGAGAAGCGCTGCAGCCTGTCTCTTCTGTGTCTGGAAGGTCTGCTCAGGATCTTCACAACCTGCCAGCAGCGCTACCCACACAAGATGGCCCAGCTCCTCACCAACATGGGTCAGGATCTCACCTTTTTCAATTGGGAAATTTACGCATTTCAAGGTTTACACCGGAATATTATGCAGGAATTCATCATATTTTATGTTTCTTGCAGAAGTTGCAGAAGACGATCAGCAGCAAGACGATGGCGATGCTACAGAGATGAACTTCTTTTACATCCGACAGTTTCAGGTGCGATTGTCCTGTAATTCTTCGGGATGTATTTACTATTTCTCCATCATCGATTTAAACCTCATTATCATCACTAAACTTTCTTTCCTCATCATCAACAGAGAGCGCTGTTCACTCAGTTAAGCGGAGGAGAGGAGGACTTTAACAGCAAAGAGGCACAGCTGCTGGTCAGCATCTTGAGCGTGCTCTCACACCAGCTCAAACCTTCCTCCCAACAGGTTGGTGAACTCTCATGTGCTCTTCATAGAACAAATCCAGCAGCACCAGTTTCACTAAAACACGTCTGCATCCACAGTTTGTTCAGATGGTCACGTGGACTGTGAAAATCTGCAAGGAGACCAGTTTCGGTGAGTTACGTGAGAGCTCGGTGTCAGTTTTATGCACATGGAGGTTTTTTTTCTGATGTGCGGTTTCTTTCTCCGTCTTTAGAGGATCCTGCTTTTTCCAAGGGGCTGCTCTCTCTTCTCTTCAACCTACATGTTCTCTATAAGAGTCCTGTGAGCCTGTTGCTTGAGCTCTGCCAAGACATCCACAGCCAGCTGGGGGATATCGATCAGGTGACGCAAAATTAGTGCGATGATACCTGCAACTTCATGCATATATAATTGATTACATTGTACAACAATATATTTAAATCCTGGTACATTTTTTCCAGTTCAAATGAAACCTTTGTTTATAGTCTTGCATCATCCCAGTCCTTCCCACAGAATAATTAGGAGAATAATCATGTTGGAACATTGATTTCTTAGATGTTTCGCTGTTCGATGATTCAAATATCAATTGTCACAAGTATCTACTGTATGTAAAGATGGTCGACATGACAGCTTCTCAAAAGTAAAACCAATATCCATCACCCGATTGCTAATGCACAGGCTCCAAGTAACGTCATCGGCGCAAGACGGCACCATTTCTGTCTGGGATTTTTTTACTTCATTTCTGGATAGTGGGAGGAAGTGGAGACACGTCATCCATCTTTATATACTGCCAACATATGGTTATAAGGAAAAAGTGCCACATTTCAGAATATTGTTAAATGTTTTTTTTTTTAAATCAACTTATATTTTTCATCTGCAAGCAGTCATCATTTGGTCTTTAACACAACTATTAATGCTTTTAACAGTAAATGAATGGCAGTAAACAAACAATTCAGGCCGAATTAACGTGTCACCTTTCTATACCTTTTCTTTCTCTGTGATCAGGACGTGGAGGTCGAGAAACAGTCTCATTATGCCATCGTCAACATAAAGACTGCGACAACAGCAGCGGTAAGTGACCTTCTCCAGAAACACAGATCCAAGTCATTGTGACGTAGTGTTGCTCACAGTCAACATGTTAACGTGTTTCCCCAGCTGCTGGTCCTGTCTCAGATGGACAGGGTGCTCGATGAGGTGGAGTGGCTGATCACCAGAAGGAAGAGCCAGACGACCTCGGACAAATCGGACTCCGGTAAGAATCCTCTCCCAGTGACCCCCACTTGTAATAATGGTGAGAGTTGAGAGGAGATAAGGGAAGAAATGCATCCCTGACAGTTACATATTACAACACTAACGCTTTGTTGTGTAGGTGAAGCCACCCAGACTGAAGGTCAGCAGGATCCGATAGAGAAAGCGGTGACGCTGCAGCTCGGGACTCTTCTGACCGCATTGAACGAGCTGGTCCAGACGGCTCTGCTCTCTGGCACCTGCACCATCACACTGCTGAAAGAAATGCGTCGCACATACACCATCCTCACCACCCTGGTCAAATATGTGCGTATTTGTCCACTCTGTGATTCTCAGTGTGTGTGAAGTTTACCCTAAATGTGACACTTACCTCGTCTCCATCTATTTGTTTCAGTACATCCAGGTGTGCACCACCCAGCACGGTTTGCTCCCTGCGCGCTTCGAGAAGCTGGTGAGTCCTGGTTTACTGTGTCATGGTTTGAATCTTCTAGTGTTTCTGACCTCAAGCTAATCTTAATGTTTCCTGTGCAGGTCAAACTGTCCGGCTCACACCTAACACCACAGTGCTACTCTTTCATCACATATGTGCAGGTAATTCAGATCAGTGTCCTGTTCAGACCTGAGGTTAAGATTCACCCTGGGAGATCTGATCACAAGAGGACAGCTCTGTTCGCACAAGGCATTAAAATGCGTCTCATAATCCTGTACTATGTGTTCGCAAGACCGAATGATGTTTCTACCCAGTCTGAGTGAGCAGAGGAGTCCTTTGTCAGTGTGTTTGTGTGTTCACACACAGCGCTGCTATGGAATAAGCTTTAACCATCTAAAAAAATTGAAATCACTATGTGATGGTCATTGCAAAACAAGGTCAGAGGACGTCAGCTGAGGAGTTTTTTCTTATGCAGCCCTAGATGACTTTGTGTTCCACGCAATCCTAACCACCTTCAAACGTGGTCTGAGTGACCACATGGGATCAGGTCACTCAGGACAGGTATTCATCTCAAGTCTGAACAGGATCAAAAGGTTGCTCATAATGATCTGATTGATTGTGATGTTGTTATGGATTTGACCTTTTTACCTTGTGTTGATGTGAGAATATTGTGTTTTCCCTGTTAGAGCGGTGAAGTTAGTGGTGGAGATGACAAGAAGAAGAAGAAAAGGAATGAAACCAACGTTGCTGGTTCTGTAAGGACATCTATCTCCTGTAACTGTGGCGCTGAAGTGAGTGTGACTGAGTTTAACAACAGCACATTTACACGTAAAGATCTTTTTTATTTACCCTTTGGCAGGCAAAACTTCTGCGAGAGACAAAGGCCATCCCTGATTTGATCTTCAGCATCGAACAATATGAGAAATATCTCATCACACTCTCGAAGAAATCAAAGGTATGTGTGAGCTGAAATACTAAAAATACAAAAAGTGCAAAACAAAACTCTAGCACAAGAAAAACTGAGAAAATGAGATCTGTCGGTGCAGTTTCATCAGTCAGGTCACGTGTGTACAGTGTTTCATTAACGTCTGTGGGTGTGTTGTCCAGGTGAATCTGATGCAGTACATGAAGCTGAGCACCTCCAGAGATTTCCGCATCATTGCTACTACTGTGGACGCAGCCCTGCAGGAGCAGGACGCCAGCCAGGAGGCAAGTTCCATCTCACAATGGAAGCACCGAAAGACGTGTCTCCACATGCAATATTCTGACTGTGTCTGTTCTTCTTTCAGACCATGGAGTCACAGGACACAGAGGAGACACCAGAACCCAAACTGAAGAAGAGAAAACAGTGAGCCGGCCCCTCAGAAGCTCCTCGGTTGGACACACTCGTCTCCACGTTCCTGAGCTGGAGTCTAACCTGCTGATGAACGGCCTCTTGGCGGTTGTGAGCAGCTGCTCTGAACAGGAGTGAGGTCCACAGAGTGCTACCTGTCTTTGATCAGGGAGCCTTTAGTGATGTTGAGGATTTCATAGATGTCCAAGGCTTCACCTGGGGAAAGACAACATGTTGGTGTTCAAATGATTCAAAAGAATTCTGTATGTTGTTTATGTATTTGGAAACAAACTGTAAATACAATTTTACGTTGTTGTGAGATTTGACTTCCTGTCTACTTTCAGTGAATAAGCTGCTCTGTTGTTAAGATACAGTTCACAATCGGTTCAGAACAGTTTTTAACTCTATGATACTTCTCTTCATCTGTTCTTTGGCTTCACTAACAGAGGATCTACAGTTCCCCACACACACGAATGTATCCTAAAGAGTCTTCCAGCCAAACTTTATAATGTGCTGCTTTAAAATAAATATTATTTTCTTCCTTCTTCTGTTTATTTAGTTGTATAGTCAGTTTTCATTGTGTCTTACATAGACCGTACCAAGCATTGCAGGATGCAATTACAGGCACGTAGATGGTGCAAACCTTAGTTGTCAACACAAGAAAACTCCCAAACCCGAGTGTGGACACACTTGGGCCTTTATTAATTCTATGGGCTAATTGTTCCTGCCTCAGACTACAGGAAGGAAAATAAGTAACAGTGGATGACGGTGTGAGGAACTCACCGTGGGGCAGACCGTATCTGCGTTCCAGACCTGTGGGGTTAGAGGGGGTGTCACAGTCCATGTTGACCTCCTTCCTCAGACATCGGTCAATGTCAACAGCGCTGAAGAAAGCTACCGACTGGGGAAGGTCCTGCATACCTAGCGCGTGAGCAAACGCACTCCTGGACAAACAAACGCACATGTTCAGAAAAACTGTCAGGCTCATTGCCCCAGAAGAATAAATAGAACACTGGGCGCTGACCTGGTGAGCAGGTTCGTGATCTGCAGTGCCAGTGCTGCTCGGTAACGGTCTTCACTGCGGACCAGGTACCGCACCTCGTCGTGGATGCTGATGCAGAAGCGGCCGTCGATGTCGTACTCCTCAAAGAGCCACTTCATGGCCACCAGCATCAGGTGCAGGTAGTCCACTGCTGAGCTCTGGACCACCCAGTTCACTCTGCTGGTGATGAACTGACAGAAGAAAGAGACGTGGCAGCAAGAGCACATGAAGTCGCTGGATTGTTTTGTCATTCAGGGCACAAATGTTTCCAGGAGCAACAGACCTCACATGTATTTGTTAATATAATACACAACAGTACAGATATATATGAATATAATGATAAGCTTTTGTGTAAATGTCTCCATAAACAGCAGTTATTACAATGAAACACTTTGAATGCTGATTGTCTTCCAACAGGTTTTTACCTCATCCTTGACTGCCTCGGGCTCCAGAGCTCTGCTGATCCTGCAGCCGAGAACCGGAGTGGCTGGCTGTTCTGAATGAGCTATACTCTCCAGCTTGTTGAACATGTCCGACTCAGTTCCTCCAGCCCACAGACGTTTTCCAACAATGTCCCACCTCTTCCTCCGAGTGCTGAGGGGCATGAGGAGGAGAGGGAGGGGAAAACAACGAATGTAGAATATGTTGTGGCTCCTAACAGGTTTGCCTGTGACACTCTGGCTGCTCCTCTCACCTCTTTGCAGCCAGTCGACTGATCCTGCGCAACTCCTCCAAAGTGACGCTTCCATCTTCCTCCCTCTCCACCTCTATGTCCAGTTCATTGACCAGCCACTCGCCCTCCTCTGACAGACCATATCTGACAGAAAACAGAAACATTCAAATAACTTACTTAGGCCATAATTGTGTAACTATAACTATTTCCATGAAAATCCAATAACAAAGTTGTAATATTTATGTGTATATATATATATATATATATGTATATATATATATACAAAACAAACACACGAAATGTCCCATTTACAACAAAACTGAAGCAAAATAATCCTCATCGTCCTCTGGGAGCTAGAAGCAGTATAGCTCACAAACCCAGCCTCCTCCATGTTAGCAGATGGGACATGGATCAAAGTTAGGTTAAATATTATTTTCTCACAGATTAGTTCTGACATTTCAGGTAGTTCTCATTACACAATTTTTACAGTAAATTTAAATTGAAATACTTATTTTATGCTATAAGAACTTGGTGAAACATCATGGTTGACAGCTGGAACTCACTCGCAACTGGCCGAGCGCACCAGTAACGGCGGGACCTCGCTACCGCAGCTTCATCCCCCGATCACTAATGTACAAACTCTGGATGTCGGAGACTGGTCATCCAGCTTTATAACATACAGTTTACGATTTAAACACACAACTAAACCTAGAAAGTAAAAAATAGAAAGATGAAAACACAAGGAATGAATCAGTCGTGTGTACCTGCGTATACCCTTTGTCAGGGCATACATCTGCCTGGCCTTGCTGGAAGCTTCTGTCTGACTGAGGCGGTGGTTGAACTGCATCAGCAGCCTCTCGGCAAACGGTTGCCCTGCGCCATAGATGCGTCCGTAGTTGAACACCTTGGCGTGCTCCCTGCTGATTCCCACAGCATCAGCGATGCGGCTGTGCAGGTCTGTGCCCTGACTCTTCTTTCCCTGAAGGGTCATCCATCCAAACGCTGTGCAACCTGAACCCCGCAGAGACATGAAATCAGCACCGTTAATGTCAGATTTTGTGACTGTATGTTAAAACCAAGACAGATGAAATATAAATTGCATTTTACATCTTCAAGGGTTGACGGGCACACATCTCACCGTGCAGGCCGGCGAAGTGAGCCTCTCCGAGCACAGCAGCAATCCACAGCTCCTGAGAGTCCACGTCTGCTCCCACCAGGTGGTACCCAGGAGGCACCTGCACCATGGCCTTCAGCTCACTGCCCACCCGGTCCCGCTGTGGACACAAAACACAGTCGGCACACAGACATTCCTCTACTGACAGACAAAACACAGATTGGTCCAAACTTCCAGCTGAGCCCCCCCCCCCCCCCCCAGACTCTTCCTCGAGTATCTCTTACCCGTGCGTTACTGGCCGTCAGCCACGTGGGCTCCACGGCTCGACGTGTTACCGTTCCCGCGGTGACCACCTGAGGTAATATGGCACCATACTGGCCCTCGTCATCAAAGTCCTTGTGTCTATGGGAGACAGGGCGTTTTTTTTTTTTTTATATATACAATGACCTCCCCACCCCCACCACCCCACTATCTGGCAGATCAACATCAATAGTTGTAATGGATACACCAGACAAACCTGATGACAGTACGAGGAAGCTCCCCTTTTCGCAACCACAGCACCATCTGAGAGCTGTGAGGGGAACCCAAAAAGTGCAACGTCATCATTAACAGAGCTCGCCTGTGATCGCGGTGAAAGATGAAAATATGGTGACGAGGAAATCTGACGTGTACCTGATACGTTTATGGGCATTCCTCCAGAAGGACATCATCTTGTTGATCTCCAGCGCTCGTGTAGCGTTGGTTCCACTCCGTCCTGCCCTGAGAGTACCATCCTCCATCTTGGCCAGAAAGTCCTTGGAGAAGGGACTGCCGACATTGTTCTGGTTGCCGTCCTGAAACAAAAAAAAATGTTCAGTGAGGTGATGAGAGAAGCTCGGTGTGGTGACACTGTGCCAGTGCAAGTTTAAAAACCGAAGAAACTTCACTTTACCTTGTGAGGCAATTTGAAAAACCAGCACCCTGGGATATCTACATCATTGTAGGGCCCGTTTCCGTGGTGATAATGGCACCGACTACTCTCTGGGACGTACTGTGGTTCCTGGGGCTGAATATCAAGTATGTCATGCAACAATGTTAAAGAAGGTAGTGCAGTTCCAACTGGACGAAACAAAAGGAGAGGCCATATATAATTAACAGGACATCATAGTGTTGGACGTTAAGCACCTGAACATAACACAGATCAAGTCACTCACTGTGTTTTTGGTCCTTGTCGTTCTGACTCCATTTTCCTCCATCAAACTTTCATGGGAACTTAACTCCTCCACCTTAAGAAGAGGTTCAGAAGCAATTATCCATCATGAGTCACATCTTCTATCAGTTTTGAGCCTGTGGGCCTGAGCAGTGCCTGAAAATAGCCTTGATGCCGGATTTCAAATTTTGTGTCCCTATTTTTTCACGCACCTTTGCCCACACTGCGCTGTCTGTCAACATGAGGTCATCAGATAGGGGGGAGTCCAGACATTCAGGCTGGTCTTTGCTGTTCTGCTCACAATGGTCCCTGTAAACGCTCTCAATAGCTCTGTGGAGCACAACAATGCTTTCATTTGCACATCCTTCTTTAAACCCAAGGGTAAGTAATGAACAGAAACATCCAGGCGTATCAAGAGCGGTGTTTTGACTACCTGTGTGGGCACACGGGCCCCGCGTCGTCTTCTTCCTCCTGAGACTGAAGGTTATCCCTGCGTCCCGGTACCAGATAGCCCCACCCGTGTTTCTCTGTGTAGTGCAGGGGGAAACCATCCCACGTCAGACCCATCAGCTTAGGCGTCAGTCTCATCTGCAGACTGATCAGGCCGGCTCCAGGCGACCAGCTGGCCCCCTCAGACATCTTCTCACACAGCTTGCGATACCATCTAAAGACAACGTAAAGGGGGAGAAGGACCGATTTGCTATAGGTGTGTCGAAACAAAAAACCCTCTAAAAAGCAGTTGATTGCTCTGTGGTGTGAGAGAGTGATCTTACCCTGGATGTCCAGGCAAATGTTGCCTTCTCTTAGGAAGTCGATTCACCGTTTCCTTCAGTCTCTCTACAGCAAGCCGGCCGGGGCAAGGGTCCTCCACCTCCTCTTCAGACGGTGGGCCTGGATCTAATCCAGTCAAATCACCACATCTGTCAATTTCAACACTTCTTGGCCGTGTTGCTATAATATTTCAACTCAAAACAGCCGTCTAAAAAAAAGAGAGATTTAATATTCATGATTTAAGCTCCTTACCTTCTTCCGATTCTGCAGGAGGACTAACAACTTGTGCTTCAACAGTTTCTTTTACTTGTTTCTTCTTTCTGACTGGTTCCTTCTTCAGCTTGAACTCCTGCACATCCCACTCGAGATCCCAGAGCCAGGGGTCTTCTTTATATCTTAAGTGAGGATTTTTAACATATTCTGTTCAGAGGAGGCTTTATATTTTACCTCTAAAGACATATCCCATGGATTTATAGATCTAAAGATTACACAACAGTCTTTCATGCTTTTGAATTTACCTACTCACACAGTTGTGGACATGTGAAATTGCAGGTGCTACAAAAATGGTGGTAAACAGATTTTTCTTTTCACCTGTCGTCCTGCAGCAGCTGGCAGGCGTCGTCAGCCAGAGTCATCAGAGTCTTCTTCATCTCTCTCTGGAGCTCTTCGTAAACGTCTTGAGAATCTTCAACGTACCGATCCCAGTTCTGATTGACAGGAAGGTAGCTCACACCCATTTCCAGCATCCCAGCGAACGTCACTGGATGAGGACACCTTATAAAAAGACGGTGGAGATCAGATTTTTATGCAGCATTGTGAAAAAGTAATCAGTGTGTATGTGTCTGTGCTGACCTCTCCATGAACAGGGGCAGCTGCTCGGAGAAGACTTGATGGGTGGCTTGAACATCCATGGCGCAATACTGCATCAACTCCTGTAGAGGTCAGCAAAGGCAAATCTATCTTCCAACCGGTGCCTCATTATGAATGCAAGTCATTTCACAAGTTCTTATAATGTGAATACATTTAGGTTATGATTACTGACAGCCTGACACAATGTGCCGTGAACCTCTGACCTGGAAGTTGTTCCTGACATCCATCATGCTGCCCTTCACAAAGATCTCTCTGGCCTCCTTCTGCAGCGGCGGCCCCCCCACGTACAGTGCATAGACATCAGCAAGGTTATTAATGCTGCCAAAATTCACCCAGTCCCAGGAGCCAAGCTGAAGAGCAAACAAAGAAACAAATCAGGCGACATTTACTTTTTTCTGATGTTAATACTTGAACACGCATGTTGTAGCAAAACTATGGTGAGAAAAAGACAAACCATTGGACCCTGCTTTTTCTGTCCAGTTTTCTTCATATGTTCCTTGACCCCCTGAAGACCCCTCCTCTTGCCCAGCTTGTTAGCCATCCATAGTGTGCGCTGGAACCCAGTCAGTCCTGATATAGCCATGTGAAGGCTCATGGTGTCCATGAAGCGCACCTTTGAACTCTTCAGGAGAGAAAAAAAGTATTTTCTAGAGAGTTAAAACTTTGATGTCATAAAAGTTACAGACTAGCTATTAAATAAAGAATACCACAAAGATCCAACCAAGAGGAAGGGCCGAGAACGCTGTGGTTAAAAGAGTTGAAAGGATGAATATACCATCACCATCCTCTCAATACTAACCTTTAGTAAGTATTGCTCCTTAATGAAAGATCGGTCAAAGCTGACATGGTGGCCCACTACGAGCCGGTGCTTCCACTGGCCCCTCGGAGGATAGGCAGAGTTCATGGGTGTCTCAAGAGGTATGAGGTCAGCGAGGGTCAACTGGTTTGACCAGGAGTACCGCTCTTCAATCAGACGCTTACTGCACCAGGAATACCTGGAAAGTGAGAAACCGAGAGCAAACACAATTTCCACGTTTGAAAAATAAAGAATTAAAGCAAGGAGGTGCATTTTGCTCCTTAACACAATCATCACGTTCTCCTTCTCCCTCACCAGTTAGTGGGAGACACTGCAGTAGCCAGGGTAGGACACCGTCCCTCCGTTACGCACACCTCCACATCAAACACCAGCGCAGACTCATCTGGGAAATCCACCTTCTGACTCTCCCCACTGGGCCCGTAGCGTGTCCAGCCTACCTCCCACTTCCATTCCTGTGGCATGGGGGGGAGCTCGGCCTGCTGCAGCTCGTTGGCAGCCTCGAGGTAGGGGAGACTCTGATTCTGAGCCAGGATTCGAAAGTGCTCATCAACATTTTCCCCAAACATCTGAGCCAGTTTCAGCTCCACGTCGGGCAACAGTGACGTTTCTTTCCCCCACAGCTGGTGCTTCTGCAAGTGCTTGACACCGCGCTCCACGTCCTCCTCTCCGTACTCTGGTTCCAGGCCCCGGAAGATCTGCTCATGGAGGTTCTTTGACAGCATCTGAATTTTGAGGGGATTCAGGCGGGTCTCTGTGGAGTCCTCGCCCTGGAGGGAGCGAGGCCTGGTGCAGAAGTGGGAGCGTGGACACGTCCATCGCAGACAGACCAGAGACCTCTGCAGGGGACGGCGAGACACACGCAGCATCACCTCATGAGGACGTCACACTGGAGCTGGAAGACATCGAAACAACATCAGCAATACGACATGACACTTCTACGATAGGCCTGGATTTCATTAAAGGAAAAAAACGAAATAATTTATTTGAAGCGAAGGGAGTACATGGATCTAATGTTCATACAAAACAATAAGACATTAAGTTATATTGTGATGTGTAATTTTGCTATTTCACGAATAATCCAATTATACAAAATGATTGGGTGATGTTTATCTCTTGGTGCTATAGAGTTACATTGATGTGTTTAAATGCTTTTACTTGTCTTCAACCACTACAAAGTGAATACCCAGCTTGAACACTAACCATTGACACGACTGAAAGCAAGCACTGGAATTAACGTTACCTTATAATCTATACTAAACCAATACAAATAGTTAGCTTTATTATTTAGCTAAATGAAGATACAACTAGCCTGCTAATGCATGTACACCTTAATGTTTACCAACAGTGACTGATGCTAACTTGATAGCCAAACAACATTCATCTCACCTTGTCTTTGTGTGTATACGTGAACTGGCTTAATTTATTGAAACATGTTTTTAAATCGCTGCACAGACGAGGAGCATGTTCCTTCAGCGTGGAAGCAGCAACAACAACATTGGCAAGACGGGGCGCTAGCGCCTCCCAGCGGATTGGATGACTGCAACCCGACAAAGCGATCGATTGGGGCCGGGCAACAGAGCTGCTGTAGCCTTATGCTAATCTGGATAATATATACCTCTATATATTTTAAAAATATATAAGCCTAGATAAAAGCCTAAATATCATCACTATCCTATATTATATTAACTGGTTAAATTCAAGTACCGAATGTACCCATCAAGAATATATCGGCCGCGTGGCCTAATGGATAAGGCATCTGACTTCGAATCAGGGGATTGCAGGTTCGAGTCCTGCCGTGGTCGCTCTTTTAAATTTATCGCAAGGATGTTTCTTTCACCAAATCACACATTAGTCTTTTTTTTTCTCTCCTCAATTACCTCTGCGTGGTCTAATCAACACTCCACTGATCCACTCACATTTCCACTGAGTGACTTTGCATCTATTGCTGCCACAAACAAGTAACAGAGAAGATTGTTTGAGTCGGTCTCATTTCACTGTGACACCGAGTTTCCTGCACCTCAGAGCATCATCGCACATCTGTCAGCGCTCCTGGACCACATCTGTCTCCCGGTCCACATCTGTCTCCTGGTCCACCAGAGCCGCGGGTTACACAGAACACGAGACACTGAGGTTCCTCCCTGTGCTGTGTGTTGTGTCCTTGTCAGACGATGGCGGATGAAACGGAGGATGTGGAGCTGAACGAGCAGGAGAGGACGCGAGGAGGCGCAGTCATGATGAGGTGCACCGCAGGAGACGGTTCTATATATATATATACTCTACATACAGCATGGGAGAGAGTACATTTACTTCGTTACTGTTGTGAAGTACTTTAGGTATATTTCACTTTTACACTCTGACATATATAAGCAAATATCTGTATTTCAATGATTTTATGTTGGGTTATTTATTCATTATTAAACAAGGAAAAGGCACAAAAACATTACACTCAAAATGAGAAGAGAGGATTTATGCCAGATTTAGCTTATTTTTCAGTCCTTATAGAGGTACACAATGAAACACACCGAATACAAAAACAAACTCTCTATCAAAGAAACACCTACACAGAAAATCTACTAGTACACATCATCATTTAAAAACACATTCATTCAATATATCGGGAAAAAAATGGAATTCAACGCAATTAAAAAGTGCAAATCAGGTTCAGATTAATTTCGCCAAAAATGTTAACGTCCGGGAGAACTAGTGAAAGTCAGAATTCAGGATTCAGAAGAGACCAGTGGACCAGTGGTTAGTTAATATGACAATAGAAGTGTTCCCAGTTGCATCATCTGCACCATTATGTAGAAAAATAAAAAAAAGCTTGTGTAGCTTCAGTTATGTTCTCTAAGTTTGTATTTACAATTGGCTTCAATACACTGTCTCAGTTACTTGTGTCTTTCAATCACTTTATATCTGTTTTGTCAACATCTCTATCTATCTATCTATCTATCTATCTATCTATCTATCTATCTATCTATCTATCTATCTATCTATCTATCTATCTATCTATCTATCTATCTATCTATCTATCTATCTGTCAGTCTTTCTATCTATCTATTTATCTATATGACCTATATATCTGTATTGCTATTCTTTTACACAGAATACACAATAGGCTACACTTGACAAGTACCTTAGCAAGTACGGTACTTTCCAAAGACTAATTCTGTTTCCAAACTCAAGCGAGGAAAGAGCATCTTGAATACAACAACACAGTTTAGGCCAGAGGATGCCCAAAGAGAAGAAAGAACAGAGCAAAACACAACAACACAACAACGTCTGTGGAATTGAAAATCTCTGTGATTTAGAAATGTAAACTTACCCAACTACTACAAGTGGACTTGGCCGTGACTTCAAGCAATTTGTTCGGACTTTAGGAGAGAAACTTAACGGATGATGAATCACTTTGGCTACTTTTGAATTAAAGGGTTTACAGCCTTTCCATTTATTTTTATGATTATGATTACTTAATTTCCCTTCGGGGATGAATAAAGTAATCTATCTATCTATCTGTGATTATGATACTTACCTTATTATTTAATTATCTTGACATATGACATTTTACTTGAAACATATAAAATAACTTACTTTAACTCAAGTGGAAAAGTGAATGTGGTACTTTACTTAATAAAGTGTCTGTCTCCACCGCTGACAAATGGCAGTCAATAGCTTTTGAATTTTGTTTTTTCAAAATTGCTCAAATCAGTTGAGACCTGTATATATCATACTCATTAGTATGGCTTACTTCTTTGTTATATAAGTTCTGTAATTTTCTATATGGCACAATAAAACAACATTAAAAAGCACATAAGTTAAGTGCAAAAGATTAAATAAAGTAAGATAACGAGGAATCAATAGACAGACTCGAGCTGAAGTAATTGACTTGCATATAAAATGTGATTATATATTTGCACATATTATCTTTTGAATTGCTCTGGTCTTGTTTGGTGTTGTTTGCTGTACAACAAAGATGGTTCACGTCTGCTGCTCCATTCATCTTCCCTTCTTCTCTGACATGTGTCTGACTGCAGACACCCGGTGGCCTCCTTCTTCCACCTGTTCTTCCGAGTGCTTGCCATCGTGGCCTATCTGCTCTGTGACTGGATCAGCAAGAACTTTGCCTCGTGTTTCGTCCTGATCGTAACTCTGCTTTCTTTTGACTTCTGGTCCGTCAAGGTATAAGCGACCAACTGTCTGTAGATCAACCATGAATCCATCTTCCCCCCCCCCGTCTCGCCCTGTTATGCACGGTCTTTGTTTGCCCTGTGTTGTGTCAGAATGTGACTGGCAGGTTGCTGGTGGGGCTGCGCTGGTGGAATCAGATCGACGAGGACGGAAGGAGCCTCTGGGTGTTTGAGGCCAAGAAAGTGAGACCCTGTCATTGTCCTGTGCCATTTGGAACTTGGAGGAGCCCTTTTGGGGGGGGTGTTTAACATGGGCTGTTGCATGGTTGTGTGTGTCTGTGTGTGTCTCTGTGTGTTTGTGTGTGTGTGTGTGTGTGGAGTTTGTCCAGACCTCCCAGGGCAACAACACTGGGACGGAGGTAGAAGAGAGGATATTTTGGCTTGGTTTAATCATCTGTCCTCTCATCTGGACGGTGTTCTTCTTCACCTGCCTGTTCTCCCTGAAGATTAAGTGGCTGGTGAGACAAACGTCACTTGCATAACATCTAACATCATTAAAACATGTCTGTCTAACACATCCTGTCCTTCCGTCCTTCTCCCCCAGTATCTGATCGTAGCCAGCATCTCCCTCCAAGCGGCCAACCTCTATGGTTTTCTACGCTGCAAGGCGGTGGGGCAAGATGGCCGGCCTCCAGACTCCCGCTCTTTCACGGGACGGCACCTCCTGCAGCGCGTGAGTGACGGACTGAAGCCTTTGACGCGTTTGAGTTTTCCTGTTAACATGTCACTGTCACGAGCTCTCAAATGATTTTGTCCTCTTGCAGCCGGACCTCATCTTCGGGATACTATGAAGATGACCTTCTCCACTAGTGCGTGTGTGTCTGTGTGTGAGTGAGTGAGAGAGTGTGTGTGTGTGTGTGTGTGTGCTAATCATTGAGCTGCCTCATCTCCAGAGTTTACACAAACTTCATCTACTTGAATGGCTTTGTGCCTTTGTTTCATGCTGCTGACTACACACTTGTGCCAATGGACTATTATGCCAATAAAAGTCAAGATGAGTGCATTTTACCAGTTAATTATTGTTGAGGTTTTACTACATCTCAAATTTGCAGAAGCAGTTTTTAAACAGCTCATATATAAGCATGATTTCCAGAGTGTGATTTTCTTGCTCTTTCTCTTGGTTTCGGTTAAACGTCTTTGTGGCACATCTCTTTGTTGAAAGGGCTCCATGACCCGTGCCAAAAAATAAACCAAGGAGCTAAATCTGATATAAGCTAAGCTAGCATTATCACCCATTAAGACATTTGACTTCGTTGGAGGGAGACAAGGCAGCCTCTATGTGCGCCGTGATGAAAATGGCTCTCCCTGTCCTCCGGCCGCTTCATTGAAATTGTTCCGGCGCACCTTTGAAAGAGTCGACGGAAAATGCCGATCACGTCTCAGGATGCAACACATGTGAACAAACAAACGACCATTAAAAGGCTTGGTGACAATGTGCAGTGTGTGATCTGCAGGAGACCGACATGTGGCAGGCTGAGTCTCGGGGCTGCGGTGGACCACGTGGAGGATAAATCAGCAACAGATCACGAACAACAGGGGGCAAAAAAAGAAAAAAGGGAATCATGTTTGCCTTGAAAACTAAAAAAAAATCATTTCAAGAATAAATGTTCATTAGGATTCTGGTCTTGAAGCTGGATGCTGTGAAACTTTGAGCTCTCTGTATTCCAACTGAAATCTGTGATTCTGTGATTAAACCACTAAACACTCTCAGTTCTGTTCGCTTCACTAAAATTGAATTTCCAGAGACAACGAGAAGCCTGTAACCCACGTTCATGATCGCCTCCATTCAGCCATTGTTTGCTGTAAACGTGGCTCAGAGACTTGACGTGTTGGGAATGACCCTTGTGTGTTTTGGTTGGTCCCAGTAAAAAGAAACCGTTTTTATTTATTACAGATTTGGAGGAAACTGCTCTGATGACTCTTGGCTGTGGCTCCTGAGCTCGTGGCCAGCACTTGCCATAAACGTCTCAGACCTCAAAGATCCTTTATGTGTTCAGATGGTTCACTCCTTCACCTAGTTTGTGGAAAACCCTGCGTAACAGAGAAGGGCGGGAAGACATTCTTATGCTTATCTAAATTTACAGCAGCCTACTGGCAGGATGTGTGGGGGGAGATTGTAACCTGCAATGATATAATCACTTATGAATGTAATTTAACTCAGTCAGGCTGCCAATTTGTGGCAGTGCTGCCTTTTACACATTTGTGATTTCTGTGCTAAATGGTGAAATTGGATGAGCCTCAACCATGGGGATGACACAGCAGTGGAGCAACACAAGGAGTTACGTGGAATTGCAGCAGAGTTGTATAAGGTTGAGCTGGATTCTTGTAGAGAATGGGACAAGTGAACATCTATCAAAATGGATTGGAAGACCTTAGAAGTTCAGATGCAACCTTTTTATATTAAGGTTTTACTCTAGAAATAGTACTTCACAATCACAATTGAAATGATAGATACACAGTTTATAGTTTATACAGTTTATATTAAGATAAAATGAGAAAAGCATGCCAGTATAGGCTTCATTTGTGTATACAGATTGCATGGATCATAGCTACGTACAGATTATTGTATTGTTCTCATATTCAAAATATACAAGAAAAAAGAAAGAGGTCTAATCGCAAAAATATTTTTTTTTCATATACCATAGTTAAAATTAAAAAAAGGAAATCCTGGAGCTTTTCCTTGATCGACATCCACAACAGAATTTACAGAAATTATTGGAAATTAGTTTTTGTCTAATCCTGCTACTAAATAAGCCAACAAACAACAAGTAATACAAAAAATGATGATCATCACTGGGATTATATTGTTTTTCCAAGTGTTCAAGGTCAATGACAAATCGTAAGTCTCAACTTTTAAGCCAACATGGATGACTGCTAATAAATTTCATAAATATGAACTGTTCAGATTATATTGTTTAGTTGGTGATTGAAAAAAAAAGCCTTTGTCATTATTGTTTATTTATGTATTAGCCTTTATTTAACCAGGTTTGTCCCACTGAGATTAAATATCACTTAGACCAGGCCAAGAACAGCAGCACAGGTTTCAAAAAAAAATAAATCTACTAAACAGATAAACACTCTGAGTTTTAAACATATTCAAAGTTACAAGGTTTTTGAATTGAAAAAAAAAATGACTTCCATAATTCCTGATTAAAAGAAGAGATAAGTACTATTTTTACCAAAAATGGTTTTGTGAATGAACACAAACCAGAGACTGAGGAGACACACACACACACACGGGAGAGCAATTTGCTTTGGAGTTAAGTTCTTATGTTAAAGTTATTTCTGAACATAAAAGTAATTATTAGTATCAGCAGCAGCTGTCAGGCCCGGATCTAGACTGCTCAGATTGGGGGGGCGATTCGAAATTTGGGGTGGGCACCTTCACACGGTGGACTCAGTGATGAGCCTTTTTCCAAGTTTTAAAGAACACGTCACAATATTAAAAGATCAATCCGTCCTTTTTTACGGATCAATATCAGATCATTTAAACGGCATTTTACATTTTAAGCAGGGGGTACATTTATTTAAAACCCAGCACTATGTCCAACCAGTCATTCATAAATCAGTAGGTTATGACGGGGCGTATGAAATGAACATGATTAGTAGATTCAAGTTAAAGTGGACCAATCGGGTGCCCGCTTTTAGATCCGGGCCGAGCAGCAGTAGTAAATGTCAAGGCCTGGTTTAGCAGTAGTGAAGAAATCAATAATTAAAAGAAGAAGAAAAAAAAAGTCTGAGAAAATAAGTAAGAGTGAGAGGTCTCGCTGAGCGGGGACAACCTCTGGTGCCGGGCGGACGCTGTGATTGGTCAGTCCGCAGCCCCCCGGTCGTGGTATGACGTCAGTGCGGGAGCGGGCTGTGTGACAGTGGAGGAGGCGCGCGAGCTGGAGGAGAGGCAGAGGCTGCAGGAGCGAGGATGGAGCAGGAGCGAGGAAGAGGAGCAGCAGGCGCGAGGAGGAAGAAGAACACCTCCACTGTTCCACAGAGTCCAACACCCAGCGTCTGCCGAGGTTCAGCAGCAGCTGAAGTTCAGGACCATTTTATCTTGGGAACAGGTGAGAAACGCGCACGGCCACGGGAAGGACGCGCACGGACAACGTTGCATTTTCACGTGTCTCGTGCACATTTTATTTTTAGCATTGCATGTCCACATTTTTTCTTTATTTAACCATATTTATTTCTTGCATTTAATTCCAATCTAAAGGGGATAAGGCCTCTGAAGAGACACAAAAAAACCTTATTCCATAAAGTAGCACAATATTATTATTGTCCACCAGCTCCTCGGCCTGTAACAGTCTGACTACAGGAGCAGACTGGCTCTTGTAATATTGGTGCTGATGATCCCCGTGATGTGGAATAATAGTCCAGTTTTAGAAGAAGAAGAGGAAGAAGAAGAAGAAGTAGGCCAATCAAAACTCTCATTAAAAGTGGGGATTCGTTGCCCCCCCCAGGAGCTTTAAAGAGCCAATGAGAAATGAAAGCATCTTAAAATTTTTTTAAAAAAGCTGCTGCTGCTTAATTTAGATTCTGAAGATTAAAAAAAAAAGGAAGGAAGAAAGAATAAAAGAGGAGCATCAGTAAAACCTGCTGCATCAACCAGACGTGTCTGTGCTCAGCGTGGTCTCAGGGTCATGGTCATTTCATTCAGGCCTTTAATTACAAAACAGGCTGGTATCTAAATTTAGCCTCTTATAACAGCTTGAATGTGCATTCTTATGAATTTAAAAGAATTTATAGACATTTTAACGTGATTAAATACCACCAGTCATTCTTTCCTGTAGTGTAACATGTCTTTAATTGTATAAAATCACATTGGAGGTCGGTGTTAGTTATTTAATATTTCTCTGAATGTCACATGCAGGGTGTAAACATGTTACAGGAGAACGCTGCAGAGCAAGTGAGCTGTGTGTTGGTGGAGTGGGCGGGGGGGGGGGGGGGGGGGGGGGGGGGGTTGTCAGTGCAGCTTTAACACGTTCAATGTGCCTCGGTTATATTGCAAATTTGGAGTTTGGCACTTTTTTTTTCCCTTTGTAACTTACGTTTTATTGTGTTAAATTTTGTCTTTAATAAAATGCACTTGGATGTCAGATGCTAATGCAGAAGCTACAGGCCCCACACACAAACACATACATGTTAAACAATAAATGCAAAATAGCGTTTTTTTATTCTATGATAATAATAATATTATGAAGGAGGCTTTTTGAGGAACAAATTTTTCAGAAAATGTAAAAAATATATTTAGGTCGACAGCTATCAGGCCTTAACCCAGCGACTTGAACGTTAATTTGAAGCTGAACCAGCAGCATGTGTGTTTATATCCTGCCTCTTAATAAATGTAATGAATATGTTCAGTTGTTTAGTTTTGTCTTTCAACGTGATGATGTGTTAGATGGAATGTTTTATTATAGGCCTGCTCATGTGTGCTCACCTCCCTCCAGATGACGCCTGCAGCATCACGTCGGTGCACAGAGTGACGGGAGGTCTGTTTTTGTCTTTGGTTATCTAGCTGTATGAGTGTTAAATACCTGTCATAAAGCTAGATAACCGAAAGTAGAAATGACTTCTGTATAACGTTGTGAGAGGGAGAGAGGGAGAGAGAGAGAGAGAGAAGGCGAGAGCGAGAGAAGGCGAGAGAGGACCCTTCGGGCTTTAAACCCAACGAAGTGGATTTTCGCTTTCAAAACAAAAAGGTACAATTTTTTTTATTTCCCCTTGTTTGTTTTTTTGAAAATTTGTAAAGGAAATGAGCACGGGAAAAATCTTTAAATGCTTTAAGCATTATGTATTGACAAATCTGGTGTGGAAACATTTGACATGGCATGGTAATATTTGTTTTTCTTCTATAATAAGCATAAACTTTTTGTAGATGGCAGTGTAATAGTTTGCAGAGCTTTTTCTTTGCATAAAAACGTATTTTTCTTAAGTGTGTTAATCACATTCTGCCCTGGAGACGTTTTTGATAGTGTTTTTTTTTTTAAATAAATCCCAAATTCTTATAAATAAAAGTTAATTTAGTTTTTTCGGGAATTTCATGGAGGAAAGATGGAGTTTACATCTCAGCCAGCTTTCTCATTTATCTCTGTGTTCTGCACTTTGGCTTCACATATATTTGTCTTGTGTTCTTTTAATCGTAATGGTGTTAATGGTGCTTTTCATGCTGTGTGAATGGCCTGTGAGGGTCCACAGTCAGTAACTGATCCTGTTTCAGGCTGGTCATGGTGGTTCTGTCCATCCAGACCCTCATGGTGCTGAATGTTAAACAGGTCGCCCAGTGGGTGGAGGAAAACAGCATGGTCCGAAACTTGATCCACTCCAAGGGATATGACCTGAGATTTAGAAACATCGTCTGAGAATAATTTTGATGTTATTTTGTGAAAAATAGTCTGATAATCTGGTTAATATCCATGTTGGCTCAGCAGCAATAGGCCTTAATCACAGCAGACATGTTGTTTTTTAACGATAGCTTCGATCTATTTAAGTGTGCCAGGCCGCCATGACAGCGAGGCTGCATGCACCACACCAGAGCCCAGAAACTGAAGCTGCTAAACGGAACTCAGCCATCGTTGATTTTATTGTTTTACGCCTGTTTGAGATGTTGAAATGTTTTGTGTTTAAACGGCCTCGTCCCCTCTCGTCCCTCCTGGAGACATTTAAAATGTGATACCGTGATGTCCACCAGGTTTTCTCTCACACTGACTCGTCTATTATCCTCCAAATCCTAAATACTTTTTTCTCAGCCTATAGTTAAATAGATTTCCCCTTAATTCTTCTGGATGAGTATTTCCCATCCATTGAAAAACAATGGGGACAGATTTTAGATTTCGCTCGAGAGACTCAGTTTACAGATGAGAGAAAAGGGAAGCTAACGCTTTGTCCGCACACTAGTGTCTCCAGGACGACTAATAACGCAGTTGAGTGGTATAGCACCCTACATAACACAGGGTTAAAAAAAACACTTGGCGTCTGTGTTTAAAGCTGCACCGAGTCCCTGCGCCTCTGGGAGACATTGTGTGTCGCCTCAATGAGAAGGCCGGGGCCATCCTGTAGACGGGAGCCGAAACCTTTCAACCTGGCACTTCAGCGCTTGTGCGGCGCAGAGGCTCGGCCCGGAATATGCCACTAAAGCCTAAAGAGCACCAGAGTGAGATGAGAGTTTTCTTTCACTCTGTTAACTAGCCATTGCGGAGGAGCTCTCTGTCAAACCGGGCTAATTGCTTCGTTTCACTGCGAGATATTGGATATGTGAAAAGGCCGAGGTCGAAGTGTCTTCCCGAGCCCTCCCTGTCACAGGCCTCCGTAATGAATGGGAGTAAAAGCACTGAAGACTTTATTTATATGATGGTCCGAGGTGTCCTTGTTTCAACATGTGCACGTGTGCAATTCCTCTGATGCGTTTCACTGTGGCAAAAAACACACACACCCATGTACACGAAGGAGACCTGCAAGATTTAAAAGTTTTGTGATCTTGCTGAAAATAACACAACCATATATGTCTGTGTTCAGCTATAATAACAACTTAAAGTCTGAAATGTCCTTTTCACGTTTTATGTTCTCTTTTGTCTTCCCTGTCCTAGTTTTCTGGAGGTTGGCCTGTTCCTAAAAACCCTGCTCAGAGCAAACCAGGAAAGCGGGGAGGAAAACGCGGTCAGGCCGACAGCGCCACCTCCTCCTCCCTCACCACCCTTTTTGCCCCACAGCCTCTAATGCCATCTGCACCGCCAACGGGGGGGACACTTTGCCCGTGCCAGGAGGAGGCGGAGAAAGACCCTCGCCGGATCCCCGGAGAACGGGCGCGCTCAGAGGAGCCATCTTGGGAGATGTTGCCGCGACACCTAAAATGGCTGGGGCTGGCATAGTAGGTGAGCTGCATCATGGTTTTCCTGTTGGGTACTAGTGGTAATGGTGTTGGTGGGCAGGAGGTGGGGGAGTGTGTGTGTGTGTGTGAATGTGTGTGTGTGTGCGTGATTGGAAGGGGGGAGGGAGCAGGAGAAAGGACTAGGGGAAGAAGAAGAGTTTCCCATTTCCTCCCCAGTCACACATGGCCTCTCCCTTTTCTCTATCTTCTGCTCCTGCTAATTAGCAGTTAAGGGGTGATACGAGGGGGGTTGGTGGGTGAGTGACGGTGGTTGGTGGTAAGGGGTGAGAGGCAGGTGGGTGGGTGGGGGGCTGGGTAGCAAACAAAATTAATGAGCTGGCACTGGTTGAGGGAAACCTGCCATCCTCTCTTGTCTTGGTGCTTCTTTACTCCCCGGTGCACGCCAGGCAGCGGTGTGCGCCGCGTCCCCGCCCGGCCAAGCTCGCCGTTTAACACGGAACAGGAAAATTCACACGAAGACATGTTGTACAGTATATCTCAAGAACCGTTAGGATCTGAGGTGCAATTAAGCTCCTCCTCGTGTGTAATTATATCACAACCGAATATTAGCACTGTTACATAGTGAAATGTTGCAGTGTTCATTGTATTTGATTGTGTGTGTGTGTGTGTGTGTGTGTGTGTGTGTGTGTGTGTCAGTGGTTCAGAGGTGCCACAGTAAATCAAATTACAAATTGTTAAAGCTACATAGCTGCACATACGCCGACTTCATGTTGGATCTCGTCATTTTAGACATTTCGGTCTCGGCCGTTTAATACAGATTACGACTCCTCTGCCGTGTGGTGGTGCTGCCAGCAGCTCCACCACATGCACACGTGATGAGAAACCGTATTTCACACACAGACTGAAAAAAAACCTCTGACTAAAATGTCACATTCTGCCAAACTCTGACAAGGGCAATATTGAGGCTCCAAATCTTTGCCTGCTCTATCGCTGTAACCTCGCTCACACACACACACACACACACACACACACACACACACACACACACACGTCGCTGTGCTCCCTCACGCTGGCGCAGAGCTGCTGTCCTGAACCCCCGGTGTCTCTGGCACGGAACCTGGAGCAGAAACGCGAGACACGTGAGTGTGTGTGTCCGGGGCCAACATGTGCAGCTGCGGTGATTGTGTGTTAATGAACAGCACCGTGCGTTTTCACATTATCATTCAGACCCTCTCTCCTCTCCAGCCCCACACCCCCACCCCCTCAATAGCTGTTTAGCCCTCCCCGAAAGAACCCGCTTTCCCACCATTGTGGGTGCTGGTGCTGCGGCGGGGCCTGAGCTGGGGGTAGGGTGGGAAAGACCCTCCAGACTAGACATGAGCAGATGCCTGAGACATTAGACTGTCGCGCGGATCACCGGGGTCGGGCGAGCCGCTGAGTTTTAATGTGTGTGCAAGTGTATGTGTGTTTGATATGTGTGTGTGTGATGGGGGGGCAGGGGGGGTCCAGGCCCTGGAGTGCCACCTGACTGTTCATTAGTCTATTCAGCCCCTGCTGCATGTCTGAAAGACATGGAGATGCTGATTCCCCCCCCCCCCTGCTAAATGAGAGTGATTGCAGAGGCATTAGAGATGCATTCACACGATATGCATAGAGAAGCTCCAGCCTGCATGCACCGTGTCACAGAGTGGATCCCCGGCCTGCTGTTGGATTGTGTCCGAGGTGTGATGCCACGTCCTGTTCATGTATTTTCACATATCTATCTTACGCTCTAGTCGGATTTTTATTTAGATTTAAAACCTGAAACACTGTCCCCGTCATCAGCTGTGTTCTCAGTTTACTCGCTGCATGCATTGTTTCCTTCATGCAAACAAAATCGTGAATAGAACACACACATCATGAACACCTCACAGGACAGTTGGCAGCACGGTGCATCGCGGCGAATGACTCAGCTAAGGCGATGGGTGTGCCTAACAGGCTGAATGATGTAACCCCGCGGATAATGGTTATTAATGAGCTTCGTGCCGTGCATGTGCCTTCACCAGATACGTCAAAAGACGATTCCCTAGCTGCGTTCAGACGAAATACTCCGAAGTGTCTGCAGAACTGCATTTGTGCTGCTCATCTGTGATACACGGCGCATCGCTTCGGGCAGATTTGACAGGGGGAGAAAAGAAGGTGAAGGAAATGAAGCCGGAGCTCTCTCCGTGCCTCAGTCTGTTGGTTCCACATCGGGGTCGGAGCCGTTTGGCAAATTGTTAAAAGAGCAAAACTGAAAATGTTTGTCTCGGGAAGAAAAGGGTGGTGGCAGATGGATGCTCGAGGGGGCAGGTGTGCATGGGGAGCCATGTTTGGGCCACCAGCGTTAGCATTAGCGTGTGTTAGCTTGAGCAGTGCCATGCCGTAGCCATGCCGCGTGTGTGTGTGTGTGTGTGTGTTTGGTAGGAGTACGGGGGGGAGGTTGGTGTGCTGCTGCATGTGAGAGCTGCAGCAGGTCGACACAGGCAGCGTGGTCAAAAGGAGGCGGCGACTGACGCAAATTGGTCAGGGAAACGTATTCATCCACACGGCGACTCACACGAGAGCAGTCGTGTTCCCTCGTGTTTGGAGAGTGTGAAGACGAGTGACACGCACACACACACACACACACACACACGTTAACCAATCTGATGATTTCCACCTGAGATCTGTGATTCAGACTTTTTGCAGAACGTTGAGGGAAGTGATCTCAAAGGAGAACGAGGGAGTGGACAGGGTGAAATCATGTTGATTGTTGATCTGAGGCGTCTGAACTGAACGTTGAACGAGTTTAAGAGTCAGGTTCTAATCTGATGTGAAACAAAGAGTTCTGGGTCTGGAAGCAGGGAGGTTGGACGGCGAGGTCACCGGGTCAGGAGGATTTAGGATTTGAGCGTCTCTCTCTCTCTCTCTCTCTCTCTCTCTCTCTCTCTCTCTCTCTCTCTCTCTCTCTCTCTCTCTCTCTCTACAGTGACTTAAACATTCAGTCTTTGAATCCTCAATCTCCTCCTTCGAGTGCATAACTTTGAATTTGACTGAGAACATGTATTTCCCCTCCAGAGAATGGAGATGATTACCTTTCTCTTTCTTTCTTCTCTCTTTCCTCCTGTTATTCATTATTAACTATGTATTGCTTTTCCTTTTCTTTTTTTTGCTGTGTGGGATTTTCAGAGCAAGGAAATTACAATATGTGACATGATGAAGTGACAGCAGCCGGCGCTCACTTCCTTTTCTGTGTGGGTGCAGCAGCGTAGCCATAGTAGCGATAAAATGTTAATACCATATAGCTCCTGGGTTACCTCATTGGATTCTCCTCACTATGTGTGGACACTATTAATGTTTCAACGGCTCTGCTGTGATATATATATATATAAATAAAGGCCGGCTCACGGGCCACCTATAGTCTTGGATGAGTTCCAATGTGGGTCAAGCGAGGCTCATCTGGGCTCTTTAATGCAACTTTGGCCGAGACTAATCTAGCACAAAGCCCGATGTTAAGTATCTTAGAGGAAGATGGAGAGAAGTTTCTGCATCCCAGGCTTTTCAGATTACGTCTGTTGGCCGTGGCGTCCCTGAGTAGGGGTCCTGTACGCTCCAATAAAAGTAGAGGAGAATTAGGTGACTGAGCCTTTAATGCAGTCGGCCTTTGTAATCATGTCGGGAGGAGATGAGGTTCTGGGGTGAGCAGATTTAAGTGGGGAATCCTTGGTGTGACCTTTTTTTTTGTTGTTGTCGTTGCATTCTATGGTTCAGTAGATGAATTCAGAAACCAGGGTGGGAAAAGTGAAAAGGTGAATAAGGGAAGAAGAAGAAGTCCAAGTTATATTCTACTCATCTTCATCGTTGTCATCATCATGTGCAACTTCATCGTTCAAGTGACAAGTTCAAGTTCATGGGTGTAGCCGCTCTGTCTGCGACTGGTCAACGAGTAAAGAGCGTCTGTGGCCACCCCGGAGTACAAGAGACGGGGGGGTGGTGTTGGGTGGAAGGGTGGAGGGGGGGTGGTACATAGCCTTTGACCTCTGTTAGGGTTGCTATGGGAAAGAGGCCGGCCGGCTCAGTAATGTACGACTGAAAAGGCCGAACTGTCAGGGCTGTCCAGCAGACGTCAACCCCCCGCCACACACACACAAACACACACACACACAGATGGCACGGGCCAGCTTGGGAAAGTTAGCTGCGCTTTATGTTCATCAGACGCCGTTGTAACTCATCCAACCTTTGGATTTACACAGTCCACACCTCCTCATCAGGGCGCTCCCTACTTCTGTCTCATTTCTCAGCCTCATCCTACACATGTGAATGCCCATTGTGTGTGTGTGTGTGTGTGTGTGTATTGTGGCATTATAAGAAACTAGACATTGCTTCAGTGTGGTGAAACAGAAAAGAACACAACTTCTTCGGAAGCTTTGCAAACAAAAGGCTTTGTCCAGTTCCTCAACTTCTACAAATCAAGTCTCAAGTCTTTTCAAACAGAAGTCAGCAGAACCAAAGGACATTTAACTCAACAGTTAAGCCTGAAAAAAATCGTTTTACAGGGAGCACTAAAATATAAAATAAACATTGTCTTTCATCTCAATTAAATGGCAAAAACAAACAAAGTCGTAACTTCCCAGGAGCAGCAAAAAAAACTAGCTGTTTATTGGATTAATTGTGGATAATACTGGAATATTTAAAAGATCTTGAATTTAGCTTTATGTGATTTTTATTTTGTGTTGTCAAGTTGTTTGGATGACTGATCTGTAAAGACACAGACAAAATAACCATATCAGCCACACAGTCCTGTGTCTGCTCATTTTTAAAATGGTCAGATGTTTGAGTGACTGCGTGTCAGAGCGGGCATGCAAATCCACTGATTGTAATATGTGCATGTTTCCATGCCCCTCTGTAAATGTGTGAAAAGTGTGGCCTCATTTAAGGTTGCATTCATTCAGGGGAGGGTTCCTGCGAATAAAAGAGCGTGTATTTGCATACGCTGCATGCCGTCTGCAGAGAGGGAGCAGTCAAAAAAAAGATATCAGAGGTGGACAAAGAGAACGAGGACAAATCCTTCATTGTGGGGTTGGTGGGAGAAAAGGCTCGTCTGAATTGGGGAGTGGGTGAAAATTGACAGAGAAAGAGTTTGGGCCGGTTCCCCATGGGGATAAAAGCCTCAAGACCCCTCCATGCATACAGCCTGAAAATGGGAGAGAAGAACAACACGCAGCGCACAGGGGCCGAGTTTTACAGGGCATGAAAAGGAAGTTTGTTTTTCTTAAACAGTGGCTGCGATTTCTGGTGCACAAAACTTCCCAAAAATCATGCACAACTGCAAATTCACTGCTGTCAAAACACTCATCAATACAAGGTATAACCAAAGAGCTTTGTGCTGCAGAACTAGCATCGCATTTTATATCTTGGTTCTTAAAACGTATCTCCATAGACTCACTTTTATATGACGCTAGTTTTACAAAGGGAGTTCATTTACTCTTTTTATGTTCTTTTACCCTGTGGTCCTCTGGTTTTGGTTTTAATCTCTTTTACGGCAACTGTTTGCTGTTTTTATTGACTGCTCAGCACTTTGCAGCCTCTATAAACAGAGCTTTTAATTATTACTAAGTCCTCGACAAAACAAATGTACGTTCACTATCTAATTCTATAGAAAAACTTTCTCTCTTTCTTTCTTTTCATTTCTTTCTTCGGCCAGAAAAATGTGAAATATTTTTACATTCCATGCTCAGTGGAGGAGTTTATGGAAGTTCGATTCTCATGCTAATGATTCCCTCCATCGTCTCTCCTCAGGCCGGGACCTGTGAGGCTCTGCTCTCTGCAGGGAACTGCTCTGGCCCCAGGAGTCTGTGGAGCAAACGCAAGAAAATGTCGTCATCAGATTCTGTCGAGCCTCTCACCGGAGCAGGAACTCCAAGAGATTAACTGTCAACTAAACGCTGCAAGAAGAGGAAGCAGAAGAAGAAGAGGAAGAGGAAGAAGAGGAGCCATGTGTAGAAACAACAGATTTGCTGTGTTAATCTGAATTGTAGCTCAAGATGACTGCTATCCTTAGAAATACAGAGTTTATTTTAAAATGCTGTACTAATGAATAATTGTATTTAATTATAACACAATTATAACTGCAAATAAAAAAGCATTAACTGTTTTCACATAATTCATTGTTTTATAAGTACTTTCATAGCTAATTCACATTTTCATTATAGTTTTATTTTAATTTCATTATTCTCGTATTTCTCAAGTCAAATATTAGTTATATAAATTGTTTAATATGTACTAATGTTGATGACGCTTCAAAATAAAAAAATATTCAAACTTAATCATGCCTGTGTAATTCTCTTGGTTTTGAAATATATATTTATTATAGTTTTATTATAAAGCTTCAAAAATGAATTAAAAGTGATTTGAAAATGGAGATGATGAGTTCCAAAATGTTTCAAAGTGACAGTCAGCAGGGCCTTTTCTCCTTTTCTTCTTTTAGATCCATGTGTTAGTGTGTGTGTGTGTGTGTGTGTGTGTGTGTGTGTGTGTGTGTGTGTGTGTGCATGTGTGTGTGTGTGTGTAAGGATGATGTGAGAAAGTGTTTGAATGACCTCGCATTAAGTTTTAATTAGGAGGAGCAGACAGAGGGACGTGTGTTGAATCAGTGTGGGAAAGAAAAAGTTCATCAGCCTCTAAATTCTATGGACAGAATGACCCTGACCGCTATTAAAATATATAATAAGGTTTTGTTCATTGCCTTCATATTTTATTTATCAGGCAAATGTAATGTAAATGTAATTTTACAATCACATTGTGCAAATTTTCTGCTGCACTCTGCAAAAAAAAGAAGCAAAGGCCTAGACTATAATGAAATAAGAAGTTGTTTTTTTTTGTCTGGATAAAAAATGTGTATACTCTATTTCCTTTAATTCTAAATCTATTACCCTGCATCAGGGCCCAGTTTTTGATGATTAATCAGGTTTTGGGATTACAGTCTGTCGTGGTGTCAGTCGGACATCAATCAGTGTCCGACTGATCTGTGTCCGGAGTCAAACACCAGATGGACACGCTGAGGATCAGCAGGGGATTATTCTCTCCTGTCTCTTTACATGAAGAACATGAGAAAAACACACACACTACAATAGTGTGGCAGTTCACCCTATAGAGAGGCTGGGCTGCAAGTATACTGTGACAGATGGAAGCCCTGTCTTCACCGTGTAAATTGTTAACTCATTTTATTGTAGAGGTTTAACACATTTCTAAAGTGGTAACATTTTTAATAATTAAAAGATTAAATGGTAAAAACAAAATTGTCATCTTGTAGAGCGGGCAGGTCATTATTGCATTGGAGTGAAAGAATGCAGGAATTTTAGGTAAATAGATAGATAGATAGATAGATAGATAGATGGATGGATGGATGGATAGATAGATAGATAGATAGATAGATAGATAGATAGATAGATAGATAGATAGATAGATAAATAGATAGATAGATAGATAGATAGATAGATAGAGAGATAGAGATATAGATAGATGATAAAGAGATAGATAGATAAATAGATAGATAGATGATGATAGATAGATAGATAGATAGATAGATAGATAGATAGATAGATAGATAGATAGATAATGTTGCAGAAAAGCACAATACTATCCTTATGAGAGAGAAATTAAGATTAAAGAAAATATAAAGGTGGCTACTAAATAGTAGTCCATCCAACATGAACACCAATTATCTAAAACAAAGTCAGAAAATCAGGAAGTTGCACTAAAATGTAAATTTTGGTGCAACAAAAGTCATGCCCATGCAGCGGTGGAAACGTCACTGACGGAGGCCTCTCCACGACTCAGCATGTTTTTCCATCCCAACACGACACAGGCTGATTTTGGTGATTAGTTCCCCTCTCTGGATGGATGGAAACCAATTAGTGAAATCAGCCTCTGTAGAGCCGGAGTGGAACCAAAGCCCAAATGTTCCAATGATTCTGTAAAATACTGTTACACTGGCGTGATTTTCATCATTAAGAAATGTCTCACATTCTGTTGGATTTACCCTGCACGCTCTGCAAACGTGTGCTTTGTGTTTCCGTTTGCTGACAAATATTAGAAAATGCTCCAGAAGTAATCACGACAGCTTCGGCATCCCATCGTCCTTCCTGCAGGGGGGTAATTGCCTGGATTAGTCACTTAAGTTAACGATTGCTTTTTGACGAGTGTCGTGTGAGGGGGGGTGGGGGGGTGGGGGGCACTGGTCAGGGACCTGTTGGGGAAGTCCCTGCAGGTCAGCAGGGGTCAGGGGTCGCGACCTGCACAGTCCCCCGGAGGACAATAAACAGGCCGGAGAGATGCCGGGGTCAGGAGCCGCCCGAGCCAGAGACAAGGGTCAAGGGCCGCTAATTAAGTGGCCGTTTCCTACTACTCCCCAGTGACCACTAGACTCAGAGAAGTACAGGGAAGTGCATGAAGAAGTCTTTGTATAGAAGGGGTTAATAAAAAGAAAGTCAGTGAGTGGAACAGAAGAGAGGAAAACAGCGTTTCACCTCAGGGAAATTCTAAATTAGATCTACTTTTAACTTCACGCCTTTGCCTCTGGTTTAGAGAGGAGCACTGTATTAAAAAAAATCATTATTTAGACTTTGATACAAGTGTAAAATCACATTGACTGAAGGTGGGATCAATTATCTCATATCAAAACTTCAGAGGCTGCAGGAGGGAGAAACAGTGAGGACGACGAGTTGAGGAATCCCAACATTTTGGAGGGAAAGTCTGCAGGAGCTGTTTATGCCTTTCCAGTCCCTGAATGAGCCCATGGGTATGATCCCTTAGCATAAGAAAGGAGATGGGGCCTGTGAACTCCTCTGACACTGACCTTTCTCCCAGGATGTGAATAGTATCACTCGAGGGCTGCACGGCCGCCTTTCAGGCAGACCCCAGCCCTGCCCTCGCCTAAACTCCTAATCAGGAGCTGATTTAATGTATCCTGCAGGTCCTTCCTCGCCGTGCAGCCGGCCCCGCTGCAGCTTCAGAGGCTCCGCAGCCTTTTACTGGAGACACACACACTCCCCACACACGATCCCCCACACCTCAGCCCTGCCTCGGGGCCCCTGCGCTTTGGGGAAGTTAGCGGAGCTGGTTTGAAACAACAAGGGACCCTTTCTCCTGGCAAAGAGTGTGGGTCTCTTTATAATCAAATGGTTCCTCGTCCAAGGACCCGGCGCGCGATCCAAACGCTTCTGGGTTTCTCAGAGTGTCAAAGTTTACAAAACAGAGAAATTGGAAAGAAAAAAATCGACTTTCTACTTCAATACCAATCTTATTTTATTTCTTGCTTCCAGCTGAAATAGGGTCTTTATTAAAATGGCATTAGTAAATATAAGCTTGACACGACCGTACTAGACATCACTATATTATAGAATCATTTAAACATGATTTCATGTCACTGTTACACCTAAAAGTGGATAAATTCACACAATTGACTTTATCTACATGATAATATGTTCAAGTTTACTTATATTTTCTTAATTTGATATCTTTTTGTACATATTTGGTATTAACCTAATCCTTTGTAATGTCTCTTGATTAAATACATTGTTTAATGAAATCTGAATTTGAATTTAGTTTCATGATATTTTGCAGCATGTAATTGTTGTATATGGATCAAAGGCCCAAAATGAAGTTGAAATGTATTGAGTGTGTGAGTATCGTGCTTTAGGGGCAGCGCAAGGTAAAAACTGATCCTGCAGCAGATGAGCCAACTTTTGCAGGTGAATTAAATTTAACGACAAACTCATAAGCACTTCCATTTACAAATTATATTTTACTCAACTTTATTAATATAAAACAACATGTCAAAATTACTAGGAAATGCTTCTATGTGTCAAACTAAAGTAAAAGTTTCCTGATAATAATCTTTTTAAGGTTTTACTGGCTCTTTGGTTTTGATTTAACCAGTACAGATCTGACTTTAGGAAACTAAATATTTGCTGGTTTAGGTCTATAACACATTTCAATATTTGCAATACCTGAAATTAAATCAATAATCTTTAAACTTGACCAACAAAAATATTTATTTTCTTTTTTATGCCAAAACGGGACCGAATTTGACTTTTCAAAAATCCATTGCATTAATAAAAACGTACATTTTTCGTTGCTGTTGCTTAATAATTATCTTTTCATTTCATTTACACGTGCTTTTATTGGAGGCTTCGTGTCATTGTTTGAAGCTGTGATTGGTCCGATGAGAGCGGCGCGTCCCGCCCCCCGCGCTGCAGCTCGTTCCCACGCTGGAACACACGTAATTGACAGTAGTGTAATGTAGTTTAATGTAGTCAAAAGTAATGCTATGTAGTGTAACGCAATGTAGTCTGTCCTCTGAGAGACCAGAAGCTGTAAACGTCTTAATGCACAAACATGTTCAGGTAAATATAAACAATATTTCAAAATAAAAGAGCTATAGAAGTAAATTGATCGATTTTATGACTTTTTTATTCTGAAGAAACACAGAGAATTTTTAAATTTGAAGGACTGAAAAAAAAGGTGCATGAATCTGAAGCCCTCATACCGTGTGCGCCTTCAATTGTGTGTATGTGTGTGTGTGTGTGTGTGTGTTTTATAAATGTGTTTTCCTCCACCACTGAACGAACAACGGGAGCTTTGACTTTCGTTTTAACCGATTTGAGAAAAAAGTTGTTAAATAGTTGTAACTTATTTATTTTAATTCGTGAGTTGCTGTAAAAGATATGAACCCACATCACACGTGACCTTGTGAAGCCTGAACTGTCACATGACTGAAGTAAATTCATTCAAATACATGAAAGATAGAATCATATTTTTTTTTTAATGTTTTAATTGTCAAAGAAATGGTAATAATTCCTCCCTCCTATTTGTCTCATCCTGCAGTGTTTAAAGAGAAATGTGCATTTTCAAATAAAATAAAAAAACATATTCTGTAGTTTTAATAATGTCACATATTATTAATATATTTCATATTATTAAATTAGAATACAATTACACCTGGAATCATATTCACAGACCCACATCTTCTGGCGGTTGGAGACAAGGAGTTGAGAAGCTGCTGGTGTCAAGTGATGGTTGATGTTTTGTGACAAATCTGCAAAGGGCTTGATTCGGAACATGCCGGAAAATACTGGAGGTATTTATATGCTTTGGTAAGTCTATCTGCATAGAACTAAACTGAAGCCCCTCCAGGGTGTGTGAATAAGGAGAGAAAGCTTTGTGTGTGTGTGTTTGTGTGTGTGTGCTAGTGTGTGTGTGTACGTGTGTGTTTCTGTCATGTTTGCACTTCACTATCCATGTCTGCCATGTATGTGGAGACATTACTCAATGTGAGAATGTGAGATAAATCCACTGCTCCGACCACACGGCTGCACATCACTCTTCAGACTGCGCTGTCGATCAAAATAAAACCAAACCCTATGGGAAGTGGTTTGTTAACCTACATAATGTCTTGCAGAGAGATAAGCTTATTTATACATTCATGCGATAAAAGTGGGAGAAATGATGGAGGATCTGCGAGGAAATATTTGTCTTGGTGAAGAAAATCCAGTCAGAAATGCATTTCTGTCCCTTGATCCAAAGACAAAAGGTAGAAGAGACTGTGTGTGAGTGTGTGTGTGTGTGTGTGTGTGTGTGTGTGTGTGTGTGTGTGTGTGTGTGTGTGTGTGTGTGTGTGTGTGTGTGTGTGTGTGCGTGTGTGTGTGTGTGTGACAGAGGGATGAGCCCACGTTGAGACACACTCAGCTCTGTGCGCATGCTCACGTCAGACGTTGGATCAGAGCATGCACGCCGTGTGGGTTGGCATTTTTCAAAAAGCCACGTGAGGCTGCAGCCGTTTCCTTGTCACACATATCTGTCATGACATTCTGGATGCTCGGCTGTGATTGGCTGCAGACGGAGTGAATCAGCAGTCAAAGGTGAAATGTAAAATGTGTCATGGCGGCGTGGAAATGGTGCGACCAGAAGCTGATTGTTTTTAATGAAGTCAATTCTAATGATATATTTTAAACGCTGCAGAAATGTTGATAAATATGCACATTTTATATTATTTTTTTTTAAATCCATGCTCCTGCAGGATGATACAGAGGAAATAAAAGAATTTTAAAGTCTTTATGTCGAGTCGCTGTCGTCTCTAATGGTTTCTCTGAGGTCTCTGGGTCCATCTCTCCAGGAATTCAACGGCACATTCCAACAGGCTGATCTTTAGGGTGATTTACCATTCAGCATTTATATGGACACAAGGGACACGAACCGTGTCTGATGTGCGGCTGCTGTGTTACCCTTTGACCCCAGACTGTCTGGAGGGCCACGGTGACAGAGTCAAGGTCAAGGGGGAGAAGGGGGGGTGAGGGGGCTGATGGGGGTGAGCAGCATCTGACGGGTGGAAGGGCTCCCTGTCTGGGAGAGCAGAACCCAGACAGTCCCAGACGTGGATGTGAGGGGAGACGGGCGTTTGTGTGTGAGCCCCTTCAGATCCGCACATCCTACCACGTCTGTTCCCTCTCACCTCTGTGGCCCTGGAAGAGGAAGCTGCGGTGGCTGATGTCTGGAGACCGGCGGGGCGACGGTTCCCACACTGGAGGAGGAGACTCACTAATCTGGATATCACTCATCCTTTAGATGCAGATACACACAGACCCACAGGCTCAAATGGTCCTGAGGAATTAACATGCACTTTGTCTGGGTCTCGTTTATACCAAAGCTTTTATCCGTACATCTGACTGTAACGGTTGCTAAAAATGAAATAGTTACATGACCTTCTTACCTTGGTTGATGTGTTTATTACTTCCGTCAATGATGTGTGTTTGTTTGTTTGTTGATTGTTTATTGAGTCAAAAAAAAGAAAAAAATTCAAATGCAAATTAAGTCTTCTTTTTTATTTCTTTAACTATGTTTTATGACAAATAAATCAATGAAGTTTTTATTTTATTTTACCTCTCTTCTATTAGAGATGAACATGAGTGACATTCTAATGCAGTTCTGGAAATTTTCCAGTTTATTACAAACCATATTCAAAATTTCGGGTCGTCTTTCAAAAATGTTCCAATATCTGTCAACTGAGTAGTGGAGTACAACTGTTGGTTTTATATCTGGGCTGTTTGGAAATTTGTGATCCTTATCAGACGGTTTCATTAAGATATATATTTTTTATTTAATAAAGAAGTGAAATAATCCATTATTTCACACACAAACACACACACCCAAACAAATATTAAAGAAAAGTCAAAAACATGAAACGCTTTTCATTTTTTCCACCTTTATAATCACAAAATGCTCCCTCAGATTTATTTTGTAGCACGTTGCAGGGGCCCGACCTCAGCATTAACAATAACAGCATTTAAAATATACTTTAAACTGGCTCCAAAACAAAAAGCAGCAAAAAATAAAATACTGCTTCTGCATTGACTGTATCTGATGTTGTAGCTCAGATTTCATAATCTGATAATACTTGTGTAGGTCTACTTTGACTTAAAGATCACCTTCAGAGCTGTGTACAGACTTATCCATAATGTCTGGTACGGTCTTTCAAAGTGAATTAGACTTTGATAAAAAATCTTTGAAGGATTCCCAGCTTCATTTTCATTCAGAAATTAAGAAACTAAACACACACATTTGAATTTTTTGAGAATTTGAAGACTTATTAAATGAAGGCGTGATTTCCCCCCCCCATTCAGCAAATGAAAAAGAATCGTATCGAGCTCTGCACATAGATGAGTGAATACATGGGTTTATTTTCTCGGGTATTACCACATAGTTGTGATGGGACTGTAATGTTAGTCAAACACACAAACACAGATTATTACAGGCTGATTGATCATCCATTTAAAGCTGAGGTAGCGCCCTCTACAGGTAATAACCAGTGCCACGTTCATCATAGTGGCAGAAACCTTGTTGGCTATATGCCCTCAACCCTTCTGTTCACCCACACACACACACACACACACACACACACACACACACACACACACACACTAACTGACACACACACACACACACACGGTCACAGATATAAGCCCCCCCAGACCTCCCGGATGATCCGCAGTGGAGCATGTAGCCACCTGTCAATCACCACATCTCCGCCGCCTTAAGAGAGACATTTCGTCTGGGACAACGGCAGCCCGTCCCTCCCCATACATTCTGCCTCCCCTAGCAACCATGGCCGCATGACTGAGAGGCTTTGTCCCCTCACAACGGGAGTCCACCATTGAACCCAGAAGCCCGTAGCAACCAGGATTAGAGGGTGCCAGAAAGGGGTCTTTTCTGTGAAACGGGGTGAAAGCTCTGTTCTTGTCCCTGCGTCTGGGATTCATATCACGGGCCTCAATGGCGTCCCCTCCTCCTTTTAAACGCTGGTGTAACGGAGCGAATGAAGGGGCTAGCGGTGAGCGGATAGGATCATGGTTAATCTGCTGTTCCTCTCCACTGTGGTCCGATAGGGATACTTAAGCAGCCTCTGTGGACAGTTAGTGGCATGGGGAGGCCCGGGGATACCTGGGTCCGCCCGGGCCTCAGAGGTTCATCGGTGCAAAGAGCAGGGAGAGGAAGATGGACAGTGGTGGAGGGAGTGCTCAGATCATTTACTCAAGTAAAAGAGGGCAATCAATCCAACCATCCATCCACCCATCCATCCATCCACCCATGCATCCATGCATCCATCCAACCATTAGCTATACCAACTATCATTGGTCACCAGTCAGGGGTAGTAAAAGCATCTGTTCAAGAATATCAAACCTTGACACTAAATGTGTTATCTCTGCAGAAGTACTGCCTGCAAAATGTACTTAAAAGTAACTGTCTAAATGAGTTGACATCATTTCATCTTATTAAATGTTAACTGGTGTATGAGCAGCATTTTATCTGTGAAGTTGGTAAAAGTCGAGCTGATCTTAAGTGTTTCACAGTTATTATTAGTATTTTAATGCTGTGGTTCCCAGTTTAAGTGTGAGCTACTGCTCCAGTGCTGAAAAAATGATCAAGATTTTCCTTTCGTATAAGTAACAATACGATGATTATAAGAATACACATTTACAAGTGCATGGAAGTATTGAGCAAATACATATAATAAAGAACTATTTTTGCAGTAATATAACGGCATATAAATGCAGTTAAATATAAATATTCAATATTCTCATGTAAAGATATCTAAATTGTGTACTTTACGATACATATTATTAATATTGTTGCTATTTTGTGTTACTTGTTTAATTACTATTAGCCTTTGAAAAGTCGCTACATTTTAAAAACTTAAAAATCATAACTGGTGGAACAACCATAACTAATTTTTCAGACATCTAAAACGTGACAAGGCCCCAACCTTTTTCTTAAAAAAAGGTCCCAAACTTAGAAAGATTCATTATTATGAAACTTTGCAGTACATGTAAAATATTCACCCGTCAACTCAGAGTGCATCTATATACAGTAATTGCAGTGGATTAAAAAATGTATTTCCATCTGAGAAATACTGGAATATGAAGTAGCAGAAAATAAAGGACTGTAAAACTAAAAAGTTGAACTCGATCGTGGTTGTCGGCTGAATGCACTTGGCTGCTTTACACCAGTGGTGAAGGCGACAGCGCTGATGGTGGGAACGCGGGCCTTTGTGCTTTCTCTGGATGTGTCAGGCCCGGGCATAAACAAGACGGTCCACGTCCAAACAGTCAGATCAGTTCTGGAAGTCAGGTGCACCTGCTGGGTACTAACCTTTCGGGGTCAGTGGCGCTGCACAGAACGTGAGCAGATTGAGTACAGAGAGAAAAGAGCCGGGGCTTGAACAGTTTATGAACAGTTTTATGGACCTTTGGATGCTTTCAATAGGGGCTTTTACAGCCCTCTTTATAAGGGAGTGAACATGGCGTCCTCTCTAACCGCTGTACCTCGTAACTGTAAAGTGAATCCATCGGGGGTTTTACTGCGAAGTGACTGACACATATCTGTCACAGGCCAGATTAAAAGGAGCAGATGAATGGGCAGCCCCCCCCTCGCGACGTAATCACCGTTAAACATATAACGTTGTTTTCAAAGAACGACGGTGAGAAATAAAAAAGAACAAAAAGCCAAGTGGCCACGACCAGGTGCTCCGACACGACCTCCCACGCTGCATTTATCCCTGTAGTGCTCTGTGCGTTTTTTACGTATAGAAGATTACAAACTAATCTCGACCAACAAACAACATCGCTGGCGTGCAGAGAAAACATGCTTTTTCCTGGTATGTGCTTTATCATTAATGAGTGTCTCCGTGGCCCCCCTGTATGGGAGTGTGTTTTTGTACGGCTCCCATTCTGAGCTGCCTTCCCGCGCCCGCTTTCCCACCCTCTCCGTCCCTCGGCCTGTCAATCAAACATCATGATTGAGCCCCTATGGCAGGCAGTCAGTCATCAGCAATGGAAGTGAGGCCTCATTCTCCGCCTGTCCCTCCCCCTTTTCATGCCCCCTTGCCTCCTCAAGTTTTTTTTTTTTTTTTATTATTTCCCCGTCTCACTTTCTCTGCGGCCTCTCGCTCTCCCTCCTCCCCCCGCCGTCCCTGCGCCGCTCGTCCCTTGTGGAGGTCACAGCCCTGGTCAGCTCGTGTCCGGAGCAAGGGCGAACCTCCTCAGACGTGGCTGCCACGATGCCACGGCGCCCCCGGGCTCCCTCCACCTCAGAGGGGAAAGACTCGGTATCATGTAGAATAAGTCTGAGTTAGTTTTAACAGGCCTCTGCATTTGCCCTTTAAGTGGCTGATGAATAAACATGAGTGGTGTTGGGGTGGGAACTGCATGGGGGTAGGATGGGAAGAGGCCCGGTTTGTGTGAGTGTGTGTGTGTGTGTGTATGTGTGTGTGTGTGTGCGTGTGTGCGTGTGTGTGTGGGGGGGGGGGGGGCTTTCTTCCCAGCAGGGCTGCATCTCGTTTAATTGGAGCACTTGTGGCACCATTACCTTCTTTACTCAAACACGTTACTGATGACAAAAGAAAACAGCACTAAGCCTGCCTTTGTTAGCGAGGAGGCTGGATTCCTCGCTGCTACTCATGTGTGGGAATCATCCACACTCCCGCCGTGAGCTGCTGCTGCTGCTGCTGCTGCTGCCGCCTCCGTCCGGCCAGGGAAACGCTGCAGCCAGGTGGGCAGGACACGGAGCACATGGCAATTACAGCCGTCACGAGAGAGAAAAGGATGGACAGAGGCGAGAGGAATTAACCGATCGGGGGGAAATTATCCTCAGTACTTACGGAACAAACATGGAGTCCTGTTCCATATATAGGACTGTTTTTATACGCCTTCACATTTCCACTCATCCAAATGCAAAAATAACACCAATATCCAGCATGAGTCCAGGGAAATCTCTAAATGAATCTATGTTAAAATAATTGACTCCAGCATACGTGTGCAGCCCAGTTAGGGACCCGGCTCTTTAGCCGTCTTTTGACCTGAGGTCGTGTTGACAAGGCTGATCTCTGGTTTGTTTTTGGTCACCACAGTGTCCCGAGAGAGCAATAAGGGTGTGACCTTTACCCCCTATCTGACCCCAGCGGAGAGGAGACGCCTGAGGGCTCTCCAATGAGGGAAACACACTTCCTCTTCAGGACTTGTTTAAATAAATCAGGCACCACATGTATAATGCAAATCAACAATACTTTAATGATTCAAACGTACATCACAGACAAGAAACTTCACATTTCAAAACAACATGAGATAAATATTCTACTGCATTTAAATGTATAAATATCAAGAGTTTGACAAAATGATTGAGGTATTCATATAAGCAGTACATAAATATTTTATATTTTTTATATAGGACGGTAACATTTATACCCACATTTGTCTATTAATGCCTGTAGAAGTAGCAATTCTTGACAAATTTAATTTATATGTACATTTTCAAACTCACTCGTCTGTGTGTTGGCTTCTGATTTCACATCCAGTCTGTACAAGCAACTTCAATTGTGACAAACTGAGACGTGAAATCCTTAAAGTTCAACTCAAATGGATCTGAAGCAAAGGGAAATACGCCACGGTCTCAAACACCCATCTCACCAGCACTTTAAAGGAGCCACAGTCATGTTGTCACAGTCACATTCAAGTTGGTTCAAGTTGGTTCAGTCCAGATCTGAGCCTCGTCGTTTTGTGAGGATCGAGAGAAAAATGCAGCGGTAAATTTCAAAAAATCAAAAAAAAGAACCTTTATAGTCATATTGATTGGACTGTGATTAAGGTTAAGGACAGAGGATGTCACACCCTGTTAAAGCCCTATGAGACGAATTGTAATTTTTTAATATGGGCTATAAAAATACAATTTGATTGATTGATTGATTGATATTGATTGCACGAGAAATAACTGCTTTAAATTGTTGAGAAATAATTGTATTCAATAAATATTTCTGTTAACCAGGAGAAAATCGAAGAAGAAAAGAAACGGTTCCTGAGCTCCATCCGGATCGAGGCCTATCGTCAGTTCTGCTCCATGGTGAAATTTGACACCGCTCTGGAAAAATTAAAACAAAAATGTGAGAAACAATGAAACTACACAAAAAATTGGAGCTCACAATATTCATGTTAAACTTTTAATTAAATCAAATATTCCTTAAATAGTTAGAGTTTGGCATCAAGGTTAATTTTTCTTATACAGGCTTCATTCAAAGGCCCTTTGAATGGAGTCTGTATTTTATTCATTGAAATTTTTTTTAATAAATGTTACTGTGCTCCCGGCTCAATATGACATCCCTCTAGATGGGACTTAATTTAACACTATAAATTACAATATAACGTCTTATGAAATCCATGTTTTCTTCTGACTCATGAGCAACTTCAAGGTCACTTTGACGAGCTGCACGTGCAGAACTGTGCTGTGAGAAACCCCCATCAACAAGAAGCACAGGTTCCATTTCAGGTTCCCAAGATCCAGTGTGGATGTGTGTGTGTGTGTGTATGTGTGTGTGTGTGTGTGTGTCAGAGGTGCCGTGTGTGTGCACCCACATCCTCGCTGTGTGTTCATACTGTATTCAACACTATGACCAGATACTGCCAACAAAGGGCAGGCATCACAATGAAGGCTCACGTTGTCTCTGAAAACTGTGATGTGCTGCCACCATGAGGACACAGCGACTGCCTGCATCGAAGGTGATTCGTGTGACAACAGCACGAGTCCCTGAGTGTGACGCTGTCGTCAGAGAAGCTGAGCACTTACATATCTTTGTTGTGCGTGTGGTGGTTGTTGTACTGCAGGACGGTTGGGTTGCTCTCCTCCTCCTCCTCCTCCTGGGGAAGCTGTGAAGGGATTCAAGACCAAAACGATCACCACATGATCAATCAACAAGACAATGTGTGGTTCCTGTGCACTAATGTCAGGAAATGGAAGATTAAGAGGTTCTTTGTGAGTAGAGGTGGTAGAATGACACATCATCAGCAATGGACGTAATGAAAACGACTTCAGGGAAAGGAAGACCAAACAGTCAATCGTTTTCATGAAGAATATGAGATAAATGTTAAATACACACTGCTGGAATTCTGCTGAACAAATTTAGAATAATTTATTTCACCTTTTTTGAATATTCAGTGAGATGTATCCGAGCAGGACTTGATCCTGATTGGCTCTTCCTTGTCAGATAAACTGAAAAACGGACTTGCTCTAAATTATATAAGAATATGATTTGGAAAACAAGCCCTTGCACTTTTATCTTTAATTTGAATATTGATTAATTATATTAATGATGCATTTCTTTCTTATGTCGTACAATATTGTAGCTTAATTTCTGTTTTGTTGCCTTTTGTTGTTCATTTATCTTGCAGCAGCACCTGTCCCTTATTTATTATACAGAGTTTTGATCCAAGTGCGGTATCGTTTGTATATTTTTAAATTGCTCAATAAAAGATATGACTGAAAAGCAGATTTCAATAGGACAATCCAGTGCTGACCAATCAGAGTCCAGCATTATGGCACAATTTAGCAAATAGCATTTCAACTGAACTTTAACTGGCAGCTCTAATTCAAACCTTCTGATTGGAGGCTTTTTAGTTTATCTGCTGTGATCTGCGCAGAAATAGTTCATGTTTTTAATGATTGTAAAGATGCATCCCTCACCTCCCAGTAGGCCTGATCATCAAAACAGTGGTCATCTGAAGGATCTCCCCAGATCGGCAGTCTCAAGATACAACCTGTAAAAAACGAACAACACGAACACGGCCTGTCAACGCTGCATGTTTACACACACCTCTTGTTCAAACTCAGTTTCGTCATATTATCAACACATCATTAACATGTACAACTTGCATAGTTTCAGTCATGTAGTGAAACTCCAGGTGGTTTTAGAGGTTGCTCCTTACCGACAATGATGCCGCCGCCTATCCCGAAGCAGATAGCCACACAGAGGCCCGCGGCTTGGAGACCACCCTGTCGAGTGGGTTTTGTGTCTTTATAAGCGCCCTCAAAGTCGAAGGTGTTAGCAAGCCTTTAATACAGAGAAGAGGGAAATCACAATGTTGTTCTATGGCAGTGACAGGTTCTATTTGGCCACGAGATCACAGCCACTGTGGTTGCTGGTTTCCTATTTGCAAGCAGGGACCACTCACCCTTCAGCGCCATACACTGACTCGGTCGCCGCCGCCGCTGTAATGGCTCCCACGATTCCACCTATGACTCCCGGCATGGCGTGGAGGTTATGGATGCCACATGTGTCCTGGATCTTTAGGTACTTCTCCATTAAGGGCTGAGAGACATGAATCATTAGGGATTAGCTTAGTTTTGCTCAAATTATAGAAAATGCAGAGTAGTAAAAGCAGCGATCAAAGGCTGAAGAGAGGTGCCACACCGTGAGGTAGATGTATCCCAGGGTGGAGAGGATGCCGCAGCAGAATCCCACGATCAGAGATCCGTAGGGCATCAGCATGAACTCTGCTGCTGTTCCCACTGCAACGCCTCCAGCAAGAGTCGAGTTCTGGATGTGAACCTGAGGAATCGGTCAGGAAAGAAAATGGAACATACTTAAAAATGAGAAGTTTAAGTTTGTTCAGGTGGTGAACAAGGCATACGTGTCATTTCTGAGTATTTAACCATCTGCTTGATGTCAACAGGACCTGTGTCACCTTCTTAACAAACACACATTCTCCTCGTATCATTATAACCACGTTGTTCCCACAGGCCCGTCGTTACCATGTCCAGTTTGCCATGCTTCTGAAAGAGGCTGGAGATGGCCACGGTCGTGAGCACGGTCGAGGCCAGAGCCAGGTAGGTGTTGATGAACGCTCGGTGCTGCCCGTCCCCGTGGTCTGTGACGGCGGAGTTGAAGCTGGGCCAGAACATCCACAGGAAGAGGGTTCCTGTGCAGAGGGCACGGAGTCAGCGGCAGGGTCATGGGGGTCAAAGGGCCTCGCAAACCACAAACACAGAAGGAGGATCAAAGGCGAAAAGCTGCACATCAAACTCACCGATCATTGCAAAGACGTCCGAGTGGTAGGCGGAGCCATGCAGACGGTTGCTCTGGTCCAGGTTTGGCCGATAGAGCATCCACGAGATGGACAGGCCATAATAACCTCCGAATGTGTGGATCACCATGGAGCCTCCAGCATCTCTGGCCTTCCAGACAGAAAACATCCGGATTACTTGTAGCACCAGTTGTTAAAATCATGTGTTAGTAGCTGCTTAATCATCAGGTGGGTTCCTGGAGAGTATTTTCAGATTCTATTTATCCTTCCTCCAAGTCACCTGGTTTTCCATCCAACCAGTCGCTTTTGCAAAATCTTACATCCAAACCAATTAACCAACAAACAGACATAGGGGGGGAGAAAACATAACACCCTCCTCCTGGTAACATCCAGTGATGAGTGTGTCCACTTACGTGTATGAGGTTCAGGATGATGTATTCCTCCACAGCAAACAAGGTGATGCCAAACAGAGTCATGACCATCAGCTGCACTGGGCTGACTTTACCCAGCACGGCTCCATACGCAATCAAGCAGCCAGCCACACAGAAGTCCGCATTGATCAGACTGAGGGGGGGGACAGATGGATATCATATGTAATCTGCACTGGCCGAATATAAGATGAGAAAATATAAGATGTGAAATAAGACGTTTTTATTTTGGTTCTAACAGGAGCAGTAACACAAATCAGTGTGAAACTACTGAAGATCAGTTGTGTTATTCTGAGGAACCCGATTCTCTCTTTCACTTTCCGTCACAGAAACACAGAAACACTTTTTCTGTTGACACACAGCAACTTTGCATCACTTCAACAGTATCATCACTTCTCGTCACCTTGAGTTTCTGTTTACTCTGCAGTCAACCCAGATCACAAACACTGAAATCGTACGTTCCTGGAAACATCCTCGTGGGATCATGTCGGTCAAACTGGTTTCTCCACCTCATCAGTGGAAACGATGCAGGTGGAATAAAAAAAAAGGGAATCTCAGAACTGGCCGAGAGTAAAACTTACTTTTCCACTCCGATTTTGATCTTTCCATCAGTGTAGTCAAGAGAGTGGAACCAGCCTTGCATGAGCAGGGCCCACTGGAGGCCGAAGGCAGCGATGAGGAAGTTGAAACCCACGGCGCCGAAGCTGTACTTCTTGAGAAACGTCATCAAGAAGCCAAATCCAACAAAGATCATGACGTGGACATCCTGGAAACCTGGAACGAAGAGGGAAGATGGTGAAGAGGAGGATATGATAAGTGACAAGGAACGTTTTTCTTTAAAAGGAAATGATTGCAGTGTTTTGCTGACATAAGTGAAAATGAATCAAACTTTTGCAGAACAAAGTGCAGGATCTTGAATCAATGGACAAAGAAGGATTGGGGGGGGGGGGGGGGGGGGGGCTTTTAGAGGCAGTCTGATCTGAGTCTGTGGAGCTTTATTGCCATCATCACTCCTTGAGGTGTGAGGTAGGAAGGGTGAAAAGTACTTGAAAATGCCCTCCTAAAAAAAGGACTTGACAGCAATGTTAATCAGGACCCTTATCGGATTCGGTTTTATGGATGGCTAGATCCTTTCTCCCCCTTCACATCCTCCTCCTCTTCTCGTTCGATCATCGAATTTAAAAAAATTCAGTTAAGATTTGGGAAATGAAGTTCACTGGGGAGGAAGACTTCCAAACAGTGTCCATGGATAATACTCCATTACACTATGATGACTCCTCTATTATATGTCGATTAGTCTCATGATAAAAAATGTCTGACTGTACCTCTTTGGAATATATTGGAATTTTGTTTTAAATATATGGAAATAAATCCTTAATGGCGATCAGGGTTATACAAACTATTATTTTAGAAATATTGCAAATATAATAACAGTACATAAGTATCAGTGCATGATTATAAAAGACTTCATATGCAAGTAGTAGTAACAGACAGTTTGCTTTGACAACATGTCACCACAGCAGTGACGTGAGGGCACATCACATTAGAAGAGGAACTCATGTGAAGATGATTCAAGGACACTACAGCCTAGACACATGCTGTATGTTAACTTTCCAGTTGATTGGCTGCTGCTATGTGGGGATGATATTAAACTATATCAAGATATTTAAACAGTTATTAAAAGGTACAAATCTCTGTGGCTGATCTGAGCTCATAATATCTTCTATAACGTGCACCAGCGTGAACCAGACAGGGTCATTTACAGCATAACACAGTGACAGAGGGAACACAATAGCTTCCCATCGTCCTGTGAAACACAATAGGGAGGCCTGAATTGAAAACCTTGACACAGAGCACCCACTGTGGTGAATGCATGTGTAAACGCAACAACAAAAGGCTCCAATATATCGGTCTGGATGCACTTTCATAGTCTGACATCCAACGCCATATCGGTCATGGCTTCATGATTAGTCTCACAATGACACCGCCACAACCACACCCTTGGACTCACACGGATGAAGATGTATACAGGCACACCCATAGCCTTGCTTTTGAGAAATAGCTTCTTGTTTTGGTGAGTAATTTAATGGAAACAGCATATTTAAGGGCCTTAGAAGGACACAGTATAAAGATATATATATATTTTTTAATATACATTAGTTTTTTAACTTCTATCATCAAAAAAAAAAAAGCTGTTATTGGGTAAGCACCTGAGTGTTTAGTAATAAGAGGCACCAGGTCCTTGTCTCTTTTTCTTCTTTTAGATTCACAGGATGATGCATGCATGTGTTTATAAACATGTACATATATATAGGCTGTATGTCTATGATCCAAATAACACAATTACTTACTTATTCTATATATTTCAATGTACATTCTAATTCAAGACAAAGAGTGTAAGGTCGACATGTCAGCTATAGTTGAACTAGAGAGGGAGCCTGCGGGAGTCTGACCCCAGGGGGGAAACGTGGGCCTGTCTGTGTCAGATCCTTGTCAGCAAAAACAGGAATAACATGTAAGGTCGGCTTAATCTGATAGTGACACTGATTGGTAACTCAAGTAGAAACAAATTGTATTAAAATCTGCAAATAGATATTGATAACATTTAAAAAAAAATGCTTAATGCGCATAAATGTGATCAAATAGAAATAAATATATATATTGATGCATAAAAACAAATTCAAGAGGAATAAAAGTAATGAGTAAATAGACATTTAGAAAAAAGAGAATGCATTAGTGAAAGAAGAATGAAATCCAAATGAAATCACTTACTGGGATATCTGAAGTAGAAGTCGTTCTCAATGTCACTTGATATATTCTTAGCCTTTCGGTGCTCGATCCAGTGTGTATCCGATTCCTCGTTGTAACGAATAAAAATCCCAAACAAGATGATCATTGCCGTCTGCCACACAAAACAGACTATTGGAAGACTCACATGGACGTTGGTTTTTTTCGGACGGTCACACAGCTCCCTGAAACTTTGCACACAGCCCATTGTTTTCTACTTATTTTTTCACTGCGTAATAAATTCTGAAAAGCAGAACAATTCAAGTGAGCTGTGTGAAAAATAAAGCAGACCGACACTTTAAAGACCATCTAGAGTCCTGGTGGAGATGAGCAATGAGGGGACTTAGTTTAAATAACAGGACACTCCGCCCCCCGTCACTCCCTCCTCTTTGCACCTTGAATGAACAAGACACCTTCAGGTGAGGACACATGTTCAGGTGATCTCTTCATTAATGTCATGCCCTCTGCCTCATCTGGCCCTTAGTGTTTGTGTGTGTGTGTGTGTGTGTGTGTGTGTGTGTGTGTGTGTGTGGCTGTGTGTGTGTGTGTCTCTCTCACCATCTCTCTCTCTCTCTCTCTCTCTCTCTCGGTGTGTGGTTGTGTGTGTGTGTGTCTCTCTCTCTCTCTCTCTCTCTCTCTCTCTCTCTCTCTCTCTCGGTGTGTGGTTGTGTGTGTGTGTGTCTCTCTCTCTCTCTCTCTCTCTCGGTGTGTGGTTGTGTGTGTGTAATCCAATTGCAGATGAGGACCTGGTGTAATGGAGTTGGGCCTTTTGATACATAGCTGCTGTTGATTGACCAGCTGCCTTTATAAGCTCCAGCCCTGCTCTCAGTCTTCACCGGACTATAGACTAGGTTACCATTAGTACTAACAGCCACAATCTTCAGTAAAGAGATGAGAAGATTCGGAACTTCCTGTTTTTCTGTGTCCTGACTTTCCCTGTCTCCCTGCCCAGGATCAACAGCTGAACATTAGCCCCGACTCCAGCCTCAGATATCTGCCTGCCTGCTCCTCACGGACATTCAAATAAACCCTGTTTGACTGTTAGACAATCAAGACATTCGATTCTAAAACTCCATTTTGATTATTATATTTCATTACATGACAATAATATTTATTTCAACTACGATTAAGGATTTGTAGTGAGAGGAAACAGGCTTCATATCCTGCTCAAACGGGGGGGAGGTGATATTTTACGAGGACGTCTGGTGAATAGGTTGTGTTGGTGATACTAGTCGGGTTTGGTAAGTCAAGGTTGTAATCCAGACATCATGTGCAGGGATGAAGTCCTTTACGTGTTGAATCTTCACTTAGCACAAACTCTTCACATGTCAGAGACAGACAAACAGCATATGAAGCTTATCTCTCCAGTAAATATACAGTCAGGCCTCTACAAACACACACACACTTGGTCCTTTCCTACTTTATGTCGAGGGGAAGGTACGTTTCTGTGTGTCCTCTGTTCAGGGCTGCTCCTATGAAGCATTAAGTGTAAATAATGTGCATCCGTGGGGCCCCATTAGACAGATGCACAACAGGTTTGACTCAGTCAAGCATCACAGTCTGAGGGTGGAAGGTTCTCATAAGTGTCCAGTTTTCGTCCTCTACAAAAATATTGCGCACTGTTGTACAGACAAAATGCAAAACATTTAATTCTACTTGGAATTTCAATACTAGAATAAAGAACAATTAAGTAAAAGTATTTAATAGCAATAATAATAATAATTCATATTATTATCGTTATAATAGCTATGATAGGGTTTCATCTAAATTGTCCAAATTGTGGTTTTCTTTAGCCTAGAATTAACTCTTTATATTTAAATACCTTATATTCACATCAGGAGCAGGTCCTCTTTACAGAGGTCACAATGTATTTTCCATATTTACCGTTTCCTTCCTTGGGCTCACTCAGTATTTTTCCATACATGTAGCTAGGGGGCTTGAAGGAAACAGCAAATACAGCAATTTTCTGCAAAAATTCCCTGTGAGCTAGTGATGACGTTTCCAAAATGAGCTGACAAGAAATAAAAATGCAAGAATGGAAGCCGAAGATTTAAATTTGGAAGTACAAGGTTTTAGCACTTTTGGTGTCGATGTGGTCGTCCAGTATTTATGCTAAGCTAAGCTAAGCTAAGCTTTAGGTAAGCACAGTATCTAACTGGCAATAAGCGTGATCCTTCTGTGTGCTTAATGTGTTCAGATGTTGTTTTTCTCAGCTTTCTTTGCACTCTGTAACACAGACGTCTACGCAACATTTACATTGTGGGAAAAAAAATGGTATAATCAAATGTATACACACAAGAGTGCCTAATGTAAACAGGTGAGTCAAGACCCACCTGTCGAGTCAAGAAGGTCATGACTAGAGTTCAAACACTGGGTTTTATTGTAATGGACCTTACTCCTCTTTCCTCGGCTGAGGAAATAAGTAGATGAAACAGTCCAAAGGAAAATAAATGTGATATGAATAAAATACAATTTTGTAACTCAAATGTCTGAAATCAACTCCAAATCAAAGCTGCATTAGGTAAAGGTATACATTCGAAACTCCTGAGGAAATTGTGAGTCAGCAAATGTCATGTACACCTCAGGGTTCCTTTGAGGGGGCTTGAAGGGAGTCGAATGAATAACCTCAGAAATCCTCTTGTTAAGCATGTTAAGCATCATTTCTCCACTGTCAATGGAGAAATGATAAATGATGGAATAAGTTCTACAGATAAAATATTTCTATCGAATAAATTCCTAGAAAAGGTGTCAGTAAATAATGGAGAATGTTACGATTCCAAGGGATCCATACAAGCTGACATGAAGACATTATACACGCTCAGTATATGCGAGTATAGTGTAGCTGTAATGTTTCACGAGTTTGATGAGTAAAAACACAGTCACAGTATTGACTCAACAGTGGCAACATGAATCATATTTGTAGCCACTGAGGATTCCATGCAGGAGCCACACTGGTGGTGACAGTGACTGGCTCCAACCAACACTGAGGCATGATAGACCGCTGCCGTGAAGGTGACTCCTATCCGGCTAAATAAACTCATATATAAATGTGTGTTTGTGCATGTGTTCGTTATACTTACATGTAATCATTACATGCTCATTACATAAAGAAATGCCTCTTCAATTCCATGAAAGGTTTTAATGACATAACAAATCCATTCACATTGGCTGCTAAAGTAAAATGTCTCATGATATCATTATCTCAAATGAAAATTGGCAAATGAGCACATCAGCTGCTGGACACATAGATCAAGGCGCTGGTTCTGTTCTCACCAGTTCTGTAATGAGTGGCCACGCATCTGTGCTCATTGATCTCACTGCTTGTCACCTTGGTGATGTGATTCTGGCAGATGATGTGCTCTTCAGGGAGAACGTGTCCCACTGATCCAGCTCTATCAGACTACCACTGTCAGGCAAGACTATTGTATGTGCTGTATTTGTATATTCTATGTACAATTGTGTTGTACGAGTATCAGGGTGGAAGAGGCGTGACTAACGTAAAGTGAGATGGTGTTACACATATAGTGAAAATATATAGTGACCAATGAACAGCGTTCACAGTGGTCACTTTGACTTGTAGTAGTAGTAAAAGTGTCACGTGTCATTATCAGCAGTGAAAGTGTGACAGTGAGCCTCCACCCTGGACCCAAAACAGCTAAATCTTATATTATCAGTATTATAATTTAGAAATTCTCAAAAGGGGGATATTGGCAAAAGGATTAGGATGATAATACAGAGTTATTTTGGTCACTAGATCAATGTCAAAAACAACATTCCCTGTTCCCTCGTTTTATTTATCAATAGTCAATGCATTGAAGAATCTTCACGGCAGAATGCTAAATCCATTAACTGTGCTGTTATACCTGACCATACCAAAATCTAAGTTGTGAAAAAGGGCTTGTTTTCACAATCATAACTGAGAACAAAAGCAAACAAAAATTCAATAACAAGCTTCTGTTTTATATACAGTGGTTTGGGTTGTCAAATGTTTTTAATACAAGTTTCACTAAAAAAACTTCCCTTAGAGGAAAAGCATACACATTTAAAAATGTAATAAATAAATTAAATACATTTTGAAACGTATAAAAGGATCTATTTCAACTGTTTGCAGCTCACACAAGTTCTCCCCTCATTAAGAATCCGTTAAAAGACGAAGAAGCTGCTGTTCCAAGCTGTGAAACTCTCTGTCAGGCAGGAGATACCGCTCGATGATACCCATCACATCTTTCTCAGTGCTGAGCTCATAGTCCTTCTTGTTCTTGAACGGTAAATGTCCAGCCAGCTCACACAGAGCAACATTGAACGCAGAATCCTCTTTGGCACCGAAGCAGGACATTCGGGGCCACACAGCGATACGAACACCTTTTCTCAGACAGACATTTGTTTTGTCCTGTATCCGATCACAGGGAGGACATCCTCTGGTCAAAAACAAGTTGTGGGCAATATTTCCATCTACAAGAAAGTCTGTCACTTCACAAATTGCACTGGCAACTTTCTCCACATCCTGTGATTCAGCGTAAAACACAAAACCTGCGGGAAAGTCCAACAAGCGATAAAAACCTTTGTCGGGAACCAACGGCTTGAGCAGCATGGATTCTATCTTCATCTCATGGTCCATGTAATAGCCATGTAGGTGTAAATGGTTGACTGACGCAAATCCGCCCAGACTGTTGAAACCCACGCGAAAGCCAGTGTCGGCACTCAGGAGCACAGATTCAATGCCGCCCTGGATGGTGATCCTCGTCAGAACCTGCGGTAAACAGCACGACGGTTCTGGAACGAAGAGACAATGTCCAAACTCCAGTGGACTGACGTTGACCAGCACGACCATCCTGCTCTGCTGAGGCAAGGCTGGGCCTCCCTCCGTGTCCTTTATCATCTCAAATATAACTTCCTCTGGATTGATTTTGTTAAAGTTAAACTGTTTGGCGTTGAACTCCTGTTTAATGCTCAGTATCTCCTGAGGCTTTCTTTTCTCTGTTCCTCTTTGAATATTCAACTGGGCCACGTAGCCGTGTGACCCCGGCATGATGCGAGTTTGCAAATCACCCAGATTGTAGCGGAAAAGTCCCCTCGCCATCCTGTCGCTCCAGCCGGCTCGGACGACAGCGTCAAACTGGGCTGTCGGTGACGGACCCTTTTCACTGCTTCGGTGCACATCTGTGACAAAGTCCTGGTCGGTATAAACAAACTGGAGCGGCATAGTTGGATCTGCTGGGGAGACACAGGAATGAGATTTGGGGGTCATCCTTGTAAAATGTCAAACAAGCCGGTCAATTAAAGAGTTAGTCGACAGCAGGCTTACAATTAGGATTATTTAGAATTATGTAAATTGTTATGCCCTATTAAAAAAAATCAATGGCCCAAAACTTATTAATAGAAATATTTAATATAACCGAGAAAACCACAAAACTTTTTACATTTGAAAAGGTGGAGACAATCTGAATTGTGAGTAAAACTATTATGTCCACCTCAAAATGATTTAATAACAAAGTAGCAGCCCTAAATTCATAACAGTAATGTAAGTGGAGGACAGAAACTTTCACAAAGATCTCTGACAGAAATAATTACATAAATGTGCATGCTGCAAATAATGTGGTTCAAAGCTTAGATAGATGCACGTTGGTCCTTGCTATTTTCCAAAAAATGACATCTACATCCACATCTTTTATAAGTACTGTGGTTATAACTGTATACAACTGTATACATTTGTTTAATTTAAACGTTTTTTTGGCCCTTGATAAGTTCAGGCATCAACATTGATTAAGTACATCTCTCACCAAACTTTATCACATAGAATACAAATGCCCTACATTTGTTTGGGGGAAAAAAAAAAAATCTAAATTCCTAAATGAGGGAATAATATTAGATAATATCACACTGGTGTAATATAATGTGTCTATAACATCCTCAATATCACTAAGACTTATAAAAACTATATATACACTACAGGCCTTAAATGGATGTGTCATAAAGACAACACGTTTAAGAACAACACTCAATTATATTAAAGCTCAAACGTGGCTGTAAAGAACCAGCATTTCCGAGGCTGTAAAAAATAAACATCAAGAAAACTATGTTCCATTCATGACTGAATCAGTTTGGAACAGTCAGAGACTCGAGCTAACCAGGTTTTCTCGTGGGAGGCGGAAGACGCCACGACACAAACCCAAGCTCGTTTAACTGTGAACTCACCTTTCGGTTTTGTCATCGTCTTGAAACAGACACGAGTTCAACACGTTGTTTTAAAAAGCTTCAACACATGAAGAGGACTCAGCTCACATGCTACTTCCGTAGCACCGGTTCTTTTTCTTCTTCGTCTGCTTCTTCTTCTTCTAATGATGATGGGCGTTTGCGAACCAGCTTGTAGCTGCATTACCGACACCCTGTGGACTGGAGTGTGGAGCACTAGATTGGCAGCAAACTAAACTAAATTAAAAGTTAATTATTTTCTTTAGTTCTGTTTCTCTTAAGTAGATCAATAGAAGAGTATGTATATTTATTGATGTCTTTCCTTAGTTTTTAAAGTGACATTTAGATTTTCGTTGTTTAACCCTGATACGAATTACCTTATTTGTTTGTTCGATTTTTTACACTATCAATACATAATTATTTTTTATTTTTCCAGTGTTCACAGAGTCCAGTTGGGTGCTTTCCTATTTAATACGGTATGACCAATTTTCAGAAGGTTAATGACTTTCTCTCCTCTTCCTCTCACCATTGCCTCCTTAGACTATTTCTGCTTTGCTGAATGGTACCTGTATGTAGATTGACGATATATCTGCCTTCCCGTTGCCTTCCACTCACACGTGAGCAGGAATACATTGCGACCACCACCCTTTGGTCGGTCATGGCTACTGCAATGGGTTACACAGTCATATTTCATTAATACAAACGGACCTCAGTAGTTGGTGAGGTATCTCCTGTTCTCTAAATTGCCTAATTCATGTGGAGTTGTCTCCCCCTTGTGTCCTGAGGCTTGTACTGCAAAGGAAGTTCAACATGCCCAGGATATCTTTTTGAAATCTGGCTTCTCTTAACCCAACATTAGTTTTGCACCACGAAAATGGTTATCAACTATAACACTTTCTTTCTTATAGTCATATTAAAATAAAGTGACAACAGTCATTATGTATTTATTTAGTGTGATAACACTATGTTTGTTTATTTACTGACACTTTTGTTTGTTTGAAGCTCTGTTTTACAACCATGGTGAAGTGACATCCTGTCCCTGTCAGTAACAACGATTCAACTCATCTATTAAAGTATCTTTTGGTCTTGATTATTTCTCCCTTCACAATATGGTTTTATATACAGTCTACGGTCATATCGAATGATGACACTGGTTTCCCAGTGATCTGATTGCTCAGTATTTGGGTTGTTGACAGTATTTCTTTTGTTTCTCAAACTCCATCAACTCCAGAGCAGATTGGAGGGTTTCCCTGCAGTCAATTAAACAACAACTTAATACCAGTTTCCAGTGATCTATTGTTTGGTATTGCAAACTCACTTCTTCCAAAGTTCTATCAGGCAGCAGATTAAATGCTTGAATATTTATGAAAGTAGTCTACATGTTGATTACTCTGTAAGCTTGACCCATTGATATTATTGTAATGGACGACAATTTGCTAACAGGAAGTAATGTGTGCAAGCATAACACACTCGCCCCCTATTAAACACAAATGTTAGTCACATGGAATGATATGTGAGCAATACTTAACTGTTAAGCCACTTTCCAGTTTTGTCTTGGCTGACCGTCACAGGCTAACTTTAAAAGCATGAGCAGCCGGCCAATCAGACATCATGGTTATTTTAGCCTCTGCATGCCTTTGCAGATAAAGTAGGCAGTGACTGGGAGAGGTGTGGACGTCTGCCACACAGTTTCAGGGCTCACCACAGTTGATGCATTCAAACTGAAGCAGCTGGATTTGAGATCACGTCACATTGCTCACACATTATTACGGACCAGTGAGAGGAAGGATGGAATCAAACAACCATCAAGTAAGTGATTGTGTTGCTTGTAGGAAATATATTGTTGACATAGTACAGAAAGAGCTGAGGCCCCCCTCTGAATTATTGTTTTTTTTTTTATGTTTCTTACTCACCTACCATATAAGAGCTTGAAGAGTTGTAGTTTTATCCGAGCAGATGGTCTGCTCCGTTATGCCTGTAGTTATTTTTAACACCATCAAGAGTTTCTGTTACAACCCATCAAACTTACCACAGTAACACAGCCCACCTACTCGCCTGTTTAAAACATCAATGTCAGATCTGTAAAAATCCCACTGTGATGAACTATGAAGAGCATATTTTTTATAACATAGTCATACATTCAAACTACCACACAGAAACATAAGGGGGAATTTTAAAACTTCGCCTTGTTTGTGTGTGCATGCATCTCTTTCACTTTGTTCTTGCTATTTGTGACAGTTTTGTTTTTTTCTCTTTTTGTAGACGGTAAAGAAAAGTGAGGATGAACGCCACGTTCTAAATATAAATATGACACCAGACACTAATGCAGAGCACGCAGCAGGAGCTCAGCAGTCACCCTCCTCCCTCATTGTCCGAGGTATGTCACACAATCCTCCACTCACTTTGTAGTCTTGTTTATTTATGGTTTACTTTGAATTTCAATCAAAACATGCTGAAATCTTGGATTATTGTGTTAACGATATTGTTACCAAGTGTGTATTAGAAAGTTAGTACTGTATTGCATGTAGTACAGTACTGCATGTAGTACAGTAGCTTTATAACATTTTTTAATGTGTCACAACAATATTTAAATGTTTCTTCTTATTTTCCTACAAATACCTTTTTTTTTTACAGAATAAACAATTACAACAAGTTAATTAACATTTTGGTATATATTCAATTAACAGATTGTCTTTACACAATTTCAATAACTTTAAAGTCATATAGATTAATTTGACTTAACAATACCAATATATATCTTATTAAAAACAATGATTTACCATTTATCTAATCTTCACACCAGGTTCGTCTAACATGTCTGCAAGGAGCAGAGAACCCAACCCTCAGGCCTCACCTGGTCCTGTGGCAGAGAAGGAAAATGCAATCAAGCCATCTCTCCAGATAACTTCGAACACATTCACTGTCAAGGATGGTGAAGATTTGAAAGTAGAAATCCCAGTGTTTGGACAACCAGCACCCAAGATTGAATGGAGAAGAAATGGTGATGCTGTGAAAGAGACATCAAGGCTCCAGGTTTCAGCTACACCCTCATTGGCAGTTCTTCATATAAGACATGCTGCCAGGGAGCACTGTGGTCATTACTCAGTCACAGCGAGCAACAGCGCTGGAGAATTCACAGGAGAAATCAGTGTGGTAGTTCTTGAAAAGCCTGATCCGCCCAAAGGGCCTGTGAGGATTGATGAAGTCAGTTCTGACTACGCTATCATCTCATGGGAGCCACCTGAATACACCGGAGGGTGTCAGCTGGACAACTACATAGTGGAGAAACGTGGAACTTCAAGTACAGACTGGCAGACCGTGTCAGCAACCACAGTTAGAACTACTATCAAAGTCACCAAGCTGAAGACAGGAAGTGAATACCAGTTTAGAGTGTTTGCAGAAAATAGGTACGGAAAGAGTATGGCAATCACCTCTCCTATCGTAATTGCACAATATCCCTTTAGTGTGCCCGATGCTCCTGGGACCCCCTGCGTGTCCACCGTGACAAAGTACAGCATGGTTGTTGAATGGCAGCCCCCAGCCAAAGATGGAGGCAGTCCCATCATCGGCTATCACCTTGAACGCAAAGAGAAGAACAGCATTTTATGGACCAAGCTGAACAAGTTTGTTATAACCGATGCTCGCCTCAAAACAAGCGGCCTGGAGGAAGGCATTGAGTATGAATTCAGGGTCTTTGCTGAGAACGTGGCTGGACTCGGTCCATCGAGCAAGATTTCTGATTGTTATGTGGCGAGAGACCCTTGTGATCGACCTGGCAAACCTGACGCCGTTGTTATCACAAAAGAGAACATCACACTTCAGTGGGAAAAACCCAAGTACGATGGTGGAAGCAATATCACAGGCTATGTTGTTGAAAAAAAGGACCTCCCAGATGGCAGATGGATGAAGGCAAACTTCACAAACGTTATTGAGAATCAGTTCACAGTCACAGGTCTGACAGGAGGCCAAAGTTATGAGTTCAGAGTAACTGCCAAGAATGGAGCCGGTGTTTGGAGCCCACCTTCAGAAGTTGTGACCATCATCGCTCAGGATGTTATTGAAGCACCCACCGTGTTCATTGATCCTAAGTTCAAGAGTACTACTGTCATTCAGGCGGGTGAGACATTCGTTATTGAGGCCGATTACTTTGGCAAGCCCCTTCCTGGCGTATTATGGCTCAAAGACAGAAAAGAAATCGACAAAGTTACACCGAGAATGGAGGTCAAGAACACCCTCACTCACACAACTCTTACTGTCAGGGACTGCACACGAGAGGACGGGGGCCAGTTCTTATTGAGCCTTACAAACATTGGTGGAACTACATCACTGCCAATTAATGTGAAGGTCCTGGACAGACCTGGTCCCCCTGATGGATCTGTGAGGGTGAAAGTTATCAGTGCAGAGAAGTGTAATCTTCACTGGAACCTCCCTTTTAATGATGGCGGCGCCTGTGTTTCCCACTACATCATTGAAAAGAGGGAGACCAGTCGTGTTACATGGACAGGGGTTGATGATCATGTTGAAGCTGTCAGTTACAAAGTAACAAAATTGGTTTCTGGTAAAGAATATATATTCAGAATTGCTGCAGTGAACAAATTTGGTGTTGGTGAATTTTTGGAATCAGACCCCTTCATCGCACAAAACCCTTTTACAACCCCCAGTGCACCGTCTACTCCCACAGTAAGCGCAGTGACTGGTGACTCTGTCGCGCTAACATGGGAAAGGCCAGAGAGCGATGGAGGCTCAGAGATTGACGGCTACATCTTGGAGAAATGTGACAAAGAGGGTGTCAGGTGGACTAAATGCAACAAGAGAAGACTAAATGACTTCCGTTTCCGCTGCACAGGGCTCACTGAGGGACATTACTATCAGTTCAGAGTATTGGCAGAGAATGCAGCTGGTGTGGGTGCACCAAGTGAGCCAAGTGAGTATATCAAAGTCTGTGAAGCTACTTACCCACCCGGTCCCCCTACCAACCCTAAAGTGACAGACTACTCCAGCAATACTGTGTCTCTGACCTGGGCGAGGCCCATCTATGATGGTGGTGCTGACATCAGTGGATTTGTAGTTGAAATGAAAGAAACAGAAGAGGATGAGTGGATTACAAGCACACCAGGCCCTGGTGTCAAGGAAACAAACTACACGGTGAAGAGACTGAGAGAAAATGCAGAGTATAATTTCCGTATAAGAGCGATCAATGCTGCTGGAATTGGAGAGCATGTGGATCTACCTGGGCCAGTGAAGGCGGCTGAAAAACTGGAAGCACCTGAGATTGAGCTGGACACCACTCTGAGGAAGATTGTGAACGTTCGAGCCTGCTCTACCTTACGCCTCTGTGTCACCATCAAGGGAAGGCCAGAGCCTGAGGTTAAATGGTCAAAGGAAGATGGATCCCTCACTGAGCGTGCTCAAATTGAGGTAACGAGCTCCTTCACAGTGCTTTTGATTGAGAACGTCAACAGAAAAGACTCTGGAAAGTATGTGCTGACTGTTGAGAACTGCAGTGGCTCTAAATCAGCCTTCATCAACGTCAGAGTATTGGACTCTCCCAGTGCCCCCACAAACCTAGAGGTGAAGGATGTAAAGAGAGACTCTGTGTCCATCTCCTGGGAGGCACCTCTCATTGATGGAGGATCAAAGATTTCACACTACATAGTAGAGAAGCGCGAGGAAGCTAGAAAGGCCTTCACAAGCGTTTGCAGCAACTGCGTTAGGAACTCATACAAGATCGACCATCTCCAGGAGGGTTTCTTTTATTATTTCCGTGTCCTGGCTGTGAACGAATTTGGAGCTGGACTACCAGTAGAGACCACTGAGGCCGTTAAAACATCCGAGGCTCCTCTGCCTCCGGGTAAAATCACTATCAGTGATGTCACTTCCAATAATGTGACCCTCTCTTGGGAGAAACCTGAAAATGACGGAGGAAGCAAAATCACATGTTATATTGTAGAAATGCAAGGAGAGGGAGATGACACATGGACAATATGTTCACAGAGTAAAGCACTGGAAGTGACAATTGATGGGCTGACAAAAGGAAAGGAATACTTCTTTAGAGTGAGTGCTTTAAATGAAAAGGGAAAGAGTGAACCCAAGTCCCTGTTGGCACCTGTTACCATAAAGGATACTAGCGCTGAGCCCATTATTAATTTGCTGTCGAACACATTCAGTGTGAAGTCAGGCAATGATTTGAAGGTTGATGTTCCATTCAAGGGTGTGCCGGCCCCAACAGCAGCCTGGAAAAAAGATGGCAGCGCATTGAAAGAGACGAGCAGAGTAAATGTACACACATCTGACACATCATCTCAGATCATTATCAAGGATGCCACTAAGATAGATGTGGGTGTGTATGAAGTGACTCTGTCCAATTCTGTCGGAAGCACATCTGCTGAAATTTCAGTTAATGTTTTTGAAAGACCTGGACCACCAAGTGACCTCAGTGTGGATGAGGTGAGCGCTGACTTTGTGTGTTTTTCATGGCAGCCCCCACATTATACTGGTGGATGTGAAATCACTAACTATGTTGTTAAGAAGAGAGATACAGGCAACACAACATGGCAAACTGTGTCAGCTACGGTTGCAAGAACATCAATCAAAATTGCCCGTCTGACACAGGGTATTGAATATCTGTTTTGTGTTGCTGCAGAGAATCGCTATGGCAAGAGTCCGTTTATTGAATCTGAACCTGTTGTTGCCCAGTATCCCTTCAAGCCCCCTGGTCCACCAACTGACCTCCACGTTGTGCAGGCCTCAAAGTCTGTAGTGGTCATTGCTTGGAACAATCCAGACAGTGATGGTGGCAGCCCTATCATGGGGTATCATATTGAATGCAAAGATCACAGCAGTATTCTGTGGACAAAGTTAAACAGAAGCCTGGTGAATGAGAAACAGTTCAAGGTTACGAGTGTTGAGGAGGGGCTGGTGTATGAGTTTCGGGTCTGTGCTGAGAATATGGCAGGTGTTGGACCCTGCAGTAAGACATCTGATCCTGTTGCAGCACGAGACCAGTGTGATCCCCCACGCAACCTCACAGTCACCAACATAAGCAACAGCTCAGTTTCCCTCTCATGGGATAAACCAGAATATGATGGCGGAGCAAAAATCACTGCTTACATTGTTGAGTGCAAAGAGCTGCCAGAGAGTTGTTGGCTGAAGTGCAACTTCAACAACTTGATGGAAACCTTTCTGGAAGTGACTGGCCTCACGGAGGGTGAACAATATGATTTCCGTGTGATTGCAAAGAATTCAGCTGAACTCTTCAGTTCACCCTCAGAAACCACAGGACCTGTTACAGTACAACATGATGTAGAGCCACCCAAAATTATCTTGGATGCCCAACTGAGACAGGTGGTGATTGTCAAAGCAGGAGACCTCCTAAGAATAGATGCTGAAATCTCCGGACGCCCCAACCCCACAGTGTTTTGGCTGAAGAATGGTAGAAATATTGGCACCAAGGGAAGGATTGAGATTACTGCAACAAAGACGCATACCTCTCTTCTCATCCGAGAAAGTGTTAGGAAAGACTCTGGACAGTATACTTTGACCCTACAGAATACAGGAGGTACCACATCTAAAGATATCGCTTGCAAGGTTCTGGACAGACCCGGCCCCCCTGCTGGACCTCTGGAGGTTTCTGGACTTTCAGCGGAGAAATGCACCCTGTCATGGGGACCCCCTCATGAGAATGGTGGTGCTGAGATCATGCACTACATTGTAGAGAAGTGTGAAACCAGCCGTGTTGCCTGGACTCTTGTGTATGGTGACATGATGGCAACCACTTGCAAGATAACCAAGCTGCTCAAAGGAAATGAATACCTTTTTCGAGTGAGGGCAGTGAACAAATATGGGGAGGGTGAGACTTTGGAAAGTGAGCCCATTAAGGCCGTGGATCCCTTTAATGTCCCATCTGCCCCAATGGATGTTGAGGTCACAAGTGCAACCAATGAGTCTATGACCATCTGCTGGAAGAGACCAAACTCTGATGGTGGTAGCCGCATCAGTGGTTACATCATTGAGAGGAGAGAGAAGCAGGGTGTTCGCTGGGTAAGGGTCAATAAAAAGCCAGTCTATGATTTACGAGTCAAAGCCTCTGGTCTGCACGAGGGATGTGAGTATGAATTCAGAGTCTTTGCTGAGAACGCTGGAGGGATAAGTGAACCCAGTCTCCCATGCCCACTAACCCTGGCTGAGGATCCAAAGTTTCTACCTTCTCCTCCTGCAAAGCCCATCATAGTTGATTCATCCAGGTCCTCAGTCAGTCTTTCATGGAACAAGCCCTTGTTTGATGGTGGAGCAGCAGTTACAGGGTATAAGGTTGAATACAGAAAATCAACCGAAGAAGACTGGATTGTTGCTGTTCATAACACTGATAAAACTGAGTTTACGATAACTGGACTCACATCAGGGACAGAATATATTTTTATTGTCAGATCCATGAATAAGATTGGTGTCAGTGAGCCAAGTCCTGAAACAGATCCTCAAATAGCTGTCGAGAGAGAGGAGGAGCCAAGGTTTGATATTAGCAACGAGATGAGGAAGACCCTTATTGTTAGAGATGGCAGCTCTTTCACTTTGACTGTCCCTTTCACAGGAAAACCTGTCCCCAGTGTGTCATGGGACAAAGCAGATGTCGATCTTAGAGTCAGGGGACTCATTAACACCAGCAGCGGCCTCACCTCTGTCACAGTGGAACAGGCAACACGTGACGATTCTGGAAAGTACATAGTCAAACTGCAGAATGCTGCTGGATCGGCCTCTTTGGCCCTGAATGTGAGGGTTTTAGATTCCCCTGGTCCACCAACTCATATTGTAGTCAAGGATGTAACCAAAACCTCTGCTACTGTCACCTGGGACATCCCTGAGAATGAGGGTGGAGCTTCCGTCAATAACTACCTTGTGGACATGCGGGACATCAGTAGACAAGGGTGGACAAGACTCACAGATAAGTGCCGTCGACTGTCCTATAAGGTGTCTGACCTAGAGGAGGGTGGAATCTACTTCTTCAGAATCACTGGGGAAAATGAGCATGGCATTGGTGTCCCAGCTGATACCAAAGAGGGAACGAAAATGACAGGTACAATCTAGGAATACTAAACACATATCATAACAATTTTGTTTGTATTGGAATTGAAAAACTTAAAAAATTGAGATAGAATTATGTTGTTTGATTACAGTAAGGTGTATAATATGTAGATATATACGGTTAGCCATCATTCCTAATTCTTTGAACATGATTCTACTTACTGAATGAAATGTAATTTTGTTTTTATTATTGTTTGTTTCAGATACGACAGATTGGGAGACAAATCCAGGACCTTAGCTTTTCTCTATCCTGGAGCTGAGCTTGACATCTCCTGATCTCTATTTCAAGATCATTAACTATATCTCATTTATAATCATTTTTGTCCTTTCCGCAAAAAAAATATTTGTTTTTTTATTTAGACAGTGCTCTCTGAATTAATACATTATCATAAGCTGCTATTTTGTAGGTATAAAATTATATTTTTAATGTTTGTATGAATTAATGACTTGGCTGAATTGCAAATATTAGAAAACCAATGCAATCAATACTTTTGGTTTCTGCTGCAACAAGAGAAAATAAAGATGATTAGAACAGTTATTATCTCTGACATGTTTTGAATGTATTTGTTTATTAGTTTGTTGGCAGGATTACAAAAAACTACTCTACTAATTTCCATGACATTTTGTTGAAAGGTGGGGTATACGTTGTGGAGCAGATTCAAATTAGTATTTTTAACATAATAATTAATTTCTATGATAATATGTCACTTATCTTATTGGGGGAAAAGTCTGGTGTGTTTAGGGGAATGCAATGGGTGTGTGAAATTTGATACAGATCCAATTAAAAATCTGGATCTAGAGTGAATTTAAATTTGGTTTCATTAAGGGACTTAATTATAATAATAGTAATAGTTAATCAGCGTGATGCCTTTTTATTATTTGAACTGTTCCGTCCACACTTCAATACCCCAGTTTAAAAATAAACACAACTTTTGCGAAACTTTTCAATGGGCATTTAAAAAAAGGAAAAAACTTTAAGGCCATGTTTGTACAATGCAAGTGTGTTCCCTTTTTGGTTTTAATATATTATTGATATTATTATATTGTTATTTTGATTTGGTGCTTTTCTCTGTATTATGCCAACGTAAGTTAATGTTTCGTGTGGTAAAAACTATGGCTTAATCAAGAGCCTGTTTTTATAGAGCATACAAAACTGGTGTTTCACTTCAACCACCATTTAAACTGGCAGTCTAGGGCCATTTACACACAGGAAAATTGCATTTATGTAATTAACTTCATATTGTCTACTAGGAAACATAGTGTGTACTAGTGTGTCTGCTGGGACCAGCTCACCTTGACATTAATGAAATAATACAATGCAATATAATACTATATTAAATGTAAGTAAACTTAGAAATACTAATTTACCGGCTAAGAACACGATATTTCTGTACTGATTTTAAATCCCTGATATAATCTCTATACATCTGTAAAGACCATCACAAACACTCGGAGCCGGACGGGACTCGAACCCGCGCCCTGCTGAGGTCTCGCCCGCAGTGGCAGATGGGCGCTCTGGCCTCGTTCCACTGAATGAAGCGACGAACACGCGGAGGCGAGGAGGACTCATCTCTCGCGAGGAACGGCGCCGTTATCGGAATCTCTACAAACACCACGAGAATTCATCATTCACACGGTAATATAACCCAATCTTACACGGTACGTGTGTCGCGTGGCGGATCGGCAGCGGAGCAGCCGAGCGAGAATAGGATTGAGTCGCTATTTATCCTGAATGTTTAGGATCGTTGCTTTACACCTCCGAGGCCTTTAGGCCCCGGTAGCATGCTAATCACCACGCTAGCTTAGTCCGCAGCTCCAGCTTCAACGTTACAAAGCAAAGCTTGCAAAGTGCACACTCTGCAGCGCTAGCTAGCATTAGCTCGTCGGTTTCCCACCGGCCTGGGCGGCTATGCGGTGCTTATAACGTGACTAGTTGACTGGGATGAGACATTTAACTCACCCCACACCCATGTTCGCGCCAGTTGTTTGTTTTATTTTGTCTTTACACACTTAATATAGCCGATAACCCCCCCTCCCCGCTCAATTAGCTAAGTAGCCGCACCGTTAGCATTGGATTCCAAGGACAGACGCAGTTAGCCTGGCTAGCCCGACTCCTCCAGCACTGTGGGATATTTGTAAAAGTCTCAATTTTAGGTGGAAGCATCGAGGGGGAGCATTGTTGTCCCACAACAGCTGCAACCCTCTGCGCGTCGCTGCTAGCACCGGAGCTAACGCTCGCTGCTGTCACTGTCAGTCCAAATGCACACGACCCTGTTAGTATGAAGTCAGCTGTTGTCATTCATAAAGTGACATTTACTGATAGTTATTATCTATAATCCATGTTCACTGTGTGGTGGATTGAAATTCTGCCAACACACATAAGCATAGAGCCGGAGGGATGAGGCCAGGAGAGGACAGACACATGATGAGTGAGGACAACTGTCTCCTCTGTCTCTTTAACGCCCTGTGACAGTCCCCCTCCTGGTGTTTGGTATCATCTCCATCAACTCAGGAGACGTATCACTGCACACAGACCATCGTTCAGTTTATATTGCACTATTTAAGTTGCTAACTGAAATAAGCACATTAAATAAAAATGTCATATAAATATATTATGTTTTTGTCATTGTATTTCCATAAGGGGACTGACCTGGCATCAGCCAGTATAAGCCGTCAAAAAACTGACCATTTAAAAATAGTTGTAAATTTCTTCTCTCACCGTAAAACTTCTGTCTTAAGAAGCAAATGAATTCAAAAGTAAACTCAAATAATCCACTAGTAGAGTTGAATGCACTGTAGTTGGAGCTATAAAGTGGACTTAGCTGAAGGGATGCATAGACATTAGTTTTTGCTCCTTTTAGTTTAATTTCATTTGCACACAGTACTGATCGCATCATCAAAACAAAATTGATTTACATCAAAACTTTCTCTTATGAAGATGGCCTTATTAAAATTACAACAGTAAAACATTTAAACAAATGGGATAATAGTGGCACACAGAAAAGCACATTTATATTTGCACTGTATGCAGTTCCCGGATATGTTGGGTACAGATAATATAATAACTCTAAACGTTGAGAACATTACATAAAAATTACTCGGGACCAGTAAAGTGATGCATTCAAATTGATGTGTTGGGGTTTAATTGTCCTAAAAGAACTTTCTGAAATATCCCCGAAGCATACAAACAAAAGGGAAATGCAGGTTTATATGTTATTTGAGAAAACTTCATTTGTGTAAGAAGTAAACATTTAAAGTACAAGAGACAGCATTAAACAACAACAGGTGTTTTATTCTACCTTTTTAGTAGCATGTCAGTAAAGACATTTTTTGATGTTCTACTTTTTCTATATTCTATATCAGGTGTGAACAATGTCGGAGCAAGATTTAGAAGACATTGTGCAAATAACAGTGGAGGACTTTAACCAGGAGGACCGAACAGGTAATCTAATCGTTGTGGATGGTGTTGACATGTCTTCACTTCTTGACCAAATATGATTAAGTTTCTGGCAAGTGATGTTCTATTAAACATTTACTCAACAATTGTAACAGTATTTTAAATTCGGTTTGGTCAGATTGAAGAAGGACATAAGAGCCACTGTCTCGACATCCAATAGTGAATTTGAAAACAAAAAATCATAAGTTGTCAGGTTTTGAGTTGAGTTCTGTGTCTCTGTGTGATTCTTGCCAGACTTGCTGGACAATCATGAAAACGATGAAGAAAGGCCTCAGAGGAAAAAGAGGAAATTAAGCACCAGTCAAGAGAACAACAGCAACAACCAAGACTTATCTTTTATTAAGGTACAAACTTTGAATAATCGACATTGTGTAAAGCACAATTTTGTTTTTTTCATATTTTCACATATAATGGAAGAAATGCAAATGTTGTGGATAAATTATACATTTGAGATCTTATTCTCTGTCTTTCAAGAACCTGTTTTTTTCATTCACCACATCAATCAGCCAGCGACTGGAGGGAATCGAGTCCAAGTTACAGGCTCTGGATGCCACGTGCAAAGCCCTTGGACACAAACTGGACAGCATGGTGCCCTGTCCCAAAAGTCCTATCCAGGTTTCTATGGTTGCAGGGTCACCTCAGGGGGCCACTCAAACTTGGAACAAAGTGCGATGGTAAGCTACAAATGTTTGCCCACCAACACTTTTTAAACCACTAGAGTGCAATCCACTGGAGACGAATCAGAATTTAAGTATGTGTCGTTTTCTTACAAAGCTTTTAGTAATCTTTGCAAATCTGTATTATGAGCTCATAGACCAGCAGAGCCACATTGCTTAGGGTTAGTTTAAACAGTAAAGCAGAAGTTCATGGTGCAATTTGTCATTGGCTTTTCAACTCCTTACTCAGTGTTGTTCCACAAACAAATGTGATCGTGAGCAGTGAGCACCCGAAGAGCTCTAGCCAAGAGGACACCCCGCTGGAGAATCTGCTCAGCAAGTGAGTGGCTCACATTTACACTTCTAGTCTAGTTAGATATGTGAAAAAGTTTGACCCACTGATTGTATATTTGCGTTTCTTCTCAGCACTTTGACGAAGCGGCGGCATAACACGATTCTGGTGAAGGTGCCAGGTCCTGATGAGAGTCAGGAGGAGCAGGAGAGTGGTTCAGAGGCCAGTGACACTGTTTCCAATGGCGGCCATTCCAACAACGCGCAAAGTGGCCAAAATGTCACACTGATCACGCTCAATTCAGAAGGTACGAGTCTAAGCTATTGATAAACACACAGTCACTCGCTATCACTTTTGTGTATGAAACAACCCTGGAGGAGGAGTTGATAACTGCCACATATGCATGTGACGTATACCCTTGCTTTCTTTAAGATGGATTATAATAACAATATTTGCTATGTTTCAGACAAGCAACATAGCAAATATACTGCTCTATTTTTTCAGAACTGCATATTGATCTAACCCTTTAATGGTTCTCTTAACGGTGCTTTTCTTCTTGTATTATTCAGTCATGTGTGTACTGTTTTTACAGCAAAAGATAAAGCTAAAAAGTCCAAATCACTGTTATAGACTTTTATGGTGCGGTAGTTTTCCAGGAGCTCCCAAACCACTAGACCATCCCTGCTTTGAGTGATAAGAGACTGAAGCTGTGAAAGTCTGACCATTTTAGATTGAATTCATCAGGTCATCCATCAGAGTCAGCTGGCTAATTGTTTCTTGGAGTCTCGGCTGCTGGCATACGAAACATACCTGGGCCAACAGCAGACAAACAAGTTCGGCCCCCCCAAGCCAATTAAATACTCAAATGAATGAATTACATATCATATCTCCTCCTGGTGGAGAGAATGATTAATGGTTTCTTTAGAGGGCCATCTTTCTACAGTGAGTCAAAATGTGACTCTTCACATGGTCCCTGTATTTAACGCAAAAGCAAACTGTTTTAATGTGCTTGTTCTGTGTCAGACTGTATTGATAAATACTATAATAATGATCATTTTCTGTAGTTTAACATTTGTTTTATTTGCGGTCCTTGATGGTTGGGTTATTTTCAGTGGACTGAGGAAGATCTTGATTTCCTTGAAAGGGAGAACATTATTTTGTTTATTTGTTTGCAGCTTTGGGTTACCATGACAAAATAATAGTAGTCAATATTACCGAGCAGTGTCTCTAATGCTGTGACTTTGTGTGGCGGTCTTAACATTTAACAATTGCAGTGAGAAAACAGCCAAACCACATATTCTGCATTTGAATATCTTTAATAATATGTGTTTGGCCATAATCTATGTAGTTTGCTCTTACTGCCACATGGGTGTGCTGTTGTATTGTAAAGTGCAGATTACAGGATCTCAGTGACTGTACCAGTGTAATTATCTCTGAATCTATACATACCATACAGTGGTTATATTTAGCTTTTCTTCAGTGAAAAAATAGTAGGTGGCATTTACACACTACCCCAGTTCTTCGCCTATGAACCGAATGCAGGTTTGCTGATAGAGCTCTGTAGCTGTAACTGTTCCTCCTCCTGCTCTCTAGATGATTATCCAGAGGGCACCTGGCTGGGTGATGAGAACAACCCAGAGACGCGAGTTCGTTCACCGGTGTCTGCAGCTGATATGCTCCATATCAGCACAAACTGCCGCACAGCAGAGAAAATGGCTCTGACGCTGTTGGACTACCTGTTCCATCGGGAGGTCCAGGCCATGTCAAATCTCTCTGGGCAGGGCAAACATGGCAAGAAGCAGCTGGACCCGCTCATGATCTATGGCATTCGCTGTGAGTCCTGCCATTATAGTATCTGTCCATTGACAAGTGCACACATTTCATGCCAAATGCTTCACTTTGTGAAAACATATTATTATATTGCATGATAAGTTTACAAAAAGTTTCTTGCATGAACCAGCTGCCAGCACTGGCAGATCCTCTCAGAGCTAAATCATTCTTTGTTCACTTTATTGGCAAAAGGACCCACCAATATCTGTCAAGGCGGTGTCTACTGACAGAAATTTATCTCACGATTATTATAAGATTTCCTCATAATTGAAATTGTACTAATAAATATCACTCAGTCGGAGTTTAATGCTTTGTCCCCTTGTAGTGATAAATGAACTCTCCGAGACCTTCCCATATCTCATCCCCCCAGCTCCATAACAAAGCGGCACTGAATTAAACACAGAAATAGACTGCATTGTGTATTCCCAAGGCGGGTTGTAACAACATGCATTCATCATTGCACACATGCATTAATGTGCAACACATTTTATAACATACCAGACTCTAAATGACAAACACATGTCTGTTAGAAAGATCCTAATGGAGTCAGCCTCAATTCACTGAACTCTTTGATTCCTGATTAAGGAGACTCAAAGGTTGTGATGGTAGACAGATGGATATTTGTGAAGTTTCTCTTGTGATAAACATATATTTATAGGGCTCATTGCATTTTAAAGAGAGGCTCTATGCTGTAGCCTATGCAAAATAGTGTATCTCGTGCCCCCCGCAGGGGATATACAAACATTTGTATTCCTGGTTATCAGTATTTCCTTACAGCAGTATGGGTGTGTGTAGATATATTCAAATTAGACCTGACATAGAAGAATTCTGAGGCTGGAGCAGTGCCAGGTGACTTTTGGGTGACTCATTCTGCCTGCTTAAAAAAGGGAAAAGGAATTAAGGAGCACCTGCCCTGCCTGCCTGTACAGGACCCATCAGGTGTGTAAGGGCTGCCATACAATGCCATCCGACTATGCACGAGATATGCATCTGCTCCACATCTATCTAATTTCTACCCTGGGGCTGTTGCTGCGTTGTTAATTTATGTAGAAATGAGCTGTCAAGCGACTCACCCTCTTTAAACACTTCATAACACCAAGGTAGACAGCCACCAAATGCAGCTGCATCCAATCTCCTCTGCATATATCTGCACGGAGGGAGGGATGAGACACACTCAGGCCCGGTTAACAGTACTAGTTTAAAGGGTGTGGACTGTGGAAAAGAGGACAATGTTTTCTTCAGTTTTTACACATATAGTTTTTATGATCTCCAGTTTAAGAATATATCCATTCTATAGCCCAGCTGATACTGACACTAGTGGGTAAAACATTTCTGAAACTGATAATCAACATTATTCATGTATAGATTAAATGAGCCGATAACCAAGCAGGAATCTAAATCTGAAGAAAAAAGAACACGTTTTAATGACCTTTGACCTTTCCATGAACCCACAGGTCACTTGTTCCACAAATTTGGCATCACTGAGTCAGACTGGTACCGCATCAAGCAAAGCATCGACTCAAAGTGTCGCACAGCCTGGAGACGCAAGCAGCGCGGCCAGAGTCTAGCGGTCAAGAGCTTCTCCAAACGCACACCTCGCGGTTCAGTCACAGGTAAAGTACAGACTCTTCACAGCGAGCTGTAAAGCAGGTATTCCTCTGTTTTGCTGAGAAGAAGATTTCATTTATTTAGAAATACTCTGTTAGACCTCCCTAGATTGGTATTCTGTATCCCACAAACATGGAACGTGCTTACTGCGATGTGGTGGTGTTTGTGTGCAGATAATTTGTTGTGAACAAAATAACCTCAAGAAAAATACATAATTGCAACTTCATGTTTACATCCTGTGTGACACTGAACAGTGATGACTTGAGTTGTTTATTTGTGCCTTTGAGTAATTAAAATGTCCACTAAGGACAACTTATTTACTTCAAACTAGTGTGTATGATTTAAGATTATGACTGTCATCAAAGAAAGAAAGAAAGGACAACAACAGAATGAGAGAGAAAGAGAGAGACATTTTGAACTCATAATGACTTATGTGAAGATTGTTTTTAAAGTAACTTTCCATAACAATTTTTACATTTGGTCCAGGACAATATTTACCCTAACATCTTTATCACAAACATATTTAAAAAACAGCATGAAGAAGGAAATATGGCTGCAGAGAAAGTGAAATAGAATATCTGAATCATCCCATTTCTTCAGATCTGAAATAAGTAAATATTACAAGCAACACAAAGAGTCATGCATTATGTCCTCACCTGGTAATGGTATATATGACTGGTGTGATTTCCAACTTGTTAAAAAGCAGTCTGAATCTTTGAATTTAAGAAGTCTTTGGACCTTTCTGACACGTTCCTTGTGAAATGCTGTGGGAGTGAGCACATTAACATTTATCTCTGTGGTCTGAGGAAACCACAGATAACGTTGCTACGTTTCTCTGGTTGTTTTTAAAATCAAGGAAGGTGCACAGCACTGGGATCTCAGAAAGAGAGACATCTGCTTTCCTTTTCCTTTGCTTACAGGCCAGTGACGCCACCACTGGTTTTCAGTTTCTATTGGTTTTAGTGGAGCAGTGTGTGACATCAGTTGGCTTACAGTGTTGAAACGTATTATCTTTGTGCCGTCATCAAATGAATTTCAGATTCTTGTCAACCTTGATCTGTGAAGTAAACCAGTGTTCAACAAATCAGAAAAGAAATGGATGCAAGTGTTTATTTTCTGCAAACCTGGAGGACGTCTTTACTCAAGTCGTATCGGCTTCTCAACTGTACCTGCCAAAGCTGTATTATGATTCTCACAAAAGTTTTCTTCAGATTGCACCCAGTAACGTTTAAATGGTTAGTTCAGAGGAGAAAATAGTAGTAAATTAGTGAAGGTCGTACTAGTATAACAAATTTATCTTAATTTTTAAGCCTTAAAGACATGATTTCCTAGCTAAATTAAAGCCATAGACTGCACGTTTTTTAAATCACTCAATTTCACAGAGAGGAACATAAGTCTGTCTATCCTGCCAACTAGATCCTCACTGAAAATGCCCAGAGAAAAGTCCTGAAAAATTATCTCTAGAAGAGAGTGGGAACTCTTGACAGTGTGTATTTCTGCAGATGGTTGTAATCTGCACACAATGCTTGCTGTCCCTCCCTCCCTGTGAGCCATCAACTCTCACCTCTGACCAGGGAAAAGTTAGACTGCAGGGGAAACCCAAATATCCTGTGAACACACACTAGTTAGATCCTGCCTTCTCGGGGCCACACACCCCGGCGTGTACAACACAAATATGAGTTCAGATGGTGCATGCACAAACAGGCAAAGACACACTCTACATAACCATTCATTCCTTTATCAGATTACATTTTAAGTGGCCAGAAAGAAGCGATTATTCTGCTTTGAAGAGCATTATTTACCAGTGAACCGGCCAGTAGGGCTCTGGCCAAAACAAAAGTCTCTACAAGCCACCTGCGTCCTGCGTCTGCATCTGGCAAACAAAAGGAGTAAGGATTATTTCCATAAAACAGTGCATAGCTGTAATAATGAAAGATGGGAGACAGCCCTACTTTTCAAAGAAACATAACTCAAAACAGAAGGAGTGAGTTGTATGTGATATGAACTGTATGGTATATATAATTTAAAGCCAAATCTCAGCAATGATAACCGTTGCATGGTCTGTTACAAGAAATTATCTCAAATCCCATCAGTCCTCACTTTTCCCAAATGGTCTTTTTATTGCCGCCCTTTTTGAAGTCAGAGCAGAGGTTGTAATTTAACGGCCTGTGGTGTAAATGCCACTGTCGCTGAGTGCTATGCCATCGCTGACTGATGACATGATGTCTGGATGTCCCCGGCGTGCTGCGGAGGTGATGTGACGAATCCATGCAGGAGTTTTCAGACCACTTGTCTGATAGCGAGTGTTTAGACTGAGAACTGTAGTTTGTGCTTGACAGCTAGACCGTGAGTGTTTTTGGATGCTTAGCTGAGGAGTTCTTGTTGTGTGTTTAGGCGTTGGATGAAGTATAAACACATTGTCATCCAGCAGATGGCCTAGTAATCAGCCAGTTTTTTTTTTGATATGAGGTTACCGAGTCCTCGTGCGTGATCATGCGTGGGTGTGTGTGGGATTGTGTGTCTGCCTGCGTCTGCGTCTTCAGAGACCTCATTCTCGTTATGATGTATGCTGCAATCACTTGCACAATATTCCTGACCTACTTCCACTGTACACTTAACCGCATTAGTGACAACTCTTCTTGTCCTCCTAACCAGAGGGAGGCATCGCAGAAGAAACCCAGATCGACGCTGCCACCCAGCAAACCTTGCACTACACACTGGCCAATCAGCAGGTCCAGTTCCACCGTATTGGCGAGGATGGACAAGTTCAAGTGGTGAGTATCAGACATTTCATCCCTTATTTTTCCTCTGAATCCATAAGCAAATATTCTTTGTACAAGTAAACACAACAAATAGATACAGATGTCCATGTCTCTTTCTGTGGCGGCTGTCATCTAAGTGATCCGTTGAGCAGGATACGCAGTGTTTGGGGAGAGATCATGCCTCCCACCACATTCTGTATTGTTTATGTGACACACTCTGCAGTTATGTAGTACAGTTTAGGTCAACGAAGGAGTGGTCAAAGGTCACAAGCCCACAACTGCATCATATGTGGGCTGACGAAGAGGATGGGATTAGACCCAGAATATCTCATCGTGAGGAACAAGAGTGGAACTGACAACTTAACCTCTATGACCTGCAGTAGATCTTAAGATATCGAGCACTGTGTGTGTGAAATTGATGAAATGTATTCAGAATTATTCATTACTGTATCACTCATTAGTGGAATGAGAGCAACTTGTCTCTTTGTCGTGTGTCCCATCTCTTCGTGATAAAAACGGAGGGCGTGGGAAGTTTGTTATTTGGGTTTTTTCCACGAGGAAAGTGAATTAGATCATCTTGTCCTTGAGTTACAAGTGCCTGTGTCTAACCAAACAAAAGTAGCCCTGATTATAACAGCCTTGTTCTACTTTGAGAACATTAGAGGAGCAATTTCTGCTCTGCACCTGGACTCAATGGTGCATACACTATGAAATGTGAACTCCACATAATTTACAGTGTTGAGTATTTCTGTTGTTAGTAGGTTGCTGCATGATGCATGTTTTTGGAGGCAGTGATGATAAGTGTCTCATCTGATAAAGGAAGGAGCAGGCGTAAAAGATAGAGGGCGGACAGATGGGGAGAAAAGTAAGGCAGAATGTGGACTAGAGGGAGCTCAGTGTGCAGTAACTACAGATAAAGTGCACATGAGGATGACATTTATAAGAGTTGTTAATACAGCCGAGGAAATCAAGCAAACATACCTGGAGTGACTCACCACTGCAAACATAATTATATAATTGTATAATCTTTTTGATGGATGAAAACGGTATTTATCATAAAGGAAACAAACGCCATTACATAGTCATTCATTGATCATGTTTTTGTTATTGTTCCAGCTCTTTTTTGTCTCTCATGCTCCATCCGTCTCTTTCAGATTCCACAGGGTCAGCTGCACATTGCTCAGGTGCCACAAGGGGAGGAGGTGCAGATCACACAGGACAGTGAGGTAAGATGTGTGTCTGTGTTTGTGTGAGAGGGAGAAAGAGAAAAAGAGAAACAACAAACCACTCCTTGTCTTCAGTCATTCTTCATGTTGTATAACGTTTCTCAGCCACTCAGGGGAATTTGTCTCCAGACAAAATATAACAGTGAACTCATGTTTGAGGTAGAAGTGGTTTGCTCTGAAGAAAATTTGGGCTGTGATTATATTTGGCTATAAATCGTGGGTTTGAATTTCACCAACATGAAATCTTAACCTTTTTCATATTCATTATTTAATTTCTCAATAAAACTGGCATTTATGACAATAAATTAGAGCTTTATTAGATTTATTTACATAAAAAATACATGGATCAAGTTCATAATGTTATTTGATTTTTATGCAGTGATATGATGTCCCCAATATCTGAGCTTATATATTTGATAAATATGCATTAGCAAGGATATATCACAGTGTTTATTAAGACTCAACACACCTACTTGAAATAGGTCGACGCTCTAATGAAACCACCTCAACAGAAATAAGGGCATGGGCATGATGTGATGATGTTTTCGATCACCATTGCTAACCTTTCTCTTTTGGCAAGATACTTTTGTATATCTTTCTTGTTGGCAAGCTGTGGAAGTCAAGAGCACTTGTAAACTGGAAACTATTGGCACAGCCTCTATTCCTACACCAACACTGTGGCGATGTCACACATCGTCATAACTAGTATTAAATACAGCTCTCACTAAACACAGTTTTCAATTTACCACTTTACCATTTATACCGTTATGTTCTGTGTAATAGCTATTGCCTTTTCCCAATCACTGGACATATTGTAATTGCACAACTCACATGCTGTAGACTGTAAACTAGTCAACCTTTAAAAAGAGTCACACGGATCAAAGTTATTTTTCTAATCTGTCAAATAAATTACGTTAAATTCACTGAAATATTTATGTGCCCTTTGAGCCTTGTATATATCCGTGTGCCAATATTGGTCCCAGTGAATGCACCCGAGCCATACCTAACAACATTAAAGTCATCAGCAGATGTTTGTTGTAGAGCTTCTTAATGTTTATGTATCCGTCTGCTTACGCATGAGGTTATAACTTTTGTTTATATGTAATGCCCAGATGTCTCGTGTCCCCTCAGCAGACATCTCTGCCTGCACACTCAGTCTTGTTCTGCCAGTTGAAATCAGAATCGAATTCCAAACCAAACCAACTGCTGAAGAGGAATTTCCATGTCAGCATTATTGTTAACGATTTAGAGGATGTGGGAGAGAGGTTTATTTCAAGGCGCCAGCCTGTGTACAGAAAACGTACACACGTACACACATACACACACACATAATCACATGTATCACATGATAGATGCCACACATGCATGACAACTTGAATATTATACAGATGCAAGCGATACCTTTACCAAGTGTTTTTCTCATTTCCTCTTCAGTTGTGCTAAAAGTTGCTCAGAGGGACAAATGCACAATTGAGTGAGAGAGCGAGTGAATTGGAGGCAGAAAATCCCTTAAGCTTTTCCTGCTCTTTGTGGCTGAGTCCAGATATTTTTTTCTCCTCTCTCCTTCCCATTGCATGATATTGTTTGTTTTTTGGAGTTCAAAGCTTAGCAACCAAATCCCACTTCTCCAACTGCCACTCGCAGAAGATGTTTTCATTAGGAACGGGCCTCTTTCATCACAGACATGGGTTTTAGGGTGCTTGAAAAGGAAATGAGCTGTTAGAGAGATTACACCGCTCTTGGGCCATATGGCAACACAGTCAGTGCTTTGTATATAAATGAAATTACAATTAGCAAGAAAACAGCTGAGATATGGGGTCGACTGAGCATGGCTTTGAGGATATCCTCATCTGACCATGTAAATGTCACTGCACATGTTCAGAGTTCTTTATGATGGTCATTGCATCTTAACGAGACTGTGATGGGCTCGTGTCTGTGCAAATGTCCGTCCGTTTCTGTTTAGCTAGAAGTCTCTGTGCAGCCAGAAATGACAAAACAGATGTATATACAAGGACACTGCATCCACTTCTCTTCCTTATGTCATAATGTGTGAGCACACTTCTGCCAAACCCTGCATACCCCTGTCGAAACAGTTCAACAACCTCTCAGACCATGTCTTGCAGCACACTGTGCACATTGTGAGGGAGGGGCACACTTTAGATCTAATGCATGGCTTCATTCCCTTTTTGACAGTTTTACCATTGATATTTATATGCCAAATAATTGTGTGTATCAGCAGTATGAAGTCATGACTTGTTATTTCTCTGTTGTAGGGAAACCTCCAGATCCACCAGGTACATGTTGGACAGGATGGACAGGTAAGAACACATTTCTAGTAAACGCAATAAAAGTTTTTGTACTCATATTGGCATCTTTCCATACTTTTCTGCAAATCCATTGCTAACACAGACTGGATGACAGAATTTGTGTATATGTCTGGTTTTGGTGTTAGAGAAAGGACTTTGGTCAGCCTAATGCATTCCTCCTCATATCTTCCACTAGTGATTCATGTTTCCCGTTGTCGTAAACCCTCTGGGATGTATGAGCAGTCTCTTTGTTCCTCTGATTCCGCAGACATGAAGAAACAAAGACAGGCATCTATATTATCTCATAATGCCACCAAGTACCTCACTAGTCCAATCATCAGTCATAAAGCATTCCCCCCAATCCAAATCACAACCACATATTAATGTTTCAGTACTGGGATTTCAATCATCTGGCTTGAGGTGTCACTGTAGCTTTGGCTCTCTTCGTTCATTTCAGCAGTGGTTTCTGAAAGGATTTATTTGCACAACAGTTCAAACTATGCCAGTGTTTGTTTTTTCATGCGACTGCGTCTGACAGATGCTGAATGTTTCTGCCATTCAGGGTAGGGAAGCTTGCCGACTTCTTGTATGGTCACGTCACCGTCATATCCTCTGTTATACTGGCTCACTGTGAGGGGGGAGGTGACCCCTGAGTGTGAGCACGGAATATTTTTATGTAAAATGACTGTTTAGTGAAGACAAAATCATGTAAGTAATCTAATAATTGGGTATTTGACTGGAGATATTTTCTTTTTGACCTCAGGATTCACTGATCATCTAAATTTCACTCATGGATCTGTAAAATCTTTTCCCCAAATGCATCCGTCAGTTATCATCTCAAAGAATTACTCTGTAATACTAATATGTAGCTGCCAGGAAGTCTGAAGTCTAATAGTTATGGGGTTTTCAGTTTTCTAAAGTCAGAGGGTATAAAGTCAAAATAAAGAGACAGATGTTATGATAATATGGTCAGTTGGACTCGTACCAGTTGGCCTAAACTAATCACTTTTAATCAGCCCTGACTTCCTGTTTCCCAAAACCATGAACCCACTATTGCACTGCACTAATGCGAAGCTTACTGTCAAGCTGAATTCCATAATGTTGTTCCTGCAAAGACGATTTAGTATTCAGTTTCAATGAAGTGTTATTAATATGTACAAGAGACAGATGCATCCAAACACATGTCATGAGTATTTCTCAGTGGCAGATTACTTATGTTATTTGCTGTATTTGTGTTTCACCACACTCCATCAGGCACTTGTATATAATAATGATATACCAGATAGAAACATTCATGGCCTCAGCCCTCGCAGCACATACACAAACCTGTGTATTGAGTCCTTCCAGCGCAATATGTGTCTCAAACTTAGGCTTTAGTCAGGGAAGTCCTTAAACTCTGACTATTAGGAGTCAAACAGAGGTCAATCATATTTTGAGCCTAAAAAAATTTTGTTCACAATATATCCACAATTTGCAGTTGCATGTAATTTTTACAGGTTCCAAACTCATTTAAGAAATAGTGCCAGAAACTTTATTTTGTTTTATATACATTTTATATGTAAATACAAAAGGTGATAATAAACTGACAGCTGTGAAATTGTTGGTGACCATCATTGTACAAGCTCAGAATATGGCACTCATCACACATCTGCTGATTAAACTAATTGTCATTAGTGTGTCATGTGATGTGTCATTGTTACGACAAAGGCTTCTATATAGCAGCCTATGAGAGTGTTTTTGTCCTTTGCTGTTGAGGTCGTTGCTAAAGATTATTATTGTTTGCTTAATCAATTTCATTTGTTAGGACAATATATTTGGCTTAACCCTCCCAAAAGTACCTAAACCTCATTACAAACATTTGCATTAAGCTTTCAAACAACGGTGGTACGTTAATCATCTCACTCAAGGTTTTTCCACTTAGACACTGTTCTATCAAACAACAGCACTATGATAAATCCCCTCATGTATTCAGGTTGTAATATGTTGCACCTGGTGCCATGTAAACCACACGTTCCTGGTACATTACCTTTTAACATCAATGGTGTAATTCTGTTGTTTATCTTATGATCATCCCAACAGAAGATAAAATTGGCGCTATGTTAACCTTCCGGAGCTGTAAAATCCTCCCTGTCAGTGTTCGGCACCGGTTTGCAGTGTTTTAGCCTCTGATAACATTCCAGACTCATGGAAACATTTTTTTTTTAATCAGCCATACTGGATCCCATTTCATCATCTCACCAGCGGCTTAAACCGGATGCCTCCACCAATGCAGGCCAGTGGGTTTTGAAGACCACATTTATACATACTTCCAAGTTTTGTAGTAAAAATAGTCAAAAATAGAGTCTGTAGCTTTAGATTCAGACTTTGACTTGTATTTGCCACTTTGTTGGCTCACTCATCCGCCCTCCTCATAATTCAGACATTTCTGGCACAAACTGAGGTGGGAATAAGACGGAGGAGATTTTTCCAGTGATATTATGCCAGTGAAGAGACTGAAGATGCTTAAAAATGTAATTTAAGTAGCAACCGATTTTGTTTTTGAGTCAAGTTTTGCCGAACTTTGTTCCACTGCACTAAGTCGTAAAGTGTTGAAAATAACATTGCTTTGTAGGGAATTACTGGACCCCTAAAACGACATTTGAAAATGGAGGCAATCATTCTATGCACCGTCATATGTCAAAGTGTGGGGTGCAGCAGGATTTACGAGCCACCCACCAACTGCAACCATCTGCTTTCGGCTGCTCTTTTCTTAATTTTATTGTCCGATTTAAGATCCCAATCATCCAATTCACTGATAGGTTCAAGGCGCGATTGGTTATCTGTGTGCACGCTCACATGTGATGTGTGAATGGATGTGCTTTATGTGGGGGTTTTCTTTTGTTGTTTATATTGTTTTATTGGCTGGTTGGCTCCGTGTGTGTTTTAGGGTGACTGAGGTACACATCCTCGTGCTGCTTCTTCTCCCTCTCACACACTCATGCACACACATGTGTGCCCGTGTCCTCAAATGACCCACTTGTCAATCCTGACAGCAGCATTCCTCCGTCTCTCTCTTGGATCTTAGAACAAGTTTTGACCAAGTTTGGTTTAGATTTTACACAACAACAGACATCTTCAGTTAACAGAGTACACAAAGAGTTTCAGCTTTGTCTGATTAGGCTGTTCTATGGCATATATGTTATACCATAAACAACATACATAACAACATGCACTATTTGAAACTGCAGTGAGGAATCCTTATAGTTATTTCTTACTTGCAAATAGACACTAAAGCGTTGCAGGATGCAAGAACTGAAAACAGCACAAAAGCCTCAATTCCCTTGGCAGTGTCTGGGAGCTTAGTCCAATAAAAGCTGTTTTATTTTTCCTTTCTTTGCGCTCATACTTTGATTAAGTCTGTAAAATGATACAAGTGCGCTGCCAAAACTAACATGCAGTGACTTATTTTTTAACTCTGGTGTTGCGGGTCGAGCCTTTCACACACACAGACACAGTTGTACACATTATTCTTACATTCTCAATGAGCAGAGGTCATGGGGATCCCAGGTCAGCTCTTAAATCTGCTGAATCCCAGAAAGAACATGGACACTGAAGAGCAACAGGACCCAAACAAGTAAGACATCAGTGATAGCGTTTCATTGAATGAGATAAATTTCTCAGACCAGATATGGTTGCATACAAATGACATATTGCATATTTATCTTGATTGGTGTAGTGTATCTTGGACCTCAATTTGTGAAGGACCTCAGACAAAGACAATACAGATCACTTTTAAATCTGATGTGTGCTTATATGCATGTCTTAATTTGTGTGTTTACACAGAGGCCTAGATCAAATAGGCTTCGATGATGTCAATGTTTTTGTAATCTGGCAATATATTGCTGAGGCTATGTTAGTGTAAGCCTAGCCCACGCAATTCATCACAAAAGGACTCTCTCTCTCCCCTTGCTTTTCTCTGGGGCAGTTATCTTCTCATCCCTATCTGACACTTACTGCTTTTCGTCTTCCCTGACTACACCTGTCTTTTAAAGGCCACCTGCTGCCTCCAATCACTCCAGGTCACATTAGACTGTCAGATGTTTACACTCTCTGGTTGAACCTTGGCTGTGTTCAGATCCGCTACACGAATAAAGAAAAGTTGTGGCACTCTCAGGCTGTAAGGTTTAACAGCTTCACGCAGATGTTTTTGCACTCTTGTTTTTCCCCTTTTAGTTGTTGCACATGTTTAACTTGTTTGTCTGGAACATCCTTATTTTTTTACTTTGTGTAACATTTGTCACATTTAAGTTATTATCAGATGCAAATCCTGAGGTGGTCTGGTACTATCACATCCCAGCTTTGTGTGAGACTGTCATGTCGGATATGTCACAAGAAGCAACATACTGGACACAGATTGTCAGTATGGAGATATTCTGGAGGCGGTTTAGTGATTCCCTCTGCTCTTTTCCCCTCCACTGAGGATAGCCATGGGTAATATAACTTTTAATTACTTATCTTTTTGTTTGTTTGTTTCAAATAAATCACATATTGTGAGACTCCTTTTCAAAACTGTTGTTTAATTGTCAACAGACTTCACTGTCTACCCCTAGCTGGTTTTCACCAGTCTAGTCTGGCTAGTTGTTTCTGTTTATGAGGCGGGGTCCAGCTTTACTGAGATAATAAATTGAGGTGTCTTTGTTGTTGAGGAGACAGGGAGCTTTAAAATATTGAGAGGGCTGCAAACTGACCCCTCTTTCTGTCATCTGTCGCCCCATCATCCCCTTTGATGCCACAGGAGATTTACTGCATGTAGTGAGCACAGCGGTGTAGGGCCAGAATGACGCATTTTGTATGATCGATTACGTTGTTTACATAAACATGTTGATTTATGTTAAATGCATTATTACCCACACTTGTGTGTTTATATTGTTGACATGAATCTATAGCAGGGGAACATTATAATATTCCGTGTGAAGGAGTCGGTGGCAGCTTGTGGCAAATGTGTGTATTGCAAATATCTGAAGGTCCCTCAGCCTCCTCTCCCATGCAAACGGAGATCATGAGGTGACATCAGGTAATGGAGAAATGTGAAATGCCCTGTTTATAGCTCATGTTTGGTTAGTCCATTCTGGGCTGCTGTGAAAAACGGTTGGGCAATATGGTCGACCTTGGGTCAGAGGATCCACTTCCATTGTAGATGTAAAGGACTTATTCTTGAACAACAAAAACATGATTCTTTATTTCAATTGATAATAATATTAGTAAAAAAAATATTATTAACAGATTTCATGTTAACCTAAATCACAGATTTTCAATTAGTATCTTTTTTTCCTCAGGAAGAGGCAAAGCAAAAAATAATTGATAGATTAATTGAAATAAATAATCATTAGACCAATCAACTAAACCAAAAATGTATTGATAGACGAATCAATTAAAACAAATAGTTAGTTGTTGCAGCCTTAGAACAGTGTGCTACACACATGTAACTATTTACTTTATGTTATTTTGTCTAACCCCTCCTGTGCCCATTGAATTTGTGTATTTTCTGGTGGCAGATGTTTGTGTATCCACTTTTGTTCTGCTCTGTGCCCTGATCGGAGAACACATGTGTCAGCAGAAATTCTGAGCAAAGTTCTGTGGTGGTGGCCTATAAAAACCTTGTCATGCAGACAGAGGAGAAGGAAAACCCATGAAACTATTAAATAACTACTTTACAGCCCTCGCTGTCTGTCGTAGCCTCTTATCTAGTGCCCTTCTCCCACTGGGCTGTGATCTTACCCTGCCCTGATTCAGACCAAATGGAGGATTGGAAGATGAAAGGAGTGACTGATGAGGTGGAGAAGGAGGGGAGAAAGAAAAAAACATGGTGAGAGGAATGCCAAAAAGGGAGACCGTCTGGAATAGATGTTTTGCCCCATTCATGATTGGAAACCGACACCAGTCCAGCCATAAATCGAACAAAAACCGACTCCGCTAAACAAACGCACGACACCAGGTGCCACATAAAAACATACAAGAGAGTTGATGTGGTAAATACGGGAATACAACTTACAGAGGAGCTGCCAATCCACTGTTTCAAAAGATGGTTTTAAATCAATCTTGTGTCAGTCACATAGGTCTATAAACCATATTTACACATACTGCCATCAACTGATGATGGACCCAAATGCTGCCCATCAGGGGGCTTAAGACGGGATCATCACGAGTATGAACAAGTTCCCTCAACTCACTCCCTCCCTGGCTGAATTGCTGTCATCCCTTCCTCTCTGCACATGTTACGGTGCATCTGGTGGATCCTCCCTCCCAAGCGGCATTGCTAATGTTCAATGTGGGAACTGGGTCACGGAGCAGAGTCCAGCTCGGCTCTGGTCCCTCTGGCCGTGCTGCTAGAACCTGTAAACACACAACCAGTCCAGGACCAGGAAAAGCAAAGGCTGTACGTGTGATGGAGTCGTGGTGCGGAGAGGCAGAGGGACATATAGATGAATTGATGTTGTGCAGAATAAGAAAGAAGATGGTCAGATGGGGAAAATGAGACAATGAAAGCACAGATGAAGAAGGAATGCATAATTCGGCATTTTGAACTCTGAACTTGTTATGTTATACTATATGTGTTGAAGTTATTTCAGTGTGTGCTTGTGCCAGAGACGTCACCTCCTTTTGATGCCTGCTGTCAGTAAGCATTGGTAAACATCTGGCGTTCTAGAACAGTATCTCTTGTATTTGGCTTTTTTTATTCGAAAAACAGATGCTTGAATGACATGTAAAGTGAAGCGCACACAATCAGGGTGTGATTCGCGCTGGAATCAATCTGCTGGCCTCCAGCCGGACTCGCTCAGTTGTCCTCTTCTCTCCGCTCAAGAATTGTGCAAAAGTATTGTGCAGATTCCTGTGATTCACAGAACTTTGGGAGGGTTAAAATGACACCAAAAGATACAAATAAGATGTTTTATGACCAATGTTTATTATATGTGGAATGCATGTAAGCAGTCAAGGATATAGAGTTCCAGTGGTGGATCCAGTTTCAAAGGACTAGTGGTCTGCTTTGTGTCCCTTTGTCATCATGGTTTGGAGATAAATACCTGCAGATTGGGGAATCCTTAGTTTACTGTAGGTGTGGGTGTGTGTCTGTTTCTAGCTCAGCCTTCTGCAGCAGTGCAGAGGAGGGTACCCCCCCCAGTGGCGTTCTTCTTTGTCTTTGTGGGCAGAGCCCAGGGTCGCAGTCTGAGTGAGTAAGAGGGACCAGATGTTTTAGATGCATTTCAGTGTGACTCACCCGCAGCAAAGGCCTAGTTATCAGACCCAGACCTTCAGTGCTTCCATCATCCATCAGTTTGAACTCCATCAGGATACTAACAGGGACAGTACAAGCAATAATGAGTGAATAGACATAGACCTTGGCCTGATTAAAACCAGGTTAAGGCGGGGCTCGATTTATGCAAACATCTTGATCAAGGTATTTAACACACATAAAAGTTATAATCATAAAAAGCATAGAAGAACTTGATTAACACAACTAGATCACTCATCAGTCTTTTAAATGACCCTTGGCCTGCAGAGTATAGTCAACGTTTTGTGGTCGAGGAAAGAGGCAGCGCAACTAGCAGTGGGGGAACAATAAAACTTGTAGGAATGAGAAAGATAGCAAACAACTTCCACGAGTTACACTGCAACCAAATGGTGTTTTGTAAAATTTACCAACGCAACTAGTAAAAAATTATTATGATGTCTTCAGACCACCCACTCTCCTGAACTAAGATGCATGTGACCATTAAACGAATAATGATCCAGAGAAAGGACAAGGCAGATGCTAAGATGGATGTTGCTTGATAGTCATCAGAACATTTTGTTTTCTCTCTTTTACCAATGCTGGCAAATGAACAGGTGAAGCAGCAGTGAATGCATTTGGCAGATTAGATGATATGTGATCGATTTGAAGGTTCACTGAGTTTGCTGAGTATGAAAATGATGTGAATCATATGCTGCAACCACAGTCACCAGATCTCAACCCAACTGAACATCCCATGAGAGATGTTAGACTGACGTGTTGAACATTATTCTCCATCCCCGCCATCAATAAAACACCATAATGAGGATATGTTTTGGAAGATGATGGTCCATCCTTCCAGAGCACATCTAGAGAGTTGTAGTCACTGGCGAGGTGTGCTGAAGTTGTTCTGGCAGTACAGAGTGGCCCAACACCTTACTGAGACACTTTATGTTGGTTTTTCCTTTAATTTATGTCGCTTCCAATGCTTTTTAATTTGTTTTTTTCATATTTAATGTCTCGTAGCAGAAATTGAAAACAGAATGAGATGTTTTGTCAAGAAAATTACATTTGATTTAAGAAATGTCTTGTAGATTCTGATTCATAGCTAGATTAAGACGTGGGTATTTTGTGCACTGTGATACTTCGTTAGTTTGACGTTTACAACAATTATGTATCATCTCCTCTGGCTCCTGCAGGATAATTGTAAACATGATCATCATCTTAAATTTGAACATTTATAGACTATTTTAAAATGCTTTCATCGCATAGTCAAGTTTGGATTATTCTTATAATTTTCAAAGGGCCCAACTTTTATTTGCTCTTTTTGCAATCAACCCTATTTGGATTTGCCAGTTCTGGGTCAGAAGTCAGTTAAGGTTTTGTCATAAAGGGAGGGTTTTATTCGATACAGGTGTCAACCTCTAGTGTCGAGGTGGTGTCGCTGTGTGAGTGGAAACAGGAAGCTGTAGGCCATATTAGGTCAGCGGTCTTGCAAGACATACTATTTATAACAAGTGTGTATTTCAAAGATGAATGTCTACACATATTAGTAATGTATCATAATATCACTTGTGAAATGCCTTAATGTGTAACATAAAACAAGTCAGGGAATTCACAAATCACAGAGGAGCAAAGAAGGATACTTCTATGTTTTGATTTGTAGCACAACTCGTCTGTTGTCTATTCAATCGTTTTGTGAATAATAAAGCTGAGGCACAGCTGAATTCAGAATACTCCTCAGAGGTGAAATAGTAGGAAATGTAACTTAGAGAAGTAATGACGGCAGTGAGACGTCTTTAAGGTGAGTGTGTTCGCCTTCCTAGTCTGCACCAAAGCAGACCAAGCAGTTAGGAGAGCACTGCTGGGTCAGGCATCTTTACAGCAAAGTCGCAGCCAGCCATTAGTCCTCCGCCCTCCTCCACTCCCCTCCCACCCCAACTTTTAACCCAGAGCTATTGTTTCTGCTCGGACATCTGTCCAGGCCTGGCAGTCGCAGATGTTGTTGACGGCTGTGAAGCTGAGAGGAAGTTCCAGCCACTCCAAAGTCCAAATGTTTCTTTTTTTCATTTCCCTGTTTTGGTTTGTTTTTATTATTCTTTCGGGTCTGAAGGAAGAGGAGGAGCTCCACTGAGAGTGATGGAAAACAGATTTGTGTCGCTCTCTTAAGCACAGCAAAACCTTAAATTTTATGTTCTATGTATTTCTGTTTCTTCCAAAAATAGGATCTTGCATTATGAGAGATTCCAGCGTTCTTTGATTTGAGGCCTTAAGGAAAAGTTCATCCAAATGTGAAAATTCACTCATTATCTACTCACCCATCCACCCAACCTTTTAAAGCATACTCAGACACAAACACACATGCACTCTCAGCTGGTGACTCATAACATCTTCCGATTCACAGCTGACTCTAAGTGAGACCTCCGGAGAGTTTGGGAATCGATGCCAGCCTTAATCAAGAATGTGAATTGTGGAAGCAGGATTTTTTTTCTCTCTCCTTTTCCCCTTCAAATTGGTGCCCTACTCTGACACAGTCAAGATGGATAAAGATGGGAATTTAGATCCTTTGTTGAATTTCCAAACAAATCAAATTTTCTTAAAGCCTTCATTATTCATGTTTAACTATTTTCATGTGAAGAAAATGGTAAAACGTCCATTTTAAAATCCTCTGGACAACCAGAGATGATGACAGGGTTAGAAATTCTTGTTTATGCAGTTGGTTATTATCATTCATTCTTAAAATCCTCTTTTTAGATTAAGCGGCTGTTGCTGTTCACTTTTTGTGTCATTCCTCTCCCATGGCTATATTTTTTATTGTGTCCTGAATCAATTACTGAAAACATTACAGCATCAGCAAAATATTTTTCTCCTAAGGCCACAGCAGCTTGCACAGCCTGCAGAAAATGGAAGATGTTCTTGATTGTGCGCCTCAATCCATTACTGTGCTGCAGTGTCATATGCCGCTCGTCTGCTGCGCTCCTTGGCCCTCCAGCCTGGGAGCTGTCCAGCATCCAGCGCTGTTATTTAAGGGACCCAATCCCTTAAACGTTGAGGTCAACAGTAACCAATGCACTTAAGATCTGCTGATGATCCCTGTTTCTGACAGATTGAGCTCACCAACATCAAATCTAATATATTGAGCTGCATTATAAGTGAGTCAGCACTGCTCCTTGCTGCACACTGACGCAGTAAGGCAATCAAAGCAAGGCTGTAAAGTTTTCCCATTGTTAGGGGACTTCTCCGCTCCAAGGCAGCCCCGTCAAATATTTCTCACCTCGCTGTACAATAAGTTCTTTTCTACTTACAATTTTAGACTTGTTTTCTACCTCACAACACCTTCCCTTTATACAGTTTAGCAATTACTTTAGTTTTTTGCATCATAGCCAACCATCTTAATGATGATCTCCTACCAGCTGAATGAGAGATAATTATCATCAGAACTCACAGAATCACTTAATAGTGGTCGACAGTGTTTTATACGATTTTCCAACCTCAAGGTAATCATAAACAACAAATTAGTAATTTATCATCGAGGTACACTCTCACTACACTTTCACTACACTGTGGGTCCACTTTCAGGGCGGTTTCTGTGAAATAGGTGTACATTTTTTTTGAGCATAGGTTTTCTTTGTCTTCGATTGTTTTCGACTGACACTTAAGCCAAGCAAGACAATATTTCATCCGAGCAGTAGAGACGAGTTGTTCTGACCGAGCAAGTCCTGGGACAGGATGTAGGCCCCGAGAAGTTCCTGTGTAATCGCTGCCAAGATCTCACACACTGTTCCAACTCTGTTAATGCTTTAGTGAGCCTCTGTGTGCCACTCCTCACAGCTGAGAATGCAAACTGCTCTCAAATGGAGGTTGAGGATCTAATTGAGCGAGACAAGTGTTTGCAATATCTCAAGTGTCAACCATAGCATAATTTGGACGTTGCTAATTGCACATTTAGATACATTAGTTGGACAGTATAGACTCCTCATCATGATTGAGCTTACACTCTCTCACACGTATACACTCACACGACTGCAGAGAGACGAGCACTTGGCAGAAACCGTGTTTGGAGTTTAATATGTAATGATGGTCTGATGAAATGTGAAGATAACGATGCTTCTCTATGGATGTCAGCTATGAAGAAGCAGCTGGTTTTGTGTTAAGTTTCTCACTGTACTCAATAAAATGACTCCGTACCTTTGGGATAGATTAAGTCTGTGTGGACCAATGCCCACTTAACCATTTTCTGTTTACTAGCCTTAGAGGAAAAGTAAGACAGTTTGGAAATAATGCTAGCAGTAGCTTGTAAGCTTATCTTGGCATAAAAGCTGTATGCCAATTCAGGGGATACATCCTTCAGAGGCTGCATTGGAAGACCGATTGCATCACAACAACGTAATTCGACTTCATTTGTAAACACTCCTTCAGATGTTCCCGAGCAATGAAGGATCTAATGGGTGGATCCTTCTATAGCAAACCCTCCTAGGTTTCCTTGAGCTTGTGAGTAAATGACGGCGGCCAATGGCGAAACACAAACGTCAAATGCTAAATGTAAGTTTCAAAAGGGCAAAGGGCTTTAACATGTTTGGCCTTCATGGTCTATGCAGCCAACCGAAAAAGGTGGCCCCTGAATTGGGACACCGATAAACTCTGGCAGCAATTGGGACAGGTGGCTTGGTTATGTCCAAAGGTCATTTGTAATGAGATTTCTATAGTAATAATATTGTGTTTTACATTTGAAGAGAGCGATACTAGTTGCCCCACCTTTATTGTTTTTCTGCTAAGCTAAGCTAACTGGCTGTTGTCTCCAACTTCATATTTAGTGCACAGGAGTGGTATCGATCTTTGGTTCTAATTCTCTCCAAGAAAGCAATGACACATATTTCTTTTCATTGTATGTTTACACCAACCCAACTCTTCCAGGCTTCTTCTGTAATTAAATCAAGAATGTCTAAAGGGTCATCAAACAATGATTCATTTAAACCAGCTCAACTGTTGAGTCTTCTGCTATATTTGGAGTCAAACTCGTTCGCCCTCAATCCAAGTCTGTGAAGTGTCCTGGTTGCCTGATTGGGTGAGTCAGACTTCTTAGGCTAATAACTTCCATAAGGGCCTGCCGAGCCTGGCACATTGTGGTGATGAGGCGGCACATTTTGTGGTGAAACTGGCAAAGTCTGTGCAATGAAGAGGCAAGCTGGCGGATACCAGGGGGGTGGGTAACTGAAGCTTCTGGGCACTTCAATCACAACTTCAAAGCAAAGGTCGAACTCAGGGTTTGGGAGGCAGTGTTGGACTCTGGGGTTAGGGGGCAACAAACATCCATCTGTAATTGAGGTTTGTGAGGTTTGTGTTTTTCTGCAGGCCTCGCATATTCTCCTTACAATGTTTAATGTCAGTTCAGCATGTCTCAGCCAGTCCCAGCACCCAGTGCAGCTGGAGGAAGATTTAGCTTGAGACAGAGACCTCGCATAACATCGGAGAAAAAGCCCAGAAAGACAACATACAAATGGATACTGCCAGGCAAGAGACACTAAAGGGGCCTGTGTTCATTTCAAGGCCATGAGATTGAAGAAGAAAAAAAACTCAAAATGAGAACATGCTGTCTGTTCATGTGGGAATACCGTTTATTTCAAACCATTTAATCCCCACCCTCTGAGAAATGTTCTGCTGGAGAGCTGTGGGCCAAACTGGAGACAAGTCGTGTGGTCTGCGACCCTGGTCTGATTAAAAATGAATGAGTACAAACAAAGCCGAGGAAATGTTTTCCTCCATCCGTCTTACTATGTGTTTTTGTTGACAGGATGATTCTATGTTAATTTGTGTGTCTGTTGTCACATGGGAGTTGTGCAAACCAAATTAACAACATACTCTGCTAATCCCAGAGCGTGTGCATGTGTTTTTGTTTGTGACCTCGCACAAGTGCATATACATGCAAGTCCTGTGTGAGTTTGTGGTTACGAGCTACGCATAGGAACAGGCTCGACGAACTGTAGGATTACTCTTCAACAATCCAGTTGCTCTTTACCGCTCTGTAATTAGTGCATCGAATCCACACAGCTCCAATGTCTCCTGGCGGAATTTCAACACTGTGGGAGATTACAATCCCCCTGCGATGGCTCACAAGCCAGTCTCTGCCAGTTTGGTCTAGATAATGAAATGAGAGCAAATAAAAACCACCTAACTAGAATATCAAGTTATGCAATCCAGGAAAGCAAAACTTCTAAAATATAATTGAAATGAACGGACCATAACTTTCCTCTCCAAGTCAATATATAAAGAGACGGTGGGTCGTGAAAGAGTGAAAACAGCACAGCTGAAATGTTTATTTGCATCAGTCTGATACCAACACATGACTCTTGCCTCCCCACAAAGCTGCATGTGTGTGTAGAACACCATGCTTGTGCACATAAATATCTGTAAACAATAAAAGAACATGAATATACCAGATAGCAGACAAATGAGGCCTTGTGCAGTTTGTGTTTATTTGGTTTTCTTTCCAATGTTGTGGGCTATAGATCATTGCAGGACTGAATGGATCTGATGATGGAGGCGATTTGAAAAAGAACTAAAGATTAATTGACTGATGAAGTTGAAAATGGACAGAAAATGCCAGTGATGCTAACCACCTTTCCTCTGTCCTCTTCCCTTCCCTTCCCGTCTGCCGTAGGTGCTGCGTGGAGCTCAGCTGATAGCGGTGGCCTCCGCTGATGGAGGGGCCACAGCTGTAGAGGGCTCCTCTCTCCCGCCTGACATCCAAGTGCAGTATGTCCAACTGGCCCCTGTCACAGATCACACGGCTGCAGTACAGGTAACATACATACACACAAAATAAATACAATACAATGTGCTGGAGTACAATGTGCGGGGGTATGCAGCTGCAATTACTTTGATAGAAAGCATACTAATCTGTTTTTGACCAATCCACATTCAGCTTAATTCCTGGGAAACTGCTTTTTTTTTAGTGAGCCTGGTATTTGAAGTGGAGCAAATACTAATGAGCCTCATCAGCTGTTTCTGGAGGAGATGCCAGTCAGAGCCACACAATTACCTTTGCAGCTGATTCAAAATGTCGTCGTCCCAAACATTTTTATTAAACTTGGCAAAACTATACATCAGGTGTCTGCCTCTCTGCCAGTGGCGGCAGGAGAAACTAACATCTCAGCTCAGTGAGGGAATATTTCTTGATATGTTTCTTGAAGCTTATAGTTATCGCCCAAAGTGAAGAACACAGCTTTGTACTTTTGAAACGTATTTAATGAGCTGGATGTTGTGTTTTCAACATCTAGAAAATGTCATGCTCATCCAAGTGCTGAAACACGTTGACGGCGAGTCACCTCCTCAGCCAGCCCCTTGTTTTTCAACACTGCACAGCCGTCCAATTGGAACAATGGTTCATTGTGCTTGTGTTAAGCTCCCCCAAAACTGATTTAGATCTAAAATATGTCACAAATGAAAATTGCATGTTCTTTTTAGATGACAAAAACACTTTAAACAATGGCCGATAGCAATTTCATTTATATACAAAACCCACCATTTCTGTACGTACTTAAATTTTAGGACTCAATTAATTTTAATTTGTGTAATCATTCTTTTTTTTTTTTTTTTTCAAGAATGAAAGGGCTGACTATGAGCCAAAGAGTTTGCTGCTTCCCTTCTTTTTGTACTATAATTGTTTGAATAGCTTCATAATGAGGCTGAATATATCCTGAAATAATTCATTCTTAATTACGTTAATTCAAATAGAAATATGAGTGCAATTTGAGCAATTTAGCCAAACAACTTACAGGTACATTGAGTCTGTTTTTCTGCTGTTGTCATTTTTCAGGTTAAATAAAAAGCACTTATCTTTCAGTCATGACAGGTGGCTTGACAAACAGTAATTTAACACTGTAAAAGGAGACGAGTTGTAATTAGTAGATTTGCCTCAAATCCCTGGATCATTGAGTGTGTTGAGCAACAGCCACATGTGGAATCAGGATGGTGCACATGGCACAGCGTTCTTTGAAGTGGTCACTTAAACTCTGCAAGGAATATTTAAGAACAGCACTTTTCCATTGTTCTCTCCGCTTTGTTCTACTCCAACATGTCGAATATTATTTTCTCTTTGCAGCTTCTTTCCCTCAAGTCACATGCTAAAACAAAGTGCCTGGACCGGATGTGAGTCGGGTCTTTGTTGTGTTATTATAGTATAAACAAAGAGAACTTCAGAGGATGTAGTTCGGTGTTAAATACCAGTCATTTCCTGATATTATCTCCTCGCAGACGAGTGTAGTGTAATTGATTATATTCACCTCCCTGCAAAACATGCGGAGAGCAAATGTGCTGACCGGCCTCATCAGGCTTTGGCATTCCCCTGCAGAGACTTTGTCTTCTCAGTAAGAGTCATTGTCCGTGTGTTGTCCGTTTGTTGTCTGTAGTTGTCTTGGTAATTGGTTCCTTTCCCCGTTGAGAGTGAAGGTGGTTAAAGCTAACTATGTTAATTAAATGTTTTGGGTGTAGATCATACACAATACTGATAGACCCTGAAACACTATTTGTTTGTGCATTCATGAGCATGCACAGCTATTGCCACCCCATGCACTGTATTTTAATCTGTGCCCAATGTTTCTCGGTGCAGTAAGCAATCAAACTGTTTGTTTACTCTACTGATTTGTTAGAATTATTTTTTTTAAGTCAAATTTTTCCAGGGTTGGACTGTACACAGATCTGGACAAAAATCAACAAAGTTGACAGAGGTCTGATCAGTCATCAGCTTTCTGCTCAATGGACTCCGGGTTCATTGAGGGCACTGGGTTGTCGTCAGGGACAGAATGAAACCGCCTGTTAGCAATGTGGCGTCCAATGATCAAACAATATTTAAACGTCCTATTGAAGGTTTTCATCACACATGTTGATGAATCTTTTTTTCTCAGCATACCTTAAAGTAAGAGGCTGCATTGATCTATCCAGACAATAAACAAATAACATAACAGGCTATAGGGGTGCTCGGGGAGTATTTACTTCCACCGAGGTTAACACCCTCTCTCACCATTTAAAAGAAAGTGGAGAAAAATCTGGGGTCCGCCCGTTTATCTGGAGCCATCAAAACTTTAAAGGGTTCTTCCTTTGCTCCTGCCCCACCCCTCCAGAAGATTTCCTGGAAATCAGTGAGTAATTTTTTGCGTAATACTTTTAACAAACAAATAAACAAACGCAGATGAAAACAAACCTCCTCGGCCAAGGTGAATAATATGTTACAACGAAAGGAACTCATTAGATAAAGAACAGCGCAGACCAATTTGGACGCTTATTTAAAAGTGTAACTTTTCAGTTAAAATGCTTTGTAAAGAATTAGAGTCAAGTGGCCGCGGGGGAACAAACGTGCTCGGCCTGATTGGGTGGCTTATTGTCACAGTTGGGTCTTGACGATCCAGCGTGTAAGCATAGCCGACTTGCTGCTCAAAGTTCAGAACAAGGTCAGCGCTGTTCTTTTCCCCCCCCCGTTTCTCAAAAGTGTTAAATCGAGGGAATTTCTCACATCTGTTTCCAGGCACATGGAACCGTTCTTACAAGTTCTTGAAAAATTACTTAAGCTTTTGTATTTATTTATCTCTGCATCCCCCCTTTATGTAATAGTTTCCATTACACAAACGAGATGAGGTAGGGGAATATACACACTGATATTTCCACGGGGCATTTCTGCAAGATGGTTAAAATATGTGGCTGAATGTGGACTCAAAGTGATTTATCTCCATCTCAAGTCCAAAGTCGGGGCCAGAGATCTGAGAGCGGCAGGTTTAAAAAACAGGCCTTTGAAAAATCCCAGAGCAGCTCTGTGATAACACCATTCAAAGCAATGGGTCCATTATCTTTCAGTACTTTCAAACAGAGAGCAAGGCCCATGTTGTGACAGGTAAACATGTCGAAAAGCTCCTTGAAAAAAAAATCTGTGAATGAGCGCCTGCACCCCCAGTGTTTACAGTGTGGGCCTGTTGTTTCATGGTGTGTGCTGCCGTGGTGCAGCTGGGCTCCAGTCAGGGCTGTTGTCTAGTGACAACATGCTGGACTGGAGGGAGGATTAAATGCTGCAGGTGTGTTTGAGGGAACCTTTGGCGTGCGTTTCAGGAAGGAGTGAGTCACTCTTCATGGTCATCATCCAGGGCTGAGTCATGAACCTCTCATCCTTTAAGAGCTTTTTACCGGCACAATACCGAGCTCTGTCTGACACCGAGCTCAGACGCAGTCAACGGGCATTAACGTACAAAAAGCTCATCTCCTGTCAACTCTGCTACTTTTCTCATTCCTCTCACCGCCGTCCTCTTTTCATCTCCCTCCTTTATCTCCTCTCTGATCTCCTTCTCGTCATTCCTCTGTCTCCCACAATGACACCGAGCAAGGAGCCGTAGTAACTAGTAACTCCATCTGTTAGTTCACAGGAAATACATTTCCTTTTACGTTTCAGGTTTTTTATTTTCAAGGTTGCACCCAATTAGCTCAAGCAGGATGCCACATAATTAGTCGTTTTCTCATTGATTTCCCTCTCCTCTCTTTTTATGTGGCCCAGGCCGCTGAGCTGACTCCAGCCCTGTCGGCGGACATGGAGGTGAAGGAGGCCATCCAGGGGGCCATCAAGGGCGAGAGTGGCGAGGTGGTGGAGATCGTCAGCTCTGTTGCCACCTGAGATCCCAACGTCTGGGTCAACGCAGCCCAAAACTCCGCCCTGCAGCAAGGCCCGGCGAGGCCGAGTGGAAGATCGGGAGTCAACAAATCCATATAGTCTGAGGAGCAGTCAAGTTAGAAAAACTTTTATAAACACTGAAGGTCGCTGAGGAAACCGAGGGAAGATGCATCTTTTTCAGTTGTTTTTTTTTGGTCTCACCCTGCAATCTACTCACTTCTCTACCAACTCGATGTCATAGTGTGACAATGTTCACTGAGAACTCGAAGAGAACACGCTGCTCCAAAAATCCACCGTGCTCTTTCTAGTGTTTTCATCACCAGACAAACGAGGCCAACGCAGCATACACAGTGGGATTACTGTCGATCCAGGGAGGATGCTGCAGTATGCAAACCATCGACCTGCCACTTCATCAGCACACACTTGTTTACAGCTAATTTGTCTGATTCCCGACTCAAGCAACCAGTACTGTGCTTTTTTCCTTTTCGTCGTCACAGTGGGCTGCAGTGGAAAGCAGATTCAGCTGAGGACAGCTACTCTTAGTTGTGTTTCACTGGGTTTCCTGTCACTCTCCATGCATTAGCCCACACTGCGTCTCCCAGCTGTGAGCGTTTCCTTCCTTTACTTTGTTCAGCTTGTTTTCATATTACTGTAGCCCCACAGCTTTCTTTGATTTATCTAATCATGATGTGCCGTAATTCTCTGGGAGCTTTAATTTCAGAGGTAGAACACCATGACATGGAAGAGATGGTGCCAGTGGTAGACAGTACAAGTCACTTGTAGAATACCAAGAAATCCTTGAAGTTGTTTATTTCCCCCAGTCTCTGTGAAAGATACATTCAAGTGAATAAAACATGTTTGTGGTTGCCATAAAAGTGCCTTTTATTTTGGTTTCTTCCTCTATTTTCTCTTTCTTTCAATCGGCCCTGGTCATCAAAGTGTCTTCAAAGTTTTCCGAGACATGACTTTGCTTTCATCTGCCACAAATAAACAATTGAGGAAAGCATGATATAATACTTTGGTTTTGAGGTCTAGTTTCATGTTGAGCTATTAAATATGTATCATGTTAACTTCAACAACCATAAGATTGGGCTACTGTACTGTCAGCGATCTTCACAAAATAGACAGCAATAATAAGCTTAAAGATTTTTGCCATAAGACTGATATTAATATGTCGTCCACAGTCTAACGGTTTCTGAGCTGAAATCACTTTTAATCTCCACACTGTGTCCGTTGTGTGGTTATTTTTATCTGACAGCAGAAACAGAGAATGTATTGTCGGGTTGTGCTGGAGCGATGCTCCTCTAATGATGAATAATATTTTTTGCAGCCATCGAGAGAAGAGATAAGCGAGACACTCGGAGGCTCTGTACTGGTTTGGGGAAGTTTCCCATGCTCACTGTGATGTAATGGTGTATTTTGGAGTTGTGGAAAGAACCAGGCAACACAATGAACTTGATAAAACAACATCCACGGTCTTGGCTGCCTCCCCTTGTTTCCCTTCAGTCTGATGTTGCTGTCTCTGACCCCACTTTAAACTGCCTTGTCCATTCCCCTCTCTGCCTCTCCGACGTTTTCCTCTCTTACTCTGTTTTTCTCTCTCCCCTTTGGAGGCCGTGTTAAAGTCCATTTACTCCCCTTTAGAATTCTTTAAGCCGGGCTAAGATTACATGGGATAGACAAGTGGGTCCTTCGCTTTGAAATAATCTTGATGTATCCAAGTTCAAATGTTGGCTTGGACGACTGTCTTCGACCCCCCCCCTCTTGCCCCAAGTGACTGCTCCATTAAACCTTGGACTTGAAAGGAAACAGACATTACCTGTCTTTTTGCTCTTCACTTTTTACAACCCTGGGCTCAATCCAGGGGCTGGAGTGGTTACCATTGCGACAGACTGCCTCTGAGATAACCTGCTGAAAACAGAAATGAATGATAGCTGGAGCAATGAGATAGTTTGGAAGCAGAATGCATGTTCGGGCAGAGGGAGTGGAGTGATGGACAGGCGCTGTATCTGTGGCTGCCTCTCTCAGCGGCTCAGCGTTCTCCTGCAGCTCCATTGGCATCTGCTTCAACGTGCAAGTACCAACCTCAGATACATGTTCGACTCGGGTCTCTGGTTACAGACACCAACCCCCCCGCTCAAACTTTTAACAAGATTGGAGGAGTTATCTTAGGACATGTAAAGATGAATTTAATTATTAGTTTAAGCAGAACTATCCAAATAAAATGTTCATCCAGGATGATAAATCAGTAACTGTTCATATTTGGGAGACACATACCACCACAGCTTGTGTGCAGATTACAGCAGAGCTGTACGGTCACAGTTTACAGAATATACTTTTTTGGCTGAACATTCCCAAGGAACACAAGCAAAGCACGCAAACTTTGCCTTATGACATATGACTTGGTTTCCTGTTACATGTGAGCACAGAATGTTCAGCTTGATACACATATGGGGATTCTATAAGTGCTGCTGTTTTTAGCAGCAACACGTACAGACAGCATGTCTTGGACCTTATAGCAACTGTTACGTGCATCATAAAACAGCATGGACTGCTGAATGTCACTTTTTGGGATGTTGAAGTCAGTAGATTAAGTGTTGCCTGGGTCAAGATAATGAGCTGCTCAAAAGCTTTGTTTTAATCATTGGCTTTTTGGTGTGTTGAACTGTTGAACTCTTTCCTACGATTAAAGGGAATTCGGTGTACTTTTTTGATGCATAAAAAAAATAGATCTGCCTTCTACATCTGTGTATGATTTTTCTGTTTGTCAGTACAGGACAGTAAAATAAATCTAGATATGATATGAACAAAACTGTTATCAAGATGGACATATATATATATAAGTATATATATATAGTTGATAATTGTTCTTGCTCACTACACTGGTTATCACAAATTGTTGCACTTACCTTTAATTCACTTAGTTTAAAACTAAAATATAATGTTGGTTAAATGTTATACAATTGCTTAATTCAAATTAAATGCTTTGTTATACTTTTGCAATTTGCACAATTAGCCCTATTTTAGAAGTGTATTTTCCATGTTATATAAATATATATGCATACATGATTTTATTATTAACAATATATTATTAATAATAATAATTATAATGTGGATCTATTCATATCTATTAAACAATGTGGTCCGAACAACGCTGAAAGACACTTAAACAGAGGAAGCAAATAAAAGCATATAATGAAAATCATAATCCCACATTAAGATATCAAATACACTTCATAATTGCAGCTTGTAAGTTTCCCTGTTCATTGGTTGGCTGTTTGCTTCATTAACCAATCACCGGCGGGCACAGCAGTTGCATGCTGGTGTTGACATGATGTGGAAACAGCCGTGGTCGGGTCGGGTCGGGTCGGGTCGGCGGTGGATGTAAAGAAGCTCAGTCTCATTTTATAGAGTTGATGTTTGCGGGAACCTCAGAGATACAGATGGGAATCCTCATGAAAAGCAGCAGCATGTGAGAGTGGAGGATGCAGGAGGAGGAGGAGGAGGTTCTTCGTCACTTCAGGGACCAGATGTTAGAGAGAGAGAGAGAGAGAGGAGGAGGAGGAGTAGGTTCTCCCTCATCCACTCACACTGGTTTTTAAATGCTTCCTGATCCACAAGTTTGTCCAAAAAACAAACTGTTCACAGATATCGGACCTTCAGATGAATTCTACTAATTTTTTACACCGAAGGTAAGTTTATTTTTCACGTGTTTTGTTATTATTATTATTGCACGTCGCTTGTTGATCAGCTGAGACGCACGTGACGTGATGACGTGAGGGCGTAACGAGACGCTGTGTGGTGCTCCCCTGCTGCTCTCTCCATATGCTTATATCATGTGTTCATGTTAAATCATAGCTGGTCAAACCCAGTCAGTCAACATGTAGCTCACCGTGGCTCACATGTAAACAATGGTCTGTATCATTAGTATGAAGCAGGTGCATGTCAGGGATATGAGAATATATTAAAACTTAAATACAAAGTTACTTTTCGATATGAATGACCCGTATCATCATTCATATGGTGACTTTAAATAGAAAAGCGAAACCATCAAAATGATATCTCCGCTTTGTTATATTTCATCTCAACGCTTCTCACTCTTTTTGTATTTTGATTCATCTTTATGATTTAACTCCATACCTGCCTTTGGTGTTTCCTCATTTCAAATTGATGAGATCTACGATTGTGTTTCCTCAATTCCTGTGAATCTCTAACTATGTATGTTGATGGAGGGGGGGGAATTGGGGTATTGTTTTTATTACTTACTTTTCTTTTATTCGGTTGGATCGTTTGAATGAAAAGTGCTAAACAAATCAATTCTGATTGATTAATTAATTAATTAACCCTACATTTTGGCAATGGTAATAATTACTATACTAATACTACTCAAACATGACGTGAATCATTTGAATAAGGATGTTATCATTGTTTGTTGTGTATATGTCTGAGTTGGTGGGTTGGACGTCTCAGATGACGAGGAGGACATGTCTCTCATCAAATCTGACCCTCAGGTATCAAGTGTCTGTTCCAGAGATGGGTATTCTGCGAGCTCCGTGGTTTGTTTGAGCAAGCGGCTGTTACATATTTTATTAGACATCCAATACCATTATGAGCAAATTTCATTACAAGATATTGAGAGTTTCCTGTAAGCCGCTGGGAATTTAATAAGATCAACACTGAGAATGTCAACGTTAAAAGGATTTCACAGAGAACACATATTATATGATTTATCGTAAACTGTATTTGTAGGAAGTACTCTGACCTGACCATCAATACCTGCAACGCAGAGCTAGACTCTGTGCCTTTGTTATTTTTCTCTCCACATGATCGGATGCTCTCTCGTAGTGGCAGATAACAACTGGCAGAAATACCGAGCTCAGTAATGTCTGTGTAAATATGCATGATCAGAGTAAAGAATAACTTTGGGAGACTTGTGTTTCTTCTACAATACAGGTCAGGGACGGAAGTGCCTGCGTCTCGCTGTGTATTTTTGTTCACAGTTTGTACGTTCTCACTCAACTGAATGCTCCTTTGTTTTCTGAGACATTAGGGACTATGAGAGGTCGTCCATTTTGGACAGCGGCCGACTCTGATTCCATGGGAGAACGGCTGCTTATTTGTTAACGCCATTAAAGCTTGTGATGAAAGGAATCTGCAATTTGCTTTTCGTTGGGCAGACATCTAAATGCTCTGAGAGAGGCTGTGTTTGATTTAGCTCCTCTTATCTACGTTATGGTTATGAAAATGATTATGCCAAATGTGCCATTGGATACAGGGCTTTGTCTGGGGATATAAATGATTGATATCTCAAAGCATGTTTTCTTCTGGTCCAGCTGGACCAGGAGGTCAGCCCAGGAAAACAGGGACCCGGAGGTCCGTGGAGCTGTTGAACACCAGTGCCTGACACTGCATCGCACCATCTCTGGCCATGTTCACACATTAAACCATCCAAATTCTCAGAGTGCATGTGGCTGGCACTCCCATCAATTTACACAGTTTGTGTGTGTCTGCAGGGGAGTACGATGTCTTTTATTCTGCATTTGAAGTGTTTATGATCCTTCGTAAACTGAGCTACTCTCCTTCTATTGGCGTGGTAGCATGAAGCAGAAAGTGTTATTGTCTGATTCAGGGGTTGTGCCTTATACAAAAAGCACTGGCTCACCTAATCCCAGTTTGCACGAGACAGCTTGCCATTAAACGCACTAGAGTACAGGAGACAGTCAAGCCTTGTTTAGGCTTCAAACATGTCTCTTGCTCCACAGGCTGCATGGACATAATGAGTTTTGACCTTTCATGAAAATCAAGAAAGATAGAGACAGCAGGATGGAACTGACGCAGCGACTACGATTCAGGTAAAGTATTTCTGATCTTGCAGTGAGCTGGGGAGTGAACAAGAGGAATGCGTGAAAAGATAGACTAATATCAATGTTGAATGTATAGAAGAATAACAAAAGAGAGAGAGAGCAAAAAGTGATAAAACTATATGATTCTGTGTGTCTGTTATTATCTGCCCTTCGTAAGGACTTTGGGAGTGTATATCCTGTTTTACTTTGAAGTTATTTACATTTCTCTATTTGCCCGCCTTTGTGATAGTCTGATGTGTTTCACTTGTGTCCAGTTAACCCCGCCTTCCTTTTGTTTGTCACTCCACTCTCATCCCTCTGTTTCCTGCTTTTTCGCAGCTCTCTCCCCTGTTCCTTACTTTTTGAGTCTGGCTGCCTTCCTGCCAAAACGTGACTGGAGCCTCGTAAGCCTAATATTCTGATTGAATTATCTTCGGTCGGAGATGCAAACAGACAAGTTAATCGGTGTTGACATTGTAAGATTGATTAATAATATTTTCTTATATTTTGGCCTCCATGCAACAGAATGTGGCATAATAGATTCATTCATCAATAGTCTAGACTCTAGTTTAATGGTCTGTTAAATCTGCTAAATGAGCCACTTTTAAGACACAAATTCCCAAGCGATGATAAATAGAGGTGCTTAATCAATCGTTTTGGGATAGTTTGCAGTAAATGGGATTAAACAAGTCTAAGTATTGTAACACTTCACAGTGTAGTGGCCTATAGTCAGAACAATATCACTCTCAAATTCCAAACAAAGCCGTTATGAGCACAACAATATCATCCAACACGATCAAGTAAATTCAATATGTACAAACGGTGTTTATCAGGCAAAATGTAAATAGATTTGAAGTCAAAAGCCCTTTCTAAAATACCACTCAACCAAACATCAGCAGGCAATCTGTCTGGCCAATTCTTCAGGCCACATATTTCCTACTGTTGTGTATAGCGTGCTGAACCACTTGGCTGCAGCACAGAAATGTAACTGGATGAGATGTTGACGTAAAAGAGATGCTTATCAACTTCACATCGTCTTTGAATGCCCCAAAAGGCACCACCTATCGGGTTTGTTTGCACTTTTTAACAATATGGAGTATAAATTGTAATTGGAGCTTGACGTCAATGACAGTAAAAAGAGTGAGAGTTTGCATTGGAGAGTAAAGAGGAGAGATGGGAGGCAGAGTGGGAGTGACAGATGAAGATAAGTTGGTTAAGTCTCACAAGAGCAGGTCTGGTTCTATTTTTCATTGTTTCTTTCTGGACACAAGGATTAGACCTCTCACAGCAGCAGATGGACACGTGTAATACTGTAAGTACTGGCATTTTTGATGCAGAGTGATCAAGTGTCCTGGGTTTGAGTTTTGCATGACGGATTGTTTGAGGCCTTGAGGCCGAATCTGTCTCCCTCTTGAATCTGCTAGAATATTTTCTGGCTCATGTAATGTGACACAGAGGAAGTAAACTGCTAAAAATAGCAGCGTCTTGACCACAGAAACAGGTCAAACAGATCGGGTCTTAAGTGAATAGCCACAGAATATTTTGTTAGAAAACCGTGAGGACTATCAACTCTCACTTAAACGTTCACACACCTGGGCTTTTCTTGCTGTTGAATGCCAAAATGTCTGCTGTGGAAGAGCTCGGTATTATATCATGTCATTCTCTTCACTTTGTTCGTGAAGGGATGGTAACTTGTTGAAGATGTTTTTCATGGTGGCCATGACAACCACACAACCTGCATGCTTTAAACATGCTTTAAACGCTAAACTGATAATATTAGCTAATACTATATACACTGACCATGATATTAGTGAAACACTGCAACTTAACGATCATATCTAAACATGCTAGACACGCTAAAGTGAAGTAATGGTTGAATGCAATATAAGCTAAGCTATTATATCAGAGAAATAACATATGCTAAACGGTCATATTAGCTAAGCATGATTCACTGAACTAAAGTTATTAGCTATACGCAATATAATCTAAGCTATGATATTGTGAAACACCATATGCTAAACGATCATATTAGCCAAGCATGTTATATGTGGTAAACTAAAGATATGAGCTTAACATGATTCATTAACTGTGTCACATTACAAACATTCTGCAGTGCATATCTCTGGCATGGGAGTTAAAACTACAAACTCCTATTTCACATAGTTGAGTGGCAGTAATAACCTGCTGTGTGAAAAGCTTGAAAAGAAGAATCTGCCGTCAGTGGATGATGTACAATATGGTCAGCGCCATGCTCGAAAAAAGCTGTTATTATCTGTGTTTGTGTAATTATCTTTTATTGTGTGGTGGCATCGTTGCTCTCTTTGTGGCTCTTGGAAGAGGAAATAGATATTGAAAGCATGTCCTGAAGGTCTATGTCAGGAATAACCTGTATAAGGTATGTTCTTGGTAAAACTCTGGTGCTGGGGCCTACCGTTAACAGAAATCATTTCACAGTCAACGACCGTAATATGTCTTTACTCTCAGAAGAAGAAAGATTTGGTGGGCAGAGCTGTGGTTACTTTCATTGCTTATGCTAAGTACTATGTTTTTCTTCTTCCATCTATTTATCATTTCTGCACGCCCCAAGCGACTTTCCTGGGAAAGACCTACAGCACTTAACATAGGTTGTTTAATTATCAATAGCTTTCAAGAACCAGGTAAAGGTTACACTGAATATACTGTAGATTAATATCCATTTGGTTGTGTCAGGCAAAATGTAGATTTCTGACGCAGTTCAAGTCGGTGGCCTTGTTTTTTTCCTAATGATCCAGAATGTGTCTGGCAGTCATGTGAGAGCAGAAAACTAGAAGCAGAACCTCCTAAATCTCTCCCAGTGAAATAAACCACATGCATTACTTTAGCTGAAAAAAACAAAAACAAACAAGAAACACAGCGAGGAGGATGTGATATAAACCTCCCAGCTCAGGCTGTGTTATGGCTTCACTGTTGGTGTTCGGGTTCAATCAGGGTCTGGTGCTGTAGGTTACACAGCGGGTCAAGATGGCGCCATGGTTGTAATGCAAGTGACAAAAGAAGTGTAAAGAAGGAGAGCGGAGAGAGGACTAGACATGCGGCTCTGTTGCCTCCAACTCTGACGATGATTCTCGCAATCAGTGCTGAACAAGAACCGTTTCATGGAAAGGATGGGCCCTGCCTGCGCTACTCAGCTCAGCCGTCCTCAGCCCAGGGAAAAGAGGTGAACGTGGCTGTACCCAGCTGTGTCTTGGCCAAGTGATAGTTTAGTGCAATTAGAGAGCGAGAGACGAGAGCAGGAAACACCCAAAGGCTGTGTTGTCGCTGCTGAGTAACGTGATGAAGTGAGTGTGGCTGGCAGCGGCCCTCACAAGGCCCAGGGAGAAATCAGATGTAAACCTGAAGGATTAGCAAAATTTCATAACTTGCGATGAGTTGACTCAACAAACACAACATTCACAAAGGTCATCCGGTTTGTTGTTGGACCAAAAGCTAGAGTAGCATCAGCGAGATAGTGTGAGGTCCCATTGGAACAGTGAGCAGAGTCCATGATGGATGGCAAATGTCTGCGAGAGATGAAGAGTGAAAACTACTGAACAGGCTCTCACTGTCTCTAAGGCACAGAAACATTGCTAGTTTATGATGCAGAGAGTTACCTGAAGACATATTGACAAAAACATGACATTGGATTCCTGAGAATGTGTGTATGTGCCCTCTGTGTGTGTGTTGGAGGTATGGACTGTCTATATCACTCTTCTGCATCATTTGACCTAATCTATTTGTGTTATGAAAGTATTGTTTTTTAACTTTACGTAGCAGCACTTGAATAGAAGTATTGACCTAGTTAGCCCTACTTTTAGGGTATAGATTTATAAACAGAAATGGAAGTTGGATGTGCCCTATAGTTGTTAGTGCTGCAATGGTAAGATAATTAAGATATATTGATATTGTCTAGTACTGACCATGATCCAAAGTATGGTCCGTCGTACAGTGTTGTTAGTGCATTGGTCCAGGCCCATGTGAGCTCTCACAAGTCGGACTGCCATGTTGTTGCATTTTTTTTCACCCTGCAATTGCTTATTGATTTACACAATTTACACAACATCAGGGCCTGTTTCCACCAAACTTAAAAAATAACGACCAAGAAAAATGGACCACTGAAGGACTACTTGTATTTTCACAGGTGTAGATATAGTCAGGGTCCTCAAGAAGCTGGTACTGAGTGCATACTGTTACATGTTGGCTACATTATTACCTCTTTAATACAAGTTAGTTATTTATCTCATTCACAGACATCCCTGTGCACTTTGTCCCTGTTAAACTGGAAAGCCCATTAATTGGGCATTATTACTGGAAGTTCTGTGCAGGGGAGTGTAAAGGCACTCACACCCCCCGAACACCGACCTTTTATATCCAGATGGTGAACTCAGCTGCATGCAAGCAATTGTGACAGGTGCACAGCTGTAATCAATCACTTTGTGCCCTATTGGTGTCTATTGAGGCATCAGTGGAAGTGTCAGCCCTCGCCTGTAGCCCTCCATGTTAGAATACCTCCCTTGATAAAGACCCGCGAGTCTACCTGTGTGAGTTTACAGAGAAAGGCACCGGCAAAGCAAATGATCTTATTTGCTCTTAACACTTAAAACTGTAGCTCCCCCTCAATTCCTGTTGTCTCTTGTAAATGCCAACAGTATTGCTGCCAAAAGGCAAGAAGTCTGGTTAACCTCCAGCTATTGCAACATTCCTAACCCACATGTGCCTCTACCTCTGTTGGGTCTTGGAACTGTCTCACTGAAACTTTCGTCAGACCCCTTCTCCCATTCTTCCTGTCTGTCCAGTTGAGGAGTTTGGACCGATCTCCAACAAATGGAAATTCACTCATGATTTGCTTCACCTCAAAAACACCTCTTTGAGTACAAAACTGTTATTTGACTACTGCAGTAAAAGATTCTGTGGTTGTCATTCATGTCTGCCCGAACAAGTGGGGTTAATGTGCTAGACACACTGCTGTCTACCATTCCTGAGCACAACTGGCCAGTATTCATCCTTGATATGAACATCAGCCTTCCTGTCCCTGAGTGTTTGCAGACCTCAACTCACACAGCCAGTAAAAAATGTGACTAATTATAATCCAAAAAATTCTGCCACAAACTGTCTAATGATCACACCACTCTTCCTCTCTGACCACAAAATCTTTCAATTCAACGTATGCTGCCAGAATTGCCCAACATTCTTCCAGCTCAGGTTTTGTTTGGTAACTTTGCCAATCCTAACCTGTCTCCCACCCGCTCCTCCTCAGTGGTTACCAGCATACTACCTCCTCAAATTTTCCTGACAAGGGGTCACTAGAGGTAACAGATGCCACAGAGCATCTGTATACTACACTGATAGATGTTCTAGATAGTCTCTATTGACTAACACTAACCTCCCTCACTCATAGCGTACTGATACCATTTGAAATTTGCATACTGATCTCTAAGATTGTGAGACTACATGGCATAAAGCAAACAACCTCTCCCATTTATAGGGTTATCATTATTTTTCAGCTTACAAACCTTTCTCAGTCCTCCCAACACTACAGCTGATATCTTGGCCTCCTTTTTTTTACTGAAATGTTGGCAGCCATCAGTAGCGAATTCTGTGAACCACTCAGAGACAACCGATCTCCCCCACTTAAGGGCACATCACCCTCCACAGTCGACCCTATCCCAAAGGGCAGTAAGCCAAACAGATATGCTGCTCTGCTCTCATGAACATCTCTGCCTCCTCTGGTCCATAGGGTACCTCCCACCTGCTTCACTCAGCCTCTAGCTGAGTGTAAGACCACAAAATGTGCAAAATGTAGCAGTCCCACTCAACACACTTGCATAAGTGTTGGACTCCGTTCCCACCAACCTCTTTGAAGGCATGTATCCCACCGTTGTCCCAACAAACAAAGCGATAAGTGCTTCACTAGCTTCAGTACAATTTCCAACCACATTCAAACAGGCAGCCTTTGATACAGTAAACCACTGCATCCTGCTCCGTGTACACTCTTTTATGGGCATGTCGTTCTGAATCAAATCTCACCGGTTGGTTCCTCAACGTCTCATGGAACTCACAAATAACCTTATCCCGTCACCTCCCAACAGGTGTGCCACAAGGCTTGGTGCTGGGGCCTCTTTTCTTTGCACTATATACCACCTCATCGAATCGGTCCATCCCACCAGTGTCCCCATGTGGCTGGATCTTGAAATGTCTCTCAGACATATTCACATGGAAGAAGGAATGTCGCCTTTAACTAAACCTCTCCAAGACTGAGGTGTTAGTTATACCGTATAATCAGTCTCTCCACCACAATATCAACATCAAAATTGCCTCTTCATAACTTACTCAAACTCAGGTCGTGAGAAACTTGGGTGTCAGTTTGATGGCCAGCTTTGCTTACTGCCCTCCTGCGTCTGTTTCAGGGTTGTGATGCTTTGTCCGATACAACTTAATAAAACCAGGCCTTACCTGACTGAGTATGCCACCCAACTCCTGGTAGAGGGTCATGGTGTCCGCTCACTGCCTGGAATCAAAGTTGCTTTGGACTCGAAAGGCATTGATGCACGTATGGGAAGGAAAAGTGTACAGCAGTTTGGAAAGTCATTCATATAATCTGCTGTTTTTCTCCCCTGGAATGATTTACCCTCTGATTGTAATTGCTGATACACTTCAGCTGTGCATTCTGAAGTTAACAAGTTCCCCACCTCTCAGAGGTTAGCTCTCTGGGAATTATGGGAGCTAAAGAGAGTATGTCCAACATTTCATCACTCTTGTATAGTTTTTTTAGAAGAAAATAGCTTTAAAGCTGTGTTTTATTTTGCCAGAAGGATTTGGTCGTGCTTATCAAAATGGACAATCAAAACTCTGATCAAATGTGTGTGATGCACATCCAAATTGTTATTGATACTGTGAGCTTATAAATTCCTGATTTTCATTTAGATTTTATGGTCTATTATTTTAAGTAGAGAAGTTGTTTGGAAGGAAATGCAAAGCACAACCTTTCTCAGTATTTCTTTCTTGGCAGCTTACACAGAAAATAGTTTTCTAAAGAGAATTACCGGGACTGACATACAGTAGATATCAGGTCGGTCATAGAGTCTGGTCATTGCTGCCAAATGATGTATTGAGGTTTAGATAACGTTCAGGGATTTAACTATTTCTGCATAAAACGGTTTGAAGTTACATGTTCAAACCGCCCCCCCCCCCCAACAGACTTTTGCCTTCAATCCTTATTTATAATAACTTGATAAATATTTGGTGCAGTGGTCTACTAATAATGGAAAAAGAATAAGGAGAGAGTCTGCCTCTAAAAGGAAGGTTCTAGCCACTGTCGCCCAAGTGCTTGCTCATGGTGGGAATTGTTGGGTCTGTGTAAATAATATGATGATTAGTTCAGCCTAGATCCACTCAATAGGAAAAGTGCCGTGAGTTAACTTCTGTTATGATTTTGTGCCATTTAAATTAAACTCACTTGACTAGTTTTGGAAAAAGTTTTAAAATAGAAGCACTCCCATCCATGTATTATGATAAGATATGTGAACCCAGTCATTACTGACCAGGGCCTTTACTTTGAGACACACACCCAGACCTATGAAGTCACTGCATGTGTTGAGTGAATGTATTTTGATTAGACATTAGATCTCAGTTATTACTGATCCCTCTCTGTGTTAGTTCTATATACCATTTCATCTCTCTCTGCTGTGATTGCTTCCACATGTCAGGCCCCAAGCCTCACAGGCCCACACAGGTCTGCAGTATCTGTGAGTTTGGGGGTTCAGGAGCCCCTGTAATGGGCTTAGACAATCATAGAGTCCCCCTGGATGCAGCAGCAGAATGTATTTGGAAGCTTGCTGATGAAGAGGTGGGTGGTTGGATAATGTGAGAGCTGTTATGGGAGCAGTGGGAGAGGGGCATGCAGGGCAAATTTGAGGAAAGAGGGGGATTTAGGAAGACACTGCTTGATGCTGATGAAATAAATTTGGGTCATGGGGACGCCACATGTGCATGTAAACAAACATCTACACACACTGAAGGTATTGTAGGTATGTATGTTTCCAGTTAGCAGTGCCTATATTTGTGTTTAGCGTCTGGGAAAAGTGGATTAACAGTGATTAGTAGGTGCTTACCATGATGTTGTTTGAGTGAATTCAGCAAAGCCCTTTACATGATGGTTTTTAAAGACAGGATATGTTTCCTAATAAGCACAAAGGAGCTTTGGTTGTCAGTTCTACCCCAGGTGGAGCGTACATCTGCCCAAATGATCTGTGTGGGGAAAAGCACGGGAGGAGAAATGGGGAAAACAGCTGTGGGCGTTCATGAACACACAAAAACAGTCACAGCACAATTTTCCACAGAGAACGGCCTGCAGAATGATCAACAGCTTGGCAATTTCTCCGGCTCATCTTTCTGGCGAGCTCTCCTGATGATGGGGGGATGCCAGCGACATCAGTGGTGAAAGAGACCCCAAACTTTATTGGAGGAGAGGAAGAGGGGGATACATTTAAATCACCATATTTAATTTGTGGCATCTTTTTGGACAGGAGGACTATTGTTTTTTCCAATAAAAATATTGCTGACTGATTCGAGTAAGGCCCCTGAGCCAGTTGAGCATTTTGTTTTTGTTTGACAGTTCTCAACCTGTGTATAGTCGTTTGTCAAATGACAGAGTTGCTTCTCTTTGACACTTCTGTGTTACATACCCAAACCATAATCCCGAGTCAATGCTTTTGTTTCTTGAATTTTTTCTTTTATAATTCAGAACATTTGGTGGCAATGCTTTTTTTGTTTTGCCTGTTACTGTTTTGCAAGGTTATATGGTTAATATTGTGAATTATCATAATTTTTTTTATCTTCTGAAGAAATGATAAACTTTCCGTGAACAGCTCCGTTCTCAGATAACAATGCTGAGCAATCCAGCCAGCTGAGACAAGTGAGTGAACACAGTCATACAAACTGACAGAAAGTGGTTAGAGATATTCAGTTGGAAACAAAAAACCCATACCATTGTCTGTGATTTCATGGTAACCTGAGAAAGATGTTCGCAATGATTTGATAAGAACAAAGTGTTACACAGGATTTTGGCAGAGGTGCCTTGGCTCCAGTTTCACTAGTTTGCACTGGCACAATGAAAGAAATCAGCAGAGCATCCTCATGCTCAGCCAGTGTTGCAGCTGAACCCATTCCTCTCTCTGCTCTGCTCTCTCTGAGATGCAGCCCTATGTTTGATGAGGAAAAGCTAGTGTGCAGTTCATGGATCCTGAGAAAGGAGGCCTGCGGGACTTTGGGAATAATAGCTCTCCGATATGACACACCGAGTACAGCCAATCCTCCTTAATTTGAACCACGTGCACGAAACAAGATGATGCGTTTTCGGATTAGTCGATTGTAGAACAACAGTTGTTCTGCTGCATGTGCAGTTGACAGTGTGGCTCGAGGGTCCGACTGAAAAGACAGAGCCTGTTTGTTTCAGTGCACAAACACGGACAATCGGATTAAGATTACACATGATTGTTTGCACAAAACACACTTTGTTTTCGAGGCAATAAACCATTCAACGGTGACTCTCTCCATTCACCACACACTCAATATTGAGGGAAACTCATTATCATCCGTACAGTTTTCTTAAGGTCACGGAACTGCCAAAAAGCTGCAAAAAGCACTTATTTTCGCCGTTTCCTCTCCACCTGTTAGTGATCTGTTTTTATGTGTCTTGCGTGCCTTTCCGGCTGTAACGGGTTTTCGCTATTGGCAGGAGGAGGCATGCTTAACCCAAACCCTGTCTTTGCCACCATTCTCCATATATTTGTCCTCTTTTAGACCTAGATGCATGCTGTGGCTTTTCCTGTGAACATATTGCATAGCTTGTATAAGTGTCTCCACTACTGTTCGGTAATTGCCCACAATGTCTTCCATATGTGCTTGTTGTATTCCACTTATGTAGCTTCCTCAGGATTATCGAAGGTCGAGAAGTCCACGAGCACCATGTTGACTCTGTAGTGTTCTTTCTTTGCACCAATATTTCACAGAAGGGGATCCCGCTCTTAGAAGACTAATCAGCACATATCAATAAAGTGCAAGCAGATGATATTCATAAGGAAGAAGTGATGGGTCTGTGCTGCCTTCACTTACCAGTGCCATACTTAACTTTTCAACCTTGAACAATCGTTATAGTCAATCAACCAAATAAAGAAACCCATTCATGCTCATGTTGCATGTTAAGCTTCACTGACAAACCAGTGTGATATCCAGTGTGATGAAGTCCTCTCGGGAAAAAAAAACGGTTCACAAATTAAAGTTCCACAAGCCACAGCACTGAGATTCAAATTCACCATCGAATGTCCATGTTTTTTATTTCATTCTCCTCAGGTTTATGGTTCTTCTGTCAAAATCGAGTCAACATAAATCCTATTGTCACTCTCCAGCTGGGCTGAGATCAGATGGAATTAAGATGGGGTGCCTCACAGTTCTGTAAAATGAGTCATTGTCAGCATTTCCACTAATACATCACTCCACGCCGGAGGCTAGGAGGAGAGCGTACTTTTGATACTTTCTCAGCCCGAATCAAAGAACCTTGCATGCTCCCACAAGCAACTGACTTTCCTTTCCCACCTGACTTCAAGCATGTCGTAGTGGTTTGTATTTTTACATGGCACAATTCAAAAGCTTTACTGGATGTGTCAATGTCTTCAATCCGTGAATAAATAAAACCTGTGATTGGAGACCTTGAAGAAAACCTCCCCCTATTGATATCACGGGCACAGATTCAGTGTAAACATTGAGAGGCATCGCTTCAATCCTCTGTGTTTTCATTGGCTCACTTGCACTTTGAGGAGCGCTGCCAATCGTTTTTTTTCGCACAATTAGAAAATGTCTATCTTCTGCTTTTATACTAATGTAGAACATGGAAATAATTTATTTAATTAGCAGTCGCTGTGTTTCCAGCACACATTAAACTTTTGTCTTTCACTCAACATTGATCCCAGTGTTTGGCTTCTGGTTCTTACTCTGGAGAGCCTGAGCTATTTTCTTGTCATTTTCCTGATTGATTGATAAGCATTGATTTTGTATTCTTGCATTGTTCATCGTTCCAGAGATATTCGGGGATTAGTGAAACCATTGAAGTGTGTCCAAGAAGCTGTTGCACTGAAGCAGAGGGAAGGGATGTTGGGATTTGACGTCTTTGGAATTCCCTAAATGGTTATTCATTTATTTGCAAGGTGTCATCAATTTGTGAGGTTGTCTTTCATCCAGATGCATGTGTGTCCTTCATTCCTGGTTCCATTCATTCAGAGCTCCACCGTCTTTTTTTCTACATATCAACCTCAGTGAGTGCCTAAGTGATCTATACCTTATTTCACTGACCTGAGTGTAACAAATGACTGTTTCTCTCTGATAGGAGCCTGTGACCAAGCAGCAGAGATCAGCTGCTGACAGAGGTACTGTTCAAACAGACACTGAAACAGTAAGAACTGCATTATTTAAGCATGCATTCATTACATTCATGCACTTGAATTGAATGTATATGACTATGTTATCCTTGCTAATATGTTATTTACTGTGTGTACAAAACGCCATCAGAATTGAATGTAAAAAGGTACTGAGAAAAGTTCTCCCATGTCAAGCCAGTCAAGGATACATGTTGAAAACAAGTCTTCAAATCAACACGTGTGTGCATTTACATTATTATATAGAGCCGTTTTCCTTGAAACTATGAGCTGTTGATGATGATGATGTCTGTTGGCCTCCCCTCAGACCTGGCTTGGGAGACAGTGCCCCCTCACCCCACTTTACTTGTCTTGTTTCGCTCAATTTATGGATGCGATCGTGATTATTTGATCCCATTCGGTTTGTCTAAAGGCATTCATTAGTTTCTGACTCTGGCAAAGTGGGACAATATATGACAACAGTCAAATTCTAATTTTGTCCTTTTAAGCTGGGCGGTATAGGTGAACAGAAAAGTGCATTTGTGGTCATCACATTATACATTTTTCATATGAAACACTACGGAGAGACTGCATGGGTTTTTGTGAAGATTTTATTTGCAGGCAGCCGAAAGCACAGCTCTACTGGGTGCACTGCACATTGTAAGCATGAAAGTGCTGCTGTGCTAAAATTCCTTAGTGGACTGATTATTATCAAATTCAAGGTATTATTACGCTCTGGGCTGATTTAGAAACACAGATAACATCTTGATGCTGTATAACTCAACTCGGGGGTAGAGTATTTGGGAACAATCATTGATATGTCCTCATCAGTAATGGGTTCTTTGTCAAACTGAACCTTTGAATTTGTTTTCATCAAAGGTCCTCAAAGAGCAACCAGTATGTTAATTAATCAGAATCTCTAAATTGGTACCAGGTAGGATGTGAAAAACAGGAGAAGAGGGGCACGATTATCATAATTTATACATTTACCTGCAGGTCTGAAGAATATGAACATCCGGCCCCAGATGTTGACATCTGCCTCCTTCAGGCTCCAGGGTCCCTCTCACATAGTTGATCACAGATCACAGCATTACGCAGCTGAATATAAAAACTTATTAAAAGGATTTTCTTTTGAAATTGTATTTGAATGGACTTAATCCCCAAAGTTAATTTTGGCGCATTAAGGAATTCTTCACAGTGTGTTATTCATTGCAGACATGGCATTAACAGGCAAATTCAGGAAAGCAGTCAAAGAGCCTTCAGTGGTCGGTTATGTAAGGATTATTTTCATCGATGAACGAAATGAAATTAAGGTTTGAGGTAAGACTCAGGACACCACAAGGGTTTCATTATTTGATTATTTAGATGCTGCTTTCATGTTTTTTTTTTTAAATGTACGTTTTCAGTTTTAATTTGGCATTGATCTTACAACACAGGTTTATCATATTCCTGAATGTAAGCAAAACATATCAAATTGGACCATTCAGTCACCAAACATTTACAGACACCAAGGGCAATTATGGTTTGAATTGGAATTAAGCTTTCATTACTCGAATTGGAGCTGTCACATCATGGCAACTCTACAGAGTTCCAGCTGGTCAGCATTTGTTTTTTTTATCTCAGTTTTTAAATGTTTCTTACAACACTCATCAGTAGATAGCTTAGATCAGTGAAATGTAAATACTATATGATACATTTATATCAATGTACAGTAGCAACAAAGCCACCACAGAAGCACCACAACCATTACAACTGTTGTCCAGCATTGTGTATTTGTGCTTTGATTCAATGTGTTGGGGTTTTGTCACAGTGGAGCGCAGTGCATCATGATAATCATGTTAATGACAGCACTGTCAGCCTGGGGGATCAGATTGAAATGCCTTGTTGAGGTCTTTGTAAGGGCTACTGTTTATTAAAGAAATGTTTCTCTTCATTTTCTCATTAAATCAATTTGATTTGTTTGGGCATATAATGATTCGACAAAGGAGTTAAGGCAATATTGACCATCTGTCTAAATCAGCTATGTTACTTTTCAGCGTAGTTTTATGATTACATTTTTTTTTTCATTCTTAACCGTGCTTGCTACAATATTGCCAAATAGTTAATTCCCAAATCTTCAAATTCAAGACAGATGGTTGAATGTGATGTTTAGTCAATTTATTTGATGGAATACATTTAATGATATCTTGAGATCTTGTCAAACCTCTGCAGTAGATCCATAAGGTGAGGTAAAGTCTCTGCTGCGTCAGATATAAAATGTATACATGTTTATATATTTATACATTAAAAACTAGGTTGTCTGCATAAAGGAGTATTTTATAACTTGTTTTTATCTCTGGCCATAATAGATTGTAGTTTAAATAGATCAAAGTCAACTCAAAAGGGCATTGGGTGCATCAGTGACATGATACCACCACTCAGGCACGCGTTCAGGCCTGGAATGGACCTGCTTTTCCGTCCTGATCTTAAGTCTTACAGAGAAAAATAACCAAAGACTTAGCGAGGGCCTGCTTAAAGCAACACCTTGTTGTTTTCTCAGATTTGTCGTCGTAATTTGCTTGGCTTTGTGTCTTTTGTGTGGAGATAAGCTCTGTCCTGCTTGTCTTGGGCGAGGCTGAACATGTTGTTTGGACAGTACTGTGTTGTGCTGTAGTCACGATTCATCTCTGCCAGCATCAGCTCTCTCCAACCACTGACGGACTAGCTTGTAGAGAATATTATCCTGTGACTGATGTATCTCTCTCTCCATATGTGCATCTGTATATACATGCACACTTGCACCGGTATGCACGTGTTTATGGACTAGTAGATATTAAGTGTGTCGTATTTTTGGCTGCAGAATTCATTAGTGGATAGGTTTGTTTATGTAGATGTGTTTGCTTTAAACAGTTGTCATTGGTTTCCTAGAAAACTGCATTCCAGAGATTAATGTTAAAATTTTGGGGGGATACATGCCCTTCTAGGTCCGCTCAACAGCGTTGTCTGTGTTCTCATAAATAAAGAAATGGCAGGTGTTTGGAGAAGTGGTATCAAAGTGTTTTGGTATAGTTATGATTGCGTATGCCTGCTGTCTCCTGTCGCTCTCTCTTTATATGTTTGTGTGTAGACCACCCAAAGCCTTTGAGGTCATAATGATAACAGGTCCACTTCCTTTCGGCGATTACGGCCGTGGTTCCAGTTGAGGGGGAGCAGATGGGATAGACACTATCAGTCCATATCACAGGAACAGCAGCCCCTCTGTGTAGTGGACGAGTCACAGCTGTGTCTGGAGAAGGTTGCTCCCCTCTCCCAGTGCCATTTCCAAATTTGCAGAATCCCAAATATACTGTCACGGCCCTATATTTAGTGTGAGCGGGTTAATGTTCTTGAATCCCCCCCACATAGCTCAGAGGGTTAATCCAGCTTGCACCAGATCTGCAAGTGATGATGTCGCAATTAATCTTATTTTTTGTCTCAAAGAGTCTATTGTTAAATTTGGTCTGCTGAAAAATCTTCTTTCTGTTTAAGGTTGTTTCCTTTTTTCGCCTCTTCTGTGTCAACAAATTCCTCTGGTTAGAAAACATTTTCATTTTTTGTGACTATTTTGTGATTCTTCCTCCTCCTGGTGAACAAAAATACACTGTGGTAATTAATATGATAATATATGCGGTGGCATAATTTTTTCCAGGCATCGCTGAGGGCCATGTTGAATTGAGGTCTGAGTGAGGTTTCAGCTGGAAATACTGAAAACAGGCCTAGTACAGTATGTCTCTGTCGGTGCTCGGCCAGTTAAAGAGTGGAAATAATATTTGTTTTTTGGAAAGAGGAGAGTTCTTTTCCCACAGTGAGAACTATTATTATTTGCCCAGATAACTGAGAGAGAATGAAGCTCTTTTCACCTTAGTGCAGTGTTTGCTCTGTGCAGAGCAGCATAGGTTTAAATCTTGCGTTTCAAACCACCGTCAGCTCCGGGGCAATTATTCTTTTTTCACGAAGCTGGAAAAACAAACCAGCATGGAAAGGCACATCGTATGGGAACCATAGAAACTCAGCTGGAACACAGTTTAGCCTCAGGAATCAAGCGTGCTAATTTGATCAAAAGGAAATTCCATAACTGAACTACTTATCCTTTGAAACACCATTTTAAAATTACTCTTCAAATGTGTTTCCCCCAACTCTTATAGACTGTTTATGTGCAATGGGGCTGATTTATGACACTCAATGACAGTGGAGCAGTCATTTGTGGTTAAACTAGGAGCAGTGTTCTTCTCAGAACTCCATGGCTGCCAGTCACCCAGTGTGTCTAGACAGGGTAAGCACCAGGGTCTGTAGACCTGCCGACTGACAATCACCGATGATTGGGTTTGTGTGAAGTGATAGGCCACACCAGTTAAAGTGACTGACAGCTAGTGGCGTTCTGTGTGTGCGTTGGATTGGAGGTAGTGGTGCACGACCTGTAGCGTTGGCTTCATCTCTTTAAGGTTGATGCAAAGCACCGTCAGTGAGGAGAATGAAAGGGCTCGACCTGCAGAAGCTGTCACAGAATGATCATCACCAAACAATTCTCGTAAATGTCAGGTGGATGCGGATGCAAGCCACTCGGAAGGCATCTATCTCCGCTGTACTTTCTTTCGGGTCATGAGAAGACCCAGTCCCGCAGCCTACAATAATACCCATAATGCAGCTGATGACTCATACTTTGAAGGCAGATAACAAAGGCCCTGGGAACTTCCCGGGGAAGAGAGTGTTGCTTTTGATTTGCTCTGAGATCCTCTGATCCCTCGTCTCCCTCGCTGCGCTCGTTGCCGTACACGTTTGCTGAAAATGACGAATTGTGGGGGGTAATTGCTTTTGTTGTTATTTATGTGTGTTGCTTGTGGAGTCGCTGTGAACTTTGAGGCGGGGGCCAGATCCCATGGGGCACCGTTGAAACCCCTTCACAGCCTTGGCATCGGATAACAGGTATTCATACTGTTGTTATTACACAGATACATATTCATAGACGCTCCCATATGCTGAAATACACACACAGATGTTCTTTTAATAAATCCACAGTTGTTTCTCTCAACACAGTTAAGCATTTCTTTACATTATTGCATTCGGTGAAATAAATTGCGAGCCTCGGAGTGATATCAAAAAGAGACCGTCTCCCTTATAACTCAAGTATGATTTTCCCTGTCTGCACGATGAATGTCACCGCTTGCATATCTGTCTTGAGAAAACAATCCTGAATGGGCAATGACTGGAATTTGTCTACCGCTGATTGAAGCAAGATGCTGAAACATAAGACTTGATTTTGGCAATATTGTGCTTGAATGAAAATTTTCTTTGCATGCACCACTCCCACTCTTGTTCGTTAATAGGGGGAAAAAAAAATCTCATCTGTTTTTGAAGAAAGGATAAACAAACACAAAAACACACCCTGGCAGTGGGGAAACGTGGCAGGAAAATGTGTTTGGTTAATGGCCAACACTGTGCCACGGTGAGTCACTGGGTAAGCATCAGTGCGCAGATCAGTATCACTTTAACCATAATGCCACAGGCACCCACAACTTCTTTGGTCCTGCATTCAGCTGCAGGACTTACTAACCTGCCTGTGTCTCTCCACAGTTGTTCTTCTAAGAAACACAAATCCCTCCCAGTCTGTGTGGAAAGATCTATCAGAGGTAAAGATCGGTTCCAGCAGCATCTCCTTTCCTGTCTCCCTCTCCCTGGTGGAGCTCTGTGTGCCAACCTCGCTCTCAGTCCGACCGATGGGAAGGGGAAGTGATACTTGGACTAGCCGTCTTATATTAGCTCATTGCAGCGACACTGAGATATTAGTGTGATTCTCCTGCAGCTGGGGGTTAGCGGGTTCATTCACATTGCTGCTCTGTCTGCAGCCGGGCCTGTGGGGCTTGGTTTTGGCAGCCGTCACTGCTTCTTAATGATGCTTGGCACAAATAGGCAAGACACAGGTTTGTCTCAGGGTCAATGGAGATTACCTTGACAGCTGTATTCATAGGAGCTGTGAGGGCAGAATGTACACATACCTGCAGATTCACATCGATGCAAAAACCAACCTGTCCTAGTTAATATTACTTCACATAACATTGAGGGGTTGGGTTTTGAAACCTACTTCTTTTCCTCGGTTCCTTTTTAGAGTGCCCTGCATAAAATTTAAAATTCCTTCCCTTCATTGCTTGGATGCTCAAGATTGAGCAGTATGTCTTTTGTCCACAAGGGGGTAGACATTCAGCACATATATGGTGCTTTTTTTTTCACTGTCAAAGCCTTGGATCAGTTTCAGGAAGTGATGAGGACAGTGTGAATCCTAGCTGACTTTGTTGTATCTCAGTGTTTCTTCATGCTGTGTTTTGGTTTTATTTTGAACATTGAGTTGCGTCCAAGATCTGTGCCTGCATTCACTTGGATGCACTTACACCCCTCAATGCCCCAAGCTGCCCTTCAGCTCAACGCAGAGTGACAGAGAGGACTTTTGACATTCAAGAGGACCCCGTCATTACCTGTAAGGACCCAGTTATTACCCCATCAGCATCTACTTATCTTTGTCATTTCCTGCTTCATTTCACCGGTAAACCTTTAAAGTATCCGACAGGCCCTGCTTCTGATTATATATTCATAAAAAACTACGAGTGACAATGTCTTTAAGTATATATTAGAATCTATTGAGATCAGTAAGTGTATGTCGTTTTCCCTACAACACATGCACATATGCTGCATGGCAGCAAAGAGGGAAATTAGGATTAAGGAGGAATTTCGAGATGTCACACATCTTGAGAAGATCAGCGTTTGTGACTCTCAAATCCTCCGTCCATTCTTTACTTAATCATTTTTTTTCCATGCAAACATAATGTCCTCATCAGTTATCATGACCTTCATCAATGTTGGATGGATGGCAAAAAATTCCACATTATTGTTTTTCCAACAGTCTTCATTTTACAGAATGTTGAATAGGCCATTATATGTACACAAGCTGAGCTGAGGTTCTTTAGTTACATATATTACTTATGATTCCAGAGCAATGGGGCTTATATTATGTTGTGTTTAATGGCTCCTAATGGGAGCTATAGCAGAACATTCCAATGCCTGCGAGACCAAGTATCTGATCCACATTATCTCATTGTTTTCCAATTACATATAAAACTAGAATGGCATGTCGGGCCCACACCTCCACCAAGGGTCAACAGTCTCCTTAAATTCAATCAAGCTACACCAACTTTCACAAACTCACAGATCTCAGTTCCCTAAACATGAAAGCATATCGTCCTTGGCAGAGGTAAATCTGGTAAACAGCGTGATATTTTCTATACATGTTTGAGTATAAATCAACATTAAGTGTAAGGGTAAGGTGTTGCGCCACCATGAACCGCCAGAGCTTAATTTTGCCTCGCCATTGTTTTCCCAAGCCTCTGGGACGGTGCAGGAGAGATGGGACGCCATTCTTCCAAAACATATTAACTAATTTGGTGTTTTGCTGTTGGTGGTTGCGACTGCTGTGTAGCATTTCCATTAACAATCTCCCACAGGTGTTTGACTGGGTGGAGATACTGGTTGAGATGACCAGCAGCATATGATTTTCCTACTCAAACCACTCGGTGACCCCTTGAGCTCCGTGTCGAGGCATTGTTATGTTTCTCTACTCATACTTTGCAGGTTTACTTTAATTTGTCACTCGTCCATATATGTCTCATAAGTTCATGCCATGTGATCCTCTGCAGGTCATGCAAAAGTCATGACGTATATCGTGTGTGTGTGTCGTATGGGTGCAGGGGATAACTGATTTATGGATGTGTCGGTAGATATATGAGGCCCTGCACTTTCTCACTCTCATCCAAAACATTCAGTTGGACTGTTCTCTCAGTGTTTTCTCCCGGAGCATATTCCTCCACCAGGTTCCCACCACGCCACTGCAGTCATATCTCTGCTTTGTGTGTAATCCTGAAACATTTTGGTCCTATTGTTTCTGGAATCACAATTCTCCTATTGTCCCTCTACTGTCAGTCCATTGTGACACGTTCCAGCTTTAACTTTCAAGAGAAATCTGTTGGCTTGTATTGGCAAGATTCAAGCATGTGTTGGCTGGATAGTACTGGCAGTATACTGGTCTCTGAGTTCAAACGAGGGACGACTCCTGCAGTACGTTAAGGTGGCCTGTTTTATCTCTTAAACCAAGTGGCTGAGGAGATGGACAGACAAAGCCGAGACTAAGGTTCTCTCGGTTAGAATAAACACACAATACTTCTGTTCTACAATAAGGTTCTGAACCAATACATTCAAATATGTGTTGTCTATGTACTTATTGCCCTATCTCTCATCTAGTGTCACTCATAGAAGGGGCCTGTAGTTTTAAGGCGACCTGCGTTCACCTTTTTTCGTGTGACATCATTTCATCAAGTTTCAAATTATCTCTCGAGACATGAACTCACTTTAAAAACACACTGGAATTTCTGCTACCAGGCCTCTGCTATGTCTGATCTCATACCCATGAAGACAAATGCCTGTACATTTGACGAAAGGTGCATACACTGGCAGTAGAGTAGTACTTGTTCGAGATTGCATTTTCGGTGTACAGACACACTGGCATGTTTGTAATAAACCTAATCCGTCTTCCTTTGTGTTTGAACTTGCTGAACTCCAATTTCAGATTCAAGCTCCACTGATTCACACATCAGAACGCTGGACACGTGCCATCCCTAATTCACTCAGCTTTTCCGTTCATGGTCCCATTTAGAGTTGCTTTTATAACATGGTCTCAGTTAGGTACAAAAGCAGACCTGTTTTTTATGTGGATATATGGTTTTTGATTGGCTGCTTACTACTTACTAATACAGCAATGTGTAGGAGTGGAGTGTTTTCAGAGACAGTGAGGTGTGGTGCACTCATCCTGCCATGACTCTATATTGTTTGCCTGTCAGTGCTGGAACAACACTGATGACTTGGCGTTCACAGTAAATGAAAGTACATGAGCATTTGTACGTGCATCCCCCCCCCCCCCCCCCCCGCTCTTACTGATGGCTGGGCTGTGGCAGTCGGCTCATCGCTGAATGTATTCGGCGAAACGCTGGCGTTCGCAGCTTCCGAAGTTCACCAGTGAAAACTGGGTGTTGCTTGACCTTGACCAGGGTGTGTGAAACCACTCAGAGTTTGTGTGAAAGTGAAAAACGATAAATCAAGCGTTGGGAGAGCGACCTGCTGCCTGGGGTCAAAAGAGAGAGAGCTACTTTCTTTGATTAATGATCGTCCAAGGACAAAATATTAGCCATGTTCAAGAGTGGACTGCAGCGAGGGAGATCACCTACTGTGTTTGTTTTGGAGCATTATAGGAGCAATACGTTCTCTAGTCCCCTACAGATGGAATGTGGAGTCGGCGGCTCAGGAAGATCCAATCCTTCCACTGTTATCTCGGCGCGTGACGGCGATGTAGCTGTCCTTGAGGACAGATGGTAGACTTGCGTGCACCTGGAACCTGGGTCCACAGCTACAGTAGTCCGGTGACGGTGAAATATTCCTGGAGCAGTCCTACAGCAAGTTATGTAAGAGCTCGAGGTGGAAGTTGCCTCTAGGGATGCGAATGTGCTATTGCAAAACTATGCAGGCCATCATGCCGCGGGTGGGTTGGAGAGCGGGTGCAGTGTTTTTTGCCATCTGTCAAATACTTGCGTAGTGATCGCTGAAGTAAAGACTTGGATCAGATTCTTGCCAGAAGATTTTTTTTAAATGAAGCAGAGAAGGGGGAAGTGGAAAGAAAAGAGGGGGGGGGGATAAAGGCAGAGGCTTTAACGGGGACATTTATAAATGAGAGGGACTACTGTGGACCGAGGCCCTGTGATCACTCAGGTAGCTGCCGAGCGTTAAGCCTGAATATATCACATTTATTTTAAGAGCTGTGCAGTCCATTCTAGCGGGTTTAGGGTAAACGTCTCGGCACATGGGTGTGAAGTAATGAAGGGGACTAGTGGAAAATATCATTTAACTTCCATTTAAGCATTTAATGCCCGGCTCCCTTCTCCAGCTGGTTTTAATAGCCGTGCATATAAATATCCATGTATGCACTCAATTGTGAAAGGCTGTGTGCTGTTGTTTTCATCAGTGTTTGTCTGATAATTAGCTGCATAACACGGAAACTTCAGGACTGGTTAGCACGGAACTTGGTGGAAGGATGTGGTATGAGTCAAGAAAGCACCCATTAAGTTTTGGTGAGAATCTGGCTCAGGCAGCAGATCAAGGGCTTTTTGAGCATTTTTGTACATTTTCATTGATTTCTCCCTTTCTATAAAGCAGGGACTGATATTTACGACTGTGTGCCATTTGATGCAGTCCAAATAAAAATCTGGATCTAGTGAATTTAGATGTGGAGTTCTGCACCATGCAGCATTCAAGTTGTTTTTATTCTTTCCATCAGTCTTTAGCTCTATTTATTCAGTCTGTTAGTCTGTCGCTTTAGCTTTATGATTGTTGAGAAAAGCGACTGGTACAAACAGGGCGCAGAGGGTTAATGGCGGAGACCAGCTTCCTTGTTCTGATTTGAGTCTGGCCCGACACCAGACTGAAGTCTGACATTCTCACATCATCGGTCCAGGGAAATTAAGTTGCAGCAACAAAGTGTCTTTTGTTACGATGGGACCCCCACACTCTAATAAACCATAAGTAATGTTGACCACAATCTGTCGACTCATGCCAGTTCCTACTTCTGGTCGGCCTAAAAACAATGACAGTCCTTTAATATTCTTCTTGACATGAATGTGCAGACGGTGCTGCCACATGCAAACAACCTTGATGGGATTAAAAGGTCAAACAAAATCATGGCTGTCATCAAAAACATTTGCCATTTTCCATGAATCTATTCCCATTGTCACAAATGAGTTACATGCTCAATAAATATTTAATGAGTACAGTTGTGCATGTATTCTGTACCGTTCACTTCCTCCTCAGTCTGTCACCCATTCAATGCAATAAAGACCAGTTGTCTGCTTTTTCCTCTTTTCTATAACACAGATCCAAACTGAGACTCCATCATTCATTAAACAGCTATTTGCTGCAATAGTTAACAAGCCCAGGTTAAGACCAGAGGTGTAACTTTGATTTGATGTTATTATGCTTCACATCTGCTTTTCAAACGAGCATTGGGACTACATTGTACGGAATATGCTACACAATTATATTTTGCAGGGTTTTACTATGAGAAATGAAAACTTCCTACTGTCAGTGAAAAGAGGAGGCTGACAAGCCGCAGTATATGTCAGGAGGCAGCTCCGAGCACTGACCGGGCCCCAGCCAGTGTAATCTGGATTACTGTCAGCATGGTCTTTGTTTTTGTGGTTGGTGAAAATCAAGCTCCCCTGCAACTTTTCGTGTGGTGAAATCAAGCTGAGCCGAGAGGTCTCCTCGGGGCTTTTCATTGAGGATAGCAGCCGAGTGCAATTAATGACATTTAATAGCGGACACATGCATGTGCTTTTGCAGGTGTTTACCTTGACTGTCTCCTTATTGACAGCATTTGGAACAGGACCAGTAATCCCAGGTTTCAAGGCTGAGGCTGTTTGATTTTTTGAATACAATATGTGTATCCTTGGTAAACTCTGTATGTGAATGTGTATGCACTTGCACAGCCCCGTCTCTGTGTGCGCCAGTGATGTCAGTCATTAAAGTTCATTTTATCTCGTGTTTTAATAGTTGGTAACAGCTACAGTAACAGCCTGTGGCAAAATAATAAGTTCAGTGGAAAGTGAGCACTCTGTTTTCATTTGATTTGGACGTTTTTCAATTCCATCATATCTGCCACAACTGTTTTCATTCCAGCTCTCAGCTTGTGATCACAGGTAGTGTTCTCAGGGTCTGCAGTGTACTCACAGCTTTATTGCAAAGACACTGTATTAACAGTAATCTTTTCTGTTGGACTATAACCCGTGTCAGTATTCATTTAGAATAGGATTCATAATATGTAAATACTTTGTATGTTGACATTAACATTGCATTTAACTGGCAAAGGCAACTCCTAAAAAATAAATGCCTGTTTTCTAAGGGGGATGTTTTCTTTATGCATGTATTCAAAAGTTATAGATGCCTGAAAAATAACCAGGAAATGGTCTCAGCTATGCTTTGCTTTTCCCCTTATGTGTCTGTGATGCGGCGGGGGGGGGGGTGTGGGAGAGAGAGAGAGAGAGAGAGAGAGAGAGAGAGAGAGAGAGAGAGAGAGAGAGAGAGGTGATGGGGCTCTCAGTGACATATATAAACATTCTTGACATTCGGGCCCCAGCAGTCATCAGAGGTGCATCTCTCAGACACGTTGAAGTGTAACCCTTTGAAGATTATGACATGCGACGCAATAACACAGATCTTTTTCCATGTTGTTATTACAGTTTTTTTCAGATGTATTGGGGCTCAGCACATGGAAGCCATTAGCCTGAGGGCTTAGGAGCTCTTTTCCATGGAAAGAAAGGGGGCTGCAGGCCATCTATACATTTTGCCCAGGAGCTTGTTTTTCCCTGAAGCCCCCCCTGTCGTCTGTGTGCAGGAAAGCCTGGTTTTATTTTGAGGCTAACCATAAGAGTGTGAAACCGGGCCAAGCAGAAGTTATAGAATGTGTAGTCTTAACAGAAAAATGCACTTTAATGTTTAGGTTTTTTTTGCGTTACTATCGTGGTCTGCCATCCCTCCACCAAACTAACTTCTCCCTGCAGAGGAATGAAGTCCCGGGCTTCCTGTCCTTTGGTGCACGTCGTCTTTCCATCCTGGACTTCACACCTGAATTCACATCCAGCTTTGCCATGATGGAACATCAACCCTGTCTTGCCTCTCAAGTAAGAACCATCTGGGTTCGTCCTTGCCCATCCAGAGAGGATCCACCCAGCTCTGCCTGGCTGCCGGAGTGAGTGGTCCAGACTCAGCAAGCCTGTGAGGAAGAGGAGAGTCATAGAAAGTCCATCTGGACTCCATCAGGACTAGGTAAACAGAGCCAGATCCTACACGGAGCAGTGGAGCCAGACCTTGGCTCCCACCCACCATCACAAAAGACTTCGGCAATGGCTCAAGATACGAAATGATACACACATTGTTATTAACTCAAACCGTGTGCAAAAATGCAAATCTGCTCAAAACTTGATGTGCATACTGTCAACAGCGTGCCGTTTCAGTTTAGTCCTCCAATAGAGTGGGGAAAAGGAGTGGTGAGGTGGGGTTTGTGAAGTTTTAATAATGTCTGCTGCTTTACTGTTGACCTGCCCCCTGCAACTATCACACATTCCCAGGTGCTTACCCCGTCATGTCTGAAACGATTTGTTTTAACCATTCATCAGAAAGAGCATTAGACCCACTGTGGGGTACAGAGGGAGAAGGAAAGGTGTTGAGATATGACATCAGTCATCGGTCATTTTCTTAAAGCTGTAGAGAATTTAAAAGAGAGCTGTGTACTTACATGAACTCCTCATTCCGTGTGTACAATTATCTCCACAGTTGATTTAAAGCAACATTATGCAGCTATTTTGCCATTAAAATAAAAAAGCTTCATAATCATTTTGATGGTACAGTGACTTTTAATAGGGAGACTGGTTCCCCTTTCATTCCCATGGCTCGCTCCAAACACCTGTTACTGCAATATGTAACTCTACTGTGTGGGTATGATCTCCCGATGTGCCTAACTGAATAATCGTCTGTGGCTCAAACGGACAGAATCCGTGCCAGCGACTTAATGACCAAAGCCGATCTGTTAAGAGAAAAAACAAGACTTTCAAAACCTGGGTTAATCTCTGATATACTGCGAAAAAAACGTCCTAATACACCGATAATTCCAAATTGAGTTGGGCCTGCTTTATACAGCGACACCTTGTCTGCTTTTGGAAGTTGGGGATCATGGGGAATATCCACCATTTAGTCCTGTTTCAGTTCAGCAAGTGGGAAAATGCAGTCAGAGTTCTGGCCAACCAATTGATGCATGGAAACTGCCGACCCGATCGGACCGGGGCCCAACAGATCTTACTACCACTGCAGCTGCAGAGGCCGCTGTGTCTCAGTAAATGTAAAAAAAAAAAGTATAGGTTTCCTAACCCGTATTGACCCCCGTGGAATACGTGACAAGGTGAAGGAGAAGATGTGAAGGAGAAGATGTAAGGAGTTAGGAAAGCAGAACCATGGTGAGGAGAAAACCAGACTCCAGTTACACCTAGCATTTTTTTCAAACAACTTTATTTATACCAGAAGATATGCAAAAAATGAACAATACTCTGTGCTCACAGTTATAAAAAAATGTCTCTGCCTACAACCTAATGACACATCCTGAAAAGACAGTTTATAGACATTTAACCAATAGTTACTCACAGAAATAATCCACATAGATTTATATGAACATGACAATAAAACCAACAGGACTAAAATGTTGAAATAATATAATAATGTGAGGGATATAAACGGAGAAAACCTTGTGCAAGTGGAGGAAAAACAGGATTGTGTACATTCCAAAATCAAGATTCAAATAACTTTTACACAATTATCCAGTTCTTATGATGATGTTGTGAACAATAAGTTGAAATCAGCTTGTTGTTCACTGAACAGATGTGACAGAGAAAAGCAGACGATCATGTGATGATTCAGTTCTGGATCGTGATCATAAAACAGCTGAAACAAGAATTGTGGGGAGGCATTTTTGTCTTTGCTATTACGTGGTCTTATGTTTCCTATGCCAAAGGAGATAAGTTAGGAAGCATTGAAGCTCCTTTCCTTATCATATAGAGAATTCAAACAGCTCTTTTAGATGGTGGCCGCTGAAGTTAGGGAAGGTTCCTAAACTAAATGGATTTTCTGAATGCAGAATAAGTGTTTCTTTAATGCTGACATCTTGGAATTTCATAGTTAGGTGTCTCTACCTGGATCCCCGTGAAACTTAGATTAAGCTGTGAGATATGTAAAGGACACTGAAGGAGAATGAAGTGAAACAACCAGTTCAGTGTAGTCCAGTGCTACTTCATGTTCCATCATCAATGTTAACTGTTGTGGACCTACCCGGGACTTGTTGTCGCTCACTGTAAGGCTGAACGCTTCCACTCTCTGAACTCTACACTTCATTACTCTAGTGTTTTATTGACTTGAGAGGTTTTCTCTCTTTCATACAGGGAGATTAACTGGGCCGGCCATGCACATTTGATCTTTTGTTCTATGTGGTGATCAACCTTGGAGGGGGAACAAGTGGCCGTAAAGAACCTAACTGCTCTGTGTCCTGTATGCGGAGAGATTTATTGTAATAATCAAGTTGTAAGCGGTCATGGCCAGGGCAGCTACATATGGAAATACGTAATAGTAATACTGGTAATGGGCCTCTTTTGTAAACACTGACATCCAGCCTACTCTCTCATTAAAACCGGCGGTTTGTGTTGCAGACAACATTAAACCTCCACACTTGGAGGTGCAGTATGGTTTGGATTGTAAATTAGTTCCCTGGAGTAACGCTATTTTTGGGAAGCTCTTCCACTGGGAGCCTGCTTCCAGACACTGGAAGTCGGTTGAGGTTTGGGGCAGACTGGGCAGCTGGCCTCTGCTTGTTCCTCGGCTTCCCAGGGTTTGTGAACGTCCAGTCAGATTGCTTTAACCTTCACATTAATATGCAACTGGAACGGATTGCCACTACATCACCCTGTATTACTAGATTTTATTTATTGCTTTGAATCACTGGCGGTCTTAGCTATGGCCGGGCCTATTTGAATCAAGAGGTGCCGCCCTCCGAAGGGCCCTTGAATAATATGTCACTGGCAAAAACTGACAAAGACTAATACAGCTGGTTATATAAACTAGCAACATGTTTTCTTTATCTTATAAATTCTGCCAACACTGAACTACTATCTGTGACAGCATCCTTCACATCTGACAGGATTTCGTCATGAACCCATCAACAGATGTTATTTCCTGAACTTTAAATTGAGCAGGTTTTTGCTTGTTTGTGTGATTAGACACCACTTTGGTATTTTAGAGATGATGATTTCACATAGTATCTTTAGACCAAATCTCTGATGTATTTAACAAACAGAACTATGGAACAGCAAAGATTTTTCAAGGATGTTTCATTTTATAAAACAATAACATGATATTCATCCATCCATCCGGGGGTCGGGGGCTGGAGCCAATCCCAGCTGCTTGAGAGGCCGGTCACACCCTGGACAGATTTTACATAGAACAACCCTTCATGTTAGTTAATATACAGGCTCCAATTAACCCCAGCCATAACGTGCATATAACGTGCAAAGTCCACAAAGAAAGGTTCTGGGGCCAAACCGCGATTCACACTTCTGCACCACTGTGCCTCACACCTCCATTTTCTCTAAATCATGATACATTTTTTAATCCTATAATTGTTGTTAACAGGCAGGGTGGGGCCCGATGGATCTGCTGCAGGCATTCTTTTTGTTGTTAAATACATTTTTTGTCATCTGATACCTAAGACTACGTGCAACAACCCTCTTACTTTCTGCCTCAGTACATTAAGGACACTTCCTTATATTTGTCGGAGCTTTTGTTCCTATCGTCCTCACTTGCCCTGTCTTTACAGGAAAGATGGATGCTTACTTAAATAAGATGTATTTTCCAAACCTGCCTCAGCTTCCAATCGAATGCAGGTTTTTACATTAAGACAGGAATTTGGAAAGACTGCTGACAGTTTGGATTATGGCTGTAAATATATGAAGGGTGAAAAGTGTGGAAGAGACAAGGAAGCAGAGGGAGTAAGTGTAAGAGAGAGGATGTCTTGCTGCGGATGTGTGCATATATCCATATGTCTGTATTTAATTTGTCTGTGCTGAGGGGATTCCATTACCTTTTAGAATGCTGAGCATTATGTCACTTATGAACACCATGTGTCCTGCTATCCTCAGTACATGGGGACCGTTTATTAGATCTTGCAAACTGGAAATGAACACTGCACCACATGTTGGTCTGTCAACGTTTGGAACCGATCAAAAATAAATTTGCCAGCTTTACCGTTCACGAGCATGTAAAGATTCACTGCTGCTGTGGGGCAATCAAAACGCTGTATACCTTATGCAAACTACACACACACACACACACACACACTGCTGAATGTTTTCATCTCAGTGACGTTGAAGTTTTATTATTTGGAATAGATGCATTGGTTGGGAATGTGCTTGGTCCAGCTCCAAGGCAGTTTTAAATAGGACCTGTCTGATTTGAGACCCTCAGTAGTATTTCATATGCACCCTCAGTTAACCCTACGTGACCTTAAAGGCCCCTTTTATGCCCCTGTAGATCGACTAAAGTGTGATGTATGAGATGACAGGCAACATGTTTGTCTGAGGCCTCTTAACCAAATGAAAAAAGGGTCATTTATAAAGAAATACAGATCAAATGTCAATATCTAGGGCATGTTATGCATTTTAAGCCTTTATTGCATCGCTAGAATTAGGAAGGATTTACATTACAACAGAAAAGCAGTATAGCTTTGTTACTAAAATGTAAATTGATAATTATTGGGAGCTCATCTCACAGTTTGAGCACGCAGGTCATCTTAAGCCGAAGCACCGTAAGTCTCAGTCCTTCACCACATTCCTGTGCCACCCAAATTCCAAATAATTGTAAACGAAAACCCAAGCCACACTGTGGCAACGGAAGGGTGTAAATTTGGACAGGAAAGAATTTATTTGAACGTGACTAGAGTCCCTCTGGCTCAGCTCCCTGGTGAGGATGTGGAGAGGCTCTGGCTCAGGTTACTCTGTCCCCTGACGTGTATGCCACATGCACCCCAAACAATAGCCAATTCATCCATAGCTTTGTCTGTCTGCAGCAGCAGCCAGGAAAGAAAAACACCTCAAGTGGCACCTAAGTGAGATTAGATATTGTGGATTTGGACAGTAATTAGGATTAAGCATGCGACTAATGATGGGGAATAGCGAGTCTGTTTGGTATGCTTCATATTGGCATATACCGACCCTGTTAAGTCAGACAAATCACACACGATTAGCCAAAACGATTCAGTCATGATCAAGGATGACCAAAAATGATGGAATGTTCCTGTGGCCCGGGAGTTAAAGGACTGACCATGATCTGGAACACCTTTTGTCCACATTCCACTGAGAACCCGGGTGGCTTGTTATTCTATATTCATCGCTCTCTTTTTTGCCCGTCATGACTTTACTGTAAGCAGAAGCCTAAACATGAAAACAAATCCAGCGATCTGCACAGATGTTAAATATTGTATAAGGAAAACACTATTAAGTTGATTACTGGTATCATCAGATACTATGGATTGAGAGTTAAGAGAGAAAAGTTGAGTTGATCCATCCCTGCTGACATTCATGCATGGATATCACCAACATCTCCCTCTGGTTACCTGGTATGACCTCAGCCGACGGATTCTTATCAGTCTCATATTTTGACTCTCAGAAATATCTGGGAGGCCCTGCAAAGGAGCTGTGACCCAAAATGTCATGCCCTTCAGATGAGGAAACCAGCTCCGTTTGTTTTTCCTTCTGCTCAGACTGCGAGCATGACACCCATCCTTGCACTGTGAAGTTGTTTTTTACTCGGGCAGCATAGAGCAGTAATTGATTCACAGCATCTTGTGTGGACACAGACTGTAGGTTCTGTACGCGTAGGGGCAGCTGGCTCAGGTCACACTCCGGAATAATAAACCAATATGGGGGTGATGTGTATGAACCCCACTGGACAGTCCCCCCCTTCTTCTCTATTCTTCCCTCCCCCAGGTTCTCCTCCAAAGCCCAGGCCACAGAGCGGAGGTGATGATGGGCCCCAGAGTTTCCCCATAGGCCTCCCTTACTGGTCCCACCCTGAATGGGTGTCTGTTCCCTGACATCTCCGTCTATCATCACCACCCCATCAATCCCGTGCCTCTGTGACCATCCCTGCAGAGACAGGGCTCCACTTGTCCCAAAACCCACCCTACTTCCCCACTAGGCCCCCTGGCTTATAGACCCCACTGTGCATAGGTTGTGACAGCTATCTGACAGCAGAGGCCCCTAAATTACAGAAACTTTAGTCCAAGCCTCCCTCTGTCCCCCAATGCATCAAAACACCATTTCCAGAAGCAGCAGCTTCCCCCAACATATCCAAATACCATGTGTCTGTCCAGGAGTGAGAGACCTTCCCCCACTTTGTATATCCATAACGGAGCCCCTCTACCTTGCTTTCATCCACATCAAGGTTCCTCTGACCCAGTAAACGCCTGTATGATCAAGGCCTCCCCAGGGAATAGAGGTGGATGTTATCATAGCATTCCAGCCCATGTGAAAGTATGCCAATTAGCATAGCTGGAGAATGTTGTTTTGGTAGCCTCTTTCAGTAAGCCCCCCCTCCCAATGGCAGACGGGGCCCATGTGGGCGGCTTCGAGCTGTCACTGGAATTGCTATTCATGCTGAAAATTGAGACTCTGTGTTGCAGTGGCTCTTAAATTTATTGCACAATCAGAAAGGAATATAAATTCTACAGTAGGTGGCCCGTCACCAGTCCTGTCGGTGTCCAATATGACTCAACAACAATTCAAGCCTTATAGCTTCTCCTAGTGTGCCTTGGCTCTGCAGTGATGTTAGTTGACGGACTATAGGCTTTGATAGTTAATAGATCTGGCTGAGCACACCGAACACACTAATACTCTAACCTAAGCAGTTTTGCAATGATCCTGATGTGTGTGTCTGTGTGTACTAAACATGTGTATGTATCCTAGTCCTCAGACTGGTTTATTAGGTGTTTGCAATGCAGAATGAACACGATCTCAGACGTGAATATATGTATATTTTTTCAGACAATCCCGGATTTTGTAGGTCACACGCTCTTCTTAAATTAGGACACATTAACAGTTATCTTCTTTTACTGATTATAATTCAGGCAAATACCATATGACCACACTTAATTCACAAAAAGCATATTTCATTACAGTGGGAAATGTGGTCAGACCATGAAGTCCTTTAACCTGGCAGGGTCTAACTCTGACCTACTTCACACAACACAGAGTGCACTGTACAAGAGGTGGGTCCAGTGTCCTGATGATGTCACCCAGTGGTTTGTACTGGAGCTGATTTGGAGCCCAGTTATGGCTGTAGGAGCTGGGAACATGTGTTAATGTGATGTTACTTGAAAAGTAGATGACCGCAAGCTAAAAAACAAAAATCCAATTATTTTATTATATCACACTGACTGAAACTTTATGTACAGTGGCTTCGCTTCAAAATGCAGAGTGGATGCAAAGCTCATTTGTATCTGCAGTGTTCAGTCGTCCTATATGCAATAGGCTGTAATAAATCTCTGGCCTGATGGTCTGTGGCAGGGAGCCAACACAGGCAGGCAAACTCACAGACAATCCTGCTGTGAGAAGACTTCCCTCCATCACTGCATGGTGAGATCAGCTGTAATTCTACACTTGGACTTGAGAGGTAAACTTTATAAACTCTGGGATCCCTCAAACAACAACATTAGGTCTCCATTATAATCCTGTGTGGACGCTTACATGGACTTCTTCAGACATCATGGACATTGTAGTTTTTTCTAAGTTGCCTGGATTGCAGTTAGGTATAGTTGGTGCCACAGCAATCCCGGAGACCATTGGCTGTCGTCTGATGTTGAATCAGCCTCGGAGGGCAACAGACAATATTTTGGGTCTTCCGTTGTAGGTGTCAGATTCAACGGCCAAGACTCCATCTTCCATTCGCCAGTATACGGTTTACAGTCTGACGAGTTTCATTTATCACACAGGTCGAAAGTTACTTACTACCTGCGTATGAATGCAGATCAATTAAAAAGCTGATAGCTTATTCATTTCGGTCAATGTGGTCTGCCTCATTTGCCCTCCACACTGAGGCAACCAAAATCTGCTCAAACTGGATTGGTCAAACTAGAAATAGAAACCAGAAGGTCTCCAGACCCCAAATCTTGTCCCTCGTATAAACATATGAATATAAAGATATTCATATGCTCAGATTCAAATAGAGATTAGCACCCTTGGAGTTTTGTGGCTCCCTAGATTGGTTAGGACTTCTCAATGTGGACTTAACAAATTGATGGGTACACAGACGTCAGATTCTCAGATCACTCTGATGCTGACATTAGACCTTTGTTACCCAAGAAGACCCTGACCTACTCATGGATGTAGAAAGAACAACACAAGCTGTATACAGATATCTCTACAGTTTCATCCAGTAGTAACACAGACGGACCAACAAGTCTTTCATGTTCAGAAGTAAATTAACTGTATGATGAATTTGAATTTGCAGTCTTTGTGCGGTTTTGAACTCAATACCATAATTCCTGCACCAGAAGAAATGTCATCATAAACAGTGTCAATCCCATTAAACCTTTGACATCAGAGCTACCATATTTTTAGTTTGAACTGCATTGACTCATATGAGGAGTCACAGGCAGAGGAGTACCCTGTTCGCTCTAGACCTCTACTCGACCACAAGCCCTAACCTCAAACAATGTGCTGTAGCTCTAAAGCATTGTTTGAGACATGAGGCACACTCTTAACGTTGGCTCTGGGTCCAACCTGACCACGGCACAGAATGCCTTCAGTTCCCTCAAAAATACTGAACATGCTTCTGTCCAATTCTAGCACACTCTTCCTTCAGCAAATAACCACTTGAGTACATTTGCAGTGCACTTTGACTATAACCAGAACTGCTCCACTCCTCCACTTTCCATTGAATGCTCGTCCTGTAGGCGATATAAAAACAGGCATTGCCGTCTCACAGGGTTTTAATGTGTTATTGTAGACAAACCTTCTCATAAATTTAATTTCTTGGCAGTACTGGTTGAAACTAAAAAGGAACTTCCAATTTTAGTGTTGTTTTTTTAATGTTTCAGGGCCTGACAAACAGTTTTGTCTTGGTGGGGGTAAGTCATTATGTCCAGTTGTCAGCAGGGGGCCGGAAGGGTTTAAAGAAAGATGTCAGGTGAGTGGGTGTTTGCCACATTAGGGGGGAATTGCAGTCTCGCTTGCCAAAGAGTGCCGTGGTCCAACAAAAATGCAGCATCACCACTCTGCTCTCCATATGTCAACGGCCGAGCTTTTGTTTCTGTGAATCCACAGCCCGGTTACATTTGGTCAGTGGCATAACTGCTAAGTGTATTGAAACGAGATCATAGACGTACATGCCCACAACTCAAATTCAAAATTACTATTATTTCTACTACCAATAATAATATTTTTTACATACATGTAAGCTGTCATCTCAGGTACGGAAACAGTAGTCTAGTATATGTCTGGTTTTTCACTCACTCCGACCACAGAGGCCCCAGGGACTTGTGGTTTGGTGTAGCGTAGGTTCCCGGACTCTCTAGTTCTGCTGGTGGAGGGATATATGATAGGATAGGCAATGATGTATCTGTTGTCAGTGTTTGTGTTTCTGTACCGACTGCTGCAATGTTTTTGTTCCCAGTGAAGTGTGATTTGGCCTCAGGATGTCATGACTACTGGTTTCAAGTGGGACGTTGGTTTGGATTACAACAGGCTCTTGATTCACGATCTAGATGCTTCCTGCACATTCACTGGACACATAAACAGTTCCTATGAGAGGATCTCTCTGTGCACTCTACAATTGAATCTACAACATATCAACAATGGTTTATTCAGTTATCTGTTTTGACTTGGTCATCCTGCCAATTTGTGATCAGATCACACACGATAACAATGGCGCTGGAGGACATTCAGAATGTTGACATTATTATTTGGACTACGATGAATGAAAGAAGCCCTGAGGGAAAATAAAGTGGTGATGGATCCATGCGTTATTTGTACCTTGATGTGAAACAAGTTTTTCCCTCTATTGCTTCGATTCATAGTCATGATCTTCAAATATAAAAAAGACAATATATCCACATTTTGTCATGATCATAGTTTTTAGAGGCATTGTTAAATGGTCTCAGGTTGTAATTCACTGACCTTCAAGTACAAGATAAACCCTGTATCACAGAAAATATATAATCGCTTTTGTGAAAACTTTAACAAGGGTCTTTATTGTATGTAATTTCCATCGATTGTTTTGCAAATAGAAACCAGAAGAATAGTCTTATCGATTGGCAAACTCTGAGTCTGCACAATTACAGCTTTGTCCTCAACATGTTTACAATTATATCTGTGGATTCTGAAGACGCATTCACATGGGGGCTGTGCAATGAAGCAACGCTAAAGACTTTTGGGTCACTACTAGGTCCTGGAACAGGTTGTATTGATTCAAATGAAACTCCAGTATGTCACAGCCTTACACTTGGATAATGGATAATATTTCTCCAAAAAGATCTGACCTAATTAGAAACAGGAGTAATGACATGTCTTTTCAGTTTAGTCATGGTTTCAGTGAGTTATGGAACTGGGATACTCTGCCCACGGTAAATCTTTGTTCAATCTTGGGATCACTTGAAGAGTATTAGATTGATAATGTGTTATGGAACTGGGATACTCTGCCCACGGTAAATCTTTGTTCAATCTTGGGATCACTTGAAGAGTGTTAGATTGATAATGTGGCTCCCGTTCAGGTCGCTCCTCATATGCACTTGGGACAGTTATTTTTATTGAAACCCAATACACTGAGTGGCTGTAAATTACAGAAACTATGTCAAATTGTGCAAATCCTTATATATAACTCACAACACCACCGCTGGTTTTGTGCTAACTTTCATAATGGTACTTTGTTTTTCTCTATGCTCTGTGGGGCTTTGTTCTTTTGTGTATTTGTGTGCACATAAGAGTGATAGAGGAGTGAGCAACATCTGAGAAAAGAGTATCTGTGTGTGCCAGAAAGAAAATGTGGGATTAATCAAGGGAATTGCTTGGTGAGCTATATGGTCCTTTTAAATCAACTCTCTCCGATCACCTTTCTGTCTTTGTATAAACCTGTGACTAAAACCAACCATCACAGAGGTGTCTGGGTTTATGGGAGACATGGCAGCCAAACTTCACTTCTAAAACACAAAGCCAGGACCATTTTCTCCATCCCTGTAAATCCATTAAATCCCTACATCGCCTCATTCTCCGTAAATATTCATTTTCTTCCAGTGTGGTCTGAAGTTGGGGAACACATTGATCGATGTCCGTGGCTCCGTCTCCGTCCTTCTAAAGCCAGGACCGGCTTCTCACTTAAAGTCTGGCCAATATATGACACCTGGGAGCACGTACAGCACCGTGGAAATAGGGGTGACATCCGTAAAAATTATACTTACTTTTTTATTGCTGAAATAAATAACTCTGTGAAAAGTGGTTTATCGGATGCATTCTCTGTAACGCATGTGGATAGTTTGATGTTTACACTCTGTCAGGTGGTGTAAGGAGGATAGTCATCCCAAAAAAGTGTCACTGTTTTGTGCATCACAACAGATTGTCACTTGATCCTTAAAAGTGTGCAGGGACAGTTTTTATGGATGAAGTACAATTGCCTGACGAATCATTAGCTCTGGCCACTGTACTGCGGATTGCAACTTTTGTTTGAAAATAAATATTGCCAAGATAATGATGCATTACTCTCAATAGCACTGAGAGTTACCCCGCGGCTTCACAAGGCGTTTTAGTAGAGTAGGTTTTCATCTGTTCATAATTTTGTGACTGGAGTTACCACATTCTTTCGAAAGGCAATCATGCTCTGTATCAGTACAGAGAGCGCAGTCATCCGCAAAGAGGTGAACAGGGTTGTTGAATACAAGGTTCTCACCGTGCGCGCACATGTGGTGTATTCGTGTCACGGCTGAGAAGTTGCAAATTGATTCATCTTCCATACAAACAACACAACGCTCCACCACATGTGTTCAGCATCCAATAGACCGTCCAAGGCAGTGGTTGAACTTGAAATGTTCTTTATAAAGATTGTTTTCACAGCCTTTAGCAGTCTCCTCCCAAGAGATAAAAAGCAATTCGGCAGCTAAGATCAATCTAGCATCCAAGAATTCAAGATCTGCTCGTACCTTCTCAAAATGTCAGCTCTCTGAATCTTGAATGAATAGCCAATTCCGAAATCTCTTGATGTCTTCATTGTGAGCTAGCATTTTAGCACTTTTGGTTCCCTTGTCTGAAAGTCAATGGTTTTATGCTTCGACACTTCCTGTAGACATTTCACATTGTATTCTATGAAAGACCAAAAACAGGAGTGAACACCCCACTTGTACCTTTATCTCTGCCAAGGATGGTATGTTCTCACCCCTCTCAATTTGTTTGTTTGGTGTGAGCCAGATTATGATAAACTACTGAATTTATTTCCCTTCAATTTGGTGGAATGAGCGGACATGCGGAAAGAGAGAACCAATGAAATGTTGTTGGGGAACACAAAACCTTTTGCTGCACTCACTCTATTTCTAACTTTAAAGAGCCAATCCCAGCGGACATTGAGCGAGAGGCAGGGAACACCCTGGACAGGCCACCAACCAATCACAGGGCTGAGATATCAGCCCTTCATGCCCATATTTGGACCTACAAGCCAATTTAGAGTTACTGGTTAATCTAACCTGCATTTCTTTGGACTGCAGGTGGAAGCCAGAGTACAGAGAAAATTTATGTCGGCTTTGCATCATTAATTTTAGACATTATTTATGTAGATATGACGCTAGATGTATTTTAGAATCATAAAACTGCTAGTTTTCGGTGTAATGGACTATTATTGTTGGAATTTTCCATAAATTCTTTTATTTCTTCTTTTCGTAAATTCAAAATGTTCTCCATATCACGCATCACGACTTTTAGACAGGTTTACTACAGTCCGTCCGCCCGACTTCATCAACCATCAGGGACAAGATTTCACAGACATTGGGGCATGTGCGTTTTCAAACTTCCCACATTTCGATGCCTACATAAACAGCCAAGAGAATTTTAAGATCAAACTTTAGGTCTCCCGGTTAAATCAAATTGCATGTGAGGGAAAACTCTGAAAAGAACAGAGGTCAGTGGAGTTTTTCTCCTCCACGTCTGACTACTCCCATGAAAGTAGGTGAATGTGCTCCTACTTTGGTTCCTTTAAGAGATGATTAAAAGTTTCCCAGGAAGTCAGCAGAATGAGATATGTTCTGTTGATTGAGGCAGCCAGATTTAAAAAAGCAAGTAAAACCAAGTGCTTGTTTACACATGTGTTTTTTTCCGCTGTGGCCGTTGCTTGTAAATCACTTGTCTGTTGTCACTATGTCATCCCTTGTCTGGCGTACACATTACTATTTATTTTATATCCGCGCACATGCTGCACCTCTTGTTGCAGTACTCATCAGCATGCCACTGAGTCATTCCTCACGACTCCCTCTGTTTAATAGTGTGAATGGCAGCGATAGTCAGGATGCACTGAGAAGCCAAGCAAGAGAAGACTGTGTGCGCATGTGTGTATGTGTGTGCGTGTTTGTGCATGTGTGTTTGTGTGTGTGTGAGATAAAGTTCTGAAACCAGGAGCCCAGCACTCCTCCATCTTGGCAGCAGACCTGTGTAGCAGCAGCAGTATCCTGCAAATCTCTCAGTCTGCATTTCTTCTGGAAACAGGTACTTCTACTGTTGGTGATATTGGATTTATACTCTCTGTAAAGTATTAAACAACACAAGTCCATGACATTATGCATGCTTCAGTGCAGGGAGGATGCAGAGCGAGCCGTCCAAGAGGCTAAACTAATAAAATCGCTGCAAACAGAATGAATGCAGCAACACAAAAAAAAAAGGAAAGGCTGTAGCGACTTCATACTTTCATTACTTTGCCAGAAACCTGTCTCGATCCAGCGGGAGACCGTTTCTCATTCAGTTACGCGTGTGGGTTCCAAGGCTTCATGCACAGCAGCTTTTGAGCAGGCCCAGTTTTTCACACACATCCTCATCTTCAACACTCAGTTCATTGCCTATCACAACAGAAGTGCACTTGGTCTGTCTGGCACCTGTGTGTATATGCAGGTTTATATGCATATGGACGGTCTTAGGTACGCGTGTGTGTCTGTGTCTGTGTGAGTTTTAGGGATATTTCCCAGAGTGTAGGTTGAGACACGTGCCATGTTGTTTACTCTCTCCACAGTTCAGTGCAGAGCTGTAGGCGCTCACCATATATCTTGTTGAGATGGAATCTGCACAGGTGTTTGAGGTGCATGTGTCAGCCCTTTGATGCCATTTTGAGGTATTGATTTTCATGGACCTGGGTTTTAGCAGATTCCAAGAGCATTTGAAGGGTTGACCTACTTTTGAGCTTAGCTTTGTCCCTCAAATAATTTGTTTTGCTAAATAATAGATCGAAATCAAAGAGGATGAAATTGAAAAAATTGTTTTCCACTTTAATCAGCCCTGAATTAACTTTGTGCATTATGTAACTATCGATCCTTTATTTCAGAGTAAGAATCTCTGACTCTAAATCAACCATATGTGCGAACAGGAGTGTCAATGGTTGTTTGACTCTGTGTTGACCCTGTGGTACGATGGGGACCAGTCCAGTACATGGTGTAGGTGATGTATGGAGAATGCATGGAGCAGACCAGCCTGTATCATGGTGGTGATACACAAGTTTCCTATTTATATTTATAAAGAAATGTGTTAGGGTGTGAGTGAAAATGGTTGGATACATTTGGATGTGCTGTCATGATGCAGTCTGGCTAACTGGTTGTCTGCATGCCATGGCTTGCCATATCCGCACCAAATAGCAAGGTGTTGGAGTACAGACGCCTGCTGTCAGACAGATTTGTGAGTGCTGGCAGGATGTGGACACAAGCCACATCCAGGGTTCTAATTCGCAACTCATCTCGTAGTTGTACTTCTAGGCTGCCTTCTAATGCTTTAACATGAGTCACGTTCACACATTTAGAACCAGATATCAGCTAAAGTTGAATAAGTGGAGGACGAATTGCACCACTGATCCAGATGGCAGGCTGTGAGCTGCATTGTTTTGTCTGCTCTTGATGGACCATTAATATTAATATACAGTACTTTTATGCAGTGTGTGTATCGATCATTGACTATATGTAAAAGGAAGTTACACAAAGTAAATATCCTCTATTTGTGTGTCTATTGGCCTTGTATTTTCTTTGATTCGAGTGCAAAATATTTTTTAGAATTGTCTTTTATTTATTTAATGTTACTGATATATCTTCTATAGCAGTTTATACTTTAAACATTAAACTCTGTCTCAGTGCATACCATTTCCAAGCTGAGTTTTGAACCATGTCAAGAGAATAATTAATAATAATACTAACAATTATTGTGATGTTTGTTCATATTGCCCATCATTTCCCCCAGCTCCTACCTACACCTTTCCCTGAATCCACATCTGAGGTCATTGCTGTGTTTTCCATTGGAATTCAAACTTGTTCTCAGGTGATTGGATGAGCTGATGCTGCTGCTTATTTGTTTTATTTAGTGTGTGTCTACGACTTCTGGCTGCAAAGCAAATTGGCCCGCAGGAACGAGAGCGATTTACCCAACTGTTTTACTCTTGCTCAGTCCTGCTCGACATCAGTTTCCACATTTTTGTAACATGTTTATCACCACTGCAAAGTTCTGTCAAATTTTTATGACCTTGCATTTGTCTGTCTGCCTGCAGATAGCTTTGTGGTGAGATAGGCACGGATATGATGGTTTGTTTTCTTGTTTTGCCAAGAAGAAACACCCTTGCTGTCTGTCAATATATAACAATAATGTTAAAGAATAGTAAATAATAATGCCCTAAACACTAAAAACAACCTGTCACATGTTGGTACCCTGCGATTACATTGCCACTAAACTGTGAAGCCTGTGAACCCTTTTTGATTTTCCATCCCTGATGGAGGTCAATCTGATTCCTGCTGAAGTTGGTTCTGTAGAATACTGTCATTGACCTGTAAATGACCCAGTTTATTGGCAGCATCTGGCTCCAGCTTTATAACACATTTTCCTTTTGTGTCCTCCAGCCCGTGTTGACCCTCACCTCGACTGATTAGCCAAGGGCCGAAGATCGCTCAGGTAGGAATTGAATCATCTCTTCCAACATGCTTTTGATGTTGTGCCAGTATGCAGATATATCTACACATGGTCACCACTCATTTGTCTGCATTTATTGCCTTTTGTCTTTCTGGTTGTGGTTAAATGTCCTTTCAATCACCCCCCACCCCCCCCCACCCACCCCCTCTCCACCTCTCACAATGTTCTGAATCCGATGCTGTGATTGTTAATAGCTTTAATCACATGCAAGAGTGCTTCACTCTGTGAACTGTACCACTGTTTCCCCCTGCAGGATCTGGCAGCTTGTTTATGTATGGATTTGCCTTTTATTGTTCTGGACGACACACAAACAGTGATCTGCTCTCAGCTGCAGCTCAATCGGGCCTGCAAACCGAGCAAAGCCGGGACAAGAGGCTAATGAAACAGAGACTTAGTACATCTCGTGTCGCTTTGATCCGCATTACAGCGCTGCTGGACCACAGCACGTTCCATGACTGCACCGCTATCCCCCTTCGCAGCCTCTCAGCTAATTGGTTCTGGTCTCCCTACTTTATTTCCCTTGACTGTAGGACAGTGACCAGAAGATTAGTCAGCAACGAGCTTGGCCTTGTGCTCTGCAGACAGCAGAGCAAAGCACACACTTGTTAGTTTCGGTCTGTGTGTGTGTGTTGTGTGTGTGAAGGTTTTGAGTGAGCTCTAGAGGCTTATCAATCTTCAGCACTTGGTATCATATCAGAGTCATTAAAGCCTCAGTTTATTCCAGGAAAAATGAAAAAAAAGACATGCAGACAGGCTGAGTATGGTGCTGCTGAGATTGGCTTGGGGTCAAAAGAGTAATGCTGGACCAAGTTGTGTAGTTCTTTCTGCTGAATCTCTAAACGATGACTCAGATGTGCTATTAGTAAGATGGATTAACAAACCCAACAGGGGTACTTGAGTTTGGTTTGATCCGCAGCACAACTGAACTCAGCAGGACGCCGCGTCATCCTCAGTCACAACATCAGGAAGCTGCAGAGGCAGCTGAGGTACAGGCTGACGGTGGGAAGCGTAAAGAGGGAGAGAGATCGGCATAGACGGTCAGAGGGGGATAGATACTAAAACATCTTCTGATATGGAAGTTACACTAAATCTGGCATGAGTGTTTTTGGCTCCAGGACCGGGCCTGTGGAGGAAGATGTGAAGAGGGAGGGTTGGAGTGAGAGCAGGAGAGGCGAGAGGGAGGTGTGGAGGCAAGTCTGGGTCTGAGTGGAAACTTGAATGGAGTGGAAACTGGGCTGGAGGCCACTCAGCAGATCCACCTTCACCCTGCCAGAGCAATCAGCTATCAGGAGTTTAGAGAAGGAACCATTTGCCCCCTAAGTAAATTCTGCAGGGGTTTGTAGGGATTTGGCCCGAGCCTCTCCAGCTCTAATGTGGGGATATTTTGGTAAGTGAAGTCCTCTTGTTTTCTGGAGAGGGTGCCAGAGCCTGTCTGCCTCTTTTAATGGGATCACAGCGGACACCCCGGGAACCACCGCCAGGTGAAGTGATTCCGCTCTCTATTTCCAGCTGTGTAAACACACGCATGCACAGGCTCTGCTCCCCCACCCACACACCCACCCACTCACACACAGACACACTCACACACACAAACACACACACATACATGGACACATGTGCATTCACTTCTAATAAAACGCTCGCTGGCCCACATTGAGGGAAATGCTCACTTTCCTTTTCTCTCTCAAATAAAAACAAAGCCCATTTTTCTGCTTTTGAGAAAGTTCTTGGCCTCGTTAAAAACAATTAGTTGCTTGAAAGATGTAAACAAATTTAACAAGAGCTGGTGTTGTCTTTTCTCAGGCTTGGCACGTTCAAAAGAACACAGAACTGGCCCCCCTCTCACCCTCTCCACTGCCTTTGAATCGCATTTCCTCATAAATCCTTCAGTTAGCCTTTTCTGCCGACGTTAATTTTCTGTGCAACTTTTATCACCGCCCCACCACCAACATTTGGTCAATCTAAAACCTTATTAGACCTCATTGTAGTGATATATCAGCCATTTTTGCGAATAAATTACGGCTGAAAACGTTTATACCGACAACGTGAATAGTTACGAAGCTATTTGGAATTTGGTAATTTAAGGACTTAGTTTTAATAAGAGACCATGGTCTATAGGCTGAGTTTGTGAACAGAGGCAGCAAGGAAACCGTCTTAGTGGCCACGCGATAGCCGTACTGTCGAAGGCATTTGGACTTTAATGCTCCATTGTTTATATAACCAAGAGAAAGTGGAGACTCCCCGATGGCCCTTTTGAAAAGCAGATGCCGGAGATTTTTGCCTCTGCATTTTATGGCTTATTTGCTACCAAGGAGATTCTGAGATTTTTTATGGGACAAAATCTTTCCTCACTTTGCACGTGTCAGGCAGAAGTGGACTATGAGGAGGAATGTCACTGCTCTTGTCATATAAAGATCATGCTCTTTTCTCAGCACATAAACTACAATTTGTATCGTCCACTTAAATAACTTTTATCCTTAAACTAGAGATGTTCTGATCCCCTTATTTCTTTCCCTACTGATTCCCATACCTGGACTTTGCATATCAGCCAATTACTGGTAAGATATCAAAGAATAAAAAACTGTAACGTATATTACATATTTTGATAGCTATATGCTACTATTCTTGAATGTAAGTGATTACTACTGTCATTGTTGTATGGACAATTGCTAGTTTTGTGATTGGCAAAACTCAAGCGTCGCCATTTTACTTGTGGGACTCTACGGCCTGACATATTACCAAACGGCTAACATTTTCGGTAGCTCTGGCTAGTGCTAGGCTACCAGAGGTCACTTCTTCGCTGCTCTAAAAAACAGTTGCCTACTTGTAAAGTGAAACTGCTTTTTTTAAACCTCCGATGGCCCAACCCGGCATATCCGCTAGTGAAGGAGGCCTTTTCGATGCTGTTATTAAAACAGCTCCATCTTTAATCAAGTGCCTTAGATAACTGCTTCAAGAATAGCTGCCCCACCTATGGTACTCATCAGCCTTACAGTAAAGTTAATTCAGTTCATCTGAACACATGGTTTTAGTTGATGGCAGATGTGTGATAGAAACTGTGATGTTACGGTCACTGTGATGGTATGCAGTCAACAAGCAGGAAAAAGGTAATATTTATGTACAATTTGTATATAAAAGACAGACTCACAACATAGATTTAATATGGTAATTCACCAAGGCGGTTCACATTAAAGTTCCTGCCTAATTTCCCAGGCCTGGTGATGATTGCAATGTATCAATTCTCAGCTGTTTTCACTTGAAGCCTGTCCTCTCTGCAGAGACGCCCCTTCTTAACAAGTCATTTTGTTTCCTCCAGAGCCTAAAGGGTCTTATTGTTCACTAAAAAAGATAAAACATGCAGCCCTTTGGTTGAGATAATTCATCTTACTAAGGCAGATCGCTGCGCTGGTATCAATGAATCACCTTAGGCTCAAAAACACATATTGGACACCCGACGGCACAGTTTTTCTCTGAGTCACCATCCTGGTCTCCAGAGCGGAAAGGCAATCATCCTGAGCTCAGAGGAGCCATGGTGTTGACAGAACTTTCATAACCAGCTCGTGTTATATAAGGCCTGTGTCACAGATCTCGCTCAGTGTGTGAGGAATATTTCTGTGCGTCTTGTGCGCAACTGTGGGTTCGCTTCCAGCTGGAAGGTGTGATGTTTTTAATTACAACTAACCAGCGCTGCCTGTCAGCTTGAGGAGGAGAGTCCAACCTCAAGCGTCAATGTGACAGTATCTCCTGCCAGAAGAGACAAACTGGTCCTAATAAGACCATGATGGCCCCAAAGTGAATTTTTTCCATGCTGCCTGCTGTGTTGAGATGTAACACTATCCCTGTGGTGTTGAGGTTGGTTCTGCAGATAGATTATCATTCTATTAATGGTGAGACTGACATTTTTGCGTTTGTAGAAAGTTTTATCCTGAATCCGGAGTTCTCAGAAGACAAGCTGTAATTTTCGCCATCACATCTAATCTTGTGGCCCCTGGAATAGTGAGTTTATAGAGAATATGTCTGCAGAACACACATTGACATGACTTATTCTTATGTGAAAAGCGCTGTTAAAATGCTATAAAACAAAGAAAACACATGTAAACCATTTTAATCTTGTAACCAGCTTACAATCTTTCCACAACCTATTCTGTACAGTGTTATTTCCCCACATCTATTTGTATTTTTCCTGTGGGTTTTGTACCGACCTGCTGAGCTCAATCGGGACTGTGCATTTTGAGACCACTTGCCAATTCCTGCCCTCCTGGCCTGCATTAGTTTGTGTGTTAGCTCAGAGCTCAGCCTTATTGAAAGAGTCTGGACCACAGCCTCATCTGTTTGCTCAGCTGGATGACTCAGGCCTCCCCTGGGGATCGTCGAGCTGCTGTCCCCCTGCATGTGCCACCAAGTCTACAAGCACTCATTACTGCTGCGGGTTCTGCCTGGTCCACATACAAGAATTGATGATGAAGGTTAAACTGGATATGTCATGCATGAACACATGTTTATGGTAATGAGCTGGTGCCACACGGAACATGTTTGTTAATGTTAATAGAGTAGTGACGACCCAAAACTACCATCTCTCAGATTAGTGGTTGTGTTTACTTATAGTCTTTGATTATTTAACTGCTTGTTCTTTTGTTAATGAATGTGCGTACCTCAGCGATCTGCACAAACTCATACATTTAAGTCACGTTAATGTTCCTTATTATTTTTCATCAAGATCCATGAATTATTTCCTGAGAAAAGCAACAAGAAAAGATTTCCCTAAACCCTTTTCCACAAAATGTCATGGTAGTCCGTCCAGTTGTATCTGCATAATCATGCAAAAAAAAAAAAAAAAACGCCCAAGGAAATATAACCTTTTTGGCTGAGGTAATAATTTAAAAATATTCAGCCTCTGTATATTCTATGGATGTATCTCAATCTTCACGTCTGCAACATGCATGGACATGTGTAAATGAAACCCACGCACGTCAAAACCGTGATGCGATTGTTTCGGTATCACAGGGAGTAATCCAACACTCTCTTTGACCTGCGTGCTGACCCCAGATCCAATGACATTCAGGGCTTCCCACTGGCTCCTGGACCCACTGGTTAAGCAGTGCAGTGAGCTGAGAGGAGGCTGAGTGATATACTGTGTGTGTAAAAGTAAAGGGCGTTAAGTGGAACACAAGCCAACGGCAGTAAAAGCCACAATATATCTGGCGAGACGTGTCTTTTGAACGGCATATCCATCGTTGGCCTTTGTCTTTGTGTGTGTGTGTGTGTTCATGTATCATTGTGTGTGTGTCATTGTGTGAGCGTGCACAGTCCCTGAGGTTAACCCTGCAGAGGGACCCAGTGAGCTGATGTGTGTTTAGATTTCATTCCATTCCCTCTGTAGTGCTGGGTGGGTTTCAGCAGGAACTATCGACCAGTAAATCACCGAATGAAATGTGAGTCAGATGTGACTGACATTATAAGGTTTACATTTCACAGGCTTCTGAACGTCCTGCATGCGTTAAACAGCTTGGGAAGGGTTAGTCAGAGATAGAGCCACATCTGAACCGGGTGTGTGTGAGAGAGAGAGGGAAAGGGAAAAGGAGCGGTGGGCTAATTTGTGGAGATAGCGAGTGGAATCATTAAACCATGCCTCGGTAATGGAGACTAATGTAGGATTAGACAGACCTAATGACATGCACTCCTCTTGAATGCTTGAGTAGCAGCAATCAGCCTGGAAAAAGGAGTGATATGGAATTTCTTTGACAAGCTTTCATTCATATTTATAAATCGATGCTAATGTGGAAATATTTGAGTAGGGTAGCTTACTTGAGGAAAATGAGGATATGCGCTCAGATAATGATCTAACATTAAATATGATTGTGTCCATGATGACATTAAAGGGACAGAAATGCCCCTTGATAAATAATGATGCCAGTTTTAAGCATCCCTAAAGTTTTGCGAAAATATCTGTAAAATGTGTTCCATTACCGAAAATGTGTGTGAGCACTTGAGGCCATGCAAGCTTTATTAAAGAATAACAAATGCAACATGTTTGAACCGTTCTTTTCATCTGCCGTGCCCTTAATCACACACCAGAGAGAAGCTCGGAGGTACAGATATGATACAGGTTTGAAATTATAGATGGACATGCATTTTCCAGAGTGACGCCATCGGCAAATGAGTCTGTGCAAGACGGGGCCTGCGTCTGCCTTCAGCTCCGGAGCGTTCACTGATCACTTCCTTGGCTGAGAGAGCGAGGGCCAGAGCATCGAGGGAGGAGGAGGAAAATTAAAGACTGATTTGTTTTTCTGAAGTTTTGGAAAAGACCCCTACCCCCCCCATTTACCCCCCTGGACGTTCCCCCCTTCTGACTCTGGACTATACCCCTTTCTGCCGGGGCTCTCTCAGTGGTCAGGCCACAGCGTTCCCCCATGCTAGGATTTGCTTTATGCATTAAAGAATGGATTTCTCTTCTCCGGCTATCCATGACTTCTTACTCTAACGTTTCCATGTCCGCTTCCTCTTCTCTCCTTCATTTCGTTTCCCTGCTTCCTGGTTTTCGTCATACTCATTGCTTCACTGCCCATCTCTCCATGCTCTCGCCTCCCTCACCTCAACCTTTGTGGGAAAATACTTAATACTTAATACTTGGGGCGGCTGTGGCTGAGGGGTAGAGTGGTCGTCCTCTAACCTGAAGGTCGGCGGTTCGATCCCCAGTCTGACCAAACTGCATGCCGAAGTGTCCTTGGGCAAGATGCTGAACCCTGAATGGCCCCCATAGAATAACAAAGTGCTGGGATAGATGCACTGTATGAGTGTGTGTGTGATTGGGTGAATGTGAAACTGTAGTGTAAAGCGCTTTGAGTGGTCATCAAGACTAGAAAAGTGCTATATAAATACAAATCCATTTACCATTTAAAGAGAAGGACTGAACCATCTTTCAAACAGGTCATTAAAAAGAAAGACGAAGACAAACCACACTTGTAACAGCCAAGCAATGAATCAACTAGTTTCTCCTCATCAAGGGTTTTAATCCAAAGAATAGAAAATACTGCAAAAGCAATAATGCACGGCTCTCAAGGGACTATTTATACATATGTTATTAACAAACTCATAAACACCTACTCCTTTAAGCCGGTTTTCAGCTCCGTTTGATCAAACTCACTGGTTTGATTGATGTTTGGATGTGGACCATACTACCACGCTGCAACACGCTGCCAGCTCCAAAACGCTGTAAAAGACTTGGTAAGCAATACACCTTGAGCAATGAAATGCCCAATGTACTGCAGTAAAACTACAATTATTAAACGTAGTTAAACACACTACACTATAAAATGCCACACCACCCAAAAGCGTTTAACGGCAGCGGGCCGAGCTGCAGAGTCGAGCTCGGGCCATTCATAAATCTACATTTATGAATGCTCGGATTTGTACATCGCTGCCAGTTTTACCACCCTATCAGTTTCCTGCTTATGACATCGATAGGACTGGAGCTGTTATGTCAACTAATAATACACCTAAAGAGATTTATTTTTGAAGATATTTCCTACATAGCTCTGGTTGTTTCTTCTCCGCTGCCATGTCTACTGACATCCTAGGAATGGAAAACAAACACTGCTGGTGTGTGGGCGTGGGAGGGATTCTGTCTCCGGGGATTTAAATCTGCTGCTCTGCGCTCCAAATATTACTGCTGAGATTTAAAGGTCTGACTGCTCCAGTGCATTCAGTAATACGTTACGCATGTTCAGTGGCAGTTATTTCCTTTTATATTACATCAGTAGGTAAAATACTCGAGAGCAAATTAGTTTAATGGGCTATCGAGGTCTGACAGCATGGCCGGGTGTTTTATACCCTCCTAGCCCCGGTATATAAATGATTCTGATTATGGCAAATGCTAAATCTAGTGTCTTTGGAAATCGACCCTGCTCGAGGGTGAAAGTCTGAATACATATCTCCCTCTGTTGCAGTGAATTTGACCATTTGTCTTCTTTTTTTGTCATTTCCCAACAAATACAGTATATTTGTATTAGAAATAAAAACTGTAAAATGACTTAATTTTTCATTCACTGTGTAATAACATGACATGTATTATTGTGGCTTGAAGCCAAAACTGCACTTCAGTAACTGAAGTCTTGTGAAAAGATCATAGACTGTACATAATGATTGAAGGCATAACAGCTTCCTGTAAGTGAAGCCAAATTGTCTTGATCACCACCTGATGGTTGGCTGCAGTAGAGCTCACAAACCCTGCCTTCTCTATGTTCAAGAGGGAATTTTGGGGTTAGTCGGGTTTGAGTAGTTATTTGAGGCTCTAGAATTGTGGTGAAAATGTGAGATTGACAGCTGAGACTGACTCGAGATTGGTCATGTGCGTGTATATGAGGGACCTCGCTGCCGCGGCTCCATCCCGCCATAGATTTAGACTCAAAATGTCTTTGCCGTAGGATCATGTTGTTTGTTTCCAGAATATTTTGGCCTAGTTTCTGGATAGAGGGAAGCAGGGAACACAACCTGGTCCATTTTTATATACAGTCCATGGTAAAGACATACACAATGGCTACTACTGAAAGTGATCACTGAGATTCTCCAAGTTTTGCCTTCATGGTGTCTAATGTATTCTGAGTTGAAAAGATTCCCCCAAACAAATGATGATGACATTTTTTTTCTGAACTTTTCACCTCCACCTAAGCCCCTCGTCAATAATAATACATTTCTGAGGTCCAGAGGGTGTATATTTTACTGATACATAATTTCTACTGTAGATTTTAGTATCTCCTCCCAAGTGACCATCACCCTGACATGGACGGCGTGCTGCTGCATAATTATGGAAAAACACTTCCAGCTTTATTTATGAGGTGCAGGTTTTTCAGATGTTATTTTATTACACCAGGAGGAAAACCTACTGGGACTCAAGATATTATTCAAATTGTTAACAGCGCGTTTGACAAAAAGATAGAAGTAATATTATGGTTCTAATGTCCGTCTCGGTATGATGTCATTGCTCGGTGGGTGGGTGGGGGGGTCGTGCAGGAGAAGGATCGAGTGCAACACGTTAGTAAACACATCATTGGCCTATTCACCGCAGTGCAAAGACAATTCCTGCCTTGCGCTCATGCTTGCAGTACATGCAAATACAGATCTCTGGATAAAATGGGGGCCACTGTCTTTGTGTTAGAGGCAGATGCGGAGTCTGATGTGATCTGGAGCAGCCGAGCATGCACTGCATTGTCTTGTTGAACCCTTGGATCTTTTTTTAGTCTGGACTGCTCGATGTTTTATTTCTCACTTTCCTCTGGAAAACTTGTATTGTCATGTTTATGTTTCTGTTTCCCATTTGCATGCTAATGATGGCAAAAAGAGACACGTGGTTTTCTGTTTGTTGCACTCCTTTTTGTCTGGACTCCATCGGCCCGTTTCAGTGTTTTCAGCACGACTGCAGAGCAGCCCCGCATATTTGTCCAATTCTCCCCCTCCTGCAGCCGCAGAAGGACTAATGTTAGCAATTCCAGTGCTGGATCTCAGCCTGCACGGCCATATGGCTTCACTGGCATGGATCATGGATTATTAATCGTGCTCTGTTGCCTGTGAGAAATGAATATGATACAAGAGATTGTATTGCAACAGCATCTGATGAGTGAAATGTCTCGAACACTTGGCTTGAATGACAGCATCAGGTTGTTTCCTCAGTTCTTATAGTCAACAGGTGATATCATGTTAATAATATATTTTCTTTTGTGCTAAATTCAAGGTCCTGTATGTTCTCACTCCCGTTTCTGCATTGTCAGTATTTTTCCACGAAAATCTCAACCAAGACAAACTGACAGAGCGTTTGTTTTACTTGTGAATAATGCACTGGACAAATTATCTGGCTTATTAAATATGGGCATCTGTTTACTTTAATCCTGGCTGACGTCCGTCTCGGGCTAATCCAGTTTGGCTCATGTCATCATTCAGGCTCTTTCTGAAGCAAAAAGCTTCTATCGAATACAGTTGTAAAAATAGCTAAAGATATGAAATCCACCAGTTCTGACACTAAGGTATTCGACTGTCCGTGACTGACTATTAACATCGTTGTGATTGGCTCTGAGTTTGAGAAGCATTACCTGTTTCCTCTGCTTGGCTGTTATTGCTATTTCTTGTGTGTGTGTTGCTGTGTGTATGCTTCTGTATAATACCCCTTTTTTCTTTTTCAACTATAATTTTGGCCTTTAGAAAATGGCAAAAATATGGTTTCATTTTTTAATCATGGTTATCTGTAATCTATATCACATACCAACTAAATTCAATCAAGCTGCACCAAATTTCACACACTCATAGATATCACTTCTCTAAATTTGTCTCCCCTTTTTTTTCATCAAGAATTATTCTCTGTGAAAAGAGTAAAAAGACATCCTTCCTCCAAGTTTTGAGGAGGAATCCGTTCTGTTCCTTTGTGGAATTTTTCCAAGCAAACAGGCCAACACAACCACAACCTCCTTGCCGAAGGTAATAAGTCACTTGATTCCTTGGGGTAAAAGATGACCTCAACGTGAACCAAGCACATGAACCATACGTTTAGAATCGTAAACAGAACATTTATCAAAGCATATGTATGTACTTGATAACAAACGTTGCATCATCACCCTGATTGATAGACTTAGCGTAGCTCTATCTCATCCAGGTCATGGCCGAAGAAGGTTTAAGCATTTTATGTTTCATGTGACTTTAAGGGGAGTGCTCATTTCTTACCACCTTTTAATTCAGCTTACATTCCAGAACCCTTTTTATGTTCCTATTTTGGAAACTTTTGTTCTTACTGGCTTTTCAAGCAATGTACCGTATCAGCAGCATGAGGCTGTTTTCCTTTTTCTCCATGGAGCACATATTTGTATCCCAGTCAGCGTTGATGTCATTCAGCCATACAGTCCCATAGTTTAAACAGAGAGTTCCCTGCATCCATCAATTTTCTAATGCTCATCACAAGACCAACAAATAGAGACAGACACACATTCACATTTACACCAATTCAGAGTCACTAGATAACCTAACCTGCATGTCTTTGGGCTGAGAGAGGGAGTAGGAGTTCCCAGAGGAAACCCACATGCACATGGAGAGAACATAGAAACAGAAAGGCCCTGGTTGGTTGGCAGGTTTAAACCTAATACGACTTGTTTATTCCTTTTTGACATCCACTCCTCATCAGTCTGTCTCCTGCAGGCGAACACATTACGATCTATGCTGACTACTATGTAGAAGCCGCACCGCTCTTTAAACTCTCTTTACCCCTGATGTCATGCTTTGGGGTTATAGCAGAGCTCGAGTGCACGCTACAGTGAAGTCACCACAGTCCAACAACACAGAAAGTTTCCTAAGGTCGTAAAGCCTGGCCCCTGAGTGTTGGGAGCACTGGGGAAATACGTCCTGGATAATTGTCGGGTTAATTTCCGCAACAGCAGCTGAGGTCAGGCATGGACCTCTTTACCCCACTGTCCACAGTCCACACACACAGCCCAAGCCCCTAATCTGCCCGGCCTCCCATCGCCATAACATCTCGTCTAATTGTAGTTTTTCTCTTCCCCTCACCAGTTGGCCCACACTTTGGGACGCATTCGAAACCCACTCTGGTCGGCAGCAATGCTCCCCCTGTGGAGATAATGTCACTGGTTGTTTTTGAAGGTGGATTCAGCCCCCCCCCCCCCCCCCCAAAAAAAAAGAGACGCTAGACTGGAACGGTTATAAAGAGCAAAATGTACATGTTTATAATACATTCATGCTGCATGGAAACATGAACAACGTGTAAAAACAGAAAGACCCACAGTTTGAGCTGTTTGAATGTGCAGTGTCAATATAAATAAGTAAAAATATTGTTTATTTGTATTATAAAAAAGTCTCTAAGTTGAGCTGAATTGTTCAGCACATAAATGTAAACGATTGAGGAAGTGTTATTCGTGACATGGGGTCATGGCAATGTGCACGTGCACAAAGCTTGCTCTCATGCACAACAATTTCCGAGTTAGATGTTCATAGACTTCTTTACCTTTCAGAGGGAAAGAGACATTCTCGTGTGAGAGAGAACTGGATTGCATGACGCTGGCAGGTATGTGCTGCAGCTGAAACCTATAGGTCTGACTGTCTGCGTGGACAGTGACAAGTTTATGGCTTTGCAGGCTGAGTATTACACTGCACACAGGTATTCATTGTAGCAACCAAGCCGGCAGTGCACAGGTATTTATTTGTTTCTGAAACAGCTGTATTTGCTGCTGAGAGATGCCTAAAATTCTCTGTCTGTGTTTATCTAAATCAATTGGTGTAGCCATAAATACAAGCAAATTACTCTAAAGCTGCATATAGACACTGCACATCATCATCAGACGCAGCAGATAACCATTTCCATTCTTTTCGCTCCGTCTGCATGTGAACCTCATCTTTGCAGTTTCCTTTATTGCTCAAAGGTTTTCCTCATTTTTTCCGTCATGGCCACTTTTCCCTGAAATATTCCTGCCTTGCTCACCTTCCTTTGCTCTTGAAACGAGCCCTGATCTCTCCCAATAAGTCGGTGCACTGCTGCTTGGATATCTGTTATCTGGTCTTGCAGTGTCAGCTCCGGCCTACTCCATCCCAAGTCCTGCTGGCACAGCATGTTGGGGACTGGTTCAGTGGGTGGGAAGCAGTTGCATGAGAGGCACACTCTTGGCCACGTGCTGTGGGCTTTTCGGCCCCTTTAAGCCCTGTAGATTTTCTCTTTCTCACTCCACTCCATTTTTTCAGCTTGTCTCCCCTTTTCAGCTCAGTTCCCGCAGCGGGGGAAAAACTTACGGTGCGGTTTATTTGTTCTGGTTTGGTGTCGGCTCTCCCATGTCCTTGGCCGCCTTTCTTACCTCCATGACTGTAGCCTGGATTGTGAGCGATTTTCGTGATATTGTACGTGCACGTGTCTTTCTATTCCTCCACGCCGAGGCCGTTGCAGAGAACATATATTTTCGGATCATGCGTGTGCGATACAGCCTGTCACTGTTAATGTTGGACCAGCGAAGTGCTCGACTGCCAGAGTGTTTCCCTGCCGCAGCGCTTCGGTCTCCAGCATCCAGAGACTCATCTTGCCCTTCTCCTCCCCTCTCTCTCCCCAATTTGAGTGTCGGTCTTGTTTATGTTCCTCCTCGGAGACAAACCACACCAGCCGTGTAGGAAAGAGCATGAGCCCGACAATTTGACTGGTGATTTGAGGGAAATGAAGTAGTGGGGGTTTAAAGTGAGGGGAGGGCTTCAGCGGAGGAGGGGGAGTTAAGTGAAAGGCAGAATGGGAGCCGAGCTGTTTCCATCTAATTGTTTCCACTAATGCTAAATTGCAGCCACTGGAAGACAGTGCCCTCCCTCCGAACATGTGTTCACCATTAATCCAGCCACGGTGGGAGGAGGCCTGTTTTCACCAGGGGAAGAAGATGAGAGGAGTTGCCCCTGAACCCCAACGTTATTCACACCGCATTTATCTACATCTGTTTGTGTCTGTTTGTGTGTGCATGGATTTTTTTTTGAATATGTTTTAGAATTAGTTACGAAATGGAGGACATCTTTATTTTTGTACACACTTTGCCCTTTCCTTTACTGCTTTTCCTTTGAAAGTCTCAAGGGGGGCTGTAAGTCAATCCCAGTTGAAATTGGCCGAGAGGTTACACCCAGTTTATCAAAGGATCAACAAACAACCAATCACATTTACACTTGCGGGCAATTTACAGTCGCCAATTAACCTAATCCCAATCTGCATGTCTGCGGCCTGTGGTAGGAAGCTCGAGAAACAGGAGAAAACCCAACAAAACACAGGGAGAGCATTCAAACAGATCGGGATTTAAACCGTCAACCTTCGTGCTGGCAGTGCTAATATGAAGCCCCTAATACTCGGGATATGATGTTTACTGAAATATTACTCATGAAGTTCAGGTGTTTTCAGAGAAACAGAGGGTTCTCTGAGGACAAACCAGCATTTAGTACAGTTTTGGGCTGTTGAGAGAAACCAACTCGAGTGCATTATTGGTAAATAGAGGTGGTTGGGTCATTCCCTTGTCTTTCCAACCGCGATCGGAGAATAGATATTCAATGTCATGTCCACAAAAATGCTCTGCTGCTAATTAAAGGCGCCATCGATAAAAAAAAAAAAAGGCTTCAACACTTTGGATGCTTTCAACAGATGATGACCTCTCCTTCCCCCCTCTCTCTAAACATCTTTCACTCTCACTGAAAAGGACATTAACGTGAGGATTTATGCTCTTCCCTCTACCTCTGTTCCCCCCCCCTTCTCATCATCTATTCTCTTCTCCTTGCTCCCGATGCTGCTTCATATCGGTGCATGAGCCGCCAGACCTTTGAGTGGGAGAAAGTACAAGAGACCCAGGACGTGTTGACATCCAGCTCCTCCGTGTGATGTATGAGATGGATATAAGGGGGCGGGGCTGGGGGGGGATAAAGGATGCGAGCCCTGTTCCAATATTTGGGAGGCACATAAAACATATTATAGAAGGGCTGTAAAAAGAGCCAACATTAATGTCCAAATTTAAAACATGTCCCAGGTCTGGGCTGTCATTCGCTAGGGGATTTCTTACCGCCCCCCCCCCCCCCCCCCTTCTCTTCTCCCGAGCTTTGGCATAGTGAAAGAATAGAACAACAGAGGAGAGGGGGAAACTGGCAGACCGTGCGTTTCCCAACATGCAGACTTTGTTAGTCTGAGACATCATGTGCAGCGTTTTTTCAGAGTGTTAAGGATCTTACACTGAAACAAATCACAGCAGGGCAACAATAAAAGACAGGTACCACACAAAGGGAGAGGCAGGAGATCCCTTTGTGTGTTGCCTGGTTTGATATCTATCTACGTGTCACTTCAGCCAAATTACCAAAAACAAACATTTTGTGACTTAGCCGCACTGATATTCTTACCATGACGATATCGGCTGTTAAATCTACTGGATTTCTTTTCACTGCAATAGTTCAAATTTTCCTTACAGCTTTAAGAAAGGACATTTGAAAAACTCAGCAGTATCTTTTTTCTTTCCTTTTTTTTCCCCTTTCTCTGTAAAATCCACCGACCTCATTGTCAAAGTTTTCAGTGGAACTATTTTTCTTTTACCAAAGAAAATGTTCATAAGAGAACTGTTGACGGTAAGGTCTGTGGATTATCCAAAGAAACAGGGCCATTGTTTCTGGAAAGACGTGCTGATGTTGAGTCTGTCCAAATGTGATTTTTCTGGGTAATGCTCTGAGCTGTACAAATAAACGCACATTCACTTTAACTGTACGTGCAGATAGATGTCTTTCATGACAGATATCACGGAACCTTATGAAAACAAAACGGATCCGCATGACATGGATATGACGGCACTCCCCTCTCTGCGTGTGTTTCATGTGTGGGGGTTCACAGTGTTCGTAGGTATTTTGCAGCAGCGACACCATTAACCATAATGATGCACAATGTCAACATTAATTTCCACAAGCTAAACATTCAGCACCTGAAGTGTGGTGCATTGCAATTGGCCGCGTGATCATCAAACCCACATATTCAGCCTCGCTCTCGGCCCTGTGAAAGACCCGCATAGACACCGAATGTCCAGCAGTGCACGGAGCTTCAAGTAGCAATCCAAATAAACAGGGGTATTCTCAAACAGCGCGGGCCTGCCAACTACAACACTCTTATTTATTTATGTATTTATGTATTTATCTGGATTTCCTGTGTACTTGTGGAGATGTCGGGCGCTGCGGGCCCGTGCTATCTGAGGCCCGATTGACAAGGGTTGGCGAGCCCCGGCCAGGCTGTGCCGTATTGCATTAACCCCGGGCTATTTACCCCGAGGGCTCATAATGACGATGCTGTCCTGGGTCCCTGAGACGGCTCTGTTCTCGCAGTCACCTCCCGCCCTTCGTCGGATGCTGGGCCTGGCAGGTTCCCGCTTGTGCTGCCACCAGGAATGTTCCTGTGGATGCAGCGTTTGTGTGCAAGAGGCTACATAATCCCGGTAGAGTGAAGTATTTGTGCCACGGGATTCTTTAGAGCTAAGACATTTCTTTTGTGCCACAATGCGTCAGGCTGCACCTTGAAAACCGAGTTAACAGTTGTCCTTGTGACCGTGTTGTTAGTGTGATGTGAGTGTTTAAGTCTGTGTACAGTCCCTGTCATGGTTGTGGCCTCTTGCTCATTTGATATCTATGCTATTGTACTTTCTTTGGATACAGTCGTCTCTATCCCAGCCGACATTCTGGGTAGTCCAGCACAAGTGTAACTCATTAATGATGGCTCCGTTCAGCGCCAGTAATCCGTGCCAGTGGGCGAGCGTGCATATTACCACAGCCCTGGAACCGGCACACCTGAATGGAGCGCAGCCACAACTAATGTTATTTGTCACACCGCTTTTTCTGTGATGGCAAGTCGAAATGTTCACTGTGAGAAAGGTCTGGGTTAAATGATAATATTGGAGCGGCAATGCAAGTTGTGCGTGTGTGCGCACGTGTGCAGTTGAATATTGTTTGTGGTGTCGAAATAAAGCTTTTTGAGTCTGGTCTGTGTTTATGTGACATTGGTGTGTACTGTAGATTTACAGTGTGTGTGTGTGTGTGTCTCTGCAGAGTTTGTGTGAGTGTTTGTAATTAAAGGGGGAAATTAAAATAGTTTCACGCAATTACATTCACATTAACAGATGATCTGAAGCACTTAAAACCAAAACTAACTGCTACATACCACTGCTGTGTGTGCAGGGGGATGATGGACATTCTGATCTGAACTCAGCTCATTCGGGTGTGATCAGCACACCTTGCTGTACGCAGTGGCTGCTCTCAGCAGACTCCCAGTGACACGCTGTGGTTTTGTGGCATGTTCCTCGTTACATGTTTCATCATTGACCTTGTGAATCACGTCAGCCAGGGCCTGTCAGTGGGGACACATGCTGTGTCCTGTTGGACCTCTGCCTTGCATGTCTCAACCAAGTTCATGCTGATTGATGCTGGCAGACATAGGACTTACTTTGGCAGGTATTCTAAGTGGAGTGTTTGACAGATGGTAAAAGTATATTGTTTCATTTCCATATAAATGAATAACGGATTTTTTCCATTATTCTAAGATGTAGCGAGCTGACAGCGGGCTCTTTCCCCTCACCTTCAAACCAAACCAGCATTTTTCAGAACTGGAAAGTAGTCAACTCTAATTATAAGATCACCTTGGAAATGCAGTTGCCACTGATTTCAGCTGCATGAGCCAGGTGAATTTTACTACAACAAATATGCTACTGGAAAGAAACCATCTGCGAGGCCAAAATAGACAGCAGGGCGAAATGCACAAGGGAGCAGTGTGCAACCGATGTCTCCTTCCTCTCTAATTTGTGCTGAGAATATTTCCTAACCCGAGGTTGCTTTCAGGTGTGTAAGCAAGCTGAATATAAAAATCTGAGTAAACATTTTGACACAAATGAGATTTTGCTGTGGCATACACGACTCGGGGAATGGGAAGCATGAGGAATCCAAACATAGCGTGCTCATGCTGCCTCAATGTGTGCATATGGTTCAAAATTCATCTCATGCCATCCTTTTCTCTCTATCCGCCTCTGCCTCACTGAAACTCAGTCAGTAAGAAGCACTTATTATTAAGTGGCTTAACCTCATCGAGTCAAATGTAAATACATTTACGGTTGTAAACCAGTGGGGACGTACAGAATGCGCTATATTGCATATGCATATCTTCTCTCGGAAACAGATGCTCATTTCCCCACGAGTGATATTTGATTCTGCAGTTGGACAAATGACTCATCCAAGTGTACAAATCAAATCGAATTCCCAAACGTAAGGGAGATCTGGACAGACTGTACTGTACACACATAGTGTTTGGGTCTGAGGAGCTGCAGCATTCAGTTCTCATCGTGTCTTGTGTAGCTGCAGGTGCACGGCCATCGACCCACTATAAGCATAGGCTTTAATGGCTTTAGTGTGTTTCTGTTGAATAATGATGTGCAATGGTTGGAGCGGGTTTGGATATTAGCAGAATACGTACTGGCTGATTGACTGTCACATTCCAGCTGCTATCACAGCGAGTACGCACATCACAACAACCGATGCTACATCTGCCTTTTAAAGCTTCTTTGGAAACTCATTTGTTTATCATTTAATTCGATTCCTCATCGAGCCAAGTCGCTAAATTGCCAGCTTAAGTTCACACGTGTGTTCCTTTTCTTTTTCAGAAGCTATAAAATGCGTTGGCAGATATTCACTTCACTGTCAGTGTATTCCTTTAAAACCGTGTGAAATATGGGGCGTTTGTGTCTCGTTGACTCCCCGTTTTATTTGCTAACAATTGCCAAGGCCTCCCGACAGGCCAGTAAAGTAAACAAGAAGCTAACCACTGTATGTTTGTGGCTAGATGATAATAAGACCTGCAGTTGTCTACAGTTTGAACAGTTTAAGCATTTTCTTTCAATTTAATACAATTTATGCAACCTAGAATGAATCCCATGTTGCCTTGCAAATTGACTTGTAAATGGCAAGAGGACGCAGGCATTTACAATCACTTGTGTCTGCAGAGAGAAAGAAAACCAGAGCATGCATGAAAGGATGCCAGCTCGCTGATCCAGTGTTTACACAGACATCACTAATGCACATTTACTGCATTAACTCGTCTCTTGTTCTCAGTATATTTTCCTTCCACATTTCCATGTGCTAAGACCTAATCTAGCCATGCCCTTTGGTGCCCAGTGCGCTTCATGTGTGCACACAGTAGCCTGTTTGCTTGCTGAATAATCCACAATCAACAATCCAAACCGAAGCATAGTCTCTCATTATCCCAGGGAGCATGCCAGCTTGGCACACGGTGAACTCTGCCTGTCTGTTGTTAACAGGAACCTTCTGAAACAGCACAGTCCCCGACGGCAGCACAGACGATCTACACAATAACATATACACACGGACAAATCTGCATCAGTGGGATGCACATGGCTGCAGAAATACACAAAAAGATCATGCACAAGTCGATGCAAGCGAGATTCATAAAGAACAACAAACCCAGGACAAGGCCTGGATCGAGACACCATCGTGCAGATGCACTGCATGCATCATTTGAATATAATAGTGGGGTATTGTGGCAGAGATGTATAATCCACAGTGGGATTGTTAGTGAAAGAGTACTGCTGCAGCATACAGCCATCCTTCTTTCATTAGGTGGTATAGGAGCTACATGGGTCCTCAGGGCATTAATTACACTGAGAGCAGGGTCTGCGTGCCCGACAGTAGGCACCACACATGGCATTGAGTAACACACGGCTGCAGCCCCTCATGATTGGGGCTTTCCTCTTTAGACCTTTCATCACTTCCCATCATGCAATCCAGAGAGGGAATCCTGAACTCGGGTAGCCCGCTCACCAAAGAAAACATACACAGCTCGTTGTTTTTCTAATGCATTCTCTGTTAAATGTAACTCCATCTCTATATTCTCACGTCTGTCCAAGTCGATCTTGCAGTATTTGCCTCGTTATTTGTCTCTGTTACTATCAAACACACGTTAATGCACACACACAGTAAATTACCTCAGTCACATGCGTCACAGCCCTGACTCCCTGCCACCCAGTGGGAGGAGCTGTCCATTACAGTGACTGATTTTCTGTTCTCCCTTTTTTTTTTTTAACCATTTCATATCAGGCCAGAGAGGTTGGAAGGACAGATGCTGTCAGGAAGTGACGGATGAGCTTCTTTTAACAGTCCATCAGGGAAATAATAGACAGGCCAGCCAGCACAGAGAGCAGCAAGCCAAGCCAAGAGCATCTCTACTCCCCACGGCTCATCTCCACAACTGTCAGCCTGAAAAATGTTGGCAATTAGAAAGTATGGCAATGTAAAGGTGGCCTCACGTTTGATCCGCTGTGTGCTGAGGGGGTCAGAGAGGGCAGCGAGCAGCAGGAGGGAAGGTCAGACTCGGGGCAGACGGATTCAGGGCCAAATCCAAACGGGAGATATAAAGAGATTTAGGACAGTGAGGATATTTAAACTGCATCATCCCATCGCAGAAGCTTTTAGCTTTGTTTCACATGCTTACGTTCCAGTTATGATTTTGTGGAAGTGAGTGAGTATTCAGTCTCGTTTTTTATGGTTAGAAGGCTTTTTGAAAACAGATGACGAGCCACTCCTGTAAATAGGATTTTCTTTTTTCTGTTTCACATCGTGCAAAGGGAGAAGGTTCTGCATGGGTCACACTGTCATCATTTGCAAGCCATGATGTCATTGTGGGGACTTGTGTGTATTTATGGAAAATGTCACTGAAATGAACAGTGTTTCATTTGGTTATCCATACACGGCACATTAACAGGATCATACGCACACAGAGAGATATGAACATGTGCTCTGCTCTTCTCTTATTTATACAAAACTGGAGATGATGCTGTTTTTGGAAGATTAAAATCATATATATGCGCAAACATGTGACAGAACTGCACACTATGCAAATCTCGTATTGCAGTCGACTTCATTAGAGGCAGAAATGGTGAAAGTCCAATAGAATAGGAGACCTCGGAGACTAAGAGGCAGCGTTTAGTTGCTTTAAATGGCTTATTTGATTAAGGCGTTTTTGACTTAGTGCTTCGTCTGACGCCAGACCTGGGACCTGTAATGGAGAATGAGTCAGAACTGGAAAGAGGAAACCTAAAGGGGGAAGAGATGAAAAGAAACAGAGAGGGAGATTCTAAAGGGACATCTACGTCAACACAAACAATTTGAGACAGGCAAACCACGGGCTGCCCATTTAGTTCTGCTTTTTATTTACTTGCACACATAGATTTAAGTGTAGGGTGCAATACTCTCAAGTTCCTTTTCATGAATAAAAATGGGGCTGTGTGTGTGTGTGTGTGTGTGTGTGTGTGTGTGTGTGTGTGTGTGTGTGTGGTTTGTATTTCCCAACACAAACTCAATGAAAGAAAAACCATAGTCCGACCATACATCTCTGATTTTTATTACTCAGTACCCATGGTCTTAGTGCTGGCCCACAATTTGAATACGGTTAATTTCGATAAATGGCCTGCTGATTGCGTGGGAGGCAGACGGCGCAGCGAGGAGTGATGAAGAAGAGCCTGATGAGAGGCCTGAAGTGCTCGGAGGAAAAGTTCAGAATTCAGCAAAATGCACGCTATTAAACAGTGACATCAGTGTGGTAAAACCATAACTCACTGGTTTAGAAAACATCTCGCTGGATCTGCGGCCTGCTTTTCTAGTGGTTTGAAAAGGGAGACAAATAGCAGTGCCGGGCTGTCCGCACACTCGTGGAGAAAATGAACCAACACAGAGGCTTTCTCTCGCACTCACTGTTTGTTTTCTCTGGTTCAAATCGCTCCGCAGTTGAAACGGTGCTGCAGAAAGAAACGCAGCTATAGTGTGTATATGGAACCGGTAAAACGTCAGGCATGACATTGCAGATTGCAGATTGCAGATCCTTGTCTGTGACGATAATCAGGGATCTTTACAGGGCGGCGGGGGGGGGGGGTTATGATTTACCATGTGCTCTCTTGGACAGGATGTGTCTTGGCTGAGTTCGTATCTGTTTGTGGGTGCAAGTGTGTTTTTTCAACGGCAGTGTGATTCCTTGATCTGAACGCTGGCAGGTTTGATTTAATGCTCCCGTAAGTCGGACCTTTCTCACTTGGCTGGAGGCTCTCAACCCCTAGCATGAAAACCTCCTCACCTCAGGCCATGGGCAGTATACCAGGCAGCAATAAAAACCTTGCGAAGCCATCGAAGCACAGATGAACATTTGGGGATTTGTTTTGTTGCGTTTGTGGCGTAAGCAGCAGGAGAAATAAACTCTGATACCAGTGGAGAGCATTCACATCTCAGGGGTATGGACGGGAAGTCGGGGGGAAAACGAGGTTTGGGATTGATATTGTGGTGTCCTGTGCCCTGCCAGTTGCCTCAACCACTGGCATGTCTCCTCTGTCCATCTGCCCAGAACAGCCATGTTAGTTTGTTCAGGTCTCCAAATGAACAATCAGCACCAGTGACTTTGGGAGAGGTGGGAAGCAGCGCAGGAAAAACACAGGGGCGCCTTGTGTAGGGGTGGGGGGGGGGGGATAGAAAGATTTTTTCCTTTTAGCTCCATTTTCCTCCAGCACCACAGCTGATTGCTACCACATTGATGATGGTTAGTTAGCTGGGGAGTACTTTACTCTAGAGTCCGCTGGCCAGACTGGCTCCGTTCCCTGTGGCGCTGAGCCCCCTGGCACCCGGTGGCCGTCCTTCCGCCACCACAGCATCAGTCTCGTCCCTCCTTGGGTCGGAGTCCACGTCTCCACCAGGGGGCTCGGGGGAGGCCTCCAATGTTCTTTTATTGATCTGCCATTGATTTTCAAGTTTCCACAAAGGACGTGGTTGACACTCAGGGATTGCAACTAATATACTTTTGGATAGATTTATGGAGTGTCTTTTGTTACATGTTAATCTTATTCAAATCCACTGTTTCCCACCAGATCCCTTACCCCGTCTCTTCAAGTCTATCGCCCCTCTCTCATCTCCTCGTATCACACGAGCCGTTCTCCATCAGGACTTGAGAAATATATGCAACTCATTTTCCAACCTCTCAACTCGCTGTCTTGTGCTTCGTAGGAGAAACAACATTATCCTCCTGTCTCCTGCAATTTAATCCAGGATTTGTAAACCATAAAATTTAGTGTGTGGGTCCAGCTTTATGATGGAACTAATTTTTAAAGTGTGTAATAAACCAAACCAGATTCAACGTTAACCCCTTTTTGCCTCCTCGTGTGTGTCCATTGTTTCCCTGTGACATGTCCATGTTCTCTTGTTTGTCTCTTTCTTTTTGGGCTCACAGAAACCACGATTCTTCTATGTAAACACTATAACAATCTTCTGACAGTCCCTTGACAGTTGGACAAACTTTGAACGGCCATGTAAACGTCTCAACATGGCAGCGGGTGACGAGGTTCAGAAACAAGACATCTGCATTTACTTTCATGTCCTCAGAGCAAGTTCACCTCTGCACACACAAGGCCCCTAAATCTTTATGAGCAAAATTTGGATCCAATCTTTCTCCTCCAACCATTTACCCTTACATATAAACACAACTGTAATGCAATATCTTCAAAACCACTTCTTTTTACCCTCCAAAGAAAATAATGTGTTTTCCTAATGAGCTTTAAAATCGGTAGATATCATACGTGACATTTATGAGAACGTTTACTGCCACAACAATCAAGGAACATTGAGGGCCCCTAATTAGTACTTGGACCTGCTTTTTTTTTACTCAATATTTCTACATGTGTATTTATAAAAAAGAAAAAGGAAGAACTCCCACTGCCATTCTTTCAAATACACTTACATGATCTTAAGGATAGACAATGATTCAGATCCTAAACATCTCAAACTGCGAGATAAGTGCATTTTTCACCGGATTCAAATAAAAAGATAGATGTGTGTTTTGTCAGAGCGTATATTTCTTTGATGGAGTAAATGTTTTCGCTAGTGGAGGCCGTATCTGCCAAAGATGAGGAAAGTCCTGGTAAAAACAGCTTTTCCTCTCGGAAACGAAAACACAGACTGATGTTTATGGGCCATGGATGAGGAGCAAGATCCTGGGTTTTGGCTTGAGAAGCTCCCACTGACAGCGGCCACTCTCTCCCAGCCCGACACTTCCACCTCGCTTCAGACATAGTTCACTTGCAGTACATTAAAAACAATGGCGGCGATGAGTGCTGCGAGGAGAATACTGGTGAGATCAGTGACTGCGATATATTAAAATTTCTTTTCTCGGACGTGATGCAATAAAGAGTGCTTGTTTTAAGAGCAGAATTTGAACTTTTGTTGGAACATCGGCCGTAAATCTTGCCAGCACTCGGGTGAAGCTTCTTTGATATGGCAGTGAAAGCGCAGAGCTCGTTCCCCGATGTATTTTCCTGCGGTCAGCAAAGCTGCTTTTAATGTCTCTGGGACGTCATCCAACTCACGCTGAGACGCCGTAACACTAAAGAGGGCACTAAGGCCGAGGCTCTGGATTATAATGGAGGGTGGTGGGATACTTAAGCTACTGCATTTGTTCTCTTTACCCAAAGAATCGGAGTAATGAACAGGATTTATTGTTTGTTCGTGGCCTCATATTCTGAGCTCTTATTTAAAAACGAGGGACTTTGACGAGTAGAGCTAACTAGCTCTACTGGGACCATGAGGGAAGAAAGTTAATATTGAAGCTGGTCCAGCGCTGGCCTGGGATTGGACACTTTATTAAGTGGACAAGTCCAGTGGAATGCCTGGAAACGGACTGCAGTAAGGAGGCATTTCCTGCAGGCGGACGGACTGTGTGAGTGATGTGGAGGGCTTTAAAGGGGACATATTATGAAAATTCCACTTTTGTAGTGCTTCTACACGTTAATTTGGGTATCAGGCATGTCTACCGTCCCAAAAACTCTGGAAAAAAACAACCCCCGCGATTTGTTGTGGTTCCTCTATGTCAGAAACGATACGCTAGAGTGCGTTGAATGGGATTACGACAGAAATAAACATCACAGTCATACCATGCCCATGTAGGGAGTCTCGCTACATGGCCTTGGACCAGCTAACGCTTGCCGGGCTCCACCGGCCCGGTTAGCTCGCTGCTGCTACCCGTCAGACATTTAGGTGGCCGCATAAACAAGGGACCCCCGCTGCTCCCACTGCTCCCACTGCGGGGCTGCGCTGGGGAGCTGGGGCTCTCGCAGCCAGGCTCACCGGGGGTGAGGGGGGTGGGGCACTCAAAACAGGTCAATCTGACAACGCCTGTTTTAGACAGGGTAAAAAGGTGCTGTTTTAAATGATCCTTGTGGTATTTTGACCAAAATATGTTTGGACATTTCATTAAGACCCCAAGGAACCATATCAACTGTGGTAAAATGGGCATAATATGTCCCCTTTAAAGGGCCCGACAGGCTTCTCCACTCGTTCAGAGCTTGCAGTTATCTTTCTCTTTTCCATGTACAACAGACTCAGGGTGGCTGCCAGTCTGAACCACAATACTCCTCAATTTACAGCCCTCACCAAGACGGGGAGGTTTATTTCCACATAAATATTTTAAAATTCCCTGTGGTGCTGCAGCTTTTCTCACTGTCTTACTCAGCTCCTTCACGAAAAGGTTACAAATAACAATTACTTTCATTGTCAGTGACACTACACTTTTCCATTATGAATCAACTGTTTAGTCTATAAAGTGTCAGAAATTGGTGAAAAGTGCCAGTACAAGACATTTTGAATAAACAACAGTTCATAACCAAATGTACATTTATGTAAAGCAGAAACTAAGCAAATCTCAACATTAAAGAAGCTGGTGACTGTTTGACATTGAGTGATTAAACCCTGATTGATTCTGTGGTGACATCAGCCTTGTTCTGCTGGGCTGGTTTCTGTGGCCAGAACATGCAATCAACACCGACCAATTCTGTTTACATTTTAGTTTTAAATTTCATTGTGTTGTTATTTCTTCTATTTTTTTTTCCACTCAGAGACATTAGGCTTTCATCTATGTTTGTTTCACTTTTTATCAGCAGGATCACACAAAACTACTCGACCGATATCCATGACATTTTGTGGAGGGGTGCGGTAGAACCAATTACATTTTGATATTGGATAAGGATCGGATGCCCGGATTTGTTTATCCTTTGAAAATTGTGCGATATGTGTTTTCAACATTTTGTTTTTTGAATAAATCACGGCTCATGAGGGAAAAAAATGACATATGTAGAAGACTGATATCTATGATTGTTTGACAATTTGGTGACGCTTAATGTAGTTCACTTGAATTGGGGTACACACTCTACTGCATCCAATGTACTGATGTTTATCCTCTTTGTATTCATTCTCTTTCTATTTAAAACATTTTTTTTACTTTGTTCTTTTAAAACGTTAAGGCGTCACTAATTATATTGGACTCATCTGTCAGGGTTTCTGTGGCCGGCTCTCTCCAGCTCTCGACAGGATGAAGAGGCTTCATCGCTGCTGTTGTTTAAGCCATTTGGCTCTCCCGATCGACGCACGTTGTTTCACAGATGTGTGTCTGCATCAGCGGGATTGGATGAGGAAAACAAGTCGAGGGTGGGATGGCGATTGGCCGGACGTGAAGTGTTCCTGCTGTGTTTAAGTATGTGTTTGTGCCTTTGAGAGCGTACATATGGCTCAGTGGATGTGAGTGTGGCTGTATCTGCACGTTGAACCCGGGGCAGCCCGAGTGGGGACATGATTGATGACTTGTGTACTGCGGTGAAAGACTTTTTTTAATTAAATCAGAATGGACTTCCGAACGTATGACTTCATCAGCGCTGCTCGGCTCAATGTGAGGTTAATGAAATGAGGCAAAGTCTTCCCGTTCAGCTCGGAGCATGCATTTCATCCTACAACAAGGGCTCTGCTCAGCCGTGTCAGTGCACTCAGCTGCCGTCACTGTGAGGGAGCAGACACCGGAGGATCTGCTGTCGCTGAGCTCATTGTGTTGCTATTCAGCGAGAGTGTGGTCATCTCTTTTACAACGTGCACCGCTTTACAGAGCCACCAGACCAGTGTCACATCTCTCTGCACTGCAGGAGTAGTCTGCATCGGGAGGACATTTTGCTGTTTCTATTCTTCATTCTCAACAATTACTGTGGGGCTTCTCACAAAAAACCTATAAATACGCAGATGTTGTGTTGACTTCTTTTAAATTGTTATTTTGGAAAAGGCCTTTACCAGTTTCCGTTGCTGGACAATCTTGGATCATCTAGGATGTTGAATTTGATTGTGTGGTAGATGACATTTCATTATAAAATAATCATGTGTGTGTGTGAGTGTGAGTGTGTGTGTGTGTGTGTGTGTGTATGTGTGTGTGTGTGTGTGTGTGTGTGTGAGGAAAGAGCTCTGAATGTGTTGTGTTGACACTGACTGGAAGAGAGGACAGAAACACAGCAACCTAAACAAACTTTAAATGACAAGAGATGAAGCAAAATTACACTTTTTCTTTTTGTTATGGATCACAAATAAAGCCTCCCTCACTTAAGTTCATTTTTCTTACTGGTTTCACAGTGTTTTTAATGTTTGAAGAAAAAACTACCAAGGAGTTGAGTATTGAAATGTTTAACATTACTTAGAGTTTGGTATTATGACAGCAGGACCTCAGGGATATTTGATTATTGCTTTAAAAATTCTGATCTCTGTGACCTGGCTGCTGTTTTTCAATCCCATCAGCTGCTTCCAGTTCGAGCCAGTTCCTGCTACCTGCATGGCCGAGCAGCGGTAAATCAATCCCATGTTTGTTATGTGAAAGTCAACAGCAGATTTTTAAGGTTCTAAACTGCTTTTAAACACACATGACCACTATAATTTACATACCAATCATGTGGCTGTGGCAGACAGAAAGCCACACAGTCTTTCTGAAGGTTATCTTTGCTTATCTTGCCCTCTGGGGAATGCAGAGGCCTCTCTCCAGCATTATTCTGATCTTTCAGATGTGGAAATTCTTTCCCATGCATCTTCCCTCCAACCATGCAGAGTGCTGACAGCACTTTTATTAGGTTATACTTGAGACTTGCTTGGCAGCATAAAGTTTTTGTCTCTTTCCTCATGTTAATACGAGCTGTTGTAGTGATTCAGAGAGTGTTTTAAAGCACAGGATTTGTTCAGATGTTGGTGAGAGGCAGTCCAGTGCTCTATAGGGTGTGTTAGCCAGTCTGGCAATGTGGTAATTGTGTGCATTCATGTGAACGCAGCACTGTTAGTATGCATGTCTGCATATGTGCTCTCTCAGGTGTCTTATAATGCAGTAATGGTTCTCTTGCCACCGTTCAGGAAAGCAGTTACGAAGTCAGTCAGGTGCGTGTAACACCCCCACCCCACCTGCTCCAAACCTGCTGGGACAGGGGCTCGTGAAACGCACAGGAATCCAATTGAACCCCAGGGGTCCTCATTGCGTATTCACGTCTTCCTGAAGTGCCTCAAGTCAGCATAGCGCTCTGTTTGATCTGCAGCACACACTCACAGCTGGCCCCAACTCAAACAGTTTTGTGTGAGAGTCAACATCAGTACTGTGAATTTATCTAGTCGGTATTAATGAGCATATATTTTAATTTTCTGAATTTTTAGCTTTTCAGAAAAGGGATCAGGGAACAGTAGGAGACAGATGTGAAAGTAAGGATTCTCCAATTAGGGTCAAAAACAAGGATATGCATTTTATTACATTAAAGCTAACAACAACAACTTTAACATATGTGATTAACTGCAGCCTTTTTCAACAATCAATGTGTTCCTTCAGATTTTGAGGAGGCACATTGTGAAATTCTCTCCATGTGGGTATTGAGGTACACATTTTGGGGTCAGCATCTAAATGCTTTGTTAGACCTATCACCAAACATACGTGATATGAAACCAGATTTATGATGACCGATGCGTCTTATTGAAAACCAAAGAGGATTTCAATAAGCTTTGTGAACTTTAACTTTAAGTTCATTACTTTTCATAAACTTGGTCTAGTGATGATCTCCAGATGATTTGGAAGCAACTGGACCTGCAGTTTAGGGGGAAAAGCATGGAAGACTTATTTACCAAGAGGATTTTGTTGTTGACAACAGACTGACTCCAACATTGCATTTTTTGAGTCTCACTTACAGCGCCACCATCTGGTTGATGGCTCATATTGATTAGACAGCACTTTCATATTATTTCCAGTTGTAAGGCGATTGTTATTTTTAAGATCATTTTAATTTAAGCCACTGCTGCAGAATAATAGTAATAATAATAATGACAATAATAAATTGGCACAAATACAAAAGGATGCTGCTCCCTCCGAGCCTGAACACTAAGTGTAAGTGCAAAACACAAATGGATCAAGCAGAGGCAAAATGAAAAAAGAAAAAAGCGGAAATATAATTTGACATTAATGAGGAGTTAGAGCGAGGGGGGGGGGGGGGTTGAGGAAGTTCAGGTTATTCTGCAGGCAGGTGGGCGTGGCCCCCTAATGTCAGAAATAGAACTTGAATGCATAAACAACTGGACTGAAGGAATGAAAGGTTGAAACTCAGGACCATGACAGATGTGGGTTGACTCTTTTGATAGGAACGCTGGAAAGGTGGAGGAGAGCCAGCGTGATATTCCTCGACAGAGTCCGACAAGCTGGAAGGCAGCGACTTCTCACCTGACTGTTGAATGTACATAGACAAGTATTCATGCATCTGTGGTTTTGAATAGTCTCTGTGTATTATGAGGCATGCATGCATGTGTGTGTGTGTGTAACACTAGAGCCTTGGCCTGAGAGAAGAAGCCGACGAAGGCCAGTCTGTGTTATTCCAAGGATTATCAATGGTTGCCGCTGTGTCAGGCCTCACTGCTCCTCACAACCCCAAGTGTTTTACACTATGCATGTGTGTATTATATTACATCTGCATATAGAAAATGTGCTTGTGTGTTGCAGTATGAGGGTGTTGTGCTTGCCCAGGGCTCCGTTAAGAGCACTGTAGGTTTATAGAAGGAAATCAAGAGTCAGGAGTCAAATAATAAGAAACTGATCAAAAACAGGGAGAAGCAGAATCTGAGATAGGTCTCTGGAAGAGAGAGTCCCCGCCGGGCCGACAGTCTATCATCTGTGGGCGAGCCTGCTTCATTTGGACTCCACTGTATGCACCTTGGACCCTCTACAGGTTCTTTGTGTGAAACCGACCACAATGAGGAGACTGTATGTGTCCAGAGGGTGTGAAAACATTTCTGTTATCACTGTGGAAAACCCTCCCAGTTGTCATCAGATGGGGGGAAATATTATGAGTCTGTCTGCCGGCAAGTGTGTGTTACTCTGGAACAATCTCGCTATGTTTATTTTCTGAAACAGTAGACGTGCAGCTTCCACATCATACAGACCAGGATCCCTCAGCCGCAGCGTCGACCTCACTACTGTTTCCGCATGTGGATGAGTTTGGGGAAAGTAAGGGGTGTGTGTGTTTGTGTGTGTGTGTATGCATGTGTGTGTGTGAGACGCAGAGAAAAGTAAAGGTTTCATTTTCATTGGGGTACGTATGAAGCCAAAGGGAATGACTTTCGGGATTAACCACGGATCAGAAAATGATGAATATAATTACAACAACATGGAAAACGTAAAGTTAAAACCACAAAATTGACAAGATGGCTGTTGTTTGTTTAGTCTAAACCAGCTGAGGAAGCACTCGCTGTGTATGCTTCACGTTCTGCCCTCCGAGGCAGCGCGTTGCCCCCATAAAGACGACACCAGCGAGTCGACCGTCCATCATTTTGCAGTGAAAACCCGCCTCTCCTTGTGCAGGCTCAATTATTATCACATGTTTACCTCAAAGGTTTCAGCCGCTGTCACATCTCGTAGATTTGTTACTTTTCAAATCACAAAATCAACAAACAATCCCACAGATGTTTAATTCATTGACTAATATTTGAGATTTTGAAAAAGTCATTCCAAAAATTTCACAGCTCGGGCCTGTGATTGTAAAGTAATGTTTTATTTGCTCAACCGCTGTAATGGCATTTTCCCTTTGTTAGGCCCAATTTGTTTGATCAAAGAAACGGTAGTTGGAGAATTTCCAGCCTCGGTCTTCAGGAGATTTATGGCCGACAGAAGGAAAGAGGTTATGTTTACAGTGTGCTCTGAAATTGTTAGGTGATGATTTTTGTGAACAAAAACGAAGAAGGGGGAAATCAAATGTTAAAAACACAGCCTCTCTTCATTTGTGTCCCCGCTTTGTTGACGCTGGGCTTTGTGGTGATGGATGGCGTCAGCACCGAGCGGCAGCGCTGCTCCCTGGCTCTGTCGTATGAGTGATCTATCTGGTCCCATCAAAACACTGCCGACTTCCTCTCGCACACATGGAAAGCATTGGGTCACATGCAGGAGCAACACACACACACACAGACACACACACACAAACACACACACGTGAAAACAAAGAGGAAACGGTAAACGGAGCTCCCAGATGACTATCCTCCGCTGGCTCTCAGGTTACAGGAACACATTTTCCAAAGCAGCATTTTCATCTTGGTTTTTCCTCTCGGTTGCGTCTTTGCTCTTTGGAGACCTGTCACATACTTTCCATTAGACCTAAGATTTATTGAAGGTCAGTTGTCCTTTTCAGAGAGAGACACCTTAAAGGGATAGTTCACAAATTGTTCACTCATTATCTATTCGCCGATGGAGGGGGTGGGTGACGTGTTTGAGTCCACAAAACACTTCTGGAGTCTCAGATCGCAGCCAAGGCGACCTCTTCTTTAGACGTAGTAAAACAACAGAAAACAAACACAACATGCGTCAATATGGCTCCTGTGGTGTTGTCCGCAGGCCCAGACATTCACGTTTGACTCGAAACAAGGTCATTCACACTGTGTTTTAAGCCTAAAATGCCTCCAGAAGATGCTAAGCTAGTGGACGTAGCCAGAGGAACAGATATCTGGGCTTGCAGACACTTGGATGACTCCACAGGACCAGTATGGAGATATGTTGTGGTTTTTCTGTTTTATTACGTCTAAAGAATGACTCACTGTTGACTTCAATTGGATCGGATTGGGCTGCAACACTGTTTAGACTCCAAAAAGTGCTTTGTAGATTCAAACACTTCACCCGCCCTCCCACTGGCATAGTGATGAGTAGATAATGAGTGCATTTTCCATTAACCCTTACACACAGAATTTAGGCCTCAGAATAGTTCACACGGACATGATCATGTAGGAATACAATTTCTTTTAACCACCATTTATACTATTTTAAAATCACTAAACAATAGGTCTAAGTATTCTGTTGTTATTTGTGATCAAAATACTTAATATCGGGAAGATGACTCATCACATTAAGATGTTCACACTCTCTTATTCTTGCAAGACAAGGTAAAAGACACAATTTCACTTAAAATAAGATCCCAACTGGAGACAGGTGACGAGGACGGCGCTGGAGGTGGCCGCCTGACGAGTTAACCTGCAGCACGAAAAAAATAATACCAGACTCGAACCTGGTCATAACGTCTGTTTCACAAGGTCGAGTGAGGGATTAGCCGGGTTTAAAACACTACAGCAGGTTGAAGGTAAACAGCTGAATGAATGACACATGTGCAGGTGGTCTGGCTGGAGCATGAGCCAGGTAACCATGGCTAGCCCGGACATGCATACACAGACACACACACAAACACACACACACACACGTACAGACAGGTAGAAGGACAAACATCCATACAAGCAAAGGGATGACAGCAGCGAACAGAGGGAAAACAGATTTCAACCATGACCCGGTTCTGAACCATTCTGACTTCCTGTGGGAAACGAGGAAGGACAGAATTGTTTTTCTTGATTTCTCAGAGAGCCATATATTTATTTATTAATATCTCTCTCTCTCTCTCTCTCTCTCTCTCTCGCTGCAGCTTGCGTTATCATGCTAGTAGCACCTGTAGTTGTGCACCCCACATAACCCCGGCAAACAAACATACATACATTCTCCTGCATGTTCCCCACTATGTCTTCATAATTAGTGGCTTTCACTTTCTCAATAAATCCTGCGGTGCCCCAGGGACAGAAAATTGTGTCGGAGCCCTGACAAATCTCCCGAGAGGTGAAGTTAGACACAGGAGGGGAGTGCTAGCTTACTCCATCTCACTTCTATACCCTTTGTCAAACTTTCTCTCCTTGGTTACCTTTCAATCTGACTCCTTCGAAACCGCCCGGTTGTGAAGAGAATCCAGCAGTCTAGCAGAACAAGTCGATATTCAGTCCCAGCTTATTGTAAATGTTCCACTGTCCAAATACCTCGGTCTCCTCCAAATGAAAAACCCATCGCCGTGATCACAGCCAGTGTCTTTTAACAGTAGCCATGTGTCCTGAGGTGCTCTCTGAAGCTCACATACACTCAGACTGTAAAAACACACACTCAACACACACAAGTCTTTTAGATGGAATCACTGCAGGTCTTTAAGAAGTTGGCTAATGAGCCATTAACAGGAAAGGAGCCCAAAGTGCTCAGAGACCAACACCCACGACACGATCCAGAGTCTGGAGCAAGTTTTGTCTCCTGCACATTTGTCATTAACTGTATGATAAACTGTTGACAGGTTTACTTTTTAATTTAGGATTTACTCTTGAAATGAAATAGTCCATATTCAAATTTGAAATTCCAATGAATAATAAATTGATTGATATTTTAGATTTGAAATAAAATGTGTCTCAAACTCATAATCTCGGCGCCTTTTTATTTTCATGGATTTTGTTTTTGTTAAGAATGTTTTCCGACAAAAAGAAACAAGAACCGAAAACAGACAGTTAGAAGAACAAACATCCATACAAGCAAGGGATGACAGCAGAGAACAGAGGGAAAACAGATTTTAACCATGACCTGGTTCTGGACCATTCTGACTTCCTGTGGGAAACGAGGAAGGAAAGCTACAGAGAAGAAGGCCTTTAGAAACGCACGTCCGGGAATCTTGTTCTTGATTGATTCGCATACCAGCCCCAAGAAACTGTTGGTTTAATCCACTGTAATTGGCTTTAATGTTTCCTGCCAAGTTTGCCGATGGTTGAACTAGTAAAGCTCCCACTTCCTTGTAGTGGGGAAAGAGTGTCGATCCCAAGTTCTACAAACACATGATACTGGCTACAAACGTGTATTAGCAAAGAGGGAAGCTAAATATGCAAATGAGCGTAAAAATACAAATATCTGCCCATTTATTTTGACCACATTTAATATTTAACATTTGTAAATTTATAAAATTACAAAATTTCACAGCAATATTTTAAGAGCAGTATCTGATGAAATATTTAGTTTTCCTATTCCTCTTCTAGAGAACCCTTTTTATACTGTAGAATATATTTATTTTCCCCGGGCACCTGCCACGACACAATCCTACACACACTTCCTACTGGGTAAATATTCATGTTCATTCTGGTAAACTCTCAAGTTATTTCTCCTTTCTCTTCTCATTAAATTAAGCTCACTTTCTGGCAATTAGCACCTTTTAATGTCAATGTGATTTTATCACCTAGGAGAGAAAAATCTCCAGGGCTCAGGATTGTGTGGGAGCCCAACCGCTGGGAAAACACCACCGTGTGCCACAAAAAACACTGAATATCAAATGGAAATATAGACTTTCTTATTTTCTTCTTCATGCATCTCTCTTTTCCTTTATTTCTCTTTTACTCGATTGCTTTTACGCTATTTTGTTTTTGAACATGTTTCTGGCAGCGGCCGGCTCTCTGACTGGAACAGATGTTGTGCTTGGAGTGTCGGGACTTTGTTCTGGTGCAACTGCACAAGCGTGTGTGAGTACATTCGGCGGTTGTGGTGAAGGTGACTTTTCTTTTCTGCACGGTTTCTCCTCATTTGTGATTAGGCCTAACAGGGCACGGTTAAGGAGGAGGTGGTTTGCAGCCCACCCTGACTGTCTGTCTGTAGGTCTGTCGGTGCATCTGTCTGTCTCCGCCTTTGTGAGGATCCAGCTCCACACTCTGGATCGTGCCGTGTGTGGGTGTGCACATGCCTGCCTGAGTAAACACATCCCGGCCAAATCACTGTGTACAGTACAGTCAGGAGATGAGGGTGTGTAGACTGGTGCGACTTGTGCTGGATGCAGATGTTCCCTTTACCAGAATTACTATCGTCTCCCATCGAGAGACAAAAAAACACATGCAGACACTAAACATGAAAGAAATGGAGACGATTCAGGAAGGAGAGAGAGAATATTTAACTGTTAAACTGCATCTGTCGCACAGATTCCGTGCTTCCATACAAAACTTAACACATGTTTCGTTGTAGAGATTTTGAACATTTCGTGCATTGCAGAGAGTCAAAGGGGAAACTGAAAACCTCTTGTCCGTACACTAAGTTAATATAACATTCAGTGTAGTGTATTTGCTGTAATATATGTTAAACCTAAATTCATAAGCCATAAGGCACCTTCTGATCCTGAGCACTTACTGAAAAGCCACTTGTTTTGTCTTGGAAGCATGTGCATCCCAAACTGTGTTGCTTATCGGTGGGTTTCTCGATGTGTTGGGTGATCGAGGCGGGTCAAGAGTTTTGTATGAGATCCTCTGAGGTCCCTCTGGGAGATTGACTAGCAGCAGATAAGGCTGATAGCCATCTGCACAGGCACACTCCCTTTGCTCAGCCAGCCCGTGCTGCTCCGCCGCTGCCAAAGCAAACAGAGCGATCCATTTCTTAATGCGTCTGGCAGCAGAGAGAGGGATCAAGAGAAAGAGGGGGAGAGGTAGAAAGAGAGAGACTCTGGGGGGTCCCGTTATGGGAGATTTTTATAAATATGTTTTTGTCTTTTTCTTAAAACCCACGTCTCTATTTGCAGGTTAAAAGGTGAGTCATTCTACTACTGGTGTGCGTCCACAGCCAGTCAGCCAAGTATACTGGCTCATTATATCGCAGGCCGGGTGCTCTGGGGGGAGGGGGAGAGGAAATTGTGAAAGGAAAGAAGTGGGCCATGATAGAATTTTAATCACAGTTAATAGTGAGGCTCCCTAATGAGACTGTGAAAACAGCCCCCTGAGATGACTGGAGGGGACATACCACAGGACCCCCCCCCCCCCCACACACCCACACACACACACAAACAAACACACACACACACACACACACATTAATTCGCACCCTGTACATTCTGATTACCTGAGGAAAATCCCATTTGTTTGTCACGTGCAAACAACTGACAAATGCACACACATCTCACACACACACACACACACAAACACACACACACACACACTTTGATGCAGGGAGTGGTGTGTGTGTGTTGCCACCAGACAATGTGGCTCGCTGTGAGTCTGCTCTCTGCTGGACAGATCTGTGTGATGTGAAGTGAACAGAGCAGGTGGTGGTTTCCCTTGACCCTGTTTATTTCCAGTGGAGACCACACCTCCACCAGGGACCGACCCACCCCCTCATGAAACCACATTTACATTCACCAGATCGGGATTTTTCACCGTGATCTGCACCGACCTGCACACATTCCACACTCAATATCAATCAGTCAACTAAACATGTCCCATTTATTTTCCAGAATTATATTTATCCGAGAAAACAATGGAAACAAAAAAATCTCACAATGTAAAAGAAAAGAAAAACATCTCGGATGCCAACCCTAACCTTTAGAAGCCCATTTGTTTGTCAAGTGGCAGAACGAGCTTCAGGACGATGTTGATATCAACCGACAGGATGAACTCTCTGCCTCGATAAACTTGTATCCCAAACATACAGTTTTTATTTACACATTTTCCAACATCTGCATCACACGCTGCGAGTTCGACTCCATAAAACGGCGTGCAGTTAATTTCATGTGATATTTAGTGGTACAGAAACCACTCAGACTCCATCGTGTTCCTAATCCCCTCCTGGGCTGGATGTCTCTTGTGCAGATTATTGAAAGGAGAGTGTGTAACACGATACTGGAATAAAGAGAACCTCATGGATGTTTTTGATAGAATGTGCTTTTTTTGGTTCTTGAAAAAAGGAACTTTACTGCTGCTGCTGCTCCAGAGAAAATCCAATTAAATCTATTTGTTGGCCTGTGAAAATGTTTGAACTCTGCGAGAGGATCACTATTTATACAGTTGTATCGACAAACCTATTAATAATACAGTAATAGGTAGCTGGTTTATAAACTCTGGAAGTGAGTGCTCCACTTACGGGTGGTTGTTTTACTGCTCTTGGAAAAAAAATGCTCCGACCTCCTTCTGTCAGTGGACCACACGCTTCCTGCCTATCGAAAGCCTTTGTGCGTGTTGATGTGGTGGAGGGTGAAACAATGGGGAGAATGGTGGGAAAGGGGATTATCATTGATAGGGATAAACCACCACTTTCATCTGTCCCCCTTTCAAACAAAGTTTCCAGCCGCACAAAGTTTTTGATGCTGTACTTGTGGTGAGGTCGGGATCTGGGCTCTTATAATCTGAACATCGGGTATTAGATTCACATAAAACAATACATGCTGGAACCTTCTTTAATGGATACGCTTGGCGGGGGGACAGAGCACAGCTGGGAGGGCTTTTAAAAAAAGGGCATTCAACAATACAGCCTGGCACACTTTCTCTGCTCTTTCCAAAAAAAAAGGTTTTCATTAGTGCTCTTTGGAAAAATGTGGCAAATACTTTTTCACAAATTTGCTCTGTCAGAAGAATGTCCACTGGAAAGTATCACAGTCTCGGATCCATACATAGTTTAATATCTATTATAATTTTTTAAGTATGTCTGAGTCTCCTGGAAGCTTGAAAGGGAAAAACAAGGCTCCTCATTGTGGAACCGCTTTACCACTGTTCTCCTGCACAATTTCTCATTAAATGTGTCGCTGCGTTTAAAAAAGTACACTTGTCATCCAGGAGTTCCACGAAGGTGACCTTTTAAAATGCGTAGTAAGTAAGTGTTTCCTACTCCACAAGAAACTATTACACATACAATATATTATACACATTATTGCTTTTTCTCATGGATTAAGACGGCGGTAGTGTTGAACTCTTACACGCGCACACGCACATGCACACACACACACACACACACACACACACACACACAAGGGCAGTGGTAGATGAAAGCATATAGATTATCAAAAATAAACTTAAGGCAGTGATTGCAAATAGAATCAATGCCAGGTTTGCACTTATTGTTTGTTTGCACCCCTAGACTAAAACTGCACTATTATTATTATTATTATATTATTATTATTATTATTAAGTGCCTCGTTTCTGTATTGTGCTGAACTTTTGTCCTCTCTCCATGGTACTCTGGAGGCTGTTGCTATGGAGCAACTAAATATTTGTATTATCAATTAGGTGAAAATGTTCTTGATTTATCAATTATTCATCTTGTCCATAATCAGAAAATGGTGAACATAGATATTGCAAATGTCTTCAGATGCCTACAATTGCAGTTCTTTATCATTGAAAAATCTGGAAACTTAAAATAATGCAACTGTTCCCACTTAATAACTTTGTTTAAGCAACAATTATCCAACTATTCAGATCCTCCAGGGAGGAGAGAGGATGAATGAGAGAAAGAGATTCAAACACGCGACTGAACTCTGATGAGTCTAGCAGTAAAGGAAACAGGAAACAGGTATGTGTAGACAGAGGCACACAGACACACACACACACACACACACACACACACACACACACACACACACACACACAGAGTCCATACTTGTGCTGCGTTCCATTACACTCTCCGGCCCTCGGAGTGACTTCACCACAAACGAATAACCCGACTGTCACCAGTATCAGAGTCTCCGATCCCTCTCTAAGCGTTAACGTCACATTCACATCGTTCATCAGTGGTCTTTGTGATACAGTTTGAACATTCTTCATATATCAGGCTGCAGTCCAGACCGAGGAGCTGTGGGAGAGAAGAGGCGCGTGGACGAGCTGGAAACAGTGGGATGATAAGGGGCTTCACAGGGGATTAGCAACTGAGGGCTGTGTTAGTTTTGGCTGATACATGGGTCAGCTCTAGAGAATCCTCCATGCGGCGTTTCCCTTTCTTTATTTATTTGTAATCATTGTGTTTATTGTTTCAGGTACTCTATCCAAAACAGACACACACTAAGGCATGGCGGGGGTGGGGTGGGGGGGGGGGGGGCAGTTAGGTGTGTCACATTCAAACACACACGTGTGAAATCTCTCTGTACTCACTTGCTAGTGTCGCAAAAAAAAAACAGAAAAGTGCTGGAGTTGACCCGCGACCACACAGATGACTCATACGTTAAATAAAGGATCAGGACACAGCAGGGTGGCCGGCCTCTGTTTCTGACATGATTGTGAATCAGTATCCACACAAGACAGACTCATAGGAGACGTTCAGCAGGCGCTGTGGAATCAACACCGCTAATAATCCAATCAGCAGTGAAAAGGCTCTGGCAGCGTGAGCTCTTAAACAGGTGCTGTAGTGAAAGCTAATATTCTACATGTCTGTGATTGATGACAACAGCAAAACCAGTACCTGCAGGTCACTGGTGTTTATCCAGGCAGGTCTGGAGAAAGAGACTTGTCTTAGACCTCTCGCCGAATGCACTCCACCGATTGTGTGTGCGTGTGTGAGGGAGTGGATTTATTAATACCCAGCATGCCCTGGGCTGGACAAGAAGCCGGGGAGGGGTAGAGAGGAATTCCATGGCTTGCAGAGATAGAGCGAGGGGGCCTCCGGCTGCAGACAGGTGGACAGATAGCAACAGAGGCCTTATTGTCCATGGCTTAATCAGACAGGCAGGTGTGCCACTCGGCGCTCGCCTCACCCCAGGAGCGCTGCACCCTCCTTGAATCCCCTCCACCCCCCCCCCCCCCCCCGCTGCAGCTCAGTATACCTGCAGTCCTGCCAAGTATTATTAAGTCTGCTTTCGATTTGATGGATTGCAAATGAAAAGTTGATGCGGAGGTATCGATTGAATCTAAAATGTTATCTCGGCTCACATGACACCACATGATAAAGTTCAGTCACGCACCGATATGAAGGGTGAGGAGGAACTCTCTGTCGCTTGCATAACAAACTGGAAAGTGGAGGACTGAGTAGAATTTACCTCACGAGATCAAGTATCAGGGTGAGATTGAAGAACAAATCCAGAGCACTTTGTGCAGAGAGAGGCTTACAGGGAGTGAGTGCGATATGGTTGATGGTATATTGCAGTTTAAACCTGCCAAGCCAGGTCCACGTTGATAAATCTGTCAGCGGTGCGACCAGGCAACACAGATCCAGGTCGCTGTAGGACTTGACTCCGCTTCTCCCCAGCTGGCTTGGATCTCGTCCAGAGCCTCATGCTATATCTTGGAGCAGCTCCAAGCCTCTGGCCTGCACTTACCCAGCCTCGGCACACGGCCCGACCACGACCAGCCGGATGTCCTCTTGGCACCGTGCCGCCCAGCTATAGTCTTGCTCTGTCCGTGGTTCCGCCTCCGTCCACTGGTTCTCCTGCCTCCAGCATTTCCTGATGTCAATGGGAGCTTTGAATGCATGGTGGTATTAATATTTCGTGACCTGAAGTTGTTTCTGGAAATCGTTGGAATAACAATTTGTCACATCTTTGCAGGTTCTATAAATCTCTGTTAATGTTAAACCAGTCCAAGTATACTTGGATTTTAAGAAGGATGAAGGGAAAGAACTGTGGTCTCTGCAGATGGAGGATAACACACTAACTGTATAATTAAACTGGCCCTATTTCCTTTTTTTCCTTCACAATTGCATTTCACTAAGCTATTTTATGAGGTCATACAATCACTGTATGCTATTTTAAGTTTTCCACAGTTCTTTTTCATTTCTGATCATTTTCACTCTCAACCTCTTTTTTAAATTTTGAAACTGATTTATCCTTAAAAGAAATTAAACTCTTCTAACCATTTTTTCTCTTCTATTTTACTCTTTGCTTTCAGATTTAATCATTTTTCCTTTATTTTTGTCTGTGTGTTTTTTGGTGCAGCTCCTTGAATCTCCCTCTCTGTGTATGCAAGGCGCTGTATAAATAAAGTTGCCTTTTGTGAAATGTACCAGACACTGAGCACAGTCGCCTGCCGTCCTCCGGTTGAACGGCCTTGACAAACGCCTCCGAGCCAAAACAGGGTTGTGTGTTTGTGGATCTAAACTTTGAGATCTCTAGGTTAGAGTCTGGTCACAATCTTATTTAACCTGTGGTGAGGCTCTGGACCTTTTACCGTCCGGCTGACCATCGGGCCGTTCCGCGGTCCAGCTCATTGTGTTCTGGTGGTTTGCAAACCTCCGTCCTCGCACAGGGGATCTGACAGCGCCGCCGTTGTTTGTCAGGCCACGGCTTCATGCATGCTTTCAATCTGCAGGCTGTTTTGGAACAGTTAATGTGCTGCGGTAATTTGCATTTCATTTTGTTTCTCTCTCTCTCCCCCCTAAACGTATCCAGCAGTGATGCAATGGAGATGCAATGCTCCCATCACGTCCCCTCACTTCAGACATGTGGGATATGAGAGGTTGCAGGCGTGCAGCTCATTTGTATTGACTCTTGTATCTTGAGTATATAAAGAAAAGGCAGATCTGTAAGAGGGTGTGGAGCTGAATGGAGGATGGATATTCTCAACCCGTTCACTTTACTGTCTTCGTTATGGTTCAATTACCTTTTTATGGTTGATGTGTATTTTTTAACGTTTTCAATCACTTTCCTCAATATTTCCAGTGCGTTATTTGACATTACTGGTTTTCCCAGGGAATAATTAATGGGTTTTGATTGTTTTTTTAATCCGGCATTATTAGCAAACTAATATCTATGAGTGTTTAAGAAGACCTAAGGAAGACTGTTAGGCCTTAGCCGAGTTATGGGCTCTTTACTGAGTGTTTAAATATAACCCAGGAGTTTAACTTTAATGAATATGGATATTTCTGTGAGATTTTGGACTATGGCCAGAAAAGGTCTCTGGTTCGTGTCTGGTTCGACTCCACGGAGAAAAAACAATAAGACGAACCTGGATTGATCTGTCCAAAAATCCAAGAGTCTCCCTACCCTGTCTAGTGCCCCTGAGCAAGGCATTTTACTCCCCCAACATCTGCTCCCCGGGCGCCATACATGGTCGCTCACTGCTCTGTGTGTCCTGCACCAGATGGGTTAAAAGCAGAGGTTAAATTTCCCTACAATTGCATGAGTGTGCCTGTGCATGTCTGTGCATGTGTTTGGGACAAATAAATGCATCTTAATCTTAATCATAATCTTAAATATGGCAAAGTGACAGAGCATCAGTCTGAGCTTGTCAAATGTGGGTCAATCGCCGACACCTTGTGCAAGCTTGCCTTGTGTGCTAATTTCAGATGATCTCAAATTCTCCACAGTATAGATTTTGCACAATAATAGAATTAATCTCTTTTAAATATTGAATAGATTCAAATAGACCGTGAACATCTGACCTGTGGTGCTTTGTCCCACAGCGGATACTGCGGATTAAATGCTTCAATAAAACCTAAAGACAGAGTTGACAGGAACAGTTTTCCTCTTTCTGGTATAGTCATCATTAACAAAGTAACATGAAACTTGAGCCGAGTTCAACTTTATTACAGAAAACAAGCTCACGTCGAGTCAGACAGCAGAAGTCGACTGTTTTCTTTGGTGCACACAGGTGGAGTAGTGACGTCTGGAAAAGCTATTGTTTAACAGGAGCCCCCATTATAAAGAGTGTGTCTGTTCTTGCTTACAGAGAGTTTGACGGAGACGGTAAAATCAGCAGTTTTCTTTTTGCAGACCTCACAGTGCTGACGGCTTTGACATGACTGATAGTTTTGTAAAATCTTCGGCGATTCACTGAATCCCAACAATTCATGTCGGAAACACCTAATCCTCCTGGTGACGCCGGCTCAGTGGGAAAGTCGCCCAGCCTCTGTCTTCACACTCTGAATGTCACTCACTACATCAGGTGATGAGCATCTGCAGCCATTCGGATTTCCTTCCTGTTGGTTTCCTTCCTGTTGACAAAGAACTATGTCAGCGCTGGAGGAGATATTTTTCCGACCAGACGTCCTGTGGCCTGTATGACTTGGCAGCTGTGACGTGGACAAATTGCTTGTTTCCTTAAAGATGTTCACATTAGTCTCCATCTAACACACACACATCATTCTGGGGAGAACGATATAAATGCACTCTGCAACCCTGATCAGCAGATGGAACACTAGTACTCTGGGATTAGCATTGAACACAGCGTGCCTGCAGGACTTGTCGAAGATCTCGAGTGGCCGCTTGAATCATTCCTCAATTTATCTGTCCACGATTGGCCTTGCCTAACAATATCAATAAAAAATAAATTTGTTTTGTAAGGGCAGATTGTCTGTTTATACACATAAAGAAAGCAGCAAATTCAGACGTCAGCATGAAATGTAGTTTTTGTTTAAACACTTAAACATCTGTTGAAGATTTGTCAAAAAATATTTATCAAGAAACAGTGGAAACATAAACAGGGTTATGAACGAGAGCCTGTAAAGCATCATCATCTTATTATGATGTGAGTAAAACTGGCCCAAGAGACAATCATGCTTCATTAAATGAGTTTGCTGTTTACGGTAGAAACGTTGAGCCAGTCCGTCATTGGATTCTGAATAAGAAGAAGTCAGTGAACTTCAATACGAATTCAGAGCGGCCTGAATGTGCTGAAAGTAAATTAGCTCTCGTTGACATCTCCTAATTATTCTGAATAAATGTCCTTTTAATATGAAGTGCCATTAGATTAGTTGAATGCATCTGTTTTTAATATTTTCCTTTCAGAACTATTAACCATGTGTTAAGCTTCTAAAATGTCTAATGGATCATTGTTAGAGTTAATATTATAAAAACAGTCTTCACAATAGAAATTATAAAAAAAACAAAACAGGCTTATTTAATTAAATAAACCAAAAACTTTAACTGAAGACAGCTTACAGATACAATTTTTACTTTTCGAGTAAATTTACAAAAGTAAATATTCTGAGTTGTTATCATTAAAAATAACATTTTAATGTAGAACTGGTTGACAGAAGAAAAACAAATTCTAAGCTGGATAAACTATTAAACTCAGAACAAGGAGTTTGTCACATTGGAGGTTTTTAATTTGTTTTGACACTGCTATTCTGCACAACCAGTATGTTCAGTAAGTAAAGAGCTGATGCATCCACAGAAACACAGGGAATTTCTGTTCTTTCTCTTCTTCCACGTCAAAGGATAAACTAAACGTCAAGTGAATATGATTTTTCTCCATTCCTCTCCTTAAAGAAGTTGACTCAGCAGAAATGATTGGCTCTGTAATAAACCACAGATTCTGATTCTCCGAGTCGTTATCAGGACTCGCACACGTTCTTGAAACAGGAGATTTTCTCCATATGAAGACCTTCAATATTCATGGTTACAAAAATAAACACACATGCACAGTTGTGGAACTGTCTTAGTTAAAAGACACAGTGATGAATATGAATATTAGTGTTGGAACTACACTACACATACATATGTCAGTGTAACTTCCTCCTTTGCTCTTGCCACACGGCGGCTGCAGCTAAGCTAACAACTAAACGTGTCTGTGAGTATGGATATGGAAAAGTATTGAATAACTATGGCTCTCGGATGAGTGACGGGGAAAGTGAGTGAGCCATTACAGGATTAAGAAATGCAAGATGTGGTTCTGCAGAGTCGAGCTGCAGCGTCAATTTGAAGAGGGCTTCAGAGAAAGTGAAGTCGCTGCGGCCTGTGGGTCAATGTCAAATGTCAACAATAGGGATTATTAAATTCCTATTTGGGATTTGGTATTGGGGGGGGGGGGGTTGTGTAGAGTCAATGCAGATATTAGATTATTAGGAGTACAAACTGTGCAATACTGATGTATATCTCAGCCCATCTATGAAAGTTGGCAGGGATTCCTATATGGCGTTTTCAGACCCCTGTGAAAAATAAATGTCATTGAGGCTCGATATTCTACTGTTCAAAGTAAATTTTATATAGAGATAACTATAAATAAAAAAAACAAATACAATCAAATATAAAGAATTATGGAAATAACACTACATTACCAAGATGTAAACATAAATGCACAGTGACCAAAACCTAAAAGTTGCTGCAGCTGATTGCTTCAAAGATACTACAAACATGTGTTTTAAGAAAAGTACCAATTGAAGCAGCATGTATGTACAGTAACTGTATGAGTGCTTGCGTGTAAGTTACAACTATTGACTGATCATGCATGACATTCAACAAAGCCTCCTTGTTTTTCTCATTCTGCCTTTTGCCCAGTATTTTACATGAACTACCATTTCACATGCAATTAACTTTCCCCCCTGCAGCAAAGTATGTGAGTGCGGGGAGGACTGCTGGGGCTGATGAGAGGCAGTAATTGAACGGGTGAGTGAAAATGGGTAAGGGAAAGATAGAGCTGGTGAGTGAGGGAGACAAAGAAGCGGGTCAGTAAAAGTCAGTGAATGTCAGCACATCCCAATCAGATGCCGGGGCCGTCACCCATGACCTTGGCACAGTTGGATTTGCAGTTCTGAAAACACCAAGTGGAGAAAAGAGAGATGTCCTGTCCGAACACCATCACAAACACGTCACTGTGATTTACTTTGCTGCTTTTTTTTTTTAACTGCAAAGAATTTTCAAGATATGTTAACTCTGTTCTTTTAATAACAACATAACCCCCTAAATATACACATTCCACTTATGCGTGTATATAAATATTTATCTACAGTACGCTAACAGTAACAGTGTGCGATTTTGAGACTTAGACCTGTCAGAGTGAACTATTTCTACACCTCAGGCTCGGTAGTAACTATCGAGCCTGAGTTGTTGATCCAGCATCAAGGACTGATTGTGGAGTTTTTATGAGGCTCCTTGAATGCATACATATTTTGGTTTCTTTTGCCTGGTAACTTTGCACTTCACCAGATTTTTTTAATGATATCTTCTGTCTACCAATTCCAGAACTCTGTCTGTCTGCAATTGGCTGAAACATCGTGAGAACTGTTGATCTTATTTGCTTCACATAAGAGCACATTTGATTTAAGGCTCTGCTGACTTAAACTAAGGCAGCTATATTTAAAAATGGCGACAAGGCCTTAAGCTTTTTTAAGAAGACTTGGAAGTGTGAGATACTTTATTTATTTACACATAAATACTTTACAATCTGAATGAAAAATAATACAAATCTGTTTAAGTCTGCACATTACATATGCTCTATTTACCTTAAGTCTTAATCTCAGTGTCTTCTTGGTTAAAGAAAGGTGAAATAAAAGATCAATAAATACAATCCATGGTTTGGTTTGAGCGATGCCATTGTATTAGCTCTCGGGTGCATTTACATCTGGATTTAATTTCTGTAAGTTATTTCTGATTATAACAATATCACTTAAGCCAGGTGGTATAAACTTACCAACGCCAATGTAGTCAAATACCAACAAACCTTTCAAATGCATGATAAGCATACTCAGATTAAACGATTGCGTTTTCCAAACATTTTGACGAGCTCCCAGTATAATGTCTCAATATGGAACAACTTACTCAGATTTAAGGGTTCAAGGTAAGGGTTTTTTGGAGAAACAATGGAAAGACCCTTTTTGTGATTCAGAGGTTGTAAAATAAATAAACTGGAGAATTAAAGCTATGAGACAAACTTTGGACCCTCATATTCTGATAATTCTGCGTTTCTGGAAGGTTTGGGTACGTTTGTTTTTTGCCAAACCTTGTGTTCATCCAACTTAGTTGTATCCTATCCATATTGTATTGCTCAAAGCGTTGACAGCTGGTTGTGTGTCCAAACTCAGCAATTATATGGCCCTAATAGAGCTCATACGTGACATGCTTAATGGAGAGGTCAGGTTTCAGCTTTTTTCGACGACGTAAAGAAAACACGCTGAAGAATGTTTCAGGCCTGAATGATTGTCAGCTCTTCCAGCGGCGTGAGGAGAAAACAGGAAGACCCCTGATGGGTTTTTTATTAGCAGGAATCACTACCAGCGCCAGAGACTCTTGTATAGAACACACACATATAATAGCCCTGTTGGATCCTGTGCTCTGATTGGTTGGCGCGTTGTCATCGCCATTCCAATGCCGTGTGGTTTAACCTCTCGAATGAATGAGGCCAGACGCTACTGTTCATATAGAGCGACCCCGACATGTAGAGCTTCTGATTACACCAGAGATGTAGGGGCCTGAGGTGATGCGGGACCCTCTGCTGTGCACTGGCAACTGTTTTACCAGTGTCTGTTACAGGGCTGGTATTATTGCACAGTGTGCTGCTGTTTGATTTGGCAAAGGTTAACCATTCGACTCCTCCGGACAACGTGTGGGATGGTTTAACACGAGAATCCATGCAGTTGCCTGACAGACAGGTGGCGCTGAAAAAAGGAAGTTAAACAAGCAACACATGGGCAGCTATCACATCCCAGGGGGGGGGGGCTCTCTATGGACATGATTCACAGCCTGATAGGAATATTGCAGAGATTCCCAGACACAATAATTAAGAAGCGGGATGAGCTCGCGCCGCTAGCATGTCTCTGCCCTCGCCTGATTTTCTAGTGGACAAGACACTTATGTTAAAACTTATGTTTTAATTTCTGTCAATAACTTCAAGTGGGGTGATGCTCTATGAACCCCGCGGCTCTGACCGCTCGGCGACTCGTGAGCTATCATCAACGCCATCGTCTCAGAAGAAAGATGGAGGCGAATGACATTAGCCGCATTTAATCTAATTGGCAATCATTTGTTGAAGTTAAACTCTGGGTATGTGGAAAGAAAATATTTGAAGTGATAGCCTGCTGTCTCTACTCATTTTTCATCTCAATGTCAGTGGGGGCAGAGCCAAGACACACACAGTCAGCCACTCTGCCTGACTGGATAAGAAAAACACCCTGACCTCAGCGTGCTACCAGCGTTCTCACACATCTGCAAAAGCATGTCGCTTTAACATTTAATTTTTTCCAGACCGGGAGAGGTTATGAGAAGTTATCATATGTAGAAAGCAAAGTGATTGTCCTCTTGTTTCGTGTGCTGTTCAATATCACACAAACACATGTGGTTTGTTTTGAAATAGTGCAGACGTGTTGCAGGAAAGTGCTGTTGTTTGCAGAATGGTTTACATATCTTCTTTTTTTTTTGGACGGAGGTAAAATAACACAGGACGTCATATACACACACACACACACACACACACACACACACACACACAACACAGATTAAAACCTTCTTACTAACACAATCCTACAGAGTGCCATGACTAGGTGGTGAAATCCCATGTAAGGAGGCAGGAGGTCATGCTTGTTATTTTTGAGAGGATCAGTCCCAGTGTTACAGAGGCCTTACTGATGTCTTTTATATAGTGCAGACAGGTCCCCCTGGTTTTACAAGAGCCATAAGCACCGAGACTGCAGTCGTCAGCTCAACCTCTCCAGAGCTGTAGTGGGCCTCTGAGACGGGCCAGCGGAGGCCTCACATGGCGCTGGGATCAAGAACGAGGTGATAGTTGGGCGTCCCTGATTATCACCTGTTTTATTTGTCCACAAGAGATTCGCAGGCACAAATGACAGTGAGCAGATTGTCTATTCAAATTAAAAAGGCCGACGTGAAACCCCCCCAAATCCGCTGAGTGGGTACCAGAGACATGGAACCATCTGTGCCGGAGAAGTGGTGCAGCCACAGATCACTTTGACATGTGTTAAACGAAGACAGAACCAAAGCATCCATATTAGATTTGGTCACTGAGTAGCAAAAGTGGCGCTGTTCTCCAGAAGCCTCATTAAAGCTGAATTATGAGGTGAGAGCTCTCGGCCATAACGCCTCAGAAATGTGACGCAGCGGTTAGTATTCTGTGTGAACACATTTACGTGGTGGGTTTCGGGGGAAGTCCATCTGAGAGACCTCTCCACCGCCACCTCCTTTGGAAAAGTGGGACAAACACAGGGTCGTTGTTGATAAACAAAATAAATATTACCATGCAAAAATTTAAGATCTCAAAAGTTGTTCAGTGGTTCAGTCTGTATTGGTCAGTTTTCACACACAGAAAGGACGAGGTCTGTTACTGGTGACATGAAGTTTATCTTTGCTTCTGTTTAAGTGTCCAATAAGCTTAATAGTGAGACAACATGCAGCAGCTAAGGCAATTAAATGCATTTTTCCATTGTTAATTTTACTATTTACATGAATCTTTGTCCAAATGTTGCATTTCAAAAAGACCCTTACATGAGAGTTACATCTTTTCTGTTTACACAACTTCTTCCAAAAGAGTTCCGTGATGTCTTTTTGTGGCGGCATTTTATTTTCTTCAGCTGCGTCTTCCACTAAAGTATTATTTCCCTCACATTATTTTCAGCAGTGGAAATAACACAAATGTTTTCATTTTTGTGCAGAGTGTTCTTCTTCAAACGTCACAGGGCGAGGCCCAGCAACTGCAGTCTGTGTTAAACTGTTTTCAGACATTGGCAAATTGGTTGCGGACATTTTCCAGAGTTTGCGTTAAACATGTGAAGAGCAGCAGGAGATTGTCCAGGTCACGCTGGTTCACAACAACCGGAATGAATCTGCAACATTCAGCAGGAAGGAGGCGGGGAAGGTCGTATAGAAGCTCTTGAATCTCATCGTCTTTCCAAGTTGACATCTTCACACTAAATCTGGTTGGATTAGCGTCAACGTCAGTTGATAACGTGAGGCAGGGTGGGGGGGGGGGGTGAAAGAGAACTTAGCCTGTCTGTTGTCCTGGAGCTGGAGTATCACTGTGACATCACTAACGGCATACATTAATCCAGGCGTGTGCACGTGGTGACGGGCGGCTGAGGCCGATCGCACGCCGGCTTTATGCATAGACAGGCTGATTGCATTTAACAGCCCCTAAATCATCTTAATTATGGCCTGGCGTGATGCACAGTGGCAACACACTTCACACAGCTCCGATTGTCCTCTCACACTCTGCACACACAATCCGGGTTGATGAGCCGATTAAGTGGGATTTGACTGTTTTCCAGCTGCATTTTCCAGCTCAGTTCCTCGTCTTTGATTTCTTGCCGTACTTGCATCATAATAAAAATTGACACTCCCCGAAGAGAGCGATAGCATCGTGTAGCTTCTGCCACACCAGCTTGATAGTGAAACCGGAGACACTGATGCTATCAGCGTCTGCGGTGGGAAAATATTTTGTAGTTTGGCAAGTGCTGGGATGAAATGCGGTCTGGCAATAAAAACAATTGCAGAGAGAATATGTTCTCTCTGCTCGTCTGCTCAAAGTGCTTTGAATGAGCACACACTCCCGCTTATGCACTACAATGCACACACACCCCCACACACACGCACACAGTAATTGCCTAAGTCCTGGTTGATTACAGTGTGCTGAATGTGGCAGAAGTAGTAGTTGTCGGTCTTTGTCCTGCTTTGAGGCGGCGGCATCGCTGGAGTTGTGGGTGGGCTTGTGAGATTGTCGTGCTTGGCAGATAGTAATTTGGGGTTCAGACTGTGGTTAGTATTGGGGTGAGGATTTATGTTATGGCTGGTGTTGGTTGGACTCCGATTGTCTTCTTCAGATTAGAGCGCTCCGCGGTTTCCTCCTCCTGTCACTTTTTCCTTTATTTGGTCTTCCTGATTTAGATGGGTGTTCCTGGGCTCTTTCGGGGGGGCAATGAGAAGGCGAAAGACAGAGACAGACAGACAGACACACCGCGGGTAGAGAGGAGGGAACAGGACAGGGCAGGAACCAGGGAGAGCTCGTGTTTGAAGTTAAACAAAACTGGTCCGTATCCTGAGGAAGTGACTGTTGCCAAAGACAGGGATAAAGATAAAGATAAAGCTGTTCCTCGTGTGTGTGTGTGTGTGTGTGTGTGTGTGTGTGTGATTGTACACTTGAGTGTTGATAGTTGATAATACCACAATCCCACAACACAACCCCCATGCTTCATCGGGCAGCCATGGCTCATTTTCACCTTCATCATGCCCTCCACTTAGCCCTGAGAGTAATAAATTAGGCTTTCTAAAGGTCTGCATTAACCGCTCGTCTGCTGAAAGCCCAGAGGGTTGTTTTTCTTTTCCCTGGGTCCATAAATGAGGAGTTGATTGGGTGCTAACAAGGAACACTTCATGGATTTCAGACACCATCGCTGTGCCTGAGTAATAGTGGTTCAGGGTCTCCAGAGTCATATTAGTTTGAATAATTTGAGATGGGTGTGTGTGTGTGTGTGTGTGTCCGCGCATGCCTGTGTTTTATTTTGGATCTGGAGATAATTCTGCTCATCTTCACTTCTCCACAGGGATGTTTGAGGTCAAAGACTTTAAGGTTAAAATTAGGTATCGGTTAATGTAAGGGCACGGCTTCGCGCTAAGCTTGTTGTGTCTTTGGGTTTAAGGATTGAAGGCCTGGAAATGTGATATGTCCATGGGCGTCCTCACAAGTCTAGAAAAACGTGTGCGTTTGTTTGTCTGTGTGCATGTGTGTGTGTGTGTGTGTGTGTGTGTGTGTGTGTGTTTGTGTGTGTGTTTTGTTCTGTTTCCTTCCTGAGGAGATCAGGGAGTTCAACGCTCTCCGGTCCGGTGATTCCTGACACGATGGATGAGCTGCAAATGTAAATGCATGGTTGTGGTTGGAGATGTATTGACATGCATGTGTGTATGCATACAAATACTTATGGTGGGACACTGAGGGCGCGCAGGTAAGCTCTCTCCTGTAATGACACACAGTGGTGGAACCCCCCCCCAGACAACACAACTCAGTGTAGCTGCTCGGGGCACAACACACTCAAGTGATTACACATAAGTGTAAGTGTAGTCATGGTGTGTGTGTGTGTGTGTGTGTATGGTGCCCTCCCATCTCAGTCTACCGTGGTCTAGACTCCCTAACAGCCCTACTGTTGAATGGCTAATCAACCCAGCTGATGAAGCGCTGGGAATAAAAGAGGATACACGGGAGATCTGCGGATGGGAGACATAAAAAAAACACTCCTCTAAGTGAGAGCTGTGGAGAAGCCAATGAGGCGTGCAGAAAACTGGCTACATTACTTATGCGCTTCAAATTATCTGTCTTGGAGTGATTATCGACTTCCCTGTAGACTTTCGGAAGGGGCTCTGTGTGGTTTGGGTACGATTTGAGTGGTGGAATCGGCGAAGTGGCCATCCACCAGGACGTGACTTTCAAACGACCAGCAAGAACATTTCTCTGACTGGATTAGGGGGACTCGGCCCCCTCGGCAGATAGCGTGAAATATTCGCTCCGGGCCGGCTGCCAATCAGTATTGACTCTTCTCCCTCTTGTTCTGAAAAGTCATTTGTTTTTTCCCGGAGCTGCCAGACAGGCTTCATGCAGGTTTTGGAGGGCGTTCAAACCTAGGACCACATGTTGGACCGGCCGCATAAGAGGAAAATGATTTCTCCAAACCACATCTGATAGCTGCATGCACATCTGTTTGATAGCATGTGTATTGTGTGTGTGTCTATGGAAACTATACTGTGTGTTTGAGTGTGTTTGTCTCCCTCCGTCCTAATTTGTCTCTATTTGTGTGTAATCATATCGGAGCTATCTTTAGTGTAACCTTCTCCTCAACATGTTTTTTTTTTTCCCTCGCTGCAGAGGTTTTACCGCCTGTTGTGACTCACAGTCTTGGAAAGGATGATAGCTGATGTCCTCCGTGTTTAGTAATTAGGCAGCGCAGCCAAACTGTTGCTCATTCATCGAAAAGTTGCTTTTCCGACACACTCTGCATGTATGAACCTCTCGGGCTAATATTTATGGGTAGAGACATTAACTTTGGCCCTGGATGACTATAATGTATTTAGTGTGTGTGTGTGTGTGTAATTGTGTGTCTTTTTGTTGAGGAAATAGCTTTTCTTTCTCATGTGCCCCAAGAGATTCATCTGTTTTGCTATTTGTCTGACAGACACAAGATCCCCGCCTGATTCTCTGGCTCATCGAGAGAGCTCAGCTGCTCACAAGCTGCTTTTGGAGCACTCACACACCTGTTTAGTTGCACGGACATGTACTTACGTCTCGGAGAATGTTTAGTACAGTGATTCAAGGAACTGACCGGTGCCGAATAAACAACATTGCTATTTTCCCTCTGGCCCGCGTCTGGCTGCAGGGGCAGGAGTGCAGTCTGGTTTGACTCCGTGTTCATGATGTTGGTTGTGTGGGTTGTGTGTTTGTGTCTGGACAACAGCCGGACTTAGAGGCCTGAGCGTGATAGAGAGGTTAACCAAAGCACAGCCAGAGGGCCGGCGTCTGGGTTTGTGGACTGGAGTGTTGCGATGGTTTGTGTTATCTGGACTGAGAGCCCGGAAAGATCACGAGATGCGGCCAAGGCCCTTGAGCGGAGCGGGGCCCGTGTGAGCTGTGAGGCTTGTTTGCATATGACAAAGGGAAGTGTCTTGAATTGTTAAAAGGTGTCAGGGTGCTCCAGAAGAACATAAGTACTCAGAAAACATTAGCAAATACCCTCCTGGAACAGTTTTAGACCCCAGTCTGTTTTTGCTCAGGAACAGACATGCAGTGGCGTGAATAACCGTAGAAAGTCGAGGGCATCAGACTTTCTGAATTAAGGGGTAACGTGATACGTGTGTGTGCGAAGGTTCACAGAGAAAATATCGGAATAGGCTGAGAATGGCATCAGCGGTGCATTTCATCCTATTGGTCCGCGTGAGGTGCTAATGCAGCAGAAAGATCATGGCTAGATCATGCTAATGGGAAACCTGTAAACCATTAAGACCCAGTGATTCTCCAGACAGTTGTGAGTCACCAGTGGTTGATTCGAGGGTTAACAGTTACCGTTCCTCATGAGTCAAGCGTCTCTTTCTTTTCTACATTCCCGTTAAAAGGGGAGTAGAGTTGTTGGGAAAGTCTGTATAAACTTTCGATGTGTGTGTTATCGCCGCTCGTGCCCGTGATAACGAGGCATTTCGGTTTTGACGCTGCATTCGAGTGGGAATGGCGGATTGCACCGGTTCTGCTTGATGAGAGAGCAGAGGGAGGGTGGTGCAGAAGAACAGCCAGCCTGAACGAGGAGCGAGGCACATCTGGTGTGGCTGTTTATTTACCCGCGGAGGAAGTGACAAAACAGCTTTCTTTCATCCATTGGCTTTACTGGTTTATTTGTTCAATCAATACTTTAATCTCAGCCCTCTTTCCTCGTACCACTGTTTTCCTTTTCCCATCACGTTTGCTTTTGCAGTGACTGGAGCCTAAATAAAGGCGCTGTGCACACATACGGAAATAGCACACTGTAAAGTTTCAGACGGTCTTTAGAGTCAAAGACATGAATCACTTTCTGGATTGATTATGCAGACGATGTATCACATGCAGGTTGCAGGGCGTGGACTTTGCAGTCGGAGGTGGATGTGCCTTTATCTTTAATGACCCTGATCCACTTCCTCAATTATGTCAGGAAAGTCAGTAAATCTTTTGATCATGTAATCGTGACCAGATCTCTGTCTGGGATGTTTTTTTGGAGGGATAAGTAAGAGTTATACAAGAAGATTGATGCCACTCACACTCCTGTGCAGTAAGGTGTCAAAAGCTGGGAGAGGATTAGCTTAGTTTAGCTGGAAGCAGAATGAATCAGTTAGCCTGACATTCTGCAAAGGTCATGAACAGGCCAAGTCAACACCCCGAAAATGTGCAAATTAATTTTGAATTGTCACATATTCAATGCCGACAGGAACACAAATGTAACAATTGTGCTGTAAAGGCTCTTTCCTATTTCCGTTACATCGTAGAGAGTCTTTCTCCTGTCCTTTGATCACTTGAACTATTGGCTACACTGCCCCCCCCCCTCCCCAATACCCAGTGGTCCTGCTCTGTTTCATCTGTTATCAGTAAGCCTTCAGATGCTGTGTACAAATACGTAGAAAATGAACGCATAGCACAGACAGAGGGTTTTGTCATCTCACATTGAGCATGAATGAGTCTTAAGTGGTTCCAAACGCTGGAGTTTCAATCCCCAAAGAGGAAACAATATAAATGTGGGGGTCATGGGTTACTAGTCGGCCATCAAAGGCCACGTACCATTAAGGTTTATAACCAATAACACACATCCAATCATTAGGGGCCTGATATATTTTAAACCAGAAATGCATGTGGACATCAGTGCAGCCAGAGCACACACATGCGGTTCTGTTTATATTAACTTATGTGTCTGCATAGTGGGACACACCCATACTGTAGATGTGCACACGTGCAGTCATACTTCCAGCTGCACAAGGACATCTGCTCGCACCCTCATGGACATGGGAAGTATTAGGTTTTCTCTAACCCTACCCATTCTGATCCTATAGCCTCGTTCCAGACCTACACACGGTCACCCGCATCAAGAAGCTCAGGACATTTTCTACAGGAGGACGTTGAACCCACAAACAGAAATAACAATTCTCAAAGTAAATGTGTAAAAGTGTGTTAACTGCTCCCAGCAACCCATTTTACTGCAGCTTCTATGGGAAAGTATGAACGTTTTTTTCTGGGACCTTTATTGCGGCAGACATTTTGAGTTGCCAAGGGGGAAAAGCAACTGTGGAACTAATAACATTAATGATGGCTCCTCTCCACTGCGGTGTCCCAGTTAGTCATGTCAGTGAGCCAGCATGGACATATCCAGGTCCCTGACACGGACACACCTTCATGAAGCACAGCCACTATTAACATTACACGTTACATCTGGGCATGTGCTGTCAGAACCTTTGCTGCTAAAAGGCACCAAACTCACATAATCCTGTTATGGCGGAAACCAAGATGTTGGCACAATGTCTCTCCTCCATGTGAAATATGAGTTTTTCAATAATAAGAGTGACTCTGTTGCAAAATCCTAAATCTAGCGTAACAAATGAGATAAGGAAGAGTAATTCGACTCCTCTGAACAGGGTGATCATCTCAAGCTTCTTCGCAGGATATCAGCTGAGTGAAAAACATGTGCAGCTGCTTTCACAGTGTGTTACTCCATACATATTTGTTCCTCTCCTTTGCTTCTCGAGCACATCTTGGTGCTCGACCGTGACCTCTGAGAGTCGCACACACTGTTTAGATTGAGCACAGCACTTTAGGCCTTCCCCATGCAGCCGCGCTTCAGCAGGGCATTCCTCCCGCTGGATGCACCCAGAAATGTTTATCTTCACACTCGAACATGCTAGACTCAAGGTCCCAGAACAAGAGGTTAATAAGCACAAGTTAGAAGTGCTCAGCTCTACGTACACACTGTACAGAGGTGTGAAGGACATGTGTACCAATAACTGTGCAACAGTATTAACAAGAAAACCTCAAGATATTAGAGTCCATTGTTTAACCTCTTCTGCATTTGGTTATAATTCATATGGAATCTTTGGGATGTGATACAATATGCGACGCAGATGTTTGAAGATCGCCACTCGACCATGAACAATGCATTTGTTACATCTTGCTGAGTGCGAGCGTATGACTTGTATTTCGGAGAATGTATTTGAGTCTACTACAAACAAATAAATCATGTTTTTTGAAAGGCTCATGTTCTGTGATTTACAGAGGAATCATCTATGGACTATTTATAAATCTGTAAATGATTTCAGATTGTTAGATATTTAAAAAAAGCAATGTCCCATGCTTGATACAGGTTCATTCAAGCTGTGATTTACAATAGGAGATAGTTCTGCACTTGTACAACAGGCTAAACATCTATTTTCTGTATCTTTCTTACGCTCTTATTTGGGGCAAAACTAGTATAAAATACCAGGCAGGTAGAGGTTTTCTCATTGATTGGGCAATTAAACTTGAGCTTTTGATAAAATTGAACCTTTCAACTTTTCCTGTGTTTATCTAAGTCTTCTGAAATGTACGTGATAAAGATGCCTCGTGAGTTGTGTCTGTCCTTGGAAGTAATTTGAACTTGTTGCTTTTGTTGAACAGACACAGTTGGACTCATGCTTTGGTTTAAAGGATAATTAAGTTGTGGCTACTTTTAAGGAGTCCGTGTGGATCTGCATGATTCATGTCTGAGATAAAATACACAATACGTCTGTGCCGGTGCACATGTTTGTTATTGTCCTGACTCTGATCTAAGTCTGTGTGAATGTCTCCTCGCTGTCCGCATGGGTCTTAGTAAGCCTCCTGCGTTGGTGGGTGATCAAATGTTTGATGTGTCTCATGGGGGGGAGAGGGGGGGTGGTTCCCAGTGTGAGTCATGGGAATGACAGGGGTGTGATGCCCAATCTTAGTCAGCAATAGTTGATGGAGTCTGTGATTCACTGCAGATTTGTTGAGCTGGAGCCTATCACAGCGGATATTGGGCAGGAGGCGGGATACAGCTTCTTCACACCCACCAATGAAATGTGACTTATGTTAACAGAAGAGCCGATAAAGATTATGGGTGCCGAAAATAAGCAGACTTGCAAGTTCCCACAGACACAGCACACACATCAATACATTACTCACAGTCGTCTCTCTGCTTTTGTTCTCTGGGTCCTTCTTTCTTTTATTCCCTTTAACTCTGCTCAGGTTGTGGCCACATGTGCGCTGGCGGAGCTTTGAACCTGTGCAGGATTAAGCGTGTCTGGCTGGATTATCTGAAAACTGGGCATGGCCCTTTTGGGGCATCTGACTCTCTCTGCTCCGAAGCAGTCTTCGGAGAAGGCTTCAGATGAGCTTAACAAAAAAAAAATTGAGCTTGAGCTTTTAAAGATATAATTGGATCACATTTATGATGATGTCGTTTACACGCAATAAAGAATTTAAGCAGCTCTTGATTTGTCATTTCTTTTTGATCGCATGTTTAAATATAATGTCAAATCTGGTTATGGAATACAGTGGCTTGTCATTAATGCAATGTTAAAAACGTCAGCACTCCATGCCCTGTTTATGATGTTTTTTTCCTTCTAACAATATATCAATTCCACATGTACCCATTAAAGCCTAATTTGTCCAGTAGTAATCAATTCTCAGAGGCTTCATATATTAATTAGAAGTGTATTCTCTTCATTTTTATGTGTTGCCACCTCAGTTTGAATTTTGCTTCAGTCTATGTCTCATGTGCGTGTTTCATAAGCTGCAAACGGATGACAAAGGTGATTCTCCATTGAGACCTCTGTGGCATAACCACAATATCATGACTAGACCAACACAATGAGAAATACATATATCTCTGAGCCGTTTGATTCTTTCCAGGAGGTGAACGAAGGACTGTGGCGGTAAACCTCTCATAGTTTTATGGCGCGTAAACAGTAAACAGTGAGACGAAATAAATAAAACTGTAATAAAAGCACTATGGAGGAATTGTTAATTATACTCCCTCGTTGTTATTTTTTATTTCCAACTGAAAGTGGAAAACTGCTCAGATATCAAAGGCAATCACGAAGGAAAACAAAAATATAGAGTTCTCAAAATAACCTCAGAAATACCCTGGTTCCTTTCCCCAGACCACTGATTGACATTTTATGAACCATATTTACCATGATCCATTCTTGTGTTTGTTTATAGGTGTTACTTCTTTTCAAACAAAGGCAGACTGGCACATGCACCATCAACAGTTTCAGGACAACACACCTGCTTTGATGCTTTTATGTTTATAAAACTGGAGAAGGGCAGAGAAGGAGTAAATGCCACGGCAATCAGAGGAACATGTGACACAGGGAAGGGCCAAACACTTCATAGGGAAGGGTTTGGCATATGTTTTTTTATTTTGCATGCATTCCCAGGTTATGACATTCCCTAGTATTTGATATAAAAATGTGCCGGTATCTTGTGTCTACCTCTCCCACACGTGAACGCCCATCCCTGACCACAGGCAATAGGGGATAATGCAGGGTTGACACTTTGCCCCTTCCTGAGATGTAAATCTTGTTTTTCTCCGCTGACCACCACGCTCCCAGGAAAAGACAACAGCCTTCCAAATGACACGGTTGTCGACTTCCGATTACAGCCTGGTCACTTGCTCCACAGACGCATAAACACATGATGGAGAGAGGGAGAGAGAGGGAGAGAGAGATGTGCTGGGGTGCGTGGGCTGCGTTTTGTTTGCCTCCAGACGTCAGACCTTTGGTTAAATGTAAAAAGCTTTAAATCGACATGATGCCTTCAGTTAAAATGACTGGCTGCACGGGGCCTTTATGAAACAATAGACATAACTCATTTCATTAAAAAAATATGTTTTTAAGTTTTCTCTACGTCTCACTTCTTCTGTTTATTTTTTTATCCTTCATCTTTTTGTGCTGCTTAAAGAATCTCAGGCCATAGCCATAATACAATATTTTGAATCCTGTGACAGCCGATACATGTGCCTCCACTTGGCCATATTTTATCATGCTCTCTTTGACACATATACGAAACTGCCTCATTTTAAAGTTGGTAAAAATACGTTTTAAAAGAGACATTTCTGAATTATGGCCACTCTGAGGATTATTACAATGGTCTCAGCAATCCACAGCATCTTTGTGATCCTGTGGCCTGTGAGAATACATCCTAGCACTGGCGTCGTCTTGGCCTTCTGACCAAAAGTGTGATAATTTTAGACTCAAGTCTCTCACATGGTCTGGAGCGAGAACGGCATTTGGAAATAAACTTGGAATTTAGCTTAATTGCAGTTTACAGATTTAGGAGGGGCAGTGTTCTCTTTTTTTATTTTCTTGCATAAATAGAGAGTGACTGGAGGCCAACGACATGAGGTTGCGAAGCCACAAAAGAGGTTAAAAACGTCAGAGGCAGTAAGGACACTTTTGAGCCCGTTTCTCAGCTCTCCCGGAGGCTTAGCCGTGCTCCGTCTCTAAGGCAAGATCCTTCTCCTGGCTCACCAAATCCATCAGATTTATTATCCCACCCATGCTATTAGTTCTCTGCAGTAAAACTCCACTTTTACTTTTTTTACAGCTTTACGCACAGTCAAGTTACAATGTTTCCCCCTTTTTCAGATGCTAATTTCGGTCGTAGGAGGCTGCGGGATATTTCAGTTGGGAATCTTCCCTGTTGCTGTTCAGCTGGATCTCTTAGCAGCAAATTAATCGTCCCCCGAGCTCCTCAGGTTTTGACAGCTTCTCTACACACACTGTTTGGGTCCAGATACAGAATTTCCCCATTACCTCATTACTACGATGTGCAAAGACTCCCTGTCATTTCATAAGCCTTTTTCTTTCCCTCTTTCCATTTTGCAAAAAAACAGACTCTCTCACCTGATTGGTGTTATAAACGTAAATAATGCTTGGAGCCTGTGTTGAACAGGGAAACAGCACCATGTGATTTGTGGCTTATGAAAATGATATCATAGATTTGTTGCCAGTATGTAGCAAATGGGCGTAGGGAGGAGAAGTAATGGATGCCTCTCAGGTGGGGTAACAGGGGACGGGACATAAACTGTGAAACAGTTCAGAGGATTAAGTCTCATCGCTCCCTCTCTCACGCCGCGGTCTCTTGCTGTGAATGATTGACGGTCTTGGCCTCCCTCTGCTTTGCTCGTATGACATAGATTGGATAAAGATAAATCTGGCCTCAAAACACACTCACCAAGATTTGTGGCCTCATATTAATGCAGACTTTTAATCATGCAAACACTAATACGTACGCTATATTTACACAGGCGCGCGGTTCCGTCCACGTTGGGAGGAATGCTTCTGCAGCTGAGATGAAAGTCATATTCTGGATACAAATGATGAGAAAACCTGCAGTTTATAACATGCTCAGCCGGGACATATGCCATCCAACCTGCAAATGGCTACATTAGCTCGAGGCCATCGCTGCCCCAGACCTGGAAAAGCAGTCACTTCCCAACAGGAGGTAGATCAAACCCAAGAAAACAAAGACCTCGACAGTGGACGGGGAATACATCACTGGAGAGTTTAGGGCAGACGGGAACGTGGGTGAAGAAGAGGCTCGCTGGGAAGAATGAGTCTCAAGGAATGAGACCATGGGACTCGAGATCGGAAGAGTGTGTGTGTCAGCGTATGAATGCTCCCGGAGGATGATACGCTGTGTGATTTGGGGCTGAGTGATTCAGGGAAGAAATGGTGAGTGAGTGGGGCCTGTGGAAAAAATATGTTTAGCAGAGAAACAGGAAGGATGGAAAGAATGAACAGTCAATAGAAATTATTCATTTCACCAATGGCTATTTTAGGCCCGACTGATAAATCAACTATTGTTCATGGGTGGATTAGAGGAGTTGTGTTAATGATTACAACGTAAATCACTGAGGTAATATCGTGCAAGTGCAGGTGTGAATGAGTCATTATGTCTGTTCCCTCCAGTGCAGATTACTCTTTGAAGATGTCAGTGTTTACCCACAGTTTTTTAATTAACCAAACTCTTAGGTGGTGGACTCATCCAATCGAGGCTGGAAATGTTTGTTCTTTAGTCTCCGAGCTTCAGCACATTGGATTTTAATCATAACAATGCGTATCACATTAACGTGCCAAGCATGAGCTTATGTTTGAGTTTTATATATGCATTTTGAAGAACTGTGTGGGAGACACAGGTCTTTAAATACATGGGGCTCTGTTTTAATGGTCTCAATGCAGAGTCTAAAAAGTATAATGCCAGCTGATTCAGGGTGCGTCCAAATATACTTTTGTTAGTTTTATGTTGGAAAGAAAAGTTTCTTTATAACGGCTTTTTTTTTGGGGGGGGGGGGGTGAAACATGCAGTAAACCAATCAGAGAGCCATCTCCCGTTCCTTTAAAAAAGCCATGCGCTTGCACCTTGGTGGGTTGCTATTATCGGAATGGATTTACCAGGTAGTCAGAAGAATATTTCTTTGCACGCAAGTAGATGATCTTTGCGTGATAGGCACCTCCCTGTGTAGGAGCATACAACCATGTTGATACTGAACCCTTAAAATAACTGTGAAAAGTTGAGCCACTGACTTCAGATGAGATGGTTTTTAGTCCAAAATGTTAAACAACATCGGCACTAGGTGAGAAAATGCATCAAGAAATTGTGTCAGGTGTAAGATATGGACCAGAGTGCCAAAGTCTTAGGGAGTTGAATGTGATTGAACAGACATATATGAAGCAAAATTCATCATATTTAATAATAGGTTGAAAATAGTTTTTGAACTACAGGCCCCTACAGACACTCATCTTATCTGCTGATGCTCTCATTGAGCTTCACTGCAGCTCCGTCTGCCTCTCGCCTGGTACACCTGTTGTAATGCTGCTCAGTCCAACTGAGTCCAGAGGAAATTAAATTGTATGCATTCGACTGAATCTGAGTACTCCTTTATTGATCTGCATTAATTTCTTCATTCATTCTAACAGCAGTGCAATCATCAATAAAAAACACCGGCAGCTGTTTATCTCCAATGCGTCGTTGAAGCACCAAGCTGCTGGGTGAGCTGCTGGCTTGAGATCAACAGCTGCTGCTTTTCCTCTTTTTTCTGTCTATCCTCTTTCGGTTCTCATATTTCAAAACATTTAGTCGCCAAATGTCCTATTACTTTTCAACGTTTAAAATTTGAGAACTTCCTGTTTGAAGCACTATTTCTGTCACTACTGTCTTTTGTGATCAGATGTCTATGAACATAATATGTTTGAGATACATTCAGTCATAGTGACAGTGATACTCCGCCTCCCTCTCTGCACCTATCATTAGGCCTTGGTGATAGGATCTGCTTGGTGTTCACATCCTAATCCTCAGCCACTCTCCTTCTTGACATGTTCAGCAGCCGTCAGTCCAACATTGCATCTGCAGTATTTAATACTTACCGTCCGGCGGAGGCGGGCTCATTCAGCCGCGTCTGTTTATCCTGTCAGTGTGAGTGATCGGAGAGCACCTTGCACAATGATTGCTGAGCGACAGTACTGATCCCATGTTTTCACGCTGGGTTATTGACAGACAGGAGTGATACTGGGGGTCACGAAGAACAGACTCGAGGGGAAGGAACCGTTTCATGACCGGACACGCAGGCAGCCTCATGTCTGCTGGTGACAGACGAGTGGTTCAGTGAGGGGTGTGGATCTCTGACCTAGATCACCGATTGGGCAGCGCTCAGCGATTCATGGGGAATCAGTTCAATATTGAATACATTATATTTATTTCATCCCCTTCTCCTCCCCCGCCCCTGTACATCTCTCTCTTCTCTCCCCACCTTTCCTCTCCTTCCCATTTTTTCCGGCTCTCCCCGGCCGGTTGAGGCGGATGGCCGACCACACTGGTTCTGCTGGAGGTTTCTTCCAGTTAGTGAGGGACTTTTTTTTCTCTCCCCAGTTGCCAAAGTGCTGCTCATTATGGGAACTGTTGGGTTTCTCTATAATCTTTAAGGTCCCATCCTTCTATGTAAAGTGCCTTGAGATAATGTAACGTATTGAATTGAAATAAACATATCAAGGATAAGAACACTCTAATCTTTTCAATATTAAAAGCCTAATCTTATTTTAAGGAAATTGTGTTCAAGCTTTAAAATAATTGAAAAAGATCTTAAAGTGTTGACCTCTGCTCTTCTTGCGTTCTTTGTTAAAGTGTGACTTAGAAAACATGGATTTTTCTGAAGTTGTATTCATCTTTCACTGTACAAACTGTTTTTAGTTCTATCACATCAGCACAACTTATATAAAAGTGAAGGTCATGTCAAAACTGTCTAAATATCCAACATTTGACAAACGACTTCTGTTTATAGGTCGTCCATAACTGTCAATTAGGTTCTGTAGTAAACAGGCGAGAGCTCTCACATCTGCTTCACTCAAATCCTGCAGAAATACAGAAATACCTCAAGCATGGGTCAATATCTCAAGGTGCCTCTAGGTTTGTGTGAGGGTCAGAACTTGAAAGAAAAACCAAACATGCTGTTTTTATTTTCATCTTAAATGTAGTTCTGTGAGGTTATTATTCAGCCATACATCAGTGTAAATCCAGTGTTTATGCAATGGACTTGTTTGCTGCATATTTTCAAAAGGAAGCCCAACCCCTCCTAGTTGACCCCTCCAGCCCGGCCCTCACCCTCATAAAACTGCAACTGTTCAAAATACTTCCACGCGTTACTCGGAGCACAGAGTTAGCTCATGCATAGTTTTACACCCAGGGTGAACCTTTGGCTATAAACTTAAACAGGTAAATTATACGTCTCCAAAATTACAGTGTTTATGCAGCTTTGATTTTACGAACTGCAAGATGACCACACTGAGTAATACAACAATGTGAGCTGTGTACTAGCAGGCTAAATGTAACTCTGGACTCGGGACTAGTACATTTGAAGAGGAATATAATAACAGCCTGGACACATAATATTCTCCTGGTGCTATTTTGTTTAGATATTAGAATGAATGTAATTTAGCTTGTGCCTTGTAAATCTTTCCGGCTGAGTCACTTACTGTAAGGGACTCAATAATATCAGGCTTCAGTGTTTCTCAAAAGCTGCTGTAAATCATCAACTCAAGATGTTTTAACACTTAAAATGTCATTGCAGTACATACTGTATTACTGCATGTCTGAATTTGCCTGTTGGTAATAATTCATTTTGTATGAATGCAAAAAAGAATAAGTACCAGCGTGATTGATCTCATGCGTATCTGGTCTAGTTTTCTCTAAATAGTCAAAGTTTGCAATTGTCAGTTTCACAATTTTATGGTTTTCTTGCAGTGCTTTTAGATTCAGAGATCCCCACACCCTTAAAAATCACAAAGGCCACCTTTTGACAGCCTTTTTTAATCAATGACAGCCTTTTTTAATCAAGTTAGTTAATAGTTACAAATGAAAATGATACTTTTAAGTTCTAAGGAATTAGAATATCAATGAATTTCTTGAGGTTTCTTTATTTTTATTGGTAATATTTAGAGTTGTTACCCTGAAGGAGTAGAATCCTGCTTGTGTCTGTTTGTTATTATTTGTCTCTTGTGCAAGGCTCCATTTGCTTCGAGCTGGAATAAAAATGATACATGAAACGTGGCCCAGTATCTGGAAATGGTGTGCAGATGCTTCTCTACGAATATGGTCCCATTGGACTGAGGGTTGTTCTATGATAAGTTCTATGAAATTTTGACAAATTTGATACACAAGTCTAGCTCAATCTGCTCCACAAAGAAAGTGTTTTCGACTTTCAAAGTCTACCATGATGGATTTGTTTTGAAAATGAAAGCGGTTGGAGTTGAGAAATATTCGATTTGCCACAAGGTCGAAAAAAGACCACTCACAAATGATTGGAAACGCTGCTCTCTCACTTTGAGTGGGACGTCCTGCACAGAGATTCAGCCTCGTGGTCCCACTGCTTTGCTTTGCTTACGTTACGCGTTGTTTAATGTTGAAAACAGCTCGAAAGCGTAAACACCAGCCAGTCAACACTTAGAATGTATATGCAACGCAAATACAGATCCTAAACATCAAAATGAGCCTGGAGGGAGGAGGCAACCAGTGTGTGTTCACATGGTTGTAGACTTTCTTTCCTATTTTCTCCCCTTTGACGCCTGCTGATCATGTTGGTCACTTGTCACTATGAGGATCACACCAGTAACATGTGTCAGGTAGGCCCATAACAAGTATCAAAGCAGGGGACACCAAGCCCTGTGTCCTCAACTTATATAATAAATACACCAATATGCTTAACACACAATTTGTATGGGGTGCCCAATAGATCACCTGGTTGAACAGGCACTCGATTGTACTCCTGCAGCAACCTCAGGTTTGGTTCCAACCTGGTCATTTGCTGCATGTCCCGAACCCCTTACCGCCTTTCAAACTTAACTCTATCCCATCAACTAAAGGATGAATCACTTGTAGGATATACTGTATCTGAAACCGGACAAAGAAACATCGCCGTGTCAGAACAGCCCTTTCCATTGAATTGCTCTTTCTCTCTTGTTGCGTTAGCCTCTCACAATTGCTGCCAGTTCTTTTTTCTTTTTGGTCAAATATTGTAAAATACAACTGAATTGGTGTCACTAGATATATAAATCTCTTCTTCAGATTAACTCAAATCAACAAAGTGACTTGGCTCCACTTTTGTCCAGCCTGAAATGCTGCCTGTGGCTCTAATTGTGAACAACTGAGCTGCTTCCTCCTGTGGATCGCAAAAAAGGTTAGAACCCGCAAACGCTGCTTGTGGCTTTTTAAGCTTTTTAGGCTTTTAAGACATTGTTTCCACTTCCGATCGCCACTTATACTATCAGTTACCATGACCAGCAAGCCCTCTTCGTCAGGCTCTCCTTTCCTTGTGTTTTTGCTTCTGTCACTCAACCCCACAGATGGCAAGATATCAACGATTCCATCAACCCCAAGCTAGGACTTGTTGAGGTATCCCTAAAGAACCAAGTTTTACCCCCAGTCACTCCATGTTCCTCCCGGGGAGAAGTGAGATCATCCTCACTTTCTGCACAAAGTCAGGGACATGCATGTAGGCACCCAACCACACATACAGTGCACACAAACACATATGCACGCACGCTCATTCTATCCCTAAACCTAAAATCAAGTCTCAACCCTCAAACAGACATTTAAACATGTGGGGTCCATCATTGTTTTCCCCATGAAGAACGGTGGATTACAAGTTCTTGGAGCCCACAAATATAGTAAAAGAAGCCCACCCACACGCACTTACACACATACACAAACACTCACACAGACAACACATTTATTCACACAGGCTCATTGTACTGTCCTCACCTCCAATATAAATGAAAGAATTATGTGTTGGAGCAAAAACGCCAGTGATCTGTCAGAGAAAGCATTCCCTTGTCATGTCTCTCTCTCACCCTCTCCACTTTTTTCCCCCTCGAGCGCCGTGGTGACAGTTCATTATTCAACTCCCAAGAAAGCTGCATGCTGTAGATAGGGGTTCAAGAAAAGTGTGTTTTTAGAGGAGTCCACAGAAAAACGAATTGAGGAAAAAAGAAAGCTTTGTTTTTCTAGCCAAAGGTGATGAACCTGAACAAAAACATAACACACTTTCTTCTTTTTTTTCAAAGCGTATTTGTCATCTGTCGAGACGGAGAATTCTGCAGTCAGACATAACCTTACTAAATCTGCACGATACAAGGTAATTTATTAATACCTATCACACTTTCCATGTAACCTAATTACACAAGTTCAATAAAAGGGTTGAGTTAGTGAGAAGTTAAACATTAATGTATACGACAATTTATTTAATCAAATCACTCACGTCATTTGTGAAATACATAAAGTCACCGTTGTAGGCATAATTATTATTTATAAACATAGAGGTAGATATACAAAAGAAAATCATTATGAAGTGTAATTGCATATGTCTAAAATATAAGTGTGGAAGGGTGGGAACCACGACTGCTGGGGTCTTATCCGTGTCCTTAAGAGCAGGTACATTGCTCAAATCCGAGGTTTTCCTGAGCAGCGTTGGGTGAGATGAGGAGCTCATAAGCCACTGTAACCGGCTCAATGCGGTTGAATCGGGTATTGAGCATTCATCACTGTCTGCGATGAGGCCTCGGAAGGTGTCATCATCAGCAATAATATTGGTGCTGTACCTGGCAACGCAGTATGTATGTGTGTAAACAGGGAGCACAGCAGTGGACTGAGCACAAACCCCCGACCCTCACCCCAGCGCCGCCTCATTGAAAAGATATTCAACACAGACAGACATTTTTTTGTGCAGTGTAAATTTGCAGTTTGGAAAATGTCTTAATTCCCCTCGACCAATATTTCTAACTCGACAGAAAGAACTTGTTTTGGGAGACGCATCAGAAAAGTCCGATACACCAGATCTTATTCATGAGCGCATCTGGCAAATCAGATAAACTGCTGCTGAACCCATTTACATGAGATGACGCAGAATTCTGCTGTTCATCATCTTCAGAAACGTGCTAATTCAATCATAAGTAAAAAAGTTTTGGGAACTACAAATATGTGTAGACCATTTGGATCTGCTTGTGATGACATGACTGCAAAATTGGTTGGAAATTCATTCGGTAGCTTTCATTTCAGTCTGGATCGAGGTGCTAGACAAGCTAGATATCTAGAGCCACTTAGCCATTGTTAAGCTTAAAGTTTGTTTTTTAAAGTTTGTTTTTGTTCATTTCCATGAGGCTGTTCCAAGTGTAATAGGATCAGTTATCACTTTTTCACATTAACTTGTTCAGATGCAGCAATGTTGACCTCATTCTCCAGCCTAATGTTCTCCATGTGGACAAAATGTCTTGATATGGGTACGACTCTTGTTTTCCAGTAAGTATCATGTCAGCGAATTTACACAAATGATTAATTATTTCTTGACTCATTTACACAAATATCTGTCACTATTATTTAACAACAGTGCTCTGACTGCTACTTAAAACTTTGTTCCCAATGGTAAAATAAGTCCAAGAAAAGGCCAGAAGAGCGGTGAGTCACACAAATACATTTCAGTTATTTCTGCATTCCCTGTTGAGTTCTCTTTGTCCGCAGTACTGAGCCTTGAACTCACTTCCATTATATAACCCCAGATGGTTCTTTGGCGCCTCTGCTCATCTGTAACATGTTCATGGGTCCAGCCGGCACATACACCAGGGCCTGCCGCCGGTGGCTCTTTGATCTCCCTCCCCTCCAGGGCCTCCTCGGTAACGTTGATTCTCCTCGTGCTCGTCCAGCCTTGATGCTTGTAGCCGAACATGCTCCAGGTTTGATGCGGAATGGAACTTTACTGATTTCATCTTCTGCACCTATGCTAATAATATGACACCACAGGGTTTGACCTTATGGCAGTTTGCGTCAGCCTCTCAAGTGGACGTGCAAGTATTTGTGCACCGCAGGTCCAGGTATTACCCCTGTTGGCCCTGAGTTCCAGACAATGCCGGCGGCTGCCGTTCCTCCAGGCCTTCCTTCTGACAGTTATTTCATTCCGGCAGAGGAAACCTTATGCTACAGTGTGAAAGGTGCATGAAACACATTCCTGTCAAGTTTTTTGGTCGACCAAGGAGGTTGTGGTATTTTTTCATGTCTTTGAGTAATCAGGCATGTGCTATCCTGTTGAAGCAGGGTGACTTTTGGCTTTGGCTAAAAGTGAATGGATGGATGGACGGGCAGAATGATGGATGGATGGATGAATAGATGGATGGATGGATAAATAGATGGATAGTCAAGTGTGTTTACAGTTTTTACATCTGCAAATTGGGTGTGTGTGCATACTGTATTTGCACAGATGGTTGTATGTGATCCAAAGGCTAAAGGACAGTAAAATACTGTGTTGGCTTTACTCTGTTATGCTCTTGTCGTGAGTCTCGGTGAGAGGAGGTTGGCTTGACTCTCTTGTTTTGGATAATTGTACGCTGCCGAGGTCTGTGGTCCCCTGCTCTGTCTCCCTGTGGCCTCGGCTGCAAGAGCCATATTTAGGTTACACGTCCTCCTCATCCTATCCTGTCTCATCCCCATCCTGTCTGACACACCCCCACAGCACAGCAGGGGGTAGATAAAGGGACAGCAAGTGGTCCTCAGGTCAAGCTGTATCTGAGTTATTACATCACTTGTGTTGAAATCTGAGTGATGGTCAGAAAACTTTGTTTTGGACCTATTTCCAGGACACAAAGTTACATGATCCAACCACTGGAAAACCTGGAAAAGAGTTGACTACTTTTACAATCATGGAAAACCCATGGAAAATAATGTGTTGTCAAACTATTTCAACATTCGCCTCTTTTCCTATGAGTCTAGCAGAGCTCACCAAAACAGATCACACCGCCTTCTGAGAGTCAAGTTCAGAATTAACCTTCGAAATAGTAGTTAATGGAGGAAAGTATTTTTTATAGTCTCCTCTGTTTTGTTGAGAAATGCCCCCCCGCCAAACATATCTTAACCTTACCTTACCGGAGGCCTAACCTAACAACTTTTTGCCTCATTAGGACCAGGCTTTGGTCCCCATGAGGTCCACTGGACCTGACAAGATCTTTAATACTGGAGAAAGGTCCTGAAGGAGGAACAAAAATAAGCACACACACAAAAACTACCCTGCATGCTAGGCTATGCCGGCGCACAGGCTAATCCGAAAAAATTGGTGTCAGATGCCTCTTATTACAACAGCAGCCATAGCTAATATATTTCTCCACAGGTTAACTTTTTTTTATGATATTTTTCTAAAATCTACATTTATCAGTGTGTGTTACTGAAGATCCATGAGAGAGGGCTCTTCCAATCGCTTTGATGGACAACAACAGATAAGATATGACAGATAAGATATATATTACAGTCACAGCATGGAGCCTTTGCCTTAGGCAGAGTGACTGTTTGAAAAGGAAGACCTGTTAATAATTATTATATTGCACTCACTGTTCTCTTGAAATTACAGATATTTAGGTCGTTCATTAGACATAGGGAAGGCGCTCGAGGTCTCTGTATGTCAGTCAAGTGGCTAATCTATAGGCAGCACCCTCATAATCAAAACCTATAAGCAGTATCCATTGGCCGTTCAGGGTTGCAATGTGATGCGTGCTGTAGTGTCATCATATATGATCTCCAGCCATTACCTGCATCAACTCATGCCTGTCTCCTGCAGGAAATGATCGAAGGAGCAGGTGTTGATGCCTCTTTTATATATGGCCTATGGTTTATTCAAACAAAGGCTTATGGGAGAAACTCTAGATTTTACCTCATTTTCTCTCCTCCTCTCTCCCTGTGCACATTCCAACAACACCCTTCACCTTCTCTTTGCCTCTCGGTGAAGTCACCCAGCAACGACTCATCACTGCAGGGCTTGGATTCCAGTCATTATCTGTCGAAATCAACTGTGTAACGCACATGCATTTTTTTTATAATAGCTCAAGGGCTACTTTTCTATTTTTTTCTTCACTTATACTCTTTCAGGGAAGATTTGTTGTAATTCATCATTCGGTGGCTCATTTTTTCTTTTCCTAACTTTGACAGCTAAACATTGACCACGTCATGTAGAGTCTTTTGAGTATAATCTGGCAGAAGTGTACCTGCTTAGACTGATGAGTTTATATAGTTCACTGTGAGTATGGGGCAAACGATGGGGTCAGACTGGGGTTTCTTTCCATTGGAGCTCCTGTATGGGGTTATAATGTGAGTTACTTAGGAGAAAAAAAAGGGTTTCATCAGTATTAGAATGGGAGAATGGGAGTAGATACAGGACCTTCATATCATGTGGTTTTATTAAGGATCAAGGATGTATCAATCAGGACTAAAGAAAATGAGACCTGAGCTTGAACTTCAATAAAGCAAAATTATCGACAAGTTACAGGCCAGGCTGATTCATTTTCCACTGTAGTCACTTCAATGCTTTGGCCGGAATGTGTTTATGACCTGTGCCATTATACAGCAAACCTTACTGGCAATGACTAAATGATTCTAGTTGTTGCTGGAAATGTTTCCAAACCACAGCTGTGCGAAACGAAAACCCACTGCTTTCCTTCTTCACCACTGTCGTCCCTTATATACTTCGTCATGCTCCTCATAGATGCTCGTAAGCCCCGCTCCTAACTGGAATTGGGATGCAGAATTTCCAGCACACAACCATTCATCACTCTAGCAACGTTTCTCCTCACTTCAAGTGCTCTGTGTTCACGTGCAGCAGAGAATGTGATGATGTGCTAAAAGATCGCTAGATTGGACGGATTACTGTGAAATTTGTGCAGAATCTTAATGGTCAGCCGGCGAACACATTAAAGTCAAATCACAGTGATGGACATTAATTGAATCGGATGATGATCACAGAAACACTGCAGTACATAAGATAAAATGTGTCATACCTAAATCTGCTCACCTATCAGGAACTCCAATGGAGCAGTTGGGGTGTTCAGGAGGCCTCCTGGGCCCCTACCCAGGTTTATGGGCACACCCAACTGGGAGGTGACCCAGGGTACACCCAGAACTCTCTGGAGGGATTCCATATGACATCTGGCTGCGGAATGCCTCAGGATCCCCCAGGAAAAGCTGGACAGCATTGCGAGGGAGAGTAACATCTTGAATAGCCTACCTGGCCGGCTACTTCTGCAAACCCGAGCCAAGATAAGCTGAGGGCGATGCATGGATGGATGGATCATAAATTCCAAGAGGTGAATTAACAAAGTTACTCTCTTGGAAAGTGTGACAAAGCACATCTTGGAGGTAATCAAACTAGGCAACAACAAATTGGGTTTATTCAGAGGGCAGAATCTGTTGCCTTTGGGTATGACATACTATGTTTGGAATAGTCCATTATCTGTATTATGACTCACATCTCAGCCCTGCATGTGAACATACACATCAACGCTCTGTACACATCCAGTGCGAGCTATAGGTCTGGTGTTTTGCACATGCATAATTGAATGTGCATATACAGACATGTAAAGTATGCCTTAATGGTTTGGTTAAGAAGTTTGGGTAAATGGACTGACTATGAGAACAGCTATATGGTCTTAGCAAATAAGGATCCATGACAGGGGCGAACCCTTCTTTTGAAATGCTACTGAGTGAGATAGAAGTGGGAATGTTTGGGAGAAGACAAGCAGGAATTGGGAAAACTCTGGGGGAGTGAGGGATGACCATGACCAGAAGAAGAGGATGCTGTGCCAAGCTCTCAAAGCCTACACAATGACTCATAGGTCGAGGCCCCACAGCCTGTAAACAGGATTTTTCTGGTAATTTGCATGCTGAATCACATGCTGCTCTCACACACTCTGCTTCCATCACTTTGATTTAGGTCGTAACTAATCTCCCAGGGAGTATGGGAGAGATGAGTCGGGAGTCAGAAATTATGCAAGGGATAGTAAACTGGTTATCAGTGGAGTCAGGAGAGAGGGAGGGAGTATGTGTGAACATTGTCAGGATATCCCCAAGTGTGCGATGATGACTCCGCGCTTTAATCTGGTTTTCCAGTACATATCTTTCGTCTCCTGAAAGGATTGGGGGGGGATGTGAAAGAGATTGTGCGTGTCTAGGTCATGGTCAGGGTGTCAGCGCTGCTCCGGTTTATCTCCTATCAGTTACAAGATGACCAATGAACTGGACTGACTGGACTCTTTTTTACTCCGATTCTGAAGAAATTAAGAAATCAAGATGATGCAGAGTTTCCCATGAATCTTGGATAAGGTTTTGTTGGCCCTTTTGTTAAGTCTCATGGAACTTATCTAAATTTCCCCTATTTCCTTTGCACTCTCCTCCTTTCAGTCAATGAGGCCATGCCATCCTGAGGAGACACCCAGTAGGGTTGCCCTTTAACAGACCAGTAAGCATAATGCATTCTTTGCATTCTTAAGAAGACAGTGTCATGGCCGTTAAAATCGTAAAATGAAAGGTACTGTATATGAGAGTGTTGCAGCGGTCGGGCACCCACGGGCCGAAGTGTGCATTTCTCTGAATCATCCCATAAATACCTTCAGTAGACTGCTTCTGAAACCAGACTACAGTGGAAACAGTATTGTTTGGACAGCTAAGTCCAAAAAGATTCCCTATTTTTGCCTTACAGTACCACACACACACACACACACACACACTTTAATAATAACAGGTGTGTCTCCGTCATCACACAGCTGCACACCAGAGCTTGAAACTGAGGCAGAAAGGCGCATACTATAAGCAAAGTGTGTGTGTGTGTGTGTGAATGTGTGTGTGTGTGTGTGTGTGTGCGTGTGTGTGTGTGTGTGTGTGTGTGTGTGTGTAAGGGAGAGGGGATTCTGTCTGTCAACAGTGACAGACTACAGCAGAGAGCGAGGGAACTGGTGTGAGGGAGATGGTGTGGAATATTTTTGCGAGTGAAACAAGCAGAAAGATCATTTAAGAAGAGAGGGTGGTTGGTTTACTGATTGGCAGAACGTTAAGAAAGCAACAAAAAAAGTGGTTTCAGGAAAACTTTAAATGCTGCTGGGAAAAAAAAAGGACCTTCAGAGAAACTGGGTAAGAAGAAATCAGTGTGAACAGAACAACATTTTAGTGATGTGAACCGTATTAATCTTTTCTCCTGAGGGCGTTTTTTTGGAAGCCTCTCTCTCATCAGTCTTTGCAGGACTCATTTGTCCCTCTATCCCTCCCTCCCGCCCTCCCTCCCGCCTCCTTCCTCCCCCCCGTGCCTCCACTCAGTGCAGTAGAGCGTATCCAGAGCCACGCGATGACTACAGGTTTGGAAGTGAGTGAGAGGAAGGGAGACCAAGGAGAGGAGAGGGACTGATACACACTTCACACATTGGAGATTGGTTTGGTTCACTGTGCAGCCCACAAAGGTGAGGTGAGGAGAGAATCTTCCCAGTTTGTCAACTTTCCCTGTGTATGAGTGTGAGCATTTGTGTATGTGTGTGTGTGTGTGTGTGTGTGTGTGTGTGTGTGTGTGTAAACATTTCTTTAGGGCAGTCTGACCATGATTAGAATTAGAGCATTGAGCAAGCAAGTGCATGTTGAGGAGAGGGTTTTTTCTATGAATCCTCCTCATTGAAGGCTGCTGTTCATGTTGTGCTGTGTAAACCATTCTCTTGTCAGTGTCACAGTTTGAAGTGTGTGTGACAGGTTTGCCTTTCCAGCATCACAGATAGGTGTGTTTATGTGTGTGTGTGTTTGAATCCCCCTGCGAAGCGGAAAAAGAGACACATTGTGAAAATCACTGCATGCAGCTGCCAATACATCTATGGCTGTGCAAGCAGAGTATTGTTTTCATTCTCTTTGATTTCTCTGCGGTTTCTTTTTTTGAGGGATCTATAAACTACAAGGGATTGTTTAGCTGTGTCAGCTGTGAACACCTAGTGAAGGACAGAGACTGGACGGAGACAACACCTCATCTGGCCACAATATGGCCTGCCTGCACGTTTCACTGTCATGTTTCAAATTGGCGAGTTTCTTTTTGAAAAGACTTGTATTTGCAACAGACATGAAAAGTTATGACTGTGATGAGAAGCAGAAAACATCTGTAGCCGATAGATGGGAGAGCTTCTCTGCAGAATCTGCAGGCATGCATCCACCATAACATTCTGTTTAATGCAAGAAGACGCGGCACTGGTGGTTCCGTTTTGCCCATAGCTCACTGATCCTACACACAGATTGGTTTTCATGTATTTGTCTCTCTCTTATCCTCTGATTCATTTATTTGCAAGATGAGGCTGCTTTACTTTCAGTCCTGCTCTGACAGCTCAGGGATTCTAGGGTGTGGTTGAGGTACCTCAGGCTGGGGCTCAGGTTTAGGACACCCACAGGTCATAGTTGAATGTTTGAGATTCCAGTGAAGTGAAGTGAATATGCCCATAGCCCCTTAACCTGCATAACCCCAACGAACCTCTGTTTCCTCGGCTCGCATCAGGCACTCCCCTCCTCCTCTTCCACCCACGTTATCTTCTGTGCCTGTGACTGGAACCTGCTCAGTCATGCCAGCCTGCCTATCTGTGCCAGCCTAACTACCACACTCTTTTTAAAAAAAAAGATGGAAAATCCTCCTCAGCACGACCAGGTGTGGCATTCCCCCCGCGAGTTTAATGCTCTCTTTTACCAGGTGTGCCATTAGCATGTCTGTGAGAAGGAGACATCAATATTACAGTGGTTATGAGTGGGGTGTGGCCTGGGCCTGGCCTGGTGACTGATCTTGATTCTCTATGTTCGCGGGGGCACAACCCTTATTGAGAAGCTGCCAGGATTCATGTCTTGTCCTTGTTGATGTGTGCGTATATTACATACTTTCTATCAGTGTTTGCGATAATTAGCTTAGATTGCTATGTTCCACTCCCAAGGGAATTGGGTAGTGTGGGTGTGTGCGTGTGTGAGAGAGTGTATGACCCTTTGAGCACCAGACTATAAACCCTTTTTTACCCCTTGCAATCACAAGAGCACATAAATAAGCGTCTTGTGCCTTTCAGACTGTATAACCTGGATTCTGATCCTTCTCTTTATCTCTTTTTGGAATGCGATATACCATAAATATAAAAAGCCCTATATCTTTTATATCCCATGCATGGACCCCTTGGACTGACAACGGTCCATGCACGGGATATAACTACAAAATTATAACAAGTTGCCAGATTTGTCCGTCAGTCAGCAATCAGAATCATGCGCTCATTATCAAGGGACCAGCCAGGTATTTATTTTACAGGAGAATTGATTGATTTATGAGATTGGAGGCGGCAGTGAGGTCAGGAATCCAGGTGTAGAACACTGCGAGATGAAGGCGCCAGACAAATATTCCACTGAGGACAATAGAATGGACGAGGGAGGCTTGATATAAAGTTGCTGTGCACTTGAGACGTTGGCTCGGAGAAGGAGAAGGCTCAAGATGTCATTGATGGCCACGTGAGTAAAACCTCAGGCACTTAGCGAAAGGAGTGGGACAGATGTGAAGCGAAGGGTGTGTCAGGAGAGGGAGACAGCAGGGAAGTGAGAGGAGAGTCGCCGTCCAGCTGTATGAAAGCAGTGTTGGCTGGTACACAGATCTCTCCAATGGCTCAGTAACTGCTGCCGAAATGAAAACCATATCAGCGCTGCAGACCTTTTACCTCATGTAACCTCTCCCCCTTCCTGCTCCTTCCCCTTTATCCCATGTTCCCTTGTCCCTGTCTTATGGCCTCAGTGGGGCTCCTCTGGCAGTGGTATGCTTTTCATTAGTCAATTACAACCTCAGAGGCTGGCGGCTTTTCTTTCCTATTTTTACTTCTTTTTCTTTCTGAGGTCGCCTTTCATTCTGTTCGGCAACATATTCCTTCTGGTTTTTTCTTCACCCTCGGAATTGCACTGCCTATCGCAGCTCAACCGGCGACTCATTGCAGTACGTTATGTACCTAATGTGCCCCATATGATATAGCAGTATCTATGACAGGCTCTTGTCAGAATGCCAAAATTTGATGTGCTTTAAATTTGAAAGGCTCTACAAGATCACCGATTACCTTCCGAGCATAGTGCATACCGGCTTCTTGCATCTGTAGGTAGAAATGTAAGATGCAAGACACACAGAACATTCTCACGTTTCGGATAAGCCAACACATGCGAGCCCTCACTTGCTCTTGCATTAATCAATGCATGCAACAATAGGATACCTCAATATTCCATCTGGGATTAAACTAGTCAAGCATTAAAAACAACCTGAGGCAAGACTAAAAACTAAGTGACACGCTAAACATTTCAAAGATATATTGACAGATGTCCTTATGCCATTTTTTATCTGTGCTGTCAAAATGTGGTGATCTGGTCATGTCTATGGGATCACACAGAGTCCATGCCCCATGGCATGGGAAGGAACCAAGAAAATATTCCATTCAAATTCTAAACTTGCAAGTACTTGCCTATTGATTTTTTCAGTTTAAAATATTGTAATATCTTAAATGTATTGGGTGCCATGTTGCAGGTTTGCACTCATAACGTACATAGCTGATTAATTACTACTACATTACTGTATAGTATAAGCAGCCAAATGCAGCTGCTAATAGGTCAGAGTTAACACCCTATGTGTAAAGCTGTATATAAGCACTGTGCTACAATAACAGTCAGAGTGTGTGGTGGGGCCAGGGATAAACAGCTGGAGGCAATTTAGCCTGCTGGATGTAAAGTTCTGGGCAGTGGGCGGTAGGCTGTGTATTCGCTGTGGCAGCTTAATCTCAAACTGAGATGTTGGAGGACACTCAGCCATTGGATGCACGCTACTGTTTTCTTCACTGATGGACATCGGTTGACCAAAAGAAAATAAGAAATGAATGGGACCAGAGCCCACAGACGGAGCTGGAGCGCAGCCGAATTATCATTAAACCAGAGTCACTCATCGACCCAGCTCAGCATTTCCTCCCACAGGAGTGTTTCCTCCGCTCAGCCAGAGGAAAAGAGGTGTAGTCATTTGATTTGCTCAAGTTGTTGCTGCCTAAATTTGTTCAATAAGCAATTCATATCAGCAGTTAACACCCTATTCCTCTTGATATAAAAGCCACTCCCATTTTCTATCAACTGACATATCATTGGATTGTCTAATTGGTAACAAAACAAATAAAAAATACTTCCCCAAATCCTCGCACTTGGTGTGACGTCATAAATCTCCAGCAGTAATCTTTTTTGGGAGTTTTTTAATGTGTCTTTGCTTTGGTTTAGAGTATAGATTCCTGTTAATACTGTTACTGGATATTTAATTCTGTCCTTCTGTGTTCTGGCTATTTGCCGTTGTGAGGAATGATGGAACACTGTCATGTAACAGCAGTGTAAAGGGAACAAAATGTCCCCTAAAAATTTAATAACTCACTACTGGCGGGCTAGTTTTATGTTTTTTGGCCATGTGAGATAGAAGCATAAATAATGATTTAATAGCTTTTTTTAATATTTCAAACTATAAAACTTCAGCAACATTGATTTTTCAATTGGATGCAGAATTTAATGTGTAAGTAATGTTTGCTGTGCATACAAATAAGATCGAATAGAGGCAGCGCTGCTTTTAATGCCTGAGGCAGCAAACTATCAAAGCCTGTAACCCATCTCAGCACTTTCTCTGAGACCTCCGGAGGGAACTCGGAGTGGGGGGGGTGTGGAGATAATAATGTCCTGAAAACTACCACAATCTTTAGCTCTGTTTGACAGCACATGTCTTATTTAATGAACTCAAATTCTTGCCTGACGCTTCATCCACTTGTTGCATCAGTTGTGTTTATTATATTTTTCCTGGTTGAAATTAACAATCCCACACCCTCTTCAGTGTGAAGGCCGGAGCAGGCTAATAGCAGGATAGCGTTCCCTCTTCACCACTTCACTTGATTTAGAGACAACGCCACTGAGGACACAAAGCCTGCCAGTAGGCAGTGTAAGCAAGGATGCCAGGGGGGGATTAGCCCGGAGTCAAGCACACACACAGTGTACAGACACACAATCACATACTGTACAAGAAAGGACTCTTTCTGAAGTTTCCCATGATACTGCACATACGTCAGTCGCCGTACTGCGAGATCCTCAGCTCCTCGCTGTTACCAAACGCACAACCTCATGTGGTCCCCATCCTGTCACAGATCATGTGCCAGGACAACTTCTCATTTCGGCCCCTGAGGTTTTGACTGTGTATACGTTACATGTGGACCTAATTGAATGGGGAAGGTGTAACTCAGGGCGGTAGAGCGGAAGTTCAGTCTGTTGCCCTCAAGCAAACAATCCCTGTTTCATCTTTACTTAAATCCGCATTCAGTTTATTTAATTAGAAAGAAGGCAGACAAATGCTTCTTTGTGGTTCAGGTGAGGAGAGTCTTCCAACTTCCAGCTTTTGCCTTTGGGCCGTTATTCGAGTTATCTTTGTGTTAATAAGAGGAGTCGTGATCCACTAAATGGCTTTGTTCTAAAAATGAAAGCGGGACACACCTAAAGATGGCATTAAGTGGTATATGCAGACATTCCCATCCCTGATAAGTAATATGACTCACGTTTCCTTCCGTGTGTGTGTGTGTGGGGGGGGGGTGTTAATGTGTGGGTGTGTGTATGTGGCTTTGTGGTTGCACGACTGCGTCTTTGTGTATTTATGACTCTGTGTGTCTGTGCGTGTGTACACATGTTTGTCACAATAGTAAAAGTGCTTAACTCCTTGTGGTTGCAGCTCTGTGGTCGCATGGACTAGATGAACTCGAACGTCACACACACACACACACACACACACGAGTCAGAACACCTTGAGGTGACTCCCCATGGCAGTGTGCCCAGTGTGTCACAAAACCACACAGTTGTGCATTCCCACACTCCCAGAGTGGGATTAGATTAGTCGAGTGGAACTTTTGAATCTGTGGGCGATGGCTCTGTGTGTTTGCCTGATTGCATCTCTATGTTTATTTGTGTCTGCGCATAAACCCGGCCTGTGAGGCTCATTCCAGCTCAAGGTGTGTGGGGAAGGAACGCTCGGCAGCGGCTGCACTTTTATTGGATTATATATGAATGCTCTCCAGTGAGAACCCGTGGGTCAGTATTTTATGGTGGCACAAATTGCTCTGTCTGCCATAAGCCAACTTCAGTTTGTGAATAATTTAATGGTTTTACACTAAATGTGATCGTCACACAAGCCGTGTATGGCTCAGTGCTTCCACTCTTGCCACAAGAGGATATTTTTCTGATTAAATGTTAGCGTACTTACCCTTTGGATCAAATGCTTGAATGTATTTTTTGTAAAATCACTCTTTTTAAATTTAGCTATATTAGCTTCAGCTTTAAACTCACACCTGTTCTGTGCCAGTGTAGTTTCGTGCCTCCTCTACCGTATGGTATGCATGTGCACCAGATCTCCGGCCTCTGATGTGAAGGCTAAATCAGAGTCAGCAGGGCCCACTTTTGTTCTTCAGCACCATCCTACCTCATGTGAAGTTATTCAAAGGGTGAAACAGAATGTCATCACAGACGTTAGCGCTTGGTATCAATTTATCCCATGAAGCACATGTCAAACACACTCAGCTGTAGCTGCGTTGAGGCTGTAGACCTAGAAATTATATTACAGTGGCTTTTTAATTGCTGGCATGGTGTTTGTTGCTGACAGACAATCTAATGAGATTGGATATCTCCCACAGCTTCAGGCTGAGATTTGTTTAGCAAGAAGAGCGACGTCGCAACTTAAAGCAGCATACTATACAGCGTATCCATATTTCGGTGAGAAGGAAGCAGGAACCACTGAGCAGAGAGATGTACAGGAGTTAGGCTGATTATCCTTACACGAGTGCTTTGGTTTCTGTTTTTGACACGTACTATATTCCTACTTTGAAAACCAAAGCCACATTTCAAACCTACAGGAGGGGAATGTTTGATAATCAAAGGCGGATGGATTTTAAGTGGGGTATCACTCTAAGCACGATGTTGAGAAAGAGTGACAGGTTGTAAAGTCTGGGTCATAGACTTTATAAAGATGGACAATCTGACGGTTTTCCAAAAGTGACGCCAAAATGTAGTGATCTCCCCCTGGTGTCTGGAAACTGTACAAGTCCTAAACCCTGTGTCCTCCATGTTAGTCGATTGGACAAGTTCCAAAGAAAAATATAAAAGTACACATCAAATACATTTGCACATCAACAATCTCTGGTTCCAAATGCGTGATGGCAGTGTGATATGTTTTGGCTTCATTTCTGTACAATGGGAGGAGATTCACGGATCATCTGTATACAGTTTATGTTCCTGGTCTATAGTCCAGGCATCTGTGCGTGTGTGTGTGTGTGTGAGTGCACGTGGGTGCGTGTGTGAAGCCTGTGTGGAGATTGAGAGTCTCAATGCCCTTGAAGTGTGTTTGTTGTTTCAGCTGAGATGGTGTTGAGTGTCTATTAGCGTGGTGCTGAATGGTCGTTGTACAGGGTGGTGAGATAGGGTGTAATGTGGGTGAGACCGGTGTTGATAACCCACCATGCAACTGCAAGTCCCGACTCCCTACGGCTGCTGCAGACTGACTGTAACTGCCCATGTGAGTGTTTAATTCAAGTTCAAGTTTGCAGGGACACAGGCCGAATGGTGGCAGACACAGTGGGGGCTTGAGTAAGCAGTGATATGACGAGGCAGAAAAGAGGAGCAGGATGCCACCATCTGTTAACCACATGCCCGCCCCACAGCAGTCACATAAATCTCCGCCATGCTCAGCAATGCAAGGCCGCATTCCAACAGGCTAAACGTCCACTGGCTAGCTGCCTCCACACAAATGTGCGGCTCATGCATCAAACAGACCCGGGTCATATATTAAGCACATATACTGTACAACTTCAGGCAAAACCCAATGATTGGGTCAGGACACTGGTCTGATCTGGGACAAGTACGAGAAGTGTATTGACAACCAATTCTCCAGCTTGGAATTGTGATAGTGAGGAGTTGTTGTATATTTAATTAACAACTTGCCAACATGTAGAGAAGTAAGTGAGCCTCGTTAACACAATCACATTGAATGCGCTGCTGTCACAGTAGACGTGTGAATCAGAGCTTCAAACCATTGGCTAGAAATCTGTAGGAAAAGTACTGCAGCGAGGCGATGGTTGATTTAAAAGATGTTTATAAAAGCAAAGTTCTTCTGTTCTTCTGGTGTGGTCCTTTGGCCGTACACTACACAAGGAACAGTGGATGTGCAAATACACAGGGCACGCACACACACACACACACACACACACACACACACACACACACACACACACACACACACACTGCTACAGGTCACCAGGGTTAAAGTAAAGCTCAAGCAGGGAGCTGTGTGGATGAGTTGGGTGTGCCTGTCCTCTGCAGATGGGCTGGAGATTTTCAACAATGATTCTTCCCACCAACCTGTTTTATGACAGTTGCTATGTTAAACTGCCGGTGTGTTTTGCCTCTGGAGAGACTGGGAGGGCAGCTTCAATGTCCTTGTGCTTGGCTACGTATTGGCCCTCCACTGTCTATTGTATAGACAGTGGAGGGCCAAGACATAGCATAATATTGTGTGTTGATGCATGAGATTAAAATTAGAACATTCATATCTATCGCAGGTTTTTCCAGCCATAGAGAGGTATCGCAATACCCTGCTGTTAAAAACGTCATCTTATTAGTGCTGATGACAATGTTTTAATAGGAGCCGTATTTGCGTCATTGGGCGGGGCAGTATGTGCTGCTACAAGTGTTCCAGGGCTTGTCAACAATGCAGATTCACAAAACAAAATGTGGTTATATTCCCTTATATAACCAATAGTCTGGCTGAGCCAAAGGACACCACAAAGCCTGTCAAACATGTCTTAAACCTACCGACAAGGGCGCCAACATTTCCAACTTGGCAAAGCACAGACCATATGGAGGGGCCCCTGCAAATGGTGTTGTAAAACGAGCAGTTTTCCACATCACTGTGCCCTTTGTTAATATCTATGATATTCCCTTGTCATGTCTCTGATGTCACCTTGTATGACAAATTACAGGGTTGGGGAAATAATGCTGAGGGTTACCGGTTTTTAGTTGTAATGCAAAGAGGCATTTTATTCTGTGAAATGTCCTCCATGTGTGGAGCTCGTCTTCATGTTTGACCTTTTGTACCCATTTTAAATCGTCTATGATCTATAGAATGTGAAAGTAACATGGTAATTACAAAAAAAAATCACATTTTCCATCTTTCGGAAACAGACGCATATTTGAGGCTTTTTTGGTTTGATTTCATGGAACTTTAGATCGATTGAAATCATTGCTGGTGAAGAAATGATATAATAACATAGCGGCAAGAGATGAGTCACCACTAATTTCACGTTTCCTTTCGAACCCGCCGTTCAATTGTAGCGTTCAAGCACTGCGGGCAAACAGGGCCCAGCCAATGAGAACGTCCAGTGATGACATCACAGTCACGCAGTGTGGGACATGGATGTGAACGTTCCAGAAAACACATCAGAAACACGGCAACAGAAGCAAGAGTTAAACTCGTCTTCATGATTCATGGCAGTGATCAGCAGAAGTGGTTAGAGGGTGGCATCCGGCCGAGCGCTTGCTTATGAGGCAGGAACACAGTGACACTCCACAGCTACTATAGGAAAAAGGAAACTGAGGAATAATCCCAGCCTCAGAGTCTCATTGGTGTATGAGGGGCTGATGATGGACGATCATCAGCCCCTCATCAGCATGCCTCTTCTATGAGGCGACGGGAAGCACAGCCAAAGTGGCTGCTTGCCTTGCCCCGTGTAAATTAAGTAAATGAAGGAACGTCCTTCAGAATATAATTGAAGACTACAGGGAACACTGCACAGGGAGTATACATCTGAGGTATTGTTCCAGGAACTCTTAGGGGACATTTGATTAATCTCCAATTTTCCATGGACATTAACAAAATGGCCAGTTGATGAAAGCTTTGGCATGAATGGTTACTGTCCGTCCAGCTGGTGCTGCTCCAACAAGCCAGCCAGCTGCCCAGATGCCAATTAATCCCCGGTTTGAGCCTCTTCCTGCTAACTCTAATCTGGTTCACCATCATCAGAGCATATATCAGAAATACTGTAGCTGAGATGTGTCTCTGTGACATCCGGAGAGATTTATAGCACTCTGTATCATCAGGATGGGCTGATTTTGCAGCCAGTCACATGCTCACTCAACAGCTGCAGGACAGCTGTGACTTCCTGAAACCCAACTACTGATACTGTTGTCCAGCCTGGCTAATCATTCTTATGTGATATGTTACAGTGGGTCCTTGAGAATCCCACTCCATGATCATAGGTGTTACCTTAAAGATCAAAAGTACTCTGGGTTGTATGGAGCATCCACTACTGTCCTCTACAGCTGGTTGAACCTATTCCAGGTATGCAAGATTCAGAGCGTCTGCCCATTAGCGACATGAGGGGTTTATTTAACTTGTTTGACGTCACCCTGCGAGGGAGCAGGAGTTCATAAATCAATCCACTTCGTACATAGCATCAAATGAAACAGGGAATGAGTCTTTATCAAATTAGCCTCATAATACAATCAGATCAATGGGGGTGGTGGGAGCTGATCAAAAGTAAGTTAATGAAAGAAACATTACTGTCCTACTGATACTACCCTGTGTGTCTGCCTCACAACACATAAAATTTGTTCATCTCGCCTCGCTGACTTTCTTTTTCTCTCTTCTACTTCTTCCTTTCATCCTCGGCCAGGAGTTTTTTGGACATGTAAAATGTAAAAAAATGCAGGAAGGAGGAGAAGAAAGAAAGGACAGTTCTAAAGGAATATGGCTCGTATTAATCTGGAAATATTGCTTTAGCTCATCTGAACTAAATTACTGGTCTGAACTCGCTGTCCTCAGAGAGCAGGCAGGGCGCCACCGGCAGCCCAGATGGGCAAGAAGTGGTCGGCAGATCTGTCACCATGACCAGGGTGAGCACATGGACCCCTGGTCTGTGGACCTGTGTAGCTGTTCTCTCATACAGAGGACCATACGTGGGTCGTTGTTATTGTTGGGCTCAGGTTTGATACTTAGGGGCAGCAGGTCTGGAGCCAAATCCACAAGATTTGAGACTCTTTCTCTCATCTGTGTGACTCTGTGCATGTGTTAAGAGACACAAATACCGGCTAAAGAGATGGCCATGCATTAGAAGAGGAGCTGTAATTTTGAAAATGTCCTTTTAGACCATGACGGCATTTGAAAAATGCCTTTCAGGACTCAGTCAAACTTGTGCCTTGTTTTTGAGTAAGATCCAAATGAGTTTTGCTGGAGGCCATGAAATCTATAGTTAGATGAGGGGAGCTAGCTTGGTGTTGCTAAGGCTTGCCATGGCTTGTGGCTTCCACTGGTAAGGAGTAGAGGCAGGTACAAGTGACCTCAGCTTCTCTAACTGCTATTTCGGAGGAATTTAAAGGTGTGATTGAACGCGCTACAAGTAAACACTGGCCCATCCACTCTCTTTCACTCATAACTAAGCAGAACTGACACACAAATATTTCTCTATCCTATTCAGTAAGAGAGACAAGAGACTCAGAGAGACAAGACATAGATGTGATTATTACGTAGTAGCAATGCCCAGCGGCAATTAGTTGAGCAGTGTTGCTGTGAAGACTTATAACTCCAGCTGTCATGGATGTTAGCCATGCTGTTTTGTTTGGAATGGTTTAGCTGTGAAAATGACGAGATTACACCCTTGCATCAGATGAAAGGGCTGGTTGCATCACTCCTCTGTCATCAAACACGTAAACGTGCTTGAGATGCAGAGTGGCGTGCTCGGGCCAGTCAGAGAGAACAGGTCAGTGATGGAGGCTGGGCGGGACGTTTTTCTACTCTTAAATGAACTCCAGTTTTTACCTTTGAAAATTTTACAAGACAGAAGAAAGCTCTGATTTATCTCCAGCGATGATCGTTCATGCAAGAAATCATAAATTATCGCGCATGTGCCCCTGACAAGAGTCTCTAACAGAAACCAGCAGGAATATCAGGGTCGGTGTGAGTGACAACTTGCAAGCAGGCTCGACCGCCTGGTTGCTTCAGTCGTTACTACTCACTACTCAGCACATGCAGCACAAACCACACTGTACATCTGCACAACACAAAATCAAACAATCTAAACTGGAAAACAAAACTTTGATTATGACCTGATGAGACTGTTTGCTAAACATTAAGCCCGTAGAGCTGTGCGAGATGTTTGTCACATATTCCAGTTACACTTTATTGCCTCTAGTGTCTGCAGTAATTATGACCGGAGCAAAGGAGGAAGTCAGGTGAAGTAGTTCATACTGACAGGATGAATGGTAGGAACCAATGACAGGACCAACACACGTGTGTGGAGCCATTAATCTGTGTTGTTTTTTTCTCTATTACCATCCTTCATATTTACTATTGTAACCACATCAATGACGTCCCCTAATTTTAATCTTTTCATGAACCTTCAAAGTCAGTTGTGTATGTTTTGTAACATATCTAAAGAGACCATGTGTCAGTGTTGATAAGTAAAGAATGAATAATCGGACTGGATTTGGACATTATAATCAAAATACTGTAGTTCAAAAGTGGTTCCTGTTTAACCAAAAGCAGGCACGGTAGTTTGGATATGACAATCTGTGTTAAATATGCAAAATTTTAGCTGACATGCTTTGACCCTGAGATATAGGAAATTGCTATATCCTGACAATTTGACACAGATGCTTTCAATTTGTGTTGGCTTTTAGACATTTTATCAGAATTGCAGCAAATGGTGTGTTAATACCTACTTTTAACTAGATCTGCCTGCACAGCAGCACAAAACCACCTGAGCATTGGGAGCATTGGACACCACTATGGTATGCTAGTAGATCCTTCTCTTTCCTCTTTGAGGCCTCTCCATCTTAAGTGCCTGGTGGCAGTCATGTTGACTAAAAGGCAAAACAAACCAATGGTTTATTGACACACGCCATCATGAGTTGACACATCCCCTTACCTCTTGGGATTAGCAGCCGTTTCATCACATTTTTACCAAAGATCCCAGCTACTGTCCAGTAGACAACATATTTTGTCTCATCCAGTGTCCGGTGTGTGGTATGGCATCACTTAATGTCACATGGCGCCACAGATGTGTATCCAGCTGCAGACCTACCATACACAGCTAGGAAATGTGCTATTGATATGCCCCTCCTTCATAGGAGATGCAGTGGTCAGTGTCTCCTGTGTGTCGAGATTCACCTGGCCTTGCCAAACTCTGGCTTCAGGAAACACATCACCGTGGGAGAGGGAACTGTGCCTGTGAGAGGCCCACTCGTGGGCGGCAGAGTGGTTTTATACACAGACTGGCATTATCTGCGTCTCCTACTCCACTGAAAGGACAGGGCCACTAAATATACGCTGTGAGGCCTTCCCAGGCTCCTCTGGGCTGGGGAGATGCGGCCACTGCTTGGGCCGAAGGCCAATGACATGGTTGCCGACCTCCACGGAAAGTATTTTTAAGGTCAATTACAGGGTACAGTGCCTTCAGATGGCCGACTGGTGCTGAGGAGGCCTCATATTAAAGGTTTATGTGGAGAAGGACCAGAGAAGTCTGTCTTAGCTCACCCCAGCTCCCATTGTTACCAAACACCCACTAAGACAGTGCACCAAGGGATTCACAGGGTGATGCATGGGGCGGGTGTGTCCTGAAGGACAGACCAAAACAGAGACATAAGCAACAATAAAAGTAATTTGATGATGGACTATTGTCAAAGTTAAAGATGACTTCAATCGCTCAAAGGGAATTGTTGGACTTTTGTCTGTGTACCCAAAATGCATCACTGTTATCAAAATACTCTGTTGAATTGTGCTGTTATCTACTCTTATGTTGATGTCCAACATTTGCAGCAGTGGTCTCCAATTAGAGCACTTCAGCAGTTACATTGAGTCTTGAACTTTGTGTGCAATGAAGGCTTCCTGTAAGCTTAACATTGCATAAAACTAACAGTGCTTATAATTAAAGGATAGGGTTTTCCCCCCGAGTCAGTCTTAAAACAACACTCACAGGCCCATTTGTTTATTGAACTTATGAAACAGTTTGAAAGATTTACCGGCCACTGTAATAATTGCTCCTCTGTTACTGGCCATGACGAGACACTGACTTCCTGTAAAAAAGACCAACCCCAAGGTCGTCTGCAGCACGTCATCGTGACCCACAGCTCCATTTTACTGATAGATGCCCTCTAGCGGCCTCATTAATTATTATTGGAGAAAGTTAAAGTCAGGTGACGAAGTACAAAGAGCGACAAAGTCCCTGTAAGGAGGAAGGGGTTTAGTTAAACCAATACCTTCATGTTTATTTGATCCAAAACCATTTCCAAAATGTTTTCTGTGTATTTATTTCTGAAACCATGAAAACAAATATTATATTTTATTTCAACCCAGAACTAAATGGCATAACAACGCGCCATCGCTTATATCCAAAGCGACTTACAATAAAAGCCATGACGAAGAAGATTCGGTACAGCTGTCTCTGGTACCCTCCTGTGGGTCTTACCTGAGGGAAGAGACAAGTGATGAATATAAGCTTTTAAGTTTGAGTACTTGTTCCATGAAGAGCTTTCCTGACATGATTCCAGTGGATTAGAATGAGGTCTAACTTCAGATTCAGGCCTCGCTCCACACACAAACCACTCTAATCTTCTAAAGCTGAAGATAACATTAGCCTGTGGTAGTTACGTTAGCATGAAATCTTAAGTCTTGCTTCCCCCTCAGCATTTATTTTAGCAACATTCTGCAGTAATACGGCCATAACTTCGAAATATACCCTCTGGATTTGAATAACTGGAGAAGCCTGCAATTAAACCCTGATTAAACTTTTCAATTTCCCTTAGTTGAGATGGAAAGTCGTCTCTTCATCTTTTTTTAACTAGGGTAAAAAGTTTTTCATTATTATTGTGTTTTTCTTTCTTTGTGAGGACTACTGTGCCTCAAAGTTCTAAGGGGAAACACTGGATTATTGAAGTACAATTTAATGGCTGGACCTTCTGTATTGATAATGTTGGACCAGAACACACAGTCTCAGCAGAGAAAACACGTAGCGTCTTCGGCCGTCCGGACACAGACAGATAATAAACATGTGATAAAAAAGAATACACGCTTGCTCATTAGAGGGCTTATCTTAATCCTCCACCCCCGTACACACACACACTCACACATGCCCCATTCTCTGCACAGGCCACACACGCAGATCCACACAGCTGACCGACACTTAATATAAATGAAAGTCCAGCGAGATGATTTTGGTCCGTCTCATGATTCATTCCAACATGACTCCAGCCAGCCATAAATACAGGTCTGTCAGAATGTGCTCTACCCCACAGAGTGGGGAGTGGTGGAAGGTACAGTAGACACCATTCACCTCTCTGTGTGTTTGAGGAGGGGGGAGCCACACACAGGGAAGGTGGGAGCTGGTGGCTTTGGTCTCCATGAAGAGTGAAGTATTGATGGGACAAAAGTGAGGGGAAGGATTGAAAGGCCTATTTGTGCAGATGAGGGCCAGGCATCTGTGTGTTTGCTTTGCCGTGGCTCCGCTACAGTTCAATGGCAGCTCTATCCGCCGCCCGTCTCTATTTCAACCCAGACGCTTCAATCGAACAAAATAAAGACACCGGAAAATGGAGCCCAAAGAGGAAACACCGATATGTGTTGTAGTATTTAACTGTATCACTTTATCACTGTGTTCCAGACATAATTTACATTTTGCCTCAGTAACCCTTCAATTAAGTACAGTTTAGCCTGAGACTCCAGTCAAGCGGAGCACAGCATAGTGATTATCTTGTTTTCACTGTGTGAACATGATTAGTAAATGAGCTGGGCTTTTTGAAGTGTCCCATGATGAAAACATTATTTCTTATTTGCTGAGAAAAATAAGAAATACATGAAACTTCTTTTAAATAAATCAGGCGTAAAATAACGCTTCTATGGATCTCTATTAAATACCAAGTGCAGCTATGCAAGCAATACATTTAGCCACAGCATTCATCAGGTTTAACCAACATAATAATTATTCTTCATGAAAGATAATTGCAAGGAGAAGCCAAGTTTTGTGTGTATGCTGAATCCTTTTTCTGTTGTTTTTTCTCATATAATTCTTGCTTTCTTCAGCACCCAGCACGGTATAATCATGAATGGGGAACTCACAGCAGCATTGCTAGAAAAACAATTCATGGTGGATGATTTACATTCATTGCCAACATTCAGAGCCAATTCAATGTTTGGAACAAGTATCACTTTAAGCCGGGCGGGGTGGGGTTATGGATGGGTGCAAGGTACATTGACCCAAGTAAGAACACATTACATTGTTGATGCAGATCCAGGTCAAGGGAAAAGAAGAAACAAATCCAGCATTTTTAGGGGACTGATATTTATGAGTGTCACATTTGTTGCAGATAAAAATCTAAATCTGACTCAAGGGAATTTAAAGGTGGTTTCATAAGGGGACGGTTGGGCCTTTGTGGATTTATGATCTCTACTGATCTTTTTGCCATTTTATCCACCATAGCTAATGATCTTTACCTAACCACGTTCCAGAGTTGTGTAACCCAACCTGGCCTAGGTATGCGTCTGTGCTACCTGATCCAGTGGTACTCATCCAGATTGTTACTTTGTCATCATCATTAAATAAAGTGTATCTGCTATCGTTTACATTCCCTCATCCACAGAAAGGTGCCACCTTAGATTTATGGTATGTTACCTTATCTAAAAGTTGCATGTAAATAAGTGTCAAACAGTTGGTTTACAGGCTTTGAATTGGAAAAAATGAATATTGGGTATCACCAGATACTCTGAGTTGAGGAGTTATCAGAACAAGCCAAATGTAAACATCACAGACCATAACCACTATGTCCAACTCAAACAGCCCTTTCTTTGTTCCTGGAGCTGAGTTGGCTTTGAACCTTTTTTCTTTCCAAAAACTAAATGACCTTAGGAACGTCCTTCACCCATTTCTTCTACACCTCGTCCCTCACCTCTAACCCCACTGTCCCAACCCACCTCTTCACAGCCCTAACCCCCAGCCCATGGCTTCCTGGGAACATCATCACTCCCGGTCCACAGTGCAGGGCGAGTACACATCGCCATGCTGCTAAGTCTACAGTGGCTGGGGTGCCCCGTGTTTGCCCTGGGGGAGAGCATGTGTTCATGGCTGCTGGGCTCTCTGGGTCAGAAATGGCACACCAGGGTGTGATGGGCTCTGCCCTTCGCTGGTCATGGCCATCGTAGGTGTGAAATTCCCTGAGCTGAGGCTGTTCACTCAACCCAGCTGCTCCAGAACCCAAAAGCTGCACAGACAGAGGGCGGGAGTGGATGTGTTAGACCTTTTGGTCAGACACCATTACTGGAAGCTGGAGTGTAAGCCCAGTCTCAGTTGTCTGCAGCGCTTTCATGTCTCGCTTCCATGCACAAACACACATAAAACTGATCCTTGTGTTTATAAAGTACTGGATTTTCCTGCTATAAAGTTTTAACATACTTGTTTTTATTGGACATTTCAGGTGTTAGGGTTACTCAGTGAGTCATGGAATAATGTCACCATATGTAGTCAGTGCCTACACTCAGTACACGTAATTGACAGTTACATGAGTGTCGGTATTGGTGGCGATGGGAAGGCCTCTCATTGGGGCTCTGGGTGTGTCCCCAACAGAGCCTGGAATGACCCTGGTCCTGTACATCCTCATAGAATTTTGGCAAAATCAAATCGCAGATATCATTTTACAACTTGGAAGGAAAACAGTGGTCGTACTGTTCTTGACATGCTAACTAGCTACTGGCATGTCAAGCTGAAGTAAATAGTTTATAAAACACAGACCCGAGGCTTCATCTTTGCTGTGGCAACTTTTGTCAAGTCTTGCTCCAGGAGCAGTCCAGGTTACCACAGATTAATGACTGTGTGCTTCAGCTTGCACCAGCTATTGTGGCACACGGCCAGGGTTCGACACTTGACTCCGTCTTCCTGCCGTGGCTGCACTGATTCATCTTCTTTTACAATGAAGTCCATCATTGGTTCCTAAATATCGTCTCCCGGTGTTTTTTAGGAGAAAAACAGAGGCTACTGTGGAGAGCATTTACATTACCACGCTTTTCCCATTGCTATATTTAGCTCTCGAAGAATATATTTAACTTTACAGTGGGTCAATAAATGTCTGCCGGCAGCTTCTCTCCTAAAGGACACAGTTTAATTAGTTATTTTTGACCCAGGAGTAGCTCCCATAGGGAAGGTTAGAATAGTCCAAGGTCATTAAAACAGTTTATATGGGGATCACTGGTGTTTTATATGATTATTTTTCTTCTGCAGTCTATGAGACACATCAGGGAGAACTTGAGTCCAGGGTAGGGTATGAAGATGTGTTTTAATGCCTGATATATGTGTTTAGACTAGTATAATACAAACCATTGATGTAACCTGATATTCATATGCCTTTGGGCCAGGTTTCTATGTATTCATACTGGAAACGTACTGTAGGTTCCTTCACTTTGATGCATCTCACAAAAGTTTCCTGTGAAGAACACAGAAAGTCCCTATTTTTCCTTCAGCTGCAACTCTGCTTTTAATTCAGGTTGTTAAATGTGAAATTTCTATTTCACAACAACCTATGACTGAATCCTAAAGTCTGTTATGATTCCAGCTTCCTTCCAAAACTCGTCTTATTTATCCTATTGTATGTTCTTACTGCAAGCTATTTGCGGTTATTGGCGTTACAAAGTTTTCATTATCTACTTTAATGTGTTTCTCCTTTTGGCCCACACCAGTCTGGTGCTTTGCCAAATGTGTGCGATGCCCGGGCGTCAGACCTCCTCCTGTGGCTTTTGAAGTCCAGTCAATTAGGCAGAGTTTCTGTGAGATGATGGAGGCGTGTTTTCTGCAGCCTGCTCTGTGCAAAGGCTGTTTTTTTGATACAGCTGTGCTAAGACCCCCCTCTTACTTTGATATTTGATGTTGTATTTTTTTTTTTTTTTATTAATCAAAATCATCTATTACATGCAATCATTGGACATTTTATGACATATAAGCTAATCTATTGTTTACGACTAGCAGATTTTTTTTGCACCATGCAGCGCGTGGCAACCACATTAAGGAAAGCTGTGCTTGTTTCAGTTTTTGGACTGATTTCACTTTTACAGCAACAGGAATGATAACATTCTAGTGAATTGTTGTACAGTGTGTGTGCTGCACCAGATTAAATGAATGATAAATAAACGTGGGAGGAATTGCTCTTGAAAAATGAACGGAACCCTTCAGATAAGTGTGAGGCACAAAGGTGTATCCTCCCAAAAAGACACATGGAGGGTGAGAGTGGTGTTGTGCAAAATGGTAAGTACAAAACTTCCTCCCTCTCTCTAAATCCACTGTATGTACATTATGCAGCTCAAGTCAGCCCCTAGTGGCAGGATATATAAATCTCCGTTTTTTAACCAGAGTGCCCACATATACGTTTGTGCAATAAGGTACGACTGAAAGCCTGTCATCACTCTTTTAATTGTCCTCATTATGCCACTGCTTAATGCTATTTTTATCTATTTACTATCGTTAGGGTAATAACAATTCTTGATTGCACAGTAGGACAGTAAACAAACTACAGCTTTCAGATGTTGGATTAGTCTTTTCTCTGTCACTAAAGCCTCCGATTACAGACATAAAACGCCACAGAGAGGCTGTTCATGTCTCTGGTTTTGCAGGATTAGTGTTTCTTAGCAGTAAAAACAAAAAATGGCAGTGAAATGAATTTCACTGCTTTCTCTGTCGTCCCTCCACCAGCCCGGTCTAAACTGTCTGGAGCTCCAAACCCAGGCCTGGGCTTTCACAGCCCACATTGAAGGGAGCCCATAACCTTTAAGTGCTGTTTTGTGGACCTGTGTAAATGTGACACTATAATGCCACAGAGAGGGCCTGTATAGGTGTTAATGTTAGTGTGGGAGATCTGCATAGTCCCTGCTTACATCATCACGTGCTGCCCCAAAGAAGATTCCTCCCTTTTTCTTTTTTTTTATGTGCAACGTGACTTTTCAGTTCTTTTGTTCCTCTTTTTTTTTATCGCGTGAATTGTTTTTCGCTGCTCTCCTTAAGTTGTTATGCCCTATTACAATATGATATTTATTGTATCTCCAAGTGGGTTTTTTCACTGAAGTTGATATCACTGTATCTTGGATACATGTTGCCTCAGCACTGTGCAAGCCCTTCAGATGGGACACCAGATGCTGCACTGGCAGGCCGCAGTCGTGGTGGAGGTAGGATGCTCTGTGGTGACGGCTCTTTCTAATTTTCAACAGGATCAAGGCTGACCTGTCATGCTATGAAAAGAAGACTGACCTAGAGCAGTTCCCAGTAAATGAGCCCTCTGGGATTCTAGGAAATTACCACATGAAATTTTGCTTCTCAATGAGCTTCCAAACAATTTTTGTCATGTCAGGGACCTACAGTATGTTTTGACCTCCAGTGCACACGGAACTACACAGTGCTTTATCTGCTTCTTTCCTGATGTTAAATGAATTTGTCTTACAAATAGATCCAAGACATTAAACCTTCTTTTCTTTTTCTCTTCACCCCTCTCCTCTTGTGCCATGGCCCGGTTTAAACTTGGTATAGCTAGGTTTTGTGTGCGGTGGCACTGGGGGCAGGGTGCAGCACTCGCCTGGGTTGAGTGTACCCAGCCCCACATAATTACAGACAGTAAACAGCTCGTGCTCTTAGGTCTATTTTCCCCCAGTCTGATGGGCTAGAGAGTTCACTTTTGGCTTCAGAAGAAAAGGCAGCGAGAATGAGGTGGAGGGGAAAGACTCGCTGAAGACGGACAGAAAGTCTCAGCCAAGGTGTTGATGATGGAAGCAGTTTGTAAAGAGCTGGTGAGACTTACAGACAGGTTTATAGAAACCCAAACACGCCTAGACAGACGCTGTCCCCACTCCCTCGAACCCAACACACACACTTTTATAGACACACACACACACACACAGAGTCACGCTTCCTCTTGAGCGACAGACTTTTGATGTGAATTTCTTACATCAAGCCTTTGAACAACCCCTTGTAAAACTCGTCTCTTCTCTTTTTAATTTCCCCTCTGAAGCCGTCAAACTGATCACTCTCGCTCTCTGCCTTCCTCTGAGCGTCTGTGTTTTTCTTTCCACCTCTCCCGTGAATCCCCCCACTGCCACACGCTCTTCACTTCACTTGGACCAAATTTAGTTCTCCTCCTTCTGTTTCCCTTCTTCATTTCCCGTCTCACTAATTTCACACTTCCACCTCACACACTCTTCGACCTTCACCTGTGCTCCACTGGCAAATCTGTTTGTTCTGAGGTAATGAACTTAACAAAGCTTCAAGACAAAGAAGAGTTTGTGGAATTAAACCATATGCCATATGCCATCTCCTTGACTGTCCATCTCCTTTCCTCATGTCTCTCTGTCCCTCTCTCTCTCTCTGTGCACCGCACAGCCCTGGCAGGCGGTGGGTTTGGGAGGGTTTCTCTGGCAGACGGCTCCCCCCTCTCTTGGCTGGGACAGGCCCTGGAGCGTGCTACTGGCTGGGAGTGTGGAAGGGAAGCGAGGAGGTAGAGAAGGAGGGAGGGAGGAAGGGAGAGGGCTTGGGAGGAGGGAGACTGGAGGGGTGGAGGCGTGGTTTTGCAGCTGGTAATGAAGTCTTCTCTTTTCATCCTCAGAAGGCAGAGTGTGAGCGGACGAGCCCAGGATCTGCGTGGCTCCCCTGCTTGCCCTGCCTGTAAAGTGAGCCGAGCGCCGCACCACAGTGTGCTGCTTGGTGTGTGTCGCTGCTCAGCCTCCCACAGCTGAGACATACAAGGAGACCAGGACTCTGAGAGACGGCCACAGTCATGAGGCTCTCCCTCGTGTCGGCTCCCCAGCATTACTCCTGAGGTAAGGCTCTAGACTGTGCTGCTGTGTTGCTTCTGCCTGTCTCACTCTCTCACTGTCTGTCTGTCTCTGTTGATTATTGTGGTGGTGGTGGGTTGGTGGGGGTTTAAAGGGGGTTGTCAGGGTTAGGTCCCTCCCACTTTCAATGTGCACGTGTGTGTGTGTGCGCGTGCGTGTTTGTGTGCGTGCAGTGTAAGGTATGTGTGCGCTTGTGCATGTGTGAGCATGCACACATGGGTATACTGTATGAGTGCGTCTATGCAAGTTTCCTACACTGTTTATGTGTGAGCGCAGGCTGAGTCAGCATTCAGTGAAAGGTTTATGTTAATGGTAATAAATGGCTCCTACTGGTCAGTCGAGGAAGAGGGTCAGAAGGAGGCTTAGCAGTTGTGTAAGAAGGATGATGGGACACCAGTAGAGGGATGGGAACTTTTGTAACAGAGTCATAATTTAGTTTATCAGAAAAGCTTTTTCCTGGGAAGATTTAGTTTCACTCTGTTGACATTTACAGTGGCTTTGGTCGAGCTCTCTTCAGACACAGAGCCATACAGTGATACCGCCCTCTAATATCAAACGAGCTGTTGAATGCAGAGGGTAATATTATGGCAGCTGGATATGTGGATGTGTTCAGTGTGGGCATGTGTGGAGATGTTTATTTGCCCTTTTGATGCTGAAGGTAGATTGATGCAACAGGCTCTTGGGGTTTATCTCTGTAAATAAAAAGGACAGGAGGCTGTCTGTGCTCATCTGCAGCCCAGTGACACCAGGCTTTGAAGTGATTTCAGTGGCTCTGTCCTGCTCCCCGCTGGGCAAATCAGATCCGGCCTGCAGCTCGCTCACTTTCATCCACATCCCCCTTGGAAATCCATCCATCTGTCTACCTTCCCTCACCTCCTTCCTGCTCTCATTCACCCCATGAGCTCCTGCACCCTGATACTCCAGCTTGAGGCCTTTTGCCTCCCGTCAACACTCACCCGCACTGTATTCTTACTGTGCTGCTCCCATGCTTTTACTCACCATCCCCTCTACTCTGACACGCTTTCTAGCGAAACGAGTCTTTCCAATACCTCTCCCGGAAAAAAAAAAACCTAAGCGACTTTCCATTAGTTTTCTGCCGGGCCACGAGAATTATGGTTTCCCAAATGAATAGTGTACAGGAGCCTGAGTTAATTGAAAAAACACAAGCATGGTTTGCCATGAAGGAGACGGTCCTTGTGTCACAGTTGAACTGTGTGAATGTACTTTCCAGAGCTGGAGAGGGGGAGAGAAAGAGAGAGGAAAATACCGAAGAAATAACATGAGATAAGCTGAGGAAAAATAAAGTTTTGAAACAAAAGTATGGAAAATCAAAAGGAGTGATTAAAGGCAATGTGGGTACAATGTAGTGTAGATATGGAAGTGAATGAAGAGGGATCATCAGGGGGGCTCAGAGGATTATATATGAAAACTCTCCTACAGGAACCCAGAGGAAGAATAAAGGAGTGCTGTGTGTGAAGATATTTGGCCTCATCTGCTCTGTCATTCAGGACAGTGTGTACAAAGGGGATTTTAGTGGGATCTAATGGCCACCAGTAGAAAGTTTGCTGGTCATTAAGCCCCGACATGCAACAATAGCGCCCCTCAGTAAAAACCTGCTTGTTTGCAGTCTAGCTAACAGCAGCATCTCTCCCATGATTTTCCCAGCAGGGATTCATCATAACATTTCACCCCAGTGGAGAAGCCTGCTCGGCAGTGAGAGCGTTTGTATTGTAACCAGACCACCAGCAAGTCTTCAGGGAACTTGCCTATGTGTTATGGAATTTCCCATGTGAACAATACTTGTCACATCCTATCAATATCCAACGTCTCGCTATCTATTTATCATTTATTTACTGTGACTGCTGCCTCCCCCCATGCAAACTTTCTCTCCCCCCCACACTGTCTTTCTCTGTGTTTGTGTGACACTCCATATGGTGAAGCTGGAGACCCTGTCATTGGTTCAGAGGGCACATTTGTCCCACATGTGTTTGCCAGCAGCTGCCGTTGCCCTGGCTCCGCAGTTCTACAGAGGGAAGCATCTTCTGTTGACTTCCTTAATGGTTTGCTCATTTGTTTGTCGGGAGACGTGACCTCTGACCCTGCAACCAACTCCTGCCTCTCACGCCGCCCGTTACTGTGGCTCTAGACTCCCTGACAGCTCCATTGCACACGCCCCCTCCCTTTTCCACCACCACCCCCGCCGCCGTCACCACGCGTGCACAATTACAGAAAGGGAGAAATATGAAAATACCATCACTTGCTAGCAGTCTTAGTGAAAAGACTTCTTCTCAGGAGAACTCCGCAGGGAGCGTGTGATGAAAATACATTTCGGCAAAGTGACTTTAAGCTCCCAGAATGTGCAGAGACTGAAGTCTGAAAAGAACGATGACCACAGGAAGTGTGATTTAAGACACCGAGGAGAGGTGCAAACCCAATATTTTTATGATTAATGCACATTTGCATTAATCTTTACTGAAGATTATTGAATCATAATACACCTTCCAGATATTGACACCAAGTTCTAGATCTGGTTCACTGGCTAAAGTTCAGAATGCACGGGACAGCAAAACCCAGTGACACCCGCTAACATCTGGATATTAGTCCTCAGTGGGAAAAGGTACAATCGGTATATATTCCAGCATCAAATGACTATTATCGGTTCCAGCTCCGATCAGCATTGAGGTATATTGACATCGGAGCGGACTCGCTAATTTTCGCTGATGATGATGTGCGTCGCCTCTGTCAGTAACTTCTGCAACTCTTTGCCATCGCAGCCACAATTTCCAGCTTTGACGATTCCAGCAGCGCTCAGTAATCATTCAGTCGGCTTTGAGTCTGAGGAGACTGGAGAAGAACTGCATAAAAAGAAAACACTGTAACGTAGACACTGGCCTTCATACCACTTTCTTACATAAAAAAAAAAGAAAAGCAAACTTGTCTTGTGGCGTTAAAGTTAAATCACATTTTAACTCGCATTCACAAACCTGCGTACACACACTGACGTTAGTGCACAAAGGGTTTAAAGGTCAGAATAACAGATTTAAGGTTGGTTTTCATTTCAGCTCTGCAGGCACGTAGCACACTGCTTTCCCTAAATTTTAACTGACAACACCCACAATGCTTTGCTACCAAAGTTAAAATCACCATACTTTAGATGTTCCCCTGAGAAACAAGTACTACTCCTTCAGTCTGAAATGCAAAAAGAGATGTGATGTGGCCCCTGGGAATGTCAACGAGAGGAGTTTGACACCGTTGCGGCTTTAATGTGAAACATAAATACAACATCAGCGAGAGGAAAAGCCTGTATTCAATCCTACCTGAAGCACACGAGTTTTGAATGCATCATAAATAATGAGATAATTTCATTTGACAGACTCCCAGGATTTGCTCGCGGCCATTAAACGTTTTAGAACCTCCAAATTTGTAATCGCCATAAACAAACTAAGAAGCTGAGTCCTAATTTCTATGCCAATATCATTTTCAACTATATTAAATGTATAGTTGGAGAATTGCCTTCATGATTTATATGTTATTTCATGATTAATAAATATAGATTCTGTCAACACTTTCCCTATCTGGATGAGGATTCCTGTCCCAACCAAAATAACGTTCATATGTTTTTAATTTTGTTGGTGCTTCCACATCCATTCCTCTCTTTTGGATGATAAAATATGCCTCAAACTTTAATGAGCTATAGCTGAGTTGGGTCAGGAAAATAAAATAAATTGGAAAAATATTTTTTAGTATATCTGAGAACGTTCATAGTTTAACTAGAGCTTTCTGTCACAGTAGCCTTTAATGCTATGCTGTAAAATGTCTCTACAGAGTTATAGTAGTAATTTTGCTCTAAAGGCAGATAAGAAGTTTTTTATTGTTTTAAGTGGGGATGTTGAATGTAGAGCAGCGTTAGTAACCGCATTCTCAATCGCCTTTTATTGCAGTCTATGTACAGACAGTAAAAAATGTGCATCCACTGTTATCCCTCAATACAAACTGCATGTGCCTGCAACACACCCCTTTTGTTTAATTCAGTTTTCTGTGCACAAACCATTGTGCAGATAAAAGTTTGTTGTGTAACATCAGGAAGCTCTTAGAAATGAACTGCTTGAACTCACCATGACTCACTATGTTGCCATAGCTTTCTCAGCTCAGCCGTACCAACAGTCACACTTACTATCTCTGCAGCTACCCGAGCTGAGCAGGTAACAGTGAGATGTGTAGTGCAACCACACATTATGAAAAGGTTTTTAAATCATCAGTTGCATCTTCCTCCAGCCTGTCTGATCCAATCCCCAGCCAATGCTTCCCCTTCTCATCACCTGTAGTTTGCCCACATCTAGAATCAGGCCTGTGAGTGGGATTTGATTACCGAGACTTGCATAACTGAGCGGATTCAGAGTCATGCAGTTGTAAAATACACGACCTGTGGGAGAGGAGCGTCCCGCGGGATCCATCATTTTAGCTCTTTTCTCCACCGCCTTCCTTTTTCTCTTTTCCTCTCTATCTGTGTCGTCATTTTTAATTCTGCATACTTTCCATCCCTCCGTACGTCTCTGTGTGTCAGGTCACACCTTCACTCTCATGAGGCTCACCAAGCTCCCACACAAATCCACAGACTCGCAGACTCATGGGTTCTTTATCGTGTGCACCGATTGTGTATTGTTGTGTACATTTAACACGATCCTGATTCGAGGCCCTAGTATCTCCATTCGATAGCGAGCGGAACACAATGTGTCTACTGACAAATTGTAAACGGTTGGATCAGGTATCATGTGTTTATTCGATACTTTATGCAACAGGCAGGGAATTGGCCTGAATATTTGCCTTTGCTCCTCTGTTCCCTCCGCTGCGTGAACGCAGGCCGAGCAGCTCTGATTGCTTCTGACAGTGACAACAAGAACAGGCTGCCTGAGAAGACTTGCTGAAGAACCCCCCCCTCCCCCCTCCCTCTTTATCTGCAGAGAAATGTCAGAGGAAGGAGCCAAAAAAAATTAAAATACGATTCCTTTTGAAATTCTTTTGAAACAAAGATTACACCGCATTTATGTTGGAATGCCACCATCATTTTTAGATCATTTTTTTTTTGTTACTAGTCTAAACTGAGTGAATTATCCGGTGTGCTGAGTTTACAATATACAAGACATCATTTTATGACACAAAGAGAAACGCAATAGTGTTATGAGCAGCTCCCAGGCCACAACTGTGGAGGTTCAACCCGTTTCATTGTGCCTTTGAGTCTTTGATCTGCATCGGTGACCTCAAGTCTTTTGGCGGGGGGGGGGCGCAGCGAGGGGAACCACCAGTAAACTTAAGCCCAGGCACATCCCCAGACACCTTGGCGAGGGTCTTTGAGCTAAACAGCTTTAGGACTGCTTTCCCTTTTTTCGACCCCTTCTCTGCTGCATTCCTGCTCTTCCCCACTCGCTCCTGCACTTTGCTCCAGATGTGGCATTGTTTAGACACATTTGTTTTGGGCAGGGTCTGATGTCATGCTCTATTTAAAGGGAAAGCCATGAGAACTGGGTGGAAAAAGGAGTGTGCTGCGGTCGCACTTCAAAGCGTCTGCCCGGTACTACTGATGACTGCCATCCATGGCACAGCAATCTGTGTCATGGACAGATGACCACATTCATTTGAAGTGTTGACAGATATGTCATTTTCAGGTTCAGAGAGGAGGCAGCGCAGAAGCCCGAGAGATGGATTTTTTTTTTTTCTTTCTGTTCATCATAATTCTCACATCGTCTGCTGGGTAATCTCAGTTTCACTATCATTTGGAATAATCTGTCAGCCATGTGAAGAAACAGTACCGGGTTTATCTGAGGCTTTTCACGGCGGCTGCTGACGGTATAATTGAGTGAAACGTGATCCTGTAGTCGGATGAAACGAAAAGACGATGCCCTCAAATAAACCAACAAATAAGACAGGCTCTTTATGGGTCAGAGGAGTCACATGCTGCCTTAACTGCCCGCCCTAATTAGCACTGTCAGTCAGTGAACCTGGCACCTCGTGCCATTGAGGAATGGCATAATGAAATAATTTCTCCAAGTCTCTCAGTGTGGGGGACGGGTATTCTCCATCACTGTACTTACGAAAGAATATTTTCTTTCCAGAGACTTGAACCCGGCACCTTGTCTTCATAAAAGTGACGAGGGGATCTTTTCCTCGATGACTGAGCTTATTGTGTCTTCCTATTTAAACATGCAGCTCACCGGAGAGTCCGCAGCAGCAGCAGCTGACTATCGGGCTCTACTGTCAGATTCCCCATGAGGACTCTGCCTTCATCACTGTTTGGCCCTCAAACACACATCTATTTGCCAGGTCCTCTCTAGTGTCCCCGGTTCAAACAGCTATAAGCTGTAATCCCGCTGAATATTTCCGGTTCAAACGGGCATGTGTGCCAGATATTCACCCCTCGCCGCTCCCCGCCATTATCCCGTAGTGTTTGCTCAAGGAGTTCACAGTGGCTTCTTGACCTTTGAGGGGTTGAAAGCTGGAATGACATGAAGTGCTATAGTAGACAATTGGTGTAATTCCATTCAGTCAATCACCCGCACAGGCACAGAGAAAGGGAAAGTAGGATCATATAGTCATCAGACAGTCGCTGTATCCATACGGCCTCAGGGTGACCCACGCGACAGTGCAAACACTCCCCATCCTGACGATGATTAGCATCTCAAACACTTTGTTTTCAAAAGCACTGTTTCCTTAAGACACTCAATCACGAGTGTTTTTGAGGCGCAGATCCCTCAGGTGAGACGGTGAAACTGTCATGCTGTGAAAACAGGGTTCTGACAGTTTTTAAAAGCAGTGCTTGTGTCACCTGTTTGGTATGATGACCTTCCAGGTGAGCTGCTCATTTGTTCTCTCAGGTGTTCGGCCTTAGCTGTCGTATGTAGGATATTCAAGCAGCTCCCAACAAGTTGGCAAAGCTAGACGGAGTTTTCAACACTTTTACAGCACACATATAATTCTGTGCTTGTATTTTGAGAGTAGTTATATATAAATGCAGATGTTTTTGACACAAAAAATGCAAGTCTGTGTGGGTCTCTCTCTCTTACTCCGTGTAAAGTTCACTACAGTGCAGTGCCACTGGGGTCAGCTTCAAATACTTGGACGCAGACATGTTTACACGCTTGCATGCACAGACACGCAAATTTACTTTTAGGTATTTATATTTACCTCCATACAAGGACATAAACAATTAAGATGAAATCAGGAAAATTCGCCAGCACGTGTGTTCTTTCTCACACACACACATTCACAAACAGTTTTTCCTGCTGCTGTCCAGTGCAGCGCCCAGTGGGTCCTCCAGCCTTAGTGGCCAAATATTACACATGGTGAAAGCATAACAGTTCAACCCTGGGGTTATAAGGTCAAGCACATCTAGGTGATCAGCACTTCCGCTCCAGATTCTGTTTATGACTTGTGTATACACACCATGCAGTCTGTCAGACAATTGTATACACCCCACACCCAGCCTCAAGCTCACACAGCTGGCACAGCCAAACATTGACAGTCTGTTTTAGGGAAGGGGGAGGGTGTGCGTGTGTGTGTGTGTGTGTGTGTGTGTGTGTGTGTGTGTGTGTGTGCGCACGCTTGTTTCTACATCACACAGGGAACTTAAACCTACAGGGAATCACCCGCTGTGGGTGCAGAAACGTAGGATTCCTCTTGAGCGTCAAGATTTGGTTTAGGATTCAGGTTACAACTCGGTTTGGGTTTCAGTTAGAGCAAGGGGTTACGTTTTGACAGTTAGTTGTGTTGGTTATGGTACGGATAAGGGGCTTGGAAATGCATTGTCAATGGGTGTCCACATGGGGGTATTTAGACAACTATTCTGTGTGAGTGATTTTGCGTGTGTGTGAACTCGCTCTTCAGGGGTCATCAGCCGCCACCCACACACTAAAACCCAAGACATGGCAAACAAGCTCGCTCACTCGCATACTTGATTGACTTGTAGGTCAATACTGGACAGGAATCCAAACTCAATTAATTTTCAATTCTGGAAATAAGTTCAGCCAAACTGTATTGGATTTATTTATCGTTGGCAAAATAAAAGAGTGATTGCTCCATAATTCTTCAGTGTGCGCCAGATGCAGGGCTCCTCTATCTTGATCTAACACAGCCTGTATTTGACTGTGGACATTCCCCCTCACTTTGGTCCATGGGAGTCAATGGGTTGAGATGTATTCATGCAGGAAACAGAGAAAGTGCTGCAGGTTTGAATATATACATTGAGTAAAAAAATGTGTTTGTTCACACAAAGTCCTTGAGCGCTAAACACTCACTTTTCAAGGGTAATAGGCTCAGGTTTTATAGGGCTAAAACAGGTGGCCCGGCTGTCGACCTGGGAGGTGCAGATGGGTGAAGTGAGGAGGTGGAGTAATGATAAAGTTCAGGTTAAATTAAAGTTAAACATTGCCATTTGAGGGGAGTGTCACAGGCAAAATGTACCTTTCATTTGCTTGCTTCTGCAGTTTGGTTGTTTCTATCCCAGATGCTTCTTTTGCTTTTAAAAATAGAAAGGGGCTGTAAATCTAAAGGGATCAGGAAGGGAATCAGGTAATTCATGTAAATGTACCACTGCTTGTCTACGGACAAGCACATTTGCCAAGCCACAAAAAAACAAACTTGTCCCTGATTGCAAAGCAGGAAATCTATCCGGGGGAAAAAAGTCTCATTTGAACATAAAACCAGCCCTGGAGGAGACGTTTGGCTTCCTGTCGCTGCGGTAGGAACCCTGTTTCATGTAGCATCTCATACCTGAACCTGAACCCATTTGATTTGTGAGTGGTCATCTCCATCACAGCTGAGTTTATCTCTCCCTGTGTGTGTGTGTGTGTGTTTGTGTCTGTGTGTGTGTGTGTGTCTGTGCGTGTGCGTGCGCGTGCCTACATATGGTTCTGTTCAAATGGCCCTGTGCGGTTTCTCACGGCTATCTGTCATATCTCTGCTGTAGGAGGTTGGTGCCCACTCTCTGGATTCTAACCTCGGCACAGTAGTGTGTGTCTCATTACCGTGTTTGAATGTAGCCCTAAACTGCCAATGAGAAGTAAGAATTGTTATGTGAACCATGTGCGACTCTACTGATGCAGATGGGATCTCTTCAATCTCTTCAACCCTCCATCTGTCATCCGACGCGAGATTGACAGTCGGCGAGATGCTATCAGCGGCCAAACAGCTACTGAGGCCGAAAATGAACACTGATCAGGGAGATAAGAGTGTTTTTCATCTTTATTAGCCCTCTGGGTTCTTCTTGAGGCCAGGATATCAAATTAACTTTTTGATACAATAAAAGCCAAGTAGTGCTCAGCATTGCATACTTGTAGGTTGCTGGAAATGGGACTTTTATTTAGGGGCCTGACTCTCTTCAGCAGGATCAAGTGAGTGGGCTTATGCAGCTGGACTAAGCTAACAGATCTTCTCCCTGTGAGCTGCAGTGATATCACAAGTCAATACAACAGATAGGCGTGTGTATTCACAGATCATGGGAGTGATCCGCTCGCAGTGGGCTAACAATGGCCTCATCGGTTTGAGGTGCGGTGGGTTATTGCTGCTCTGGGCTGTGTGGTGTTTATGTTGCCCTGGGACGTCTGTCCTGCTACATGTTAGCACAGTATTAAATCATCTCATGCCAACAGCATTATCATAAGGATGTTGACTCTGGAGAGCTGCATATGGCTATGGTTCGTCCAAAAGTGTCATCATGTTGTAGTTGTGTAACCACATAAAGCACATCTGGACTTGTTGCATATGTTTTCTTTCTCTTCCCTACAGTCTAATTCAAACAGAAAGCTGCACATATACATCGTATTACCACGTTTCACACAATCCATAGTTTGGGTTAAGCAGTTCATCTCAAAGTTACAGGTCTTAAGAAATGTCTTTCTGAATTGAAGATGTTATGAATAGTTATTTCTAAGGGGACATTACGTGTGGCAACCAGGCTCACTGACAGAAAACTATTATTCCAGAGACCTTGGGCTAAATGAGGATGCTTTCCGCAGGAATGCTAACAACATAAATGCTCTGTAGCACTGGAGCAGAAAACCTTTTCCTGCTGCAGCTCTGAAAAAGGAAACCTTGGGCTTTCAGATTTCTCTCAACAATAGAACACCTAATGGGCAGATCATCCCCCAGACCAACAAATACCTCTTTTCTCTCAGCTAGTTTTTATCTGAGGAACTTAAACACATCTAAGAAGCTTAGCTGTGTTGTAGACGCAGGCGCACACTGGGAAGAGGGGGCTGCAGGGAATCCCCCCCCGTACTCTCTCATTATCAGCGGCGAGCACAGACGTTATTATCGGCAGTCTCTTAATTCAGAACAACTCCCTTTCTGTCTGCCTTCCACCTCTGCCACTTTGCCACTCTTGTCTCCAGACATAAACACACACCTCAGTCTCCAATGCTCCAGGGAAAGCTACTGATGCAGCGGGGGAAAGCCTCCTCGGTCCGGCCCTTTCAAATTGTCTTGGCTCTGCGAGATGCTCGGCCGCCACCGTGTCCCAGGCACCTCCCTCGAGAAGAGTGACACACTCAGAACAACGCAGCCAGGGAGACAGAGAGTGGGCAGACCAGGGGGTATTACTATCAAGTTTCCCTCTAACTACTAAGGCTGAGTCTGAGCCAGAGCCACCATAGGGTTCTTCATATTCCCAGTGTGCATTCTGCTCATGAAATAACACCCTGGACATCAGCTATTCTGTTTCATGGTAGAAATTCCCCATTATTGCTGACACTTGGTTTTCCACGATTTTTCTGTCAAGCAAGATGAAGGATAAGAAAGAGCGGGGGGGGGGGGGGGGTGCAGTGTGTTGATAAAAGAGCTGTATACATCTGTCTCTGTTGGTGAGCGGCTATTCTCAGACGTACCATGTGTTTTAGATGAAGTAACGTATAGATATTTTTACATGCTATAGACAATTAGCCCAGATGTGTTCCTTGTTGTGTGACTGCAGCTCCCGCAGCATCTATAAAGTGTGTTTGAGACGGAGCCATGTGAAGCGGTTTGATGTGCTGTGACTCTGTGATTCATTAGTCTCCCTCGGTTTGTCTTTATCACTCTCCCTCTTCGTTTTCACACTACAGCTCTCTCCTGTTGCTCTTTGTTGGCAGCCAAAAGCAGACAACTTCATACACAGCCGTCAATCAGAAGTTAAACATTTCAGCGCTTTATCTTGACTGCTTGCTACCTCCGCCAAGATGGTTTTCTTCTGGGTTTATTTGTCTGTTAACAGGATTAAACACATTTTACACTCAACACGCAGTTTTCTGTGAAACTTAAAGAGGGACTCATTATGTTTCGGTGCAGATCTGAAAATACGGAGAGATAAGGGAGTTTCCCACTTTCTTTACACATTGCGAGATAGGTCCCTTCCATTTTCCAAAAGTTATTTATTATTTTTGAATTATTTATGGGTTTTGATGAAAATAATCTAGCTTGTTCAGTGGCATTGTTGGGCCTTGATGGAGGAAGACGCTCCTCTAGGTGCCCGTTCTAGTTTCTACCTGAGTTCCCAGCACTCAGTGGTCAGACTGGGATGGAGAACATTATAAAAGCTTCACAAGAACTGCCCTATACTGTTTATTTTCCAATACCTGAAGTCATGGTGGACCTTGAGTGAGTTTTAATGGAAGATTTCCTGCTTGGTCCCCGCCAGACCGACTACTACGCAATATCATCCCCTCCTTAAGAGGTCACAACAATGCAAAAACTGGATAAGGCTCAAGAAGCAGTAACAGGAGCCGCATCCGACATTAGACCCTGGTGAGGGTCAGTGAGAGTTGGAATAGTAAAACCCAGAGGGCCATTTCGCCCCCTCTCACTTCCCGAGTTCAGGCCAGAGATGAGGTGATCCACATGGTGGGAGGAAGTGCGTGTGTTTCTGTGTGTGTGTAGAGACAGAAGGGAAAAGTCAGATTTTGGTTTTAGTCCAAGACAGGAAAACTCTCAAGTAAGCCCCCAATCGCCTCTCAGATCCCGGGTAATGCACTGACCTAATTATACTTAATGCAGTGGTGAGATTTATGCATTTAATAGTGTGTAAAATCAGCATCCAGTCTTAATGCGGTGGTGCTGCATTGGGAAAGGTCATGTGAGGAGAACTGCGCAGAGGATGTAATGATGTATCTGGCTTGTTTTTCTTCTGTAGCAGATGTGTGTTTTCTGAAAGCTTGTTTTCTCTCTCCCATTCCTTGATTTGTGTCAGGAGCTGAGACTCACCCATTTCATGCTGTACAGACAGGACAGAACAGCCCCCACAGGCAGAGGAAGGAGTTCGTTCTGTCAAATGATGTCAGTGTTTGGAGAGAATGAGTGTGTTGGTGGTGGTGGTGGTGGGGGTGGGGGGGGGGTAGATGAGTCTGGCAGAGAGGAAGACTAGAGTATGTGTGTGGGGGGGGAGGTAACATGAGATCCCCCACAGAGATGCTAAACTCCATTACAGACTGAAAGAGAGGGATGAGGACTCTTTACAAGGATGAAGAAAAACGTTGCACTTTTAATCTGTGTGCAATCTAAAAATAACCTCCCCTCTCTGTAAACTGCCCACTTGGGCAGGCTTGTTAAAGAGTCTGTCTCCGAAGAGAGAGAGAGAGAGGGAGGGCGAGTCGAAGTGTTCGAGAGGACCAGACAAAAAGGGGAGAGCAAAGGGACAAGCAAACAGGGAGGGATTAAGATGGAAAAATGGAGCATGAGTGGGAGGCCAGTGGCAAGAGTAAGAGCAAAAAAGGCAAAGTCCTGGGAAAGATATGGGGCAGATTAATCTTCTAGGGAGTGAGAATGACTTCATGAATCTTCAGAGACTGCTGAGTGGATCAGACTCCTCTGTTGTCAGCTGCTCCCTCTCACCACGCCTGTCACCCAGACGCACTCAATACACGGCCATTACACACCTATCTGGCCCCAAGGCTTTTGTGAGTCTTGGTGCAGCAATAAAAACACCTAGTGCTTGGAAATGTGGAATAACAGATGAGCTTTTACAGGGCCCGGTGGCATGGCCCTTCTCTGAGAGGTTCACCACACAAGCAGTGAATCACACACAGCACATAGTCACCCATTCTTCAGATGCCTCGCTGCTCTCCAGTCTGGACGTCTGAGTCACAGCTTGCTACTGTAGCAGCCAGGCCAGCCGCACAGCCCGATGTGTCATCCTCACCTCTGTTACGTTCTCCTTTTTCCCCTTGCTTCCAGCAAAGTGAATGGAACAGGACAGTGCTGGCTTGTTTTAAGTGGGGACTGGGATTTTATGATTTGCGCCAAAGACTTATGAGAAACGTTTAACAAAGAGGGGAACGGGTTCTAAGAATACCAGACGCTGTGTCGGGGACGCTCTGATCCTCCCTCGGAAACTTAAACAATCTTTGGCCTGATTCACACCCATCTGCCCAGGGGTAGGAGACGTCTTCAGACTGCACACACCCATGGCTTTGTCTTCCCTGAAGAAGAAATGTGTCAGGGTTTCTTCCGAGTGGGTTCACTGTGGTCATCACATGGCGAGGTAGCAGCACGCTCCCTCTGACCAGACTCTCAGCTGGTTGGATTTCAACTCCAACAGGGGCTAGTGAGGAAATCATCCTCACCACAGCCTATTTCTTTTTTTTTTGACAGACACATACACTGTGATAGCCAGGAACTACATATTGTTCTAATATTCACTCAGGCGTCGGTTGCCAAGTGCATAATCACAGCGGCTGCAATTATCCAGCATCACTGATAAAGGACTTAAAGTTCAGAGCACAAAACGTGCAGACTGAAGTCACTTTCCTTATCAGCGATGCCTTTTTACTACTTTGATGTCATTTTCCCCACTCGAGGCAGGAGCGCTGACCCCACCTAGTACAATTTGAAACCTTTTTCTGTTTTTAACAACGGAAAATCAGCTGAGCGTCTGTGGAGCGATTGCATCACTGAGATCAAGCAGCAGGATCAGAGGCCTGAGACTTGAAATGGAACGAACGGAGGCCCTGACCATCAAGACACCATTCATAAAGTCCTCCCAGATTGAAGCCAGGTGCACAGGAGCTGGTGATTTGTGGACGTCCGTTCTCCTGATTGCACACTTTGTTGACCACAAATTTTCTCTGCTGGCTGTTGCTGCAGGTTTGAAGAAATGGTGGTCGCCGACCTCGCCATAGAAAGGAAGGTATTCCAGTGCGAGATAAGAGCATGTCCGCGGTTAAATCTCTCCACTAAGCTTTCACTGACCCTTCAAAACAGCAAAATCGAGATTTTGTGTTTCACTCTCTGAGGTTGGTCTGCTGGTAGTTTAACATTTTAAATCCTCTAAAACTTTATGAGGTTGTATATCATTTTAATCGCCAGCCGTCCCTCAGTCTGCATGCTTGATATGCAAGGTGGATAAGGTAGAGCGTCTACTTCTGCCGAAAAACACCCGAGAGATGTCCATTTGTAATTCTTTCCCTGGAACTGTTGCACACATACACTCCTCCACATAGTTTTCAGTGCATGAACTTCAAATATGTATTTCTTGTGAAAACAGAAAGTTGACGTAATTGTTAGTCCTTAATTTCATATCATAGCCCATGAGGAGGACATGCCATGACAGCCCTCCAGTTATGGGACGTCTGGGATGTTGCATACTTGCATACTAACACAGGCTTTTCCGATGCACATACATCAGATGTAGTCCAGTGAGTGGAAAACGAAAGGAGAATGCTATCAAAGACATGCAAATGAATATCATTTCACATGCAAACAACTCTTATGTATTTAGCATCTCCACCGGTTCAAATATTCCTTTAATTGTGGCTCCTATTTCCACCTGAATCTTTTAACTCAGATCAGAGTGTGTTAGTGACCAATGGTCCTTGCAAGGTCCCTTAAGACCCACTAGCCTTAGATTAATGCCTTTCCTGTTTCCTGAGATTTGGGCCGTGCCAACACAAATGGCTGGCCATGCGATGTTGGCATGACAAATTGAGGTGAGGGCAAAAGCGCAAAAGGTCGACCACAGTCCACACTGCCAGTCTTTCTAGTGGAGCTGCATAAAGGCAGCATTCGGACCACAATGCTGAGCTGAGGGGTCACAGGCTCGGGGTTACAGAGCCCAGCAGGTCCCTCTGTTGCAGCCTTTTAATGGACTATGACAGGGTTTCAGATCCAAACAACCGGGCCAAATGGTTTATTCATCAAAGCTGCTCCTGGGTGCAGCACGAGCACTTTTCATGCCTATGGAAGTTGACACATAAATTACAGTGTTCTATCCTTACTTTGGATTGTGAAAAAGGTTTCATTTGACTGATGTGCTTATGAAAGCACAGATAGCTGGCAGCGTGTGCTGTAGAACTCCTCAGTGACTCGTATATTGTGTCCTGTCTCTGAATCGAATGCTGTTTATTGTCAGCACAATAGCTAAGTGTTTGTTCAATGATTTCCAAGTGTTGTTTTGTGACAGTCTGATTTGGCATCGCATTATGCCCTGCAGTTTGAAGGCAATTGGCTAAAGCAAAGTAGAAAAACAGAGGCTGCAAATCATTACTCATTCTCAGATAAGATTTATTTTTTATTCATGTGGATGGAGCTTTAAGTTCACACACTCACACACACACACACACACACACACACACACACACACACATGTGTGGCATGAAGGCTTGCGTGCGCTTGAAGGTCAAAGGAGGATCATTGGTGGTTGTTTATGCAGAGAGTACGAGGAAGCAGAGTGACTGTGAGAACCTGAGGCTTGAACACTCTGGGTTTCTTGTCTGTTTCAGTCACAGAGGAATAAAGCGTTCGAGCAGGTCTAGTTGTGCGGCAGCTGTAAAAATAGGAAGGAGAGGGAAAGTATGATTCATGTGAGGGAGGACAGGATTACGCCAGCTTGCATTTATTGTTTAGGTAAACCATATGATTTGCCCATTTCCGGCCTTATCAGGCAGATCCACAGTTAGTCAGAGACATAGATATGGATGAAGACCCGTTTGATAAAGGTACAGCAGTGACTTGTGATACAATTTTAATCACAGGTCAAGTGATTTTTTTTCCCATGAAGAATAATGCCCCTCATAAAGTTTTTGCTTAGGAATTTGTTGCAGGAACGTCTATAAACGGTCACTGGTATCAAGAGGATTTTTTAATCTTCTGCTTTGAGGTTGCTCCACTAAGCCATATGTCAGCACCACTTCTGTGCTTTCAATGTGTTCAGGGCCTCTGGTGTATCCATTAGTTATCCGTCCATTAGCTATACTGCTTATTCTTTAAGGGCCGCGGGGGGACTGGAGCCGATCCCCGCTGACTTTGGAAACGAGGCTGGGTACGGTTTCTGCAGGTTGATATATAGACACAAACAATCAGTCGCGCTCACATTAGTGTAACCGATTAACCTGCATCAGACTGGCAAAGAGAGACGGATTCTGAACGGGTCCATCTTTTGGACTTTTTGTGTGTACCCGACCCGGTGCAGCTGAAAAACCTAAGCAAGCACATGCAAACTTGTTCGAAACCCACAAGCTTCTTGTTGTTAAGCAACAGTGCAAACTATTCCACCCCTGTGCTGACTATTCATCCTATATACCATCTACAAATATTACAGGAGGGTTAGTTGTGTAATCTTTGTCAGTTTTACATAAATATACTATTAGCTGCTCCTGAACCGGCACTATATTCCCCTGTGTTTTAAAAAATGCCCCAAAACACACAACTTTCTCTTTGGGTCACTCTTTTGCTTGGCGCGGCTGCCCGCCTCACACACAGGCATGTGAAGCCAGAGAGGTCGGTCACGGTTGATGCACAGAAGCCACTTTCTCTATCTCAGCCTCCAGCACCGGTCTCCAGTGGGCCTGAGCAGCTCTGAGGGGAATAACGTGAGCCCTGCCAGGGACCTCTGGTCCGTTCCTCAGCCTCCAGTTAGCATCTGACCTATCATAAGGCCTCCTGTTCAGCATGGCCTAGGAAACGGTGAGAGTGGAAAAGATTTACTGTATTCCAGCTTGATTTAGTTGGCTGATCAACCAGAGATAGCCCTGTAAACACAGGTTTGGTTCCGTTACGCTGCAATGCCATAGTAGAGCTCCATCAGTAATATCAGTGTTGCATTTGACAGGCTGCAGGGATTCATTGCTGGAAAAGGTCGAGTATCTCCATGCACTTTCTCATCTGTGCAGGTGTTGACAGAGCCAGTGGAAGGGTTCTGCAGGGGTCTGTCCCTCGAACTGAATCAGGGGCAGTGTTGCACGTTGGTCAGACCCAGCGGTGATCCTGCTGAATCAGTGGATTTGTTGTCTCTGTAGTGGTGTCCTGTCCAGCGTGGATAAGATCAATACTAGTGTTGTGTAGTGTTGGGACAGCAGGGACTGGATCAGTACTGGTTCTGTTCTAGCCACCATGGGTCAGTGCTACACACTCTCTCTGGCTGAGCTGTGGCTGCATGAATGGCTTCTTGCAGTGGCCGTACAGAGCGTCATTCTTCTCACCCTCATCTGAAGCTGACATCCGAGGGGGAAGCCCAGGGAGCCGGCAGGCTAAATGTTTTTCTATCCCCCTGGTTGGAATGGACGTATCAGGTGCTGTTTTAATGCATTTAAAGTAGAAACCCAAGGCAGTGTCTAGTGACCAATGGTAGAAACGACAAGGACAGTAGTGAAAACAGACTGTGGCTCAGACTCCCTACTTTTCAATATGCAAGGGCAAAAGCGAAAACATCCAGTCCAGTGACAGACTCATTATTAATGCTCTGGGTTTGTTTGTCTAAAGAGCTATTTGCCCACTCTGCCATTTCCCCAAGAATCTTAATACCCCTGCCCCATTGGCCCTCATTCGGTCCCTGCACAAATAGTCCATCTTGGTGGGAGTCCATTATCCCCAAGCCCCTGGCCAGCCCTTCCAGGTCTAGATAAGACAAAGTGAGCATTCCAGGAATAGCAATACAACTGTAGCACCCAAACCCACGTCTCCCCTCCCCCACAGTTGGGGGGTATTTTTTTACACTTCACCACCCCCCCCCCCCCCCCCGCAACATTATTTGTAGCTCTTTTTCACAGAAAACAGGTTATATTGGTGTTCAGCAGACCCCTCATTGTCACAGTCTTGCTTTAACCAAACAGAGCCAGCATATTGCTGTTGCAGCATGTGATTTTACATAGGACACCAGCATTCTGCAATCAGAGGCGCGACATATTACACAATGGCGTCGGCATCTGTCCTGCAGCTGACCACCCTGTCATTCCCACAGACGTCGACTCGTCATGTGAGTACCCCTGATGCCGGTTTAAAGGCAGAACTATAATGCTCCTTCATTCTGTGTTTGTATGTTATGTCACCATAAAAGCCCAATATTCCCACCTTAAAAAAACTGCGTAAAAGGTGTTACTGTGGAGGCCCCCATGCCGCGCTTCTTTTTCCACAGGAAGCTATAAGAGTCATTTACCAATGAACCATCTCCTTAACGTTTGCTCAAACCTGTCCTTACAACCCTTGCCTCTCTTTCCCTTGTTATGTAACGGCACAGATGCCAGAGATGAGGCCGTGCCAGACATAAAGACATCGTAGAAATACTTGACACCAGCATGCTTCACCTCCCCAGTCAGGGGGCCGCACTGACGTTCATCGATCAGGCACCACAGAAAAAAGGGAATGAGTGGCTAGTTGATCTTAGTGCCCACGGGAGAGGAATATTTGTGAATTTTTAAATAAAGCTAACCTGAGGTTGGTAGAGGAAAAGCAGGGAGGAGCTTTGGGTGAGAGGATGAATAAGGTCCTGTGCTCAGCCCCTGGGTGGACTGAACCCCTCTGTTTGCACTTTTTTCGGCCTTGGCACACAGAGTTGCCTGTGAGGAGTGGGTCGGAAGCAGGAAGTGGTCGTGTAAGGTGATCTGCAGATGCTGCACAGAGCCCCTTTTCAACTGCAGACCCCTTGGTCGCGTTCTGCACAGCGACACGTCAGGTAGTCCTCCTGCTGCAGCCACAGCAAGACACAGGCCACACCCACATGGGATCAACAGCCGAGGGAGGGAGAGATGAGAATAAAAGATAGGAAGGGGGACAGGAGGAAGGGGAACAAAACTCAGATTGGTGCAGTAAGAGGAAGAAGTGCACTGGAAAATAGAAGTGTAGACTTCTGCTATTCTAGTCACTGATCGGATAGGAAAAAATGTTAAACACATTACTGCTGCAAAACGGTCCAAATTGTTATCTGTAAAATCTTCTGTCGTGACTTTGCTGACATCAGAGATGGAAGATCAAGCTACAGGTGTACAGCAGGTTCATTTTTCCAGGGCGCATTATAGAGGAACCTGTCGAACTGTATCCATCTCTTGCAGAAAAGCTGCCGTATGATCCCATCCTGGATCTGATGTAGATTTGGCTTCCAGCGCTCTGAGCTCAGAGAGCTGGAGTCTCCTCTCCTCTCTCTCCAACGATCGTGATTTTTGGATTTCCCAGGCGACATAATGGTTGTAGGTGAATTGCCGAACTCAGTTATATCTGATCTCAGATCCTGTAGCTTCCCAAGGTCAGCCCCCCTACCCCACCCCAACCCCCCTCCCCGCTCGGTATTTATAGACAGTTTTTGCAGCTGCAAATTAAAAAAGGGCCTTTTTCACAAAGGTGGCCCATTGACAAAACACTGTGCAGGAATGTGAGGCACTCCAACAAGTCCGTCACTTCCCCCTTCATTTTGCTTTAATTGTCTTGGCTATTTCCAAACCATTACCATAAAGTGGTTTTGAGCGCGACGCATACCACCTTGTCTGCCGCAGTACTAAATAAACAAACAGCAAGAGGATGAAGTTAGAATCCTGCTGAAACGTCACTAAATGACAGCTCACCTCAGCTTTTACATGGTATGAATGAGGCTTTTGTTTGAACAGGATTCATTGTTATTGTTTCCAAGCACTACTTTAGCTGCTGCTAAGCTGCTGAAGTGGACCAAAGTGTCGGGACCCGAAATAAGAAACAATTATTTAATGGTGTTTTTTCGGGCAGGGCCGTTTTTGTGTGCGAATGCCCGTCTATGCCAACAGTTGGAGGGTCAGTTGTTCTTTCAGCACTGCAGTGAGAATTGCTGAAACAGAGTCGGCGGTTGGTATTATTATGACATAGATTAAAGTGTGATGATATGATCTGGTCAGATCTATGTCCCTGGCAAATCGTTTAGCTCATGTGAGTCTTTGAAAGGCTGCCCAGGCCGGGGGAGCGAGAACCAGGACGCAGTGGAGAGGAACATAGACACAGACAGACAGAGACCAGCCCACTGTCCCACCATTACACTTCTAAAACCAAACAGAAGGAAAGCATGCTTCACTTCCCCCATAGTCCTGCTGTTTTGTGACTATGTATATTTTTGAATACCATGTCACAGACTACTTAGGAAAGCTTGAGTCATAATTAGGTCATTTGGACATTTCCTTGGACTATTTAAAGGAAGCCAGGCAGGATGAATTTGGAAAATACTGATACTGACTCACGCACACTGTGCCTGGAATTCCCTCTTTACCATTGGCCAGGGGACTACTGATTTTGGCACGGATGCAAATTGGACAGAAGAATGAAAAAAGAGAGAAAAATATTACTCAGTGTTTTGTTTTTTCTTTGCTACCCTTTCCACCGGTCCCTTACTCTGACTGGTCCTGAAGTGAGAAGCGAACATTTGACACAGAATCACCTCAGCTCATGATCTTATTCCTTGAGTAAGCCATGTTGCTTCTAGCATTAAACCGTGACTGTCAATCATGCGTTTGCCTCATGAACGTTCATCCTAAATCTTCTCCAAATATTGCTGTTTCCTCCCCACCTGGCTCACAGGTCCTGTGACATAATGCAAAACCGAAGAGATCCTCTTTCATGTGCACTCGGGTTGGAGAAAGACAGAAACTATAAAGAGAGAGAGTAACAAAGGCTGATTGAAGGAAAGACGTATAAAAAAAAGATGATGCTTCCAGTTCTGTGCTTTCAAACAGAGAAACCCAAGAAGGTGGATGTTTACTGATGATGGTTTTTAACTCTGTTCTTTACTCCGTCCCGCCCTCCTGGTTCTGTTTTTCTCTCAGCGTTCATTACATATAACCTGATGCCAAGTTTACAGGAAATGAATCACTTCCTGATCCCAGTCACCGTTTGATTGAAATGTTTGTGTGCCAGTCGGTGACCCCAGTGAGACAACATTAAATTTGACTGAAACGCTCAGAAAAGTAGACATTATACCTACGACCCGATAAAAAGCGGAACACCAAACTACACGTCACTCACACAATGTATAGTGGAATTATACATAAAAGCACTCGCAGGCTTGCACAGACATCCATGCACATATATATATATACAATTAAACTCGATTGAGTGTGCAAGTGTTCTCACACATGCTCATTCACTGCATTCGTGTAAAGGCTGCAGTGCTCTCCCTCTCTCTTAATTGCAAACATGAACTCAGACCAAAGGCTCGTTCACAAACAGAGCGTTTGTGTATCCTCCGGCTCCGTAGTCTCACAGGGGAAACTGTATTTCATGAGAATTGACTTGTTTCATTTGGCATTGATGTGAGGTGCATTTACGTAGCCTGCTCTCCCAAAGTTTGAAGGAAAACCACCTTTGCAGTCACTTGTTGGAACTTGACTGTCTGCCCCTTTGTCGTTCGTATATCCACAGAAACTTCCCACTAAATCTTACAAGCAGAGGTCTTACCTAAAGGTCGAAGGTCATGCGTGTGGCCTGAAGGTGTATGTAGACACAACTAACTTTCTCCTAATATTTTTTGACGGATTTCTGCCCCTCCCGACAACTCAGAGTCCCACTTCAAAGTCTTTCTCACCAAATGTCACTGCGGCCGCTGAGAGCCCATCGCTCTTTCGCATTTGCCAAAGAAAACATTCAGAGGAAAGTGATGGTTCGGAGGCTCATCAGCCCTCCACAGCGTCCAGAGACACAGCTGTGTACATGAGGAATAAATCAAAACAAGGCGTAGTTTAAAATTTAGATTCAACTTTATTTCATCTCTCCTTGTATTTATTCATTTCACACAGACACATGAAATGCTTCAAATTGCAGATGCTGGCAGGTTTACCTTTTGTTTAGTTTGTGGAGGAGTTTGGAATTTCCTGACTGCCCAAGACGTTAGCCCTGTCGCTGGAGCCGCAGCCCCTGTTTCACCTGTAGAACCCATTATTGAGCTTTTCTGACACTGCACCCTCAGTTGTGTAATGCTGAATTAAGTGTTTTGCCATTTATGCATTACTTTTGAAAGAGGGCCTTTCAAAAATGTGGGGGTTAGAGTCACAAGGAACTCAGAGATCTAGAGCCCTTCCTGCATGTGCGTGCGTGTCTTGCCTGAGTTGGTTCATTGATTTATGGGCGGGGGGGTGACGGGTCAGTAAGAAGAGGCCGAGGCCCCCGAGGCCACCGACACTGAAGTTGTAACCCTGCTGCTGCTGCAGGTCCAGTCTCACCTCTGGACTTTCACCTAAACTGTAGTCGGCCAGAACCCTCACCTCCACCGGCCTCCTGCTGGTAGACGATATGTAAATGGAACAAAACATGCAGTTCTTACATAAATTAACGGCTCCCTTTGTAATACTGTCCTTAATTACCAAAGGGAGTTTGTTGAAGGACGCTTGACGGATCTACTGAATGAGTGGAAATCTTTGAAACAAGTAAATTAAATTAAAGCTACATTTTATTGTTGGTATTATGTGTGACTGTGCACAAGGTGCTTGATTCTGCCTGCATATCCGAACATGCCCTTATCTCAACATAAACATTAAATGTTTGAGGGGAGAGACATAACATTTTCACATCTGCAGGTAAAGATAAACTTTGTTTACATTTTGTTTTCATTGATGTGCTCAGGGCTTCCGACCTTGTAAACCTTTGAATAGTGTAAATGAAAGATTAAAAATCTTTTGTTTCATTTCTAGTTCGGTTCTCTTGAGCAATTCGAAGCACAGTTCAAACTAAAGATTGATGGTTTCCTTGTTGTTTGTGGCAGAAAATGTTGAAGTCAAAGTTGTATTTCATCCTTCACCATTTGTCTATGCGTGTGGGGGGGTCGTCCATACTAACACACAGGTCTTATTATCTGAGAGAGCAGCACGTAAAGTTTGCGTTACCTTGCAGTTTTTGCCCTGTTAGATTTTTAAGTGGTAATCTTGTTAGTGTGTGCTTTATAAAATGTGATCAAATTCACCCATTAAAAAGTGTTAAAAAGTCAAATCCCCTTCGCTTTGGGAAACACAAATTTGTAACAGATCACAGAAAGTGTCAAACTGAAAAAAGCACACATATGAAGTCAGTTTGCTCAATTTAAGATACATGTTTTTAGATAATTTGTGTGATATGTATGAGGAATTGATTTTCAAGTTGAAAGCACATTTTGACATAAATCTTGCTGTTTTTATTGGCGCCCTATAAAATCATGTGCAAACGTCCCACCCAAGCAACTGGTTTGCCGGGGCACTGTCACTTTATCCTTCAACTAGCACCGCCCGAGACGATTTTGATTGGTTTAGAGAAATACAAACAAACCAGGGTGCTTGATAATGGCTCCAGCCAAACTATTCTCCAGTGCTGACACAGCACTGGAGAATAGTCTGGCTTTGTGAGACCTCTCCAGATGTGACTACAATAATTAAGTCTGAGGTTAAAGGGGACCATCATTAATGAATCCTGGTCCCAGTCTGTCTCAAAAGTTTCTTTTACATTTAATAAAACTTTGCTGAGCTTTGTGAAGCAACCAAATACTTTGCCCCAGGTAGAGCAAGCGACAGGCAAATATTGATACACTGAAAAAAAGGAATTTCTGTCGATTAAACCTTAAAGAAGGATTCTGTCCATTAGGGATAAGGTTATCGTTCTTATAAGTGCGAGTCAGGATATTTAGCTTGTCCTTTTGCCAATATCCTGTTCCACTCGGTCATGTTTTACAGTCTATCCCACATTTTCTGCAGAGCCGCACAATTAATAATCCTTAAACAAATGCCGAAATAAGGGAAATTATGTCAAAAAGAGGAAAAAAACTCATCTTTAAATGCTCTAAAACAAAGATTCCATCATGTTTGTGGAATGCAGTGGTTCGCAATATGGAAACAGTTTGAATCCAGAAACCAGTGGTTAGAAAAAAATAAATACAAGAAAAAACCCGTCTAAGAAAGAGGAAAAACTTAGGAAGGGGTAAGGGGAGCCTCTGGAATTACACACCAAAACCCCCTTAGACACACACACACACAGAAGCATGCACACAGACAGACACTAACACACACACTACATACACACACTTCTTTCCTTTTCCCAACTGCTCAGCTAACCACGTTGGGTTAAGGGTGGGGTTGGTGGAGGCACGAGTATAACAGGCCTCCTTCAGTACTGTGCTCACTATTTTGTTTGAAGTGCTCCGACGTTCTCTGGCATCTTCCAAATATTCCGAAAGCTTCTCACAGAACTTCACCAGCGTGAAGGAAAGTAGATGACCGAGGAATTCTACTCTGTGAATCATGAATCTAGGAATTAAGTGCGTAAACTGACAACAACTCTGTTTCACACGTGCACATCCACAGCTTCTGTATGAATTCCTGTGCGGTGGTGTGGTTTGTGAATGCACGTGGAGCTCTCTTCACATCGCTGACATATCTCTCCTCCTGGTTGTGCAATTGAACGGACAAATGCGCAAAGATCTAAAAGGCAAATTGCTTGCATAATGTATGTTTCCAAAAATACAGAGGAGTAGGCAGACCGAGGTCTTGGCGGTGTGCCGCTGCTTCCGGGCCCTGGGCCAGCTGTTCTCACAGCACATTCACTTCGCTGGACCCGTCCTGCTGGGAGAGGTGTGATGAGAGCAGTCAGACAGCTTCTATTCTGCCACCCGGGCCTCCCCCCTGCACATCTCCCATTACACAGCCTACTGGGCTACGCAGCACATGGATCATCTCCTCTTCACTTACTGATACTCCTTTCCTCTCCTGTCCTTTCCTCTCCTCTCCTCTCATCGCCTCTCCTCCTCCGCTCTCGTCTCTTGTAAACTCTCGTGTTCTCAAATCAGCTCTTGTGTCCTCTCCTCTCTTCCTCCTCTACTCTAGTGTCCTCTCCTCTCTTCCTCCTCCTCTCACATCTTCCTCTCTCGTGTCTTTTCCTCTCTTCCTCCTCTACTCTTGTGTCCTCTCCTCTCTTCGTCCTCAACTCTTGTGTCCTCTCCCCTCTTCCTCCTCCTCTCATATGCTCCTCTCTCGTGTATTTTTCTCCCTTCCTCCTCTACTCTTGTGTCCTCTCCTCTCTTCCTCCTCCTCTCATATGCTCCTCTCTCGTGTATTTTTCTCCCTTCCTCCTCTACTCTTGTGTCCTCTCCTCTCTTCCTCCTCCTCTCATATCCTCCTCTCTCGTGTATTTTTCTCCCTTCCTCCTCTACTCTTGTGTCCTCTCCTCTCTTCCTCCTCCTCTCATATCCTCCTCTCTCATGTATTTTCATCTCTTCCTCCTCTACTCTAATGTCCTCTCCTCTCTTCCTCCTCCTCTCACATCCTCCTCTCGTGTATTTTCATCTCTTCCTCCTCTACTCTTGTGTCCTCTCCTCTCAATTCCTCTCCTCTCACGTCCTCTCCTCATGACCTGTTCTCTTTTCCTCTCCTCTTGTGTCTTCTCATCAGCTCTTATTTCCTCTCCTGTCTTCCTCCTCCTCTCAAGTCCTCTCCTCATCTCAACTCTCGTCCTCTCCTCTTTTCCTCTTCCTCTCAAGTCCTCTCCTCATTTTCTCTCCTGATCCCACTCATCTTCATCTTCATCTGCCTTCCTTCTCTAGGTGATCCTTGGGACTACTGTGTGGTGATTTCTGTGAGTGAGCATATGGAAAAGCTGAACAAGTTGGGAAATTCCTGCTAATGCCACTTATTGATTTATATTATTATAAAGGGAGCCATGGGGGAGAGTGGATTTCTCAGCTTGATGCTGCCCTTCTCTCGGCTCTAATAATGAATTTTGTGTGGTATCTTACACAGATGTTGAATTCCTACGCTGTTGAGTTCGCCTATCTTGGTGGCGGTGGTCTGTTTTTATCATTTCTTTGGGTGCTCTCCTATTACAGAACTTACATCAACAAAAATGTTGAATAGCTCAAAGAAAAGAGACGCCGGGGCCTGTAGTCTTTAAAGTTAACTGACTTTGAGAGATACAGAGCTTATTGGGGGCTTTGGCCACATGGAAAATGTAAAATCAATTATGAGCTTAAGGCCATGATGTGATGAGTGGACAGAGATTTTCCCAGTGCTACCAGCATATTTTCACTCAAGCCAACACCACATACATCCTTCACATAAATTACAGGAAAAAGGGTTTCAGGAAATTGAGTTTTCATTCAAGCACCTTTTACCCACTGCCTCATCTCAGGGGTAAACCAAGACATGAGTGAGGGAAATACATAGTTTCATTGGTTTTGTTCTGGTTATGTGCTCACACACACGCACACACACACATACATGTGCCTATACCACAAACACACCAATTCTTCAGCACTCAGCAGTCTTGAGCATCAGGGTGGTGTTGTGGTGAAGCCATATGGGGCGCCACAGCTTGAGAGACTTAGGGATTTGATAGGAGGCCCAAAGAACACACACACACATACACACACACAAACAGAAACACACACACACACCGCCTTAATTGACTTGTAAAACTCCACTAAAACGCACTTTTATGGAACAAATTTTAGACTAGTCTCAAAGATTTTGATATCAACTTCTGCCAAGCGTACAATTCTTTCCCCAACACACTGTATTTATGCACAGTCCAAGAACAATTTATACGTTTCAAGATTAAACTGTAGAAACTGCACCAAAGATTGGCTGAGTGAGTCATTTAGTAATTTTGGCTCGTGTGGATGAGATTGCAGGAGAAGTTATTGAGCTGCACAGGGCTGTAGGGGAAGTGGGCAGGGCATTTGTTAGGATATAAATGAACCCTAACTCTTTGTAAACTGACAGCTCAGGCTTCGGTGCTACTTCTGTGAGGCCCCAGTGATCCTCATGCTGCTCTTTCGGTTGCCTGGGGCATTCATCTTCAGCCCCCAACTTCACAGGCAGGTCTGAGCAAATACAATTGGGGCAATGATGTATGATCGTGTCTGCTGCCTCCCTCAGCTGAATCAAGTGCTGCCTGGTGCAGATGTTGGCTGGGTCATTCATACTGGTTTCCCTAGCCACTGGAAGGGATGGCTACAGACACTCCGGCTTTCAGGTTCTGTGGAGCTGCATAGGGGATGTGACTTTTCACAACCAGGCCTAAACCCAGCCAGGTCTCAGTCTCAAGACTCCCTCCAAACCTGCTAAATGCCTCCAGGATGTTTACCAGAGGATGAGACGGGGGAAAACGTGGCAGAGAGTGATTCCTCCGGGTTAAAGCGGAAGGTCATATCACGTTATATTCAATTATTTTGTCAGGTGGTATCATGAATATATTGGTTCATGGCCTTGACTTAATAAACTCAATAAATGTACCCTTTGGGGCCACATATCTGCAACAAGGGCCCATAGGACACTGACAAGACAGGGACAAGACCTCATCCTTGAGTCTTTGATTGTGAATCGGACCACATATAATTTCCATCATGATTGTAAATGGATTGGTATTAACTTGTGGGCAGCACTGTCATGTAAAACAATCCTATTCTAGCTTCATTCCTGCAAAAGGAATTTGCATTTGTTCCAGGAAAAAAATGAAAGCACTCTCTTCACAGCCAACTGTACTGAATGGCCTCTAACTATTTTTACCACACCTCCTTGAAGTGGCTGTTTTAAAAAATATAACAGGCTCTCTTTCACTTTGAGACCTCTCACTTGTACTTGGTTATGTAAGACAAAAGCCTTTATGTAATCAATGCAATAAACCAGCCGATAGAGGGAAAGCCCTCGGGGCTGATAGAGAGGCGTTCAGGAATTTCACACAGAAACTAAATCAGGTGATCTTTAAATGACCCTGACAACAAAATATCGTGATTGGTGGACAGTGCTGTGGTGGTGACATTAACAGCATCGTTTCATCTTTGCACATTTAGCCAGTCCCCCACAGGTTTGAAAAAGTGTGGTTTGATGACCTTCTGGACACTGGCAGTCATCTCATGAGGAAGAGGCCTGATTCATTTAATAAAACTGGAATTTCAATGTACAATTTGTATTAGCTCATCCTAGATAGGACCATCTAATCAAACCTAAAGAGCACAGCTATAACTCTTGGGAATGTGCCTTGCTCAAGGACATTTGGATTTCAGCCAGATTCTGAGCCCAGATCTTTTGGCTAAGGATCTCTCTGGCTTTGGTAACAGGCAGGGGATAGGTGTGTGTGTGTGTGTGGGGGGGGGGGGGGGGGGGGGGGGGGGGCAGTTGGTTACCAATTATCATTTTGGTGCTAACTCCAAGATCCTTCTGGTGTGTCCTGAAAAGAAGCTAAATCAGTGGAGGGCCAGAGTAAACAGGGAACTGAGAGGTGGCGTCTGGGATGCCTGAGGAAAGGCCACACGTCAGGGTGCCAGTGGTTCTCACTGTCGAATGGCTGACTGAATAATCCCTGATATTCCTCCATGATCTAAACCTGCAGCACTGTGTAGCAATAGAACACTGTGGCATTGTGTCCCTGCTCTTAAGGAGTCTGTGATTCATTTACTGGCAGCACTCTCTGGATCCATGCACTGTAGTTTTTTTCTCATCGTCAGTAACTGGAGTGAGCTCCATCATTTTGAAACTTCAGGGAAAACTAATTTTGACAAGGAATCTACAGCTGCAAAGCAGAAACACTTACCCAACACTCATATGGAACCAAATTTGTTTTGTTAAAAGTGACTTGTTTTCAGAAAGTAAAGTGTTAGTGGTTTCTCCAAGCCTTTGAGTTTGAGTTTGGCCATATTTGGAAAATTCCCTATTGATTATGCTGATCTTTGTCCTCTGTGTAATGATGCAATAGTGCTCCCTGCTGGCGGAGAGTAAGAGACTATAGTAATGGTACCTCGTCTTTTTTATGAAAGAAGATGCTTCCATTATATTTAATGAATCTTTTAACCTGTAATTGTGTAAGACTGTGCCTTTTGACACATTTTAGCTTATATATTATTGATTATACTTTCATGAAGGTGCTTGATGCTTTGTTTGCATGTAGGAATAATAGATTCCAACATGCAAAGATTTTATCTCATTTGAATCTTGTCATCTGATCGTCTCGACTCTCTTTTTTCTCCAGGTGCTTGCTCCTGTGCCAGATCCGTGGTACACAATGAGGGTGCAGAGATGAGCCTGCAGCAAGCAGTCCTGTCCCTGCAGGTCCCGCCCCTGGACATTTACTGATTCATACAACCCAGAGGACGATGCCCCTGTCTCCCAGACAGCACTTCTGAGGACCAGGCCTTCACAGCACGCATTGTGCACCATGGCAGGAGAGACTCAGCGATTGCACGCTGTCAAAGAGCTGGACGCTGAGTCCAAACTGCAGGATGAGGGGAAGGCACTGGAACATAGAGACAAAACCACAAAGGAGTCTTCAGAGCACTTTTCAAACACCGGCACTGAGGCCAGAGCCAGCGGCATAGGGGCCAAAGTTGAAAAACTAGAGAAGGGAAGGGACTGTCCTCAGCAGAGAGAGGCTGTCATACGGCCACAGCAAGCAGGGAAGATTGACTTCAGGTCACTGCAGAAGAGATCCAAATTTACCACTGACAGGACTTGGTCAAGTGGTAAAGTCAGCCCCCAGTCCCCGAGCGGAAAGGGCCGCAGCCGAGAGAAGGGGAAGCGGTCGGGGAAGGCAGAGCGTGGCAATCCGCAACAGCTGTACCGACTTAGCATTACAAATCCTCGCTCCAACAACCCCATCGGCATCGCCTACCCACAGCAGAAGGTTGCGCCACCCAAGAAGTTGGAGACCAGTCGTGGCCCGCTCATGGGCAGCTACAGATTCCACGTCCCCAGTATACCAGAGAGAGAGGCCGAACTACAACAAGAAGAGCTCAACTACAGCCGCTGCTTCCAGGAGGCCTCCTCTAACCTCACCTCCCCAAGTTATACCTCAAAGGCACTGGTCTCCTCAAGTGCAACTTCCTCCCTCCCGCACCCACCTGTGTCTCAGCAGCAGCAGCAGCAGTCTGCCTCGATGGAGAACAGCAGCACGCAGCCTGGCAGTCAGCTACTGCTGGCAGACTTTCATCTGAGTGGCTCTAATACATGGCAGTCCCCTGAACGGACTTTTAATGGTGCTACCTATGGGGTTTCTTCACAAAAATCCACTGCCCTTTCAGAAGCCAACAAAGCAGGTGCCTTCGTGCCGGGTCCTTTTCAATATGGATATAATTTCTTGGAAGAAGCGACCTCTGACTCTTTTTCCTGTGAACAGAACTCTCAATCACAAGACTTTGCAGACTCCTCCATAGGTTCAGTTCATGTGACCCACAACTCATTTTCCTTTACAGCCGGAGAAGGAGAAAACGGTGCTCCGAACGGCAATCAGTTCAGTAATGAGCAGCAGTCGGAGGATGGAAGCTCTTATTCTCACTCCCCACCGTCACATTATATTCAAGGGGTAGCGTCCTCCATCCAGTGTCCGAGGAATATGAGTGAGGACTCAGCCAGCAGTGACAGCTCTGGCTCCAGCTCACAGCAGACAGAGCAGGGGAAGACATTGTTGCCTGAGAGCATAGAAACTAACGGACAGGCAGACAACAGAGATGCAACAATCACCTCGGGGAGTAAGAGGAGCTGCCACCCTAAAGACACAGCTGCCAACAAGAGAACATTCATACAAGGAACTGTGCACCACACAAGAAATATTTCACAACAAGGCCAGGGCTCACAAATGCGGTTTTCCAGCAAAACATTTAACAGCCCCCCGGTCAATAGCATTCACACAGGCTCAATGACCTTTGATAAGAACATTAATAATAAGGTACTTAATAGGATACCACACTCCTGGGAAGGTCCAAGTAAGACATATTCACCAGCTGATCAAAACTCAATTCAGTATTCTGACATGAACGATAAGTTTCAGTTCCAGGAGCAGCCAGGTCTTGACCAAAGGCCAAATTCATCTAAGACTAGCAGAATGCCCTGGCAGCAGATACGGCCCACCCCTGCCATGCCAAGCCAAAGGAGAGTCGAGTTAACTCGGCAAATAAGCAATCAAAAATTAGCCTACATTGTTTCCCCATCCGACTGGCATGATGACAGTAAATCACATAATAACAGTGTCCTGAAAACCAGCAGGACCAGCGATGGGTTTTCAAACCAGAGACAGGAGACTGTGAAACATAACACAGTCTCAACTTTCAAAGAAGGGATGAGCCACGCACAAGTATGCGAGTCAAAAAATAAGGCTGTATACTTTGGACTCAACCAGTCTATTCCAGTGGCGTCAAGGAACTACAGCTATCCACCACTACAGGTCCCGCCTATGGGACTTATGATGGTGTCGCCTTATGAATCCCCATTGCCCTCCCCAGTTCAGAACCACGCATCTAGTACCTGCTCCTCCCTCTCCCCGGCATCAAACAGCCCTGTAAACATCAGTTCAGAGGACACTCAAATGTTAAAGTCTGCACCGCCGCACACATTTTACCACCAGCACCAAACAAAGACTCAGCTACCATCCGATCACCTGAGCCCTCACCACCACCAGTTTCATTCGGATGCGTCACGAAACCTCACGTACGCACCAGACCGAGCCAAAGATGACTTGATGAGCTACATGCAAAATAGCACACACCAAAAGACGGCTTTGGACAGAAACAAAGGTTACATGGACAGTTTTGGTGTGGAGCATCACCAGCCTCCACCGCCGTACTCCGCACATCAGCTGTTAGCCACCTCATTAGCCACAGCCAATCTCGACCAGTTAGACGTGCTTCTGACGTGCAAGCAGTGTGATCAGAATTTCAATAACCTGGCTTCGTTTCTCGGCCATAAGCAATACTGTGCTCAACACACGTTTGCACAAAATGACCTCAAAGACATATCAAAGATGGAGGACAGCAGGAAGTTTCACGCAGAACCATCTAAAGCAGTGTCGTCCGTGTCGAATGTTTCAATGACCAGGTGCCCGTCCGACCTTCACCTATCCCTGTTGGGCCTCAATAAAAATGGAGAGCTGATGTCTGACAGTGAAACCAAAGGAGACAGTAAAGATGATCCCATGAAACTGAACCTGTTCTCTGGCCCAAGCAACATCCCTGTCCCTCTCCCTGACTTGGAAATTGAGGACGCCAAATTAGACAGCCTAATCACAGAGGCCTTGAATGGACTGGGCTATCAGTCAGACAATGCAGAGATAGACAGCAGCTTCATCGATGCATTCGCTGATGACGAGCTCACCACCGTCAAAGCTACATCGCACAAGCAATGTCTGAAAACCAAAGAGTCCCTGGTCATTGAGAGCAATAATAAACAAGCAGCAGATGATGACAGGCCTTTCACACAGGGAAAGTGTTTTTACGACTCTGATGTTGAAAGCACCGAGACAGGTAAACAGTACACAGAGAGCAAACTTGAGAAAATATCTCTGAATTTGGAACAAGATGAGAAGATTAACATAGAAAAAGAAGCCTCTCATAAAAATGCAAGAATCGCCTCGAGGGAGACGAGGAGGGAACAAGATAGCAAAGTGAAAGAGGCGACAAAGCTGTGCAAGAGGGAGGATGAAAATGCAAGCGCACACAGATTCCTCTTATCCAGCAAGTTGTCCGAACGGTGTGGTGGGAAAAGCTTTCAGGACGGCTCCACACTGCGAGGGTCAAAGCCCTCACTGGTCTCTACATCTCCAAACTCAAGGGCTGCAATGAAAGACAGCAAGAGGAAAAGCTCTGGAGGCGGCACCTGGAGCAAAGAACTCATCCACAAAATAGTTCAGCAGAAAAATAAGCTCAATAAGCTTCATGTTAAAGGCACCAAAAATCTGCAGTTATCCTTGGTGATGGAGAGACTGACTCCCACTGTACAGAACCCTGGGTTTGGAGAATACGACTATGTCTCAGACTCAGAGGACGAATGTGAGCCTGTGAAGATAGCAAGCCAAGGTCGACTGAATCAAAGCAGCCGCTGCAAATACACGTACAGCAAAGAGTGCAAATGGCGAGCACGGAGCGAGAGGGACCAGGCGGCGTGGAGGCACGAGTCAAAGGAGTGTTTTGAGGTGAAAAAAAGCGAGGAAGTTTCTCTCTCGCCTGAAAAACACGGTTCTCACCAGAGACTCCGGAGAAGGGGAAGCCGGTCATCGACAAGCAGTGAACTCAGCACATCTGTGAGTGTTTCAAGTGATAGCATCAACAGCCCCAAAAGCACTGACCGCACTGACTCAGACTGTGAGAAGAAGACGGACATGAGAAAGAAAGACTCTCCGGAGCAGAAAACCTACGATAGGTCCTCCCCACAGAAGTTATGTAAAGACCCCAGCACACTAGCACTAACGTTCACTAAATCTGTCAGGAAGTATAACGCTGACAAAGGGGTTCTTACTGAAAACAAAGACAGTCCACCGAATCCAAAGCATCACTCGAACACAGGCGATGCCAATCCGGTGTCATCCTTGCACGAAGCAAAAGACACAATGAGAAACTATGAAAGAAGCAGAATCTCCCATTCAAAATCCAGAGAGAAGCTGTTGTCTCATACAAAAGAAGCCGGCGCATCAGTCAGCTCAGACAGAGACACTCTGCACAGAGCCAACGGCACATGCCCCAAAGAAGAAGCAATGCAGAGTACGGATAACAAGCAACTCCACTTTGATTCACAATCTCCCATCATCAACAAAGAAACCGATTTCAATCATGACGCATACACAAACGGTAAAGGCCAAGGGGGGGCTAAAAAAACACAGCTAGAGCTATCGGACTGTACCAGTCGGAGTGTCTGCATGGTGAAAGAGGCGATCACTTTAAGCAACGAACTAGAGGAGCACAAGCCTGTGTCTCTATGCACGTCTCTGATGGATGAGGTGTGTCTATCTCCCACCGAAAGCCAGGCCCCGCTGATACAGAAAGATACGCTCCATCTCATGCCCTATCCTCTGGATCAGGAACAGGGGCTCATGAAATCCCCACTTTCGTTCGACACCTCGTCGATGTTCGGGGAACTGGCAGGCTTCGACGGTGGCATCTACTCAGATCTGCCCATTCAGAAAGAGGGTTTCCATTCAATAGAGAGCACCTCCGACAAAAAGGAAGAATTTGTGTCGTCCTTCTCTCCCTTTCTGGAACAAAGAGACTGGAGCCTTATCGTTAGCCCGGTTCTGCCAGATGAGATATCTCAGTACAAAGACAACTCTGAGAAATCAAATGAAAAGAAACCAGATTACAATCACGTCCCTTTGTCTCTGCCAGAAAAAATAATCGACTACAGCACAAATCTCAACAGCTGCGCATCGGAGGATGAGCTGGAGATAAAGAGAATAGTGAACGAGCTTGAAACCCAGCTGCAAACAACAAAGTTGGAAAGTCCACCACTGCTCGCTCAGGACGTCCCCAAGCAGATGCAAATGAGCAAATTTTCACCTTTACGTCTGAGTGATGAGTCGGAGTGTGACCCTGCTGGTCTGGATATGAGGTGCACTGTGCAAACGATGGACGAACCAATGACCAGAATGTCCTCTGAGCCTTTCACCGAACCCGGGCTCCCGTGGTCCAGTCCATTCCAGTTTGAACTGATGGGTGGACACCACAGTCCCCATACGTCAAGTCAAAATGAACCAAGGGCGCATTTTACTGAAAAAGACAATGATGCAAAGAATGTGATCGCCACAGCCTCACATATTGAAAACTCACAGCTCCACCATGACGGGAAATCACAGGAGAGAAGTGAGGAAACACAGGCTCCGCTAGAAACAAAGGAAGATATTTTAGAACAGAAGAGATACACGGAAAACCTCATGAAAAGCCTGGAAGTGATTTCCGACTCTATATTCAAAAAAGAACCCATTATATCAGAACACAAGGAGCCGAACGTCACCTCGCTCACCAGTCAACAGCATCAAGAAACTAAAAGTCAGACAGCTGATGCAGTTGAGAGAGAAGATCACAGCGAAAAGGAAGCAATTACCGAGACGAAGAATATATTATCACTTCCAAATATCAATGAGCGGGAGGATGATATTGAATTCATTCTGAGTGAGTCACAGTCGTCTCTCTCCACCAGCACTGACCCCGCCGTCGATGGAAACAAGCCAATTTCATCACAGCCAAGTGCGCCCTCAGAAAGCAATGATGGTGAGGGCGAGACGAAAGTCACATCAGAGGAGGATGTCGCTGAGAATAGGAATCTGATTGAGTCTGCTCACTGCTCGAGTGTGGTGACACCAGGCCCTCACCAGGACTCCTGTGGGAGGGGCGGTGCAGAAATAAACATGAATCACTTATCTATAAACAAAAGTGATGGCCAAGAACACTTGACTATGGTTAGCTGTGAGGCAGCAGAGGCAGTGAAGGGAATCATTGGTCAAACTGGCAGCCATCCTTCATCGCCAGCTTTACCTAACACCCTGGCTAATCTGCAAGAATCCTCCCCCATTTTTAACCATGGAGAATTTAGTACATCACATGCTGGTGAATTCAAAGTGGAGCATTCAGGGGATTTGGTCGATTCAGTTGAAACAGCAGGAAAAGATCATTTGATCAGACTTTCTCCCAAAATGTGTAGCCCTTCTCAAATTTGCGGTGGAAGTCCAGCAGCTGATTTGTCAGTGGAGATCGTTATAACGGAACAGCCCTGCAGTCCGTTAGTAGAGGACGCCAACACGGGGAGCTCCAGTCACTGCTCGCCCTTCCAGGAAGCCCAGTCTTTAGAGGGACAACACAATCTGTTGATCCTCTCACAGGCCGACGACCTCATTGACAGTGTTTCCTGTGAAGCCGCTCCATTTAATGACTCTTTGAAAGCCGACGAAGGTGTTACCTTCGACACTATTCAGATACAAGAAGGGATTTTGCATGTACAGGACATTAAAGAGCATCTTCCTATTGATTTCATGGCAAGTCACCAAAACTCACCGTGCAGAGAGGAGATGGAGGAAAGTCCCTGCCTTTTCCTGAACGCTGCCCCATCAAGCAGTCCTCTTTTATCACCCTCTATTCAAACACCCGAGCAGAAACTGGAGCTAGAGGAAGATTCATGTCAGCCACATATCGAAGGCAGTAATGGGACTGTCGAGAAAGACTCAAGTCCAAATGGGAAATCGCCCTCAAACAAAGACGTGGCTCTAAACCAGGAGGAGCAACTGAACACAACAGCTGAGATGGAGTTTTCTTTGATAAGTCCTCCTCACCTGGATCTCGGAATAACAGAGAGTCAAATCTCCAGCCCTGAAACCACCAGTCCCACCAGAACAGCAGAGGTGGAGAGGGAGCGAGATCCAATGTACGAGTTCAAGCTCAGCCCCCTCAACTACACCAGCATCGCAGATGAGCCTCCCCACCTGAACCAGTACAACTACATACCAATTTCACCAGCCGGCAAACCTGACGACAACGCAGACATGAAGCAGAGAGATGACTGTGAACCATGTGACTTGAGCGTTAACCCTGCACTGATTTTCAACAAAACTGAAACAGAAATGAAACTGAACACAGACACCACATCTGAAATGAATGGATCAGATGAGTTGCTAGACCTCCAGCAGCATATCAAATTCACATGTTTTTCAATGGGTCTCCTAGCTGAAACAAACAGTGCAAATTCCTCAGCTGGTGATTTAGAAAAGGACTCGGAGATTCGCCCTGATCCATCTGAACCTATTGAGCAACTGCAAATCCGTGCGGACATGCTGCGAGAGGATGAGTCAGTCAATTTAAACTCTCACAAGGCTTCGGCTGAGGACAGTGCACTCCTCAGAAAAGACATTTCAGATGGTACGCCCACTCCTAAGCCACTCATCATCTGTGAAAACGAAAAAATGCCTCTCCCACCAGACCCGGCAGAGAAGGATGCCACAATAGAGACTGGCCAGTGTTCAATAACACACAAAGTACACAGAGAAACGCAGCAGAAAAAGACCAAGAGCGACACTCAACAGGGGAAAGTGCTCTGTGAAATCTGCTTCATGTGTTTCAGGACGGTGCCGGGGTTAAAGAGACATAAGGCCATGAAACATTTGGTCCGAGCTGAAAAACACATCGGCCTGCAGAAAACATCTAACCAACGGGGGACTTTGCTTATTTATGAATCGTCCCAAACTACAGAGAAAGAACATAAAGATGATTCACGGACCTGTTACTCTGCAAAAATAGATGGGCTGTCTGAGACAAATAACACTCTCAAATCTAAAGCATCAGAGACTGAGTCAGCCCGGGAGGAAATGGCAACCAAGACGAGTGCGGTGGCAGTGGATGAAGTAGGCCATCAGAACTCTCTGCTGCCAACAAAAGCCAGGAAGAACAACAAAGCCAGGAAGAACAAGAACAGCGAGCTAAACATAAAGCCCGACCCTTTCTCTGATGAGATCCTGAATATATTAAAAACAGACATACTTCAAGCAATAACTCCGGAATTCAAAAGTGCTGCACTTCAATTGCCCCGCAAATCTCCCGATGAGCAGGTGGAAATCAATGAGGGAACTGTCGGTGGAGCAGAGGAATTCCCCGTCACTTCAGGCTCTAGCTTTGATAATGTACCACCACCGCCAACAAAAGACACAAATGCACTTACTGAAACTGCAGAGCTAAATCCGGTCACTCATATGGTGGAAATGAAATGTACGAGCGTCACAGAGGGGGCAAATGGCGAAGTATGTGCAGATAATAATGAGGAAAGTGACATAGGAGCAGACAAATATATAATTAGCGAATGTGATGAGTCCAGAAAGACTCCGTGTCCCGTGGAGGAGATGTGTTACCAGAGAGGAACGGACGAGAGCCTCGCCCAGGAGATTCTTAGGAAAGTGGCAGTCGAGATCAAATGCGAGAAAACTGTCCCATCAGACGAGTTACATCCTCTCTCCTGTCTGAATGCGTCCCCCCTCAGTTCCCCTGCCTTAAGCTGCGATCTGAAGGCCTTACTCGACGACGACACCACATTCTCGCAGCTGTTCCCAAGAGATGAGGAGGCCAAAAGGAAAAAGTGCACGAGGGATTACAGCAAAAGAAACAAAAGACAGAAGCTCCTGCCCGACTCGGATCAGCCTCAGGATTATCCTCCTTCAGAGACTTCGGTGCAAAGTAAAAATCGATTCGTGGAAAACCAGTCAAAGCAGATATTCACTGAAGATCAAACAAAACAGTGTGAGTACGAGACGATATCTATTGATGATGCCATCTTGTTGAATATGTGCCACAAAAGCTCTTTAAAAGCCGATGACAAGCCGCTGTCAGACATTAAACAAAGAGAGGAGAAGGATGCACCTGAAAATGTCAAAGGGCCTGTCAACAATCTCTTGAATCCACTTGAGAGCACCATTGATAAATCCTTGATAGAATGGAGTGGGTCCACTGACTTCCGCGTGACCCCTGACCCCAGCACCTGTAAACCAGAGGCTCCACAAGCACCTTGCCCCCCATCCCTTCCTGCTGCCCCATATCCTGCGGAGCCATGTGTCACAGAGAATGTCCAACCCTTCCACAGCATCGACATCCAGAGCATCAACACCACATTTCAGCTTCCTGAGGTTCAGTTCTTTGACTCTAACACCGATATCTCGGTGGCTCCAAATATTGCAAATGTGGACGTGGAGAGAAGAGATAATGAAAAGTCCAAGAAAGTGGTAGAGCGGCGAGGCCGGAAGCGTCAAGATGGTGGAATAAAGATCAAAGAAAAGCAGTACAAGTGTAAAGTGTGCTTCACTTGGTTCCTCACCCTGGGGGAGCTGAACTTTCACAAGTTATCCCACAACCCGTCTCCACCTCCGACCTGCTACATGTGTGTTCAGCGCAAATTCAGCTCCCGCGAGCAACTGAGAGACCATCTGACGGAGAAACACGCCAAGAACAAGACGGGGATCTGGACCTGTGGAATGTGCTTGAAGGAGATATCAGATGTGTGGATGTACAATGAGCATTTGCGGGAACATGCCACCCAGTTTGCCCGGAGGGGTCAGAATCAAGGTTCCATATTAGACATGCCAGGCTGCTTCATGCAGGAGACGGCCGTGAAGAACTTTATCACCTCGATCATGCAGCACCGCCCGAGCAAAGCTATGAGAGATTCCAGCAAAGTCAGTAAAGTGCAGGAGAAAGCTGCTGGTGCTGCTGCTGCTGCTGCTGCTGCTGCTGCTGGCCGCGCCATGGGAGACGGGAAACCTTCAGAGGGGGCTGAGCCCAAACTTCACAAAGCTAAAAGCAGCAGCGGAGCAGGCGGGAAGCAAAGCACATTAACCCATCTGGAGGTCCTCCACAACACGGAGACATCTAAAAGTGTGGAGATGCATCCCAACTGCAAAGACCCCTCAAGAGACTGCCACCACTGCGGGAAACAGTTCCCCAAGCCTTTCAAACTCCAGAGGCACTTAGTGGTTCACAACTTGGAGAAGATTTTCCTGTGTCATAAATGTCCCGTCACCTATCAGGAGGCGCGGGCGCTTAAAGAGCACCTGAAGAGAGCGCACGAGGAGGCGGAGGAGCTCGATTCGAAGCACACCACCCTCTACACCTGCGAGCTCTGTGCCGATGTCATGCATGTGATTAAAAAGTCCTTCATCTGCAGCACCTGCAACTACACCTTCTCCAAAAAGGAGCAGTTTGATCGTCACATGGAAAAGCACCTGTCTGGGGGTAATACAATTTTCAAATTCCGAGGTGTTCTCAGACCTGTCAAAGCATCCGCACCCAATGAAGATGAATGTGTTTCTCCTGCAAGTAAGAAGAGACGGATTCTCTCTGACAGTTTGCAAGACAGTAGCTCAGACAGCGGAATTGGCAGTTTAAGCTCAGTGCACTTAAATCAAGACTCTGAGACGCTGTCCTCAAAACCCTTCACAGCCGACGACTCCACACAGACCAACACAAAAGAATACCACAGCATCGCAAGCAGCTCCAACGTGAAGACCGAGGACATGGTGGAGGACTACTCTGAGCTACTTGTGGAGCTGGAGAAGTGTATACACATGGGTTCATCAGAGTCGGCCTCACCCAAGAAAGAGGAAGTTGACCCAACTCCCTCGCCTACTCCTGATAAAGAGGGCAAGGGAAAATCAATGACTGAGCCATGTGATGTGAAAGAGGAGAATGAGTCAGTCTGCATTAGAGCAGAGACGACCTCATGGTCAGCATCTAGAGAGAGCCGCGGTGTGGGGGAGGTGATTATTAAAGGGAAGGAAAGCTCAGCTGGAGGTGACAAAGCCCAGGTGGAAGGAAACAACTATTTGTTTGCACATGGTGAGGAGTCTCCTGTCGGCTTAAGAGACAATCAAATCATTTCAAAGACACATGCAAAGCATGAATTAGCTGTTGACGTGACGGAGCAGCAGAGGGATGATGAGCGGTGGCAGCACACTTCAAAAACGTTCAGTAATGACAGCAGACAGCAAACTTGCTCTCACGGTGCTGAGCAAGACGGCAGCTGTCAGGCGAAAGACAAAGCTGCCAAAAGCATCGACAACACTAAAAACAGCAGCACCAAGGCACCAGAATCAACACCTGTCCTCCACTCCAAGGTCTCCCTCAACACCTCCTTCTCAAATGAGGATAAAGAGTCTCTGAGACCACAGAAGAAGAGGAAGGACATGAAATCCCCCCACAGCCTTCAGAGGGTTTCCTCCCCGACCACACAGGAGAACTTTGTTGTTGACTCTCGGCCCAAAAAGAAATTCCGGCCAAGCAAGTGCTCGATTCCCTCCCTGCAACGGAAGACAGACGGACCCAGCGACTATACCGTGTTGTCGTCCGTGCGGGACGACGCTGTGATCAACAAAATAGTTTCCAAGTGCAAGACTGCAAACTTGGGTCTGCAGTCCAAAAGAAGTTTGCTTGATAGCTGCACGCCAAAGAAAGTTGACATTGTGAACCCTCTAAATGGGGATTATAAAACCAAAAAGGGACCTTTGGGGCGCTCTTTGCATCCCCCTATTTCTAAAGCGTCTTCAGTTCCCATGAACAATTCTCTGAACAAATCTAGGCCAAAGATGGGGGTGAGGTCGATGGAGAGCCATTCCTACCGGACAGCAGAGTCCCAGAACCACCTCTTAAGCCAGCTGTTTGGCCAAAAACTCACTAGCTTTAAGATTCCTTTAAGGAAGGACACGTCAGAAACGATTAACTGAGTGGGGTTTGAGGGATCTGTGAACAAGAGACTGTAAATGTTTAAGACGAATGAATAATGGTGAATGATATTGCACAGCTATTTTCTGTGAAATGCTATCTTTAAATACTTACATAGTCACTTTATGTCTTATTTGTACATTGTTATTATGCAAATGTGAGGACGAATGGCAGATATGAATTTTGGATCAAAAATGAATATGCTATTTGGGAAAATCCATAAACTGCTTTCCCCTATGTTGGATATTGTCCTTTTCAGAGATTATATTTCATTTACCTAAAGGAAAGAAAAAAAATAATACTTGAAAATACAGTAAAATATGTTCCTCTAAGAAATGCATGTTCATTTTGCATTCATTATATGATTTTTATCAGTTTAAGTCTTTTTTTTGCAAATGACGTCATAACTGACCTGGACTTTTGTCTGTTCACCTTTCGTAAATGCTTACAACATATTCCTTTTGTATTATTTTTTTAACTTTACTGTACTGCATCAACAGTGATCATTTTAGCCCTTTTGTATAAACATTACCTGGTGCTACGTTGTGTTTTTACTTTTAATGTGAACGCCAATGTCCTCGGAAGGGAACATGAGATCTGTAGCAGTTGCAGTACTTTCATCCCAATGATTTTACTGGTTCCCTAATGTTTATTAAAGATACTGTGTAAACCATTCAATACTTCAAATGTAGACTGTTAAGACACGAAATAAGGAAAAGCTTCTGATATCTTCCTAAAGCTCTTTGGATGAACTCAGGTGCATTCAAGGACTTCACAGTCCCAATCCCTGTATTCAGAGTTCTTCCCATGCACTGATAATACCACACATCAACCACAAACTCAGTCATGTGTGTCTGCAACTCCTCAGACAACTGTTTGATTATGAATAGTATTTACTAAGACAACAAAGGTGCTTTATCTTGTTTATACTGTATGTATCTTATATTGTACAATATTGTAGGTATAGGATTGTTTGGTGTAATGCTTCATGTCAAAGTTTTATTTTAATAATGTGCAAAAAAGATTCAGAGAAGAAAGGAAAATGCAGTGCCTCTTGCAAGTTGTAAAGTGGTTCACTAAGTGCATCTTTTATAGTTGGTTATTAAAGATCTGTATTGGTCTCTCCTTGCTCTGTTCTTCCTCTTTTTTCTTCATGACATGTTTTTGCAAATGTTCCCACTTCCATCCCTGCGGACTGCAGCTGTCACCGCGTGCATCAAACACTGGAAGCAGTGGAAGCTGCTTGTGCCTAGAGGCAAAAAACAGGTGCACGCACAACAAAGTCTGACTTCATTTTTTTCCGTCTTCAGATCAGCATAAATGCATCTTTACTACAGAGGAACATTCAACACAAGACAGTTACATTTATCCAGCCATATGTTCCAGTCATCACAAACACAGTTGAGCAGGTGGCAGGGAGCTCTCACTTCTGTCGGTCGCATTCCCCCCACGTGTAAAATGGCTTCTATTCTTATGTGAACACTTGTCATCATCACATAGGAATAAAAAGCCATAGCGCACATGTAGAAACCCACAGGGCACAGATGACAAGTTGTGTTCTCACGTCATCCACTGAATTAACATGAGACCTGGGGAAAGGGGTGGGGCAAGAAAAGAGGGGAGACGGGAAGCAGGTTATTTTTTTGTCAAGAAATGAAACTTCAACTGCAAAGTGGAATACAATAGACTATATTTATCTTAGCGGGGTAGAGGTACTTAAATCGAGATATGTACAAATATACATGAACCACAAACTGAATATAAAGATATTCTTACATATAGGGCCAAATATTGAAATGCATGCAACGGCTGTATAACACAATATCTCGATCCATAATGTTTCACGAGTTGCTCACAGCCTTAATATCCTTTTGTGATGTGATGTAACTGAATTCTAAGGCCTCATAAGTACGTCCAGAACATGTCACAAGTTTGTGTTCACATGATAAACAACCAGGGAACCGCGTGTTGATTCTAACGCCGTCCTCCAGAGACCGCGGCAGACATTCAGTGGAGCTGTGGAGAACCACAGTGCAGTTGATGAAATAACTTGTCTAATTAATTTAGTGGGAGTATTGGTTTGGCAGCTCCCGCTGAGACAATATTTTTTGATGACAGCTGAAAAATACGGTGAGAAGATTTGTTCACTCGCTGCAGCGACGTGTCAGCAGCAGCACAGAGTCTCAGCTTCATGTTGACCCATGTTACAGGACAGTAAACACCATGAGCCGCACGTTAACCGTTTAGATCAACTCTCACCATACTGGACACACACAAGCGAGCAACTTTCTCCTCATCCTTTATAATTGGCTTCCAGAAATCATCTTGATTAAAGAGAGTTTTATAAAGTTTTTTTTAATTTAAATTGCTGAAGCTTCGAGAATCATAAATAACTGTGTTACTCATGAGTCTTTTCAGACGTGTTAAATCTTTGATTAATGAGCTGTACATAAGTTGTTGCAGCACCATGTACATGGTCTTGACTCAAAGAGTTTTCTATGTATCTAAATTGAATACTGAATAAGAGCATTTTGAGCAGATGCATTAAAATCCTCCCTTTTAGGTGTTTGGGGTGAATTATAATATAAAATCAAATCCAATCATGAATCTATTATAAATTCATATGCATATCAGAAAATGTTGCATGATTTTCACTTGCAAGTAATTTGTGTTTTGGTTTCATCGTTTAAAAGTCTCCTCAGTTTAATTTAAGGCCTTGTCGTGTCGTAAGGAAAAGTGCTGACTACTGTGTTTGGTAATTTTTTGGTTCTCATCTATTACATAAATCAGAGAAATACTACTTTACAATTTTCTCTGCCTCCATCGATAGCTGCCATTGTCTTGAGGAAACTTGAATCTTAGTGTTTATGGAACAAAGAAGGATGAAATGCTGAATCAAATTCATTGGAGAGGTCGATCATTTAAACTTCCAACATTAACATAGTAATAGAGTTTTTTTCTGTACAGTCAACATGTCATATTATGTGTTGGAAACTCTGATGGACTGGTGGTCTGTTGAACGTCACCAGTCATCAGGTGGATACCAGCACTAATGAAATAAGGTGCTGTGTCAATAGATGACATTATCTCACACTAGAATATGTACAAATCAAGTAATTTGTGTCATGTTATCAGTTTTAAAATGAATATTATCCATTTAATTTTAGTTAAATAGTCAATTAAAAAAGAAGACGCACGGCTCATTCTACAATCTGAGATTGAATTCATTACGCTGCAGGAATCTCTGCCAGCCTGCGATTCATTGATGTGGGTGATGCCTCAAGGCTGAGTGATGACTTCAGTGATGTGTGAGCCGGCGAGACGTGTAAATGAAATGATTAACATTTCACACTGAACAATTGCAACAGGAACCAAATATCAGTCACGTCACTTCTACCTCCGCCGAGGAGCTTCTGTTTTCATCTGCATTTGTTTCTTAGAAGGATAAATACTCAACAGATTTCCATAGAATGTTGTGGAGGGGTTGGGCATTGGATTTTGGTGTGGATCCAGATTTTAATCACTTTCTTTTAGTTTTTTCAACATTATCTTTGGTTTCTAGGGTAATCATTCATTGATCTTGAGGAAAGGGACATTTAGAGGACTAGTGTCTATGAGTGTGTGCAATCTGGTGCTGCTTGAACTTAAGGGGGCCTTAGAGGAGCTATAGGCTCTGCAATGCTAATCTAATTACATATAAGTTGATTTGTCTATTTCCTCCTCAGCTGTCCTGATGCAATTTATCGCAGTAATTAGAGCTTTAATATTTTAACTTCACACAGCTTTGTACCTGAACTTTACCTGCTCCACCTGCGTGCTCGGCCTCGCTGCCGCCGTCGATCTCCTCCAGGTCCTCTGGTCAGCAGCTGTGTGTTGGTTGAGACAGAATTAAAGCAGAGACCCTGAGTATATTTTGATGTTTTGTCACAGATTAGCCCAGAATGGGTCTCACACACAGAGTGAGCGGGAGCCCCACGCGCTGCTCTGTCAGGCATCCTTTTATCATCTGATCTATGAGGAAATTCTCCAGGGGCAGAGTCGTGCAGGAGCATGACAGGAACGCTTTGCGCTTTGAAGTAGAGCGACATTATCTGTAAGTATGGTCTTGAAATAGCATCTCTTCTCTCTCCCTCTCACTCCATTTGTGAGCCTCCCTCCCCTTCTCATCTGATCTCTGACTTTCTTCTTTCCCGTCTATTTTCCTCTGCCGCCGCCTTTATTCTCCTTCTCTTCCCCTTCCCCCCCTGTTTTTCTTTCTCTATTTCCCATCAATTACCTCCCCAGCAAAACACCCCATCTCCCCATTTTCCCTCTGACTCTTCCAATTTTCCTCTTCCTCTGCTTTATCTTTTTTATATTCTGTTTTCATCCATCCCCTGTTGTTCATCTCACCTTATTTCTTCCCACTCTCTATATCTCTCCCCTTCCATCCATCCCTGCTGCCCCCCTGCACCTCTCTCTCTTGTTTTCTCTCCCTTTTCTGTCTCCTCTCTTGCCTCACCGTCACCCTCTGCTTCCTCCCCCCTCGCTGTAGAGTATTTTGTTGGCTGCCTCTCTGGGAGGTCGGGAGATCGGGGGCAGATAGAGATGGGCTACTGGTCAGCGGTAATGACACACGGACTGAGGGGCCACTCGGGCCGCCTCCACTGGGAATCGGAGGCTTCAGCTATCACAGAGAAATAAGTAGATAGATGGATGGGGAGGGATTTGTCGAGCGAAAGGGAAGTAACGACAGAGCATCACCCTCTATACACACACACACAGGTGGGGGATTGTAATGAATTTCCACTGGCATGATATCTGAAATCATTTGTGTAAGGCAGCAGGAATGTTCATGAATTATTCATCGTGAACACGTTTTCCTGGCGTGAGGAAGGAGGAAGAGGAAACCTGAGATCAAGACATCAAAACTATTTCGCCTGACAACCATCAAAACCACTGCCTGCCCCCTTAAAACTCTCAAAGGAACAAGTACTCAGGGAAACTACAATCCCACAAGACTGGCACCTGAAATAGGAGTCAAAGGAACTGGGGCAGTTGTAACATCAAAATGAATTACTGAGCAAATGAGCATGAAAATTAATCATGGTTTGGGGAAAATATAATGTGGTGGATGAAACATTAAGGCACACACTTCTAATAAATGGCCTCTCATCGGGAGGCCACGGCCCCTCACCGCCAATGAAGCCTTTATCTAACTCAACCATTTGTCATTCCAGTCAGCACCAGGCAGGGAACAGGCTGTACACAATGGCTAAAAGAACCAGTTTGATGTTCTAGGTTTACAGGAATAAATGGGATTGCTCTGCAGGGGCTACGCAAACAAATGTGTCTGGAACACTGCAGCTAACAGCGGGTTCCTTCAGGGGCGGCCAGCCTCCCAAACCACACAGCCGATTTTCAAAGAAAGTTTCTGAAACACACTTTGTAATGACTTAACTGCCTCTTTAATTACACAAAAGGTACCAGCAGTAAACTCTATTTAATCCTCTTTTTCTTCTCCTGCTCTCTCTTCGGCTTCATCTCACGGGGGCTACAGTGAGAATCAGCAGGTGCTAACTGGGAGGTGGCCAAAAAGGAAGAAGGGGGCTTATCTACACACAGGTCCGCTGCACATAGACCGACACATAGTACGAACCATACACAAAGCTGGACCTGGTGGCCCTACCTCTGAGGCGCCCCCCCCCCCTTCCCATTGCTCCTCACTTCTTCCCCCATAACCTTCATCCTCTTCACCCCTCCTCCCCCCCTCCTCCTCCAGCTCCACAGTGCGCTCCCCCGGCCTCTCCCCCCGCTGCCTCTGTGTGTGTGTTATCACAGAGAATCTGAAGGCTCTAGCCTGACATTTGATGCGGCACAAAATTGGATTTCTAGCGTGATTCTCTCGCGCTGAGCCCCTCATGGAGTGTAATCCACGCTGTGACTAATTGAGTGGCATGCCAACAGCCTGAGTGTATAAATGGATGGCTGCTGCCGGTGAAATGTGTCTGTGGCCTGAATTTCTTTTTTGTTGTGTTTTGTTTGTCTATCTGATGGCCTGTGCTGTTGTTAGACACACATACAAACATACCAAAAACACACACAAACACGCACACAAACACACACACACACACACACACACACAAATGTTCTTGAGTAAAAAGACACATTTTCATCCTTTGTCAATGTCGTCCCTTGCTGTTTCCTGTTGAGCGTGACCCTGCACAAGCTGCTGTCTGGCTGCCTGTTACATGAATAAGTCGATCTGAGCAACAGTGAAAAAAACCTGATTTACATCTATAATACAAAACGCATCCTACACACCGGTTGACCTCGAGCAATAGGAAACATGATCGTCACGTTTGACAATGGCATTAGCAGACCTGAGATCTGAAGGTGTCAGTGACAGATGCTGGGGGATGACTCACCACAGCTATGTCACCTGTCTGACCACCAGTATCCCAGGAGGCATTGCTTTAACCTGGCAAATTCCTCCTGAGACAGAGGAAGAGCTCTGTAACAATGACGCAACGGAGAAAATACCCCCCCCCCACCATGTCGATAGGTTATCTTTGCACCAAATCCCCTCACTCTAATCTCAAATCTCTGTCATGCCCTCTGCTCCGGTGACCCTGCATCTGATTTGGATTTGAATAATTGAAACTGTTTTGCTCCCCAGAGGTCTGGATACAGTAGTTTCCTCTTCATTAAAAACTTTCCACTAATCTGTTTGTGTGTGTGTCAGCCCCCCCCCCCCCCCCCCCCCCCCCCACACACACACACATTTACAGTGAGCACTGCCCTTCCATCCGAACCCCCGCTGGAGAAAAAAAATACACAAACCCCTCAATGTAATTTCTCTACACAGATGGGCTGGGATACAGAAGTCTACACACTCACTGGGCTTCACTGAGACACACAACATGATAATCACTGTGAACAGATGAGAAGCTGGCGGCAGTTTAAAGCGTAACGCTAGGCAGAACGAAACAAAAGGCACTAATGAATGAACTCCGAGGTGGATGGTAACGTGGCATACGTACCTGCAGGTTTTCCATTCACCAGACTCTGCTTGCTTCTCCCCTCTCACCCTCTGCCGCCCTCTTTGTGGACGCGCCTGTGTCTGCCTGCCTGTTTTCTGGAGGAGAGAGAGAGTCTTCACCCCATCGAGCCGGGGACCGGAGCTCAGCTGCAGAGACTGACATCATCCCTTTCAGAGAGGAGGTTTTCCCCTCCCGCTATCTGCACCCTCTCGCTCTGTCTCGCTCGCTCCCTCCCTATCTCTCCCTCTCTCTCTCTCTCTTTCTCTCTTTCTCTCTCTCTCTCACCATAGCTCAGCCACTCACTCACTCTGTACAGTATAGTGCACTTCCCCTATCTCTCCCTACCCGGCCTCTCCTCTCCTCTTTTGTTTGATCTCTCCTTCCTTTTCTTTCTTTCATTTCATCTGTCCAAGCCGGAGTGTGCGAGACACATTGGCACTAAAACAGTGGCTCTATGCACAGTAACAAGTGCTAAAAGAGGACTTCCCTATTCAAAGCAGTCCGGACTTCCATCGTCATAAAACAAGCACGTGAATCTGGCATCACAGAGGAAACGTATCCACTGAGTTTTCCATTAGAGGTTTTGTCAAAACCAGCCAATAGATTCTTCCTCTTTCTCCTTGCATCTCCCCTCCACCCCCGTAAAAGATCAAAGGGTTGGATAAGAACATGAAGACTGAGGTGTAACCAGCACCTATCTGTTTTCCTTTTGATCAGCGGAGGGGGAAAGCAGAGGGAATCTCTCGGAGTCTATTGAGATGGATGCCTGCTGCTGTGCCTGCGGTGGTGGGGCTCGCTGTAGCTGTCCGTGGTGCTGATTACCGCTGAAGGAGACATCACTAAGGACAGCACTGACCCTGCAGACCCACAGAAAATAGCCTTGAACACAGGATGGAGGAAAACCTGTTTCAGCTGCTACGGCAGCCTTAATAAATACACACACACGCATGCAGGCGCACACACCTGGGTGTACACACTGATGAACACACGCACGCACATATATAGAGACTTACATCTACCTCCCAGCCTCCTCCTCTGTTTCCCGGGGGCATTTCTCTGCGTCTTAACTCATTTAGGCTTACATTCATCATTGTAAGGTAACAGTGGCAGGTGGGATTAAAATGGATTAGCCCTATTAAATAAATGTGTGGTGCATATTACACCCAGACCCACAAACACACACACACACATACACTTGTCTAAAGAACCACATTTAACTGTTAACACTAGTCTTGCTTCCTAAACACACATGTTAAAATGCACATACATGTTTGCTCAGACAGATTCAGACAGACTGGAAATAATAATGGGATAAAGCAGCAGAATAGGGGAGGAGAGGTATAGATGATGTGTATATTGCTGCTTTCCTGCCACTCACACTGTGGACTCCTTTCTGTTGTCTTAACTCTCGTCTCAAGAGGTAGCTTTTAGATTCTCGCCTCCTTGTTTCCATAGTGACACTTTCCCTCCTTTGTGTGAGAGAGGATGTGTGTATTTCAGAGACACACAGAGAGGAGAGAGACAGGCGTAGGGAGGGAGAGAGGAGGGGGATGACAGCAAGATAACTTGGTTCACTTACATTTATTCACTACAAAAAGAGAAGAGGCGAGAAATGCACACAGCCAGTTCCCCGGCATCAGGGAAAGCCTCCTCTGTTCCTCTATTCACCGGCTGTCAGCAGTAAGTTGCTTAACTTTTGACAAATGGCTCTGCAACATCCCAAAATAAAGCAGTCCTTGCTGCATCCGTGATACCAGCAATAGTACGCACTGATTCTGTGTCGGCTTCAGAGTTTTAATTGATTACACACTGTGCTAAATAAACACTGTGGGGGCTGCCAGTGCTACTGAAAATATAACTAACACATGGTTTAAAAATACACACAAATATGCTAATACTGAAAAAACTTTGGTTATTTTCACTTCCACTTCTAAACAGATATCCTTAATACTGAGATGTGGATTTCTCATGCATTGTGACGTCTAATCTGAGGTTAAAATGTTATTTAAATAAAGAATAGTACATAACAAGAAAACACAATTGTTACGGATCCTCATGTAACCCGAGAATCTGGCGCTTTTAAAAAACATTCTTACCATTAATGTCACTCATTATTTGTACATAATTGCACCTCTGTATGGAACGCATTAGGAAGTGATAATGAAAAACAATCCAGAATGACCTTCAAGGGTACGACTATTACCTAGATAAAATACTACCTAATCTAAATCTGTGGCGTGCTGTGTGTAATAAATGATTAATTATGGATATTAAATGGCTGGATTTATCACTTTCAAAACAACCTGGGTGGATTCGGGAGATATATGGCAGGAAAACACAGTGTGTGTGCATGTGTGTGCATGTGTGAGCCTATTTGAGAGTGTATATATATATATATATATTGTTTAAATCTCCTCTCGTGGCCCAGTAGGAATCAGCCCAGAGAGGAGACTTAACTGAGGAGCAAATCCCTTCTCCCCATGCCCTTCCAGCATCTCAGCCAACTGCGTTCCACCTCAGTGAATCAGTATCAGGGGCAAGGACACTGGAGGCTCGGCTGAGGCGCAGGGTTGACTACACATAAGGGGATTGTCTAAACTGAGACGTCTGCCATCTTGAGCTGTCACAACGCTCGCGTACAAACAAGGATACACCTGACAAACCTAATGAAATGACAGATGAGGTAAATGGAGCCTCTAAGCAAGGCTGAACTTTTGTTTCCCCTCTCAATCATCACTCTCCTGATAATACAGCGCGTTCCAAACAAGGCCCCAGAAAGTCCCTGGAAACTTTTCTAGAGCGACTTGAAAAAAAACAAAACAGAACAGTTTAACCTATTGAAGCTTCTCTCTGCAGTCTCTCGCCGCCTGACGATGAGCAACATGGCAGCCACACATATCTGAATGCAATGGCAGCATGCTATGAGATAAATTGGAGCTGTTCCCCGTGAGCGGTTGGTGGTGGACGGGTGGGGGGGGGGGTTCTTGACATACTCTCTGGTTTTGTGTGAGACAAAAAGTGAGAGGGATGAAGAGAGAGTTGGGAAGAGCCCCCCGAAGAAACGTCAGGAAAAGGTGGTGAAACGAGACTGTTCGAGTCTGGGCCGCTCTCGGCAGCCGGCTGAAGTCGTCTTAAGCTCCGCTGCTCCATCAGCCGCCGAGGTATCTCCATATAAAGCCACGGTATCATCACCCTGACAGTGAGGCCGAGGTGCAGCACTCAATACTCCACCACTTCATATGACTGTAACCATACCTGTGTGTGTGTGTGTGTGTGTGTGTGTGTGTGTGTGCGTGTGTTTGACTCCAGGCAAGTGGCACATTGGCCATAGATGAGTGTGTAGCCTTCTCTTCACTTTTCTATTTTGTCTTGAATCAATCCCCGGAGTGTAACAATACCTATTTCTCTCTGTATAATTGGACTGGATGACAGGCACATCTGAAGTCAGCGGATGAAAGCCTCTTCTGACAATGGAGTGTCTGGCCTGTGACATGACTTGAATGAGGAAGAGATAAACACACAGGTGCCTAAAAAATAGCTAAGCGAAAGCACAAAACCTACACACCCGTTTTTGCTCACACAAAGTTGTCTCATGAATCAGAGCAGCTAGTGGGCACAGAGGAGATGAAACGATATGATTTGTATAATGATCTCAAATCTGCCCTGCAATAAATTCCGTCCGTATCAGCAGAATATGACGCGGTGATTTGATTTGCTGCGAGTGCCGACCAAATATTTGCGATCAAATGCCGCATTCTGCTCGCTCTTCATCAAGCGAGCGTGACAGACTGTAACTTGGAATAGCTGCCAGTGAAACAACTTATTATTCAGTTTCCCCCCCTGTACTCTGGCTCGCCTATTTATATCTGTGTGTGAGGGGGTGTGTGTCATGTCGTGCAGTTCATCCCTACGCATATTAACCCACACGTATTCACACACACATGCCAACACACTTTGAACAAAACACGGTGACCACAGCTCAATAAAGCTCTCAAGGAGGTATTTGTAAAACCGGAACTTGTGCACCCAAAAGCACAACATATCTCTTTGTGTGTTTGCCATACACAAAACATTGTCGTCGCCATATTTTGGTCAAAAGAGCAAACATCTCTGAGGAAACTGTGCTTCTCTTTTGAAAAGGAAAATAAAGCTGTGGCTCAAAAGACCAGAAAGAAAAATCACAGCGTATTCAACATGTTTTTCTTTAATAAATTAAAGCTATTGGTGGAAACACTATGTGGTGCCTGGATCAATAACACCACAAGGCCCAGAGTGAAATGTTTCTCTGAACAGAACATTGATTTATCTCCTCCAAGTTGGCTACTCTCTAATGACACCCTCTGTGTCACAGCATATACTATGACAAAGGTCTGTGTACATGGATGTACGGAATAGGTAGAGGAGTTTATAATAGCAGCCATAAATCAATATGACATAATGTCCAATAGTGATTGGTTTTCTTTTTGTCCTTTGAATCCCCTTCACACTCCGCACATGGCCTCATGGAGTGTGTTTCTCTCCCCAATCACAACACTGATATGAAATGATTATTTGTTTGGGAGAGAAAGTCTGTGAGCATGAAACGAGCCGGCCGGGGAAATATTTGTGAGCAAATAAGAGAAAATCATGAATCATGGACCAATTTAATAAGATAAAGAGTAAGAAAATTGTTTTATCAATATTTTGATTTTTATTCAGCAGCATCTAATATATACGTATATATATATATATAATGATAGTGAGTCCTCTTTGTGTATAGTAGGTGATCAATGTACAATTTAATGCATCTTACCAACAATTATCACCCATGTAGAATGATACATTCTTCTGTGTTACAAACTTACATTGTTGTCTGAACGCTATTAATAACACAAGCATGAGTCAAACTGTTGCAGTGGGTGACACTGAACATTGGAGCTGTAGTTTATCTTGAGTCGGTGCCATGTACACCATCCTGCTGCCAGAAATACTCACTGGTACTAAATGTGTTTTAATCCACAGCTGAAACTAGTTCCAAAGAAATGCATCACTGTAGAAACTATTCAAAAAAAGTTATATAATTGTGTCTGTGATCGTACGTCTCTGATAACAACGTGTCAGTGAGAGACCGGGAGAGAACCATCGCCCAGCTCGGCTTTTCTCTCCAGCACCTACGGAGAATTTCAGCATCTCTCAAGTGAGGCTTTTGTTCTGCATCTTTAATGTCGAGATCCTCTCATCTCCCTTCAGCATCATTTTCAGATGCAGCTGCTCTCAGCAAATTAGACCCAGTATACTTTATTCCTCTCTCCTTCCCTCCTTTTGTTGTGTGTTTGCCTGTGTTATGAGTATTTGCAGGGCACAGGTCAAACTGAGGAGGATTTCTTTTTAAAAATGTGTTTGTGTTTTGTCTTTTTTTGTGTGTTGCGTCATCAGGGCCACCAGAGTTTATTGAAGATCCCATTCTTTCAAGTTGTATTGAATAATTTTTTAGCCACTTGGGGAAAACGGAACAAGCCTGGAATCTTTATCTCATAGATAAATATAGCAACATGTTAGCAAACATTAACTGTATAGACACATCCAGTAGAAACATGAGCTCACATTTAAGGTCATTTGCTTCTTCCTAATTGTAATAGAACCAATATACACTTTATTTTTAGCTCTGGTTTGGTCTCCACCATCTTTCAAGGGCAATATCAGGCTCTATTTTCAATGTTGGGGTTTGCAGCATGTTTCTATATTTGTGTTGTGCTGTGTGTATTTTCACCATGTTTCTGTATTTGGTTGAAGAAATTGATGAACATGTTGGTTTTTTTGGCTTGTATTTTTGCTGCTTGCCTGTTACAACGTACAGAGAGGGGACGTTGGTTTCACCAGAGCTAAGTCACACAAGAAGCTGGATTTTATTGCAGGTCTGCTGCATTACACAGTGAAAGCCTTGATAATACTGGGTCCAGCTTTAGACCATCAGCTCCTGTGTTAAGGCGTGCATGGTATATAGGGTTTTTATAATGGTGAGAGCAGTGGGAATGATTTAACGATTTCTCCCACAGCAAAGTGTATCCATCATGATATGGCTCTCTGACACATTGGTCAGCGGCAGCAGGTGGTATGATGTGGCTGAAGTGTAAGTGGCTTTCAGAATGCAGGATAGGCTGTCAGCCGGAGCCCCTTAGGGGAGCAGCTTCACACCACGTCTGGCTGCAGAATGGCCTTTACACACTGCCTCTTCCTCCGGCTCGTTCAGTGTGGGTCTGAAATCGACACAGGAGCTCATCTCTCTTGCTGTGTTTGTGTGTGTGTGTGTGTGTGTGTGTGTGTGTGTGTGTGTGCGTGTGTGTGTTAGTGTGTGTGTGTGTGTGTGTGAGTGTGTGCGTGCGTGCGTGTGTGTGTGTGTGTTAAAGTGAGGGTGTTAGTGGGCGGGTGTAAATCTCTGTCCAGCAGCAGGTTGGGATGGCTGTTTGGGGACTGCTTGGAGAGCTGGCTCACAGGAGCTCAGACTGATGAAGTGATGGTGATGGATGGAGGTAATAAAGGCCTGGATGTCCTGTCTGTTGCCAGTGATGAGGCTGGTATGAATCACCCGTCTGGGGCTGCTGAACATGACGCTGCTCAATCCCCAGGCCCTGTGCCTTGCCACCCGCCACTCCGCCTCTGTCCCTTCCTGCCTTCGCCCCTCTGCCCTGTGACTTATCGTCATTACCAGGAGATTTCCGCCTGAACGAGGCAAAGCGCAAACATTCAACAGTGTGCCACCGCCGTATCAATCTGTGCTAATGCATATTTTGGAAGATATTATGCAGCTTGTTTATCCATCTCCAATCACAGCACGCACACAGTTCAAAGCGCTGCACGCTGTTCATTAGTTTTGTGTCCAAACATCACTTGTTGAGTGATTGCGGTGCACGGCAGAAAGAAATCCAATCAACTCAGTCAGCCATTCCTCATGAATAAGGTCATTTGAATAAAAAAGGGCATCTGAAATTACAGTGTTTGTGTCAACATAACAAGTTAATGATCTCGGATGATAATTGGTGGTTGGATGCCGGGGCGCTGTGCCGTGGCCCGTGAGGTTCGGTGGAAAGGACCTCCTGTGATAAAAGAAGCAGCATGAGGGCTTTCAAAGTGGCACGTCGCTGCAGGCAACCCAATTCATCACCTCACCATGAATATTCATCCGCCCCTGTGTTTCCTCCAGGGCTGGTGAAAACACGTCTGCATTAGGTCTCTTCCATGTGTTGCGGTTTGAAGACACCTGAACCTTGTGGCCTCTCATTACCACACTGCACTGTTGCCGTGCCGCGCTCAGCCGCCTGCCAGAGAGGGAAGCCACTTCTCATTAAAATGAAAAGGGAGATTTTTCTCGCTCCTTGAACTAACAAGGCAGAGGTCAGACCGTCGGATGATTGTGACTTCACCCCTCTGCACTCGCTAGCCGGGGTCACGACTGCCAATTGTGGTCGCAGGGCAAGCGGCGCGGATGAATTTACCCGCCAAGGTTGTGTGGCTTGTGTGTGGAACCAGGCTTGTTGTTGGAAAATTTAGGAACATTTGCTGCATCTTTTCCTCCCCCGCCCGTCTCCCTGACAGGAGCGCGGAGTTTCTGGGGCATCTTTCAGCACTTTATCAGACCTGCAGGCTTCTCAGCTCTGTCCCCAGATTACAGTTTAGGCAGGGGGCGCTTGACTGACAGGCCTTGGCCTCAGCAGTCCCTGGGGGAAAGGGGAGGGGGATTTGTGATGGCTGCACTGACTCGTACTTCTCTTACAATTTTCTCCAGGCTGGCTTCAGACTGTCAGGCTTAGAGAAAGCTCTCTCTGCATAATTCATTAGATCTCCTCTCCTTTTCACTCTCGGCTGCTATGTGGCAGGCGCCATAGCCCCATTGTTTAAGGAGAAAGAGTAATGGAACTTGTCACAATATGTTAACACAGTCTATCGTTCCCAGCAACAGTTTGAAAACAACTTAACTTCTTCTGAAACAAGCAAAGCCAGTGTAGAATAATTATAAGAATCGGATAATTCAAGGAGTAAAAAGCTAATGCCACTTTCCAGTGTGCGATTGGCTGACAACATCAAAACGGATTCATTAATATAATCATAACTTCCATATCAATAAACGGCTTTAACTATAATGACTCTAATCCAGAAGAGGATACAGCGATACAAGCTACCTCTACACCAAACATTGTTTTGCAGCCAATTACCGCAGCATTGTCTGCATATGACAAATAGTCAGGCCCGTCTTCTTGAAGCGTGTCTTCTGTCTCTGGTCATGATCTGGCTGGCATTTATTTTCGTGGAAATGTGCGAGGGAAAATAAATTATCTTTGATGCTACATGACATTCCCCCCTCACAGAATATGACTAAACAAGTCCTCCAACACACAATCCTGCACGTTGAAGCCAGAGGACGACTTCTGTCAACGTGGCAGTAAATAAGGGCTGTGAGGGGGGGGGACTATATGTGAAGCAATGCCAATACAGATCATGTTGACACCTGGCATGTGTCGCAAAACGACAGAAATGTGTCGACGCTGACGGTGCCTTCAAACATTTTGTCAATTTGGGTTGTTGGTCGGATTTTGTGTGTCAAGTGTAGTAGTGAGCATTTGGATGCAGACGGCTTCAGTTTGTTATTAGAGTGTCACTCAGGAGAGCCCATACCTCCGCCAGGGCCCCAACAGTCTCCTTCACTTCACTCAAGCTGCAACAAAATCCACTAACTCATAGATTTCGGTTATCTAAACATGCCTGATTCCCTTGGAAATTAATGAAAAGGTTCAGAAATCAGCATCAAACAGTCATGGGTTCTTCTATGATCCACACCACATCCGTTCATGTTAATCTGTACGGTGGTTTTTGAGTAATCTTGCTTCAAAACAAACCAACAAACAGGACAGAGGTGAGAACTAAACTTAGTATTTAGAAAGATGAGGAGTGTCTGTAATATGCTCTTGATTCATATCATTTTGTACCGATTTCAGATTTATCTTTTTCTGCCAGAGGTTTATTACTTTCCCTGCTCTGTAGTTGCCTTTCAAACAAGCATTACTGTTATTAATTCCTATTTCAGAGTTGTCACGAGTAAAGAGGAGAATCCTTTCTTGCCTGAAAGGTCATGAAGTATTCACAAGTAAACAGTTGGACTTTTTTTTTTTTTTTTTCCGAGAGAGAAAGATGGAGAAACATAACAACACATGTCTCAGGAGGCCTGTACCACGCACACGCAGGAAACACAAGAAGCAACTTGCACATTACCATGAACTTTAACAGAAACTCTCTCAAGTTCACAGTTTATTTTTCAGCACTCTTGGCTTCTCGTTATTCTCATCGCTGCACGGTTGATTTCTCTCCTCCTCTTTCTCCCCATCCTTCTTCTCTCCTTATTTATCTTCTCCCCATTTCGCTCCTTTAAACCCAACAGGTTGAGGCAGATCCAATTGAAATCAAGGGGCGGATTTTTTTTTTTTAAGTAACTGAAAATTACTTGCATGTTTTTTTATTTTATTGAAGAATACAACGTGCTTGAACAAGGAAAGTACTTTCAAAATACATTCAATGATATGTGGCTTTGCTCAAAGCCAGAGAGCCCACAGTAAACAAGGAATGACTGAAATATGCACCTTACTGAATCAGGAGTGGTGTTGGACATATAATCGGCCCCTCTGTGTAAATTGGGGCCCCTTTATGGCCCCTGATTTAGGAGAATCTTAGATGTGCCCCTGACAATTGAACTGAATTTAATGATAGTTGTAACTCATTTCATCCACAGTATCATCTTGAACACAAACACACACACACACACACACACACACAATACCCTGGGTTTGGTTGTGTTTTGCAATATGTTAGGATACAGCTCCTCCTCATCATCAGTATTATATAAAAACAGATAGTTACGTTTATTTTGTGTTAATTGTTTCAGTTCAGTATTTCACGAGTTAATAGCCTCTTTTCATTTGAACTCACCTCATTAGGGCCCGAGCACCGACGGTATTTGTATTTGTATTTGATTTCATCACACGGTGTGACCATGGCGTGCCACCAAAGTTTGATTACACGCCATCAAAACATGATGTTCTGTATCTCTGGCTTATTTGGTCCAATTGAGTCCAGACTGAACATGTAAGACAGGAGTCTCGATCTAATGACATCTACACAGAAATCATGACTTAAAATCACAGCTTCACCTGCTGGCTACAGGGAGTGAATGTTTTATACTTTGATGAACTGCTCCTGGGTGCAATGAGCTCAGTCAAGTCATTGGATCATGGTCAGAATTGTGACATGTCCTCAAACCCTATAAACATTGATATGCGGCGAAGGATCATCCTTGGCCAAAGGAAACGATGTTGTCATAACTCCACTATGCATTGTGCTATTACCACCAAACTTATGTCACATGATCAGAGACTAAGCCTGAAGCGCTCTACGTGTCAATATTTCCTCAGTATCATAGCGCCACCTCTTGATTTGCCATGAAACAGGAAGTACTTTGTAAATCCACTCTGCATTATCCAACCAGCTCCGAACTACCAATCCTGACCTGAACAGCTCCATATATGAATACTAGTTCAGGTTCATAGCGCCACCTACTGATCAGTGTGAAAATTAAGTTGTTGTAACATTGTCCAATTGACACACAAACTGCTCACGCTACATCAGAGCAGCTACTTGAACAGATATATTAGTCTGTACGTAATAATAGAGATGGTGCAACCTACTGACAATAGGAAGTAAGCTTTGCTTTAGAACTATCATTCGATTTACATAAAATCTTCCCAGTGTGATATGCTATCTGATAGCGTGGACCGTAATGAGCAATTAGCAGGCAAGCATCAACATCCAATGACTGACGTAGGAAGTGACCATTTATCCTTTCCGCAGTGCGCAAAACGAATGCAATGCCGAGACGTGCGCTTGGTCATCAATCGCTCTCTCCACCGACCACAACAGGCTTCACACGTGCGTGTGCTCAGGCCCGTTAGTGCTTCGGTTAAACTGGAGACCTTCAAATGTGAAGCGAAACAGTTCCCAAAGCAGTGTAGACATAATAGACGGACGGATGTATTCTGTCTGACATGAATTGGTTAACATCAAGCCTTTTTGCACTTTATGACCAATTGATGTGAGCTAAATATGGAGTTATGGCTTCATTAAACCACTGTTGTGTAGAAAATGACCTGAGCAGTTCATCGTGTTGAACCTGAACCTGCTGTTCAAGAATAAAGTACAAAATGTGCTTGGATATGGTGACACAAAACAATTAAGGGTATAATTATACAAGTTTTCTCTTTCTATTTCTTTTTCAAGAGCTTCAATTTAATTGATGACATCATTTTAATAGCTGCATTTGAAAGGATGTTTAACTTTAATGCAGCTGCATATTTTAAGTCCAGCTGCAAGCACTTGCCTGCAATAAAAAATGGTGCATTGCACTTCTGCACACATTCCTGCATAAAACAAGTACCTGTGAGCACTTAAAAAGTTTTCTTTGATTTATGCATCTGATGAACCAATTATTTGCTGAACACACTCGTCACTCTGCTGCAGCTGCAGAGCACTGGACAGAGCCTATCTAATCTAATTTGGGGATTTACTTAATTGCTATTAGTCACTTAATTGATTATCATTTAAAACATGTAATCAAATATAAAACATTATTATTGAAAGTGCTGATTAATCAGGTTTATCATTTCTATCATGTTTAAGCACTTATAGAGTAACTAAAGAGCTTAAATGACTTGATAATTACGTTTTTGTCTACATTTTTTTTTGCTCGTGTGAAAGTCAGAAATTTGTTTACAATAAGCCACAAGTGGCAAATTAAACTGTTTTACGGATTTTGAAAATTCAGGTTATTTGCTTCATTTAAACCTCAGATAATCAACTTGACAATGCGTGAAACGATTTCTCCCTAACAAATATGACTGCCTGTGTTTTTCAGGAGCATTTCTGCTCATATAACCAGTTTCGTTCTTTTTTAAACGAACACATTTAGTCTCAGTTTACTCTGGGAGATGTAAATGACTTGTAAAAGCTAATAGTAGGCTCAGTCTGTCAGGGACCGTGAGTAGCTGGAGAATCTCTCCTTCATAGTTTGTGACCTTATGGAAATAATTCTTCCTGAGTGAGGGAATAGTGCCACCTACTGGGAGAAATGATTTTGATCTTCTGGCATCACAGGCTGAAACTAAATACATACCTGTCTATGGAAAGTGTGACAAACATTTAACTGTAAATAAGAGTATATATGATGAACACGTTATCCCTCAATGGTTTAGTGAGCTTCAAGTGTGAATCCATTTATTTATTTTTAAGAATCAGAAGACATTTTAAAAGAAAAGGCAAAGATGAATTCCTCTTTACTTTGTTCTTTATTACACATTAAATAGGAGTGGTGAGATTCATGGCAAAAAATAGACTCATTTGAGATCAGATTACCACTCTACACTGCCCACAACAAGTGTGTTGTAAAGTGGTCATTCATTCACTTCCCCAGACCTGGACCCAGTCACACTGTAGTCACATACACAGAGCGGAGTGAAACTCCATTAAAGCAACATTCATCTAGACACACCAACGAAATGAAGCACAATTTACAAAATATGCACCTTTCAGTATCACAACTATACAAAGGTTGTTAAAATACGATCCAGGTATAAATGATACATTTCAGAAATCAGCTCTTGGCACGCAATAAAGGAAGAGGAACATTTCAAACATTTCAGTAAAACTACTTTTGAAACAGTATTGTTAACAATAGGGTTCCTAAATTAAAATTGCATTAACAGTTATCTACTTCATGAAAAAAAGAAAAGAAAAAGGAGGTAATAATAAACTGGGTCAAACCTCATTAATCCTGAAAGCAAAATGTATCATGTCTGGATTTTCTGTGTCAATACCATCACTCCCCTAAAACAGCATTTTGTGTATTTCATGAGCGCACACACACAAGACACAGTGAATGTTGTCTCGGCTCTTTTTGCCGTCTAAATGTAGCACCTAATGCAAACAATAAAAAGGCAAATAAACATCCCCCCAGGGAACAGCTTGTAAGTACGACGGAAAAGGTGAAATATGGGTTGACCTCGAAAAGAAACTAGCACTTTTAATAAATTTGGACAATCTCCTCTAAAAACCAATTTTATGGCAATTACTGCCTCGTTTACAAACATTAGTTCCTGTTACATCACTACGATAGATGAGCTTTGTGGGAGAAAATGACAAATTATTCTGTTTGACTATCGTTTCTGTTGAAAGGCAGCCCACCCTAAAAAAATTATTCCAACACTTGTGGACATAAATCCATAAAACACAGAACACATAAGGAGGAATCCAAACCACTTCCATGATACCAAACCAAGAAGAATATTCCTGAAAGCTGCTTAAAAAGATGCAATTTGCTTTCTAGCCAGTCACAAGCGAATGAGTCGACGGCTGAGGAAAAAGAGCAAAGGCATTACGCCTCTGTGGCCGGCTACTGGGAAATGCATTTCCTTGAAATTGTGTATTTAACCTAACAAACACTTTTATAATACTATGTTCTCTATCAGGAGAAGTGTTAAACTGTTGATAAATTTGAGTGACAAATTGGAGTAACTACTAGTAAATGATTTTTGTCAGGAGGGATAAAAAACAGTCCTGCAGTCAAGCCTTCGCATATAAAGAAGCAGGAAATATGTAACCAGTAAAGTCAAACATTAGCTTGTGACGTGGCATCAGTCCCTGCAACAGAGAAGGACTGTTCCCAGTTTGTAAAAATCCAGACCATCAGGGATCATTGAATCTTTCACACATGTCAACCTTAAAAATGGCTGATTTCTGTCTCACAACAGCAAATATTGATTATTGGTTATAGACCTGAAAAGCTACACTTGGGTCAGAGATCATCGTCGCTGGCTCTGTTAAATGTATCAACCAAAGGCAGTTTGCAATACCCATGTCACCTAGGACACATGCATGCAAAAACCAAATTCTCAGAGGTAAGAAATCACCTCCCACACAGTACAAAGCATTGACAAATGAATTAATAGCTAATTAGGGTGTTAAAAAGGAGTTTGCATGCATACTTATATCAGTGAAATAACTAAATGGGGACATTAGACAGTGGCTGGGACATTTGGATCTCATCTGGCTGAATCTTGGTCCTTTCCTCATGTCTGTTTTGTCTTTGAGAATCAGAATGGAAATCCTTTCTTTGGCATCCCGTGCTTAACAAGGGGCACCACACAACTTTTGAAGGTCATGCCCTTTTGAGCACAGGAAAAACAAAATGTTTTTTAAAAAAGCTAATAATGAATAATTTGTCAAGCGTGAGTTATGATGCAATGAGCTCATGCTCCGCAGTTGTATAAAAGAATCCGAATCAAACCGGCTGGACCAACACATGAGGGCAACTGGCACTAAAATAAAGCTTATTGGTGACAAAGTAGCAAATAACAGAAAGGCAGAAAAGAATCAGGTCAGGTTTAGTATTCAGTATTGTGGGTATTGAGAAAGCTAATAATTTAGTGTAATGTACAAAATGTATTACTTGAACTGTTCAACATAGTTTCTTTTTTTTTGTCTGTCTTGAAAAGGGGTGATAATTCACATAAGTGAACACTTTGTCTTGGACTTCTTTTTCTTCTTTTTGCCCTCCTTGCTCATCTTCTCCTTATGCTTCCGGATTTCTCGCACTAATGTGTAAAAGGCATCATCAACACCCTGGAGGAAAAAAATAAAACAAAACACTGTTACAGGTTTCAAGTTATAATTTGAATACCTAACTACCAGTAAACACCAACATAAAAGGTACATAGGATAGACAGACAAATATAGCCGATAACATTTAAAGAATTTAAAGGGTAGTTTCTTTATACTGAATCACAATTACAACAGATCAATTGTTTGTATTTACAGCTGTGCTCAGAACTAGAAACCAGACAACCAACCCTCCAATTGTGTATATCAAACTCATGTGTAGCCTTAACTGCTTAAGTTTTTAATGTCGCAGTAAAATGTTATTGTATTTTGTCTGAAATTCCACTTAAAACCTCTAACGGTATCCTGGCTAATGTCCAATTGAGTTTGAGTTGGTGTTCTGTCAAGTGTTTGTGAGTACGACACATCAGAGTGCCAGTAAATTCATCAGTCAAGCTCAGGCCCAGTGAGACACAGCTGAAAGAAACAGATCAAACTCAACTGTAATGTTGTCTATTTAAAATATCTAAAAGTCAGCAGTGTCCCTAATGCCACCGACCACACAAACAGTAGCTGCAGTTACATGAGCCGGTTTCTTCACTTCAGAATTCAAAACATCCAAGTTACTCCCACGGTGTCTTTAAATGACGGCGAAATAAAATTAGTGAACCAGTTGTACTGTTTACATTTCCAATCGTCTGTAGTCTGCCAACCCAAGCCGACTGTAAAAAACAATAATAAAAAAAGATGGACCTGCATCGAGCGCTTGGCACAAACACTGGTTTACTGCTGTGGGTTTGAACTGAGGCAACATTTTTATGAAAATATTCTGCTAACAGAGTTATTGAGCAGAAGGCGAGCCTTCTGTTTATAACCGCAAAGCTAATAAACATAAAACCAGTGAAAGATGGCTCCCCTGGGAAAGATGCACCAGTCAGGAAAATGGTAGAAACTGTTATAAGTTATAAATAAAGAGCGAGTGGCACATCATCTTCAGGTGAAAAGCTTGGATTAAATTAAATCGGCAAACGTGTGACGTTCAAGGATTCAAAGGCAACAACTTATTTAAAAAAACTGTTTGTTTGTGCCTGAGGTGTTTAAATAAGGCGTTCATATTCTCACTGAGGTCTCAGCCAGATTACTGAAGAAGAAGAATAGGCTCCATGTAAAAGCAGCTGGTGTCTGCTGCCACCGCACTGAGGCGAGGACACAAGCACCAGCAACGTTTGGACGGTGCAGTAAATGTGTGTTGAATCTGAAAGGAGCTGGAGAGAGAAAAGCCTGAGGTCACTTCATGTTGTGACAAAGACAGAGAGAAACGAAAGAATGAAGATGAAGGGATTTGTGTTCGCAAGAAAAACTGTGTCACCCACAAACAAACATACACTCATTTGACAACAGATCTGCCCGTTTTCTTGAAATGGGTCATATCAGATAAAGTGGCTGCAGCAGCGTCTCCGATTTAGTTCAGACTCTTTGTAACGATTATAAGGTCTGTGAAAAAACTGTTTCATTCTTGTTTTCACATTTCTTTTGTGGCCTATAGTAAAATGAACCTAAAAAAACATTTTCTTCAATCTAAAATCAATGTTTCATAAGTGTCTGACATACAAGATAATAAGGTAATTTATTTATTATACATTTTTTTCTCAAGATAAAATAATGCTTTCAACTCTGTGCATTTATATGAAACCAAGTTATTTACACATATTTTCATATTCCTTTATGGCCAATTACAATTTGGTTCCATTAAAATCAATTTGTGAAGAATGTTTCCAGGCCTTGGTTTATTCTTAATACCTGCTAATAACGTAATGCTTCTTTCATCAAGATAGCATGTGTATATATCTTCCATCCTATAGAGTTGGGTGAGGTAAGGAGAAATTCTTAGACAGTTTTAGCCAACCGTTCCTCCCAGATGAGGCGTTTTATCCAAAGCAAACAATGTGCTGCAACCACTTTCCTGGATTTTCTGATTCGACATAAAATGACCCAACACACGTCTTCAATTCAGTGGATTATTTTGTCCCAGATTTCCCATGATCTCTTTTAATCACACATGTTCAACCCTTTGAACCCTTTTCCTCATGTTGATTTCAGCAGATTGACGCTTTCACACTGGTGGTTTAATCAGAATTTGGGAAGTTTGAAATTGACAATTCGAACAGTGTTCCTGAACCTGGATGCAGACCCTTTACCAAGCCAACCTGAAGCTGGTGCGCTGTATTGTGTATCATGATCTGTGTCATGGCTTGTGTGCAGTTAAAACACAATTATTTTCTCACAGAAAGAAGTACACATATTAAATGTATTTTTTTAAAAGGACAGATCATTCTTCATCTGTGTATGAGTGGAGATCAACCACAGCTTTCTACCCACCTATGTGGTTATGTTTAGATTTTTCGATTTCATTTAGATGGTTGTGTTATTGGAATCATGCTTGTGTGGCTCTGCCTGCGTGTATATCGCTCCTCTTGCACACATCCAAATGCGCACCATCATTTCCTTGTTGAAATGATGATAAAGCCTGGCCCTGCTGTAAAGTAACTAAAAACACAAACACACCTCAAAATCGCATTAGACTAAAGTTAATGAATCCAGTGTGAAAACGGTCTTAGACAATAATCAGCCAGGATACATAGAGACACTGAAAAGGGAAGAAATTATCAACCTTCTGTGAGAGCCTCAAAACATCCCCAATAGAAACCAGCAGGTTAGCATTGAGAACCCATGAAGCACCAGAACTCACTGCTTGTTTATATCCCATAGCCTTCTCCACAATCCCAACTAACAACACAGACACAGACACACAGAGCTGGTGGGCGCGCGGCTGCATACACTTACCCATTTTCACATCACAACACACTTTTTAAGCTTGATACAGCGCGGGGTCTTTTCTTCCTTGCTGAGCTTATTGAGCCGGTACAGCCTGATCTCCCGTACCAGAGTGTAAAAGGCATCTTCCACTCTCTGTGGTTTGAGACACAACCTCCCTCAGTGTTGAGAAATACAGGGGACAAACTGTATAGATGCATGTGTTACAGCCTACAGGTACAACAAGGCGAACCAGTCCAATCCGACTGATATGGGTCTACCAGCCATGTCTGTCCTCCCTTAGCAACTAAGCTGATACTCCGCCCTAAATTTATTTGGTGAACACCAAGCTCCTGTTGCCTTGAAAAGGTCTGTTTCCTTCTTCTGAGGAAAGAGGGGCTGTGGCTAGAGTGGACCGATGATTGTCGAGGCCAATTATTGGAATGAATATTCAGCAATATCAGAATGTTTTACAAATTTGCTTCTAAAATAAACATTAAAATGTGTTTTTTGGGGTTGGACAAAATAATATAAACACCTCGACTCCATGATGAGGGCCCTAGACTTCATGTAGCTGTAATATTGTGATTGTAATATTCTAAATGTTGACAGATTTACAAATGTGCATATATCCATTCTATGTATCGGTTATCCATCTTCATGATTGCTGTTGGCCGACCCCTTGCGGTAACTTTTTTCTAAATGGCGATGTCACAACATATTTAGCAAATACATGGATCAATTTTGATATCATGAAAATGGCCCTGTTAGAATCCACTATAACTGAACTAGAAAAGTACAAAATTAAATTGGTCACCTTCCAAGACTACAGTAGGTGAGTAATGCAAAAAAGATTAGGGTGGAGTATCAGTTTAACCGTTTTACCTTATATAAAGGATGAGGGCAAGCATTTTTGATTAGGGAATATATATAACCTACCACCTATTTAAATAGATAGATATGTAGTAGATTGTCCAGAGAAGTCAGATTTAATCAGTGAGCTTTGGGAAACACTAGGTGGCTTTGAAAGAAAGAGAGTGTTGCCTGTCCCAACAGCAGTATGGTGTTGATGGAGAATTATTGTTATGAATAGGTGAGCAGAGCTGTAAGAAATGCATTGTTGTGTAATTTATTTCCCGTACACCAGAAGGAGCCGTGATTCACCCCAGTTCAGAGAAATCAAAGAAGGAAGTGTTAACAGATCACTGCATCAGCCAACCAGCCACCTAAGGCCATGCTCACGAAAACACCATTTGATCCGACTATGCCACAGCTAACCTTCCAACACCCAGACATGGTAACCAGTAAGCGGAATCATTAACCCCCCTCCTTAACAAACATTTAGTGATTGGCTGATTATTTATAATGAAGGACCCTTTCTGGATGGCTCTAATGATGATGTCATTTCACATATCCATTATTATAAAAAAGCATGCAATGGTTACACCCATAAATAAAATACTAAATTAGCCATAGAGGATTTAATGATGTGCCGCACATTTCCCGAGAGATTTCAAATCAACATTATTATAAAAGAACCCATCAGAGCCACTGAATCAACAGCACCACATGTCTCAAGAGACAAACACTTCCTGTGATCCCAAGTCCAATCAAGTGTTTGCAAGGGCTTCGAGTTTACCTGAGCGGAAAAATAAAAAGTGATTTTAAAGTGAAATTTATAGGAGGGACTGCTGTGTCTATTGAGCCCTGAGACCACATGCAACCTCTCACCATTCAAGTCTAGAGACCTGCAGTGGAACACTACATCAGTTTAGTCACAGATAGAAGGTTAAAGTGTTGAGGCTGGATTCTCACCTGTCTGGTTTTGGCTGAGGTCTCGATAAAGGGAATTCCGTAGCTGCGTGCTAAGTCCTGAGCCTGCTTGGTGTCCACTGTCCGGGACGGGAGGTCACACTTGTTTCCAACCAGAACCATGGGGACGTCCTCAGAGTCCTTCACCCGCTTAATCTGTTCTCTGCACAGACACAATAGAGGATTCCATTGAGGTTAATCCAGCTCAGAACAATATCTGTAATCTGATTGCTATTTATTGTGATGTTCATAAGTAATAAGATAGTGGAATGCTGACACATGACAAGATGTAAACGGTTAGAGACAATAGAAAAGGTTTGGAAAGAAGGTCCATGACCAGCTTCAAATTAGGGATATTGAGATTATACGATAAGCACCTGACTTATCACTGCATCCACACCAGGTGAAAATACTCATTCTCTTTGGTGTCTTAGCTCACCTATAGTGGTGAATGTCCTCAAAGGACTTGGTATTATTGATGGCAAAGACACAGAGGAAACCCTCCCCTGTCCTCATGTACTGGTCCCTCATGGCGCTGTACTCCTCTTGACCTGCAGTGTCCAGGATGTCCAACAGACACGTCTCTCCATCAATCACTACCTGCTTTCTGTAAGAGTCCTGGAAGAGGAAAAAGTCAGAAGGTTATCAGGAAGCTGTAGTTAAGTGGTTTTAAGGGTCCAACGGGCAGCTTAAGAAACACAAAATGAAAAAAAAAAAAGAATATAATACTTATTGATATATATATATATATATTGAGTTATATAAAAAAAGAAAACTTCCCTGCTGCGATGATCATAATGCTGTGCTAAAATTGTTTCTATGTAATGCATTTCAGCCCATTTAAGGGATATTGAGACCACATTTCTTGCAATTTACTGGTATTCAAAGGCATACATAATAATATTTATATTTTTTCATATTTCTTTAAAAAGTTGCGATATCAAATTTTAAAGCATGTTGAGCATTTGTATTAATTCAAGAACCGTTATTGCATCCTGGCATGACTTTACTTACACAGGACTGCATTCTCTAGTGGTAGTAGGGCACTCCACTTTCCAGCAGACCTCAAATTATAATGAGGTTCTAATTTCCACAAAGTCAAAGCTCTCTGGCTTTTCATCACACTGATGGCTGCACTCAATCTGATTCCACACAAATAACTGCTGTCTGGTCCAGTGAGCAGCCATTGTTTCAGATGTTATCTTGTTTTCAAATATTCTATAGTGAAAGCTCTAACCTGCAGCAGCACATCAATAATTGATTGCACTCGCAATGAGACTGTTCATTCAATGCGGGCTGGCCCCTTGAGAGAGCAGACAGGCATGGAAAGTTATCAAAAACCTGTTTGGTATCTTTTAAAGACTTAAACCAGAAGAACCTGCTGCAACTCTTTTTCTTCTTCTTCTTGTTCTGCCCATACCAAAATACACAGAAAACCCCGGAGAAGCACAAACTTTCACACATATATTGACATGCATGTAAACAAACAGTGTCTTTACCTCAATGGTGGGGTCGTATTCATCAACAAAGTGATTCTGGATGAGCTGAATGGTAAGTGCGCTCTTGCCAACACCACCAGCTCCCACCACTACCAACTTATATTCTGTCATGATTCACCTGCAGGAAAATAACAGAAAATAGGATCAGTAAACTCAGGTATTCACACAGGCAGTCATCTGGCCCGGCATCATTACATCTTTCGCACCATCGAACACCTTAAAAGGAATTGTTCAGAAGTGTATTCCTCAGATTGTTAAACCCTTCTGCACTGAAGATGCTATTTTCTGTTGAGGGGGGCAAAACACATTTTGAAACCATTTTGTCAGCTAGCTGCATTTGAAACTTTTCATCTCTGTCTAATGAGCTTTCAGCTTGCTGGGAAATCTGCAATCTCAGGTTTGGTGAACATAGGAAAATGTCCATGTATCATCACTGAAATACACATTATGTAAAATGTATAAAATCCCATTTTTATTTTGCTTTAGTATTTTTTAGTATTTACAAGACGACTCATTTTAGAACTAAGCCAATATCGTCCAGAAGAAACTACAAGCACCAAAAACAGAACACAACAGTTCATCTACAAAACAGTATGGGCAAATGGGGAATGATAAACAGCTCAGAAACTGTTGCAGAATTCATGAGACGGTCATTAAATCTAACCATCAGCCATAAAAAGGAAAACAATACTGATGAAAAAAGACATGAAGGTAGTTGTGAATCCCCTGTATGGAATCAAATGTCTAAATCCAGCAACATATTCCCTGGTATTTTCTGAATAGCAGCCACACAACAGAAACCGGCCCCAGGCAGAAATCTATGACATGACATTAAGGCTCAAAAACTGACAAGCAACTGGGAGACTCTCTGCTGTCGGACTGCTTTGTGGAGCAGTGCCCATCAATAGCGGCAGCTGGCCTTTTCAGAAGTTACAGTACATACTGCTCACAGCGCTGCACGGCCTGCAGTCAGGGAGGAGTTGCACTGAATATTGTGGCTTTGTCTAGACAAACAAAAACCAGAATGCGGTTTGTTCGGCAAACACAAAATTTACTTTTACTTGTTCCTTTGCTTGTTATCTCAACACTTTAAAATGCACACATCACCGTGAGGTTGTTCTGTCCACTAGGAAACAGTCTAATCTTTTACCTGAGCAGATAAGACCAGTGACTATCACAAATCATTCCAGTTAACACTTTGAAAGTTGTATGCTGCATGCTTGTCATGCCTGTACCTGGACATGTTTCACCTTAAGAGGCAGTGAAAGTTCCTTTGATTTTCTGAATAGGTATCTGTTATGTCTGTTCAATATAATGGGATACTGCTTATTTTATGGCTCATTAATTAAGTTAACACAAGTTTCTCATCCTCCATTGAGAAGTAGTTGAGGAAACGTTATTTTAAGGTTGTCAAATTCAGTGAGCAAATCAATGTTTGTTTCAAAAGTAGGTGATATGGTGAAGATTAACTAACCCTAACCCTTTTTTTTTTTTAGTTTAAAAGGTGCTGCTGTCTGGAAGTGTTTGGATTTAAACTCTTCTTTGTGGGCAGAGAATGTCAAATTTGACAAATCTTTACACAAAGCATAAGCAATATATCATTGAACCTTTGCTATATATATATATATATATATATATATATGAGTAAATATATGAGTAAATATATGAGTAAAATTGTATTGTGATGATTGCTGAAACGTGACGATACAAGGCATTGTTGTTGTTGTTTACTTTATGCTGACATCATCTGAATGGCACAAGTGTCCCCACCTTTTTATTTACTGCAAAAATGACAACAAGGATTCACCAAACCGACCAAACTACATTCAACAAACAATAGCAGTCAAAAAAGTCAGCAACATTAGGAGCGGACCAACTGAGAAATGGAGGACACACATGTAAATATTGGGGTAGTTTTACATTGGTTAGCCTCCTGTGTGAATTAGCTGAGGTTACAACGGTGCCAAACTTTTAAAGTGGAAACCTTTAATGTTTGTTCAAGCAGACAACACGTGAAACAGGCTTTAAAAAAACCCGAGGGGAGTTTGCTCCGAACCCGCTGCTGTCTGCCCTCAGGTCGGTTGTATGACAACCTGCGAGCGCTGTGTTAGCTGTGCGGCAAGCTAGCTTAGTACCGACGCTCGCTAGCTAGCAGCCTCGAAGGCTAAGCTAACCAGCCGCTGCGAGTCTAAATTAAGTGTCACATAGTTAAATATTAAGCTGAGGCTGTAGTTTCTTCACCGCGTCTCCGGACAGATTCATTACAAGTCATTCAGAGGGGACGGGGAGAGGTGTCGGAGCCGCCATTGATACGCTAGACCCGCAGGTCTGCAGTGCAGGGCCAGACGTGAGGTTAACAATTGGGCGTAGTTTGCACTCACAGGCGAAAATGAGAGATCTCCACCGTAGGGCTATTCCTCGGCGTTCGCACTGCGGACATGGCGACAGACCCAGTCCCCAGAACCACACCGCCAAACCCCGCAAGGACCCAATATAAAAAAAACACACACGTACGAATCCCACCCGTTGGATTTTTTGGGGTGTTTTTTTTTGTGTGTGTGCGTGTTACCTTTTAGCGAGGGGAGTTCCGCGTCCGTAATAAAGTCAAGCTGATAATCCTCCGCTTACACACGATCTCCGCATTTCCTTCTTCACGCCGAAGCGCCCGCATGTAAAAGTCGTCCTATCGTCGCTCATGCGGGAACATGCGTGGTGTTGGGGTGGGGACGGGGGGGTGAGGGGGGAGGACGGGGAGAGAGAGACGATTTAAAAAAAAAAAAAAAAGTGGACAAATTCAATCGATTGAACTTTCCATCTGATCCAGCGTCCGTGCGTCCGGCCTCGCTGCTGCAGCTCAGGTTGGCCTCCTTCACGCGAATATGGGCGGATACCGGGTCGCACTTTACCCAGAAAGCATAGCTGGGGATTTCAACCGGTTTGTAGCTTATCGCTCCTTCGGTCTGTCGCAATAACACAACCACACACAATCTCCCCTTTATCTAGTCTTCGTGCACTAATTCATACTTAATATTCCAATAATCACCCCGTCGGTGTATCTCACGCGTTTTATATAACACCAAACACCCCGTGTTACTACGCACGTACACGCTGTTTATTTGTGTCGCTCAACGTTTATGCTTTTATTAAATCTCAACCGAAACCAGCCAGTGAGTGACACGACAGCTTTGATGGGTGTAAAGTGTTCCAGTAGGTATGTAGGTCACAGGGAGAGGGTTTCAGGACGTCTCCTCTCAGGACCGTGATACTCCGCCAATGCCGCTGCTGCCTCATGCGGAGTCAACACAGCCTAGGGGGCGACTCCACTATATATAGGCTCTAAATATAACTGGAATGTGCAGGAGAGACGTCATTCCCAGGCACGGAAATGATTTGGCAATCCCCTGTCAGTTTTCCGGAGTGTCCACTAGGCTCGCTGCGTGTGCACCGCGCATGCGCAGTCTGTGACACACACACATACATGGGTCCCTGCACCGGTAAATGGAAACCCTGCAATAGCCACTGGATGAGGCTACACTACAAATCTTAGCCTGTAGCAGCAATGCAGAACCATAAGAGGTGTAAAAGAGAACACAATGATACACCCGCGGATGTCACTGATGCCTTGTTCTCTGACAGTTCTCCAATCTGCACAGCCTATAAGTACCACAGCTACAGGCCGGCAACCATCCAGATGTAATGTGTTTCTACCAGAGCAGCTGTAAAGATGAGATCAGATAAGATAAGATACATTTTTATTGGCCCCACAACAGGGAATTTGCAATGTTACAGAAGCAAGCGGGCAGTCAAAAATAGATACCAGTAAAGGAATAATAAGAACACATGCAATACTTAAAGGTCCAGTGTGTAAGATTTAGATGAAGGGGATCGAGTGGCAGGAGCTGAATACCAAATAATACATGGAATGGGTATATATATATATAGATATATATATATCTATATATATATATATATAATTATATTTAAATACTTTATATTAACATCAGGGGCGTGTCCTCTTCACAACTAAACATCTTTTGAGTTTGGATGACAACGGAAGGCTACCACAGTTTCTCTTTAATATTTGGAAGGGGAGTGTGAGGTGAGGGGTATTCAGCTGCAACATCCAACTTCACCACTAGATGTCACTAAATTCTACACACTGAACCTTTAAAAATGTAAGAAAAAGCAAAAGAATAAAAGTGGAATAAAAAAAAATACAGTGTAAACACAATATGCACAGTGTGAGAATACGCACACACATATATATATATATATATATATATATATCAATGGATATATATATATATATCCATTGAACTATACATATATATATATATATATGTATAGTTCAATACATATATATATATATATATGTATAGTTGCAATGGATTGCACAAATTCATTGAATCGCACAGACAGAAATAAATATTTCACAGTCAAGAGAGTTAGACCTGAGTTAGAGTCTCTGGCCCAGGGGCGTCATAGATTTCTTTCGAAAGATTCAGTAGTCCCTCTCTGGTTGTTTTAATGATGGTGGTGGTAAGAGTTGTCTGACAGGGTGCAAAATCTGTCATTGGTGTTTAATTGGGTTGAGAGCTGCTGACTGCAAAGGTCATAGCTCACGATCCAGCTCATTACCTCGGCCAAGCAAGTCTTATTTCTGTCTGCCTTTGTTTGTTTCTCTGTTATTAGGCAAAAACAACTGAATGAATTACCATGAAACTTGGTAAAAGGCTGCGAGCTCATTCAATTTGGGTGCAGATCCAGGATCTTTCATTTTCACTTTCTTTAACATTGCGAGATCTGAATTTTTTTTACTTTTTCATCGATTTCTCAGAGAAAAATTTATGAATCTTGATTTAAAAAAAGAATCAGGCATTTTTTGTGGGACTAATATTTATTAGTGTGTGGGGAAGTTGGTGAAGATCCCCCAAAAAATGTGGATGTAGTGAATTTGACTATAGGTTTGTAGAGGGGCTGTTGGGCCTTGGCGGAGGTATGTGCCCTCTGTGTGTCCTTCTTGTTGTACCCATCAAACCATTCAGTAACCGATCATGGCCCATGGAAAGGAGCATTGTTCTTCTGGAGGAGACCCCTCCCACCAGAATATAAATGATTCCTTGATGAAGGAGAACACTCACAACATATTTGAATTCGCAGTGATTCTTCCCTCTAAAGAGAAAAGTGGATTAAAACCATGCTATCGACATTTTCCACAGACAACAAAATAACTTTGGGTTAGGTTGTTGAAGGATCATTCATTTCACCACAATGAACCAATGAACTTGCATCAAAGTCATCAAATGTGCGCAATCGACCACGATCTCCACAATATCCGACCACTCTCTGATATATTCCCCATAGATCTAAATGCAGTTAAGCTATGTTCATTGTATGCACCTTCAACCAAAACAAATTCCAGGTAGGTGCAAGACTACTTGGCAATAAATACATTCTGATTCTGATTCTGATTTCCAATTGAAACAGTAGCCAGCTGAGCAGTCTTGTGTCCTGCTGCAATAATGAGCTCTCTTTCAGACCCTTTCATTAGCCATCTTGATACAAATCAGAGTCCACAGCTGAGCATATTCATACATGCCATGGTGCAGGATCAGATGTTAATTGTATAATTGTGCCTTTCAGTGCACCTGCATGGAAGCACTTATATTAATTATGTTTTTCATTTATTCAGGTTTTTGATTAAATTTGTCAGCTGTCAGAATATTTTTAATTGAAAATATGTGAAGGTCAATTTTAAGCAAAGACTAAGTTTAGGTGTTGTCTAAATTACATTTATCTCACAACACAACCCTTTGTCAATAATAGGAACTGAATTAGCAGAGGCCTACTATTTAGGCTAAAGTGAATGTATCATAAACATTTAGGGTAAATGTCACCTGTTATATTGTGTGCAAAGATTACTGTACTGTTTTTGAGACTGGAATTAATCATTCATTTTCTGTTGGTGTTTTATGAGGTTCTTTAATCTACATCACAAAGAAACACGCTCTGACTTGGCCTCACAGCATTAACTTATAGTTATGCAGAATCACAAACTTATATGATGCACTGTTTGTGACTAACCCGTCCAACAGAATTCAAATGTTTATAAAATGAATGTTTTCACATAAAAGCGTCAATAATTTGACATTGAGAATAGAAATTAACAACTCTGGCAGAAAGGTCACTTGGACAAAATATAATTTTCCTATTTACAACCGCATCACACAGGCTATTCGTCACTCTGTATTTATATCACAATGGATATGCAGCTTTATATCACTCACATAATTTACTGTCAGTTAAAGTTTGCAAATGAAAATGTAGTTTAACATTCAGCTCTTAAAATATCTCTTCTTCGGTTCATTTCCACAGTTTCAGACATCACCCAGTAAAAGCTACAATATGAAATCATTGCAGTGAAATATACTGCTTAGAAAATGGGAACTACAGAACAATAATATTTGCATAAAATTACAAAAAACACCAGAGAATAAAACTGCCTTCATTTGAAGGGATTCCATAATGCATATTTAAAATAATTGATTAATCAACAGCACTCACAGATGTACTTGATGACATAAACAATGGCTGGAATTCATGCAGATATCGTGACTCACTGGAATGTACCAATGCTTTATTGAAAAAATACATTATTGACTTAAGATTAAGATTAAAATGGCTGTTACGAAAGATTTAATTTCACTTATATAAAATGAAGCTCGTCTTTCTAGCATTATAAAAGTCTGTTATTTTTATATAACTAGACTTGATGAGTAAAAGCACTTAAACCTGCTGAAGACATCCCCCTGGTTTACTAGAAACCCAGCAGACTCCTGAGAGAGAAAAGACATGACAGCTCCAGCTGACATTTCATTTCAATAGGAAGTTCTATTCTGTCACAAGAGGGCAGTAGGCCTCCATATATACATGGTCCCATGGTTCAGCAGCTGCGCCACTTGATTTTAGAATATTACTCCTTTGCTTTTGCAAATACAGAGAATGTGTGAGTTGAAACGGAAATAACTATATTATACTATTCATTTATGTAAGTTGACTTGTGAGAAACCCTTTTTTTCTATTGTTTGTGACACTAATCATTTTATTTAATTATGACTAACCCTTGAAGTGTTCTACTATACAGTATTTCACTTATGGTATATTCTGGCAAATGTGTCTTGTTGCAACTGCACGATATTTAAGTAATTTTTATATTATGCATTATAGTTAAAGTTATGTTTTTTTTAAAGATTATCCTGCTGTGCCTTTAAATCAAAGCAATGCACGTGTTTCATTGTTTTCAAAAGTTCTGCTTTGAAAACTTTCAATACTGCACATTGGACACTATCAATTTATTTTAGTCCAATTACATGATACATTAGACTTTTATAGTGATAGTGGCTGAAATCCACTGCTGATCATTGCCTAGCTCTACGACAGGCCAGGCCCAAATGGCCTGAATCCGATTTTTTTATTTCGGAAGGAGCCCTACGAAAAGAACCATGGAAGGCAAATATGACAGAGGTAGTCAGTCAAGCAACAGGGAGGCCCAAAACCTGACTGACTACTGTGAAGCAAAACCTGAGTGGTCGTATATGGGGACCAGTCTGTGTACGCTCACGTCTGTGGCCTCCATGTTTATTACCGACATCTTCTCTGTGTTACCTGTGTACACAGACTGCTACGTGGGACGTCTTGTTGTTCCTCTGCCAATGCACACATGGCGGCTGTGGGGTAGAGGGGTTGACATCCAACCAGAAGGTCAGCGGTTCGATCTACATGCCGAGGCGTCCTAGGCCCAGATACTGAACTCAGAATGGCCCATAGATGGACTGTATGAATGTGTGTGAATGGCAAAGCTGTACCGTAAAGTGCTTTGAGTGGCCATCAAGACAATTCAAATCCAGACCATTTACATTAGGGCCATGACCAGTTCACATTGGAGTCTGATCCTGGCAACATTTTAAAAGATGATTGTGAACAGCTACATAAAAAAAAATAAGATCAGGAGGAAACACACACTTAAGCAGTAAGTCTTGCAGTGTGAACGCAGCTCTGTGTGAGTATCTAATGGAGGGAGGTGTTTAAATATCCTGGAAGTGTAGGAGTTGTCTTCGGGCTGTAGGTGGCCCCTCGGCCCCTCGGCCCCTCCGCCCCGGCAGAGTGCATTGCAGCTTTAAAACAGTCCACAATGCCTTGCGGTGTCCCACTTCCAATGCACAGTATTTACCAGCAGGAGTATTGAAACGGCGAGAGAGGGGCAATTTCCGCAGCGACCGCAAAACACCAGCGCGCAGACACCGGACGGACTCAAAGTTTCGGACCATAACACAGCAGTCGGCTGTTTTTCGGTCACGTCCGCAGCCTCGAGTCGTGCGTCGCGTTTTCCGTCGTCCCGCAGCGAAACGTTACTTTGTCGCAGTTGGTCTGAAGTGATTCACCGGGAGACGGTGAGAGGAGAGGAAACGCTCCCACCGCGGATTTGACGTCTTTCACCTCCGGTTTCCGTTCGTGAACTTCTCCCGGGATAAGGAGCCCTTAAGCCGGACCGGCTCTGCGCAGTGGAGGTGAGATAAGAGCGGATATAACGGTTTGACGCGTCGTATAGTTGTGACGCCGGATAACGGAAACATTTCTGTAGTAGAATAGTTCTCCTGCCTCCGTGAGACCACTACAGCTAATTATCGCCATTTCTCCAACCTCGTCCTCCTCCACAGCAACTCTGAGGCGGTGGTGCCTATTAATACTAAAACTAACACTGGAAAACACCACTGAGGAAGGTCTTCTAGGATGTTTATTGGCTAATATCGTTTGTGTTTGTGTGTCCTCATCTGCTACCTGGCTGAATAAAAAGATAATTATCGCAATGTAACTTTTCCTCGATAACAATACTCAAAAGTTCAATATACATTGATGTATTGTTTGTCGATTGAATTGCAAAGTAAGGAGGTAAAACACATAACTGATCTTCCTCAGGTTTGGAAAATGTTTTGCTGTCCACCAAGCGTTTGTCATTCTCTGTCCATGAGAAATAGTCTTTAAACTTGAAAGAAACCACAATTTATCGTGATAATTATCGATATCGATTGATATGAATGTTTCTTATATTTAGAACTTTTTGGGCCATATCGCCCAGCCCTATAAATGACCTCACGAAGGCATTGGTTTATTCTGCCTTAAAATAACTTAGTAGGAAAATATTTACTTTGACGTTAAGTTAAATTGTTATTATTCCCCACATAACTGTCTCCCCAGATTGAGCCTCTTCTGTAAACACTACAACCTCCATTCTTCTGAAATGTTTATATTTATCAGTTCTCGTGACAGAGTCATTATTTAAAAAAGTCAGCCACAGTTATTTCTGTCTATAACTTCTTCTCTAACATACACCAGGTGTAGCAGAACCAACCTGTGGAGAAGCTGCATTCAGTCAAAACGCTGTTCTGTCTTACATTCTCATGCTTTGTGATCTACGAGGATTGCTTTATTTTGGTAATAGAATCCTGTAATTCAGTGGTCTTTGCTGTGTTTACTGGTGTCAAAGCACGAAGAAGACAGGCTGCAAACTAAACTTTCACAGACTGGAAAAATAGGTTAAAAAAACTATTTTTCCTCATGAGTCGTCCGTTACAGCTGCTGTTGTTTAAACCATTTTCGGTCTATATAAATGCTTATATGTTGGAGTGTGATTCAGCTACAAATGGTGTTTTTACAAACCGCTGGAACATGTAAACTCAAGCCTCGGAGGCCTCTTATTTTTTGGTTGTTGCCCCGCTGTGCCCCAGTGCAGGAGCCTGCTGCCTATGCCCTGCTGGCTCTTCAAAGCTGGATAGAGAGCAGGGAACATGGCAAGGGAACAAAGGCGGCATTATAGCTGGCTGAACGTGCCGTCCAGATGTTCCAGTTCCTGCCAGCGCTGACCTCCCAAATAGGGGAATAGGGGAGGCTGCTCCAGCGCCTAATAGTTTAATATCAGCCAGGCAGAGAGAGAGAGGGAGAGAGAGGGGGAGGCTTGCTTAGGGGCAGGGGCCACTGGAGCGCTCTCGGGAGCTGTGGGTTTTGTGTATAGCGTGACTGGAAGTAGGTTTAATTCCAAGCACCCCAGCCTACAGATTGGTGAACCAGCAAAACTTAGGAGTTGGAGCTAAAATTCTGCAGAGGTGCTGGCCAATGCTAGCACCTTTTTGTCAAAATGTTGCGGTTTCTTTGGCTCTGTCTGTAGCTGGGCTCCCATTCACTGTTCTCAAAAAACCTCAGATGCAAAAAAGGTGAGTTTGAATGGTCTTTCATCCTCTCTGATATGAACAATGCCCCCTTCATTTAAGTGTATATTTATCTTTATTGCAGCCATTAGGTCTTGTAAAAGAGAAAACAAATAGAAAACATTTGGAAACTGGGGTTCATCTTTTTAGTTCTTCAGAACCAGGAGCTGGATCTTGCTCATTTCCTTTATCCAGAATGTTGCATTGAACACACTTTATCTTGGCCTCAGCTCGTTGAAGTGTCACTGTGTAGCTGTTGCATGGTGCATAGCAGAGATCACAGAGTGGACAGACCCATATAGCTTTCTTATCTCTTAGTCAGGGCCGGTTGCATTCTCACAGCCCAGGAATGCAAACCCGGGACGTTATCAGTTTCCACCCTCCAGGATCAAGGCCCATCTCTGGCAGCAGTCTTTCTCTGTCATGTTCTGTTGTGTTTATATTTTCAGAGAGTATTGTATGCGGGCCCGGCTGGCATGTTGAGGATGAGGATCTACTTTATCTTGTTCCCACTGTAAGACTTTTAACTAAGGGGCTGTAATCCTTACAGCGCACCACTGTTGCCACCCAAATATACCTGATGACTCGGGGATTAGTCTGGGCCGGTAGCTCCTGATGACAATCTGAAGGAACTGAGTTGCAGGAAAAAAAAGATTCATCCAATTTGTTCCAACAAAGTTACCACCAGTTCCTCCTCAGTAAACCAGTGTCTGTCTCTGGCTGCTCACAGAAATCTACTTCACAACAGATCTGTTACCAATTACAGCAGCGTATAAATTGCTAGTAATTACATGTTTCTCTACAGGGAGTGCAATTTGAATTAAAGTTTGGTTAGCAATAGGGAAAGGAGGTTTAAATACTAACAGACCGCTGTTTCTCCAGTCTTTAAGAAGTATCCCATTGTCTTTAATTAAAAGCAGTGCGGTGGAGTTTTGCATGTCAGAATCGTATAATAGATAAGTGATAATTCTTCTTTAGCTAACTGGATATAAATTCCTTCCAACTCACAATGAGTGAACCTCCATGCTGCATGAAATGGATGTGTTGTTTTCCCCTCTAGTGAACAATGGTCAACAAGTCGGCAGGGAACCAGAGGGTAATGGCATCTATTCAGGGTGGCAGTACTTGTGGAACATTACTGATTTCCTGTGACATCATTTTTCTCAGTTTTGTTCAGCTACTGCCCCACAGTGAGCTCTACAGAGTAAAACGCACTCTTGGTTATGTTTTGAGCGTAACGCCCATTTTGTTTTCCCCCTTGTTCAGCAAACTGTTCAACTGCACAATACACTGGCCAGTTTGTAATTCCTGACGATAAATCCACCAAAAGAGGCCTTTGTTTTTTAAAGCTCCTACATTAAAGACTCCTCAGTTTGTCTTAGAGGGTGCTGCATCGCGTTGGTCATGTTGGAGCCCCCACAGTAGCATATGGTAGGTTGTTGTTTACACCAGCAGCCAGTTGAAGTCTTTTCCCTGCCAGCTCTGTGGGCTCATGTAGGCCTGGAGAACTGTCCCCAGCAGCCGGGTGTGCAGTGGGCAGGCTCACACACCTCGCTGCTCCGAGGGGGGATGCATCTCGAGTCCACCCCGCTCAACCGACTGAAACAAATGAATGCGGGGGCTGAAAATCATCTCGTGTCGGAGGTTTTACTGCAGGAAGTTGATCATCTCTCAACTGAGCTTAAGTGGAATTCACAGGAATTTAAGCCCTCCTCTCGCCTCATGAAATGCTCCTCTGGCACAAGACGGGCTGCACAAATCAGGGAGCGGGCATCTCCCCAGGCTGTGGCTTTGACAGGCCAGAGGAATGGAGCTCGCAGTGCTCAGGATGGCACTCTGCCCCACGCCGCTGTGCCTGTATCATATGTTAGGTTTTCTGGGTTAGTGTTAATGGATATTCAATAAATGTTTTGAGTCTGAGTGACATTTGTAAATGCCCCCCTGAGTTTTCTCTGAGGAAGAAACCTTGGATAAGCCTGTTTGTTTTGTCTCTGCTGCACATGAAATGTTCTGCTGTGGCTGAGCACTCTCCTTTTTATTGTTTGTGCATTTTGATACAAATTAAAGTTTCATGACCATTCCCAATGCACAGAACCTCATGCAGTGCTCTGTGTTTATCCATTTTGACTCGATGACATTAGTCTTTACAAGTGTTGTAAAACACAGGTAGTATTTATTTTTCGTCTTCCGCCTCCAGAGTATCCAAATGTTCTCTCTGGCTAAATCCCCTGTGCCTGCTTTGCATCAAGATTTCTCATCCCCATTACTGATTCCTCATCCGCCCAGAAAAAAGGGTTAAACAAAATGGTGACAGGGTTTTGGGTCACTGCAGAGAAATCTTGCTTGGTGCCGTGCCTGAGTGTCTGACTACTTTCCTGTTCCTCTCCATCCTCCATCCTTAACGCCATTTAAGGTCAGTCTGAATGAAGGACAAAAGCACTTTCCAACCAGCTGTGAATACTCCAAGAATAGAGTGATCAAGAGTCTGGCCGCCAAAATAAGGGACACTTGCAAACCCACAGATTGATAGTGGATTGATACAAAATGTGTGCACTTGAAACACATCTGGATAGTGGCAAGTATTCCAACATTTGCTGTCGTCGTTTGTCAAAAGTCAGGATTTGTTCCACCTTTTGCTTTTTGCTCTGTTAATCAAACCAAGTGGTTTCTATGTCAGCTTGGGAACGTAGGACTTGTGATTGACCTTTTTAAAAAGTGAACGATTAATTGATCGAAAAAATCAACTCAATAACAACAATAATCAATCATGAAAATAATCGTTAGCTGCAGCTCTGGTGGTCTCTCTCTCTCGCTACAGATGTTACCTCGCAGCGCTGCTTAATGTCTTAACCACATTTGGAGAAGCAGTGGGTTGTGGGTAGGACTGTCTGGTGACTAGAGTGTGGATAGAACCCGTGGGCCAGGGGAGGTGTAATTAGTGGGGGGTTGGCGAACAAAAGGACCTTTTGACTCAGCGGTGTAGGTGCAGTGAAGGTTGATCCAAGGAGACTGATACTGATCTGGAGAGATGCCACTCATTCTCTTCCTGTCCTTCAAGAACATTTCGAAGGATCTGCTGCTTTTGAATGGATTTTGCGTAAGCTCTCGCTGGTTAACCTACACATTTAAGATGTGCTTTCTAAGTCCGAAACAAGCTTCATGTCATGTTCATAATAGTACCAGTGTATTTTTTTTTTAAATAACAGATTATATGATGTATTTATCAGCTGTTTTCTACTAAACCTGAATGAAATCTATTCATTCTATTGTCGATGGACTGACTTAGGTTCTACCATTTGGAAAACAAAAACATACAGAGAATAAATGCCATAGAGCTTCTTTTCTTATCTAGATTGAGAGTCGCAACTGAAAAAGAAAATACAAATGTATTAATCTAGGAATACGCTTCAATTACTTGAATCTGAAGTGTTGCATTTGGTACACGTCGCCATTTAACTTGCAGGACAGTGTGAAATGTTTCCAAATTGCTGACATTTTAGCTACGTCTGAATAACGCCACTCTTCATCACTCTAAGAACAGTACTTGCCAGTGGCAGTGCAACCTAACTGCTGTTTTGAAGCGGACAGGAAGATGTGATTCCTGAGGAAATTGCAGTTTTATCTGGGTGAAACCAGTATACTTAAAAGACACGGTATTGGATCGATACACAAGTGAACTTGCTGATGCCAAACCCCACAGTTTCAATGCTGGCATCAGTATCAGAACATCTCTTGACAGTTTCTTTCCTTCTTTTTTTACATTACTTGACATGTTCTGCCTTCTCTGTTACCCTCTCTCTTCCTGTCCTGGTCTTCCTGCTCTGTCTTCGCTGCCTCTATCTAATTCTTTATACAAAAGCAGGAACTGGACTTGGAAATGTGTCTGCGCACACTCATCTTGCACCCCCAACAGACATGTACCTATTCATAGAGAAGAACAAAACAACAGCGTTATGGCCAGCTGGTCTTGGCAGACCTGTCTATCCATTCTTAACTGGGCAACCCTCACCTTACCTAAGCTGTTGCTAAAATAGCCTGACTGCAGCTTGTAGTTTCTGCTTATTTGGCCACTTGTGTTAGCCAGTGTAACCAAAAGGCAGAACTGTTAGTAAGACTTTTATCCTTAAGGCCGACTGAGCATCATAACTCTGGCCGTGAACACATCCTGACTCACCGTTTCCTGTTTTCCCTTTGGTTTCCTCCCCAGTGAAATACCTAGAGCGGTTTCAACTGTCCTGCACCGCTGGAGCCTTCAATAATGTCGGGGCCAACACATCACAACCGGCCTCCTCGCTTCTGACCCAACATGGAGCTCAAGGTCTGGGTGGATGGAGTCCAGAGGGTCGTCTGTGGGGTCACAGAGGCAACCACGTGCCAGGAAGTGGTGATCGCTCTGGCCCAGGCTATAGGTTTGGAAAAAAACACACACACACTTAAGGTTGAAGCTACCGTTAAACTTTTAACTGCACTAACTTGGTCTTAATGAATTAGGCTACTCCATCATGAGAAATTTCCTGTGTCATGTTTCCCGCTTACATATAGAATTCTATATGAATCACTCATCAGAATTCATAAAGGAATCAACTGCTATTTAAAGAAATGATGTTAGCTGGTTAGCTTTGGGTTTCAAACTGTATCATGAACATATGCGTCCAATGATTGTATAGATCAGATGGAATTGTTAGGTAACACATCAGATTTGTGTGTGATCTATGTTTCATTGGGAACAGTATTAATTTAACTGAATGATTCTTAATCAGGTGCCACTTGTTGTCACAGAGTGACTACTTTTGTTAAAGACTAGAGAAATTGTTTAGTTTCAAGATTCTGCATTTCAAGTAAAGCAGAAAACATTTTCACTCAGTGAATGTGTGCAGTGCAGTGTAGCTCTTTTTACCCCAAAATACATCTGATGATTTATATGTTATTCACATTCATTTCGCATTTCTGTGGAGAAAACTTCCCCAAACGTTCTTCACACTTGGAAAATCCAAACATGCAAAACAATGGATCATCAACCCACAGCTGTCATCTGGGTTTGCAGCTCTCCAAAAAGCCTTTTCTTAAGTGAGAAGAAGTCGTCTTGAGGCACATAAAGAAGGAGTCTCCTGCCTACATGTTCAGCTCCTGCTGAGATTCAGTGGATCTAGTCAGAGGCTTTATTGGTTCTCTAATCAACCCCCCCCCCCCCTTTCCCATATGGTTCCTCCAGGAACAGGGGCACTTGAGCAGACTTTATTGACATCACTTCCCACAAAGCGCGGGGTAGTAGGAGGGAAAGTCTGACTCATCGCTCTATGTCCTGCCAAACTGAGAATGCAGCACTTCTGAGCCCCGTCCTCTACCGCCACAATATATTAAACCATATACACGATAGTAAGTCAACATTGATCACAAGAGTACACATTACTTCAAGTGCTGTGTATAGGTTATTAACACTGAATCATATGTGAGGTAAATATGTTTCTCTTAGTGCTCAAGCCACTGAGAAATACTGTTACACCAACCAACCTATAGATCTATACAGTTCTTATACTCATATTTTTCTACTAGTACACTGCGTTTTGCTCTCCTCACTTATAAAACTGCTGCAAGCCGTTTTCAGAAACCACAATTTCAACTTTCTAGTGGAAAAACTATGAAACATTACACCAATGGGGATGATGATATTCCTCTGTCTGCTGAATATTTAAGCAGACGGTTGTGTGCTAACCAGAGGCCGTATGGACAAAATTTCTCTACTTCCTCTCACTGTACAGAAACAAAGCCAAATATCTCATCTTATTTGTAGCCACTCCAAGTAAACAGTGTTGGGGGGGTTTTGGTGATACACACGCTCCAACAGTCGTGAGTCAGACTCTGAGCCGTCAACATGATGTTACACCCTGTTTTAATAACATCAAATAACCATTTTATATAATATATACATCAGGGTAATGAGAACTAGTTAAACCAGAAACCATCTCTGAGCAATGTCTATTTGACGTTTACTTTATACTCTGTTCCATGTCCCATCTCCCAACATGGAGGAGGCAGGATTCATGACGTTGACCTCAAACAGCCACTAGGAGGCGATCAAGGCACTGGCTTTTCTTTTGGGAGGGGCCATCATGCCGTCCATCTTCACAGTCTATGTTTCCAACATTTTAGTTCCGTAAGCTGGGAGTATTATAGCTGTGTTTCTATGTCTTTGACTTTCGTAACCATCTATTGTGGTGTTTACAGGTCGCACTGGGAGATACACTCTGGTAGAGAAATGGCGAGACACAGAGCGTCACCTCGCCCCTCATGAGAGCCCTGTGGCCTCTCTGAACACTTGGGGCCAGTATGCTGGTGATGTCCAGCTGATCCTGCACCGCACAGGCCCCTCCCTAACTGAAAGACCCCCCTCTGAAGGGCCCGGTTTCAGGGGACCTGAACGCGGGCTGCACCGGCAGAGCCTCCCTCCCCTAGCAAAGCTTCGTCATCCCAACGACCGCTCCCTCCGGCGCCGCGAACCGCGCCGCAAGTCTCTCACGTTCACCGGTGCACCCAGAGGACTGAGGGAGATACTGAGCGGGGGTCGCATCGGGGAGGCTGAGGCCAAAAGGAGACTTCTCCTTGCAAACAGTGGGAATCACCACCATGGAGGTACGGCCATCGGGACCGCATCTCCCAGCCTGTGGGCCTGTCGCATGGAAGATCTGGTCAGACTGGTCGGTCTACAGAGAGAGACTCTCAACGTGCTGGAGAAGAAGCTGGAGGCCTATGAGAGTGAGCTGCAGTCCTGGGCTGAAGGGAGAGGGTTGCGTGGTGGAATGTGCATTGGAGACCTAGGTGCAGGAGGAGGCCTGAAGGAGGAGATCCTGAGGCTGGAGAAGCACCTAAGGAAGACTGAGGTGGAAATGGAGGAGGAGGAGTTTTGGGCCACTGAACTGCAGATTGAGCTGGAGAGTGAGAGGCAGCTGGAAGAAAGACTGCAGGAGCTCCGAGGACGCCTGCAGGGCTGTGAGCACGACATTGAAGAGAAACTGTCAATGGTACAGGTGTGCTATATCTGGGATAAAAACATGTTTTTGTGTTGAAAGATTTGGAAAGGAAAAGTTGAAAGATAAAAGCAGCCAAGAAATAAAGAATAGTTGTGTCGTTACTTCATAGTTGCCTTATTATTACCAGATGTTCTAGTCACGTCTGTGTATTGTCATAGTTTATTTTTTTCATGAAGTGTTTTTGTTGTTCCATCAGGGTGTGGAGGCCGGTCTGGAGGAGGAACGGCTGCAGAGGGAGCGGCAGGAGACCCAGTGGGTTAGTGAGGCAGAGGCTCGGGCTCAGGTCCTCAAGGTTAAAACCGAGCTGAAAGCCCAGGAGAGACAGGCTGTGCAGCTGGAGAGTAGCTGCAGAGCTGTGGACAGGTCCCTTGGACAGAGCAGTAAAAAACTGCAGGTGAGCATTTAAACACCTATTTTCACTACCAGAGATTTTCAGCAAACGAGTGCTGCAGGGTGTTACAGTGATGAGACGGATCATCCTTCAAGAAGATGCCTTTTAAAGGTTTCATATACACTATTCATTGCCAAGATGGGTTTTGCACAGAGCTTCATAAACACACACAACCAGAAGCAAAACAGATTAAACTCACTCTATCTTTAAGAGACCTTACAATATACAGTCCATCTAGGCGGCTGCTGTGCTGACTAGTCAAATAGATCTATCAAATCTCATCAGCGACTGATGTTCCTGTCGTATCTGAGCCTCTGTGTGAGACACTACACTTACTAGTTAGTATGGCTAGCACTTTCAGCTGTGTGTAGCCCATAAACTGGTTGTAACATCACTGTGGGCAGGTGACGGATGAGTTCTGAAAGATGTCACAGTGTGAACAAGGGGTCAATTAAAGGTGTCCACATGCGTGTAATACCTACATCACTACCATCTTTCTTTATAACATGAATGTGCACCAGACCAGAAACTAAAACAAAGAACATGGCTGCTCAGATCACAAACACAGGGCGTGACATCATTCTCTGCTCAGGACTCCATTACTCTGCTATACCAACACATGTTGGCTGCTGTTTTATATAAATATATATATAACCTCAGTTTCTTGTCACCTGTGCCTGTAGAGGTCGGATTCAAGCTGCTATTAATGATTTACAGTTTTCTGAATGACTGTGATTGTTTCATTGAAGGACATGCACCATGATCTGGAGCAACTGACCAAGGAGCTGAGGCAAGTTAACCTGCAGCAGTTCATCAAGCAGACAGGCACCAAAGTCACGGTGCTGCCAGCCGAGCCCAGCGAGGATGATAGTAGCCACATCACTCTTGGTATGCATAATGACGATTTTTTTATTCTCAAAACCACGCACATAAAAACCTTGCATATGATACAAATGTGCTCTGTGTGCACACGTGGTTCTTCAAGCAGTAAGTTATGATGAGCACAAGTTCAACCATCCCTGTGTGATCGCAACTGCAGAACTCTCGCTCAGCAACTTTGGAGGAGGAGACAGGGACTTACAGCTCATTTGATCAGTCACTTTCAACATCCTGAGAGACTAAGATGCAATTTTTAATAATCATATTGACAGTTACACTTCTATTTTTGGATTCTTTAAATGTACGTTATGGATATCTGGAATGTCTGAATGGCTATGGCTGCCATCGAGGGGACAAATAGCTCACTTTCACTTAAATGGCAGTTTGACTGTGCATTAGTGAAATAATTAGTTTCCATCTAGAAACGTATTATTTTTCTACCTAATGTCTTGATAGACTGCCTGGAGGAAATCACTTAGCTGTGTGTGTGTGTGAGAAAGAGAGAGAGAGCAAGAAATTGTGATAGATAAAGTGAGGGGGGGGGGCAATGAAGTCTTATATCAGTTTTTACCCACTCCAGTGTCAGTTATGGTCTCCATGCCAACAGCTGCCAGGATACAGGCGGACCTGGCGTCATTCGTTCACTGTTCTCTCTCCTCCTGACTCCGCCCATCACCCGTTGCCTCTGTCACATGCTTCTGTGATGGCATTATAGGACCAAAGCTCTGTTGTCCCACAGGAGACCAGCACAGAGAAGCCACAATGCAACAGGGGCTCACCACATTAAATTGACTAGCTGCTTATATAGCTTAAGGGGAAATTAGATAAGTGCATTATGTGAGGTAACCAGGGACGTAACCACCAATTTGTCAAATTAAGCCCTCCGGGCAAAGAGGTGTGTATCCACCCTTGCAAAGCAAAGTTTATAGGCTGAAAAAGAAATATACGAACTTACAAATAAATGTGCATGCAAAGAAATAAATGTACAAATCAAACTGTACAAGCACAGGCCTCAGGTTTAAGCTCTTCTATAGAGCACTAATGAATTATTTAGTATTCCGCATTCCCTCTGCATTAATGAGCAAGTAAATGCAGTGTCTGGGATTTCATGTTTGACTTAAACTTGATTGAACCATTTTATCCACCGTAGTCGTAAATTAACTGGGTGGCTGTGTGAAACAGTGGAAGGTAACCTGATTTGAATTTTGGCTCAAATCCTTAACACAACAGTTAACAGTCTTAATCAAACTTAAATATTTGACCTCTCCCAAGAGATTTTCTTTCTGCGGGACATGCACTCCATTGTTGCATTATCAAACTTCATGGTAATGGTTTCCAATTAGGAAAAGTAATGAGTTGAGTCTTCATGTCCTTCTAATAACCTTCTTCTTCATGTGTGTAAAATCTTTTGTGCTGGGCCATAAACCCCTTGCATCTGCTGATTCACTGCACGGCTCAGTAGTGGCCCCTGGTGGCAAAGATATCACATAGCACAAACATGAAATCTATATTGTTATCAGGGAATGTATTGATACTTTTTAGGGATGTAAATAAACAGGGCACATTTAAAAACAATGTAATTTTATAAAGAAATTCAACAAAAATCTGAGAAAATCACAGCAAAATATGTTTTGCTCAACGGCTTATTTTTGACTGTAGGTGTGAATGAGTCACTGGTTGTATGTCTCCTGCGTTAAACCAACTTTCTAGGTTGTGCCACAGTTCTTGCTCAGTGCCAGTTGGGATTGGCTCCAGCTCCTGTGTGACCTTCAAAGTGATAGGCGTAGACAAATGATGGATGGACTTACATTCAGTGCATAGTTTTAAATTAATTGTCTGTTGTTCTCTCGTTAAAATACAGTTCCCCTCACTGGCTCTCTGAAGCGCCCTGGGTCCACCCACACGATGTCTGGTCACCTGCGGGTCCTCCACAACCCTCTCACGTCTGGCCTGAACCCGGAGGGGATCTACGTGTAAGGCTGCTCTACTGGAAGGAAATGCATCTTGTTTCCCTTCCAGAGCAGACATCCCCCCGCCCCCCCGCGCCCAAGCCCCCGAACCCATCAATGCGTGGAAGTCGTATAGTACAGGATACCTCAGTAGCACACTACTATGCACTGTTGTTTCAATCAACCGGAGGCAGCCGTGACTGTAAAGACTCAGATAGTGGAGGAATGATGTCGATCATGGAATGGAAGTCATTTAGCACTTAGTGATGAGCCGTCAGAAGTTAGAGCATGAAGAATCAAAATGTTAAGACGTCTCTGAACATGTCAGGACTTTCTAAACATCAGGCTGATGTGGACTTTATTCATGGACATATCCACTCAAAGTACTTTTACTCTCACTTTAGTACCTGCTGAATGATTTGTAATGTTTTCTCACAAGCATCATGATTGAGAACTGTTGCCTTTTGAACAATATTCTTGGTTTGTGAATCTATGAACTCTATATCTTTGAAATCATGTTATCTCTGCAGTAAAATGCATTTTACCTGGGTCTTATATAAGTAAAGAGAACTCCTCCTGTGTCTGTAGGTGTCTAGATTTGATCTTTTTGCATATGAGAATCTATCCCTGTAGCTCGGACTGTCTGTTCATGTTAAAACTATGCACAAATAGTTAATAGTTTTGTTACTGAAGAATGTTCCCGTCTGCGTGTATCAAAATGATCGCTTACTGTAAATGTTTTCTTACTTTCTATCATTATTAAGTGAATGATTATATATTTTATTACGAAGCAGAATGCAGTGCCCTCAATCCCGCATTATGCACAAGCTGCATAATGAAGCAGTATTAATTATCCTTTTGAGCTGTTTTTGTCTTTTCTTGTTGTTGTTACACACAGATCATTTTTTGCCAAATGTATTGTGCTTGTTTTTTTCCGTGTGAGGATTGGTGGCCAAAGATTAGCAGGTCTTGTTGCATGATTGTCATGTTATTATAGACATACGAGGACGTGCAGAGCAGCCACAGAGTAATAAATCCGTGTGGTGGATCTAAAAACGCAGGCATGTAATAATAACAACGGATCGCTAAAGTTACAGTGTGTATGTGTGTGTGTGTATGGAGCCAGAGTAGCCAAGATAAGACACCCCTCTTAGGTTGTAGTTCAGCTACTAATCACATCAAAGTGCCTTATATTGTCAGTAGGTGTATTGAAGAGTTATACAGTAGAGCTTTAGCTGAGACATTGACGTAACGCTCGTAGTCAGTTAAGCTAAAAAAAAGTTCAATAGTTGCATTAGTGCCACGTCGCTGCACAGACGATAGAGGAGAACTATAGTGACCTTGTGTCTGTCAGTATTCTGTAAAGATGTCAATGGAAAGAACATAAATGAGAGTACTTTCCACTTTGCTACTGTATTACCATGTGCTGTCGTTGGGATCAGCGGTGTCCACCAGGAGTAACAAAAGTTGATGTGAAAGCGAGGGGAGAGGAAAAAAAAAAAAAAAATTTGTCTCTACTTCTCAGTTGAAGGAGAGACACATTTTAAGATTCTTATCCACGATAGTCTATATTTTCAGGTGGATGTGACCCTTTAAGAAACCACTTGTGTGCATTTTTTCCACTGAGGGGGATGAGACATAAGTAGCCGTGGTCGCTGTTTACAACTGTATATGTTCAAGAGAACTCTTAAAAGATGTTGACTGTACATAACCTGTTTTTTTGTTTTTTTCCTGCCTTAATATACTGCAACATGTTGACAGATGTACGGCTGTGTCTGGCTGCTGATATGACTTGGATTGCATGTTTCAATAAACCATCTGACAGATAGTATATGTGTCACAAATGGTGTCAATGATTCACTGACTGTTGGGCTTGTAGGTGTAAATTTGGAATTAATTACCTCCACCCAGGAGTTTTACGTATTCATTTTGTTGTATTTATTATTTAGCAGGATTATGCCAAAACTACTCGACTGATTTCCATGTTATTCTGAGTAGGGGGGGTACGGCCTAAGGAAGAGCCCATTCAAAATTCATGTGGATACGGATCAGGGGGCATTTTTCAACATTTGCTTTAATTTCTCAGAGAATCATTTATGGATCTTGGTGAAAGCTACAAAGGTAAGGGACTGATATTTAGGATTGTGTGCAATTCATTACAGATTCAAATAATAATCTGGATCAAATGAATTGCAAAGTGGTTTCACAAAGGAACTGTCAGGCCCTGGTGGAGGTATAAACTCTACTGAGTGCCACGATCTCCAAACCTTTCACCAGTAGATGGAGACATTTGCTCAGTAATGGAAGAGGCAAGGGACGCAACAAGGCTGGGAGAGAGTGATAGGAAAACCATTTTTTGAAAAGGAATATTGTCGCCGTCTAAAACAGATATTCAAGCAGTAAGTTGACCTTGCTTCATATGAGGTTTATTGGAGGGTGGTTTCTAGTAAATTAAAGACAAAAACTACACTTGTGGAAGTTTTCAGAGCTCTGGTGGAATAACTTGAGCTCAGAAAGAATGATTTTGAAAGTTTGTGGAAACGGGGCCTTGTCCCATCACTACACTTGGAATTAACTGGAAACTGGGCTGCACCTTAAGGCAGCATGCACACTCCTCGCAAGCTTTGAAAGACATAAACTGGGACTCATTTTGGACGTCTCTAATATCACCACGAAGGCGAGATGTCATTATTCATGAGGATTAAAATAATATTGCAGTTTGTGAGTTTATTGGCAACTACAAAAGATCAGATTTGAGTCTGCCTGAAGCTTCTGGCTGGTTTGGAGGAGGCCTCTTGTTTTTCATCATGAGGGTAATCTGACTTCATCATCCTTTTATCACATGACTAAAAAGCGTGGCTTACTGTACATTCCTCCTCTGTGACCTGTCAGCTGATTAAGTTTTGCTTTTCATCTATTTGACTTCCAGGAATGTTCTCCTTTGAATACTGTACTTCTGCTTTTGGCAAAAAAACAGTGAGCTGACCCCCATCACCTAAAAGTAGCATATGAAGTCCACACTGTGTGTTAAACAAGAAGAGGCCTGCAGAGTATGGTTTTGATGTTTATTTTACAACTCATCAGCAATAATTTAGAACAGCATATGTGTAAAGCATTAACGAAATGTGCAACAGTTGCTCAGTTATATATCTTTTTTTTTTTTTTTTTTTAATCCATAGACTTCTACAACATTGACAGACATGTATACTTTATGGTATATCCACAGAAAAAAAAATACTATTTACAGACACACATGCCACTTCATAGAACAGTTGATGATAGATTTGAGGCCAAAAACAGCTGAAGAAAACTACAAAAGCAACGTCATGTATGCAAAAAAGCATGAAAATCATCTGGTCATTCTGTCACGTGTGGAAAAAAAAAAGCTGATGACACAACAACTGCAGGAATTAATCTCTTAGAAAATAGACTGAGATAAAGTTAAAGTTCTTAAGACAGCGAGAATCATGGCTGAGGGTCAAAGGACCACAGCTTCTCTCCTGTCTTAGTCAAATATATGAAAAGAGGGGTTTTACAGAGTGGTAGCATACGACACAGAGGATGGAGACGCCTGGCGTGGGATGGGCTTCTCACGTCGGATCATCATTCGAGTCATGTTTTATTAAAAAAATCTCTTTACTTAAAGAAATCATCACAAAGCATCTGGTCACTCTGCTCCCTCGTTTCGAAATTATGATTCTTTTTTTTTTATTCAACTCAACACAATGAAAATGTTCAAAGAGAAATACAGTGATTGACTTTGAGAAGGATGAGCTGACTGTTGGGGTGGTGGGGGGGGGTCAAAGCGGGGGAAAAAGTGCACTTTACATCTCAAAGAGTAAAGATCATCTTACATTCAATATCATTGATGCCTAAGGTACTACTTCCTACAATGGTTCCTGGAGGTCACAGGTCACTGCACCTCTGGGCAGAAATGCCTCAGTCAGGGGATTTACAACATGTTGCTCTTTGATGATCGTTTGATGAATGTTTTCTTTAAAGGGAAGATAACCAGAATATCCAGCACCTCTCCATTAATCTCATTATTATCAATATGCAACTGTTAAAGTATATCTGTGTGTGTTGTGTTCCACTAAGACTATCCCCGTGCAAACTTTGGGATGAGGTCCTGTCAGCTTCCCGGGGAACTTCTTTATTTCATAGGCCCGTTTAGTGCACATTTACACGTGAATGAATCACACCGTATTCCAGGTAATAATATTTACAGTCAAAAGTCAGCCAGGCTCTTAATAACCTTGGCAGAGGTCAGTTGTAACTTCATACATCCAAAAAAAGACTCGCTGATTGGGAGACTGCGCTGCGCACTGTCCAAGTATTCAAAGTTTTGGCACCAATGCTGCCATTTCAAAATATTTTTTATGAAAGAGGATAAAAAACTAACTCCAGCACTACACAGTCGTGTACTAGTGTCAATCATTGTCGATGATCATTCTAACATGAGTGCAAAAGGCACGCGCCGTCACAACTGTCCCCTTCTCCAAGATCTTGGACACGAGTAACTCTTCAGTGAGACCTCGTTTTTTAAAAGTAGCCAAATTCATTCGTTTTTACGGAATACATACATTTCTCAGCAGGACGCACAGAGGTAACACGGACAGATTAGCTCATCGGACACGCGGGGAACTGATCACGAGTGCTGCTCTTGTTCTCCTGGAACGCGTCACCTGCGTCACCCTCCCCGTCGTCACTGGCGAGACTCTCCTCACGCTCGTCAGGTGAGCTCGCCTCCGTCTCGTGGGACTCCTCTCCGTCCGGGGAGACGCAGTCCTTGGACTGATCAGAGCCGCCAAAGTGCGCAGACAAGCCGGGAAACGCGGCTGCAGCAGCCGCCGCCGCAGCGGCTGACGCGTGTGCAGGGTAAAGCCAGGGGAATGGGGACGCAAGAGCGGCCGCTGCTGCTGCTGGGTACATGTACTTTTCAATGTTGCTTTTGTCGAACAAAGGCATGTAAGAGGCCGCGGCCGAGGGGTTGATGAAATAAAAAGGCATACAGATCGGTGTCTGCTGTCCCACACTGCTTATTCCCATCAGAGAGTTCATTAGCGCCAGGTCAGGCCTGGAGGCGTCTGCGCCCCCTAGCCCGCTCCCAGACCAGCTCATCTTTGGCTTCTTGGCAGCGTGCTCGTCTCCAAACTCTTGCTTGATCTTCACAGCCTTTGGTGCCTGCCCCTTGTTGCGCGCACAGTCTTTATCTTTGCCATCGCTCTTCTCAGCCTCGCCCCCGTATCCACTATCCGTGTCTGTGTCATTCTCGTTAAGCTCCCCGCCTTGGGTCCTCTGGATGACCGGGACGCAGTTTGCTTGGCTGTCGGCTTTCGGCCTCTCCTGTGCGTCCCCGGCTGGGAGCTGGTGCTGGAGCAGCGGCGCGCCGGGCTGGACCTGCGCCAGCACCTTGTGAAGGTGGCCGATGAGCTGCGCGCACCTCTGCTCCCGCGCCGTCCAGTTCTCAAACTGACTCAGGTAGTGCAGGACCTCCTTGGCACAGGCCTGGAACCCGGAGTGGAACGCGTCCAGGTCCGCGTGAATGGAAGATTTCATCGACCGGTCCCCTGCGAGACACGCAGTTCAGAGATTAACAGAGCACTGTTCTGTAAAGTTGAGCTCATCTAAAGTCAATGACGAGACGAGGCGGACGTGTGTCAACAGCACGTCTGCGTGTCTGCATACTAACAGAGTAAACACGTCCTCGATCAACTGCGTAAATCTAAGGAGTTTTATCCCCAAAAAAATGACATTTGCATAATGCAAATACATTCTCTGTGATTCCAAACACTTAGCATGGATTCATAGATTTAAATTTAATCTCACAACTTTGTTCATGCGACCCAAGAAAACCCACGCAACCGGTTCTCTTACATAACAATGGTCAATACGTGTTCCTCTTACCATTCTGCAAAGCTATGATCTTCTGGTGCTGCTGCTCGGTCACAGCAGTCAGTGCGTTTAAGTGTTTCAGCGTTAACTCCAGGACAACTGCTTTCTCCAGGTGCCCGAGCGTCTGTGGAGGGAAACAAAACATGCAGCTGTGTGTTCACCAGGATTTCTTGTCATCACATAACTGGATTTATACGCAAGGTCGTGTAAAAAAGTTTGGTGAGCTCACCGACAGCTTCAGATGCTCGGGTAACAAATCCTTCAGCTGCCCGATACATTCGTTGATTCGGTCTCTCCTCTTCTTCTCTATCAACCGGTGTGGTAACTTGTACGCGTCCTGCTGGGGGGAAAACACAACCGGTTACTGGTTTATGGCAGAAATATTAAAGCCAAAAGTTATTGTATGCCACACGCGGATTGTGCGTAAAAATGAAAATTAAAGTGGGTTTCTCACCTTCCCTCCATCCTCTCGTTTTATTCCTCTTTTGGATTTGCACATGTAGATAGAGGGGTAGTCCACCCTGAATGAAGAGCAAAGTGTCCCGTTATTCTCCACACCGCCATCACAGTTTACCAGAGGTAGTTTGACAAGAGTTTTTGCCCAAAAAGGCGACACTCACCCCAAGAAGTCTGCGTGCTCCATGAACTGTCTGTCCTGTAAATGCGGTATTCTTTCATCCATCACTTCTCTGCTGCTGCTGCTAATGCTGCTGCTGCTGCTGTTTATCCTTCCCGAGCTTCTGCTTCTTCCTCTTCTGCTGGGAACGGGTTTGTCCACACAGGGGCGGCTGCGGGGGCGACAGATGCACAGTGCGTGTCCTCCGGTGGAGCTGCTTCCTCAGACTGATCTGTCTATGGTTCCCTGAGCTGCCACTTTGCAAAGCCGACGGTGCTTGTGGTTAGAGCGCACGCGCGCCTCCGGTGGGGAACAGCTTCCGACTCACGTGTAGCCTGCACCAGCACAAAGTCCGGTAATTAGAGCTTTCTCTGTGTTGCCGCCGCTGTTCCTATAGCGATGTCGTCCGGGCCACGCTGACCTGCTGGGGGGAAACGTGATTCGTGCGCGGAACGTGGCACAGGGGTGAAGAGGAGCCGAGAGGGAAGATCAGGCTCACGACAGGTTTAATGCTGAGCAGTGTCAGTGTCCTCAAACTTTGCAGGAGTGGCACGTGGTGTGAGGGCTGATGATGAGGAATTACCCGGAGTGGAGTCCACGGGGTTAAATGTCCACGTCTCTTAAATGGTGCATTCTCTCCCCCCCTGCCATTTTAACATCAGGTCTATTTTGGTTTGGCAATACAAATTCAACTTTCAACATCCTAATCTTTCCAAACCACCAAAAAAAATCCCCGTTCTAACGCCTTTGGTGAAAACACGGGGATTAACGGGAAGTAAACACCGCGCGTAAACATGGCGCGACCTCTTCCCAAGGTGTGTGCGTGTGCGCGCCCCTGTTGGTGTGTGTTTGTCTGTGTGTGTCAGTGTGTTGTTGCCCGGAGCAGGGAAGGTTTACCCACTCAGAGCTGCGTTGTCAGTAACCATGGCTCCGGCCCAGCTGTGTGCGCCAACACGTGCCTCTCTCCTCTTTATTAATCTCAGCATGTGCGCTGCTCTCCCACCTTCATCTCGATGTCTCCGTCTAACTATGGGGAAATGACGGTGATCATAATAATAATGGTGATTATAATAATTTCTAATGGAAGGTTTAATGACTCTGGCAGATTTTTCAGATCCACTAACATAATTTGAGCGGATTCACCCCCCAAAATAACCCAGAGTCACTGGTTTGGTGATGTTTGGTTACTGTTCTCACTAATGACACAAGTCAGCAGGGTCTGGATCTCGCCACCGAACTGTGTATATACACATTACCAGTGATTTATCAACCTCTCCGGGAAGTTAATCTGATATTAAGTGACACCTGTTACCCTGCTCGGAACATTAAAGTGTTCAAAAACAACCAAATCCGAGCCCCTGTAATGCCCTCACATGCCTTATGATCACATTACTTCTCCCTGTGAGTCATGTGACTTGTCGGGCTGGCAGCGTATGGCTCTCTTGTGTAACAGTGCTGACAAAGAGGGATCCAATCACTCCTGATCTCAAATGAAGTGTGACCTCCTCTGCACTGGCTTTTCATTAACTCGTACCTGCTGATGTGGCCCTGCATGCACTTTCCCTTTCTTGTGTTTAATGTAACTACAAGTGAAACCCTCTGGCTGCCGCACGTTGGAGTACCCCTTTGTGTCTTCCTCCCCCCCACGCCTCCTTCCCCTCTCTTGCTTTCCTCCACAGTATGCCGCCTGCTCTATATGTGGCACTAGGGCGGCTCTAGGAATCCAGTCCAAATGTTTTCCATATTAGTTCAGAGCCTTCTCTGTTTCCAAATAGCAACCGGGCTGCGGGCTTTTGGTGAGAGGAGGCCTCAGCAGGGAGGGGACGGGGCAGGAGGCAGGCAGACAGGCAGGCTCATCCACCCTAAACACTGCAATAGTTCAAGTTGAGAGGGACAGAGGGGGGAAAGGGAGTGAGAAAACAGGAGGAGAAATGGGGCAGAAAGGTTCCACAGAGAAGACGGAGGGCAAGAAGAGGAGAGATGGAAGTCCAGAGCCAGGACAAAGCAAAAGGTGCAGAGGCTGCTGCTTCCCACTGCTCGTCGCCCTGCTCCAGCTGCTGCTGGGGGTGGCTGTCGCAGTCGTGGCCTTCCTCATGTCGGCCATCAGCCCCTCGCTCCTGATTCGGGAGACGCCACACTGGGCGGGGATCATCGTAAGCTCCGTCCTCACGCTCTAACATCAGCCTCTGCATGCACACGTTTGCATGGGTACTTCTCTCCACACTGCATGTCAACACCGGCCCAGACCCTCCTCTCACAGTCCCTGCTGTTGTCACGTTCTGATAAATCTCATCTGTCACATTCGTCTGACTGCCCACACCTGGATCTCCACTCTGTCTCCGGGGTCCTGCCTGAGCCTCCTGTTGCTTCTGCTGCATGTCCGGTGAATCCTCAACATCTGGGCGGATGAAACAAGCCAGCCAATCCCAGAATGCCCTGTTCTAGCTAGACCTTTGATCAACTAGTATCTGAACACCTTGTTGTTATTTGCAAATGTGTTGCTGTGCTTACTCACATGTCGTCATCACTGTCGGAACACTCAGATAAATTAACCACACGTTTACCTACGTTATCATAAGGTTTGATGTGCACTCCATTTCCCTTTATCTGTCACTTCAACACTGATATTTGTGATTCAGTGACAAACGGAAAGGTAACGTTTTTCGTAAAAGTCTAAAAACTTAATAAAAACAAAAAATGATACATGTGAAATCAGGTTTGGAGTTTTTGCTTAGGTTGATACACTGAGTGATACTGAAATCTCAGTAGTTGGATGTAACAGCTGAAGAGGGTAAGTGCTGGAAGCAGCTGAACTTTAAACGATAAACTAAGTCGAAATCTCCGTCAATGTCAGAGCCACAAAAGCTGTTAGTTGATGTATGTGTGTGTGTGTGGGGGGGGGGGTGTAAGTTTCATTCGATTTGAAAATTTAATTTGAAAAAACACAGAAAGTTGAAGTGCGCTTGACAGATCGCATCTAATACATTAAAAACAAATGAAGTGTCATTTAAAGTTTATTAATGTCAGTTTCAATCGAAGCTGTAGAGGCGGATCTTTCCGTTGACAACAAGTGAACAATGATTAACTGTCTCTGACAAACAACAAGTGACATCCGGTCTTATTTTGAATCATGAAACAAGAAATTGTTAAATCATAATTCTGAATAAGATTTAAAATCACATTTCAGAGTTAAAAAAAAAAAGAAAAAGAAAAAAAACCCTGTGGTGTTCCTGTGTGTGGCTCCTCGCCCGTCACAGATGCAATTTCCTCTGTCGAAAAACATCCCTGGACACTAACATCCCGAGTCAGAGGCTCACGAGATCCAGCCCAGTGAAAAACACTGAGGTCATCAGGAACTTTCCACAGAGCCCTGAACACTTACAAACCTGGGAAAAACATTTAAATAAGATGCTGAACGTTGGTCACAAGACTCCAATTGCACTGAAGAGACAGAGTGTGAGTGTGTCTGAGAGAGAGAGAGAGAGAGAGAGAGAGAGAGAGAGAGAGCAATGTAATCAGACGACAGCTTTCTGCTGAATCATGCAATATTAAGAGGAAAACGTGGCCACGAGAGGTTTTCTTCAACAAACATCCTGTTTCTATAGCACGAATGCAAACCTGTATATCACACCTGCAGCCACACGGTGCAGAATATATAAATAATATCATCCATCAGAGCTCAGAGACCGAATTGAATGGGTCGATCACATTCCTCGGGATCGTGAGAGGCCACAAAATGACTCAGAACTGTTCCACTTAGAGTGAATCTAACCAGACTATGCTGAATGTTGTCTCCTGTTGTGGTTGCAGCTCTTTTTCGTCTCCATCGTGGGCTTCGTCCTCTGCTGTATCACCTACGTCCCCGACGAGAGGACGTCTCTGCAGTTCATTGTCAAGGTGATTCACATTCGCACATCCTCGCACACCCTCTGCAAACAAATGAAAGTAGGTGGGATATGTGATCGAGTGTCACGTACGCAGTCAAACCAGGTTCCTTGAGGATGCACAACAGGACTCTTTGTAACCGGATCAGTGTATTTTTCCATTTTCCTCGGTGACCTTCGCAGGAACAATGTTTTACTCAGTAACGCTGTTGTTGTTAGATCTCTGTTTTCTGAGAACTGCCACTGTCTGAGGCGTGGAGAGAGAGAGAGAGAGAGAGAGAGAGAGAGAGAGAGAGAGGGAGAGAGACGGAGGCATTCAACTGCATTCCTGTTTAACGGAGCTCTGCAGGGATATGAGTGGATTAGTGCATTGATTAATGCGACCGGATTGTACGGCTTAATTAGCTATACAATATATGCAGTTGGAATTTCAAGGCAATTAAAATCAGTCCACCATTGTTTGCCGCTGAGAAGAAGGTCGCTGGAAGCAGCATCCTCCTGTTTCTCTCCTCCTGTGCATACCGGGTTCAAATATGTACACAGACTGTTTCAAAACAAGTCAGACGCATTGTCTAGAAAGATTTACTGAACAGTATGAGCAGAGAGAAAATGGTTAAAAGCCAACTCTCTGAATCACAAAATTACATTTGAATGTACATCCTAAAATTAGGGATGTCTGAAAATACTAAGGGATATAACATATATACACACTTTCGTTCCCTGTAACTGATATGAAATATTGTATATATATCTATATATATAGATATATATATATATAGAGAGAGAGAGAGAGAGAGAGAGAGATTTTCAGAAGTAGAACTTATAATTCTGTTGTTCTAGTGATTCTATTCTATTCTATTACTTATTCTTACATATATACAAACATTAATATTTAGTTTTTCCTGGAGCAGTTTTTGTTCAACTAAATCTTGTGCTGTATTTTAGTTTTTTATCGACTAAAATTTACCTTTAATGTTTGTGGTCTTGTTTGTTTTCACTGACATTGTTGTATCAGCATATACGTGTTATAAATGTATAAACCAGAGTAGCTGCAGTCAGTCCATCATGTGTCTCAAACCTACCGAGATTTACTGTCTTTTTGTGCTTGACTCAAAGAGCTGAATGAAACCAGGGCTTTAAGATTGTATTGCTTTACAGTTGGACCGTTTATTTCAGTTGCCCTCGGCTCAATGTTTGCAAGAGGGGAGATACAAGTGGAGTGAGTAGCAAATGTGCTGTAAGTGGAGATATTCCTGAAGTTAAGGGTTACTGTTGTGGCAGATAAGGATCCTGGCTCTCCGGTATCCCCGATCAGCCTGGCCTGCATTGTGTCAAGACACTCAGTTTGTCAAATGGGAGCCCTGCGAGTTCCTAAGTGCTCACTAAAAAAGTGCTGCAGCGTGCAAACACGGACTGTCAACCACAATATGAATGTTGATGCCTCTCGTCTTCTTCCCGCTTCGGTGTTTCATTTCCACTTAGTGAATCACATTATGCTTTACAGCACTTGTTGAGGCGCTCGCTGTACATACGTCTCCCTGTAACCAATTATAGCCCAGATCTCACAGCTGCTCCCAAATGAACATAAATTCCGTCTCAAAGCGTGTGCGGCTCATCACTTGCATAATTCCATAAGCATAACAGAGAGCAAAATACACCAGCGAATGAGCGCCGCCGCTGTGTAAGTCCGGGATTAAGATGAAGGTTTAGTGTTATTGAGATTGTGCAATTGCATAAACAACACAAAGCCTCCATCACATTTTACAACTGTATTTTTAGACTCGCTCTGAGGCTACACACACACACACTCACGCAGGATGTGCACCGAGGTGGGGAGCTGCAGGGCCTGTCTTTGTCTTACTGGTGCTGTGTCTGCTGCGTGCTAGAAGTTGGGCTCCTGCTCTGATGGTCAGACCTTGCCCTGTGGTATTGTGGGTAATCCCTTTGAAATGAACTCGCCATAGGCACTGAGCCGTCCACGTCGGTTTCTAAGCTACAGTTTTGGCTCTCTGGGTTGATCACGAGACAACAGGCTGGGGCAGGAGTCAGATTTCTAGGATAAAAAGGAGTTTGTTTTTTTTTAAGCTTTGAAGGTTAAATGCACGACCTCATTCTCTCCCTCCACAGCTCCTCTACTTTATCCTGTGTGTCATCGGCCTGGTCATTTCCGTGCTGGTCATAGCGTTCGCTGGACACCACTACTCACTGACCAGTAGCCTCAGCTGCGAGCAGGTGGAAGGGGACTGCGCGTGCACCCTGGACCGAGACGACCCAATCGCCCGCACCTTCGTCTACGAGGCCGCCGGCGACTGTGAGGCGATCAGCGGGACGCTCACGCTCTACTTCCTGATCCAGATCATGCTGAACGTGGCCCAAGCGCTCGTCTGTGCCGTCGGGGCCTTCATCATGTGGAAGGACCGGTACCAGGTGTTCTTCGCCGGGCTTCAGATCGCCGCTCCCTCCACTCAGCACTGGCAGAGGGTTTAATGTGATGAGGACAGGGTTGATGGGATGAGTCTAATCAGCCGGTTCAGGATGGAGGGAATCTGCTTCTGGTGTGTGTGTTTACTCTGAGACGTTTATATCAACCTTGAATGGCTTTTTGCACAGATTTTGTATAAGTACGATTTTTCACTTCCAGCTGCTGATGTTATACAACTTGTATAGAATGAAAAGAAGAAGATCTGGTCTACTTGGGAAAAGTTAAAGTGATTTTTTTTGTGTTCCTGCACGATAATGAATTCTTCAAAATGTTTCTAATTATGTTGATGTTGATCTTGAGACATATGACTTATATATGATTACAGAACGAGACAACACATGTATTTGTTTTGCACTTAACTCTCAAAATATATCAGCAAAAATGTCCTTTGGTTTGAGTTACATTGTTTTAATTGATCCGAATTAGCTGCTTCAATGATTGATACAACAAATGGTGGTTTGCGAATACACAAAGATGCAGCCTCAAGCTTTGTTCATTGCTTTACAACACTGGAGTTTAAACCCTGTATTGCGACTCACTTCCATGTTGTTTATCACAAAAAGAGCAATTATGTGGATTAATTCCACAAATAACCATTTTTATTAAGTTTGCTACCGTGCTCACAGAGATCAAAAACCCAGACAGCTCAGTTAGACACAGTGAGAACTGATCCTGACAGACTCTCTGCTCCGTGACACTGGATCCGGACTGAGCCGGGCTGTGGCTCGTGAAGGCGGATGCCAGGCCGGGAGCCAGCAGTGACTCAAAACAGCCTGTAGGAGTCAAAAGACTGCAGCCACAAAGAGAGGAGGGGGGAGGGGAGTGCTGGGGTGAGGTGAGGGGGGACTCAGACAGGCAGCTGGACCCAGGTATCTTTGTGTGTTTACAGCATTTCACTTGTTGGGACGAGCACAAAAAGAATGAAACAAGCACAGGAGTTTAGGGACTGGAGGCCTCAACGTGAGTCAGTCTCCTCTGCAGATTGAGCGGAGTGTAATTCCTGTGCAGTTTTGAATCTAATTTGTCAGTGATCAAAAAAGTTTGACGGACCGTTTTATTTCTCGGGAGAAGCCAGAAAAGAGCGTACTGTCTGGGAATAAAGAATCCAGGATGTGCATTGCAAGCTGTCTAACGTTTTGTGGTTACAAATACAAATCTTTGATTCAGCTAAATTAAGTTTCCCCATTTTTCCGTTTCGTTAGCACTAATATGAAGATAATGGACAAAAAAAATGAAGGGATTTGCTTTGTAGAGAATTCTGAAAACTGAGAGCAGGAAAAAGAATCTGTCACACTCTATGTATCCTCAAGTCTCAACCAGTTTCCCTAAACATGAGGCCAGGACGGTATTGAAAGTGAAGGGAAAACACAAATTATATCAGAAGTAGATCAGTTTTCCAAATTAATACAGAATCCAAACGCTTTACTGAGTCATTTTTACATTTTCCCACTTTTTGCCTAGGAATTTTTAATGTATCTTCACAATAACAATCTGGTATATTGAGAATCCTGCTATCTATGAGTGTGTGAAATTTGGTGCTGCCTCATTGAATTTAAGGGCCTTTTTTGACCTGTCCCTGCTCACGTTGGTTTCCTCAAGGATCATGTTTTGATGAGACATCTTCACCACTTTCTCTTACAACACCAGCGAATCATGAGGATATTAAAATAGCTGCCGTTTAATTAGGGGAGTGACCTGTCATGTCTTTGTAACGACACATTTCACACATTCCATAAGTTGATTCTGTGCATACCGCTGTGTGCACAGCGTGTGATCAGGGTGGGGCTTTGCAGTATTTTTCCTTGTACTTAAGTTTTATGATGTTGACGCATATAATGTGACTTAAAAAAAAAGCATGAAATCTCACAATCGGACACAGGAAGTCACATGCCAGTCATCATGGGGGCATGTTTATTTATAAAGATGACAGCGAGGAGGGACCTTCCCACCTCCTGCTCTCTGTGTGGTCCGTCAGTCGGTCACAGCAGAAAATAAAAAGATATGTGACTCTTGTTGAGACACAACTTTCACTTCAACTTAAAAAAACGTCACAGTGAACTCCCGTCCAGTGTTTTGATTGAAGAGCCAACAACGTTACATTCACTTGTGTGCATAAAGTTATTACCAGTTAATTTACCCTTAGTCCCTCACCCTGCTTCCAGCCTCACTGGTGTTTTGGATGTTTCCTTGTATTTACTGACCTACGCTGGTTGTTTTTCACGCTCTTACCACCGAACACACACAGGCCCGAGCACGTGACCCCCCTCGGCTGTGGCTCGCAGAGAGATTCAAAAATGATGGGATCCTAATGTGTCTAAGGTTGTGCTCCAAAAGTAAATAATACACTGCTCACGTGTGCACGGCTGCTTCGCGGTGCGCTGAGAGGACGAAATGAAGCGGAGTGTTTTACCCCTAAGCTGATTTCCCCGAAGTAATTTGACAAGTTTTTTGGCTAAGGGGACACCGAAGTTTAATGTCGAATGTTCTGCGTGACCCGAATACAGATGGCAGCGTATAGAGAGGCTGCTCGGGAGGCAGCGCGTGTTTGCATGTTTGTTTGCTATCACACGGCGGCCCCGGTATTATCCTCTCCCCTCCCTCGCCTCTCTGAGTCCAGCACATTCCAGTCGTGATGCACTTTACCCTTCTTGTCTATGCAGTGACAGCTGCTCACCATTATGGCGCTGCATGAGCTAATTTTAATGGCTGTCACAGGCAGCAGGAGCAAATGCAGGCCTGCCAGCGTAAACAGCGAGCTGCGGCCAAGAAGGACGGGCTTCTCTGTGGAGGGTAAATGACAGCACGGGATGGAGGGCCGGTCGAGGCCTTGCTGGGATGACTGTGTGTCGTCTGAAATATGCTACACAAGCACAAACACACCAGCAGACATCCAGTCATAGCTTTGACATATCCACAAATACTAAATTACATTCAAAATACTGGTAACATGCCGACATATAACCCATTAACAGTTTTCTACATCAGAGGTTCCAACTTTGTTTGTCTTAATCCCTCAGCTCTGTCAGATGAACCCTTTCTCTGACACATCATCACCTTCACCGATGAAGCTATGTTTGCATCTGCGGTATTTGTTACAGGAATCTATATTGTTACACAATAGTCTTTGTACAATTGAAATGTCAATATTAAGTTCTGTTTGGATTCTCACCACTGCCACTTGGCGTTGTATTACTTTTAGCCATTTCTATCACATATCCACGACTCTAAGCCACTGGTCAGACTCACTTTTCACACACCCTCAATGTGTGAATAGTTTTATTTTGCCAAATTAATTAAATTAATCTGAAGTTTCAAGTAGCCCTGGTTGGAGATCACAGTTTACAATAATAAACTGTGATTTTAATAACTTAGTCTATTCAGAAGAGTGTTCGAATTGAGAATCAGCTTTTAAAGTGGACTGGGGTGAGAACAAAGATCGAATTCAAGAGTCTGCTCTTATCTCTATGCCTCATATCAGAGGTTTATTAGCTGCAGTAAAATTACAATTTGTGATGACAATTAACAAATAGAAGCTTGAGCTGTAATGAGATCCTGTCTGAATAAAGTATTTTCCAAGGTCCTGTGCTCCCTGCATGGACAAGTACATGTATGAGTAAACACCGTGTGGGTGGTTGCAGAGTGGGTCAGGGGGACTCTGTGTGTGTGTGTGTGTGTTTTGGGGGGGGGGGGAGGGTTTCACTGAAGGAAATAGCTCGACAGCAAAGCAACGAGTCTTGTTACAAATTTATTACAACCACATAAAATATGTCTATACAGTTTATTTCAACAGGAAGTGTCACAGGACAGTTACCATCAAGTGCAACTATCTGCCATTCGCATGTGCAAGTTAAAAAAAATTCTGACTTAACAATCATCTGCAGTCTGACAGGGACTGGTAAAGATTAATAACACACAAAATAAAACAACGTTAACAAACAGTAGGAGATGATCTGAGCAGACAGTGAAGATTTCAGTATTGGTCGACAGCTTAATAAACATGAGGACGTCCATTTTGCAACAAAGAACTGTAAGCTCACCATCATCAGTCAGCCCCACATCATGTACCAATATAAGATTTAGATTAAAAAATAAATTTCAAGTAAGTTATGAGCAAGTCATTATTATTTGTATTCACATTTAGTTTAATAGAAATCTGTAAAAAAAAAGGCGACTGAAATGGTGCAGCGAAGGCATTTTTAAAAACAAGACAAACACACAAATAATACCCCAAACTACGCTTCCAGTTCAGTTTCACGATCGACTTTTTACCCTTTTTTTTAGTGCACATTCAGTAATTGCAGTTTACTGATTATAAAATGAGTAAGGCAGCATGAATCCTTTTTTTTTTTTTATCCAAAATGCAAAAATAATACTCCAGTTTATTAACAGCACATGTTTTATAAATACCATCTAAAAGGTAAAGTTTTGAATAGTCGATAGTTAGTACTCACACTTGTCCCCCTGGAGGCCAATCAGAGATGCACAAAACCCTCGGGCTCTCTTATCTCAGCCAATCCCTGACCTCTGGGCGACAGGTTGGCCCACGCTGAGGCAGGTGAGGAGTGGAGGCCGAGACATGTCCGTGAACAGACCTGACAGCACTTAACCAGTCACCTTAACACCTCCCTCCGTCTCTGAGTGGTGCACTAACACGACACTGGCAGATGTGTGCCGTGCCTGGCCAATCTTTCACAGGGACGACTTCCTCAGCCCACGAGATCCGGTGAAGGGTTCTCCCCCAGGCACGTAATGGCGCAGTCCGTATCCGATAAGGCAGTGTTGTGTCACAGAAAAGGCACCGAGTGTGAAATCTTGCTGCCATCAGTAATTGTAGGTTGACATCTGTGTATTGTTAAGCTGGAGTTTGTGTGAGTGCAATTACTATTGCAGGCCTGCACCCCCGAGAGGCCTGTGTCTGTGTCCTGTGGAAACCTGGAGTCCGTCAGTGTGTAGGGATGTGATTGTTGGGCTGAGGACCCAGGAATCCCATCCTCTGCTTGTTCTTCCTCTGCTCTGTCATCTGCGGAGGATGAAGAGGGAATAAACATCAAACCTGAGCAGTTTGGTTTTTGCATGTCGCATACACATGAAACACTAACCTGTGTATTTGCAACTGCTGCTCTAGTAGACACTTTATCATGCAAAACACAGTATTCCCACTGCGTTCAAACATTAAATTCAATGGGGGGAACATTCATCCATTTGAATGTGACGTGTAGGTAAAATCACACTCTGAATCTCTTGACGTTTCAAACAATACACACAATTATTGCAACAGTTTTGTTTTAATTCTAATTTTTCATATAATTGAAATGTTATAAAAGAGGTACATGTTGTTTCCACAGGGGTATGCAAATCACTCCATTCAGCGCCAGTGTTGTGACTGGAAACTAAAATGTTCCTCGGAAACTTCAGCGGAGGACACAGCCGTGTGTGGGCGTGTTTTCTTGCAGAACTGCGACCTGCACGTTTGTCGGTGGGGAAGTGTGGAGGAAGCGTCTGATCATACACAACAACCGCATTTGCCAAAACGAAGGTTTGTACACGCAGATCGAAGGATACTGAGCGATCTGTGCCGAACCCCTAAACCCAAACAGAAGCACAAAGGCGAGATATGCGATCCCAGCGTGGATTGCGCCGAGGTCAGCAGAGGTTGAATTTGGAGGAGCTGGAGCTGAACATTTCTGCCAGTCAGAGCTGGTGTCGGACCTGCAGGCCCCCCCCCCCCCCCCTGTTACTGCAGGGCTGTAGAGATCCCGCCTAAACCCTATGCCTCCATATTGGCGGTGGCTGTGGCTCGGGGGGAGAGCAGCTGTCCTCTGGAAGGCCGGTGCTTTGATCCCAGTCTTCCCCATTTCACATTGGGAAATGTCCTGAGGCAACATACTGAACCTCAAAATTGCCCCTTCTCATTAAGAAGTGTTGCACATAGATGTACTGTATGAATGTGTGGGTGTGTGTAAATGGGTACTGTAAAGCACTTTGACTGGTCATCAAGACTAAAGCAGCTTTATATGAGTACAGACCTATAAGCATTAGACCTGGATTAGAAAAACAAATGACCTGAATTTGACCCCAACTGCATCTTGCTCAAGGGCACTACAACAGCACAAGAATTTTGCTGTATCAAAGAGAGGGGGGGGGGGGGGGGGCTGTTTACACGGCCAGAAAAGAGATGTTTAGAGAATGTACAGCACGCCGAGGTTGACAGAGGTTGTTGTTTTGTTTACTGGAGTCTGATCCTCCCCCGGTGGGAGTTGTTTTCACACATCTGGCAAAAAGAGGAACAAGGACAGGCCTGTGACTGGAATCACATGCAAGGGAGGCAGGTGATGAGGATGATCAGTCACACTGCAGCAGCAGAGCCAGTCATCCAAACAGCCAGAGGCTCAGTGGCGGCTCTGAGTCGCGCTGATCGCCGACATGATAGTCAAACCGTCGTGCTGCGTTCAGGAGCATCAAGGCTCTGATAGAATCGATCTCGATTCCCGAGCTCGGCACACGAGTGGATTGCAAAATGGGCGCTGACGTAGCCCCTGCCATGTGACCCTTTGTATGGGGGGGGGGGGGGGTGGTGTAGGTGAAAGAAGTCTCAAGGTCAGGTAGCACGTGGACTGTGAAGAACAGAGCTAAACCTTTTGTACTTATATACTTTTTAAAACAGGAGGATTTTGCTTTTCTTCTTGCAGTGAGTGCTACCACAGTGAGCACACCAGAGCATGACAAAGGGCCTGAAGTGGCACTCTACCTGTTCCTTGAGCTCGGCCAGCTGGCCTGAGAGCTGAGTCACCAGCGTGACGGTGCCGTCCAGCTTGTCCTGCAGGGAGCGCATCTCGTTCTGCTCGCCGTCGCCCTCGCTGCTCACCAGGGACATGGCTCTCATTCGGGGGAACCACTCCAGGTTTCTCTCCTGGGGGGAAGAGGGGAGATGCGAGAGGAACAGTGAGAAAGGCGAAAGGGATAAAAGGCTGAGGTAAAGCAACATAATGAAAGATTTGCATGGAAATTAGCCGTTTTCTGACATGACCTCGACAGGAAGTCCGCAGAATTGGGTCCAGAGTCTCTGCTGGTTTTTCCTCTCACACATGCACAACGCAGTGGGAGATTCTCCTCTCAGGCACGTTCACAACAACACAGCTTGAAATCTCTGGGGCGTTCATGTGAGGGATGGTGCAGCAGGACTGAGACAGAATTATATACGTATAAATTCTGCTGAGGAGATCAGGCCTTTTGTTTACAGCACATGGACACAGGCATTTGACTCTTATCACCAAAAGTATGCTTATACATTGTTGTCAGTGTCTTTTACTTTTACAGTCGATCCACTTTAACCTGAAATATCTATATTTTTTTTACTTTTCGCTTTGCATCTGTCACGTGTTAGAAACGCCCCCACTCGGTCACGGTGAATCCTTTGGAGAATCCTGTGCTTTGTTCTCACATCCCCTCCAGACATCCAGACCTCCACCTCACAGCCCCTCCAGACTTTCTGAGGACTTTATACTCGGGGGGGGGGGGGGGGGGGGGGGGGGGGGGGAGAAAATCCCCTGAAACTCACACTCGGACATTTGTGCTCACACATACGAGCCCCGGCATTTGGAGAAAGTCCAGAGATTCTCTAGACTTCAGTGCCTGTCTGAAAGCAGCTTTACGGGGACTGTGTGCTTTTCTCTTGTGCATCTGAAAGTGAGGCAGGTTTCCCAGACTGCCATCAGCCGATCTTACGTAATATTCCTTTGCCATTTCTTCCGATAAAAATTACTTAAAAGGTGCAGAGAGTGGGATTTGACTGGCACCACGCTAGGTCCAGCGGGAGGAGTGAGGTAGTCTCCCACCTACTCTTAAGTAAAAATAGACTGGAGCGATAGAGAAACTGATCTGAGTGTGAGACTCCGAGGACAAAAGAAGAGGACAGGAGCCGAGTGGAGTCTGAGGACGGAGACAAATCTGAAGTGTGTGGGATCTTGTTTTCTTTGAATGATGGGTTTATCTTACTTTAATGGGTAAGACATTAATGGCTGTGAAATATCATGCATCATCCCAAATATAATTCTCTTTGTCAGGAAAATGCCTTTACTTTCTATTCTTGGAACTCAAACCATTTTGACATAATGGTTAGCATTGATAAATTCATGCTTTAATTCTAAAACTGAAGTCAGTCCAAAGCTGGAACAAATTGAATTTGAAACAGATTCTATTTTTGGCAAAAAAAATGCAGTCCGTTCAATAATTTATATCATATTTATAGAAAAGCAATGGAGCGCTAACATGTTAACGTGCTAACTTTTTAACTTACAATCCTAATTAAGCTTTTCGCTCAGCTATAGTCAGCCTATATATATATACAAAAAAAATTTGACTTCTCCCAAAAGTGAAGCTAAAGCATCTTGATCACCACCTGGTGGCAGACTGCAGTTTAGGTTACAAATCCTGCCTCCTTCATGTTAGTGGATGGGACCAAACAAAAAAGTCAAAATACACGTCACACAAAAGCTGGCTTCCATCCTTTTAGGTAGTTCTCATCACTTATAACCAAACTTTTCCAGCAAGTTTGTTTCTAATTAGTAATTAGTTAACCTGTCATGTCACTCTTCTTTCACGTGTTTCTAAACTGCAATATGACATATTTCATCCTCTCTATCAACCCCCCCCCCCCATTTTACTGTGTCCATGTTAGCCTACATGCACATGCACACACGCAGATACTCTGGAAAAAAGAAGCACTTGTTCAGTGAACTTGTTTTCAACATTTGGACTAATTTTCCTATTGACTTGAATACTTGTTGACCACAGGGGAAGCAGTTAGACTGATTACGACTGCTCAGCTATACAGTATGAATCGAGTCATTCTATGAGCGCTTCCCTCAAGGTCTTTGGCTAATCTGGGCCTCTGGCATCAAGAGGCCGGTTAAAAGAATCGTTTCTTTTCTCACAATTTTTTCGGAAAACACAGAAAAGTCTCTGTGAGCTCAAAGATAAAGCGCAAGCATCCCTGGAACTGGGGACTATATTATAATACACAGAGTCATTCGTATATAATGGATTAAGTAACCCTAAAGATTAGAGAAAGAAACCTAAGAGCTGCTATTAGGGGTGAATACAATGTCCTGTTTGAATATACATTAACTCATGTTGTTGAAGCATCATTTCTGGGTTAACCAAATTACGTTGAACAGTTGCTGTACACAAGCTGAATATCGCAGCAGGTCCGCATGTTGCTATTCATTAGAATGTACAGTAGTCCAGTGTATGCTGTGCTGCACTGACTTGATGAGTCAGGCTTTAGTGATGCTTCACTGAGGCCTTTAAACACATTACGGTGGCCCTGAGGGTACAAACACAACAGCAATTCACAAAACTCAACCTTCAATAAGAACACGACAGTTCAGATCCTGGAAGGGGTGGGACATAGCTTCCTGTTTTGGTGATGGGACGGAATCCAAGTCGATTCAGGGTTTGAAGTTCAGCTACACTTAGACGGCTTCAGCTACACTTAGACGGCTCACTGGCCAACCCCTAACACAGGTCTGTATCCAAACATCTGTCAAGGGGCCTGTGCCACTAAACAGGGTTTGTGGGTTGTTTTTGTCGGCATCACATATTCATTATAGTATGAATATTTGAATATAATAATAGAATATTGCCACCCTCTGCAACTCAGTAATAAACTTAATAATATTCCTGTGTTTTCTTTTCAATATATCCTCAGCCAGACTTTAGAGATGGGATATTATTCCCTCCACCAAGGAGAATATGTTTTCACCAAACACAAACACTACGTAAGAGATTTCCATGGAACTTGGAGGAAGTATGGTAAATTGGCCAAGAAAGATCCCACTGAGTTTTGGCACAGATCCAGACAACTAACTTACTAACTTAACTTGCGAGACTTGGCATTTTTTCCCCAAAATGTCACGCTCCCAGGGAATCATGATTGGATGTAGATTTTCTGTTGATTTGTGCAAGTTGGTGCAGATCCAACAAAAAATCTGAACCTATTGAATTTAAATCTGGTTTTATAAGGAGACAGTCAGGCCTTGGCGGAGGTATTTGCTGGTATTATTCTAGTTTCTAGCGTTTCATTTCTATTTCAGTTATGTGATAATGTTGCTTACATTTCATTTTTCGCTATGACCTGCAGATATTAGCGTTTCTTTCTTTCTTCTCGTGTCAAATTTGGTCATTTCTTCATGGCTCAGACGACAGCGCTTGAAATTAATTATAGGAAAGGATAGGAAGATCCAGAGTAAAGTGAGACCATAGATAACCAGCCTCAGATTATCCAGGATAAATTCAGAGAAGCTAGATAAGGAACAGATATCCTGGGTGTGCTGAACTGGCCTCGTAGTTCAGGCCTCCACTCCAGGCAGCTCTGATAAGATAAACTCCTGTGATGTCACTCGTTAAAGCGTGGCCGCCACGTCTCCAGGTCCTAATGTTTTTAAGCCACGGGATATTTTATTGTCGAGAATGACATCATTTTAATGTCCTTTAGCATAGAAATTGACGATTTCAAACTCCTCCTCCATTCATTCAAACACTTCAATTTGGAATAAGGCACAGAGACAGGAAGTGATATTGAACTGTCACCAGGGACTTGGATTCTGACCAATCACAAACAGGAAATATCGTCCCTCCCTTTCCATAATCTGAAACATCTTTGTGTTTTGTGAAATATTGTGTTTTGATGGCAGTAAAAAAAAAACTGTCGTTTTCTGTTTTGCTGCTGTCACCACACAGCTGGGGTGTTTCATCAAAGACTCTCTCTCTCTCTCTCTCTCACACACACACACAAACACACCCACACACGTACACAGATAAGTTATTCAGCTGATCAGAGACCCACGTTATGTAACAGAACAATCTTTGACCTCTGACTTCAATTTACATCATCACATGTGTAGGCTCCTTTTTATTTATCCATTATTTAGTTAGTGCTGCTGTTAACATGTCACATGTGTGTTGTAAACGAAGAGTGTGATGTGACGGTGACTCACTGTGGGTGAGTGAGGGTGTGTGTGTGTGTGTGTGTGTGTGTGTGTGTGTGTGTGTGTGTGTGTGTGTGTGTTTGTGTGTGTGTGTGTGTGTGTGTGTGTGTGTGTGTGTGAGAGAAACAGGGACAGGAGAGCACGTGCCAGGCAGGGCTGAGCTATTAGCAGGCCACTTGAGATGGGTTATGTAACAGCATTGTGGCTGCTGCAGTACCTGCTGGGCCTGTAGTCGCTGTCATTATTTTACACACAAACACCCCCCACACTGATTCACATCCACATGCACAACACGGCAACAGAACAGACAGTGTAATGTGATCCTACTCTTTTGCTCGGCACCGCATCAGTCTATCCTAGCAGATGCACTCATTATAAGAGTCAGTGTGTGTCTGTGTGTTGTGTGTGTGTTCGGTCATCGAGTTTCAGGCGTGGGGAGGGGAGGGTAGAGTTTTCCTCGGTCCAGGAGCTTCACACTGAGTCGTACCGTAGTGCAGTGAGTGTTTCGAATAAAGATGGAGTTTAACAAGTTGAGCCACGAAGTGTAAACGGACACTTCCTGACTAGACACGAGTCAAACCTGAGTCTGAGAGGACAAATGAAGCCGGGCGGCTGCAGACATCATGAACTCATCTACTCTTTAATTTAGAGATTAAGAATTTGCCGAAGTCATTCAACACTTGATTTCTTCTGGATGCCATTGTTTGGTCATTGCATTGTATGTTTCTACTGCATATCATGCAACCATGATTCAAATCAATGGTCAGAATCAAAGCAAAGGCAAGTAGAGGTAGAAACTTAAAAAAAAAAAAAATGTCTGAAAAATAAAAAACAACAAACACATTTTATAATTTGTTATTCATTATCAGAAGATCTGTTTTATAATCCATATCTAACAGACTGTTATATATTTGTCATTCTATCAGAAGATAACAAGAAAATGCCAATGTCCGACGCACGCCAGTCTACAAATGAATCAGTGTCAAGTATATGCTGACGCAGCACATGAAGGTGAGGACGTCAGGACGCATGTATATGAAACAAAGGTCTTTAGTGCTCTCCCTAAATTATAATGTGAAAGGGATCAATGTTAACAATGGAACAAAGACATGAATCTTGGTCTTCAGGTGTGAAAAGCCATCAGAGACGAGATTTGATTCAATGTTGAACGTAAATAGATCAAAATAGACGACTACAAACTGTCTTAGAATCGAATTGGTCTAAAACCACTTGACCATATATTAAACCTGAATACCCAGTGGCTGCTACATACAGTATGTAAACTGTATGTAAACATATAGAGTAAACACATGCTTTTCTCCCCATATGCTTCTTATATTAATGTTGTTTGTATTACAGTTTCTTCCCCCAGGCCATAAGACTTTTAAACTCCTCTGAACTGCAATAACTCCACCAAACCAGCACCGTGGCATATTTGCATATTTGCACAAATTGTATTTTTATTTTCTATTTTAAATTTTGATATTCTATTTAATACCATTTCTATTGTATTTTTTGGGGGTTCTAATTACTTGAGCATTGCTAGAGGAGAGCCTGTGACTCAAGCATTTCATTGCTGCTTAATGTTATTGTTGTGCATTTGGCAATAAAAATCTTGAATCTTGAATTAAATCTGATAAAGTAAATCTCAAAAAACATTGGTCTGAATATAAGATTGATTGCAATATTACAAATGGAATTATGTCATTCTTAACCCCGTTGAGCCATTTTCATGAGAATGGAGAATTGTATATAAAACACATGAAGTTGACACAGGTTGTTTCAGCTGGAGTCCGTCACATCCCTGTGTGTCTACTCTGCAGGTGTGAGTATGAATTCCTGACTCATCATTACCTCATCACACAGTAACACTGTGGCCCGGCATCACAGAAGTGACCTGGAGGAAGACCTGCTGATGCATATTAACTCAATGTCCGTCACTTGTTTGTTATGTAAATCGTTGGTTATAATGCGACCGCTCTCATGCCCATCACGGCTGAATGGTAATCACAAAATGTGCCATTGTGCTCTGGGGGGGGGGGGGGGGGGGTGTCATATGAATCCATTAACCTGATGGCCACACCTTTAACTGGCCTAACATCCTTCAACTTCTCTTCTGTGTGTAACAGCAGCAAGTTGCAGCATTGATGATAATGGACCTGGACTGGGTTTAATTACTATTTAGCCACACTGTGTCCCAGCAGGTTAGGAGCCCAGTGAAGCTCAGCATAGCGACGACTACCTCGCCACAGAGAGCCATCTCTCTCTCTCTCGCTCTCTCACTCTCTCTATCTCTCTCAGTGAGGGGGAAGGAGAATAAATTGGGATGCTTGGCACAAGCCTAGAGGCTCAGTCTCATTTTTTCGATCGCTTGTCTGCTGTGGAGGCGCACGCTCCTCTAGCACACTGTGGACTTCTGCTCAGCGAGGAGGGCTGCACAACTTTCAGACTCCGACACTCAGACATCTGTATGCTGACTGGTGCAGCTCGCCAGCAAAATATGAATTAGGCTGTGAAATGAATGTGTTTGTGTGTCCATATGCTCCGTATGGAATAATGAACACAATCCCTCAGGCTCGGGTGTGTTTACGTGCTTGTGTGCTACATTAACACAACCGTGCAACACTCTCAAAATGCTACACTTTAATACACGTTGCAGAAGTAAAACACTGTAGCAACATTGATTTCAAGGTGACTGTGTGAGGCAACTTTTAAGCCGATAGAAACTGCATTGCAACAATAGTGTGTGTGTGTGTGTGTGGGTCTGTGAGTGTGTTTCTTCTACTGACCGCAATCATCTGAGCCACGTAGCTCTCAGGGCCGGTGTACTCGGTCGGATCCTTCACCCTCACCAGGACCAGGAAGTAAAGGTAGTCCCACATGCTGTGCTCAGACTTGATGTGCTCCTCAAACGACACCGTCTTGTTGTCGAACTTGTCTCTTTCCAAGCCTGAAAAACAGCAGCAGCCCTTTTTATTTACATCCTGTTTTCACGATTTACACTCGATAGGAGGTGAAGCGCGCCACTGAACTCACCACAGATGAAACAGGAGGTTTTCAGGATCTCCTCCTTCCTTTGTTTCTCACTCCTCAGGTCCGCAAAGGTGTCGATGATGACACCAAAGATGAGGTTGAGGACGATGATGATGACGATGAAGAAGAACAAGAGATCGTAAACGACGCGGGCGGCAAACAGAGGCTCCTGGATGGTGAGGTCAGAGGTTAAATATGGAAATGTGTCATTTTAGACAGAAGTTGGTTCAGCACAAGTGTCATTTATGTGTCGTTCAGCCCATTTAGCATTCAAACAATTTCCATGATAAGTAAATTCATCAATATATTGTTTCATCTGCTCACCTCTTTGGAGGGTCTCCTGAGAATGTCTCCCACACCTCCTCCGTTACGCAGCCCCTGGTTCAACACTGTGATTATACACATGAGCAGCGTGTCGCAAACCCGCTCTATCCCATCATCATCACCTATAACGAGACACATGCACGGAACAACATGTGAGTGGCAGGTGACAAAGAACAGAGACGCCATTAACATAAAAAGAAAGAAACAGAAAATACATCACAACATTGGTGGCACCTTAATATCTGAATTTGTGTTCCAGCAAAAGGTTGCGGTGTAATAAATACACAATTTCTTCTACCAGACCTGGATATGTGGATCTGCAACACACTGTCCAAACTTATATGTCTGACCATTTGTCCTAAACAACTGGCAGACATCCGGAAAAAGCCTGTTCTCACAATATAAAAAAAAGGGATTAACCAAATTCCTGAATCGACCCCTTTTACCAGATCTGCACCGATATTTAACTGGGATTTTATTGGCTCACGCACCATCCCATGACCAAAATTGGTTTATTTGAATTAAGTGTAATCCTACTGCAGTCAAACACAACCTCTTTACACAAATGAACACATTGTCCACTTAGATTTGGTCTTAGTCTCTTTTTCATTACACTGTCCTCCTTCTTGAATGACTTGATTTATATGACTTTCATAATCTCAAATTGTGATTTAATTTTCCATGTTAGTAATATGAATGGAGCTGAAATTAATTAAATTAAATTAAATTAAAGTAATTGAATGGGTGATTTTGAGAAAACTCAAGTTCAGGAAAATCAAACTCTTTAATTGGTTCAAATGCAGTCGGACCTAATTTTAAACAATGATCACCTAGCTCTTATTACTGACTGATAAACAGCTGTAAACGAGTCTGACTACAGATAAAATACATGTCTCCATCTGGTTTTTCTCTTTAAATGTGAGAATAAAATAGAAGAAAGATAAAAAGGTTCTGAAAATCTATGATGAACTCAAATATATTATTCATATCAGATGTGAAATGTCAGTATGAAAGGGCTGTGGAGAGAACATGCCATGTACAGCCTGAGAGCTTAGGAGCAAGGGGAAGCGAAGGATGTGGATGAGATCACGTGCGTGCCCCCATAGTGCAGGTGATCCATGGAGACGCAAGAGAACAAACAGGAGTGTGAGTCACCCACTCTGCCTCATCAAGTTCCTTTGTGTGCACACCTCTCAGTGTGTGTGTGTGTGTGTGTGTGGGTGTGTGTGTGTGTGTGTGTGTGTGTGTGAGAAACAGTGAGTGACAATTTGAGCGTGTGCGTGTGTATGAAACTGTTTGACGTGTGTATGCATTTCTCAGTGTGTGTCCACTTGCAAGTGTGTGTATGAAACAGTGTTTGACAGTGTGTCTCAGTGTGCGTGCCTGTGTGTGTGTGTGTGAGTAACCTTTCAGGAAGTGACTACTGCCAGAAAAGGTCACAAACTGCAATATGCTGACATTACTGTCCTCTTAACAGTGAATTTCGTAGGTGGTAAAATAAAATAAAAAACTAATTTGTTTTTAATTTAATCTTTAAACTTACCAGCAGCAGATTTGGCTGTTGAGACTGGGCAGCCATCTTTTATACATGTGTCAGCAACTTCACTGTTACTCAATAAATCCCTTTTTCCTACAAAGAAATACAGAGAAAAAAAATGCAAAATTATGTAGAGTGGATTAATGGTAAAAGCACGGAGAATTTACAGATGAAAGAAGATGATTAAATTGTGCTCTAGCATTTAAACTCCTCCCTGATTAATTCTCATCAGCGGCAGTAAAATCAGCCAGAAGGATGTAGACAGACATTATGTAAACTGAGGCAGCAGCTGCTGGGTGGGCGGTGAAGTGTTGCTGAAAAAACCCCTGAACAAATCATTTGCACACCGGCAAAGCAGCAGAGGAGCCGTGCTTGAATGAGATCAGCTCACGCAGATGGGCAGAGCTGTGCACATGGGCCAGAGTGTCACCGAGAGGTCCGTGCTCGCTGACGGGCAGGGGGACAGAGGGCAGGGCAGGAAATCAAGAGGCAGAGGAAGAGGAAGGGGAAGAAGAAGAGCGGAGGAGACAGTCCGACTGACACCGGGCGTAGGGGGCGTAGGGGTCACAGGCCTGAGGCGGCAGCAGTCCGGACCGGGTGCTCCTCTGCTTTGATGGAGCTCCGGCTTGTGTCTCAGCTCAGCCCCCAGCTAACAGACAGACAGGCGCGAGGCAAGCTGGTTACATAACCCGCCACTGCTCTGCTGTGCCTGCTGCGCTCTGTTCAGCAAAACACAGGATGGCACGGCCACCAGGTTATGCAACAGGTGCACATGTGCTGGCAGGTTGAGCTCATTAGCGCGCCCCCGCTCTCCACAGTGTTTTCAAAACATGTGTCGAGAATGTACAGAATATATACAGTGGAGGAGGTGCAGCGATTCTGAAACCGAGCCCAAACCCGTGACACATACGTCCACAGTCTGGTATCGTGCTACAGGAAGAGGAACCGCCTCCCCAGACCCAAAACAACACAAACTATGCTATGGCTCAACAGTTGAGGTTTTCAGGAATTGCTACACACCACAGCGAACTGTACATGTTCTACTATTTTCATGGAGAGATTGTACATATGGAATCAGTGAACAGATTAGTTCAGCAAGTGATTCATTCTGACCCAAGAATCCTTGATTAATGGTTTAATGGAGCCCAAATATTAAGATGTTTGATATATGTCGACCCACGAACTGCCCCTTCTGTGTCAAGTATCTTTAATTCCATCAGAAGTTAAAACCGTTAACCATTGACTGTATAAAAAGATGGACGACCTGATAGCTCCTCAAACGTGAAGCCAAAGCATCTTGATTGCCACCTGGTGGCTGGTTGCAGCATAGGTCCTAAACCATTGCAATGGCTGGGACATCTATGCCATCAAAACGTCGTGACAGACAGCTGATGCTGACTCATGAATGGTCGAGCGTGTGAACCAGCGGGATATCGCTACCCTGGTACCATCACCCTGTTAGCTACTGGCTCAAAATGCGCAAAAGGGGAGCTTTCATATCCTGGATATTTTGGACTCTCAATAATGAAAGGAAGTAGAGATACGGTCTATTTAAAAATGAAATACCTTATTTTCTATAAACCAGTAGGAAAAACAATCTCTTAAGATATTGATAACTTTTTTTATCGATGATAATGACAGGACAGTGAAACAGTTGAGGTTTAGGACATTAAATGTTTCAAGGCTTAATTCCAGAGCATAGCAGCTACAACCACGTATATTAGAGTCTCAGATCGCTATGACAGCTCCCAAATAAGTGAAGCCGAAGTGCCTCGGTTAACCCCTTTTGTGCAAACTTTACAAGACAGCAAGTCTGGTCCCTTCACAGTTCACAGCGTGGCTAAATAACGACTGAGAGTGTTTTAATAGTCGATGGAGTCCAGACCTGTTGCAGGAAGGCGGTCCACCTGCATGCGGAAGTCATCCTTGAGGAACAGGAAGCCGATGATAGAGAAGAAGTAGACGAGGAAGATGGCCAGGACAGCCGTCAGAATAATGGAGCGGCCATTCCTCGTCACACTTTTTATCACATTGAGCAGCGTCTCCTCCCGGATCACCAGGTCGAATAGCTGTGGAGGATTATAGGCAAATTGATTTGAGAACTCTTGTGTACACGGAACTGTTGTGACGTGCTGCCCCGATCCATCAGTCTCAATGTCATGGAAGATAAATGGGAGAGGGATTTCTCACCAAAAAGCTGTAGAAGAACTCGTGCACGAAGAGGCCCAGGACACAGATCATGGCGTAGCTCAAATGGTAGATGAAGAGCATGTCCATAACCACTGCTTTGTAGCCCCGGGTGAACGTCCCCTGATTCCCCACAAAACTTACAAGAAAGACTACCTTGTTGAAGAGCTGAAAGAGAAGGAAATAACCAGAGGAAAAAAAAAGAAGAAGAAAACGATTTACATATCCTTCCACAAGACCGTATAAGTTCCTTCCTTTCCTTTAAACCTTCCTGTACTTACATTGATGGTACCCAACAACAACAGAGCAGGACCGAGGCCCATTGTGTAGATGGCCCGTAGAATCAGGGCGACCAGGAAGAACAGGATGCCACACGGCTTGGGTAAGACAGGCAGTAAGGCAGTGAACACCCCCAGGGCCACCCACAGTAGGATGTTCCAAAACGAGGACAAGGTGCCTGGACAGAGGAGCGAGTCATCAAAACACTGTGAACCTGGTGTTTCTCAGACCTGAGTTTAGACCCTAATTCAGCACAGTCAGAGGCAACACTTGAAAATGTCAAACAGTGGTTCACTGCAAACTGCATTACTCAAAAAGCACTTAGTACGGCTGGAGAACCACATGTGTTCACATTGTAGTGGGACAATAAAACAAATTTTCCTCATGTGTGTAAGATGTTTAAAACCCTCTTATATATATAAATAATGTGATTCATTTAATTAACCTATATACAAACGTGCAACACTTAATATACTATTAATGCTGTGTAAAGAGTTGAAGAGGGAAAGTAGGAAGAAGTAACAGATACTGTTTCAAGGTTTAAACTGCCAAAAGAGATCATAGTCCCATTCAATGACTTGGTTTTCAAGTCTCATCACACATATAAGAGAAAACACATCTGTGGGTGAATCATGGATCCGTGGGACCAATAAATACCATACAAATATAAATAATAAAAAAATCTGCGCATTGTTATGTGGATTATTTCATTAAGAATTTTACAATTAGTTTGAAAAGTACTTTTCCTGAAATTTGTTTTTATGATTAATAAAACTGGTCGACATTTGAGTTAATCCTGGTGTATCATAGCACTTTTTAGCATCATTGTTAGAGTGTAAAAAAAAGGGTTTTACTTGGTCGGAAAATAATTAAATAAATAATAATAACATACCTTTTTTTTTTTTATTAAATGTCATCTTCACACCAATAATTGTCAACTCTTGATTTATAGAAAATGTTTAACTTCATCCATTTGACAAAAACACTGATACCCAGATGGTTCCAGACACCAAGACACTTATCCTGAGACAAAGCTACAGCTTTACAGAGTCTCATCACAGAACCAGGACTTATCTCACCCTCATCTCCGTCATCACCAAATGGGTAAAATACGGCCACGGCGATGTTGAGGAGGCAGGCCAGGTAGAAGGAGATGCTCCCCCACAGAGAGATTTGGCGTGAGAACCAAAACAGAACCTTATTTTCTGCACAAACAAATCAGGGAGGTTACAGCATGAACAGAGACACAGACCCAACACACACAAACAACACAACACCACTGCAGGCCCCTTCAATTTATTCGGAACATAACACTAGCCACACACTCGGGATGATAATCATTATTTACCATCCTGCAACCGGCTTCTGCTGCCACCATCATTATTTTCCATACACTGGATTCAGGGGGATACAACTTACTGCGGATCTTCTTCTGCCACGTCATCTCATTGTAGAGGTTGTCAAACTGTTGGAAGAAGTCGTTAACCTTGCTGCCCTGGTCGTCTCGCTCAGTGGTGGTGAACACGCGCACCTTGGACTCCTCGGTGAGGTACTCGCAGATGTTGGGCACGGGGAAGACGATCTGCTCCATGCTGCGGTCATGACGCACTATCTGGGAAATGGATTTATAACAGATCCTCGTTACAGGCTACCGTGGATTGTACTCTACAGGTTTTTGAGATTTAGATGATAAAAGGACAAAGTGACGATGAGGCTGACCTCTATCTGAGCTGTGTGTTTGGCGTAGTAATGAAGAGCGTCGTCCTCCTCACTGTCGGAGTCCACCAGCGACACCTGCCCCAACACAGAACCTGGCCTGAGGCTCTGCTGCAGGATCTTGTTGTGTCGGGCTAGCTAGAATCCAAAGAAGAAAACACACACTGACTTATTTCAAGAAATAAGGATCATAATTGACTCAAAGGTCAGAAAGCCTCCAAATATATATATATATTTATATATACACACGATATATTTATCATTTGGCCAATAAAATCATCCAATATGAGCCAACACTGACATATTGTTGGCAGTTATGTTTTTTTTAACTTTTATGATCCAATAACTTTTTTAACTTTTAGTTACAGAACAAACATTTATGCTTACGTCTTTTATTTTCTTATATTTGTTATGGCAAGTCTCATTATATTTCTGAGGGTCTTTGGTCTGAATAATGATGGATGATTTTCGCTATGAGCCTTCAAAAGTCTCTATCGATCAGCCTCTACTTACACAATTCAACTAATGTTTATCTGATTTTGAGTCTTTGAATCCTAAAATGAATCACAACAATCTTGCGCCAAACATGCGTGCGTGTACATGTTATTTTCACATTTTCATACTCTGAGGTCAAAAATGAATCAACAGTGTAACAGTAAAAAAAAACATTTCCTCTTCATTATGAAACTCGTCCGTTTGGACTGAAATACCCTGTCTGACTCTGAAGAAGAAGAAGTGAAAACCCGCTAGACTCTGCATGCCCTCTTCAAATTACATAAAGTGTAGAGAGAGGCAGAGACGCACAACACACTCACAATACCACCACTCTCTCAGTGGCGCGGCACCAGTCTCATTTCCATTTTACTGTTGGGACCCTGGTAAACCACAGTGAACACTGGCAGTCTACCTCTGTGCACAACCGGTGTAGCAAGCCGAAAAACTAATTTAAGCAAAACTGGCAGAGCGGCTCAGTCACAGAAGAGCAGTGTTCCATCATTTAGCACAGACAACACACTCTAATAGGGAATTGCATGTTAACACACAAACACACGCACACACGCACACACGCACGCACACAAACACACCCACCAGCTCCTGCAGCAGAGGGCCCTGAGGTGTGCAAATGGTTAGACAAACTGAGAGCAAACGCAGTAATGGCTCAAGTCACAGACAAAAACAAAGCTCAGGCTCTTTTATTACCTGGTGGGCCAGGATGTAAATGTTGTGTCCGACGTCTTTGGGCTTGATGTGGTCCCCGACACTGTCCCCGTCCTCCTCACTCTCTAGGCCCTGAGCGTACGCCTCCTTCAGCACATCCACCTGAGGCACAGCAATTATGAAAAGTCACTGCTCCTTAGGGTGAAGCGTTTCACGTACTTGTGTACACACAGACACACTCACCAGCTCGTTGGGTCTCATCTTGTAGAGGATCTTCTCTGCGTTCTCACTGTCATGGCGGCTCTCCATGATAGCCAGTAGGAGCTTGGAGGCATTGTTCTAAATCGAAAATAAGGCTCCGTTAATGAGCTCACACAACATCATCAATGATTCAGGTCTTAGCGATTCCTTTTCACTAATAATAGATTAAGTCTTTTGCAGAATCTCCATTTGAATCTCTGCAGTGCAACCAACAAACAGGACAGTGCAACACAAGAATAAGACCCTCACATTTATTAAATATAAAACATTATATTTGAAGTACTAAAGGGTAAATCAGTGTCACGGTTCCGGGCCTTTCTTTCTTACCTTGAGCTCCAGCACCAGGTCCAGGCGATGCTTCCCCAGTGGATTGATGGAGTTGACAATCAGTGCGATGATAATGTCAATGCCATTGGACTCATGCCTGGCTATGCAGGTCTAGAAAATAGAATAGAAAAACAGTTAGAGTCAACAAAATCCCCAGTCATACATAATCTATGACCCTCTTGACTATTCACTGCACCGAGCCTAATGTCCACTCACCTGGTTTTCGTGGCAGGGTCCCTGGCAGTACTCTGTGATGGTTTCCAGGGTTTGGCGAACCAGACCCACGTTATTCTCATTTATGTACAGGCCCAGCAGCCCGAGACCTCCTGTGGTGCTTCCGCAAATACAGTCCAGGAACTGAAGAGTCTCACACACCAGATTGTAGTTGGTCTTGTTGTTCTGGTTCCGCAGAAAGTTCTGGATTCAGAGCAGAAACAAAGTCAGTCAGACGTCAATTCAACGGTAGCTGGACTTAAAGGTTGTTCACTCTCAATCGCAGAGGGGGTTGTAGTACCTGTAGGCCTAGATTGTGGTTCTCGCAGAGCAGCTGCAGGTAACGCAGGATGGGATTCATGATGGTGATGGCCGGGCTCATCTGAGTTTCTTCGATCACCTCCTCAGGCCCGACTATCTCGCTGTTGTGGCCGAGGCCCTCGAGTTCGGGATCCGTGTTCCTGAAGTAGCAGAAGGCCTTCGAGGTTTGAGAGGAAGCCTCCTTCAGCTGCTCTCGCATGTCCTCCCTCATGTGAAGCCCCGAGTCCTTCCCTGCAGCATCCGGGATGAAACACAGAAGCAAGTTTCCTTTCCATTCATGATTGGACAGTACAGATTTGGCGTTAAACGTGCACAATGATGCACCTGCACTATGAGATTCGACACGTTATAAAAAAAATGTAATCCAGAGACCCCCTGGAGAAAGCATTCAATCTCGATACAATGGCCTTTTGATAGGCTTGTGATGTGTGGCCGTCACATGGCCTCTGACATGTGACTGCAGGAGTCGGGAACAACAGTCTGCACAGAGGTCGGCAGAGCAACAAAGATCATTTTTGGGGATTTATCCGACACCATTGTTTAAAGTCGAGGCCGAGCCGAGCGAGACCACACATGCTGTAGAAGCACTGGGATTTCCAAGTTTATATCTGAGCAGCGTCTGTGGCTTTCCGCTCGCCCCGTGGCCCGTTTCCATTGAACTGCTTGGCTGTGCTCTGGACATGACCTCAATGACTCAGTGTTTTCACTTCTCAATGCACATCCCTCGGTACCTGTGACGTTATTATCCTGCGGGTTCAAATCAACCTCCGGGCGGGTGGAGGAGATACAAATTTTTCTAGTTTCACATATAAACGTCTACAAAATGAATTCCTGCACCTTTTCTTAACCTGATGCCGCTGTTGTCAGAGTCGTCGTCCCATTTCCTGCAGCTGAGCTCAAACATGTTGACGGACACGGTGGCTCGGATCTCCTGCTGGGCCAGACGCATGCGGTCGTAGAAAACCTTGAAGAAGCGCTCGGAGCTCTTCTGCTTGTACAGGAGGGTGTAGAAGGAGTTCTGGGCAAGAAAGCAGAGCGGTGGTGAGTCGAAATCTCCCAAATCTGAATCTGCGATTACACATTTATGTAAATGGCGGAGAAATAAAAAAGACTTGTGGCGCACCCACCTGTGTCTGTGTGTTCCCCCCCTGGAGAAGGGCGATACCCAGCAGGATGCTCTCCTCAAACACCCGGTCGTTCTTAGTGTTGACGATGAGGTCGATCACCAGCTCCGACGCCCCGACGTTGTCCAGGAGACACTGGATCTCCACTAGGTTGCTGCTTGGTTTGTCAGAGTCCAGCGCGGGAGAGCCTCCTGCAGAGATTCAATATCAGCATTTAACATAATTGTGCTCTGAAGAGACATAGCTGCAGACATTACTGATATTTTTCCATCATAATAAAAGTGTTTGGACTGAAATAATGTATATATTTATGTGGCGCTTTGAATGTGGCGATTCCTGAAGTCTGCCAGTGACTGTCAAGCAGCACTTCTTCCATGAGGCAGAGTGCTGTCATGTTAGCTTCTGTGGTTTCTCCTGCTGTGAGCAGTCACTGCAGTGTCTACCGGGTTTATTTGGGGTTCTCAGTACCTCCGGAAGACGGCTTGACAAAGCCGCCAGATGAGCTGCTCCCACTCGCGAGCTCCGACTTGGAGATAAGCTTTTGATTTCCAAAGTATCGTGTGAGGAGAATCTTCCTTAAGTCATTTCCCTGTGGGGACAGAAATCATAATGTTGGATCCACGTCACAGTCTGAGAGAGTACAGATTCACATTTTACCACATTTGAAAAAGTGTCATTTTGTGGAACATGAACGTGAAGATATTGACAAAGTAAAGGACGCATTAACAAAAATGAGGATACTTATGTTGAAGGGAGGTATCATCACTGTTATCTCTATAATAGCAGATTTCATCTTGCATCTGAAGTGAAGAATCACACTGATGCTTTTCTTCCTTGATCCAAATGATGACTTATTATGAAAGAATCTGAGGAGCATGACAATTACTGTCGTCCAATGAGAAGATCTACACGTAGCTTTTATGGGAGGTATCATTTGAAAAAAATATATCAAAACTATTACAAAATATATATTATATTTACCTCCACAGTGAAAATTATGTTTTCATTGCTGTCAGTTAAATTACAGCACTGATCTTCATGAAACAAAGTGATTTCACACAAACGGACAAATCCAGGAAGGTTTTTTTTTTCAGATGTTTCACCAGGAAATAATTCATAAGTCTTGAAAGATATGAGCCCTTCTAATTTGGTTTGTTTGTTATTAGTGCTGATCTTTCCTGAAATCTTAAATATTGACGCTTTCTTCATCCTGTGTTGATAAATTAGACCTTGATATTAAAGTTCTGGACCAGAAATGTTGTCTCATTATTGCACAACCTGACAGCTGCACAAACTTCGCCATTTTTAACCTTTTCTGTTTATTACCAAGTATCATTTTCAGTTTATGACCGACATTGGTTTCAGTGATTGTTTATGGACACAAACTCTAAAGTGGAAAGAGATGAAATGCAGCTGGATGTGGTATTCTTTAAGCGATGATGATGTTCTTTGTTATTCAGGGACAAACTACATCACACACCTCCTGAGCTTTTTTCAGCACATCTTTATAGGGAAGGTGATTTCCATCTCTTGAAAACATTTCCTCAGCATGAGATTAGATTCTAAATAGATTATCTCCCTACAATGCGAGAGTGACTGACGGGGGGGGGATGTGTCACCACCTGTTTGTTAGTGAACAACACGGAGTAAGGGATGGAGGACGACAGGAGGACATGTGAAGAAGAAGAAGGTACGGACACTGAAGGTGGTCAGCATCAGTTTCTATGACAACCCGACAACTCAAACCGGCCTCGTCATTTGCGATCGGCGGGGGGGGGGGGGGGGGGGGGGGCAGGATGGATGAATAGACTGAATGAAAGGTGGAGCTGACGGATGAATGGACCGCAGGGAGCCACCTGAGGTTTCCATGGAAACGTGTTAGTAGGACAATCAGCCTGTCCCCAAACGGCCGTACAGGTGGAGGACAAGATGAAACAGAAATACCCCCCCCAAAGAAGTATCTGTTCTACAAAACTCAAACTGTCTGCGCTGCTGAATCAACCGATCATTACGTGTGCATGATGGTGCAAACACCATTACACACATTACTGTTCACCATATTTATATTTTAAGCTGTAGGCATCAAATTAGTGCTGAATTATTAATTGATTAAACAATTAGTGGATCAGCTGAAAGTACATCACCAGGGACGTTAATGCATTAGAAATGAAAATAAATAGTGATGAAACTCTCCACCAGCTTCACAGTGTGGCTGCTTCACACGTGTGGCTGCTCAGACAGAAAAGGCAATCTGAGGACACCGTGCAAGTGACAGGTGTTTTTATAGGTTTGATAATTTATCAGAAAATAAAAAGGTCATATTTTGTCATATCTTGTGCATCTTTATTGTTGTTTTCTTGTGATTGATGCTGGCCGCTGTGATTTTTTTTTTCCTTACAGGTGTCTTATTGGGATTGTCTCGCCACTGTGTAATTGGTATTCAGCTCAGTGTGACTCATTTGTGAAGATCATTATATACGTGTTGTTTTAAGTTGCTGCTTCCAATATGCAATGTCATAAAACTGTAATGCAGGAAAAACATCTCCTAGACACTGAGACTGAATTATCAAAGATCAATTGAGGGTAGGTTTTCTACCCAAAAAATCCAAACAGCACCCTTTAATTATCTGACAGTGACAGATCAAGCAAATTAGGTCCGTGCTTGGCCACGAGGGGCCACCCGGGCAAAGTCCAGCTGAAAGGGCCTCAAACTAAGCAAAGCTGGAGAGGAGCACGTGCAGCTGATGCTCCCTGTGTCAGTAAACACTCCATCTCATCTGCAGTCAGCAGAGACGCTTGTCTGCCTGCACTGTCTGGCTGAGCTGTCTCCCAAACACACACACACACACACGCACACAGACACACACAAACTCAGTGCAAGTGCAAATACAATCTCAGCAACACTCTCTATGAGGTGGCGCATCCCCATGCAGTCTTTAACTGATTGCATATGTTAAACTTCTGACAGAGGACGTGTCTTTTGCATGACTCTCAATCACCGGTGAAAGACACATCCCGGTGGGGGGGTGGGGGGGGCCTGAAAGTAGTGACAGTTTTTTTCTGCTCGCGTCCACGTCCCTTCGGGGGGTGATGCAGTCTGTCTGCAGAGTGAGAGGGGAGCCGGGGAGAGGAGAGGGGAGGCAGCATGGCTGTAGAGGAGAGTCAACCGAGCCTGACTCATCTGCCTGCTGCTGCATTGACAAGAAAAACTCCAGTCAGGTGATGTAAGAGCCACGAGAGAAAGAAGGGAGATAGAAATAGAGGTAGGAGAAGATCTGATAGAAGTAAGGGGAAGAGTAGGAGGGGGAGGGGGAGGGGGAGAGGAACAAACAAAAACCTAGCGAGCAGCAGACAACCCGTGGTGTTTTTAAAATGTGCCCCGGCACGCCACACTGCGGCTCTGGTGTCCAGGCTGGAGATGAGCTGCCGATCCCCACCTCTGGTATCCTCACTCCTTACCCTCCCTCCCTCCCTCCTCTGTCTGCAGATCTCTCCGGCTCCAGAGAGTTGCACGGAGAGAAAGACAAAGACACAGACTGCCCTGAGCTTCTTTAGGTGGTCTGCAACACAGCGCCAGAGGAGCAACAACACAGTCGCTGCCAGGAATAGGCAGGAGGAGGCTCGAGCCGCTCAGGTCACACAAGGTCGATTACAGACTAGAGCGGCAGCGGAGAGGAATCTTACCCAAACAACATTCAAATTGGCGGGGCTAATAGCTTTTCTTCCGTGTTACTTTCTCCCATGACAGAAACATGAGAGGACACTGGGTGTGTGTCTTTTGTAAACACCGTGATGGAGTACAATGTGACACAGCACAAGCAGAGTTTCCCCCGCAGGCCATGTGAGGGCCGAGCAACATCCGACAACCTCAGGAAGCAACACTTAGATCCCATGCAGCAACGCCAGTCAACACACTTTGTTCAGCACAGAGCTTCATCCGGAAACTTTACCCTCCGAGTATTATTTTCTATCACTTCCACTCGATACTAAAACTCGGTTTGAAATTCAATCTGATCATGTACAGTGTCAAAATGCGTGTTTTCAATGTTACCTAGGAACTCAGTTTCATTCTCTCAGGAGTCACTGGAGGGAAAAGGAGCCCCTCTGTAATATAAAACTATTTCAATGTTGGTTTTTTTCCCAACAGTCACACTAGCCTGTGGTTTGTGTGCAAGCACGATGGGAATATGAAGAGAGAGAGTGAAAACAGACACTGAGGTCATGACATTTGCAACATTGCAGCAGTTTAATTTCCAAAGGTGAAATCTTTTTAAGACAGATTCCACTTTTGTTAGGACGAGCTATTTTTTTCCAATTAAACTATAATTTCCAGTCTCACCCCTAACGGTTTAAACGGGGCTTTGAAACACTGTTTACACATTATTAGAAATTAGAAGCACTCAGTAACCAAACCTCCGCCAAGGATCAACAGTCTCCTAAGATTCAATCAAGCCGCTACAAGTTGCAGACACTCATAAATATCAGTCCCTTAAATATGCCTTATATTTTCATCAAGATCCCTGATTTATTCTGTGAGGTAATTAAAGTAAAAAAAGAGAGTCCTGAACCCGACCCTTTGTCTGGATCTGTGCCAACATTTAATGGGTTCTCTCTTGGCTCGTGTCCCATCTTTCCACCCAGTTTCATGGAAATCCGTTCAGTAGCTTATGTGTAATCCTGCAGACAGACAAACCAACAAAAAAAGTAGAATACCACTCAGTAGAGTACATACCTCCACAAAGGTCCAACAGACCCCTTGTGAAACCACATTAAGACTACTAGATCCAGATTTTTTAAAATGTAAATATCAATTATTGAAAATGTTGAAAAAACGCCATCTCCCATACCGCATCCCTCCACTAGGTTCTGTGGGGATCTGTCCAGTAGTATTTGCACAACGCTTCTAACAGACAGAGAGACAAAGAAACCAACAAACAAACGGTCAGGTAATAAAGCTACTATGCTTGGTTTTCCAGAAAAGTTCAGCCTCCTGGAAGTACATCATCTAAAAGTAAAATGTATTGGCCACTAATAACAAATCTCAGCAATATAAGTGGTGGCGTCTTGTCTTGGCAGTCGTGCATCGGAGTAAACAGGAGCTGGAGTCAGCATGGCACGCTGCTGTTGCTAATCACTGAGTGAATTATTGCTGAAGCACTGTGATGTTTGGCCGTGCTACACAACAGTATGTTCGCTGATCCTGTTTAAATGAAGTTAGGATAACACAGACAGAACTGTCCCTGCTCCCTCTCTGCTCCGTTTCATCCCACCTCTCTTCCCTTCTGTGGGATAAGAAATCGTCTCCTGACCCTGTGGTCACAGCTCTGCAGCTTAGCACACAGGACCGGTCAGGTGTCTGCCGTGCGCCATGCATCTGATGAGAGCCTGCAGGAGACACACGTGCCGACGTACGCATCATGTGCGGCCATTTACACAGCTTTCAAGCTGCAATCCCTCAGCACATGAGATGAGCGAGCACATAAGCTAAAGCAAATTAGGGCCACATGTGAAAGGAATTGGCGAAACGGATTCAGGGAAATACAGGACCAACAGGGTCAAGAAGCATTCAGCAAAAGGCCATCTGTTAGCCGGAAGAGTCACTGTGGAAGCGTGCTTAACGCTATTAAGCACTGATTGTGTTTGCTAGGTGGGCTGTGATGTTGAAGGTTGGTTGGCTGACAACAGGGACGGACTGAAACGGTAATTTAGCCTGGGAATTTGATTCCATCCCAGGAAACCCAGTTCGTGCGATTGCCATGACGTACAACAATCGGGATCGTGGAAAAGCTACGGGCGTTTCACGTGGAGCAACGTGAGGAGATCATCTTTCACACTGTATCAACTCATTCCTGTTAAAGGTGCACACAGGCAAATGGAAAATTTACTGAACCGACTGGTGGGAAATGTTATTCAGACTGTCATGGTTTCCAGATAATACGTCCTGATGACTGTGGTGACCTCTTGCACCACCTTGAGGTTCACATTGATGCTTTTGAGTGTAACATATCCAAAACATTTGTAGTGAAAATGTAGCCACGCTGACACTAGCTTTGAATTAAGAGAGCCCTGAGTGGAGCTGTAGACTCTTTGACTTCCTGTCAGTGTATCGGGACTACGCCAAATGTTGCAACAAGATTTCAGACTTTTGCCTCCTTCAAACTACAGATTTGTTTGTTTGTGTCTGATGCAATGCTGTCAATCAATCAAATATATCTCTAAATATACATCTATATATAAAGTACATGTACAGATTCTTCAGCCATGACACCTACTGAAGCACACTTAGAACTAAACTACAAACTCTGAACTGGTCAACGAAGGTCAAATGGTGTGAACTTCCCCATATTGTTGATTTACTTTTGGGCTCTTGTTTTGAGGTATTTCTAGGATTTTGTCCAGCAAATCTTCTGCATGAGCAAAATTGAAAGCCAGCAGCAACTGGTGAAAACTGTCATGTGCCTCCTTGAGCACAAGTGACCTAACTCACATGCAATCAGTTTCAAGTAGCACGCCACATGTCGAAACAACCTTCACACTGACAATTCATCTCTTTCCCAGCGGCTCAGAACTTTTGGTAAGAGTGTTTCTTATTCCCATTGCATCTCTTTCCTTCAGAGCTCAGAGCAAAAAAAAAGGTCTGCAAATCGTCTGTGGTCTGAGGGCATCTCTCCACAGACGTCCTGTGCCCAGTCAGGACCAGACCGGAGAGATAAACAACATGGGCTAATCCCTCATCGCTATGGCAACCAAAACATAATACTCAACTAACAGACACCTGACTGGACGATCGCGAGAGAGAGAGAGAGAGAGAGAGAGAGAGAGAGAGAGGGAGAGAGAGAAACTCCAGTGGTAAAAACAATAGACCACTAACAGTTTTGCACTGAGATTGTTGTTATTGTTGTTCTTTGATCAACATTTTCTGAATTGAGATTTTCTATTACTAGCCATAATATTGTTACCATCCATGGTAGACTTAGCACAAGCTACGGGATTGTGCAATGATATTATCTGCTCCTGTTGAAGCCACAAGTCTGTATGATATCAACTGCATTGTCAAGGATAAGGACTACATTACCCACAATCCCCAGGTGTAAAAGCAACGCATGTTGGTGGAGCTCGCTGTTACCATTGGAAATATTGACCACAACCGCGAAAATACAGTCCAAAGGAGTGAGGCACATGAAGTCGACGGAAATGGACCGATCACAACGGTTTATGGGATGCATAGTTCTTACTTTCTTAGAAACCTATGTACAGAGTCTTGTACCTTCAACTTTTGTCCATTTTCTAATATGTATTTTTGCTCTGAATTTGTTTTATAGTCACGATTCATCTCATAGCTCGTCGGCCTGGTTCATCGCTTCAAACTATTCTCATGACTTCCAGGGAGAAAACAAATGGGAAACCCTAACCCTAACTTCCTGGAATCACAGCTGTCACGCTCTGTTCAGGTTGCACATTTTAAATCTCTTTTAGCTCACGAGTCCAACTTTCTAATTTGATCCACGGTGCTGCGTCATCCTGGAACCGGCCAAAGGTCAAACCATCCCTGAGCTCAGATTGCTCCCTGGCCTCTGACCAGCTCCCTTTGGATGAACCTAAGCCATGTTCCACTGCTCCCATCAACAGACAGATAATCAGGGAAAACACTACAGGATGAGCTCACACAGGGACAGCCAGCGTGACACTGCATGCCCAGGAGTGAGTGTGTGTGTGTGTGTGTGCGTGTGTGGGTGTATGTGTGAGTGAGTGACTGTGTGTGTGTGTGTGTGTGTGTGTGTCTAAGTTAGGCTTTCAGTATACATGCATGTGATGCACTTAGGTGGTAATCTGTAAATCAGCTTTGCCTTGGGCAGGTGGTGCAAAACTTGGCGAGCAGGGGAGGGAGAGAGAGGGGCGGGAAGACGGGCAGAGATGGTGTGCTAATGACAGGGATGAGTGTGAAAGAGAGGGAGAAATGAAGAGAATGAGTGTGAGTGATTTGTGTTACATAACTGGCTTTTTGAGTCCCGGCTAAACAGGACGACGCAATTACATGATTGCATGCACATTACATGCGTACTGTACATGCAGGTCTTCACAAAAACAACAGCTACATTATGAACTACACGCTGGGGTCATCTGCAGAGGACAGAAGTTTCATATTTTCTCTTTTTGCCAACAAGTGTCATAAAAAGAAAAACCCAACAGTAAACTGATGCTTCCAAGCCCTAATAAATCGTTTTCCTCTGCACATGGACGAAAATTATAAAAAATATTCTGACTGTTGCTCCATCACAATTAGCGTGGGTGGTGGTTTATTTTAAGTCCAAAACGGTCCTACTTTTGTAATTAAATGCTCCTGTCAAATGTTTCAGCAGGAGAATCATCCCCAACAAGATATATTTACCCCTGTTTGAATGACGTAGGCTAAATCTATAGCGCCCGGCTGTTTCAGAAAGTTACTTAATTGAAGAAAAAAATAAAGGAATATATATGTATTTTACTGGTATGTTTTTACAGTCCTCTGTAGGAATGATTGGCCTTGTGGTTGAGTGCCAGAGTCAGTGTGGAGAAACGTGACATTAGGATGCATCTTGGGTAATCTGATCACCAGTGGACAGCTCCAAAGTCGTTAACTCATGCTCTAACTTCTCGGTTGGTGGTCTATAAAAAATGTACAAGACTGCTAAGGCACAGATAAAATACTTTGTCTTCTTTTAACCCTTTTGAAATAATAAGAAATAACTGAAAAGAAAATGATCCTCCTCTAAAAATTGGAATCAACGTGTAGGGGAAATTGCAGACGTTGTTAATTCCCTGTGAAACTGTAGCATGTCAGAGGATGTCAGCTGAGTGGGCGGTCCTTCACATGTGGCCCAGGAAGCTTTTGCGTTGACACAGTTGAAAGAACCTTATTGGATCTCAAATGCATCCTCAAAATGTCTTGGATGAGTTCACCCTTGATGGGAGCTGATCCCATCACCTGAGACAGATGTTAGTGCCTGGTCTGATCCGAAGAGAAGGACGAACAAACAGCTGGGTTTGTTCTTTCCCCATTGTTAACAACAGAAAAACCAGAGACGAATGCCAGTGCATGTGGTGAATTGAATTTATACATTTTAATATCCTCTCAAAATAGTTAAGCATCAAGTCATGTTTTCTTCAAGTCTTTCCACATTGAAAGACGCCCCGAGAGGTCTTGAGGGCGAGTGAGAGCACGAGCATTCGCAAAGCTCCCCTTATCTGACAGTCAGTGCATAAATAAGAGCCAACACATCCCCCACACAGTGTCTCCTGCAGACATTGTCCTCACTGCCCGACCAGCACCCTGAGTGTGACCCAAAGTAAACAGAGAGCAGAGCTTGGGCGGAGCAGAGAAAAAAGTAATTCAGGCGGGCAGACAGAATGCGATAGACCGAGACAAAGCACGGAGGGGGCAAAGGAGGAAGAGAGAGGCAGCGAGTGGACAGAGCAGCGAGAGTAAGGAGGGAGGGAGGGAGGCGGGGAGGGGAGGGGAGGGAGGGAGGGAGGGAGGGAGGGAGAACGTGATGATCCACGTGACGCTGGCTCAGCCACTGCAGGCTGTTACGTAAGCGCACCCCCTGCCCTGTCTCCTCATGGACTGAGCAGACTCTGCTTCTCTCCAATCCCTCACCCTGCAGCCGCTGCCCACTTTTCTTTTTTTTCTTCCACTCACATGGCTCCTCACATGGCTCCCTCACTCACTACCTCCCTCCCTCCCGCCCTCCCTCCATCACTCCATCTCTTTCTCTCACACTCCTCCACCCACCACTTGCACCCCAGGGGAGCCACCAACCTCTGCTGCTTGTGCTGTCACTCTGTCTCTCTCTCTCCCCTTCTGTTTTTGTCTGTCTGCTTCTCCCTCTCTCATTATTTCCATCCACCGCTCTCTTGCTCTCTCTCTCTCTCTCTCTGTTTCTTCCGTCCCTCTCTCTCTCTCCTGTGCAGTGATGCTGCAGCTCCACGCTCAGGGCTACAGGGATATGACATAGAGCGGCTACAAATACATGCTCGATCACACTCACACACACCTACACAAACTGACATTTCACATATCGTTACCGCACTGTCTGGCTGCTCGAATGCGGCGAGACGCTTTTTTGTCCTCCTTTTTTTTAAAAAAAAAGTGAATGTTTTTCCACTTTGAATCCGTCTGATCCTCTTCCACACAACTGTTGAATCATTTGCCTTTGGAAAATAAAAAAACAAACATCTTGGCTGAGTGACACAAATGGGGTAAAACAAAACGGTGACTCCTCCAGCTGCTGTAAGCGACACTGGCTGCCTGGTCTGTTACTATATAGAGAGAGTTAGTTCTGACAGTGTTGTGAACGCAATCACACCCACGGAGAGAGGGTATAGCAACATGCATACTGTAAGTTCTATTTACATATGCGATGCAACAGAAAGAGGCCCAAAAATATTCCTATCTGCACGGAATCCCTCGTGGTCAGAAGACACGTGTTTTCTCACTTTACTTCAACTTGTTGTGAGCAGGAGAAGAAGCAGCTCCGGGCGACGCCAAACAAAGAACCATTCTCGGGAGTTGTTTCCCTCTCACTGAGATTTCATACCCACACTGACTGAAGTCTCGACTAGAGTTCGGTTGATTGCACGGTGTCACCTCAAAACGAGATAACAGACTTTTAGTATACTTTGGCTGTCACCTTGCACACATACTTCTAACCAGCATCAGGCTCTTCTACCAACTATTGTCTACTCTCACTCCTGGTCTCTCTGGCTTAGAGGGGGGGGGGGGGGGGGGCGCAGCAGGAGATGGGCTCCCGCGCCCCAAACTCGCTGCAGTATTGATTTGCTTGTTCAGTGTTTGTCCCCCCCCCCCGCTCTCCACCCTCACTCCTCCTCCTCCTCCTCCTTCCCTTACTTCCTCCCTCCTATTCTCCCTCTCAGTGCAAGTGTGTCCTCAAGTGCCTCCCTGCCTTATGTAACACAGCGAGGCCCACAGCATACTGATGAAGGGGAGTCTGGGCTCTGGGCCGACAGACCTGGAAGAAAACAAGGACTACACTGCACTGCTGGTAGGAGCGCGGCACTGCTGGTACATGAAGTAGGGGCTGAATCCACTGCAATCTTTGCATTGACTTCACCAAATTATAGAATATTGAGATTTGACTTCTTAAAGAAACATATTTTTTAATTAAAACCACGTTTGAGTGACGTCCCCCCCCCCCCTCAGGGTCTGGTACTCACAGCCTCCTGGAAGCACTCCTTCTTGTCCAGCATCTCGCGGAGGGTCTGCAGGATCTTGATGCACAGCTTCTCCTCTTTGTCCATGAGCTGCTTGGTGTGTTTGATCAACCTGGCAGAGTGACAACAAGCGCTCGGTCATTCATCATGGCGTCCTGCTAATGCAGTCACTGGCTCACACGTTAAAAACAAAGGAATATTTCATTTGTCACCACAGGTGAACTCTCCTCTGCTGCTCTCAAGGGAGGTCGGGGAGCTGCAGCAGAGTAACAGCACCCCTAGAGGTTCCATCATGAATCAAAAAATGTGTACGTCTAATATCACATAGTGAATAGTCTAATATAAAAAGATTTGAATCAGTTTTTCTTTAAATATTTACTATTTTGTCACTATTATATAAATACAGCTCTTTATGATTTGTTTCTCGGTTTTAACTGTTACTTCTCCAAAGTTTCTGAGCATAGTAAATAAATATAAAATGACAGTTATTGGTAGTAATTCATTTGTGAAGATTTAGGTGGATGCTAGATTTTCCATCGTGCCCCCCCCCAAAAAAATCAACTGTTTCTTTTTTCCACAATAATATCTAGAGAAAGACATGTTGAAAACTAGCAAAGAAAAAATAACTGCTTTCAGCAACTTTCTGTGTTCATTCCTGAAAACAGTGGTGTCAGACGAGCCAACGCAGACTCACTTGGACATGAAGGCTCCGCTCTCACAGCGTAACCGAGCAGCTTCTGGAAACAGCAGCTCAGGACTGTGGAGAACATCCACCAGCACGGAAAACTCTGCCTGAACCTTTGGGCTGAACTGCTCCTCCAGACGGGACACGACCCCCTGAACACACACACACAAACACACAGAGATGAATGTTGAGTCTAATGCTATCCTAGAGATATTGACTATGCTGATTATAATACATAAAGCCCTCATAAAAGTACATGTGGAGTCCGGTGTTTTCATTCGACTCTATTCTTGTCTGTGCACCTGCAGCTTCTCGATGATGTTCTTGTAGTCGGGGTCACCTAGCAGCTCCTTGCGTGGTCGCGTGCGGGCAGTGCTCCTCCAGTCCTTGGCCGCTCGCTGCACCATGTTGGTGTGGACCCTCAGGGACAAAGTGTTGACCTGACTATCCAGGTCCACTGGGATGGCGATGGCACGAGCTTTGGCTGTGGACGAACATGAAGCTGTAAATGTCAGTGTGATAGCTCAGGCATCCGAAGGCCACAGCTGCTCGGACATAAACATGAGAATTGAAAGAAATCTCTAAATGGATGGTGGTACACAACGAATAACTTTTAATAGGGCAGCATTAATTGATTTGAGGCTTATTTCTCCATCAAGGCCGGAGGAGTTGCACTCACCCACATCCGCCAGTGTTTTAATACAGCTCTCTATAATAGGCTTCTGAGCCGAGTTGAGCCAGTTGCAGTTGTAGAGCCTGAAAGATGACTGGAGCAGCTTGATGAAGATAGACTGGTTAGTCTATGAAAACAGGAGAGAGGAGGGGATCATGTTTTTTATAGGACACTAGTGAAGGGAAAGACAAATATGAGCTTAATGGGAACACGTTAAGTCAGACTCCTGGGTTTCACAGCTCAGACAGATGCTCTAAGAAAGAAACAACACGGTCTCAGGTGGGAGTCCTGTTAACGCAGCCGTCTGCTGTCAAATATTTTTTACTGCACAGATGCAAAAAAAATTGACAAAAGGATTTAGATGTGGCGTGAGTGAGCCTCCTGCTGCGGGCACAGTTCAGCCGCTTGTCAGTGGAGGAAAACAATACCTGAAGGTTGGAATGGTTGACGGAGAAAGGCGAACTGAAGAAACCCTTAACTATGGCCATCACCGTCTCTGTCACATACTTCTCCAGGGCCAGATCCGCATGGCTACGGTCGGTGGTCGAGTTGCAAACCTTAAAAAAGCAAAAAGGAAATTGACGAGCGTTCTTTTAACAGAAAACTCTCACATCCCGTCACTGTTATTGTCGCTGAACATGCAGTTTTCCATAAAGATTGACAATATAGGTTTAGGTCTTTGGGTGCAGATCTGGATCCGGGGGCAGATCAACGAAATAAACCAGGGAATCACTTTTGGAATCTTGATGAAACTCATCAGTCATATTTACACGACTGATATCAATGAGTGTTTGGAGCTTGGTGCAGTTTGATTGTATTTAATGTGACTGTGTGTGCACTCTGGTTGATTGAGCCTTACACTGGCCATGTCCACCAGGAAGTTGTCAAAGAGTTTCCAGATATGACTGGAGGTGTAGATCTCCTTCATTTCCACCTCTGTGTCCACGTAGCAGTGATTCACAAAGTTCACATACGCAGTTTTCACCTAAAGGGGTCAAGTAAAAAAAGAAAAAATGTGATGCCTTAAACTTTAAATTCTAAAAATATTATTAATTTTAACAATATAAATCAAGCTGTTTTATTATTTTCTAGAAAAGCTATCTGGCTACTACCTCTGGTATACAGTTGATGTCAGTGACAACTTTCACTATGTCGTCCAGCGGCAGCAGAGAGTTGCACTTCAGCTCCGTGTAGACGTTCTTGCCCTCGGTGCAGGCAGCCAGCAGCTCCACCAGCATGTTGTGATAGGCCAGAGCTCCGTCTTCATCCGCCCGCTCGCGCTCCGAGCCCATCATCTGCAGCAGCACGGAGAACGAGGAGCGGTCGTTGTAGAACACCAGCACGTCCTCGCCACCGTTCACCAACTGGACACAGGCATAAACACATGCAGGGTCAACCACCATCACCAGAACACATTCACCAGCTTGACCGGCATACACAGGGAAGAAGAAATGCTTTGCTTTGGAAATATTTCCAAATCAATAGGAGATGGTTGCTAAGCTATCCCCCCTGATGGCCAACTCTTCCCACCCCTCATGCGGGACACCCTGGCAGCTCTAAAAAGCTCCTTCAGCCACCGGCTGATTCCCCCCCGGTGTGTGAGGGAGAGGTACCGCAGGTCCTTCCTTCCTGCTGCTGTCAGACTGTACAACCAGCTGTGATCCCATTGAACACACAACACAATTCGTGCAATTTATTTAATTGTATTATTTAGTTGTTCTACTACTTACTATTTATTTACTTATTTATGATTTACTTTTTTGCTCATTGTTGTTTTTGTTTCTTACTATGTTGTTTTGCCTTTTCTTTTGCTCTTGTTGCATTGTACCTGCGCTGCTGCTGTAAACCCTCAAATGTCCCCACTGTGGGACTATTAAAGGATTCTGATTCTGATTCAAAAGTTACACTAACATTTTCAAGCATAGAATTATATTTTTTACACATTTTTAAAAATCTTGAGTAAATGTCTTCCAATCCAACAAAATCCTCCTACAACAGCACACACACTGATATGACTGTAAGGTGTGTACCCGAGAATGAATGTGCTCAGGTGATAATAAGAAATCCTCTTCCCGATATAACTTTCCACAAAGATCCCATCAGTACGATTTTCCATAATTAATATTTAAGAAAACATGTTTACCTTCTAGAAGTGATAACCTGCACATCTAGAAGCACCTGTTTAAGTATTTTATTTGCCGTAGTGATGTTTAGGCAGTAGCCTCTTCCTCAAACTTCTGATCATTACAGTCGCCAACTTAAATACCCACAATCCATGTTATAAAACTCATGGCATATATCACAACGGTAATCAGCATTAAAGATTACATATCACGGTAAACATCAAACTAAATATGTGCAAACAGTTCTCAAAGATATTCGATATTTTTACTTTTCACCAAACAATAACCAGTATCCATGCAATGTGGGATTAAATGTGGATTACAAAAAACAAATTCCCACCTCTGTCATCACTTTGTCCTGACATTTCTTCGCATACTTCCCATCAGCTTTCACAATGGTCTGCAGGAACCTGAGGTACTGCACGTGTCGTCCGTGGGTTTCGATGCAGTGGACGAAGTGATGAACCACTCGGTCGCTGATTTCATTGCACAGCTGGAAGTTGCTCATGAAGATGTGGCGCATCGTCTCAGCTTCCAGCAACTGGTGAAGAAACGGCAGAAGTCAAGTTAAAGTCTTAAGAGGAAATCGGTTACACGCAAACAGAATATTGACTCATTTGTGTAACAGAAAAAAAGTTGTTTAAGAAACCTTGTACTTAATAAAAAATGATGCCACTGCACATGTCAACAAAGAAGAAGAACCTCAAGGTCGTATCCACATACCCCCGGAGTGAGGAACAGGTTGAAGTGTTTATGTAGCAGAACTTGATTCTGAGGATTTCCTCTGCAGAAGTTCTGCAGGAAGGTGTGAGCCAGGGTCATGACCTCGTTCATCTTCTCGTCACTCTGTGCCAAGGCAGAACCAAACAAACACGAACAAAGGTGTTTAGTGAGACAGTGGCACAAGAAGACATCATCAAGCAGGAGGACACATCCATTCACCTTCTCATAGGGGATCTGCAGCAGGTCCAGCACCACAGTGTGAGCCCCCATGTTCTTCAGGAGCCTCTGCTGCTGCACGCGACTCTTCTTACCGAGGAAACACAGCTTACTGAGCCGCAGTAAGATCTGGAGATGACACAGAGAAATATTATTACCTCTACCAATGTTATGTTTTTGTCTAGATTTATTTGTCAGGTAGCAGGATTACACAAACACTACCAGACATACTCCCTCGAAACATGGTGGAAGGATGTGAAATGGGTCAGAGAAGACCCCATTACATGCTGGTGCAAATCTGGACTAGGCGACAGATCTTGGAAATGTTTTACTTTCTCCAACTCTGACAAATATGTTTCACAGTGTATAATTCAGTGGACCAATATCAATGAGTTTGTGCGAATTTATGTAGTATGCACTCTATTATGTGTCATTCTAATTATTAGTTTTAATCCTGTTGTAAAGATATTTTAAGACACTTTAGCATTTATTGATGGAACAGAATCTTAGTGGGAGAGAGAGAGAGAGAGAGGGAGAGAGAGAGAGAGTTAGAGAGAGAGAGGCAGACATGCAGCAAAGAGCCGGGTCAGAACCGACCCAGTGATTGCTCCAGAGAACTCAAGCCTCAGTCTCAGTGCATGGGGTCCACGATCCACCAGGTGAGTTGACAGAGAGAAATATTTGATGTAATATACACAAGAGCAGAAAAAGTCATAGAGCAAGAAAAACTTGGATGTGCAGACATGGAGCTCACCTCTTTGACAATGTTATAGTTGTTTGCCTTGTTAGAGTCAATCTGAGGTTTATTATCACCGTCCTGGACTGGGCTCAGAACAACCTCCTGGCAAAAACACAAAGACAAACAAAAACACACAACTCTTTAGCAACATTCAGCCCCTGACAGTCTATCGGCGGCACAAAGCAGCCTCTGTATCCTGTGTCTAATTAATGGGCATTTATCACAGTGTAGTGGGGGAAAACCCAGCAGTCGTAACTTTCCTCAAACCATTAAAGTAAGAATAATGTTTGAGAAATGAAACAAGTTGCAGGCTTGACTCTTATAAAGTATTAAGCTGTAGTCCTGTTCTGAAGAGCATTGCTATTATGTTTTATATACGTCCTATTCGACATAACAAAACAGTCTCCACCAACCCTGATTCACAACAACAAAGAAAGCATTCTTTCCCCATGCAACTGAGTGACTGGTGGAACGTTAGGCCACACCCACTTCCTGTGGAGCTCTTAATGTCACTGTGAAGTCGGGAAGGCCGAACTTTGTTCTAGATGATGGATACCATTAAAAGGGATGGTGCCGCACCTCGGTGTTCTCTTCGTTGCCCTGTCTGACCACCAGGTCCTCGCTGCTGTAGACGCTGCTCTTCTCCACCCACAGCTCCGACTTCTCCACAGTCAGACGCAGCTGGTCCAGGTCCGTCTTGATCTGCTTGTAGTTCTCTACATCCTGCGCTGACACCAGCAGCTGGACCTGGAGAACGCACGGACACACACAACACACACTCTGGGTGAGAAATAAACTAGACAGAGAGATGTTAAAAGAAAGAACGCGCGTGAAAGCAAAATCTCTGCCAAGAAATCTCAGAGCACCACTTTGGAGAAATGATCAAAATACATCAACCATGACAGACAACTCACTTTACACAGGAGGCGCCTGATGCCGCACACTCTCCACTCGCCAGCTATGGAATGCTTGTGTGTAACCTGCTCTGTCCTCACCTGTTTGAAGGCCTGCAGCACCTCGGATCTCTGGCTGAAGTGTTTGAAGATGAGCTGCAGCGAGCCGGACACCAGCGGGGGGTAGTCTTGCATGATGAGATGGATCAGAACCCTCAGAAAAGTCCTGCCGCCCTCGTCGTCAAGCTCCACTGCTCCCAGCTCGGAGCTGGAATCACAAAACCGCACTTATCCAGCTTTCAAGTTTCATTGGCGAGGGTCGAATAGTGTGTTAAACAAAAAACTGGCAGTCTGAGCTTCACCCACCTTCCGGCAAACATGCTCTCTGCTTTGGTTGCAATCTCATCGATGTCTGGCTCAGACGCTACAGACAAAATAAAGTAAACAACAGGTCAGTTCAGTACAGTTGGCAGCAAAAGGCCTGATGTAGGATATTTGCAGTAAGAGAAATTCTTTCTCACGCATCACGAAAGGCATCTCAGCCACTGAGGCCGAGGTGTCGATGACGGACTTGTCCCCAAACTCTTTCTTGTAGATGGACAACAAGTACGTGATCCTGTAATCTAACCTCACGCTCAGGATGAACTAAACAGCAAGTAGAGAAAAGCACAAAAATAAAGTCACTCACTTGTGCAGGAAGGTGAACATTTTCTAAATAGCACCACCTATATCCAGAGAGCAGTGCTTACTTGCAGGATCTCGATGATCTTTAGCTTGGTGTCCATCACCATGACGTCCTCGTTGTCCGGCAGGAAGTGCCCTTTGCTGTAGCGCAGAGAGGGGGGGGTGTCGGCGAGGCTGTGGGGCACCCCGCGACTCATCACCATCTGAGTCATCAACTCTCCAACGCCGTGGATAGTTCGAAGGACATTGTTGCCTGAAGGAAACATTTATCTTTACATATTTTTTACTTTATGTGTGTGTGTTTGTGTATATGTGTGTGTGTGAAGGGGATCATCATCAAGTTAAATTTGCAGCCTGTGAAAATTTGATAGCCTAGGAGAATATTGTGTTATTCTCTTCAGTCCATTAAACTGAACCAAAAGTTTTATGTTATTAATGTCTTTGTCCACTTCCAAAAAAACTTTTGTCAATCCAGTTTCATTTTTATTGTGAATCAGCTGAGGAACAAATATAATATAATAATGTGAACCTGGTGTTTGTTCCTCAGCTTCTCGATCAGGTCCCCATGTTTTTTCTCCCTGATACTTTTATAAATCACCTTAAGCTATTTTTTTTTATCTGCTGCATCTAAAACCTGAACGCTCTCTCTGCCCTGTTCAATTAGCTTACCCCTTCTATAAGGAAACAACAAAACACAACATAACTTGTTACCTTTCACTTTCTATTGACTGTTTAAAGGGCTACATTACAATGTAATAATGCACTGACCAGCCTCTGGGCTCTTGTTGAGCTTGTTCGTGAAGGCGAGTGGCTGCTGGACAATATCCAGGATGGCCAGCAGGGTGCGTGTTAGACGCAGCAGCTCACTGAAGCTGTAGAAACCAAAGTAAACCAGGTTCCGAGCCAGATTCACCACCTGGAAAAGAGATGTGAATTGAGAGCAGTTCAATTTGAGACTATTCAAGAAAATGGGGTTGACGGTATGAGTAATCACATTTGGAATATATGCTGCAATGGATTTTACCTCTAGTGTCAGTTCATTCTTGTCTTTATCCCCGAATGGAAAATTCTGGCAGACCACGTCTTTGAGATAGTCTTCCACAAACTCCATCGTGGGAGCAAACTTCTTCTTCATGTCCTCTCTCGAGCTGTCCGTGGAATCGTACTCAAACCTGCGCCAAACAAACACAATCTGTCTAATTGTGCATCAGACACCGTACAAGCGCTTACTCAATCTCAGGACGCTCTCTCACTCATGGACGGTGATCTTGGAAGGGATCTCGGTCCAGAGGCGGGCGTAGCGTACGGGCACCACAGCTTCCTGCGGGTCGCGGTCCACGTGCATGTGCAGCATCAGGCGGCAGAAGGAGGCTCGGAGGTTGTACGGCAAGCAGTCGTCGAACATGCTGCGTAGGATCAGATCCACGGGAAGCTGACAGGAGATCTGGTTGATGGCTAGATACTGACGGTCCAGACACATTTTAGCAAACAGGTTCAGCTGATATCTGCAGAGGAGGTGAAGGAGAAGAAACCCTTTTTTTATTTTGCAGATTGAACAAAATTTGTTTCAGCTACTTTTGTGTTTCCGAGGGAAATAAGACTCAGCACATTGGCACAACTGAAGGTAAGAGCCCAACCGCCACCTGTAGTAAGTGATGATGTCGACATCCATCTTGTGGGTGGCCTTGGCATCCTGGGCCAGGTGGCGGATGGACTTGCCGTGAGGCTCCTTGTGGCTGTCGATCCAGTAGAGCCAGACCTCCTCGTCCTCCACCTCGTCCTGCAGCAGGGTGGGCTCCAGGGTATTGTCTGTGTTAGAGATTAGTCTGGGGTGGGAGGGGGGTGATGAGGAAGGAGGGGGAGAGTGTGACAGAAAGTGGTTACGAGACAGAACTGCACACGTTACACTTTGACGCAGAGGTGCTGCTGGAGATATCTATCGAGCAGGAGGAAACAGCAATCGCACGTGCTGGGGAGATTGAACACGTTCTTAAAAATGAACGAGGGAAATGCAACAGGAGCAATTCGTTTTTTTTTTTTTAAATAAACCCACTCACTTGGTCTGGATGAGGATATCTGCATTGGCCGGGTTCAGCATAAATTTACAGATGAGCTCCTGTGTGACGGGGATGGCCGTCTTGTTGGACACACAGAGATCGGAGAGATAATCCAAGAACCTGGAAGAGCAGAGCAGACACGAGCACAGAAACACACAAACACGTTACAGTTGGTCTAAGTTGTCTTTCACAGGATATATGGTATTGTATTTGACATGTAAAGTGGGTAAGCCTGTTATGTAACAAGGTGCACATATTGTGACGGGTTACGTGATCAAATTTAACCTCTCGCTAGATAAATGATGACTTCTAATTTTCTTTCACAGCGTCAGGATTGTTCTGTATTTTCTGTAATTGAATTGTCCCCTGGGTTCTTCTGCTCTCTGGCGGTGGAACGGCTCTGACCTGGGCTCTCTGTTGCGCCTCAGCAGGTTGACAAACGTCTCGATCTCTCTGGCTGTGATGTGTTTTTCCAGCAGCTTGCGGTTGTTGTGCAGCAGCGCAGTGATCGTGTCCTCGGCCAGGATCTCATACCCGATCTGAGACTGCATGATTGAGAACTTTTTGGCTATATATTCCTGCGAGGAACAAGAAACGTATGGTTTTAAAAACTGCACTTTTGTAGATGGTTGTGAAATCACGCAGAAATATTCAGAGCCAGTAACACAGACGGATTAAATAAGCTGAATCACTGCGCTTATCTTTGTGTTTGTTTGAACATTATCAAGAGAGAACTTGTTCAACAAGTTTACTCTGTTATTTTTAGGCCATAATTCACTTTCAAGAGGTTTTCCCACAGTTACAACTGACAGCTAGATGTAAGGTTCACATTACTTTCATCACGGCTGAGGGTTGGACCCATCAATCACAACTGATTGATCTTACACAATCAGAACCTAAAGTTCAACAGGTTCAACTGCTTGTAGGTTTTAGCGAAAGACTGTACACAATAATGGACGAGGTGACAGCTCCTCAAATTGAAGCCCACCACCACCCAGTGGCTGACTGCAGTATTTATCCATTCTTCTCCATGTTAATTGATGGGACACATAAAAGTCAAAGCACAAGTCAAATACATTTTGAGTAGTTCTTATCACATTGATTCATTTTGGCTTTGATTAGTGACCTAATGCTGTAAAACGGGATGAACCATCATGATTGACAGCTGACATAGCTTTTGATTGGTGCGTTTACTGCTCAGAATCTGACTCTAAATGAGCAAAAATGGCCAATGTTTACTTTGGATATTTTAGCTTCATTTCCTGATATCTATTTCTGTGCCTGACAGACAAACACAGTGTAGCAGAAATACCAATGAGTGCCCTGAGTCCCGAGTGTATTCAACATAAATTCAATCTTTTCATTTACGTAAAATAATCTGTGCTGTGAGCTCACGTTCATTATTAGATTTGTCATGAATTATTTCTGTGTAGCCACTGATCTATTGAAAGGCTGATTAACCACTGCTTAGGTTTTTAACAGGAAGCATCATTACAGTAGTTGCTTTGCCCCGCATAGATTTTCCAAGTCAATCTTGAAGAATCTATACTTCTAAGCTTCCAGTTAAATCTCCACCCCTCTGTCATTGCACTGCCCTGCGACCTGTTCATAGCGACCATATTAATGAGCCGGATGATAACCCAGTGAACACTAAATAGTAGACATGTGTAGAAAAGCCATGCCTGGTTTTTGCGGTAGTCCTGTTGGGAGTGCCGCAGCACCCGGTAGCAGAGTCTCAACATGTACTTGAAGTGGGCATAGCGCTGGTCTCCCAAATCCTCCAACCTCAGCATGGCACCGTCTCCCTGATCGGTGAAGGGTGCCTTCAGGACGCCAAAGATCTGGAGGAGCAGAAACCCAGACATGGCAATGAAGAATTGAGGTTCTACAGCCTGTAATGCAATAAACAGACTTCCTGAGGCTAATCTGTAGCTATTATAAAATATCTCACTAATGGAAACACAATACAATTAAGATTTGCTCTGGGCATTACTGTCCTTCTGTCACACTTCAGATGAATCTGTCTCAACATAAGGGACATTAAGGAAAAGTGTTTGTGTGTGTGTCTGTGTGTGTGTACTTGTGCTGACCTGGGCGAGGATGTTCTGCTCCCTCATGAGTTTCTGCCTCTCTCGGTTGGGTGTAGAGGTGACCACCGATAACACATCCTGGCCATTGTTTGGTACCACACACACAAAGAAAACCAGGTCCTCCAGGAGTTTAGTCACAAACCTGAAATCGATATTAAGGCACAAAATAACACGTGAACTCATGAAATATTCACACGACCCTGTACGACCTGCGTCAACACGCTCATATCGTCTCCTCACCTCCTCTCGTTCTGAGCGATGTTGCCGTACTGAAGCTTTCTCACGGTGGACTCCAAAACTTTGCTGGCATCGTTGGCAAAGTCCAGGTCCCTGACCTCCGACAGTGGAACTGACACGATGGCAAAAGCCTCTTTGTCCTCTTTAGTGGGACAGGTGCCAATCTGTTGTGACAGTCCAAGCAAATGTCCAATTAATGCATCCGTCCTTTTAGTTGAGTGAATTTTAGAAAATATTCAGAATATCTAATAAGTGTGTGTGTCAGGGTTCAGACCTTTAGCATAACCTGCCGCTCCTCCTCTGCGTCAATGGGGACGTTGGTGCTGGTCACCCAGGTGTTGGTGCATAGGTGCCGAAGCCTCACGTACGAGTTTCTGGGGAAGGATGGAACCAAATCTAAACATCAGATGTGTATTTTTGTTTTGATTGGTTGACCTTGATGCTGTTATTTAACTGAAAAGTAGCCATGTGAAAATTTTACAAGAATATGATGTCTTAGCCGTGGTAGCAAGATGGCTCAGGACATATGTGTTCATGTGGTCTGCTTCAAAACCATTGAAATAACTTACAACTAAAGAATAGTTTACTATGGTATTTGGTCAAACCATTCATGATCCAATGAGGATATATCCAATTGACTGTGGTGATGACCTTACTTTTACTTTAGCTCCACGATGTGATCAATACATAGCTCAATGTTTACTAGGCACAAAGTTTGGTGCCACAAAAAAACAACTAGATGAATTGCCATGAAATCTGGTCAACCTCTAGACACATCATAAACATCCGACTTTTCATTGAGCACAATCCTGTGATCCCAAACTATAGTTTATCACATACCTGAAAAAGATGATATTCCAATAGATCAGAGTTCTACTATGTCTTTAGCATGAATTAGCAAATAGAATGCTAACATCCTAAAATAATATAAACACCCGTGAAACAATCTCTGCTAAATATCAGCATGTAACACATTCTGTATCAAGCAAACACTTAAGCATGCTAATGCTAGCATGTAGCAATAGGCAGCATTGTGCAGGAGCAGCCTCACTCGCCTGTTAAAATGACTGCAGACTCGTTGTCTTGGTAGGATATATAAAATATATTGCAATTTGAATGAGAAACTTCAAATATGTTTTATTTGATTTTCACTTGTTTCAAAATTGATTCAGTTATGTATGCATACTTGTTTTAGACTGCTCTCCTTACCGACAATAAAATAACACATGAGCAGATGATTTCAATAAAGTGAAAGTCTTCCCCTAATGGCAGATTTTCTGTTGTTGGTCCCCCTGTGGCTGGTTAGGGTTAGGTTGTTAATGTCGGTGTTGCCCCAGTGTGAGTGACTGACCTGGGCACGAGACAGTCGGCCCGCTGCAGGGTGGTGGCATCCAGCTCAAACAGAGAGGCGATGTCATTCCCGTGGGGAACAGAGACCAGGGTGAACGCAATCTTCTCCGCTGCCTGATGCTTCCTCTTGGAGAACACAGCGTCGGTTTCATTCTGCAGCCGCACACACAAGGACACAGGCAAACAGGCACACACAGGGGCGGTGAAAAGTATGATATAAACTTCTTGAAGTAAGTCTCTCTGACCTTTGTGACCATAAAGGGGAGCGTGGACATGTTTTGTCTCTGGCTCTCATATCTCTCTGCACATGCTCCCCTTAATACTGACGGATGAGCTCCACTGTTGATAAACTTCATCAGTGAGAGTGGATGGATGAGACAAACTACATTTAACACAGACATGATGCCAGAGATCCATGACTTCTCTGTGCTGCGAGTGAGACTCTGCAGTACGTAGGCTGGCAGCCCTTCTGCAGGCTGCAGATGCAACCCATAATGACGCGGGTTCATTTCTCCCGCTGTTCGCTGCATGTCAATGGAAGGGTCCCTAGAGCTGCCTCCGCGCCTCAACTTCTCTTTCTTCCCACTCCCTCCCCTCTTTCTTCCCGTCCCCCTCCGCCGGTGACTCACCCCACCAGCTTAGCACAGGCAAGTGGAGCAGAGCAGACAGCACGTCTGCCTCCCCCCTCCATCCGCTCTTGCAGGGCACCCCCACACCCAGATGTTATGTAAGGAGCCCCCAGTGTGTCTGAAACTCAGCATGTGCATGAGTAAGTGTGTGAGGCGGAGAGAGTTTGTGTGCGCGTTCCTTGCATTGCCGGAATACAAATGTGCGAGGCAGTGAAGAGCTGAAAGAAATGTCTCGATATAGATGCAGACTTTTGGCAGACTTTGTATTTGCGTGTGTGCGTGTCTGTGTGTGTGCACTTTAAGAGTGAGAGAACTGGTGGTGTTGCGTAACCAACGGATAAGGAGACAGAGAAGGGACACAAATTCAACCAAAAAATGTTCAACAGCGGAGATAATAACTCTTTGCACTAAAACACTTGATTTGTTAGTCACAAACTCATTTATCTTTCAGTCAAGTGCAATCTGATTCATTCATGGTGTGAAATGACGACCTCATTGCACTGCTGATGCGCATAACTGTAATTATTAGCCCTGTAGAGTAGTTAGTGAAACAGTCAGCTGTGAGTGGTTTGCAGCTACATGTGCTTGTTTGAATGACTCACCTCTCCTTGGGACTCCACTGTGGTCTCTTTGAATTCAGGGTTCGCCTATAAAAGACATTGAACAGTCTCAGATCTCGGATGTGGAGATGATCATCATGTCATTATCGTCCTTATCACCCAAATCCAGACTGTTTTACAGCAGAAGATGGGGGATACAGGCCATATCAATGGGAACACTGCCACCTACAGCACATCACCTAAAGTCCCCCTCAAATGTGCTTACTCAGACACTGAGAAGCAGACAGTGTCCTTCAAATAAAAGGTTCTGCTACTCTTCAAAAATAACTATGTAATTTGACACAATGAGAAGCATCATTAAAAAATTAAAACGATAGTTGAATCTCTGACACGAGCGTAAGAGCAGAACTCACCTCGGATGCGAGATAATTCCCAGTCGCAAGGTGTTTAAAGCGGAAGAGACTGTTCCACTGGCCGGCTCCGCCTCTACAGGGGTCATAGTGCACGACCTGGGAACAACAAATAATACATCACAAATCTGGAAATAGTGTCAGCCAGTTCCTCCTTCAATCTAACTTCTAATATAGCAGGGGGACTTTTTTATAGTTTTTTCAGTTTTTGTCTGTATTTGGATTACTATGACATTTCAACACACGTAGATAAGGATGACTTCTGTTAAATATCTCTGGTTCCCCTGAGACCGGATTACCTCACAAACCAAATGGAGTAAAAAGATGCACGTCTTCATTTGCAGCGTTTGCATCAACGTCACTGCAGCGACCGAATGAGTCAGAATGCAAGTCATCCGATTCGCTTAGTACAAAAGGAATTTGTGTTTGTCATACTGTTACTAAAACACGTCAACCGCAGATATGTTAAGAACATGCAGGAACAAACAGCAGAGGGACAAGAGGAACTCCAGTTTAGAGTGTAAACTGATAAAGAGGAACACGCAGTACAACAGATAGAGGATGACAAAAAACTATAGGTTGAAATGGCAGAAAGAAGAACATTATAATAACGTATAACAAAGGGGGGAATAACGGCCTGAACCCGTGAGAAACTGTCCTTAATATTGACAAAGCTGTAAATCTAAGTGTGTAGGAATATATTAGGTTTATTAAGTGGGGTCTTTATTTTGTTGATGTACGGTATGACTTTCAATTTACCAAAAAGTCATGATAATTATCAACTCCAGCTACATTAAGCATCACTGATGAATTCAAAATTAAAGTGAGATGTTATCAGTTGCGTCTGTGTGTTACCTCGACCTCCCACAGAGCCTTGGAGCTGGTGGCGGAGGTGGCCGTCTGCCTCAGCGTGGTCCTGAGGAACACGTGCTGCTGCTTCTTGTAATCGTCCGAAGTGAGGAACTTCTCCTGCTCGGCGTGAAACAGCCTCACAACGTCTCCCTGACAGAGGACACACGCAAAAAGGATTTGGGGTTGTTTAGCCGTTACAAATTCTGCTAAAATACGGACTGAATAAACAGACGTTATAAAATCTAAATACCCCCTTGAGGATATCTTCCTTGTAGTCGCTAAACTTCATGAACAGGGTGACCTTCCAGCTGGTGGTACAGCTGACAGCATTAACCTGCAGCATGAAGAAGAGAGTAGAAGAAAAACAGAAAACAAAATCAAGATTTTATTTTATCATGCACAAGTCTCATGCCGTCTCCTAAATCCTTGAAAGGCAACTTTTTTTGTTGATCTTCACATTTTAACCACAGTTAACACGATGTGTGTATATCATTCCATTCCATCGAATATAGACATATTTCATCGATATATAACATTATAAACTATTCCCTAAACTACGAGCTGTTTCAATATTAATACATCTTATTTCGTAAAGTGCTATGAACAATGCTCAGACACATTTCATAGACTAAAAAAAAAACTGATAAAGCAGATAAAAGCAAATAACTTAAAAAACACATCGTAATCATACATGGAGATATAAGATAGAGATCATCATTTAATTAAAATTAAAAGTATCTTGTTTAACAGACTCATGAAATTATATAGATGAATAAGTCCCACCTCTTTGCAGCCGGGGTTGTCCAGCAGCTCGATGTTACTGGCGTGCAGCGGCTGACCTGCGTTCACCGGCATCAGCACCACCTTGTCTCCAACCACCACCTTGAACCAAACCAGAGACAAGTCACATCGCAGCAGGGGACACAGGGGGGGTCAAGTTCCAGCAGAGGGTTCAGATGGATTTGAACAGAGAGAAAGAGTGGGCTCCATGCAAAGGAAGGGGTTTTTCTCAGGTCTGCAAACATCTACTTCAGAACACAGAAGGTGCTAAGTGCAGCGGCTACAGGCCGAGCTTCACACGAGAGAGAGAGCGGTGTTTTTTTTCAGACCATGATGAGTGGACACGAATGCAGCATACAGAGACATGGTGGCTGAAAAGTATACAACCTGTTATTGTATCGTTGTTTTGCATAATACATGCTCAGTCTACTTATAATAAACTATTATAATAGACTGTCCACAGTCAACTGTATCTCATTGAGCAGCTGTGCACAAGCACACAAGGTTTGATGTGGGTGGTTCATCACATCTGTTTCAATTCTGTGCAGGAATATAACAAACACTATGATGTCACTTTCAATGTCATACAGCAGACAGGAGGGAGAAACTTACCGAATACTTTTTTAAGCTCAACCTGAAAATCTACATGCAATGGGGAGGCCAGTGCATCCATGCGTTTAACATGATATTCTGTGTCTGACCTAATATTGCACAAACAACATGCACAATCAAGAGCAATACCTTTAACCATAGGATGCTAAAGCCAAAAGGGGGGAGGACAAAATCAGAAATGTTACTGGGACAGGACAAACATTGACCTGACAGTGTAAACAGAGAGACACGTCATGGCTTTGTACAGAAACGTGATTCCGGCCGGAGGGGACACCTACATTGTCTCCCTCGCTGCGGAGCTTCCAGAAGGGCTGGATGTAGAACCAGGAGCCCTCGTTACCGTCCGTGTCCAGGGACACACGCATGGCGTTCTTCTCCAGCAGAGCGGGGAGTCGCTTGTTCACCGTCAGGTACTTGTTGCTCTTAATGTGCAGGAGCTGAGACAGAGGAACCACAGGGTTGAGACAGGGACTAATCTAAGACTTTCCTAACCCAGGTGCCATAAAGGGGGGCCACAGTTTACACAGGCCCCAAAGGGTGCCGCACTATTATATATTACATCATACGATTGTTATAACTCAAGCAATAAACAGTTGATTTTATATAATTGAATATAGACAGGTACCTCCTGATTGTTAATCTACTGATTACTTTATGATATTTTATAAATTCAGAATTTCTTAATTTTACAACTCAAACCTGAAAACCTGTGGAGGTTTTACATGAGAAAATATTTAAAAAACTCATCAAAATAGTTGACATATCATCAACTGATCAATTAATGAATTAAGCAATTTATATTGTATGTTTTGGGTATATTCCAAAGCATCATATTATATAAGTTTTGTGGAAAGTAACTAGCAGCTGAGGGTGTTGGATGAGTATATAGTATAATAAGTAATGCACTCAAATATGATTATAATATAAGATAGAAATAAATCACAGTTTTAAAACAATTAAAAGTTAGTCTATTAACAAATAGTAAATAGCTTCATTCAATAATTAGTGATCTAAAGGTAAGTGCTGCGTAAGCACTTAAATACCTCCCACCATTTTACAAGAGTAATAAGATATCCACTTTTAAAATAAATAGGTTGCTTATCACCTCAAGGTAACTTGTTTATTTCAAAAGAACTGGCTTCGAATTTCATTCAGTCTGACAGTCTGAAAAAAGGGTGTCCGACCACTCTGCACATGACAGGACTCCACTCAGACCTCAGACGAGAGGTGAATTACACCAGCTTTCAAAGTCAAACCTCATAAACTGTTTGAACATGCTTTTCCAACAGCAGTTAAGTATGAAGTTTCTTTTCTCAACTCAACACCTGGAACAAGAGCCAAGTGATCACTGACAACACGTCCTATCATTTCAGACTTTTACAGACCTGCCTGAGTAATCAGACTGGATCTCAGTAACGTCACCCTGGTTAAACAGAAAAACAAAACAAAAAGCTGTGGACTGGAGCCAGTGTGGCGTTGCAGTAGAGATCCGTACCTGGATGACATTACTGTATTTGACAACCTCTCCGAGCAGCTTCTTGTTCTCTGACTCGTTCTGCTTCTGTTCCAGTTCTGCTGCATGCTGGGTAATACAAGAGAAATCTGTTAGAGCTTTCGGATTCACAAGAACAAAGAGATCTAGATGCAGATTGAGATTTAAAAAAAAGGGGGTTGTACCTGTAACTTCTTGAAAAGATCTCCCTGTGTGTTGTTATTTCCTTGTTTTCCTTGTTTTGCCTTCCAGAACTGCTTCTGGGCCGAGTATCTGTTCATGGGACACACCTTGAAGAGGCAATCTGCAGAGGACGAGAAGCATTCAGGCACACAGGAGTCATTCCCTGTAAGTCAGGTTGAGTTCCACTCAAGGGTGTTAATGAGGTGAAGCTGCCTTTTTGAGGTTAGTGGTTGTTTACCCACCGGGCGACTGCAGAGCCAGTTAAACCTATTAAGGCTTCATGTAAACCACAATGTTGTGTTTAAAAACACTGCAAGCAAAGGATATGGTCAGCTTTGACAGTGTGTTTGTGTGTCTGTGTGTGTGCCTGTGTCTGTTTGAGGGTGTGTGTGCGCGCGTGTGTGCTTGCGTACTTGCGTGTGTTAGTGTATGTGTAACCCTGAACCAGTGTGAGTAGTCTAATCATACATACCTCTAAATTTCTTAGGCGGGTTTGCAAGGTCTCCGGCATCAGGCTGAACCACACACCTGTCATCGACAAGCCTGTAGAGAAAAACACAAATACAACATTTCACTCACCATAATATCTTAAGTACATTACAGTTGTAGCAAGAGGAGTAAAGATTCACCCTCTAAATCTAATAAAAGTTTAGATTTTTTTTATTCAATATCCATGAATCACTCTCTGAGAAACACATTATCTGAAAAACTTCCGATCTCACAAAGTTAAAGAAAAATAATAAAATACTCCTTGATCTGCTGATCAGCACAGAAATGGTTCCTCTTTGGGTCATGGCTCACCTCTCCACAACATTACATGGAATGCTGTAGGGTAGTTTTTGCGTAATCCTGCTTACTAACAAAGAAACAAGCAAATAGAGACGAAAACACATAATCTCTTGGTGGAGGTTAATATGCAATTTTCCCATACTTCAAAAATAATGATGAATGGAAAATGGCAGCAGGTTGCTGCTGTATTGCGATACAAGATCATGGACGTATGATTTAGTGTTTAGGTGCAATTCGTATGCCGTGTTTTCCACTGGCCAGTTATTGTCCCTGAAAAATAAAGATTTACATGACACAAGCAGTTCCAATTGTGGTGTCGCATACAAATGCAAATACATGAATTCTACAACCACTCATGTCAATCCACGGCTCAAAACCACACTTGAGTGGCAGTTCACCTGGCACCTGCAGGATGAAAAGCTCAGCTGGTGACACAGCTCTCAGAGTCTGGACTGGTGCTATAAACATGTTCTGATCTAAAGCTGCTTTGATCGCAGTATACCGAGCCAGCGGCGGGAAGGTCTTCTGAGTCTCGTGGTTTGTATTTAGATAAATGACATCCGACTTTCTGTTGTGTCAAATATATTACGAGTAACAATCAAACAAGATGACAATGCACAGTGTCTGTGTGTAAGATGAAGCGTTTAGAAACAACCATTGTTTCGGTGACTGGAGGATCCTCAAGGCCTCTGGAGGAAACCATGTGGTTTCTGTGCAGTGTTGATTAGAGGGAATTTGAAGTGGTGTCATCCACTGAATAACGGCCTAGTTACCCACATCCTAGACTTGTAGCTTCTCTTCGCTGACTGTTTTACACACTACAGACATTTCACTGGATCAGCAGGTCTCTGAAATTCACACGTTTAAAAATCTACACTGACTGCTAAAGCTGCAAAGCTGATGATGACCGATATCTAGAGTCACCGCCGTGGTTCACAAGTTGTCAGTTTGTTTTGTTTTAACTTGTGATTATGAAGTCGATTCCGATTGCAGTCTGTGACGGCTGCACCATTTGTTTTGGAATTGATTCCCTACAAGAGTCACCACCATGTAAGAAATCTCATGGAAAGATTTAGGCAAAATTTACGTCCGCCACTGTTAAACCAAAACAGGAAGAGGATGGTGCTTTTGTTTCCCCGGCAGCTATCGGTAGTTTTCCCCCCGACACTGGAAAAGGCAGATGGAACCAGCGGAGTGACTGTTTGAAACTCTACCCGGCAAAAGAAAATGGTTCTCGATGTCTGAGGAGGAAGAAAACAAGGTGAACAGAAGGACAGATGGAAAACAAGTAGTCTCTCTCTGCACGCCGCGAATGACTCACTGATAAATAGACTGATGAGGCTAGTGAAAACTTGACGGATGTTTTTTATGTTCCATCAACAACGCGGCCTTATTACTTCACTGCCTTTTAAAAGGGTCTAGTGTAAATGGGGATTTTGTACCTCGCTGTTTCTTGCTTTTGGCAGGAACCAGGCTTTTTGTCATGTTGCGCCCAGTAATACCAATTAGAAACACTAGGGGTATTACTCAACGTAGGCACGGTGCCAATTGTGAACCCTGCTGGTATTTGTAAACACAAGCTAATTGATCCCATTCGCCACAAGGAACATTTGAAACACTGGATTCAGTCGGCCATTATTCAGTGGAACTGAATGCGTGAAACCAGAAAATACAAAGGGTAATGGAATTTCCCCTGAGGAAATGTTTTACACGCTCATTATTAAAGGAGCTGGCTTCTCTTTCTGAGACCAAAATTCAGGTCAGGGCTCCAGCGGTGAATCTACTTTAACTTAATTTTCCTCATATATGTCTGAAAGGTCTGATTTTATCTGAATGGTTGAACTTTAAGGTTTCTTGTGTCGGTAAATCAGTGTCTAGGTTGTGCTGCTTGTTGGTCTTCGTTCAGACAGACCTAATCAGATTCTGAGGCACCATGTATGACTGATCTCAGACTTTATTCCCATGCACAGATGGACAAGCCCATCCATTCATCCACCAAAGAGAACCATAAAGCAATACACAATTCCTCAAATTCATTTAAAGAGAGCAGCTCTGCTTAAATGAACTGAGCCATTTCCTTTTTTTATGCCACGACACTTGATCAGTGTGTCAATTCAAGGTGTGTGTGTGTGTGTGTGTGTGTGTATTCTTTCCTCTAACTCTGTATCAGGGTTACATCTAAATGAGAAACAATAGGGCCCAACAGGAAACATTATCAAGTGCTACATGGCTAAACAGGAAGGCCCTGTGGCAAAGGCCCTCCAGCTCATTAATAAGTCATCCTAGGTCCGCAGAGAGGCCGGCGCTGCAAACACGGGGGCTTTGACGGTGGCTGACACTCAGCGAGCAGGAGAGGTTTTCTGTGTAACCGAGTTAAACATGAACCAAAGATAAATCTACCAGGCTGGACACAGACGAGCTAATAATAGCTGCATAGCTTGTGTGGAGTGGACTGAGACAACAACACAGTGTGTGATGATGACCAGAAAAAAACACTCTGATATGTTGCACAACAACTACATAGAATGACTCTAAAGTTAAAAAGGTTTTACAACCATTTTCTGTCACTGCATGTTTCAACCTGCTGACCGAGCAGACTCAGTCATGCACTTCCTCTTTATTACCCTGCAATACTTCATTTTCTGCAGAAAGCTATAGACTAATCCATGGGAGTATAACATCTTGTAGTAACTAAAAAACAAGTTGCTCGTGATTCAAACCAATCTTGGATAATACCAGGAATCGCTTGATTACTGAGAAACATTAAATTTCACAGATCTCCAAAATAAACCCTCTTGGCAACCGTAAACATTTGAAAGCACGATATCCAAAAGGTCAAGGACACCTGTGGATTTGAATCAGCCTCATGACCCTTGTGTTCCTTATAAGATCATCCGGTTTGTGTGTGTTTACAGTATAAGGTGTGTAAGGAACTCACTGATTCATTAATATATTCCTGAGCAAACAGCCTGGGTAGCCTTGTGCGGCCGTGGCAACATTGAGCTCACCAGGGCCGAGGTTCCTGCAGCTCTTTGCTCTAGATACTCCTTTCTCTGGACCTTGGTGAGCTCAGCCCTTGATAAAACACACAGTGCCCCTGTCAAACTGCAAGAGTTATTCAACGCTGATAAGAATTTCACTTCATTGCCTCACAAAAACAGGAGGTGTGAACAATTGCTGTGGGGGGATTTTAAATGTTGTCTGCCCCTGTGTGCTGTTTACATTGGCACAGAGCTTTCGAGACACATAAAGTAGTTTGGCCGTGTGTTTTCCTGCAGCCAGTGAGTCGGGGAACATTGTGTAAGTGAAGGTAAAACATACTTCATCTGCCTTTTACTCAAATACTCTCTAGATCCTCCAAAGAACAAGACCTTAAAGCTGAGGTGTTTACATCCAACAGGCATGCTCTGCCTGTTGGAGGAATTTAAGGCAGGAACAGGAACAACCGAAAGTAGGAAACAGAAAACGAGGGAAAAGGGAGAGAAGGTGGGAGGGGCAGGGCTCATTCCTCAGAGCCAGTCGATCTTTCCACACTTGTTCTGTGGGTTTAGGGGCCAGAGAGCAACTGGAACCACCAAAGGTATTTCACCTTACACTGACACTTTACCCTGTCCGCACACGAGGGAAAACAGCAAAGCAAACCATAGTGACGCTGCAGGAGAATGACCAATGAAAAGTAGTTTCTATCACAACTATACAAAAGTCAGCTGAAAGATAAAAGAAAAAAAAACATTGAAAAGTAGTGGTCAACATTACATGGGTATGTCCCCTTAAAATAAAGCAGTGTCTACTTATTCCTATGAGCAATTTCCCCCAAAAAACGTATTTTGAGTTTTTACTAGGAGATTATTTACAAAAAGAAGTTTGACAAATGTAATAGTTAGATTAGTTAATAGTTAATAGGTTTTTTAGCCTGACCCACCACTTATCTGGTAATCTCTATTAACAGATTCTACAGTTGTATATGCAGAATCTGTTTTTCACGGGACAACACTTGGGGGCCAGAAGCCTTCAGGTATCTTTTTCTAGTTTGATCAGTCACGTTTGAGCCGCCTTCGGTCGTCCACACACACAAACTGTAAGTGTAGAGAGCAAAAGAGGCTGAACACAAACAGGCGATCAGCTTTTTAATTCATCTGCATTCATATGCAGGTGGCTGTTAATAGAGATCCTCCCAAAATATCATGTGGACCTGAAAAACCTACAAAAATAATCACTGTTGGTGTTTTGTGTGAAACAGCCTTTAAACGTTGATACAAAGGAATGAGTCTTGGCCTGGATATTGTCTGTCTACACCGGAAGCCCCAAAATATTAGTTGTTTCCCCCAGAGGCAAATCCTTGACAGACAATAGCCAATTGCTTATCTGGTGACCTCTCAGATTCTTCATCCTCATGTTAGTCAGCACAGACACGGAGGATTTTCTTTCGCTGACTATTGTATCTATCACTTGTGTTTTTGTTATCCTTATCTAATTTATCGTTACAGTCTGCACCACTGGGACAATTCATTTGTTTGAACCCTGAGCAGTGACAATAAAAGGAACATAAATGAAATGAATATAATCACAGTATTTCAAGGGGAGACATTGTGGTGCCCTTTAAAGCCACTAAGCCCCCATACAGGCACAATGTAAATGCATGTAAATGTCTCAGTTACTCTAAACATTTAGTTGAATATCGTCTGCATATCATTTGATCTTCATTATTGGATCTCCCAGACGTTTTTTTGAAAGGGGCCTCCCTGAAGTCTTCTCGTGTCCTCAAGTGGGTCCCCGGGTCCCTACTTTGACTACCAGATGCCACACAGAGCTCTAGCAACCTTTAGCAGCGTCCACCTGGGCAACACGCTGCTTTGCATTCCTGTTGCATTTGCGTAAACGTGAAGAATTTCCTGAGAAGCGACCGATTACGCGTTGACAGGCCTGTGCCACAACAAGTCCCACACGGGAACCTCTTCCTCGATCGGCTCCCAGGGGCCGATCAGAGATCAGGAAAGTGACACAGAAGCAGCGAAGGCATTACAAACACAGCACATGTGGGGGGTGTAAAGGTGAGAATAAGAGGAGAAGCACGGAGGAACATACCCCAGAGTGCTGATGAAGCCATTCACCGAGCCTTCCGCGTAAAGAGACACAATGTCTCCGAGGTGAAGGAAACTGGATCTGTGCTCTGACATGATTCTTCTCTGAACTTTTGCGCAAACTACGAAGAAGATCCCCCCTGGTTCTCCATGCGCGAAAGTCTGGCTCCTGCCTTCGTCTGAAAGTAATCCACACGCGTTAGAGCAGCGCCTCCTCCTCACATTCACCTCCAACTCCTCTTCCTCTTCTGCATTTCAGCCAGGGCGCCAGACAGGAGGCGAGGGAGGCAGAGAATTCAAGAAATAAGCACACTGCCGAAGACGTGCGCGTAACAAAAAAATGCGTTTCTGGGTTGTTGCTGTTTTCTTCTTCTTTACACTTATTTAACTTCTTCCTGTATGTGAGGCAGAGCCGAGAGAGAGAGAGAGAGGCAGAGAGAGCTCTTCTTCACATCCACTTCAGGGGGAGGAGACTCCGGCTGTCAGAGCTCTGAGCCAATTCCGCTCAATGACATGTTTTGGTTTTCATTCAGATCGCAGGGCCTCTGATGAGGAGGAGCTGCTCTTCATCTCATCGCTGGAAACGGCACATCCCGAGGTACCTGTGGATGCAGAGAACGTTTAACTATAGTGTCGTTTAGGAGCATCAAACTAGAAATATAAGATTAAATCCGATCCATACACTTAAAGGTCCAGGGTAAGATTTTAAGTGAAGGGATCGATTGGCAGAAATGTTTTCACTGTTGTTTTTCATCTAAATTGTACAAATTGTTGTTTTTTTCCTCTGGTGGTCCTCTAGGACCACCATGTCTCTTACAGTAGTCCAAACTGGACAAACTAAAAACCTTTTGAGTTGTTATGACAACTACAGGCTGCCACAGGTTCTCTTTTGATGGGGAGTGTGAGGTGAGGAGTACAACATGCAAAAGTCACCACTAGAGGTCACTACATCCTATACACTGAACCTTTAAACAAATGAGGCCAACTTGTCTCCATTTAAATATTCATTAAGCCTGCAAGGACCAAAACATACATTTGTGTGTGCGTGTGTGTGTGTGTGGGGGGGGGGGGTGTGTGAGTAGACAAGCAGATAACATTATATATGTGACAGTGTGGAACCATAGTGCTCAGTATTTAATAAACAAGCTAATATAGGCTAAATAAAAGCATGTAATGACACAATATCTTCTAAAATAACATTTAATTCTGCTTCTTTTCAGTATCACAGCTTCTATTGCAGGTCATTCCACAATTACACAGTTGGTATAAATTATGTCATTAAAACATCAAATAGTTTCCCGGTTTTCATTCAACTGAGGTGAAGTATGGCAGCAGCTCAGAAATAGTAAAAATCTGTGAAATCCATTAAAAGTAAAAGCACAAGCCAGGAGAACACTAGATGGTGATGCAACTGCAGTAATCATAAATCACACATAAACAGTGTCTTGACATGTTTTCAAATTGTTTCTTTTATTTTTGTCAGCAAAAAAAGTAGGGTTGTGCAAGCATTTGGCAGGAAATCAAACAATGACACATGGTCGGAGCGAGTCTGTTTCTCAGGCCACCACACTGATACAGGAGCAGGACTGACAAACAAAATTACACACAAAATAATAAACGTATCTTTTTCTCTTCACACAGAAGCCAAAAATTGTCATACCGTTTTAAAGTATTTTTTTTTTACATGTATTCTCGAATCTTGATATTTTCTGCTTTGTTTGTTTGTTCCTTTCAGACGGAAATCTTCAGGCCTGAAATACACAACCACCAGATGTGGAAAGTAACAAAAATACCTTCATTCAATACTGTGGCAGAAAATAGTATGAAGTTGTCGAAAGATACAGTCTGATCCTCATTTGAATAGACAAATGCAAACGTAGCTCCACCTTCGCCTGCTGAAACATTGAAATGTTGCATAAACTTGGATGTGTCAGTATTAATGAAGCATTAAAGTAATGATCTAATATGAGTCACAGGGAACAGAATGAGTAGTTTTTACTGAGTTTTAAAGAAAGTAAAATCCTTTTACATCGTTGTCATAGTGCTTGTACTGAAGTAAATTATCTTTGACCATCAGTAAATTATCTGAATGAGCTGCAGTGACAGGAAAACAGTGGCCGACGCTCACGTGGGATATTTTAATGTACTACCTACATTCATACACCAGAGGCCGCTAGTTATCTGCTGCAAATGTCACACAGACAATCCAGTTATCTCAACTATATCACCCTCTAGTGTTCATCTTAGTGAAGTGACAGGTAACTCAGCTTCTGTTGTCTGTGTGGTATATACAAACAAGTGGGCCATGAAAGGTTAGCTGTTACAAAGACCTGTTCTTCAGGCCATACACACAGTCTGCAGGTGAGAAAGAGATTATCACTGACCTTTTTATGCTGTAACGTCATCAAATGATACTGAAATGTTTGTATGCCAACACGGACCTAACGTTTACATGCAAACTAAGGCACGCCATCTGGGAAGTCAACACGGTTACAGGCTGAAACAGTGTGATGCAAATAAATCTGTAACAGAAAACAAGAAGTTAAAGAACACCTCACATTCGGGTCAGTTAAAAATGGCCTCTGTGGCAAAGACCTTAGTCGAGAACAGTAATTTTTACCTTATGAAAGAAATACATGTTACTCTCTGACACACACATTAAAGACAATACAGAGGTTAAAAGTTACAAAGTACATTCATTCAACTAATGATCTCAAGTACATATGTAAGGTACTTGTACACCACTTGATTTGAGTATTTCTCCACAGGGGATTTATTAGTTAAAAAAGGAGAACATTTTTTTTGACCAGGCCGACTACACTGCAGTTCACTACCAACTGTTTAGTGGCAATAAATTACAAAAAAAAATGTCATATTTAATTCTAATCCATAAAAAGAAAACTGTATTTTAAGATTAAGTAGATAGTTGAAAGTTAAAGTAAAAACAAAACGTGAAACTATGTCTTAACTTGTTGTCGACAATACTGATCAGATATTTAGATCGAAATACACATTGTTGTAATTTTGTTTCAAATTGAGACACATTTTGAGCATCTGTAGCTAATGAGTAGTCAATGCAGTAACACATAACTTCATTCATAGATTTCCCATATATAAATAGGCTATATTCATATATTCTATTTATAATCGTCAGGGAGGGTTGTGTTTTGTTTTTGTTTTCTTCTCCTATGACAGCACTGTGCGTGTGTGAGAGAGAGAGGGAGAGAGAGAGAGAGAGAGAGAGAGACACTGATGTTCCATGTAGTCAGTCTGAACAGTCGCACCTTTCCTCCTCCTCCACCGCCTCCTCCAGCAGTGTGATCGGCTCCCCTCCTCCTCCTCCTCCTCCTCCTCCTGTCCCTCCACTCGGACCTGATCCGTCGCCACCAGAAGCCGGAGCCTCTCTCTCTCCCTCTCTCCCTCTCTCTGTCTGTCCCTCTCTGTTTCTCACACAACCAAAGAAGAGAAAGACGAAGACTCTCCTCTGCTTCTGGATCAGCGAGCTTCTTTATACGGAGAGCGTGAGTGTGTGTGTGAGACCGTGTGTGAGTCTCTCTCTCTCTCTCTCTCTCTCTCTCTCTCTCTCTCTCTCTCTCTCTCTCTCTCTCTCTCTCTCTCTCTCTCTCTCTCCCCGGCTCCACTCCTCCACCAGTCGCTCAGGTCGTCGCGTGGCTCCGGTGGATGTAAGTAAACCAGACTTTCTCACGTTATAATGTATTTAGAGAACACGTGGTGTTTGTTTGTTTCTTCTGTTCCACCTTTCTTACCTCGTGGACGTGATTGAACAATGACAGTAATCCTACATGGTGGGCAAACAGGAGTAAAGACATATTATAGCAGATATGTTGTGTGCAGTCGACTCCATAAGGAAGGAGGACATACTCACCAGATAATAGTCTGGGACATAGGAGCTGTAGTCAGGTGCATTGTCTCCTTTTCCTCTTTGTGTGTCAGAGATTAACACTGTGCAGCACATTTCATACATTTAACTGTTCACTGTGATATTTGCGCCGTAGCATCAGGACCAAGTCTAATCCGCCTTCACAGACACATGAATTATTGCACCTTATTGTTGTTTAAAGCTGTAAGAGTTCTGCACACCCCTGATCAAATCCCCTCTCAGAAGATTAGGAGCTAAGTCTGTGCCCGGTCTGCTTTATTTTGCGTGTGTATTGACGCATTTTCTGCTCTTTTTCTCCCAGAGGCTTGAGAAGTGCACGGTGTGAAGAGTGTTGGAATGCGACAGGATTATCATCTGACCTTAACCCAGAGGAGGCGAGACCAGAGCAGACCGTCAGATCCCACGTTTTCTGATCCCTGCTGCACTACCATGCCTGTGAGGCTACAATGTCTACGCTGAAGCACGTTATCCTGCAGGGCAAAGACGAGGACGTGGAGAAGACGCTGGACTGGAGTTACATCGATTGGGCCGAGAATGAAGACGTGGGACCAGGTGTTGCCAACGCACAGACTCAAACGGACTGTGGGCCCTTCGAGCACAAGGAGAGCCAGACCAGCAGCCCGGTCATCATGCACATAGACCTCACACGGACACACTCCAGGCTCAGACATTCATCCCTGGTGGACACTGACAGTTTGGTGGCACCTTTGTTCCAGTTTGACCGCCAGGCCCCTGCACGCATCTCCACCTCTCCCACATTGAGGAGGATGAGGAGCACCCGGCGTCCTCTGATGGACTTTCGGGACCCTGTGAGGATGGGGAGCACGGAGGAGGAGCCCCTCTCCGCCGGCACGCTATCCCGAGCACACAGAGCCAAATCGCCTCTAGCGGCAGGGACGCTCTCCGATGGCGAGCTCTGTCGCGATCACCAGCCGGTTTCATCCTCAGGCCGACAGAGAACCAGATCACATAGATCAAAGACGTTTGACAATGGTAGCAGCTCCGTGAGACTGGAATGTCACAGTGCTCTTCCTACTCTTGAGAAAGCCTTTGGATTTCCAGATGGGGAGGAACAGGTGAGCTTATACTTGCAGGGCAAAGTGTTATTTTAATTGAGGCAAGCCCGCGCAATAAAGAAGACCATTGTCCAGCATAAACCATTTGTTTCCCCCTAATCGCCACGCAAACATCTAGGAAGACCACAAGTCATGCGCTGCGGACTGGTGTGGATTTTTTTATCCCAAAGCCTGCAAATGAAATAGTTACACATTCCTTCCTGGGAGAGAAACCCTTCTCTCCGCCTCCTTCTGCGTTGCCTCCTGCGGTGGTCACTCACAATGCGAGCTTTTGACAGCAAATGAATCAGCAGTTACATGCACTGACAGCTCTGGCCAAGCCCACTGCCCCGGAGAGCCCTGGGAAGTGCTCTCCTCGGGCCCCCATTCACCGCAGTCAGCAGTCACCCAATAATGGAAGGGGTCAGTGAGCGATGGGGAAAGATAATGGAGAGATCTATTCATCAACTGGCGGTATTCAAGCGCGCACATTCTCAATGGAGTGCCGACATTCTCCTCAGATATCAGAGGCTTTTGAATCCGAGCGGCCACTTAAAACACTGATTGAGATTTGAATGTGTTTGAAAGTGATACAGTGGTGTCGGTAGGGGGTCCCCGCGGCCCCTGTTCACTGCTGAGAGGACAGTGAGACACGCAGTCGCATTAAAGGTTCAGTGTGTAAGATTTAGGTGAAAGGGATCTTTTGGCAGAAATGAAATATAAGATAAACCTAGTTATGTTTTCACTCGTGTGATTCATCCAAATTGTACAAAATTATGTTTTCTTTATCCTAGAGTTGGCCCTTTATATTTAATTACTTTATATTAACAACAGGAGGGGGTATTCTCTATGGAGGCCGCCATGTTCTTTACAGTAGCCCAGACTGGACAATCGAAACAGGCTGAAAATGAAGGCACAGGTTCTCTTCCATGTTTGGGAGGGGTGGGGGCGGTGAGGGGTGTTCAGCTGCAAAATGCAACATCACCAGTAGAGGTCACTAAATTCTACACATTGAACCTTTAAAGTGTTGTTTTCCCCCTTTTCAAGGATAGAAGTAGAGAATTCATTTGTACTAAAGTAAGTGAATCATCACTCTGTGTGTTTCCAGTGAACAGTGATGTATTGGTGTGTAATGTGGGCACAGTGTAAAGTTTGACACTGGCTGATGCTGAGTTTTTTGTTTGTTTTTTTTCGCAGGAGAAAGACCACTGCTGTTCTCGGTAGGTGCACCTTGGACTGATTTGCATGTTGCCTGTGTGTGAGAACATGTTTGCATAACACGAATGTAGTAAATATTCCCTGTAGCCGACAAGCTGCACACCGGCACTCATTTATTTTGTTTGCAGTTGCGTTATGCTATTTTTTTTTTTTTTTTATGGAGGTATGCAAAAAACTTTAAATGACGCAGAAACCTAAGCTGTTAACGTGTAACGACATAGCCTCAGGAGAGGCCTGCGACCCGGGATGACAGGAACTTTTGGTTTGAGGAGCCCCATTGTGCATTCATTGTCATTCATGCCTTTGTTAATGGAGCATAAACTTGGTGGGTTAAGTTTTGAGAGTCCCATGGTTATGGACGGACTAGACAGGCTCTCATTAAGGCGGTTTTCTCTCACTGCCACCCACACCCCTGCTAATGGGCTGCCTGGGCTCTTCCCCTCACTGGATAATTAGGCAGCTATTGTCCCAGTAATTACACACTGGCACTGCGCCTCTTACAGTGGCCGGGCCATTGAGCCATTGGTTGGGACAGTTTTGTTGTGGGGCATCATTATTTCTCGTCTTGGGCGGGAACAAAGCGCCTATTTTCCCAAGTGCCCTGCGTGGCAGAGAGGCTGACACAGAGGAGGCTCTTTCTGCGCGGCCACAAAGCAACAGGATGTCATTGTGAGGATGCCGCGGAGTGAACTGCAAGGAGGCACTGACCTGGTTTAGAGGAGTGCCTCGCTCGCTGTCCCATCAGCTGCGCATTCTCTACAGCGCCCAGGTGCCGCTGACCGTTTACTGCGACACCCACTCGCGGTTGTATCCGTTTACCAGTCGGGGAACACGGCCTCCGTGAACAGTCGGTGCCTCTGCAGCTCAACAAAAGCTCCCTGGAGGAAAATCCCGGTTTCTCCTGTTCAGCTGCAGACCAAGTTTCCTCCTGGCCCCTGCAGCCATGTGGCCTCACATGTGTTTGTCTCCCCTGCTGCTTGTGCAACCGTGCAGCAGAAATGTGCAGCTACTGTACCAGGAGAGGAGAGAGTGACCTTTCAGTCCAGCAGGGCCGATTTTACATATAATACTACTCAGTGACTCAGCAGAGCCAGCATTGTTCCTCCTGCTTGTACTTCTGCTCCAGTTTGTTGAATCACCATCATAAACACATTAACTGTAAAGTCAGACTTCCTTAATGACCCGACCTTTATCAGCCAGAGAGAGTGTTCTCCAGAAATGAGGATGTTCTTACAATGCACCACCTGATTTTTATATAACAAGGATCTAGTTTGGTTTCCTGTAATTGTTTCTTTTCTTTTTTTTCTCGTCCTCTTATCTCTAAACTCTTCTTTTTTGAAGTCAAGCCCCTGAAAACTTTAGACGTGACATCGCAGCGTGACTGCATGGGTCACTGACAAGCTGTCGATCAATGTCAGCCGGCTGAAAGTGAACCTAACTTTTTGCAAAACCAGCTCGTCCGGTTGCCACGCGTCCTATTTCTGACGACTGATGCAAAGGGAAACTCCTGCTAATTTTTGACCGAGATTCTTAGCCACACAGTCGCAGATTAATTGTTACTACATGCGTTAAAACCTTTCTCGTATCAAATCGTTCATTCAGGGGATCGGTCTGCACTCTGCGTCTCAGCCACAGCTTCGTCACATGATTGAATTCTATTTAGTAAGGGTCCTCGATTTGTGATTGCAAAATTTTTTTCTTTCAGCTTTAATCCCTGAAGTGAAATTGTAAGAGATTAAGTCAGAGCACTTGTGAAAAGTGGCTGTTTGACTTTTGCCTGAGGTCAAAAGGCAGGCCGGAACAAAACTATGAAAGGGACACTGAGAGGATTATAACTGGTTCACACTGACAGTCGCCTTCCACACAAACAGGGTGATCCATTAATCAGCAGCTATCCACCCCCCCCCCCCCCCATAATCCAGACACACAACACTTATCCTTTATGATTTCCCCGACTCACGTTAATCACCAATTTGCCGCACAAAGCAGATGGTAGTCAGTGGTATTTCAACCACGTAAAACGACAAAAGGAATTCTGTTATTTCCTGTGGGCTCGCATTAAGTCTGTGCTCTTGGTGCTGGATTACACGGACAATAGAATAATAACGCTGCTTGTTACAGTGACTCTCGTCGCTGGTTGTAAAATGTTCAGCGTCGCGTCCGGTTCTCACGTCGGCACGAAGATGCTCACCTGTCGGCTTCTGTTCCCTCAGGCTCCAGGAGAGGAGACGGAGTTCTGTGGTGGTCAGTTTGCCCGGATTGGATGTTTCCCCCGGAGATCTTTTTGTGTCCAATGGAGCAGCAGGAATATTAAGTGTTGTAAACTTCTCTGGTAAAATCATATATTATTTTATATATATATATATATTGTTAATATTGTTTCTCATACTGTGACTTCCACCATTTCAGCTCCAGCAGGAGACCTGTGTTTCTAAATGAGGCTTCTCCCGGTTAACTGAAATGAACATATCTTGTTATATTTCAACACCTCAACAGATCCTAGCAGCAAACGTTGCATTATGAGGAAAGAGGCTTTAGAGAGCTCACTGATTATATTTATACTTAATCTGTTAAAGCCTGTAGTTAATCAGTTACATCAAGTCCCTCACAGAAATCCTACCCTATAATTAACTTTTATCATTCACATTTTAAGAATTAAAAAAAGATATCCTTGGCAGACACAAATTCTGCTTGTGAATGATCCAGCATAAGCCTGAAAGTCTCCTTATGAAACCACATTTAAAGTCACTAGATCCAGATTTCGGGGATCTGCATCAACCTGCACATCATAATCACATAATCATACTTTCATCAGGATCCATGAATTCATCTCTTCGAACATTATTTAAAAAAAAACAGATCCGCACCAACATGGGTCCTCCAACCCTACACAGCATTTCATGATAATCGGAGTAGTGTTGGGTTTATCCTGAAAACTGAAAACATCCCACATCAAACATTTATTCAGGGACCACAAATCAATAAGAGAGTCAGATAAATGGAATCAGCTCCAGCCTGGGTGTGACAGATTTTAGCCGTGTCCAGTTTTTAATTTGTCTAAATACGCAAAATATTTTACATTATCAGTGTTTCAGTTTGTGGTGTCAAACCACAGACCGTGTCCCAAAGGCACATCAGCAACACAATACACTATTTGTTCTCAGATCTGTGTTTATTCCGCCGTAATTACTGTTTCCTCACAGTTTTTTATCCCAACACGCCGATGTGTTTGTTTGATTCTAATCCCATTTGCTGGACATGTTAATAACCGGCATTTCATGTTTGACATTCACAGATACAAAGAAGTCGAAGTGGCCATTCTCGAGGCGTGGCACGGTGCGTGTGTTGTTTGTGTGCCACTGGTTGTTGTGCGGCTGCCTGTGTGAAGCTCGTGGTCTGAACCGATTGTTTTCCCAGTGAGCGGTTGGTTCGGGACATTGTTCTCTGACCCACTTCTCCAAGCAGATTAATGTGGTTCCTCTTAGTCCCTTCAGGCCCTTTTGTAATTGGCCAACACTGGAATTGCAGAACTTTAGCCAAATCTGTTTGTTTAGATTTAGAGACAAAACAACACCTTTATGTGGTATTTTCAACATGTTCCTTTTGTCATTGTTTATCCTTGTGCTTCCCATTTCAGACTAAAGGGAAGTCGCAGACAGGCACGGTGTCAGACATACAGAATTATCTCTCCAAGGCACAGATTCAAGACTGGAGAAACTCTGAGCCTCAGAAGTATAAGGTGAGAAATGATTACTGTCATCTGTGCTGCGTTGTAAATCATCACGTTGGTTCTGTCTGCACAGCGACTTCTAATCCAAGCAAAGTTTGAACAGATCCAGATTCCCAAACCAAATAGAGTTCAGTGTTTAACAAGTGACTCACGAGTAACAGGACTGAGGTTTGCAGCTCAAAGCTTTTTCTGCAACGTTGTGCAAAAACCTGAATTTCTAGGCGGCAACTCGTCCGGTCGACTCTGAGCCCGTATGTAAACAAACCGTGACATGTGTTAGATGTGTGTCAGGCTGGTGGATGGAGCTCTGCAGTGACAGACCATAAAGCTGTTATACAAATATGCTGTACGAGATGTTTGAGGAACATGTGAAGATACAGATCCCCTTCGTATTTGTTCATTTATTCGTCTTTTTGCTTACACCGTGATTTGTCTTTCTGTCCGTGTCCGTGTCTGTGTGTCTGTGTCTGTGTGTCTGTGTCTGTGTCTGTGTCTGTGTCTGTGTGCGTGTGTGTGCAGGACTTCACTGTGGCAGAGTTCCTGCGGGACCAGTCTTCCCAGGTGAACACCACCTCATGTCCTCAGGGCTCCAAGAGAGAAGAGGCCATTTGGGAGCTCTTCACTAGTGAGTGTGTCTACTTCCTGGATCAGCTCATGGTGCTCAAAGAGGTGACTCTAAAAGCACACACACACACACACACACAAACAAACACACAAATGCAAATAGACCCAAACCAAATGCAACCCGACCCCTGCTGCTTTGTGTTTTTCGTGTTCTCACTGAATTCCTGTCACCGAGTTTAAATGAAAGGTTTCTTTCTTTTCTTTACGGCCCTGGATTAGAAATCGGATGCAGTAGATAGTGTGAGTCCATTCTCTCTGTCTGACTCCTCTTGTTGCTTTCAGGTGTTTTCGGCTACACTCACAAACCTGCAGATGAGGAACTCCCTGACTGACGTCGACACCTGGGGACTGTTTGCAAACCTCAACGAGCTCTGCCTGGTGAGACTGGATCCCAACGAGAAGCACGAGCGCTGTGGTTTATTAACTGGTTCATTCAGTGATGGCGATGTGCTGCTGCTCGGCCGCCCGCTCGCCTCCCTCTCTTTCTTTTGTGTAATGTGATTCTGTTGAAACTGAGCGAGGACAGTGTCTCATGGCTCCGCGCGGACATTTGACACCGAGTGTTTTTCCGGCTGCAGGTGAGCTTCGGTTTCCTGACCAACCTCCTCCGCGTCATAAAGGACACGTTGGCGATTACCACGGGTGGCGGGTCCACCCTGCTGGAGCTGCTGAGCAAGGCAAGTGTGAGCAACCTGTGCATGCACACACACACAACACAAACTCTTTGATCCCAGGCTACACTCACAGAGTTGTACAGAAACAACAAGCAGACAAAGGAAGCATTTCACCCTGAACTCTCAAAATATTTGCTGGAGAGTTGTGCAAATATTGCGAAACTGCAGAGATTAAACCCTCAAACGTTAAAGTGAATCAATTCCTTTCATAATGACAAATAATAATAATTAGGAATATTGATAGAATTACTATATTTCCTAATCATGCACACATTTTTAATTGGTTTGTGTTTTGTTTTATTTATACACTGACTATAGAAAGCAGGTAAAACCAGAATGACAGTTGAGTGCATACCTCCGCCAACTGTCCTTTTGAATTCTGCAAAGAATCTGTCATATTCATTTAGACACAGTTCTGTGGAAGATGCATGTAAACTGTTGATTCTTGCTGAATGCATGTGATCTCAGCTACTCTTTTTTGATAGTTAAAGGTTCTCATTCCTGTTTGTTCCCGTAAAAACATATCTCAATCTAAATATGGATCAGCACTGAATTTCACACACTCATAGATATCTCCTAAATCCTGTTTTTAGATTCATAAATAATTAGGCCAAAATGTAAAAACGAACATCATTCTAGATGTGCACCAGATCCAAGTCAAAATTCAATCCGTACCTTCTCGCCCATCCTTACTCCAACTTTTGCAGCAAAGCGTTCTGAAGTTCTTGTGTAATTTTTGTATAAAACAAACAAGAAATGGAAAGGGGGGGGAGTATATAGACTAGTTTAATGACACAGTCTTGATTTGATTTAATGTTCTGTCAATAATAAAGTGAGTTCCAAAGAAATTTCCTCTGGAAGATAATGATAACGTTTTTTTTCCATCACAAAGTTAAATGATTCACCGGTTTCCCTTTAATGATCTGTTTATCGGCGGCCTGAAGGGAAGGCTCTACTGTAACAGCGCTTTCTGTTGGCAGGCTTTCCAGGAGGGCATATGTCACAGTCTGCAGACGTACTGCCTGAACTACTCCACGTCTCTGCTTTATCTGGACAGTCTGAAGCCTCGAGAGGACTTTGGGACCTACGTGAAGGTACAGGAGGGCAGCTGACTGGGGTGTGTGTGTGTGTCTGTGTGTGTGTGTGTGTGTGTGTGTGAGTGAGTGAGCGCGGTGGCAGGGACACCATGTACCAATCGACAACGCGCTGCCAACTCTGAGAGAGGACACTCAGCCACGTTGCTGCCTAGACAGCAAACAACCAATTCAGTGTCACCACGGCTCAGCAAAACAGGAATGTGAGCATTTGTCTCTTGTGTAACCTCGTCTGTCGTGAGAGGCAAGGAAAACGATTACCTGCTTTACAGTATTACTTGGTCGTAAAAATGTGATTATCAGAAGTACTGATAATCACTGATAATCCCATTATGCTTCAGTTGGTTATGCAGAAACTCCTGCGTCTTTATTACTTTACTTAAGTCAAATGTTTGTTCACTTCCTCCACCCCTGCCCTCGGCGTCCTTACGCAGCTTTATCCTCAAACAAGAGCTCGAATCAGACTCGGACTCGGCCGCTCCGAAAAGCCAATTTCTCTCTGATCAGATTCGTATCAACAGTCTTTTGAGGAGTTTGTGAAACATTCAGCTTCGGGCACGTCAACAGCTCTTGATCAGAAAAATCAAAGTGAAGTAGCTCCAGCTCACAGCCGACTGCACCCTGTTACCTCCTGACTCCAATAAGCTTTTATTGATGTCATTATCTTTAAATATTCTTAATTTTATTATGTTTTGATCTTAGATATCATTTCTGTTCACAATCTGTTCCCATCCCCCCCCTCCCTGTTTCAACAAACACCTCGACGAGCTCCCTCTCCCCTCTGACCTCCCTAATTTGTGCAGCCCTCCTCTCACCCTCTCCTCTTTTCTTTTTTTCTCCCCCCTTTTCTCTCTCTAGTGGTGTGAGAGGAACGAGCAGTGCCGGCGGCTGCAGCTGCGCGACCTGTTGGTGGCGCCACTGCAGAGGCTGACCCGATACCCACTGCTGCTGCGGAACCTCGCGAAGAGGTGTGAGACGGAGGACGAGACCAGAGGCCTGCAGGCGATAGCAGAGCAGGTGGACACGTCCATATGTGAGCAGCACACACACACACATCTTCAAAGATGGCGGATGGACGGATGGAAGGATGGACAGAGAGATAGATAGATAGACAGGCAGGCATCATTGTGTTGTTTCTCAGGGTTCTCAGTCTGACTTTTGTTAAAAAAGGGTGTTCCACAAGGTTCTAAATCTGGACTGCTTCTTTTTTAAATTTTTACTAATTACCTTCCTCTAATATGTTCATCTTTATGCCTAAGGCAGCTATTTATAGTCTGAGAATTCTCCACAGTTCAATTGTTACTTGGTAAACACCTGGTTTCATAGCAACAAACCTTTTTGAAATCAAAAGTCCTGCAGCAGGTTTGCTCTGTACACGACACAGTCACTCACGTCTTATACCTTGTGAACATTTTTTGTTTAAATATTTTCAAACTGGAACTTTCCTTCTCTTAGCTGTTTTTTAACAATCGTTTTTGTTTTTACTCTTTTCTTTGTTAAACGACTCCTTTACACCCTGAGCATTTCAGCTCTGCCCTATCAGCAGAATCTAAACGACAGCGTGAGTGTGTATTGCTGCGCCGCTGGTTGTGTGACTCACCAACAACACTTTGACATTTGTCAGCTGCTGATGACAAACAAGTGTTCCAGGTGTCAGGTGTCTCAGCGGAGTCCCTCTGCTCAGTGGTGGGACTCAAATGTGCCGGTTGTGTGTCAGCATATTAAGATGCAGGAATGATGTTGAGCGCTTGTGAGGCGGTTTATCTCCGTCAACACAAACAGAGCAGCTCGTGTGTTTTAGAGCAAACAGGCCTCACCACACCGCTGCCTACAGACCTGCTGGGGCTGTTTACTCTTTAACTAGACGGACAGGCTGTGGGAAATTGCATTGAACAAACAACCCAGATGAAGCCGACCAGCGCAGCCTCACAAATCTTTAGTTGAAGCGTTTCACATTACCTATAAAAAAAAGGTGCGGCTGAGCTGCAGCCGTGACGTGAAGATGTGCAGGCCAACGTCCTCTGGGTGTGGAGGGATATTTACTGTAAAACCAGAGTGAGCTGTGATCTGTCGTGATACCGTCACGCCTGTGTTTGGCAGGCAACCATCACTACAGAGGCAAACACAGTGTTTTACCATGACGTGCTGTCACACGGCAGAGAACAGTTTAAATGTCTATCAAAATAAAAGGTGTCATTAATGTGACTAAAGTATGTGATTATTCTTAATTACAATAAGGTATGTAATCAAGAATATGGGTTTTATTGGTTAATTTTTTAAGAGGCCCTTGTCTGTTTTCCAGGTGATTTAGAGGGAAAGGTGAAATGGCTGGATAACTACCAGAAGGTGAAGCAGCTGCGGGACGCCCTGGTGTGGCTGCCCGTGTGGGAGAGAGACAAGCGCTCCTTCGTCCCCGAGGTCTGTTTGTGTAACATTCGTGCATGTTTGCAGAGCAAAGATTAAAACCGACAGATCCGCACCGACACTTCATTCTCCGATACCTCTCGTGTGCAGATAAGACGATGAAGGTGAGACATGTTTTCTTCTGAACTGCTGCTTCTCTTACAGAATCTGAAACATCTCCTGAAGACCGTCACGCTGGAGAATCTCATTTCTCACAGGAGTCTGCTGCACGAAGGGAAGGTGCTGCTCACAGGTCTGTTCAGCTGCCGTTAGTCCCCCACATTTGACCTGTGACCGGTGGAGTGTCACGAGGCCGGCGTTGGGATTTGTTGTGATGCAAAAGGGCCGAACAGTGAATGTGTTTGGAGGCGATTCCAAAAACAACAAAATCCTCCTACACAACTTAAATAACACAACCACAACACTATAACTTTAAACAAGCGAGGAAACTTAAACATACACTTTCAGAGAGGCTCACAGGGATTTGGATGTAAAGTCTTTCATGGAGCTCAGTAGAAAGAGGGCAAGTGAAGCAGGAGTCACACCCTTTATAACGAGGGTTACAGGTCAAACGTTCCACATATTGACAATGCAGGACTATTTACACACATTTGCTTTAGTTATAATAAATATTACAAATGCATATTGGACCGCTGTATTTTTTGCATTGTTACTCTCACGGATTTGATTTGCACAACATGTTAAACATCCTCTGTTTGGTTCCTGTGCAGAGAACACAAAGCCAGTCGATGTTTACGTGTTCCTGTTCGATGAGTTCCTGCTCATCACAAAGATAAAGAGAAACAAGAAGGTACGTGGCTCCCTGGTGCTGTCCTCACTGTCCTCTGGACCCATGACAGATGTCCAGGAGAAGTGAAACAGCGCCGTAACGTCTTCCACTCGTCTCCCTGTGTAGAGGCTGATGGGTCCGGACCAGAATCCTCTGAGGCTGCCGCAGAACCTGGAGCTGGATCAGCTGCTGAAGGAGGGATGCACCTTCACCATTCTGGACCAGCCCGTCTCCCTGGACCGACTCCAGCTCAAGAACATCGATCAGCTGAATGCATCAAGTAAATAGAACACACAGAGAGGACAACGTATTTGTAGTGACACATTCAACTCTGTGCCTCTATTTGAGGTCAGAGTGTTCATATGTTCGATTTGAGCCGAACTCAATGATGCTCTGTTCATTGATGTTATTTGATGTTCTTGTTCTTCTGTGTTTTCCCCGCAGCATCGGGGCTGCCTCACTCCTTCATCATCATGCACCAGAACCGCTACCAGCAGTGCATCGGGGCCTTCATCCTGCAGGCGGCGTCCGAATCTGCCAAGGTAGATCAGTCCAGTGAGAACTCTGTGAGGCTGCAGTAAGCTGAGAGCTGGCAGAGCAGCCTGTGCATTCTGTTCTCTCTGATATCCTCATGATGTTTTTAATTAAACAAAAACATGTCTGCTATGTGATCAGAGCTACACAGAACCACACAACGATCCAGGAACTGTTTGTCCCCTACTTTAACATTTTCGTTGATTCTGTTTGAGAAAATAATTCATGGATCTCAATGGAGGAAAAAACAACTGACATGTTTAGGGGACTGACATTTATGAGAGCGTGTAATTTGCTGCAGATTCTAAATCATGATCTAGTGAATTAAAAGGTGATTTAATAAGGGGAGTCTAATGAGTGACATTTGAGTTTAAAAATGTTAAAATATCTACATGGCTTTTATCATAATGGATGTTCAAGTATTATTTCCATACATTTCTACATATGCAAGATACAAGATACATTTATTGATCCCAAACACATGCACAGTCACACTACATGGAGATATTTTCACTGGATTGTGGCCATTTAAATGTGAAAATCATGCACAGTTGAACTCATTTAACGAATAAAGATCTACACAATAAAGTACAAATATTCAGTAGAATCTGATCAATCCACCCAAACTGCTGCAACTAACTGGCGATCATGTCAACTTCATGTGTTTTCCAGAAAGTGTGGATGTCAAAGATAGAGGGCGCTGTGATGGCGCTGCTGAAGCTGGACTCTCAGCAGCCGCGGATGAAGAGCGCCTCCCTGTGGCTGGAGTCTTCTCAGATCTGAGCCACTGTGCAGCCTCTCCACTGTCAACTGTGCACTTCACTGACCCCTGGACTCTTGTAAATGACTGTAGTTGCACTAGGATCCTTTTGTACTAAACCTAACATTGGCTTTTAAAGGCGGCAGCTGCTGCAGTAGTGGACAATAAATACCTGAAGGTATTGTTCTGCAGGGTGGTTCCTTTTTTGAAGAACACATCACTTCATTTAGATTTTTTTTAAGCTTCTCATCTGGTTTCGTCATGTAGAGAGATTCACAGGTTCGATAAATCAATCTCACCTCAAAGTCCATTTTACTTCATTAAACATGTTTGTCATCACATTTTTAAAACCAGCATGGACAAGAGGACCTTAAAAGTGGACATGAGGTTACAGCGCCATCTGCTGACCAAGGTCGTGTGATGCGAGTGAAAGCTCCACAACAGCTACTAAAGGGACCCCGAGTTGAAATCGTCCAAAATCAAGAAGTTTGATCCTCAATTTCAATGTCTGTCTACATTTAGTTTAGGTATCGATTGTGTGGGAAGTCTAGCAGGGACGAGGAATCAAGTTTTTTCATGAAACGTGGTTAAAGCTGAAGTTTTCATTCTCAACACCGGATGCATGAGTGAGACCAAGCTGATTGAGAACTAATAAATTCAAAGCTGTGTTGCCCGCAACAAATCTAAGCTGACGACAAAGAGCATTATAATCTGAGTCTTCACATGGAGCTGCTGGAGAAACATCTAAACCTGGGCCCATCTTGTCTCTTCTTGCTGTGCCAAAGAAAGTCAGTGTCCTCTTGTAGATATATTGTGTTTTCAATCTGGCTTCCTAACTCAACCTTGGGTCCTACAAATAATGAAAATATAGAAAATAACACTTACAATTACTTTACAATTGTATAATATAAAATAATCCTAGATTTAGGACAATCTTCCTCTAAATTTAGTTCATGTACCTTCATCCTGGATTACAGGCCCAGAAATAAAACAATGCAGATTAAGTGAAAACAATAAAGACCTGAATCACTCAAATGTCCATAATATTGATAGACTCGGTTGCTAAACCTTCAAATGTAATGTGCACAAAATAAGACACAAAAGTAGAAACATACTGTAGGTTTTACTTATGTCATGACATGTTACAAAATCAACTGGTGCATGTGAACATAAATTACATGAATAACGCGCCCTCAGGTGAAGTCAGGTCACCCTGACTCTGGGATCGCTCGCCGCACGTCACCGCCGGCAGCGAGCGGCCACGTGCGGCGAGCCGAGGGCCCGAGGCAAAACCTCGCCACCACCAGATGTGAGTCTAAACATGGAGACAACATGAAGTGTGAGCCACAGGCCAGTTAAGTCCTCATGCACGATAACTGACAGCAACACGAAGCAGGCCACTATTCAGTGTGTTTGTGTGTGTGTGTGTCTGTGATGACGTTTAGTAGAAAATGAGTAAGACACTGATGAAGCCACAGTTTCATGTTTCTACATCCATGTGTGTTATATATTTCCTTTTTTCTCTTTCATTACAAACATTTACAAAGATAATTATGACCGACTTTGTATTAATGAGCAGGTTCAAGTACATCGGGGGGGGGGGGGTTAGAAACGCTGAAGCCTGAATAAAGTCCTAATGTTTGTGGCCGGGTTCTCGTACGGACGAGCCCAGAGCAGAGTAAGGTGCAAATTATCTCTAGAGGTTTTCCGGACTGTAGAGGTTGATGGATTCATTTCCTCGAACGCAGGCGATTATACAACATCTGTGACATCTGTAGAAATAGTGCTGTTCCTGTGCCAATCTGAGGTAGACGAAACAAAAGTGAGGCGACGCAAAGAAAGAGGCAGGCGCTTCTGAGAGTTTGCAACTGAGATGGAAAAGTGTATCGATCTAAATTCGGTTCAACCTGAGTCTGAAACAAGCGGCATGTTGCAAAACAACAGAACCAGAACAACCTGCGGTGTCGCCGGGCTTTCAGTGTTGTCGTCCACTCCGGTCTTTAGACAATTGCACAAAAAGATCTTAATGACATCTGTCAACACATTTAAATTTAACAAAGCAGGGAGGAGCTTTTACACTGTTCTCAGCTGCAGGCGTGTTGGACAGAGAGCAGACGGTGGCCGCTGCACCTGAACGCAGCACAGACGTCTCATCGGCCGACATTCACAAGGTGCATGTGAGCAGACGAGCACAAGCAGGCCTAAAAACTAACACACACGTACTCTGTTACAGTGATGCCACACCCAGCTACAGCCCTTGCTCTCTCACACAGACATACACACACGCATACACGCATACACACACACAGTAGTCAGGGCTGTTGTGTGGATGAAACAAGCAGCAAGAAAACAAAACATTAAAAGAAATCAACATGCAGACACCTTCGATGACTGAGTCGGCAGAAAGCACCACAATCTGTAGAAAACAACACAGCTGTACATTTAAAACAAATCAAAAAAAAGCCTCTCAGATCATAGCACATCTTCTGTTCAAGATAAAAATTGTCAGACCCTGCGATTTAAAACTCAAAAGCTTCGTAAAAATACTGAAATGTGAAGAACCAAACTCGGGGCTTTTCGTCGTGCCTGTTTTCCTGCTGCAGACATTCTTTGGTCGTGAAATACATTTGTTAATTCCCACAAGTTCATTAACGCGCTGCCACACAAAGGAATCGTGCAGGAACTGATTTGACATCGAGTTATGTACAGAAGATCGCTGGTGCATAAACTGACGGATGGCATGTTTTTTTTAAAAGGTTTTAAAAAACTGTGTTTACTGTTCGAGACTAATAATCAAAACAAAATGCTCAGAGAAAAATCTCAAGCCGTCCTTTCCTCGCTTTTCACTCAACAGTGTCTGTACAGTGTCCACATTTACTCATGTGCGTGAACACAACATCATGAACGTACATGAAACCCTGTCCACAAACTAAAATTATAACTGCAGCTGTCCAACTGTTGACTGTTGAGTTTTTACTGCCAAAGGGAATGGAATCTGTGTTTCACCAATTAAATATTACAACAGAGAATTAGAGGCACGTTAAGGCAACACAAATCTGAAGTCTCACGAAACAATGCCGTGGGTTTCAGACTTTGGATCCAGAAGGAATAGATCTTTGAGTTTAATCTACATTAAACTCAAAATCTATGGATTTGTTTTCTCTTCAATATGGCTCTGATACTCTGTTGTAAAATAAAGTTCGTCTGCTTCACCAAAACATTTTAGAAAAATATTTTCATCATCATATTACTTGGGTTTAACTATACAAATCGGATTATTTAGTTAGTGATCAATTTTATGTGAATATTGATGTGAATCTTTACAGTGGTATTTTTAATTACATTTACAGATATCCAATTTTTTGGGACACAATCGTTACCTGCATATACCTTTGTAGGGCAGCAGTGGTTTTCAACATCACCACAGTGACTTCCTCATTCACTCTCTCAGACTCTCGCTGACCTCTCTCGCCCTCTTACGTATATCACAACGCACAAGAAGAAGCCACCTTGCAGTCGCGCTGATGAAGCCAAACAAAGATTGAGATGTGAACGGGAACGTAAAGAGATGGATGGCGTTGGGTTCTCGCTGTCTCCGCTCTCTGGCAGTCCACAGGAGGAGCAAAGGCACAAAAACAGATACAGACAGTCCCGACCCCGATCCCACGCCATCTCGTCACGTGGCTCCCTCCGGTCACTTCCCTCCGCGCCAGAGCCACAAGTCGCATGCAGGTGGGAGACTGTCCTTTTATAGTGCACAGTAAATACGACAAAGACCTTCTGCCCGCTGGAGTAGGTACAAGGAGGGACGGAGCGGAGGGAAGGGTAGGGGGGGTGGGGGTGTTGGGATTAGGTAGAACCCATTGGAGGGGGGGGGGATCAGCCCTGGAGATCCTCAAAACATGTCTCACACACCCGTACTGGTTTTTTAGAGGACGGCGTCAGGGCGTTCTTCGCTGAACACTCGTTGCAGAAAATATTCCCACAGTGTCGGCAGTGGTGCTGGATGTTCCCAGAGGAGGAGGAGGAGGAGGAGGAGGAGAGAAAGAAGGCACACGATCAATCATGTGCAAAACATTTAAGAGGAAACTGATATCATGTCCCTTTGATGTAAAAACAAAAACCTCTTGAAGGAAACTTTATTCTTACCTTCCGGACGGTGACACTGAAGCCTTTCCCACAGGCCATGCAGTTCTGCACCTCATGATCCTCGGCCCACTTCCTGGTCAGAGACTGGGACTGCTTGATCTGAGAATAAGCAACAGACAACATTCGACTTTCCCCTGTGACAAGCTACTCACTTACTGTGGTACATCACCGCTACATAAACATACAGACAATATTTGTCGACGTCTGTGGTTTTGCGACTGACCTGCAGCGACTGGTTCTCTCTGCCCAGCTCCTGCATGGCTGCCGTCGTGTCGTCCACCTTCCTCCTCATCTCCACCACCTTGGCCTGCAGTTTCTCTATCTCACCCTCTCCCTTGACACACCTGAAACACGACCGCAGAGCGTTGGTGATGTGTGTGTGCGTTTGTGTGTGCTCATGTTAATTAATGTCTCGGGAGAATTTCCTACCACCACCACTTGGCTGGTTTGTTAATTAGTACTATGTGTTGGGACTAATGATGATCCCAACTGCTTGATTGTTTATTCACCACAGCGGTTTGTTAGCAGGTGTTTTTGCATCACTTTACATTACACACATTCACTTCAGCATGAAGCACTGGGACAAATTTAAATAACCTTCAATCTTTCAGTATTGACAGTTAAGAGATGAATGAATGTTTTCAGAGGTAACTCATCAATTGTGCTATTAGAAGTTGAGATAAGGAGTTAATGCTGAAACACATCAGGACTCAAAGGCCAGTCAATCAAACATAATATATAATACAAATTACAAAATTAGTTTAATGAGACAAATCATCTCTTCTATTACAAACTATGTAAACTTTTCGTTTTTTAAATCTGCCCATGAGATTTTCTCAGCTTCTCTCCTGCCACTCTCAAACACCACTGCATGCAAGAGCCACATTTTGAATCTCAGGGAAAGAAACGTCTTAGGAACTTTGTCAAGTAACCAACTCAGACAGAAACAAAGCTTCCTGCTGCTGCTTACCTTTTCAGAGAGCACATTCCAAGCCTTTTTTTAAGATTTAGAGCATCAACTAAAAGAGTAAACACCTGCAACGCCACACATGAGTCCAAGGAACAAATATCAACACACCTCTCCAGAAGAGCCCGCCTCTCGTCCTGGTTGTTCTGGACGGTGGCCTCCAGCACCGCGATCTCTCCTCTCAGCTCGTCCGTCTGCTTCTCCAGTTCACCGACTCTCCTCTGGCTGCCCTGACACTCTCTCTTCAGTGTGGCCACATTTTCATTCAGCGCCGTCACCTGCGTGCCCAGCTTTGCTTCAGTCTCCTCTCGCAGCTTCACCTGCTCCTCTCTGGCTCGCTTCTCTGCAGCCTTGATTAGAGACAATGATCATGTCACAAAAAAGGAAATCAAAAGGAAAATTATATTTAATCCGCTTAATCAGACGGATGGTCTACCAGCTGATCATGGACAGCGTTGGTTTTGGAGAGGAGCTGGTCCTCCCTGTGGCTCCTGCTGTCCGTGGTGGCCTGATGCTCTTTCTGCTCTTGCTCCAGTGCTCTCTTTACCGCCTCCACCTGACCTTGCAACTCCAGTTTCTGCTGGATCAACAGTTGTTTGGCTTCTCGCAGCTCACCCAGCTCCTGTAAATAAACAGATAAGAAACCACAGGCATAACTGGTGGGTGTTTGGTTTGGTTAAGGGAAGAAAAAGAGCCTCACATATGAAAAATGTGAATGTAGATTTTTAAAGGGTTTGAGCTGATTTGATCTTTGGGAAATTCTTGCTCTGAGAACTGCTTCCGATCAGTTTTAAGGCTTAGTTTAAATGTCTCAATTCCTCTTATTTTTAAGTTCTTTAGAGCAACATTTTTGAAGCTTTAGTTTTAAGATATGAAGAACTTGTCAATTCAAGTATGCTCAGTAATGGCGTTGAGGAATGTGGCCCTAATGACCTGCAGTGTCCCAGAGTTAAGCTGTTAGGGTAAGAGACAAGCATGGGAAGCAGGTCAAGTCAGAATGAGATCATACTGTAGTCGAAGCCTACAGTTGTAATATTAAGAATTTTTCTGAGGTGTTGTTTGAAATGAAAATTCTATATTCTCCCTGAAATAAAAACAACATGGTTGAACTAACCTTTTCACTCCTCTCTGTTAGGACTTTTAACTCCGATGTTAACTTGCTGTTACTCTTTTCCAGGACACTCTTGGCTTTGTTCAGCTCCTCCACTTTGCTCTTCTCCTTCTCCAGCTCCTCGTTCGTGTGGTTCTGGGCGAGTGGGTCAAATTCTGAATTTATTAACCTTATCACATAAAGTCAAGTGTGTATGTGTGCTAATCCATTTTGACTGACCTGTTGCTTCTGTAGCTCCTTCAGTGTTTGCTCCTGCTGGTGGCGCTTCTGGACCTGATTGGTGAGCTCCTGCTCCAACGAGCTGCGACTGGTCCTCAGCTCCTGGATCTGAGCCTCCAAACCGGTCAGATGGGTTTGATTAGCAGCCAGCTCCTCCTGGGCTACACCCAACTTCTCTTCTGATGCCTTCAGTAACAGAGAGGTCAAAAGTCATTAACTAACTTAGCCTCAGTGTCGGTGAGAACAGAAATCATTAAAAACGAGAAGAGACCTTGTGAGAGCGCCTCAAAAGAGTTTCAGACGTTGATCTCTATGAATTCAACTTGTAACATAACCTCCGTAGATCAAGTCATTATCAGCCTGTAGCTCCTCCTTCCTGTCCTGCATTAACGTACCTTGAGGTCTTGACGTAGAGCCGAGACCTCCGACTCTTTGCCATAGAAGTCGGACTGAAGCTTAGTCAGACCTTCCTGACTTTGCACAAAGCTCTTCTGCAGCTCGGCCACTTGGCTCTTCTTAGAGGTCAGCTCCTGGCCGAGCGCCGACACCTGGGCCCTCAGCTGACCCTCCTCCTCTGCCTGGAGATAAAGAGGCAAATACACGTTTATAAACATATACACAAATATAAAAGAAGAATATCATCATACAATTCCCTTTACAACAAGCCTGTGGAAAATACAGTTAATATCAATAATTTAAACCAGTGAATGTATGTATGTGGTTCTGGATGATAAAATACAAAATCCAAAATACTACTTACTTTCTTGGCATTGACTTCCTGTGACTCTGTCACTTGTCTGTTCAGGTTCTTCATCTCCTCCTCAAAGGACCCCTGGGCTGTCTTCAGCTGTGCCCGCAGCTTCTCCAGCTCATTCTCCTTTTCCTTCAGTGTCTCCTGAGTCTTTGACTGGTGCTTCTCTATCGAGCTCAGCTGCCCTTTCAGCTTTTTCTCTGCCTGATCATTTTTAGACAAAAACATTTTTTTTAAGGTGTTGCATTTAAAACATTAATGCTGTGTCTTTTTTTTTTTTTTCAGAAGAAGAAGCTTACCTCTCTCATCTGCTCCAACTGTTCTTTAGATTCTTTCATTGTCTTGGTAATGATCTCAGTATTCTTAAGAAGCTCCTGTCGGGCCTTCTCGTTGGACTTTTCCTGAGGGTTGAGACAGATGAATATGATTATTGATAATATGTTTCTGAGCTGCATCTATCACTGTCTTCAGTTTACTGAACCTACCTTTTCCTCCATGGCTGCCTTATGGCTCTTCCTCTCCGTGTCCAGTTGACTCTGACTGTCTTTCTGAGCCTTTCTAGCCTTTCCTAGGTTCTCCTGAGTAGAGCCAAGCTCCTTCCTTTGAGCCTCCTTCTCCTGTTGGGCTTTTTGTAGCTCTGCTGCCAGACTCTGAGATTTTCTGTCCAGCTCTGCATGCTGAGTCTTTCCCTCCTGTGTCACCTTCTCCAGGTTCACCTTCAGAGCAGCTTTATCCTGCTCACAGCACTGCAGCTGCTGCTGGGTGTCGCTCAAAGCCGCCGCCTGCTTCTTTAACTCCTCTTGTAGCGTAGTAGCCCTTAACAGCGGAACAATTAATTTAAAATATAGTAAAATAAACAAAATATCCCTTGCAAGGATTAATTATTTTCAAAACCAGTGAATCCGACAACTTCTATCTCACCCTGTTTTCTCTGTTTCCAGTGAGCGCTGCAGCTCCTTAGCTTTCCGTTTAACCTCTGACCCTTCCTTCTGCAACTTTACAACTTCTTGCTGCGCCTGATCACGTGTAGCCTGCATCTCCCCGACCTGTGACTCCAATTTCTGTAAATGCAAAACATCAAATTCACATTAAAAATGTCTTCATACTCATGACATTAGACAGAACAGTCGCTGGGTTCTTTAGTTCCCATATCAGTCACTCTATATAGACTCAAACCTTATTTAGCCCCTCCAGCTGCTCTACACTCTGCTCTGAGGCCAGCAGTTTGTCTTTGAATTCTTTAAGACCCGCTTCCAGCTGTGTGCACTGCTCCTGCCTCTCCTTGAGCCTCTGGACCTGCTCTTCCACCTTCTGCTGAACTTTATTCAGCTCCTACACAAGAAGACAAGCGAGAGTTTTGGATAAGAGCGATAAATAAGTCAGGAGGGTAGGGAAAAACACAGCACGGAGAAGTTAGGGCTTGAGTGAAGTGAAGGGGCTAGAGGAATATGGGGTATGACATGGAAAACTTCAGCTGAAGCTCACCTGCTGCTTATCCTGCAGTGCATGCTGGGCAGTCTCCAGGTTGCTTTCCAGGTTGGCCTTCTGTGCAGCTTTAGCCGCCTCAGTAGACAACAACATTTCTGTCTTTGCCTTCAGCTGCAAGTAAGCAAACCATCAAAAAATGTAAATCAAAAAGAACATACTGTATTTAGCTCAGGATTTTCCATGAAACCACCATGTTGTATATATCATGTATTACAAAGACATGCTCAGGTAGAGGCTTACCTGGGCGTCCAGCTGGGCGACTTTCTCCTTGCTGTCTGTGAGCTGGGTGGTGACCTCGGTGACTGATGTCTCCAGGGTGTGGGCTCGGTCCTGGGCCGAACGCAGCAGAGACTTCTGCTCCTGGACCTGCTTGTGTAGGTTATCCTGGGCTTGCTTGTTGCTCTCCGACTGGTTCTGCAGTTTGTCTGTCAAGTGCGTCACCTTAAGATCCACATATACAGAGTCAATGTGACTGACGAGGGGGTTAGCATATGTCTGCTGTCATTTCACTTTTTCACAACCAAAAAGAGGAAGTAATCTGTGCTTTCAGCTACCTGTTCTTGTAGCGCGTGGTTTTTCTCTTTCAGCTGGTTTAGCACAGCCGTCTCTCCCTCCCCGGCCTGGATCTTGGCACATAAGTCTTCTCTCTCGGTTTCCAGTTGGCTCACAATGTCTTTACCCTTCTGCAGCAGAGCCTCCAGGTTCTGGATCTTCTGGTCCTTATCCCCAATCTGACGCAGCACCTGCTCCAGGTCGTTCTACAGAATGAAGAAAAGGCAAAAAAGGACAAAGTTTTATGTTGTTTTACAAGTTTCTTTATTCTAAAGCACTGGCACACAAGAGCAGGAGCTGAATAACTTAGTATAAGACTATGTCACACATTATTCCAAAGAGGACCTCTTAGTTATTTTAAAACTCACTGTTCTACACAGCGTCTCTTGGCTTCATACTCACTTCTATTATTATCTAATCCTGATGTGAGGGTGTGTCTTGTGAACAGACCTGTGCTTCGCGGAGTTTGCCGTTTGTGTTTTGTTGCAGCGCCTGGAGCTCCTGGTGCTGCTGCTTGGCTTTCTCTAGCTGGTGCTGCAGGTCGGTGTTCTTACTGGCACCTTCCTTCAGCTGAAAAGGGAAACCATATTGTTTCTACCATAAACCTGAACTTATTGTTGATATCATAGTAACTTTGTGAATCTTACTACAGGTCATTGATTGACTTGCTTTGAATCACTCTTCTTTCAGTTTTAGTAACATTTTGCGGATCTCACAGCGTCTATCACATCTTACGAGCGACACCTTATTGCACAGATGTTCTGACTGTTGTGCTGCATTAATCAAGTGTCCCCGCAGCGATCGTTTAAAGTTTCATCTGACACCAACCTGTTCTTCTGTACGGGAGAGTTTGAGCTGCAGATCGGCTGACTGCTGCTCGCGGTCTTTCAGTTTCTCTCCAGACAGTTGCCTCTGTTCTTTCAGACGACCTTGCACCTCGCCCAGCTGTCGCTCTGCCTCCAGAAGTTTGGCGTGAAGCTAAGAGGAGTACAGAGAGAGGGGTGACGATTAAGATGGAGAAGAAAAGGTGACAAATGGCAAGAAATGTGTCAAATACTATGATGAAGGATATGGACATCGGGAATCCTCTTTGACATTAGATATTAACGTTACTGGATTTGTGATGTCTTTTTGGATTATCTCGGTTATTGTGAATTTTTACAAAAAATAGGATTAGCATGATGAGTTCTTGGGTTTTATGCCTGAGTGGGTTAAATACTACTGGGTTTCTTAATTAGTGCTGACATATAGTGTTTTTAGACATGGTGAGGATAACAATGCCTTTTTGCAGAGATGCAAATGGAGAATGAGATTCTGTTTGGCTGATTTGAGAAAAAGTTAAAATCCTTTCTATATAATTTGTCTTGATATCCTACATGCAGTCACCTGTGTTTGTCTCCTCTATGAGTACAACTCACCTGACTGATCTCGGTCTGCTGCTGAGCACCTTGACTCTCTTTTTCTTCCCTCTGCTGGTTAAGCTGTTTCCTCTCAACCTTCAGCTCTGCGTGCTTCACCTCGAGCTCACCAATCTCACTCTTCAACTTCGTCACCTCCTCAGTTCTCTCTCCAAGCTCTGTCTGGGTCTTGTGCAGAGAGGCCTCAGCCCCGGAGGCCCGAGCCTGGAGCTCTTGGACCTCCTGCTCTCTTTCCCTCAGGCTGCCCTGGACTCCCTTCTTGGCAGCTTTCTCAGCTCCCAGACTCTCCTCCAGTTGCTGGTGCTCCTTCTCCTTACGTGCCAGTTTTTCAGACAGGCTCTGTTGGAGAGGGAGATGACAACATCATTCACAGGGCCACTGGTTGACCAGAAGTATGGATGAAGGCAGCCATGGACACCAGGCTCTTGTGAAAGGGGATAAAGATTGACAGCATTGAAAAAGTGAATCAGGAATTGTTTTAGTCATTTATTAAGCCACAGAGAACCAAGAACCAAGAACCATTCTATATTAAAACGGTTGGTGTGATTGTAGCAACAGGGCACAAATACCAACACGTGTGATATAACCAATGGAAAAGAACAGTGGCCTGTAGGGCGAAGGTGTGGCATTTCTAGTGGAAGGTTTATGACTTGGAAAAATGGGATATTTGCACAGCATGGCATTAAACTTGGCAACAAGGTGATAAAGAACAAAATGTTGTTAATAGAGGAGCGTGCTGCTAACTAAGGAGTGTGACAGGGCACCTGGACTCCACAGACATCCAATAAACCTCATAGGGCAAACACAGCAGCTGGCCAACATTAACAACCTTCCCAGTAAACTTTGTAACGTTGTCCTCCTCTTTTTGTTCTCCCTGTCTTTCTCACAGCCCTGTCATTTTGTCATTGTCACAGCTTCCTGCTGTGTTACTGACCTATGAAATCCTAATAGGTGCTTTGACTGTCTATTCTTAGTCCTGACCGTCTTTGTTTCCCTGTTTTGTATCTGCATCAGGTCTCAGGGTATCCTGTTCTGGGTAGAAGCTAAGAGAGGTGCACAGCACTGAAAATCCAATTTTGTAACCCTCTCCCCTTACCCAGAAACCTATTTGGCTGGGAGGGCACTGACGTGTCTGGTGTGAGACAATTTAATCTTGCAGGAGACCAGTGCTTTCAGTTCCCATTGCACCAATGAAGTTACCTATATTTGCATTTCACCCACACTGGCATAGCTGGCATAGGCAGAGACGCTACCCTTTTGGTTTAAATATAGAGCTTTGTGAAATTGTTGTCATTTTAATGTCGCAGCTGCAAAAGGAGACCGATGACACCTGGGCATTGTGATCGGGCCAGATTCTGAGGAACACAGAGCTGACAGTTACAGAAAGCGAGAGGGCAGCTGTGTTTAAGGGAGATTTGGCAAGGCTTGTTATTCAAAGTAAATCCTGCTGCATATTGGGCAACACTGTCACATAACCATATCAACTGTATCTGTTTGGTTTTGGCAGTGTGTGTGTTTGTCTGGGTGTGTGTTTGGGTGTGTTACCTGGCTTTGCTGCTGCAGATTATTCAGATTGCTCTGCAGCTGGTGGATCTCTTGGGTGTAGACGGCTGCTTCTTGTGGACCCTTCTCCAGCTCTGCTTTTAGTTGGGATATGGTCAACTGCAATAAAATAGACAGGAGCATTACAGTCTTTCTCCAGTGAAATGTAGTGTACAATAATGGAGGTGAAGCACCACTGTGAAGGACTGAAACAGAAGTAAAAAGATGTATTAAAAATATCTATCGGGTTAAAAATAAATCAGGCATGAGTCGCACAAAAACTCAAATAAAGAGTTCATATAATGTTTAAAAACACTTTGGTGAAACTCATAGAGATGAAAGTGGATTTTGGGTCAACTGGAAACGACGGGTTTTACCTCCAGTTTACGGATCTTGAGGAAAGGGTTAAGTGTTGCAGAGGGATGGATTATGTGAGAGGCAGAAGGAAAGGGAAAGAGAGACACGACCAAAGGTAAGTCACCAAACAACAGCAGCAGGCAACTCTGTACCACACAGCTGCTACAACGTTTTATACAAAATAAAGAACAAAGCAAGATGTTCTTGCTTTGTACAGTTGAAGCCGCTTAGATACATGAGGCTGAATGTGATGTTAACTGTTAGCCTTATATTTTTAGATGTCTTTTTTGAAATTCCCCTGTCTGACCTGAAGACCACTGATTCCATCAATTCATAACATGGAAATGAAAAACAGATAATGATCAGGACTGCACTCAAAAACCAAACAGTTTTCAAATATTTTATAAAATGTGCTTTCTTATGTTCAGAGAACATGAATCTGTGCTTTGAGATTATTTGCAGAGATGTGCAGGAAGAGGCCTGGAGCTTCCTGACAGAGATTTATTAATACTTCTCCTGTTCAGGGATCAAAAATGCAGGAAACTCAGATGAATTATTCACCAGATATTAATTAATTAGAATTAGGAACAAAGTTGTCTGATATGACATAACTACAGTAGTTCCACATTATTTCACAGCTAGTTTTAAATAAGGATCTAAAATGGAAAGGGGGTAGAATCAGAACTACATTGGACTATATTTTCATTCAGAACTCTAGTGCTACAGATGATTATGTAAACTGTGGGAATCATTTTGCACATTTATGCCCTTGAAAAACATAAACTTCAATCAGCAGAGCTACATTTGACCTTCATGACATTATATAATGTGCCCTCCTCACCTCTGAGGTAGTGTAATTAGCCTGCAGTTGCTCGTATTGGCCTTTGAGGCGTTCAGACTCGTCCTCCCTCTCACGCGTCATTTGGTCCATCAACGTCTGCACCTGTATTAGCTCCTTCTGCAGGACCTCCACGTCCTCCACTCCCGGTCGCTGCAGCTAGGGGGAAGAGCAGAGGCTGAAGACAGGAAGATTGGGTGGAAGAAAGATGAGCTCGAAACTCCGGTTTTACCTCCAGTTTAAGATGTTTTGGTGTTGAGATAAATCAAAACTCTGTGTGCTGAGGAATGGCTGAGGTAATCAGGTGTATGTAGGAGCCTTCAGACATTCAATTAAATTCAAGTAACAGATGGAAAAATCAGCAGGGGCTCTCAATTCTAGCACTACACTCAATTTAAGGGGAGTATTTTTAAACCACTCTGAATAGTTAAGAACATTTCGGATCAGATAACAGGTGAGTGGGTCTGACTGGGTACTCTAGTCTAAAGTAACCTTTTGCTCTTTTGATATAAATTCTTTGGACAAAGTTCTTGTTTGTGTTTCTATAACAACGATGAGAGGACTATCTGAATAGGAGCCGTGTCGATTCAGCACAGAGCTCAGAGCCAAACTGATTTCTTTCAAACTCCAAAGCACGTCTGTTAAGCCAAATAAAAAGAGTATACATAGCAACAGAGACTTGAAGTGTGTGTTGTACCAGTTCTGTTTTGAGCCTCTCGTTCTCCTGCGTCTCTTTCTGCAGGTGCTCTGTCAGCTTGGCCAGCCTCTGGTCCGCAGCCTCTTTTAAGCTCTTCTCCTCATCATAGCGGGACTTTAAATCTGTTGCAAACAAGAATCCAAAGCAATCTCATTGAATATCATTCAATTTAAGTAAAAAACGATATACACTTGAATAACAATTTCCCTAGCTGAATAGAATGGTTCACACAGAGTCAAATTGAACATCTGTGCCAACAATTTATGCACGACGGCATAAAGGACAGAGGGTGGATTGAGTTGAACAGTGGTAAGATAGTACTACAGTTGTTAAATGATGGAGACACAGGCCTTCCACTTGTCTGGGCCAACACTGACCTACTATCTCCGTGGCTCGCTGTGCAGCCTTCTGCTCAAACAGGTCTTTCATCTGCTTGATGTTGAACTTTTCTGTCTCTGCTTCATTCAGCTTCTTTTCAAGGACTGTGGGAAGAAAAGCAACACATTTTGTTTTGAAACTGACACCGTTTTATTTTTGTCAGGAGGTATTCTAAATAGAAAACCACTAACCTGCATCCTCTGGGGTCACCTGTCCATCATTCTGTGAAAGATGAAGGAGAAGGGCATGTACAGTAAGAGCAGGCATCACCATTATGTCTTATTAAGCAGTTGTTTATTCAGAAAGTTTCATAATGTATCATGTTAAATATCTTGGTGGAATTACTTGCTTCAGGTGTCCTTGGACTTTATCCAACTCCTTCTTGAGCTCTCCAGAGAACCACCGTTCCTCCTAATAAAATGAGAAAAACACACATACGTGCACACGCAGTGAGTCTTTGTATTAACCCATCCGTTTACACACATCTGTAACAGCCTCAGTTCCAAACCATACCTTGAGAGAAGTATGCAGGTCCTGAACTTCTTGCCGCAGCATTGTAAGGTCTTCCCTAAATTCAGAAAAAAGTCCACCAACCAAAATAAAGTAAAGTAAAATTCTGTAAAGTGCACAATGACGTCAGACACTTTGTCTCAATTTATGTAACCTAAATATCTGTCTCACCGAGTGGGGGCCATGTGAGCGGGGAGGTCTCCGGTATCATGGAACAGCTCGTAGTGCTTGAACAGCTCCTCTGCAGAGTTGTGCGATTTCATGCACTGAGGACAGATGAAGCCCTGGATACAGAAACACACCATGAGAATCAACCATGATAACTTATCAGACAGCTTCAATTCAGCACCTCTGACCGCAGATTAGAAACAGGCCAGTTATTAATATGCAAAACCAAAACATCCGTGTTACCTCAGACGTCTGATCATGGTTGAGGTCTGTGGTGGGTTGCTCTGACTCTGCATTCTGGGAGCCTCCCTTCCCAGGAGTCTTGAGAGTAGAAAAAAAGACGCGATTACTCTGAATTTATAAACATATATACACTCAGTTTATAAACATTATGAACAAGGGTTTGAGACCACTCAAGTGGAATGGGAAAAACATATTTATATAATACTTAATAATGACCTGATTTCTTGAGAGAATCAGTAATGGGGAAATTTTTAAATCCCTGTTTTTAGTTTACTCAAATTTCTGCTTTTATGTATACAGCATGTATTATATGTGAAATTGTCTCTTTTATACTAATATATAAACTGTACTGAAGATTCTGTATATTATGTATTTTATTTTGATTATATTTGGGTGTGGTTTACATATAAGCATTTACTGGTTTCAACCAAACCTTACACACATTTTTGTGTATAATAAAATAAACCAAATAAACTAATCAAAACAAATAAATAGCCACATTATATATTACAATAGTCAATAATTTGATGCGTGTGCTCTTTACCTGTATTATTTGTAACTGGATAATTAGAATCGATAACAACACAATATTCATGTATGGAAATTGCCTTGTTAGAACTGAACAATACAGAGTAATGAGAAGTAAAAAATTATTAGAAATAGTGATGATGATAAATGCACAAATATAAATTTGGTCTGAGTAATGTGTGTGGAAGAATCCACATGCTTTTTTTTCCAACTTGTACAATCCTGCAGCTGGTGAACCACCCAGGCTAAAGTTTGCACAGTGTCTAACATCTGTGTGTTCACAGGCCTCTGGTCTCCTCACACATCCACTGTATTTAAAGACAGACTGATCAAGCCGGCTTTACAGCTTTGTCAAATATTTGTTCCATTTTTATAAATAATATTCACTGCTGCAAAACTTTTGTGTCCTTGACCCGACTTCTCCACCCTGTTGCTTTTCAATTTGATTATTGTGTACATATTTAAAAAGTTCATAAATCGTTTAAATAAGCACAATGACTAACAAGCTGTTCGATATTCTAGATAACTATGTGTTTAACCTCAGGTGTTCTCTGTTCCAGTTGATCTTTGTGATTAAACAATTAATTACTTTTTTTAAATGAATATGCTGTAATTCCCTGGTTGGTCTTTGGCTTTTGTTTATCGCAGCCCTCCTAATACTGTTGGTCGTGTAACAGGCAGTGGGCCAAGCTCTGCTAAAGAGCAAACCCAGGCAATGAAACAGGAAAGGAACAAGAACAAAAATTATCTCTATACAACTCAGGAGTAGGTTGGGAAGTGTTCACCAGGAATCAGCTAAATCCACTGTCCTGAAGTGCAAACACATGGGGTGGATGTGAAGTTGCTGACCCATTCACAAAAAGGGTTTGTTTGGGCTGGTGTTTGTCTGCATGAATGAACTAGGTCAAAATATGTGAGTGTGTGTGTGTGTGTGTGTGTATGTGGACCTGTGTGTTGGGAGAGGGGGGGACTGTTAGCCCTTTGAACCAATCATGTCAGAGCCTACAAGAGGGTTGAGATGGATAAACACCAGGCAGGTGGAACGTTTACATCATGGAGCAAAGTGGACCTTATTCAAACACGCTACATAAATAACATGAGAACAGCCCTGGACAGACCAAATAAATATATTGATATAAATAAGATATTAAATGAAATTTAGGGCTGGCCAATACGGGCAATAATTATATCCAGATAAAAAATATAATAACAATTAATATCAATGATTCCCACGATAAATGTCACATTGTTATTTATTATAGTTTTAAAGACAGATTTTAAACAGATCTGCATCGAGCTATTCTGTGTTATACTTCCTGAATGAGCCTGTGCAATGCATAAGCAACAACTCCATGTACAGTGTATTAAACACTTAAACACTGTTTTCCTGATGATGAAGATTATACAGCAATAATTATTGATATTGTTTTAATACCCAGCCCTAATCAAAATAAGCCAATTCTCTACAATATTTACTTCAACCCAGGACCTATTAAGAAATTGAAGCTTATGAAATAGGTAGAGAGCTGTTGTTACTGTTGTTCAAAGGTGACACAGTCATAAAATCCTTGGTAATCATTATCTTGGCAGTGTGGTCTGCATTAGGAGGAGTGTTTATGACCATACATGATCCCAGGGCAGTGGATCAACAGATATATTTCATGAATACGGTTGGTCATACACGTGTCCTGCTTAAATCAGATTACTTCCTACAAGCTCCTGTGCCCATGACAATGTGTTGTTAGCTACGTGGTGTTAAAATGAATCCAACCAACTTAAATGAAATGTTTTAATTTGATTTATCTCCCTAAACCATTTCAGTCTTAATCCCTCTGAGATAACATCTCACAGTCTCATGATTCCTCATCAAAATGGAAAGTGTTGAAATGTGGGTTTTCCTGGTCACCAGGACAGGAATTGAAAGTGTACACAATACTGCTGCTGGCAATGCATGACGGTAAATGTAGTCCTGTGGGGAGGCTAGCCGGGTAGCTAACCTCTCTCACTCCCACTTGTAACCTTAGTGGCAAGTTGGTGTTTTATCCAGACAACCATGGAACTATTAACACTAGTATAAGTCGTATTGATTAAAACAGGTATTTCACCTGTTAACGTGAAGCTGCTGACACAGGACTTCACAACAGTCTGATGCTAACGTCAATGTTAGCATGTGACGACTGGACGATGAATTAACCTGCCGCTATAACACAGCTAGCAAACGGAAAATAACCCGAGTCAGTGACCCAGGTGTTGAGCCAGCCGAGCTGTTCTTTACCCAGCTAAGCCTCAGGGTGGACGGGTTAGCTAATTCATTAGCTGGTCTGTTATGTGCTCGCTACATCTCTGCCAAGGGTAGCATCAATCAAACGAGCCATGTTAGCATTTGGTGGCTAGCTGTGTCAATCCCACGTAAGGAGCGCTTGATATGCCGACTCCAATCAGACGGGGTGGTGGGGCTGTTCCAATCGGCCGACTCCCTTTGGCTAAAACTTGTAACCCCCACCCCTCCAGCGAGACACAGCGCGTCAAAACGCGCGTCCCCGCCATGAAAACAGACAAGGACAGGCCCCGCGTCTCCGAGGAAAACGATTCGGTTTTTAGCCAAGAACCGCAGCAACACGGTTGAGTCCGTCGCGCCGGTCTCTTACCATCTGAAGTATCCGTCTGAGCATGGCCTCGACCGGGTCTGTCCCGCACACTAGATCCAAGCAGTTCCCCAAACACGGAGCTTACGAAGCTGCAGCACGAACACCTGACCTGGCTCAGGCAGCGGCGGCGGCGGATGGGCGGGTCATGGAGAGGATGGTTGACACAGCCTGCTGCCTGTGTTCAGGACTCGAATAAGAACCAGTGTGTGTGCTGCACTCATTCAAACACTGTGGCAATGAGGAGTCTTTATTCAAAAGGGTTTATATACAACGTGATGGTGCACAGCAGAATATCACAGACTCCTTCACACATAGAAAAGTGTTTATTAAATGATCTTTCCAATGCATCAGAGTACAAGAAAACCACTGATCATCAATAAACTGAAATTATAACATTATTTTCTCCTTGTCTCTGACTGAACTACTCCTAGTTTCCACAGTATTATCCCTCAAACCACTTCAGTCAGCGTGTACTTAAAGGTCCAGTGTGTATGTTTTAGGTGAAAGGGATCTATTGGCAGAAATGTAATATAAAATTATCCCAGAGATGTTTTCATTTGTTTGTTTCTTCTAAATTGTACACACTTTTTTCTTTACCTGCGAATGGGCCCTTTATACTTAATACTTTATATTTACATAAGGAGCTGGTCCTCTACGCGGAGGCCGCCATGTTTCTTTTACAGTAGCCCAAACTGGACAAACTAAACACCTTTTGAGTTTTTATGAAAGGGAAAAGGAGGGCGATGCGGGATCTCACTCAATTCCACACACTGAACCTTTAATTCTGTGCAGTGATAGCGACAAGCCCAAAGTTTCAGTTCATTGCCGATGCTGTGACATAAAAAGGGTCAGCGGGTTGTGAGAGGCCGTCGGCACTGCTTCCAGTCAGCGCTGTGGGATGCACAGTGTTTATAATCCAAACACACATCACTGAGTTTGTGAAGGCACACAAAACAACCAGCACAACACATAAATGCTCCTGTAAAACAGAGGTCTATAATAATTTTCTCAGACATTTATCAAATGCATATAATAGTGATAGTTTCCTATGATGTGTGGTATCTCTTTCTATGATATCTGCACATCTTTAGTGTTAAATACGGTCTTTCTTTTTGTAAGTTGTAATTATTTGACTGCAGGTCTGTTCCACTATGCATACGTTGATATTCATTATAACTGTGCCAGCATACTGTATTCACCTTTAATTTAGTAGTCAGGCTTGCAGCAGTTGCGTACAAATGAAAGGATGTTTAAGGCCGGACTATTTCAGTGTGGTGTCTGGTTTGCATCATTTCAGTGTTAGTCGTGCTTAGAGACGATACCGTAAAGTGACAGTGGTGAGTGACAGTAGTTTTGCTTCCGATGTGTCTGAACAATTCACAAAAACAACAAAAATCTGTCGTAAAAATATTCACAAACGCGCAGATACTCCTCTTCAAAATGTCTCGCAGGATGACATCATGTCACCGGGGGACTTCCTGTGAAGAGCCAACCCTTCCCCAGTACTGGCATCCGTAGGACCAACCGACACTGTGTGCACGGCCAATCAAATATTCAGCTTGTAAGACAAGAAGATAAGGATCTTTACAGTGCAGAGGCAGCACACTGAGAGAGCCCATCCAGGAACACATTATCTCTATTACCTGGTGCTGGTTGGTAAAAATATTAAATCTCAAATACACGTTGGCACTCTTCAAGCCCACTTATAGAAGTCATGAATGCAGAAGAGATCAACCGTGCATCCCGGTGTCGCTGCTGGTGACGGTCCTATCTGTTGACCAGGTCTGAGCCCTGTGTGGAGCAAACCACGCAGTGAGGGCTGCTGTTGTCCGTCCCCTGGGAACTGGGGCTGTTGCCGTTAGTCGGGTTGCACCCGGGGCCGCAGGGGGGTTTACAGGTGTTGGGGAGTGTGAGTAGGTACTCTGCGTGGACAGGCTTGTCGCTCTGCAGGACCCTGATGGCTTCGTCAACCTTGAACCACTTCCTCTTTCTTCCTGCAAGAACATGAAAGAAAGGACACGTTGTCAGTATGTGGATGAAAGTCAACGACAGGCAGAAGTTTGTTGTTTCATTCAAAGACACTTTTGTACACAGGCCCACGAGTAGAAGCTTGTGCTGCCGCAACCTCCGATGCCCAATTGGATTGCAGCACCTAATCTTCTCCTTTAACAGTTCTACGGAGAACCTGAATGAGATGTGAGTAAAGTCCCGACATTTTCCAGACTCTGCCGTCACCTATGAAAACCGAGCCAGAGATTGTCCAGATCAGATGTGGGAACAACAGGAAAATATGCAGACATTTCAGACGAGGGGTGGAGTGGGAGGCAGGAAGTGACGTCTTGATTCAGCTGCAAAAATAATTTTTCACATCACATCGACTGTCAACTGGACCAAAAACTCTGGAATCCCAAGTCATTACTTTTCCGGTATCTTCTGCTTGTATTGCTCCAAATTTGGATTTATTTTTTCCAGTTTTGCCTCAGTCACGTGTTGTAAATGTCATCACCACGCCCACTCGCTCGCTTTGCAGACATGGAAAATATTCAGAAAATGTGCTGACAGTGCAGCTTACAACTGCTCACTGAGCAATGCAGTCAGAACGTACTCGTTAGAATATTATACAACTCACTTAAAACTGAAGTGCAGCACATTCCTGATCGTTTCCATCAGCTGTTAATTATTCACAATGTGTTCAAAACCAAACAGCACCTTTCTTAAAGAATTAGCTGTAGCCTGTGATAATCAGGCGGTGGTGGGAGACAGGAGGAGTCACAAACTTTATGTTGACACCCTGAACTACACCATTGCCTCTCAGTAGGAGGGAGTGTTGAACTAGGCCAGCAGGGCCGAACCCTTTCCGCTCAGTCTCAGCCCTGCGCAGGGCAGGAGAGGACAAGTAAGGAGGGGGCTGTGGTGAGCGGCGATAACTGGAAAACAACTGGGCATAGCAAACACTCCTCCCCCATGTGAAAAGGCTGAACTCTATTTGTGTAGGTGAAGGGAGCCAATGATCATGACCGCTTCTTCCTGGACCAGTTAGAAGTAGTTTATGTTCCGAGTCCGCTGAGAAACACAATTTCAAAAGGCAAAACACATTCTAAACAAATAGTGGCTATTATTTTGGCAACTTTTTCATTACATGCATTTAATTAATACACATTAAGAGCTACTCTTGTAAAGTTGAGGCAAAATATGGCCGAAATCTTTTTTAGTAATTAATTATATTTCGATTATTATTTATCTGCTGAGAATTTCCCCAATGAGCAGATTAATGTTTTTATCTGTAAAATAAAAAAAAACTGTTGAAAATGTTCAGTTTTCTTTATTGGGTTTGATATCCTCAATAAAATTAAGTCAGTTTGATCAGGCCAATGGAGGAAGTGTATGACAGCTGTGTTTTAGGTCTGTGTAAAAGGTCCATGAAATATTGTATATTATCCTGCTTACTTCCTCTAAAGGATTAAATATTAATGTTTTTTTTATTGTAGCAATATTACATAACGAGACTTGAACATACCAATGTTGACAGAGTCCTCCCAGGCCTCCAGCGTCTCTGTCACTATGAGCGTGTAGACGTACGTCCTGTGCTTTCTGTCCTGATTATGCTGCAACGGTTCAGATGAACAAACGACCTCAGATCAGTGTCAAAGCAAAACATGCACACGCTTTTATACAAAGCGATTTGAAAACGGTGATTTACTGCACTGCTTCTTTTACAGAAATATTGTGATCTTCATGCTAACTGACGAATGAACCGACATATTTATAAAGGCATACTACACATAGTAGTGGAGTTAACAGTTGACACAGAACTTTGAACAGTGTAAAATATTTTAATATAACCACCGCATGAGAATTTGTTAATTTTCCATGACAGTTTAACAAGCTCACCTCAAATATCCCAAGTAGTCTGCCAAGCTTCCCCTTCACACCAGCCTGCACACACATGAAGAAAATAGTTCTAGACTCATTCAGTACATTTACAAGTCAATTTCCTTTCGACAGTGTTGTATCACCAGTTCTGAACGTTGCTCAAAACTCATTCAGTTGATTTTTCTCCAGCAAGACTTTTGTCAATCTGGATTTTAAGATTGCATTCTCCTAATAGGATCGCTAACATCTCACAGGTGCACAAATTAAAACTACCACATGGACGTGATGTTGGCTGATGTGCTGAGCTCGACGGCGGCCTATCAAAACATGACGATTTGACTCGTTAGCTCGCCACAGAGGCTGGTTTGCAGCTCATCTATATTCAGATACACGATTGGTCTGGGAAGCACAGGACGCTGGGTAACTGGAAACCCTTCCCAAATGTCACTGCCATACTTCAAAAGCTGTCAGCACATTGGGCAGAGGCTCACAGCTCACTCCGCTGTGGACACGTACTGGCCAACAACCAGCAACGCCTGCACTAAACCACAGAACAACTTAGTGGTCATTTATGCATCGCCGGCAAATATTTCTATCCGTCATCTGGATCCAGCTTCGGGGAGTGTCTCACACTGAACAGTGACAACGACAACTGCCAAGAATTTCTGCTAATGACAATGTGGTGTGGGCCACTGGCTAATGAATACATATTTTTTGTTACTGAGTCGTCAATGAAGATTACCCAATGAAGATGACAAGTTTTTGTTTGTGTTAGGTGAAGTCGAATGCTCAAACCAGTGGTTTTATTATGTCGACGTTATCATCCCAGGGCCGTGCAGTGCAGATATGGAATTTGAAAAACCTTTCTTCTTGATCCATTCAATGATTGTGGTGAATTCCATTATCAGGGAGTCGGCTTCCACACAAGGGCGGGGCCAGAGGGGCAGTGGCACTTACTAACAATACTGACAAAACAATACTATAATTGCGCAGGAAATTCTTTGTGTGCCAGAACATAAAAATAAAGCAAAGGATCTTTGGCTTTGCTCAAAGCTATAGAGACAATGGTAAACAAGGAATGACCTAAACGTGCACCTTACTGAATTGGTTGTTTGACATATAATTGGCCCCTCTGAGTTAATTGTTGCCCCTTTATGGCCCCTGGTTGAGAGAAATTCTTTATCCGCCACTGCTTCGGCATCAAACCTCAGTGCAATCCCAAAAACAGAATGCGCGCAGCAACAAAAAGCTCCTACTCTAATCTGTATTATCCTGAATGAGTTTTAAAAATATGCCAACCTTGAAGAGTAAATAAAGCTTCGATAAATTACCACTCTCAAGTTAATTCCAAGTCTCTGAAAGAAGATTTTCATGTTCTGCTGTGGGGAAGTGGAAGCACAATGCTTCAGGAAACAACGACCATGTGAAACCAGTATGGACCTGGATAAAGTTTAACCACACATTGTACAACAGAAAGGCAAACATGGAGGATTTCTGTGTGTGTGTGCGTGTGTGTGTGTGTGTGTGAGACAGTTTGAAAGTGTGAAAGTGTGACAGTGTGAGAGTGTGTGTGTGTGACCTCACCTCTTCATACACCTCCCTGACGGCTGCGCCACAGGGCTCCTCCTCGGGCTCCACTCCTCCTCCCGGCACAATCCACTGGTCCGGGTGTCGACTGCTGCTCACCAGCAGCACCTACCAGAGAAGAGAGGCCTCAGTTAGGTCTCTGCAGCTGAGCTCAGGGTGCCAAGGAGTCTATCATCACATGACACATGGAGCTTCTCTTTCCTTTTCTCCCTCTTTATCACATTAATGACTAACATCAATACATGTAACTGACTTGACTTCTTGCCCGTTGTCTTCATAAAGCAGTGATTGTGATGGTGGATCGTGACCGTGGATTGTCAGTGCTGGTGGTGGATCATGTTTGTGGGCGGGGGGCTGATCATGGACTGTGATTACAGCAAAACTGCTTGTTATACAATATGCCTGCTCACAAATTCTACCAGGACGAGTAGTGAACATCTCACATATCATTCACTTGACTGGACTATTGTACGTGACACACTCGTCACCACGTAGTTAAACTAAGGGAATGAGGGCAATTTGTGTGATTTTTCATCAACCAACATGTTGTTTCCACATTATAAGTAATGACTGATAATCAAAAAGAACACATTACAAGTAAAGAAAGTATGCGTCTGAAACACAACAGCCCCACTCATTTAAGATATGACTAGGTTAGGCCCGTATAAAAGCTAAATTTAGCTTAACCTTTTCACATATTACAAAACAATTAAATATTATCATGAACAACAACCTCAAAATAAAATTAACTTTTGACCAAATCCTTGAGCTAATCTGAAACAACAACTTAAGCCACACACAATGTTTACCTGACCTCCATCACGTGCAGTTTGGTATTTTTCCAGAAGGCAGTTATCTGACCTCAAACCCCATCTGGCATCACGCTGACCCACATTAAGTTCACATGTGAATACTTCCTGAATCCTGCCTTCAGCTAACCAGACACGTGCAGCCACTACGTTCAGCAGCTCTGGAAATCCCTCTCATATCTGTACCGAGTGTAAAGCTTGAAATCCATGAGAACTATATTCTGACAGGCTCACTGTCAGCCGAGATTATCGTTAACTGCGTGGAGAATTCTAACATGGGTTCATGGGTGTGACAAAGTGTGTTCTCTGTATCTGTTGCTGCATTTACAAACTTCTTCCTAACACAGACAACTGTCAATATTGAGGTATGAGTGACATATTACATTCAATGACCTGCGTCTGCAGGAGCTGCTGACTCACTTAAACCTGCTGAGTTAGAGCTTTCGCCTCTTAGAAAAACATGAGGTAGTATGGACAGTAATATGACAATGCAAAACATTGAGTAGATGAGGAAGCATAAATCAATCCTGCACCTTCCTGCTTGAATTATTGTAGCAGACACTAAATAAGTAAACCTAGAATTCACTGCCTATGACAACTAGTCTGTCTGTGCCCCTGCACTGTAGAAACACTGGCTGCTGTTGAACAGACACAACACACACACATGCATGCGCAATTTCACACAAACACCACGTGGAACACGTAGGCAGCTACTCGTACACACACACGCAGCCAAAAGGCTTTTCAAAAACTACTGGATCAGCAGTTGCTTTTCTGTATGAAAACAAAGGAGCTTATAGCAGAGAAGGTGAATGACCCCGACAGGAACTAGCACACCTCACTGAGGGTTCAGAGTGAGGATGATCATTGAGTCGGGACATGTACGTCCGCTTTAGGGTGATCCCACCTGATCACAAGCCAGCTCAAGAGCCTGGGACTGATGTAACACAGGCATCATGAGAAAATGGAAGCTCCAATTCTTTCAGAATATCATCTTGATTTCTGGTCCAGTGACTTCTGACGCTGATACTTTCTGTAATATTTAAACATTTTGTTGATATTATTCCCCAGAAAGATCCAGTAACAAGTCTGTTCAATATAGTTCACTGGCTTTTAGCAGAAACATACTGGGGGGAAATATAGCGTACTGTTTTACAGTTATGTTAACACGATCAATAACAAATAGTAACATTCCATCCCTATTTTTTATATGTATATATATTTAGTTTGCCCCTGTCCGCCTGGGCTCCAGCTGACATGTTGAGGAAGAGACTGTAAACCAGGTATGCAGACTGGATGGATAGATTACAACATGGGACTCGAAGCTGGAACAGATCCTTCTCCTCTCATTGCCTCTTTTATTGCAATCAACAATAATCAACGTGACTCTCAGCACAGACGTCACAGAAGAATAGAAGGGAGAGGAGAGAAAAAGAGACGAGAGAGAGAGAGAGAGAGAGAGAGAGAGAGAGAGAGAGAGAGAGAGAGAGAGAGAGAGAGAGAGAGAGACAGAAGTACTGTGAGGGCACTGGGAGCAGGAAAGAAAATCTGTCAGGGGACAGCAAGTGCCTGCACCTTGTTTCTATAAATTGCAGCCGATAGGTCACTTGGTGTTTCGCACACAGTGTAACACTCTACACCCCCCCCCCCCCCCCCCCCCAACCCCACTCCCCCTATCACATGTGGTCCTGAGATGGCCTGCCGTCACTGGGCAGACACGTTGTGATCTAGGACACCCATCTGCCCCCAGTGTACTTTCGTATGTACAAACAACTTATTATCAAGCCTAATAAGAAACCAAATAGCATCATATGTTCCAGAAAGTGACAGGTTTATTTTATGATTGAATGAATCATATTCCAACATGGTTATTTATAATGTCAGTAGTGTCAGTGTTAATTACTTATTCAGTTTCTCATTAGCCACACAAGCCTGTTACATGGTATGATCACTTTCATATTAATAAGAGAACACATAGCCTTTGATAGTGAACTACAGCACTCCCCACATTAATTACTTCTGCCGGGGAGGTGATGTTTTCATTGCTATCGGACTCTTTGTCTAATTTTCACGAAAAAAACCACTGAGCAGATTTTGTTGAAACTTGGTGGAAGGATGGGACATAGGCCAAGGAGGAACCCATTAACTGTTGGAGTTTTATTATGAAGGTGGATACAGGATTTCCCCCCCACTTTCTTTAACATTGAGTTTTTCAATAGTTTCTCTCTAACTCAAGAAATAATGCAAAGATCTGGATGGGAAAAAAACAAGCATAATTATCTGAGTGTGTGCAATTAGGTGCAACTTGATTGAATTTTAAAGGGGTTGTTGAGTCGGCTTAGTATGCACTCTACTGTGTGCCATTCTAGGTAAAAGGGTAACAACTTTTGAGTGGGTGTTTGAGTCCTGTCTCTGCTAAAGGTTCTTGAACACCTATAATCACATGTAACATTAGACCTATAAATGCATCTGCAGTTAACACAGGATGTCATGAGCTGCCCTCTTGAGTGTCACTGACAGTATTTCACACAGTTTCTATCGGGACACAGTGAGGAGGCCTCTTCTTCATGAGTAATGACTTATCTGGAATTCCTCCTGTACACAAAATGAAAGTGATGGGTCTCCGGCTGGGCTGCTGGTTCCTGCGGTTGCCAGGTTATGAGACCCCCCGTTGTTTAATAGGTCGAACATTTGGCCCCTCAGCCAAGTTATGCTCACCTCAGCTAACATCACACACGTGAATGCACACACTCACACACACATTGAGACAATGTGCATGTGTGTGAAAGGTCTGTTAAATTGTGCTGATAAAACAGAGTTCAGGACTTTGGCAGAAACTGTATAAAAATGGAAAGGATGTAGGTAAATGTTACCTCCTCACACACACACACACACAAACATAAATCCTTGTTAGGAAACTGCATTGATTGTGGACAGCTTAGCAAAACATTAACCTTCACCAGAACAAGGATCTTAGAATTTATATTATTCCATTAAGAGGTTACACACACACACAACCACACACACAAACAAACAAACACACATACAGACACACACACACAAACGTCTTTCTCTATGACTTCAGAGGATATTAAATACATTTTCTTTGATTTCCTGCAGACTCACTCCTATCTTAACCAAACACTAACCAAAATTGACCTAAAGTTAACCGTAACCTATAACCCAACCCTGACCCTTACCTTAACCTAATCGTACCCGACTCTAACAATAGGCTAAACAAACCTTAACCATAACTTAACCTATTCTTACCTGAATCAAACTTTAACCTAACCTAACACAAACCTGTCCTCGTCTTAAACTTTCTTTATTCACATGATGGGGAACCTGACCCCACAAGGAGGACAAGTCCCTTTAATGTGACCGTGTGGACGGATTTGGGTCTACAGGATATGAGTAATACCTGGATATAACACCCACAGACACATTACACACACACACACACTCACACACACACACACACACCCCTCACCTCGTCCTCCTGGTCGTTTCTGAAACACAGACACGCTGCCCTCCTCTTGAAGCCCTCTCCGTCGTACGTCCTGGTCTGGTTGGGCTTAAACTTCATCATAAATGTCCGAAGTCTTCGTCCAGCGCCAGCAAACGTTCAATATGAAGAAGATAACAGCTGTGAACCGAGAAGGACCGGCTCTTCAACACGCACTGGAGAGGAGGGGGTTGTGTTCTCCGCGGGAGCAGCGTGGTGTCCCCGCAGTTTGTCCCCAGACTGAGCCTCTTCACACGGTCTGAGTGAACAAGAGGAGCCGGAGCCTCGGTTCATTCATTCATCTCTGAGCCCCGACACCACGTCACCCTGTCACTCTGCATGTGTGTGTGTGTGTGTGTGAGTGTGTGTGGATATATGGAGTCAGTGTACACCATGGAGGAGCAGAGCCGCTGTAAACCACACACACGCACACACACACTCTCACTCACATCTGGGGTGGGCGAGCTGCCACCAGCTGCCCCACAAACACAAGCATATAAGCATACACACACAACACACACACACACACACGCAGTAATGAGCCAAACATGCATCAAGTGTCTTTATTCATGTTCTTCCTTTAAACTGATCAGGAATCACCAGGCCTTAGTGATGCATCTAATGCTGCTTTCAATTGCTTTGAAGATCATTTTTAGTTTAAGGCCATTTAAGTCTATTTGTTGTTTTATTCCCAGTACTACAATAATGTGTGAAAACATTTATGATCATCTTTCTATAGAAACCCCCTACATTTCATCCTCTATAACTGAGGTTCCTCTATGTTACCCATAGAAGAGCGTTATCTCTCCAATTTGCATTACTTATACAGAAATGTGATCATTTACAGGGAGGAGATACATATAAATAACATTGAGTGCTTATTTGAAAGCATATATGAGCTTTTTTTTACACTACATTTGACATTGTGTTATTTGTATCGTTTAAAAGTGAAATTAATCAAGTTTGGCCATTGCCTATTGATGCATGTTCCACCTGTATGACTCACTTGATTTATATCTTAGCAACTATAGGTAAATATTTGTTAAATATTATTCATATGAACTTAAATCTGCATTTAGGTTTGCCCCATTTCTCATAATATCTGAAAGGAAACATTAGGTAATTTCCTGCGGATTTAAGGACAAATAACTATTAAACTCAATGTTTAAACCACTGTCAGAGCAGTGACGCAGCCTGGTGGTAAAACTGAGCTTCTTCTGGTGAAGTGGTTGAGGACTGAAACGTGTTTCTGCTGAGTATAGAAGGTACAAAGCTCAGGACGGTGTCCCTCTAGTGGATGTCATCCACTCTGCATCCATTAGACGTGTTCAAAGTGACAATGTGTCAGTGTGTTGACGTGTTCCCATTGTAGACTGTTAGCAGGCACGTGCAGACATTTTGGGGGGCAGGTGCTCAAACCAAAAAAAGGGCATCCATCGCCAAAATTGTTTATGACATTAAAAATAATAATAATAAATAAAAAACGTATTCATTTATTTTTGAATAAATAAATGAATAACAGGCAAAAACAGACAAAACAAGGCCATATTGAATAACCAAATAATATGTTAATGTTAGGGTTAGTGATGTAATGGGCTCCTCTGGACTAGGTAGGGTTACTGATTCTCCCTCATCTGTTTTACAAGTTGATGGCCTGATCCAAGATAAAAGAGAACTGCTACCCTGAGCTGCTTGCTGCAGTTCCCTAGCCTTCTGCTCTTGGAGTCTCTCTTTTCTTGGCATTATGCTGCAAATTTTGTAAATGAGATAAATCAATGTTGTGCATAATTATCAAGAGTGACTTATATAATCTCTATAAAGCTGACAACACAGTACACACATATTTTTTTTTACTGTTTTCTGACAGAGTGGAAGCATAAGCAGCATTACACTAGAAATATACCACAATTTACCTCACCAGACTGTCATGTAGCTCAACTTAAGACCTACCTTTCATTTCAATAATTACTAGTGAACTTGTCTAATTTGTAGAACAGTAAAACTGCCTTTAAATTATCTGTCTGTCTGTCTGTCTGCCTGTCTACCTGTCGGTATCTCACTCCGTCTCTCTCTTCATTAAACATGACAAACGTCATTTGATGTACAACCAGCAATCATCAATTGATGACAGAGAGAGAGTAATTTTTATTCTTAAATATTGATGAATGAAGAAAAAATTGGGCTCCAGCAGAAGGGCACTTTTCTCATCCAGGGCAAAAGGGCCAGTGCTTGAGCACCACTAGGGGTCTATCTGTGCACGTGCCTGACTGTTAGGACCACAGACATTTGGAAGCACAAGAAGAGATCACTATTAATAATAATAACCAGGTATTTGTTACCACTTGAGCTAATGAGCTGTTACATTGTATAAAAACAAGTTAATTATTTCATCTCACAGCTCCCATGTTTCCTTTTGTTGTTCTCACTCATCTCAATTTGAAGTTGATCTGATGTAAGCCCTGGTAGAAGTACCTCAAAGTAAAAATGTGGAATATGGTCAAAATGGCCGCTAAATACAAAATAGCAGCCTTCCTGTTGCGTATTTCGAAATTGCACCTTCATACTTTTTTGTTCGCCTGGTCAAGCGATACATGTGATACATCGATTTTTGTGAAGATCGGTCAATGTGAACATGTTCTGGGGGTCTCGGGGCACCGTTCTTTTAAGGTGTCAGAAGCCAAGGTTGGAAATAACTGGGTTATTCTCTAACAATAGGTTTTTAAAGCATGTTAAACCATCCAGTACCTAAAATCCAAAAATATAAAAGTAACTTTAAAGTAAGGATGTCAAATATATGTAGTAAAGTAGAAAATACAATGGTTTTCTCTGAAATGTGAATCAAAAAAAGCATAGAATGACACCGACACAAACACACACACACACAATAATGTGTCCATTTTCTAGTGGGCTTAGTTTCTCGTGATAGTAGGTCGTTTGGCCTAAAGGGAAGGGTGGTCGTTCTCCAACAAGACGGTTGGCGGTTCCAATCCCACTCTTCCCCATCTGCATGCTGAAGTGTCCTTGGCAAGATACTGAACCTCTTAATTTGGCAGAACGTCAACCACCTATTCATTGCACAATATCTTAAACTGTGTAAATTATTTTTTTTTAATTAAATGAACCCTGCGCAGTTCTGGAGGTACTTTTTAACAACTTTCTGATTTTCTGCAAATTTTGGTAAGAATTTGAGCATGTTGAATAATAAATAAATAATAATCCTTACAATTTCAATAGGGCCTGTCAGTGCCTATCAGTGCTGGGGCCCTAATAATAACTATTGCTATTTTTATTTCTAAATGAAATAAATAACCCAATCATCGTGAATTTGGGAATGATGGAAGTGATGCTGATCCAGATCCAAAACAACACTATGAGGTTTAAAAGGTGTGTGGAAAGTCAAGGATCAAACCATGTTTACACAAATAAATAATTAATAAGCAGAAGACTTGGACAATTCTGTGGAAGAGGACCAGCTCCTGATATAAAGTCCTGATTCTAAAGGACACAATTCTTAGTTTCAGGTGATTATTCTCAAATAACAATAAAGTAATTGTTGATATAGTGGTATTTCATGCATCACCTAAATTCCACACTGGATTTTGAAGTTGGTACTTTATAAACATACTTATTTCCTCACTGGCTTTGCTCATGAGCTGTCCGACCAAGGTCTCGAAATCCGACCTGTAAGCCCTCCTACAAACGATCATATACATCAACAGAAGGTTTCACCCTCAAATGTCCTTTCAATCAAGAGTCCCACACGGATAGCTGTTTATTAATCAATAGATTTTATTTACAGAACATAAAAGTATGCAGGTGAACTGTTCCATAGCATCCTGGGAGCAGGAAGACATTTCCACTCCAGATGAATAGAGAGAATGAATTTACAGACAGTGAATTGAATACAGACTTTGCAGCCAAAGACCAACTACGACCATCACGAGTCCCAACGGCCCTCCCCCGATCATTTGGAGTTTGATCCCGCAACTACTAAGCATTATGTCCCAAACAGGTCAGCCCCGCAACACCCACTCAAATTATCAAACAGAGGACAGCTCACGTATAATCCCTGCTTTGTGAAATAAATGCCATTGGAAAAAGTAGACCACCGTCTTGAAGTATTAGACTGAGGTGACACACAGGGGAAACAACAAGAAGAGGAGTTAGTATGGCATTAGAACGATTCACAAATAAAAGGCTGGATATGGTAGTAAAACAAACACTATGCGCTAAAACTAAAGGTCCTCAATGTCCACCGCACCCTCTGCATTCAACCTCAACTTCCCAAGCTTATATCCAGGTCTACAGAGTGGTTGAAAGTTAATGTGGCAGGCTAGGCGAGTATATTTTTTTTAGTCATTTTATTTTTAACTTAATAAAGCCAGATTTGACTTAAAGAAGACGCGTGATTATAATTACTAATGTGTCCTGCTGCATCACCTTCACAGGATGAAACTCTGCTCGGACTCCAGGTGAGTGTTTGCAGCGGGTTAGTAGCGGTTAGCTGCTTTTAATAAACACACAACAGCACAATAAAACAAAGCTCCTTTAAAAAAAAAAAAAAAGTAGACAAACATAAAATGTATACCGTATTGACCAAATCTAGCAAATCTCTCCTCTCCACCCATCTCACGCCATCCCCTACACAGAACACCCTCTTCCCCCCTAAACATGTATGTTTGAGCACGGTTGGAAAAATCCTCCCCAAAAGAAATCAATGGACGAAGAAAGCCAGGTGAGAAGATCTAAAACCTCTGCCCATGCATTTCAACAGTAGTGGGTTAGGACAAGGACAAGCCATTTAATCTCTAGTGTGCATTCAAATCACCAGTTGTCAGCAGTTTTTTTTTCCTTTACGCTATATTCATTATTATTTTTGTAACAAACGTGTATGTGTGTGTATTTATATTAGAGATATTAATTTCGATATTTACTCATGTAAGACTGTGTCCTTTAAATGCAAATGAAGTAGGAAGAGGTCCTGGAAGAACGTGAAGAGCTGTGTTCACACTTGACTTCCGCTTGTGTCTCCACTTGTCAGGCTGCTCTACACTTCATTCCTGCTTCCGGCGTAAAGCCTGGTCCAAGCCTTGGCTGTAAAAGGGAAAAACAAACAAACACCATGAAAACACAAACTGATGAAAGTTGACCGCACTGAGACAACTTTGATTAGAAACAGCTTTATTGCCAAGTCAGGAGTAAAATATATTAGAAAAACTAACATCACCAACAGACGTAATTTCATATTTTTTCAACTTGATTTGTAAATTTGTCATTGAGCTCTGAACTGACACTACAAGTCATATATCACATTTACCCTCTGGACTTTTCTGTCATGAGGACTATTTAAAAAACTTTTCATAAAGAAAACTACCTTTTAAATAGAGTTTCACAGTTTACTAAAATGTGAGAGTGTTGCCGTTTCATCATATTCCAGTAACTGATATATATAGTCAGGACAGGACGTTAACTTTGTATGTCTCTGCACCAGCAACAGCCTGTGAGCTGAGGCATTATAATTTCCCGCTCTGGTGAACAGAATGTTTCATGAACCCTTGATGGTATTTATTAATTTTGGTACAAACATTCAGTTGGACTCAAGGATGTAATGCTGAGATTTTGCCTAAATGGACAGCAGACCAGACAAGAGCTGGATATAGAGTGCAGTAAACATGGCTCTGTGTTAAAAATGAAGTGGGTGAGGCTTGTAATGGCTGAGTGTAGAAGTTACAAAGCTCTGCACAAAGCCCCCCCCCAGCCACAGCCTACTCAGTTAGTTCTCACCTATTCCAATGGCTTCAGCTTCGTCAGCCTTCCACCTCTCTGCAACATCATTTGCAAGAGGATCATCAGGGTTCGGCGCGCTTAGAAGCGCCTGGATCGAAAGCAGCACTGTGCGAATCTGCAGAGCTGGAGACCATTTATCTGGGGGAAAATAAAAATAAAAGATATTTACTAGACCAAAATAGAGAATAAGATAAGCAAAGTGACAATCAAGTTTAATATGATGAAAGTAGAGTAAAAGAAAAAACACAGGAATAGTTCATCTATTTTAAAGCTGCTGGAGTTGTGAAGTGACAGAGGTGATATGCAACCATTGTGGCTAGAACCTCCATTTCAGGGTAAAAAGTGTAACACAAGTTTTGAATAAGCTGAAATTGTCAAGTCACTCATAGATCAAACATCAAGAGCACAATAACTACAATGCTTTCCTACAGTCAAAAGCCTGACTCAACAATGCCAATGCAAAGTTCCTATTAAAGCTGCTTGGGAAGATACACATTCTGTCAAGTGTTATTGTAACTATCTGATGAGGAACATGTATATTAAAGCAACTGTTTTACCTTAAAATAGCAGGTGACAATGAGTTTGATAGTTCACCCACTGCTCACCCAAATGCCTGTTATCTATCAATGCTTTTGGTGAGTCAAGGTATGATCTCCTGTGGGAAGCGTCACCCTGATTGTTGAGCCGTTTACAGACATGACCTCCGGGTAAAATATCGGAAAATTGACTATGGAGTTTACCCAGATTTTGCCTTTCCCATATGCACAACACAGCGGGAGGTTCTCTGCACAGACACCTTCATAACAGCATTGAATCCTCCACATTATTCAGGCGAGAGGTGGAGCAGCCGGGTGCAGCAGGCAGAGACAGGAAGTGACTTATTTACTCTGCTGTATAGAGATATTCACCGCAAGATATTTCTTTTCTTTTCTGACCTGATTTCATTTTTGTGTCTGTCGCATTTTAGAACCAACCCATCCAACTCAAAAGGTCATAAAACACAATCTTCTAGGTGCACAAGAAGTAACATTGACATTAATGTGCTGACTTACCTTTCAAAATGTCAAGACATATTCTTCCCAACTTGTCGACATTGGGATGATATATTTTGGTCATGAAGCGCACTTTAGGAGCTGCCATGGGATATTCCTCCGGTAAAAAGAGTTCAAGTTTAAACGTGCCACCCTCAAATGGTGAATCCTGAGGTCCGGCAATGACCACATGGAAGTAGCGGGAGTTGCTCTCATCTGGCTCTGCCCTGATGCCTGGGACAGGCTCTGTAAGCAAGCGCTGAGTTTCCTGGTAAAAGAAAAACAAAGAAACAAACAAAATGATATATGAGTATATAAAAATGAATGTAAGTATTAATTGGAAAGATGTTAAAATCCCTGTTGAGACCTGCAAAAGAGTCACTGTCATTTTGGTTCTAACAACAAGGGAGGAAAGGAAGAAGGGAGGCGTTGACTGCAATAGTGACTCAATGCTGTGAATCTGTGCAGCACTTAACTGTCTTTTAGAGGTGACACTGACTCAGCCACCGCACAGCAGCAGGCTTTTTCCTAGCTGAAAATTAGGCAGGTGTATTAAGCCTTGGTACAGTCACCTCAAGGTGTATTCATTAAACCGACAAACTAAATTATCAACAGTTATTCTAGTACGAGGGAAACTGCTCACAGGGAGCCCCTTTGTCCATGACTAATAATCAATATAAGGGGTTTACTACTATAACTGAATTGCGTAGCTTCTGTATGATAGGAGTAACAATTAGTTGAATTTTGTCAGGAGGCATCAATAAATTGGACGGAGGTGGCCGCTTCACAACACTACGCAGGAAAGAGAACATTTCTGACAGTCTCATCAGCCAGGGGAGCTTGGCAACACCCAACTTCTTCTGAGAGACAAGTGACCTACAGAATCACACCTCTCCAGTGAAAGAGAAGCAGGCTTGTGGTATGCGAGTGCCACACCTGAGAGGTCCCTGAAACAAGGAAACTACAGTCTAATACTCTGTACTGTGCAGTCTGGATGCTACAATGTAGATCTGTGCAACACTTATCCTGCTCTTCAAGGCCCTTTGATGTTGTTCATTGTTAATGTAGCCTCGTCACCATATCACAGCTGACTACATCTGGATAATAAACACATAAATGTGAAATCACCAGCGATGTATGAAAACCATCGTTTTCAAAGGTCACCCCTCTTGTTTTGGACCCTCTTCTCCTGAATTCCACTGGGGGTGAGATTCCTGAAATATTTCAGATAACTCCCAGACAAAACCATGCAGTGAAAACACAGACAGTAGAGGGGCTCCCAGTCCCAGTCACACGGTCGAAGGGCTCAAGGGCTCGAGTCTCTGAGCACCTTTTCCCAGCCTTCCCACCAACCCCTTGATCTGTGGTTTGCTTACAAACCCACCTGTGCAAACTCCTCTTAGACACTAATCATGCTCCCATGATGCATTTTTTTTTTTAAATCAGGCTCAATACAAAGGTAGGCCCACTTCCTTTACAAAATAGGCAAGCTCTAGTTTTTTTTCTCAATAGATGGTAAATGAGATTGAATTCATGCAAATATAAAACATGACAGCAACCACAGTGGTGGAGAGATAGTAATGGTGCTCCACTGTGGTGCAGACAGTTCGGCTGGAGCTCTTAAGACCCAGAAATTAAAGCATCATTATGGGATTGCGTGAAAAGACAGATGCACCCAAGGCAGCTTAAACCCACAGAAGAAATGGGGCAATTTCTCCAAGATGCTTGAGTCAACCCACAAAACAGGGGGGGGGGGGGTCCCCCACTAAATATTCATTTCATTTAGATGTGTCCCTGCACATTGCACTTATGGCTCACCATGACGTCACCATTCAAATAAGGTAGCTGTGGGTTTGTGTGGCGCAGATAATAATGGATCATATTTGTTTAGCGAGCCAACATCAGGTGATACTGCTCCATGGAGTCTGATGCACCAGGACTATCATCCTGCTGGCTTAGTTAATACTATTTATGACCACGTTAAGATGCTAATGCTCAGCTACTGGTTGGTACAGAGTAGCAATTTAATAAGAATATAACAAGAGGACTAGTAAAGAGGCAACCGTGTCATCTTCAATTCGCATGTAGCCAGATTAAATGTCTAAAGCCGGGAGAACCCGACTAACAGGGTGTTCTTGTTTTTCCAATCGAGAAACACAGCTAACACTCAGCTAGCCCGGGTTAGCTAATGTCCGTTTAGAGCTGTTTGTTAGCTTAGTTAGCCCGGTTAGCAAGCCACTCAGTTAGCAGACTAGTCTGGTCTGAATAAAAACTAAAGAGCTTCAGAGGTATTTTGAGAAGACAGGAGCCCGACCCAGAGCACATTTATATCCGCCATCTTAAAAAAGCGCCCGTGTATGTGAGCCGAGGAGTGAAGCGGAAGTTACTTTAGCACACCAGCGTTGGCGAGCTAGATGCTAACGTTAGCATGCAAAACTGTCCACCGGCGGAGCTTCATTCTGAGAACGTGTGTTTAGTTCGCCTCAGAAAAGTCTCTGTTCACGGTGTGAATCCTTACCTTGGTGATCCTACGGGGCAGACCTGCCATCTTGTCTTAAATGAGGGCTTTCAGGTCTCGGTGTCTTCTCTCCGTCGTTGGCATTGACAGCGAACACACGTCTTCCGGGTCCTGTGCGTCCTGACAGAGGATGAGGAGCAGATCAGCAGATCGGGGACAAACACACGCTACGTGTACTGCTGCGTGTACTACTGCATCTATATACTACTGCATATATGTACAGATAACATGTGCTAATGCAACTATATTAACACATCATGTATTACTGCATCCATATAAACACATCATATACTACTGAATATATGTACAGATAACATGTAGCCTACTACTGCAACTATATAAATACACCGTGAACTATTACATCTATTTAAATACATGATGCACTTCTGCATCTATATAAACACATCATATTTTCACCTTCCTAAATTAATGGTCTTAGTCATTTTTTTTTTTTTTTTTGCCTAAATCATCCCCTAATGATGCTGGTTGGTCACCTCTGGTGAAATCGCCTACATCTTCAGTTGAACAGATCATCTGAGCCTGTTGAATAATGGCCTATGTCAAGAGTTTGACTTTTACAAGCTTTTCAAGATGGCGGCTGCATCAAGAAGAACAAAAATCGACCTAGTCACTTAAGTTATTTCCATGATTCAGGGCTCGTCCCCATCGCTAAGTGATGAGGTTACTTTAATATAGACTAAGCTATAAATATTGCATAGTTATTCATTGTTTTTATTCAGCATATTAGTCAGCAAAATAGCTAAGTCCACGAACGTAGCATTTAGCAAAGAGTGGAAAGGCTCTAGAATCTGTGGCTTAATAGTGACCACAAGGCAATGACTGTTTTTCAGAATGGTCACACATTTGTGACTGTACAGCTCCATATGTTGAAATGTTTATCCTTTTCTGTAGGAGATGCACTTGGCAATTCTGACACTGATCAGGCCTCATCCACTGAAAAGGACAATGAGAAGAGATGAAGCAGCACGTACCAGGCCAACACACTGTTTTAGATGGAGCAGACAAGACCTTAAACACTAGTTGATGTTGTTGAAGATGCCGAGCAAACACATCCACACCATGAAGAGGACGGATCTGATAAGGATGATGTCATCAGCGATCCAGACTATACCCCATTCTGTGACGAGTCCTTTGACGGTGTGATCCAAAACCATAGAGAACTCAAGGAGGTCAAAGGGTGGAGCGACTGTTGCGTTTTTTGCATTTTTTTCATAACCTTGTTGACTGAAATGTTTAATAAATATCATATATTCAATATTTGATCATTTCTTTGGTGTTTTCTGAGAAACCTGAAAAAATTACTTGGGCCATTCGTTTAAGAGGGTGACGATATACTACTGCATCTATTTACAGACAACATGTACGACTGCAAATGATACTGCATCTATGTACTACTGAATCTATGTACAGACAACATGTACTACTGCATCTATATAATTACATCATGTACTGCTGCATATACTACCGCATCTATATACAGACACAGATACTACTGCCTCTATATAAACACACCATGTACTACTGCATTTATGTAAACATCATGTACTACCGCATCTATATATACACATCATGTACTACCGCATCTATATATACACATCATGTACTACTGAATTTATAAATAAATAAAGTATCACTGCATCTATTCAAAAAGGGAATGTACACCTGCATCTATATAAAGACTTAAAATGCAGCTTTCTTATTACAAAGACTACATGTACAACTCAATCAATATAAGCACATCATGTACAACTGCATCTTAGACCACAATTACAACTGAATCTTTATAAAGAGATCATGTACTACTGCATCTATGTAAATACTTAATGTACAATTGCATTCATACAAATACTCCATGTACAACTGCGTCTATACAAAGACTCTACGCAGAACTGCATAATATCGTGTGTATGACTGCATCTGCATATCCCACAAAGAAAAAATTATTGCATTCAAAATCTTTCATTTACAACACTAAAATGGTGATTACAATCATTTAACACATTCATTATTGATTAATTTGAAAACGATAAGAAAAGGTATTTTCATGAGATTTTACTGTGAATATAAATTTTCAACTGAGTCTAAATTGTCAGCACATTTGTTGTGGTGTTCTTATCTAAGTCTGCGTGTGTTGTGCTGCTCCACTTGTTTCCAACCAAAGAAAGTGTGGATTAGACACAACTCTTAAAGCTGCCTGACACAGCTACTTTCCCCCTTTGTTTTTTGCAGGTTGGAATGGCAGCTATAGATGGGAGAGTGTGGAGCTCCTCCCTGACGCATCTGCACGGACAAAAGCTTTGTCCCTTCGGGTGTCAGGTCTGTTACGTGGACATCAGCAGTGCAGCAAACTTGGAACAACTTTCTTTGAAATTTCCGACCGAGAAGAAGAAGAGGTCCAGCATGTCGTTCCTGCTCCAACATCGCTCAACAGGTGGGTTTCATATTTTTGTAATGGGTTCATCTTTTTAGCACAAATGCTACGTAGAAATAGAATTGAAAATGTACTGATTTTTTATAATTTGCCTCAACAGTAGTCTCCAGACATGGTGGAGTTAGTTAAGCTTTTTTAGAATTATAAGCGATTCTCAGTTTATTTAACATTTCACAGTTCTGCTGCAGTACCAACACAGTACGTTGCACAGGAGATTCAAACTTTTCCTTTGCTATTTCACTCATTTCCTGACCCTGGGATAGACGCCACAGTTTAGCGTTTAACATCTATCATAAGTATTTTGTAAACTCTGTGTATTACAGGCAGCAGAGGGGGAAACAGGCAGGTGTCCAATCTGAGCCTGTAACTACAACTCATGTTTTCTGCCTTTACAGGTGCAACGTTTATGCTCATGTCTTGACCACGGAAGCTCCTCTGACCATGCTTGATTTAAAAAAATTATCTGTTTCTGCACATTTCATCAAAGTATTTTTATGGCTTCTTCAGTAGCTCAGTCTAAAAGAAAAGTATTTTCTAATGTAATCCGAATGTGTTTAATAAACTACCAGATTTTCAGGTATGGTAACAAATGAGGTCCTCAAAAGATTTCAAAAATCCACAATTCTCCAAGTATTACCGGTATATCGTATTAGCACAAACCGATTTGCCGACACTCATCCACACTTCAATGTAATGCTCCATTTATACTTTGCGGGGGTGTCTTTCAGCTCTCTAACCTGCCCCACCTCACCTCACCGTCCCCCCTGAAATGTACCATTGTTCAACACACACAGGAGCAGATGAACCAGCTGTTAATCTGGTCCCGTCTCTCAGTGCACAGAGAGAACAGGCAGTATCAGCCACATTACAGGGGCTGCTGCTCACACTGAGCGCCGGATTCCAGCAGGAACATCTGTGTTGACAGGGTTTAGACAGACTTCCATATCAACTCAGAACATTTGTCTCTGAGACATTAAGGGTCGAGGTCAGGCTGATATAAAAGACTCGGCCTATTGTTGTAGAGTTATATGAAGCAAGGTCAAAATGCAATGTGATATATTTTGAGCTGTGAGCAGTTCAACAAACTAACTAACTAACTAAGTAACTAAGAAACCAACTAACTAACTGACTGACTGACTAACTGTCTTACTTTATTGTTGATCAGGTTTCATTTAAGTATTTTAAGACGCATATAGCGTTTTATAAGAAACAACCAAAGACAATAGAGAGGCCAGAGAGAATAGAGAACTTTCTCTGACATATTGTTTCCCCCCCCCCCTTTATTGAAAAATAAATATGTCTTTTAATTTTCTTGTGGGGAGTTAAATGAGAAAATCAATACTAATCTCATATTAGGCAACAGTAACAAAAATCCACCATCTAGAACTTTATCACCAAGAAATAAGAAAGAAATAAGTACATTACGCCAGATAAAACAGGAAATGTTGCTTCTTTTAATGCAAATAATAAACAAACCTGATATGAAGTGTTTATTATTAATTGAATGTTTGTGTTTCCCATTCCATCCATCTGATGATGTCAGATTTATCTTGTGAATCCTCTGGTTGTCCTGGCATCCCAGACAAGATTTGTTTTTGGAACATCAAAAAACTTAAATATTCTAACTCCCTCACAGTGATTTGTGTCTGTCATCTGTAACTGTTATTTCCTTGGTTTCCTTTCTTTTAGCTCATTGGAGCACACACTGCCTCCTGGCATGTGTTTTCATCATGCTCACCTTCTCTGGACCAGTTTCTCCCCTTCATGCTCCCCCAGTAACAACCAGTGTGCGCTCTGCCTTCTCCGCCACACAAACCAGCAGCGTAGTGGGAGGCAAGCAGAAGGCCGTGACCTTCAACAGGCTCTTGGTCAACATCGGAGGGGATTTCAATCCAGACCTTGGTCGCTTCCGCTGTCGCATCCCTGGGGCGTACTACTTCTCCTTCTCAGTGGGGAAGTTTCCAAAGAAAATGCTTTCTGTCATACTGGTGAAGAACGGGGAGGAGGTGCAGGCGATAGCGTACGATGACTACCGCAAGAAAGGAAGGAAAGTTCAGAGTCAGAGTGTCATGATCGGCTTGAAGGAGATGGACACAGTGTGGCTGCTTCTACAGCAGAGTCCTCAGTATGCTTTGTACAGCAACGCTGGGCCTTACATCACATTCTCTGGTTACCTCATCTACCCTGACGCCCCCACAGCCAGCTACATCAGCAACCACCTGTCCCCACCGGGCCTGTCCCACCCCCAGTGCCCTCCCGAGGCGTCCGAGCAGCCACGCTCTGCCTTCTCTGTGGCACGGACGTCCACACTCATGGGTCAGAGCAGCAGGTTGCAGGACAAGCCCCCTCTGACCTTTGACGTGGAGTATGTCAACATCGGGGGTCATTTCAACAAAAGCTCAGGCCTTTTCACCTGCCACTACCCAGGGGCTTACTTCTTTGCCTTCACTGTGGGGAAACACCCCCGTAAGGCCGTGTCCGTGAAGCTGATGACCGGGAAGGGCGAGGTGCAGGCGATGGTGTTTGACGAGGACACGTCGAAGAGGCGGGAGATGCAGAGTCAGAGTCTGCTGCTGTCTCTCCGTCGGGGCGACAGCGTGTGGCTGTACAGTCAGCAGGACGAGCGCTACGCCGTCTACAGCAACCAGGGGCGCTACACCACCTTCTCTGGATTCCTGGTTTATCCTGAAGCAGAACTTTTCACATCTCCGACCAACCAGGACAGAACTCACCTCTAGATGTCTTCTTGTCAAAACAGCAGAAAAGGATAAAAAAGAAAAAATTGTTTTTGCAGACCATCTGTAGGTTGTTTCTAATCTTGACTCTAAATCTTGAATCCGTGGTCAGTATAGCGTCAGTTCATTTACTACTCTGTTTCTTTTCTTTTATAGAACATAATCCCATCCCAGCTGCAATATTTATTGCCAAATAACTCCACAAGATGGTGCTATGACACAATCATGGACATGACCCGCAGGATGGTTATTTATGTCTTTAACGTGCAATTAACTGTAAAACAGAGAAAGATGATATAATATGGGTGTTTATAATAAAAATCGGGTTTTGGATCTCATATACATGTGTTTCTATTTCATTTTTTTTGTTTAACATGTCAAATTGATTATATGTGACATTAAGACAATAATGTAAATCATGTAAAGTTTATTTGCTGTAAAGTGCTAAAAATGAGGCTGAGATACATCATGAGTCGTGAGGGAAAGTTGTGATTCATATGGAATTTATTTTTTGTGGATAAACTGTATCTGTAATTGTGCTTTGTGCATTTCAGGCTAGCATCAATAAATACCTACATTTTAATCGATTAAAAACTTTATTGTTTTCTTTAAAAAAAAAATTGCCCTCGGAACGAGGTCAATTAAATTTTAAGGTAAAGTTATGTTGTCAGCACTGAAAGGACAAATGAGAGATAAACTGGATGAATGACGTGTCCCTGCAACAACCAGTCAGGCCACTGCTACCACAATTAACAACAGAATGAAAGGAAGAAAGAGAGAAAAATCCTGTTTTCATAACTTAATGATAAGAAATTGTCAACAGTATTTTTTCGATACCCCACTGAAATGAAATATTAGATATGGACATAAGTAATTAATTAAAAAAAATTCTGTGTGTTTGCTGTTTTAGGTTATGCAAGGGAATCCATATCTAATCAGAGAAACTTTAGATTTGTTTAAATTTATGATCCTAAGTTTAATTTATTAATCATATCATAATTCTTCTCATGTACCAGGTGATTTACCTCTAGATCTTCTCCTCATTGAAAAAGCTGGTTCCTCCCTTTGTACAAACATGAATGAAAACAAGCCTCATCTTTTACTTTTTCATCTTAAAATTTATTGAGGCAGAACATAAAACATTTGCATATTTACAGCATTTAAATGAAGCAAGTTGTATGAAGTTTTCTTTTACGACTATAAAATAAACAAAGCTAATATCAAACTGAATGTCGTCTAAAACCCTTACACTTGATATGAGCACCCCTTCGCTTTGAATGAGTTCCAGTGTTTGCACTTGCCTGACGAATCACGCCGGGCCTTCAACATGTTTTACATGAAGTTTTACATGAGGGTTTAACATGATGTCCACAGCAGTTAGACGTCTTAATCTGCTTCAGCCAAACCCTTGAACAGTTTCCTCTGCTGGAAACACCTCCATCATTTCAAGTTCCTCTGCATGTGTGAGTAAATAGACATAATGAGGGTGTGAGTAGAGCAATAATCTGAACTCACAGAGTCCCTACATATCAAGGTGCTGCAACACAGGTTTTGCAGGGACTTAATTCCTTCATCATGTAGTTGAATGGTGACTTTTGTCTCACAGGTCTAAATGTCATCTCTCTCTTTCCGTTTCCTACTGCACGTCCCATATCTCACAGAGCAGGGGGGTAAATTTGTGGTCGTTCATCCTCCACGATGTGAGCATCTCCGCGTGGTAATGGTTGAGTGTTCTCAGCTCCGTCAGACGGCCCAGGAGACGAGCGAAGTACTGCGGCTCCTGCGGATGCTGCAGGACGCACAGCTTCCTCAGCACCTCCAGCATGGGCTCCTGAAGTCTCTCCACAGCCTGCTGGTCCTTCACGAAGGGACGATCTGGAGACGGGAAGAGTGATACGTCTTTTAGGGGATCAAAGATTGTAGATGTTGAGTTAAACAGCTCACAAAGTGACACAGCCTGTCTGGGGGTAAGAAGTCGTTGATACCTGGTGTTAAGATGGTGATGGCTGTGATGAGAGCCTGTTCCTCCTCTATCATGTGGAGTTCCCCGATGCTTTTGTAAAAGTTGAACATGGGTGTCATGAATTCCTCTGATATACCTGCAGAAAATGACAATTTATTATATTCTTTATATTCTTTCTTTTATGAACAAGAAGCTGTCTTTAAAAACTCAAAAGTTGAGTTCAGACCTTGGATTAAGAGCTGTCTCTAAAGGGATAGTTAAACTAAAAATGAAAATTCACTCGTAAGCACGACATTCAAACTCGATTAAAGTAAGGATTCGTGGTTACAACTCACACAACAGAAAACGGCAGTAGCAGAACTGTCACATGAGATTCTGTCTCATGAAGTTTTACAACAGTTTGAGTTTTAAATCTACTGTCATCGCTCAGCACTATATTGAACTAATGTTAATAAACTCATCAAGACCCATTAATTATTCTGTGATAAAATGGTGAAAAGGTCATAAAACACTCAATCTCCCATTGTGGAAAGAAAATCATTTTTATTGGATCTGCACCATGATCCAAATATTTTTAGAAAGATCTTTCCATCCAAGTTTTGTGATAATCTTTACGGTCATTGTCGTGTAATCTTGATTACAAACCAACAAGTAGCCTCCTTGGCAGAAGTTACAAACGGAGTGAAAATACACTCTCAGTGATGGAGATAAGACTTAATCTAAAGAATGAGATGCGGGAAATGAAAGTGGAGTTTGTCTTGCACAACAATCTGTACTTTGAGCTGGGACAGTCAATCGACAGTCCTCTCTGATCTGCATCATTATTCATCTACATCCTGAATGATCATCCACAGCCGAGACAATTAAATACTTTCTACACAAAAGGTTCAGAAGCAGATCTACCACTACACATAAACTCATGTATTGTGCTTGGTGTCATTTTACCGAAAAACAACACAACTCTGACCAAAGACCAAACAAATCTTATAAACACAACTGGGAGCACAGGTCACTGTAGTAAGAGCTAATTTCATTCAGGTATTGTTCTTTTAATGTTAACACTCATATCAAATCAACTTCTCTTCTTACAATGGTTCAACAGTAAATAAAGATTTAATATTAAACCCTCTATTTGATTATAAATGTTTGCATTGAGTTTTCAAACCGACAGGGGCGGGTGGGGGTCTGTCTGCTCGGACCCATCATCGAGCGTTCAGAAATGCCAGTGGGGCTCAGAGGGAGAGAAGTGGACAATAGCATTCTAGATGTGCTGATAGGAAACAATGGTCTCTTCAGACAGCTCTGCTCCCTGATTCTCCCAGACTGGCCTTTAGTGTGAATATCTCCCATCCCTACTATTCACGCCAGCCAAGTGCCAAGGGACCCCCCCAAACACACCCACACACACCCACACTCACACACACACACACTTGCCATCACTGCCGCTGCCTGTCTAACTGTCCAGCCTGGTTGACACAATGACACCTCGCATACATATCAAGGATTTTTTTAAACCACCACTCAATCAACTATTTGATTGACTTATGATAGAGAGACGGCTGTTTATGAGAACTATAACTTCCCATAGCAGAAACATCATATATGAGGGTTTAATGAATTCAACCTAGTGCCACTTTGGTTAAAATTGGCTGTGAGTTTCCCTGCACACACGGACACACACTTACACACACACACACACATCTAAAAGCAGTGAAACTATACCCAGTGCGGGTGTGTGTGCGCGTGTAACCCACACCCCACTGGAGATCAACAGATCAGCACACGTCTCCCACCTGCATCAGACAGATCAGGCAGATCAATTATTCAAGGAGGATCCGAGCAGACCTGGCAGCTTGACTGCAGGTGGAACCACGACTGCCAGGATGCTGCACCTTCAACCTGCTGCAGCTGGTGGAGCAAAGGCCCAGGAGGCTTGAAGGCCGTGAATCAGGAGTTAACATTCTGTGGTTTGATGCGCAGGTGTCACTAGATTTTAGCTGATGAACGTACAGATGCTGGTCGTTTGCAGCATTATACAAAAACTAGCATAAAAACCCAGGGGATGGATGTGGTGTGGGTCAGGGAAGAGCCCATTGGAATTTTGTTGCGGATCCATGCGGGTTCAGGTTGATTTAAAGGGACTGCTGGGCCTTGGTGGTCCTATGAGCTCTATTCTAGTTCACACTGTGCTAAGTAAGAACTCTGGTGCGTCACAGAAACAGACATTTTCAGGTCCACTACATCCGCTGACTCACCACTCTTGCGTATCCTCTCTTCTAAAACCTCTGTGTGTCCGTTGGGCATCTTCTGGCTGAAAACCTGAGCCGAGCGCAGGAACATGGCTTCCACAGCCGAACCCTTCAGCAGGGCGATCTGATCTTCGTGATTCAGAGACAAAAACCCTGCCAGAGAGACGATACCACACATTGTGAGAAAGAAATAACGAGGCAACTACCAGAGGGTGTAATGGTCTCCAGTTTGAGATACATTCATAAAACCATTTGTATTCGACAGCATCTGAAAACAATCAAAAATACCTGGAATATTTTTGGTGAACTCCACCAGAACTTGAACTTGACTCGTTGCCATCTCCGTCAGCAGGAGGAAGTTTTCCTCGGCACTGTACTGGTCCTGTAGCTGCGGGGGAAGCACAGCAGTAAACAGTTCACACCATTAGTGTGGTGCTGGTGTTCTGGGTCTTATCTATGATGATGTTAACAATCCACTCCTAAACATGTTAGAGTGCAAACTTTAGCAGATGAGCACCAGTAGTCTGATGTTTGTACTGATGCATGTAGGGTGGCCCTGACAGGCAAATAACTGCAAATGAGAAAACCCAACAGCATTAACTTCTAATGGAGAAATGCCTGTCGCTGAGGTTTTTTATTTGTTTTATTTATCTTCAGGGCCATGGTACTAATGTGCAACTCTCTGTTGCAACCTGTAAACAGCACATCCGTGGACATTATTAATGACATTAATCAGAATAGAGTATGAAGTTTGAAACAACATTAAGGGTAATGTACCAGTTTTTTGGCCACGTCTTGAGGAATTTTGTGTCTGTTATAAGCATCTACGATGACCTTCATGAGGGCCCGCTGCGCTTTGCTGATTTCAACTTTTTCCTGAATTAAAAAAAAAACAGAAAAAAATCAGTCATTCAGAAGTGACGCACACTTTTCCATCACAATGTGTGTGACAAAATCGGTGTATTTGTGATGACCTTTGTCAGTTTGGTGGTTGAGGTGACCTGCTTGCTGTCTGTGTTGTCCACCCCCTCCGTCTCGTCTCCAGTGGACTGTCCCGGCGACGCCTTGGTGTTCTTCCGAAGCCGTTTAGATTTACACTGGATCTCTGTCAGCAGACCTGCCAGCAGTGAGGAGGGCTTCATTATGTATGTTGAAGAGATCTCACCTCTTCATTCAACAGCCGTGTCATGCAGTTATAAACGATAACTGACACGATTTGGGTGGGAAAAGATCAAAGGTCACATTGGCCTCGCAACCTTTTTTGGCCTCTCAAGTCCATCGTCCCATAACGTCTGATAATAAGAAATGCAGTCCCTTCACATCTCCATGTCTCTGTTGTTAATTTCAATCAAAAAGAAAGATAGTCCCCTTTTAACAAAAGAAGTGATTCGGAGAGAGGAAAGAAATGGAAAGAAATGAAAGAGATAAAACATCGATGTCTCCAGTAAATCATCATCGGTCTTTTCACACTTAAAAGGTTTAATTTGTTGCCTGCAGGTGAAGTCGTGAAAGCCACCCTGCAATACTCATCACGGCTTCCCTGCACTATTTATGAGCAACAGGAGTCCAGTCTATCCTCCTGCTCTTTTCAACTGACGGCTCGTAATGGACCCAGCAACTAATAATCCCCTGAAGAGTCGCAGAAATGTGTGGAACACTTCATACTTGAGACCTTTGAGACCAAAATAATTCTGGAGTAAATTTCTTTTATTGTCAGTTTTTTTTTTTATGAAGCGTAAGGTGTCTGTCTACTGCTGCTATTCCTGTAACTGCAACAAAACCAGGCCCTCTCCATTGACTTTTATGTGATATTCAATCCTCAGTAAAATGAAACAGCCCATGTCAGAGGGGAAAATGGGGGTTCACCAACTAAAGAGACGGTGTTCGTGTGAATGCTGCAAATCAGTTTGAATCGATGCATGACAGTCAATAGAAACATGTCATCAGGTTAACCAACGTGAATGTTCAGAGCCTCGTCAGCACCAGAGGCTCCGGACGAGCAGGGATACTCACACTCAGCCAGCATCCCCATCTCTCTGCACTTTCTGAGCCGGCACTCCTGACATTTCCTGCGCATGTACATGTCCATCTCACAGTTTCCTCCATTCTTGCATTTGTACACCGCTTTCTTTGTTATGCTCCGTCTGAAGAAACCTGCGCACGGGAAAGACAAAGAATTGTTATGTGCCTGGTACAAAAAGATGCTGGTCAAAGCCAAGACATTTGGCACTATCATAAAGAAATTGAATGCATACAGTAGTATATTCTATATTCTGTTGCTCCATAGTGTTGTGATGGAAAGTAACGTTCAGTGCTCTAATACTTAACTTAACTATCAATTTCAAGTGTTTATCAAGTGTTCATCAAGTACTTATTTCCGTTTTATAGAGCAAACACAAATGTATCTTTAAAAAAACTAAAATCGTCTAAATTAGTTACTTTCTTTTTTGAATTATCATAGATTCTTCTACACCATCCATCAGTAGATACAGTATTAAAAAGTAGCTCCACCAGCTACTTAAAATGCTGCTTATATATTAATGCTGTATTAATGGTTGCCTTTGGCTAAGGAGGTAGAACGTGTCATCCATCAACCAGAAGGTCAGTGGTTCAATCCCCTAGAGGTCTATTCAATCATATTAATAATCATAATCCTTAAATAATAGAATATATATACTTTCTGCATCATTGATTTTAATATGTTGATACTTTGAGAATATTCGCCTGATAATTAATTCATACCTATGCAATGCAATTGAGTATTTTTTTTAATTGGTGCGATAATGATGCTTTTCAAAATAAAGGTTCTTCCACCACAGTGCAGATTCTGCCTTTTTTCTTGAAACCACAAATATTCAAAAGTAAAGAATCTAATCAATAAATAAAACTACAGTTTCACAGGTCACACACTGTTCTAATTATGTCACACAGAGAATCCCTATAACACACGCACACATGCACACACACACACACACACACACACATACACACAAACACACACACACACACAGACACACACAACACACACACACACACAATAACGTTGGAACAGTCATTAGACATTCTGACATCCAACATTAAGCACAATGTCATGCATTAGAGTAACTGAGCTCAGGTTGCTCCTGCATTGTGCAGCAGAAAGCTGAGAGGGAACCCAATCTGGCAGCGGTACCAGGTAGACCTGAGCCCATTCTCCGTCAAACGGCAGGACAGGCCCCGCTGCCCTCCAGGCATTGTCCAACCTCACCGTGTGGAATTACACTCATATCCATTCACCCTGCAGTTGGCAGGAATCACGGCACATTTCACAGTGTCATAAAACATGGGGAGCAGCCGCTAAAGGCCACAACCTTACTGTCACCAGGTGGAGAACATTTACGTGGTTGTAAAGTGTAAGTGAGATATTTCCTCATTTACAGTGTCATCTGTTCACTTGGGACACGCCTGAGTGGTTTGTTAAACTTCATGTTCCTTGGCCTGTAGCTGAACATGGAATCAGCAGCAAAATGTCAGCGGTAGCAGCTAAACATGATTTAATCAGACATGTATTTATTTTTGCAGACACAGAGAATATTCATGTTGTCCACATATTCCTCTTCACCAGCTTCTATTTGGACTGTAGATACGAGCGGCCCTGTCATGGCTGGCCCCTAAAAGTCAACAGCTACACACATTAACTTAATTTTGGAATGTCGGCCAAATGTCATCCTGCTCATATGTAAACTGCCTCGACTGGGACGGGACGTTTGCTTTAAAAAGTGCAAATGCGGCCTGGCTCAGATAAAATCATATAAAACTGAACAAAAATACTCACAACTGTGCACAAATGTGTTCTTCGAATTTATTAGTTGATTAATTCAAAGCTTGACCAGTTTTAAGTCTTGATTGAATTAATAGCGACTTGAAATGTTATGTTGGGTTTAATTGGTTATTTTGTATCATCTTTTGATAAATTAGGGCAGGAATTTATTGCTTTGATTAAGCGAAAATATTTGTTCAATGAAGAAAATAATCATATCCCTGAAAAGTGGTTAACTTTATCATCTGAGTGCCACACATACACACACACACACACACACACACACACACACACACACACACACACAAAGGAATTCATGGTGACTTCTTTACAGGCCTGCTACTCAATGTGTGTATGTTTTGATTTCCAATCTCACCTTTACAGCCCTCACAGGTGAGAGCGTTATAGTGATATCCAGAGGCCTTGTCCCCACACACAACACACAGCTCCTCCCCTTTGACCCGTCCAGCTTGCGACATGTGCCGGGTCCTCTTGCACACGGTGGACACCACAGCAGACGTGTCCTCCATCTCAGCATCGTAGCTGACCTCCAGGGCTCCCTTCCTCAGTTCATATATCCCTGTGTTTGAGTACCACTCGTCTCCGTTGTACTGGGGGTAGTAGTTCTGACTGGAGTAGTATGGTGCGGGAGGCATGGTTGGCTCCATGGACGGGTACTGCATGCCGGGGTAGACGGTGAAGGGTAAGACGTCGGGATCCTGCAGGAGCGAACTGCCGTGATCTGCCAGAATATCTGAGACAAGAGGAGGAGGAGGATAAATAACATAAGTTTGACCAAGAAAAAAGATCAATAAAACAATGTCTTTCTTCAGAGCTTTTGAATAAATAGCTCTGGTTTCCTCCTTGGCAGGTTGAGGTAGGCAAGTTGTTATCACACGGCATAAATTTGGATTTCAGGTGACTGCAAATTTGATGTGTTGAGAAAGATCATAAAATGTTGTAGAAAGCTTAGGAAAAAAGTTGTAAATGGACCTTGAGTAAATATTAAACTGACATTTTCAAGGTCATGAATGAACTTTCACTCTCAGCAACATGTACATGATTCAACATCATAAAACCTGGACTGCACCAACCAGGAAGGGAGGTCAGTTGGAGTCCTCGTAACTCCCTCTCTTTTCCTGGCATTGTAGACTTAGAGTTATCAACTTTTAATCTAATCAGTGATATATACAGTATATAGTTATATCATGATATCATAAGTGTTGGTGGCCTGAATGCTGGACATAGGGTGTGTTAAGGTAAAGCTGTGTTGCTTCTGTTTTATAATGTTTTCCGTTTTCCCCTCAGTGATTTTTTTTTTACATTTTGTGCATATGAATCTGCATGTATTTTTAAATTTAGCAAATATTGCTCGTGACTAATCTTTCCGCTAAGTTTCTTGCTTACAATCAAACAAAACAACCAACAGACACACTTCATTGGCTGAGGTAATAAAGATATTGTGTAATGTTGCTTTAATATCATTATTTTACTGAAATAAGAGCTGATGCCGCTGAAGAGAAAATATCAGCCAGATAGCAAAGGAAATCAAGTTAGAATTGAATTTTTTATCATTTATCGCCTCTTACTTTAAAACCTGATCAACATTCAACACATTTATCCTTGAAACATGAACTATGATAAAAAAAACCAAACTATTGGTTTGATTTGAAGGACTCGTGAGAGAAGAGACGGGCTCAGCAGTAGTCGGCAACACACACAACACATACTATAAACCCATAAATGATTAACGGCTGGCTTGCACAGGGCACACTGTGTCTTTTAGAATGACATGTAACTCCACTCCAAACAAGTTGGCAATTTTGAAACTGATACACGAATGTTCATGTGATCCTATTATGTTGTTTCAGCTTTACTGATTTCCCAGCTGGTATAGAATTCATGACATGACATTTCCTTTAAAAACGTCCGGGGGGGGGGGGGGGGCGATGAGGAGAGAATTTAAAACAATGATCCCTCGACTGAACTGAAAGATTAGCATTAAAACAAGCAGCTACTCTTTCTACTAGTTCAATATCTGTAAACTTTACGTATCACTGACCTCTTGAGGACTTCTTCTGGACCATGCTCATCTCAGTGTGACCAGACACACTTGTCAGAGGCTCTACTCTCTGATCTCCCCAGTGCACCTCTGTTCTGTGGGTCAGTCCTTTCTTCTTGCCCGACTAAAAAGAAATCGTCCGCCATTCGTTTATGCTAATGGAGAAAACTCGTCATCGAAAGACGTGAGAACAGCTGATGAAGAACAAAGCCGGTCTGGCGCTTGCTTGAGAAATCCCAAGGGGAGCAAAGGTTGGCGCGGCTACTCATTAACCACGAAAAATCACATGTCTTTACATAATTACAAGTAGCCGGCTAATGTTTAAAGTCATTTTCCCGATTGGGGCGATGGTACCGGCGGACTGCTACTGTGCGCTGTGCCTGGATTTGTGAGCCAGAGATTACTGAGAAAATTGTTTGTCTATGTAATTAGTATGAGGAACATGTGCACACTTACGAGTTTATGGATGCAACTGTTATCTACCTTCTTTTTAATAGTTTATTACCTTTTAGGAACAGTTTATTTTAGCTTTGTATTTCACGTTCTGCTTTCCCTCTCAACTGCAGCACATAGTGTTACAACTGCTTCTGGTCGGTTGATGGTGGATCTTGAATAATCAGCCTGTTGCATCTGGTAGCTGATTGGTTGTTGTAATAATAAACCACAGCCTTCTAAAGTTCATCCTCATACCAGAGATGTATAATGTGAAACTGTTGATTTCACTTTACATCATCATTTAGGAGTATAATTGTGTAGTAGGCAGGGGTTTCTGTTCTTTTTTTCCAACCCATTCCTTTCAATTAGACTGGATCACTATAACAGTAACTGGTTTCCAGTGGGAGCACCCAAGTAATGGTGGTGATGATCATGGCATGTCTCCTCTCGCAGCACCATGAGGTTGGCGCTTGTGGTTGAGAGAAATGTCGCAATAGCTATTGGACGGTTTGCTGTGAAAGTTTGTTGAAGAACTGTAATAATTCTTGTGATGCCTTTCGATCTAGAATCATAATGTGGTCAAGATTTCAGTTTTCCTTCAAAACAAGTATCACTATTCACACGAGCCTTAGCAGTGTGTTAGCAGTACTAGTTTGTTCCCATTCAACCTACAGCATGTCACTATATTTCTATGCCAATATTAGCATGTAGCTCTTCAAATGAGCTACTTTCGGCCTAGCAGACTTACCAAACAAGTGGGCGCTCTCTGAGATGGAGAACTCATCGCTGGGTGGGATCTGCAGCGGCCCCACCACATTGATGTCGGGACCCACCCACTCATTCATTCAGGAGGGTCGTCGGGCACCAGCACAGGAAAAAAAAAACACAGATTTGCACCGTGCCGCAGAACCGTGGTAGCCCTCTGTTAGCTGCTGTAACAAGAACATAAAATGTATGTATTTGTGGAACATGGTAACAAGAGAAACAAATCTCCTGAGCACTCCTGCGCCACAGAGTAATTAAACATCAGCCCGGGTGTCTCCACATCAACCCACCAGACAGGTCTCCTCACCCACACAGGGGGGGATCTGTCTGGTAGCTGCCTGCGGAGAGGTGGGGGATGGAAGTCAGACCACAGCGAGGCCTCCCAGAGAAAACGCCAAGACAGGAGACTTTACTATCTACGCTCTGACTAAGCAGTAAATATATTGTGTGTCTTATTCCATTCCATATCCAGTACACATTACGTCTGTAGGGGCCGCTTGATAGCACGTATCTCTAAAGATGGTCGTCTTTTTAAGGTAATTTTTCTGAAAATAATATAATCTTCTAAAGTCTCCGTTTGCACATACAACTCCTTTAATATTATTGTAAAAGCTGCACTGTAGATGTGCTTATATTTCATGAATAACAGACATGTTTTCAAAGTTATACAAGGTCCTCTACTGAAACATTACTTGTGTGGACCTCACTTGGCACATTTCTTTTTTAATCAACGCAGCGTAATTTCCCCTGAGAGGAGAAAAGCAGCCCACAAGGTCTATGGAAAAAAAAACTCCAGTCCACATTTACAGCCCACACAACAGCCAAGCATGCACCTCTCCACCTGTCAGATTCAGAGGCTCGCCAGTAGCTCATAGGAAGTCACAGGTTCGTGAACATGAAATACATAAATCCTCAATATTGCAGTTCTTACCTTATTCCAGTCGGTTAATACTCAATCCCTGCTTGGTACCAGTTGTTCCTTTTCTTTCCTGGTTTCTGATTATCCACAGTGTGATTCTACAGCTCCATAAGTAGCCGCTGAGGAACATACGGTCGCTTGTATCTGGATTTCCAGTGAGAACATGTGTGACTAGTTGAGGTCAGGGAGAAATGGATGGTGGTTATTAATTAAACTGTCCATGTCAAAACCCCCCCCCCCACCCCGAACTAAACACAAGAAGAGGAAAAAAATCCCGCTTTATCATAACAAGACAAGAGTCTTCCTAATGAATTCCCTCTTAACAGCCGAGGGTCACAAATCCCACCCACATACACCAACATCACACATGGAGCCTACATCCAGTCATCGGCATTACACAAACATCTGAGCTGAGCAGATGAGCTGCTATCAGTCCAAAGTCCAACAGTTAAAATGTGATTTTAAATCTTTGAATAGAAATACAGGAGGATGATGTGCTTTGTGTGTCAAATCATTTTCGTGGTTGTTTCACAGTATATTTCCATCAGCATACCAGGAAATTGAGGCTATCACATAAAACTAAAATGTGTGGTAATCGTCCTTGAAATGGTAGAAGTCCTTTTATCTTGTCACTGGCCTGTGCACGGCCAGTTTACGCCACATTTGTTGATATTGGCACCTTCATACCTCAGTGGACCGGCCCTGGTGTCTTTGTGCACTCCAAGATCAGCATGCACGCTGCAATTCAATTCCCCTGATGTCTTTATAATCCTAAATTCATCCCCCCCCAAAAAACAAAAGCTTAATCATTGATGGGTTGTTGCTCAATCCAAAGGCCCTTCTGAGTCAACAGAAGTCTCTTTGAAATAAACAGAACCTTTGCCATTGGCTGTTTGTGGACTATGTGGTCTGTGTTTGACAGCATGTGAGGAATGAGCTGGCAGGGGCGTCCGCTGGGGAGCGGAGGACACGTACAGTAGTCGAGGTTCTCACAAGTATTGATGAGGTTTAAAACTATTTTTAATTTAGTTTCTTGAGGACCAGGGGGCATACTAGATCTGGTCTTTTTTTTATCGTCTTTCCTTTCACCTCAGTGTGATGTTTCTCATTCCAGATACACTGTGAGAACAACAGAAACAAATCCTGGCGAGTGACATAATCGACCACATGCGCTCAAGGACGCAGGAGCAGGGTCGGGACCAGCAACAAAGTCCGTGGCCTTGAAGCTTTATCATCAACATGCAAGAGGAAATAATCAATACACTATTCATTGACCACCAAATGCACAGAAATGATTTGGAACTGTTACGTGTATATGTGAGGCGCGAGTTTGACTCTGGCGAGGAAGATCCTGTACAGTAATTATCGTCCTCGTGGTGAAAATGAAGCAGACGGATGAAGTCAGATAAGACAAAGGATGTTTACCACAGAGTGATGGGAACCAGAGGAGCCCTTGGAATATCTAGGCACGCTAACAAAAACAGGCCGTGTTAGGGATAGCTCACACTGTCAGAAGATAACGAGGAGTTAACCTAGACGTGACACTGACTTCATGGCAGCTTTGTGTGAGGAATAAGTTCAGAAATAAGATGAAGTGAAGGGAACAATCAAATAAAATAAAACTATAATAATGGAACTGAAGGCCTACACTAGAGTGGGAAAGTTTTATACCAGCCTGTTAGCCTCTCAGTTATTTACCCCTCTGTGGCTCCAGAGAGGACACTTTGATTCCAGACTGAAATATCTTAACAACTGTTTTATAGATTTCACAGTCAGATTTTCGTCCTAAGACATTTAGGTATGGGTTAGGGTTAGGGTTAGGGTTATTTGCTAATTAGCAAATATTTTAAGTTACTTTATAATCACCACTTTTATCATTGTTTCTATGAGCAGAAAACACTGAAACTCCTGAAACACCTCGTCAGTACTACGGCTGACACATCCAGATGATCATGATGTCATGACGTTTTTCAGACAGAGGCTGAAAAGAGGAGCTGCAGCAATGCACGTTAGAGGAAAGTGAGACCTTTTCTTAACATTAGAGCATTTAAAACATTCAAGTAAAGACACTAACTGAAATTACGAACCCTAATATAGTCATAATATGTCTCCTTTATAATGAGGTTCGGTCAGTAGCATTGTTGGTGCAATACTAACTTAAGGCAGTGGAAAGCGATTGACCATTAAAAAACGTGTCTGAAGTCAGTGGTGTGGTGTTTCACTGTTATGTCAAGGGGACTAGTTAATAATTATATGTGCCTATTTACAATATGCACTGTTATAGACACAGATGTCTCTTCATGCACAAAGAGAAAGTGTCTCAGAGAAGTGGAGAAGAGAAGCAGAAAATCATAATTTGGTACAGGTTCCCCTTACATCAACAGAACAATTTGTCATTTGATGATAAATCATTTATATATATGTTTTTGAATACACCAAGTCACATGACAAATCCAGGACCTTGACGCTCTCGATGGATTTTATGTTTCTAAACATTCGGCATACAGAACAGAAATGTTGTTCATTACATCTGTGGTGTGTTCAAGTAAAGTGCAAATCAAATCCAAGCCCCCTCAAACAATATGATCATACTCTACTGTCTCATCATTAGCAGTGCTGAGGAAGAATGAGTGTGAACTTCTTTACTCTTCTAGGATCAAAGTGAAACATCAGCCTCCAGCGTTTTTTGGAAACATTCTGGGTCTCAATGTATCAAACATTGAGGGGTTGCAAAAAGACAAACACCAAAAGAATAAATAGAGTTACACTAAAAGCTTCACAGAGTTATGTCACCATCCATTTCAGCCCATTATGAGCTCAGCACACTATAAATAATGGAGCTGATAAAATGCTGGAAGACGCGCCTTACAAATGGATGGAGAACTGAGATCTGATGGACAAGGGGAGGCGAGCGGTGACAGAGTGTAATCATTCAGCAGCAGCAAATACATACGAGCAAAAACCAACAAACAAGAAGGCTCATAACATTTACACTGTGGTCTGCTGTCAAACCCATTATTACATTCACATTGCATAGCGGACATGAAGAATGTCAAAAACTATTTACATGTTCAGAGGAAAGCTACATAAGGTCCAGTAAACGTTTGCACAGGCGGAGAACGATCAGCACAGGATGAAGGTGGAAATCAAGTCTGGATTGAAGCCGCTTCTCCATGGATGTTTGGATGTTTGATGTCACTTCTTTAGTCTATTAATAAGAATACTTGTTTAAAGTATATGTAGAATTGGATTTAATGTTCAACTTCTGATTTCATTGTGTATTTGTAGATGTTTCTTATTTTGCTCAAGCAGGATTTTTATAAGATAACATTTGATTTCAGCATTTTATTTGTTTACATTTCACCCATGTCTGCCTGTTGGTTGGTTGGTTGGTTGTCAGGAATATTACTCTAAAACTAAAAGACAGTTTTCCATGAAACACGGAGGAAGGATGGGACGTGGGCCAAGAAAGAACCCATATCATTTCGTCCTGGATCCGGACAAAGATGTTTTGACATTTTCACTTATTTTCCAGGGGATAAAGCATGAATGTTTAAAGTGGGGCATATTAAGGGGATTGGTGTCTATGAGGGTGTGCAATTCAACACAGCTCGATTGGATTTAAGGAGACTGTCGACCTTGGCAGAGGTTTGTGTTCCACTGCCTGCCCTTGTAATTGTTCTGTTCCCATATGATTGTTTTCTAGAAATTGTGGATTGTTGAACTTTACATTTAAAATGCTACATTGACACCCCCCCCCCCCCCCCAAAAAAAAAAACAGAGCAGTCTTGAGGTACGTTTGATCTCTTGCTTCTTCAAAGATGTCGATGACATTCCACAGGTGGGAAATTCATCTATGATCAGATTCCAGTGCTCAGGAAGTCCAGGCTCACTGGTACCCGTCCTGGAAGTCCCCATTCCCGCAATGTTCCTCCTCCTCTTGCATGGTCACACCTCTCTTCTTTTTCCAGCCATGTCTTCGGCCAGATGAATTGTCTGTTGTGCCATAACTCATTTTGGGGGCCACAGGGTTTTCGCTTTGGAGCTCTGTCTCTTCAGCCAGCTCGTCTTCATCAATGATGCCACATTTTTCCTCACTTGTGCTCTCGGGGTTGGCCCAGACCTGCTGCTCTCCCGAGGCAAAGATGGCATAGAAGATGACCCCTGTGTAATGCACCATGGACGCAATAACAAAGACATTCTGCCACTCCAGACGAGTCTGTGGGGGAGATGAATGGAGTCAGTGATCTTATGATGATATAGCTCTGAGGATGAGCTCTGTAAAGCCTCTGAATTACTAATGGCATTGGAAATACTACAGCTGCAGTGTGTGTAATACATTTCACAGCTATATTATTTATAAATACAAGTTAAGTATAGAACCAAGAAGGAAGTATTATTTTTATTTAATGAGGGAAATCTAAGGACAGAGTTTCAGTCTCAGACGTTGTTTTAATACACAGACCAAACATACAATAATTAATAATACATTAAAGAATTCCAACAGAATATGAAATTCTGTAGAATATGAGATCAACAACTGACCTATGTAAAAACATATTCAGTTGCAATCAAAATATGAGCAAACAACTAATAAACATATGCTAATATATTACATAGTGTAGTAAAAGTGTTGAGAATCACATGTACCTTGTGTTTCGTCAAAGCTCCAACAATCAGGGGACACACCATCCCAGAGAGGGTTCCAACACCGTTAGAAATACCCATCAGGATGCTGGCATAGCGAGGAGCAATATCCAGATGATTGACATTAAAACCTGAACACAGAGCACACGAAACGGTGTTTGATTAATGTGAAAAAAAAGATTTCTGTATTTTGTAAAACTGAATATGATTCAGTTCCGACTGCACATTTCTATCTGTAAATCTATAAAATGGTGAAAAGAGAGGACAGTGAGAAGGTTTGGCAGGATGAGGCATGGACACAGTGTTACATCCAAAGAAAAAGTACTGCATTTTCATTTTAGATTTTTTCATAATCAAATAGACAGATGAAATGACAGAACTTTAAAAAAGCATTCAAGCAAAACCTTAATTGCTTTAGTTCTGTTTGGAGTCAAACTAAACACTTCAGATTTCAGTTGAGGCACAGATTTATCTTTGTTTGCAGATGTTGTAATACCTGAAATGGCAAATCCACTGAAGCCCACAGCCAGAACGAGGAAGGAGATGGCGACTCCTCGAGTGTGAGAAAACCCAACGACCAGCAGCAGAGTGGCCTCCATCCCGAAACCTGAGGAAACACAGGACCAGACCATGGAGGAGATTAGTGCGTAAAATAAACAAAATGTGCATCTAAGTGTTTGAATCAGTGAGTCTGAGGTTTAAAAGTATCTTGCATAGATTCTGCTTGACTCGTTCACAATGGAATCGTAAAAAAACTTTTAATGAAAAATATGTGGCAAAGGAGAAGAGATAGCAGCCTATCAAGTCATGGATTTCCAGTGTCAAGAAAGAAAGAATGTGTTGCTTCTAGTTTACCATCACGTACCTCCACAGTTCATGAGTTTTCTCACATTTGTGGTCGACATGATTTTGTTGATGCGTAAGTAGTCAGCCAGCTGACCCCCGATAGGGACCACAATTGTCATCACCATGTGAGGGACAGCAGACAGGATCCCCACCTGTCGACAGGTCACACATTCAGGACAGTACATGGTGAATGTGACAAACAATCTGTCATCATGGATGTTTCTCACTGATGGTGGAATTACTTTGGCGACACTTCGAGACCAACCTTGCTGATGGGAAAACCGAAAACTTCCTCAAAGTAAGCCGGCTGGCTGATGAGGAGCAGGTAGAAGGTCCAGCTGCGGCAGAAGTTGGCCACGATGATGGCGTAAACGGGCATGGAGGTGAAGAATCGACGCCATGGAGTCTTGAATTTCTGTGATTGACGGACAGATGTCAGCGTGTGTCATCGATGCAGTGTGTGTGCAGTTGCAAGGCACTGTTCAACACTGTGTGTACAAACCTCAGTTGCACTCAGTTGGTGGATTGTTTCTCCGATGGTCGTCTCGATGTACATCCGCTCCTCTTCGGTGATTGTGGGATGTTCGGCAGGACTTCCGTACGCCAGCAGGAGCCACAGTATGTACCACAGGATCCCAAAAACTCCTTTTCATGAAAAGATAGTGACAAGAGAGCAGATGAATTTATACACGTGCACTAATAGATGCATATCTTTGAGGTGACGGCTCTGTAAAGTGTTGCCGAGCAGCGTGAGGACAGGACAGACTAATTAAAACAACCCCAGACCCTCGTTGGGCTGCAATAACTTTCATTATTAAAATTAAATGAGTAAGGCATGAGTCACGGAGCCCCAGACAGGAAAATGCTAATTCACATCAATAAATCAAGAGATTGTATCACAGCAGAAGCAGAGTAGATTTTTTATTAAAACACGTTTGGCGAGGTATAAATTTTGTGCGAGTGTTAATCCGTTTAATCAAACTCAAAAGCAATTCAGATAGCAGTTATTGTGCAGAGCAGACTAAGTGTAACTGCCACAGAGCAACATGAGTCAGGGATCAGGACGTCATGAACCCAGGGGTATTTAATCAACGTGAACATATATGGCTTGTAGCTTTATTAATGGCTGACGGAGGCTTTATGAATCAAACTCGGGCTCCTCTGTCAAATACATTTTCCCGAATAAGCATGAAATATAAACGTTATAAAGTATTTACTAAATGTAATTTTGACCAGATTCCTAAAAGGTTTTTCTAGCCGGTCGAAAATTGTATTTCAATAAAGGCTTACAAGTCATATGTGAAACAACCTGAGTTATTAAATAGTCAAAAGAAAACATTTACTTACTGACCATTTACAAAAAAATTATTAAGATTACTAAGAAGTGGCACCAATTGAATTAGGTATACCCTGAAAGGTTGTCATGACTCTGGACTGTTACGACTCTGGACTCTTCATTCTTTGGACCTTTGCCTCTTTAATGTGTGTGTTCATAACAGATCTCTCTTACCATAGATGTAAAAGACTGAAGACCAGCCAACATACTGAACGAGCACTCCAGCTAAAGGCATGGCGATCACTGCTCCCGCATAGGATCCTGGGAACCAAGGACAAAAATGTCAAATAAAAAAGGATGTTGTCTCTTGTTTATATTTCCTTTTCACAACTTTGCATTTTATAAAAAACAAAAATTAATGTCATGTGATTGTAGCGAATTCAATCGAAACTGTAGCGTGAAAATGTGTCTGAAATAAACATCGTATCTCAAATCTCTGTAAACCTTTTCAGTCAGATCACAATATTTTCACCAACCCAAAAAAAGACTGACCAAAAAAAGGTTTGAATAACACTGTTTTCAGTGTTACAGCGTTGAAATGAGCCATTGGCAGTGCCTTGACAGAGACGCTGTTTTAATGTGTTTTCTAATGTGGCAGGAAGGGAGCATTAGGACAGTGAACAACGCACAGGAGATGGAGACCCTCAGTCAGAGGACGCAGGTGGGCTATGTCCAATTAATGTCAATTTAAGAGGGTTTTGATTCATGGTGTTTTCTGGAGCATTTTCCATAAGAGGAAGAAACAGAAATATCACTCACCACAGAATGAAGTGGTGGCCAGTCGACTCCGCTCAAGAGGTGGTGCCCATTTGGACCACATCCCATGGCATGCTGGGTAGGTGACACCCTGTAGGAGGGACATGTCGTGGAAGATGTCAAAGGTCAAAGTTAAGCTTGACTTGGGATGAAGCCTGGAATTCACTGATACACGTTGTCTATATTTTGGGAAACACTTGTTTGTTTTGTTTTGAGGATGTTAGATTTTGTTTCTTGAGCTGACACTGAAATCTTAATATGTTAAATGAGAAAATATGTTGCTGAATATAAGCCCTAGAGATTTTCCAGTGTAGATTGTATGAACTTTGGGGGACCGTGTTCAGGGTTTATGCTAAGATAAGTTAACCAGCTACTGCTGATATATGCTTACTGCTTCACATTTATACTACAGTTGTGAATGTTGATTTTATTTCTCACCACAAAACAAATATTCATATTTCCCCGAATGTGGAACCATTGTTTCAGTGACCCAGTGTGCATTCTCCTTTATTTGCCTCCAACATTTCTGTCTTACCTCGACCAAGCCCTGCAGGATGCGGACAAACATGACGCAGCCGTAGTGAGCCCTTGCTGCTGCTGGAATAAACATATTCAGCACTGAGGTCAGGAAAATGGCCGCCCCAAACACCCTGTAGCAAAACATTTGGTGTAAAAAAGAGAAGAGCTTAAAACATCAACGTCCACATGTATCATTCACAGAAAACAAGAATAGTTATTGGAATCATGCTTAGTCACGATGGAATAAGTTGTTGGCTAAGTTTAGCTTAGCGTAAAGATAAGAAAGAAAGGAGGGAGCTAGCATGGCTGTGTTCGGGTCCTTCCACAGGTTATTGATTGATAACATTATATGAAATTTGTTTGATGTGAACTAAAAGTGCAAGAAAGACAATTTGTTGCAACCACCATTAAATACTAAGACAGTATTTAGCCAACCTTTTTTTGTTTCATTGAGACAGTCCACAACTATTTGTGCTAAGCTAGCAAGATAATGACGGTAGCCTATACAAGGATGGACGACATGAGGACAACCCCAGAAGCGAAGCTAAAGTGAAACTAAAAAGTGAAAATAATTTTTTTGTCTCAGGAAATTAAAGAGAAATTATCTGTTTTAATATTTAATTTCTCAACTCATTTAAGATATAACACAGTCCTGCAATACTTTACCACCTTAACTGTGTTGTGATCTGTCTGTAAGAGGTAAAAACACAACAACACATGAAACCCAGTGTCTGAAAGATATGTGATATTGGGATCCTGTATATCTCCACATATCTGACAGTCGGCCTCACAATGAGACACGTCTCATCCCTCTCCCGGTCACCGGCTGAGATAAAGACATCCCTTTCAATCCCCAAGTTTCTGCTTCATCACCGCCGTGCTACATAGCTCCCTTCTCTTTTCTCCTTCACCTCATCCCCCCGTCCTCCTCTTTTTCCAAAACAGTGTGTAAGTGACACTTGTAATATTCCAGTGGCTGGTGTTGCCGAGAGAAATCAGAGGTAGGATCTTTCATTATTAACTCTGTCAGTGGCGTGTCCTCTTTTCCTGTGAAGCTTTCATTACAGGACCGCTATCTGCTCCATCAGCACCGCTCACCACACCGTACAGCTTTAACCCTTTAACTGCGAGTCGCTGCGCAGGTGCTCCCCCACCCCCCCCAAAAAAACACCTTCATTTGGTTTTATAGACCTTTGCTGTGATCATCTCTTAACATTTGATCTGGGCCTGTGGTGACCATGACTCAAAGCATCATCTGACTCAGCACCCCTCACTCTTATCAAACTGTTTCAACATCAACATCATCACTTTCCTCTGCACTGTATCCGAGGCAGCCAACAACAACAATATTTTACAGAAGTGATTAATCCTCTGTTCAAAATGTGTCAGACAAAAGAGAATAATCTCTGTCACAAAAACCCGGAGTCAAATCGTCATCACCATAAAATAGCTTAGTTTCTTTCTGTCAAACAGTCTCTTTAGTTGGTAAAGCTGAGTAAACAGTGCTACAGGGAAATCACAATCAGCCGTGAAGCCAGTGAGTGACCTGTTGGCAAAGAGCTTGTTGGAGATGAAGCCACCGGGGATTTGAGTGACGATGTAGCCCCAGAAGAAGGAGCCGTGGATCAGCCCCACTGTCTCTGGATCCCAGTTGAACTGAGCCATCTGCAGAAGGAGAAAGAAAAATGGCTTATAGAGGAAGATGAGGAACTTAAAAGATGAAAATATGTGTCTCAAAATTAAAAATGCAATGTTGAACTCATAATCAGCAAAACACAGTCTCTCAATTCAATACAAAAGGATTGGACTCATTTCATTTTTGGCTTGGATCTAGATCAGCGGGCAGATCCAGGAACTAGGAAAATCTGGCATTTCTCAAAATGTTCAGATTTCCCAGGAAACAATCAATGGATCTTAGGGGACTAATTTCTATAGGTGTGTGTGATTTGGTGCAGCCTGATAGAATTAATGGGGACTGAGAAAAAATAGTTGTTTTATTTTAAGTAACCTATAATTTAGTCTGTGAAGGCCAGACAGTCACTATTTGTAAAATGTCTTCAAAAACTATAAACCAAAGGGTCCTGTGAGTACCTGAAGCACTGGAGTCCCATTGATATAGACAGTGTTGTTGTTCACCATCTCCACAATGGCCACACCAAGATTGCACCGAATGCCAAAGGAGATGCAGAAGCCCAGGCCACTGAGGATGGCGATGATGTATCGTTTAGGGATACCGCCACAGCTGCAGTCCACCAGCGGGGCAGGAAGTGCTGCTGATCGCACGGGGCGCCCATCCTCTGTCAGCTCAATATTGTCCTCTTCTTCTACGTTGCTCCCATCTATTTTCCTTAGGAGCAAATAGCAGGGAACACAGTATTTGTCATCCGAGTATCCTGAAGTAAAAAAATTATTATTGTCAGTGTCTTTTGTGGCTAAATTCTATGATATCCGAATTTGGCCACAAGTCAAGTAAGGATTTCTGCATTATTCACTTGATAATGTCGTGTCCTGTTGCTTTTGGCAACCAAACAGCAGAGTAACACAAGTCTCTGCACTCTCTTGCAGAGGGCAGGAGGGGAGGCCATGACACGCAAGGTAAAGGGTCACAGATCTGCCATGATCAGGTTGCTTTCAGCACCTGCTCCACAACCAAAGACCCATCTCTTTTACTATGTCGCTGCTCCAATGCTCTCATCCTCCTGCAGAAGACCTCTTATGCAGTTCGTCCACCAGGACAGATATTAGCAAGAAACTGGGAAGTTCTTTGTTATCAAGTTATGAAATCCTGCCTTTATTATCTCAGTATTTGATGAGCAACCAATGCTCACAGAAGTGTCAACTGGTAATTTTATGTATTTATGGACTAACGCACTGGAAAAGTAAATAATCATGAGTTAAAATGGCCCAAGATTTTTAAAACAATGTCAGTTATAAAAGCAATGGGTAAAAAAAATAGTCTGTGTTGTAGTCAAATTAGACTAAAAAGGCTTCAGCTACATTTTACTTTTATTCAACATGGACCTGATAATTGACATTTAATTCCTTTGTCTTCGAATAAACAGCCCTGTTAGTCGATGTCACCTGTAGAGCAGCATGTAAACAGCTGCAGCACGCATCGCTGTACTCAAAATAAAATAATCCTTTCAGAGATAATATGCATTACACTTTTTACTCAGAGAAAGGGTGTAGTAATCATAAAAAAAATCGTAAATCATAAATTGCAAAAAAACGAAGATGATATTTTCAAAAAGCAGCAAAGAAGCATTAACAGCTTCTGTCTGGTCACTGACTTCATGTGATCAGGCTGTAAATATGTTGTAAGCTGGTGGATTAATTAAGAAACTAATAAAAAATGCTATCTTATTTAAATCTGTCTCATGTTGATATCGGCTAAAACCACTTTTATCTTTTGGCATCAATACAAAATAATTTACCCAGGAGTAAAAAAAACTCACGATTACATTTCGTAAATCCGAAATGATGGGGACATTTTTATAACATTATTGTTATTATTATTAATTTCTTCTTATGTTTCATTTCTTCATAATGGATTACTGTATTTCTAAATGATGACAGAGCATATACATATTAATGCCACACACACAAAACTCATCTTCCAGGCAATTGCCATCTAAGTGTTTTATCCCTTAAATTCCATTCTATATGAAGGCTCCCACCTCCAGCACACACACACGTCCTACTGTGACATATGCATCAGATATGAAATATGTATCAATGTCTTAAAATAAAATCTCTGATTGCATCACAGGGATTGCCTGGCAAGCACAAGAATCAAATATTTATTTATCGTCAGGATCTCTAAGAACACGCTGGGCTTAATGGGCTCGCCTCCAGGCTCAGTGACACTAGATATTTCTGCTCTCGTATAGTTGTTTTAATCTCCACTGTGAATGTAATACACGGACAATGAGTGAAAAGCCTAACCTTATTACATGCAGTCGAACAATATCTTCGAAAAAACTGTGGGGTGTGGATGAAACATCCCTCAAAACCACTCTCCACATAAACCCACTCACCTTTGCAGTTTTCCCATAGAGTCGCCCACACTGCTCTTCACCTCCTCCTTCCCAGGCTTCAACACCTGCTCCTTCAAACCTTTCAACCCACCAAAAGGCATTTTCCCTGGATCTTCTCACTTCTCTCTCCACCTTTGTCTCAAAACAGCGTCTTGATACCTCACTGGCACACTTTGTATGAGAAAAATAAAAAATGAAATCTGCTAGAAGCCTTTCTCCATCTTCACTGAGTTTGTGGCACCGGTGGCTGGCTCCACCTCAGAGTGGTGCCAAGGGTCCCTCGGAGGTAGCACAGACTTGGTCTGCTTTTCAGAGCTGATTCAGAGATGGTGTTGAAGTACTCCTCCTTCCAAAGTGCCGTTCGGTCAGAGCCTCGGGAACATTAATCTCCAAAAGATCCATCCAAGACTGATACATAAGGCAAACAATAAATAAAAGCGTAGCTTCCACTTTTTAATGTCTGGGCATTATGAGACCCCGTTGTCTGCAGCTGAACTGAAGGCTCCGCTCAGATCTCCTCTCCATCTCATAACTCATCCATCACTGGTGAGGAGGGGCAGGTGGAGCTGGTTTTCCAAAACCCAGCCCCTCACCCAACACATCATCATCTTTATCGTCATCATCATCCTCATCATCACCTCCCCATGCAGCACCACCCCTTCACCTACTTAGGTTCATCTGATAGCAGCCCAGTGGACAAACAATTAAATATGCACAAGCTTGACAAGTCGCATGGAGGAGAGACAGGAGTAGCTGGGCGGCTGTGGTGTAATATGCGAGCAGGTGAAACCCAAGACAGAGCCATCAAGTTCCAGGTTCACGCTCACACTCTCTGCCAGCTCCTCCATGTTGCTGTTTCACAATGTCTGCATCACAGAGGAGGGACAGATATAATATTCATGGACTTCAACATCTTATCTCTAACCATTTGACAGTGATGGGAGTTTATTTGAAATGCATTTTTTCCAGCGTTAAGATCATTCTTTGAAGAGCCTATAGCATTAAAAGATATAGAGGTTGAGATTTGAAAACTTAAACAAGTGGACTGCATGTTGTTGGCTGTTGAAAACTTACTGCTTAGTGAGAGTTGTGCCAATACTCCATCAACCCTTCTTTTACACTGCTTATCCTTTGAGGGTCTCAGGGGGGTGTGTTTGTGTGTGTGTGTGTGTGGGCACGAGGTGGTATGCCACGTGGACAGGTCGAGAAATATCACAGGCCTTCTTCTTTCCAGAGACAGTTTTGTGGAACATGACAATTAGATGTACATCCTTTTTGCAGATATAACTCTCAACTTTAATACTTTCATATGATTGATAATTAGCATAACAGCTCTGACAAAAATGGTGCATTCAGCAGCTGTTTGAAAGTAACTTTGTGACTTTATTATCTGTGATAATTACCTGAATGTATATCAGGAGATTGAGAAGCCGCTTGGAATCTTGTTTCTGAATAAGTCATGTCTGCCATCTAGTGTTTAGAATGAGGAGGTGACTCATGAGTCCATAATAAACGCTAAACTAGGCTGACATCTGTCCAGTGCAGTCTTTACTGCGGGACTTATAAAATAATCTTATAGTTGTTGGTCTCTCTATGTGCACCAACAACTAAAAATATAGCCATTCAACATACGGGTGGTAAATTACAACAAAGACAACAACAACAATCTAATAATGTTGTTTATTCAATTGAAATAAAAAGGCTATTATCTAACCTGAGATAGAATCATTTTAATCATTTCTAGTCCAGTGTGATACAATTCAGCCCATTAATTAATTGGAAATTCTATATAATTCTATATATATAAATTTTATATCAATATAATAATTATGTTGAAATTCTATATAATTCTATGTAGAATTACATATCAGTATAATAATTATATAGAATTTCAAATTAATTAATGGGCTCTAAAGTATATGTATAAGCATATATATTGTGACTGTATAAATATATGTTTAATTCAAGCAGGTTTAAAAGTACTTTTACCTTGACAGTTAGTGCTAAAGTGTTTAATGAATCCTAGATGTACCGTGTGGGCGATGTGGCCTAAGGAATGTAATGTGACGTGTAATTATAATTGTTTTATTGTAAGTATTCTACACCCATCAGGTCTTTTAACACAAGGGAAATAAGAATAACTCACAATAACTCAACATAAAGTTCAAAATTAAAAAAAAGATATGTATAATAAAAATATTTAATATGAAAAAAATTAAATTTAAGTAAAAATTTAAATAAAAGTTGATCATTAGTAAAAATACATACATTTTTTTTTAATGTCCACAACAATTGCAACATGCGTTGTTCCTTTTATTTTATTTTTCTAGATGTCCCTGACATTCCGACAAGAGCAGCGTTACTATGGAGACGTGACCACTGATGCTGTGTAGCCTCAGCTACTTTCTCATAATGTGATTAAGTTATACTTTTGTGTCTTTTCTAGATTTATTTTTCCTGCCATTTTCCAGCTGCCAGCAGCAGAGTGAGTCACACGGTGTAAACAGAAACCATCCTGCTGCAGCCAGGGCAGTGGATAGATGTCAAGTTAACGGTGAATCGCCATGGAAATGATAGGTGGCAAATCAAAAGAGCTCTTGTCAATCCAAGTTGTTGTTAATATAAAATAAATCCCTTTGTACTTCGTGAAGTATCCTCTCACAGTCATATTAATGAGAATGTGAGAGAAGAGGGTGTCAATGAAATGAAGGAGGTGTCAGTTTGTGAGATGGAGGGGTGATCGAGAAAGAGGGAAGGAGGTACGGAGGTGGAAAGAGAGATAGGTTCACACAAGAGTTCACCAGTGCCTTCAACAAAACAGACAAACACACACACATATATACACACACACACACACACACACACACACACACACACACACACGGGAGAAAGTCAATTATTACTGTGCAAATCTTTGGGGTCTGATAAACATTGTGCTCCCACGGCCGCTCGTGTCACACTTATCTGTGTGTGTGTGTGTTTGTGTGTGTGTGTGTGCACTCATGTGCTTGCTTCAGTTGTTTGGATTCAAGTTGCAAGGTTAGACCAACAAGTCACCTGTCAGTTTACAACTCACATCAAGCTACGCCTCGCTGTTCATAAACAACCCTCCTTCTCCCCCATTCCCTCAATACACTCTCTCTTATTTTTTTCCCCCCTGTTTCCCTCACTCACTCTCACACACGCACATAAACACACTCTCAGTTGGGAGATTCTGTATTGTGTTAACTAAGTGGGGGGCAAAGTAGGAGGAAACCCGAACAACAGGAGACTTACACAGAGGCCCAGAGGGGAGCAATCTGTCTAAAAAGCCCAAACACAAGAGAAACTACATTGTTGTTAAGAGAAAATAGTTTTTAATGAAAAGTATTTGGAGAAGCAAAAAAAGGAGAAAAATCCACAGGAACTTGGCGACATAAGCTGATCTTTGAAGGAAGATACAATATATTCTTCAAGTAGTGGGTCTTTCATTTCTAATTCCAAAAGCACACTTCCAACACCGTGAAACTTTTTGCAGATTTTTTTGAAAATTACTTTGTCAATGTGTTTCATGGTTCTTGGGGTGATCTCCAAATCTTCATCCTTGATTTCGATCCATATTTTTTCGATCAGACGCTCGATGATGGTGTTTGGTGATCTGAGCTCTACTAACACCTTTGCTTTATCAAAGATGCTCCGAACCAGCTTCATAACAATTATCCTGATGAGGGATTTCCTTCCGTCCTCTTGCTCTTCGCTGTGTTCTTCCTCGGATTCAGAAGTTTTCACCTCGCTTTCAGGGCCAGACCCTTGACTATCTGCAGAAGTGGTCACCTCGCTTGTTAAGACAGACCCTTTACTATCTGAAAAAACCAGACTGGCCAATCCGATCGGGTCCCATGACACAGATTTTTCTAAACTTTTTGTTATCACCCAGGAAGTAAGAGGTTCTGCCTGTGTGTGAAGCCACCACCTCATTACTCCAAGGAAACACCACGCCATGGCAAGGATGTCAGCTGATAGGAGAGCACGTGGCGGTAAAACCATTAAGCTTGTGCGCTTTGGTCCTGAGGTGGTCTGAGGTCTCATCCTATCAATGTGATTGATGAGGATATTTTTCAGCTCATTGGTTAACTCCAGGATTTCACCACTGTAAATATCATCAATCCATTGAGACACATTCTGCCCCTGCTGTATCTCACCAACTACTGTTGGAAGCAGAGCGTCAATATCACTAATGACAGACTGCATTGACTGCCTACTTAAAACCTTGTCAAAAGCTGGGTTGTCAGGGCTGTCAAAGTACTTGATATTCAGTCTCTCCACAATAAGACAAATGGACGCTTGGGCAAACTGCTTTGCAGCGCATTTCTTAATCCTTCCACACATTTTCTTCAGAGAGGGTGTGCTTTGGGCTGATTCTAGATCAACTTGGTTTTGCGACATGATTTCATCCACAATCACCTCAGCAACGTCATCTGCTACATTCTTAATCTCCAGAGTGGAGCCAGATTCCAACTGCTCATAATCAAAGTAAAAAAATCCATCAGAAGAAGATTTGGTGAAGTGAGAGACCTCATCCTTAATGATCTCTTGGACAGTTTTGGATGTTGCAGACAGAAGACTTTCTCTGTCTTCTGAGATTGTCTTCCGGGATGAGGATGATGCCTGACTGTCTTCTTTATTGACCAGTTGTTGGTTTTTCAGATTCCTCATGAGTCCTTGGATCATTTTGCCGGCCTGTTGAATCAGACATTGTAGTCTTTTTGGAGGTGTTATACGAGGAATAGTTTCCTTCACACTGTCCACGCTCATGGAAAGGACAGAGTTGACACACTCTGCAATCTCTTTAGCAATCAACCTTGTCAACTTGTCTGAGCTGGCCAGCTTGACCTCATCTGGAACATCAAGAGCCTGAGCAAAAATCTGAGGAAGTGTGTTGCCCAAAGAGCAAATCACACCATTCAGAGACACAGGCCCAGCGGTGCTCACATGACTCTTTAGGATGGATTGTGTCACCAAAAAGACAATTTCCAGCAGTTTCTCTCCCAGTGTGGTTATTGTGGCCACATCAGGTTTGCCTGCTTTCGAAAGATTCCATTGGTTTGAAGTCATGCCTTTGAAATAGGATGTCACAATGGGTAAAATGCTGTTGATATCCATATTCTTGTTTCTGATATTGTTTTTCAATACTTCTGGTATTGGCTTAGCTTTTAAAAATCAGGTTGATTCCTGGGTATGGTAAGTGCTCTCTCTGTTTGCCTGGACTACTTCAAACATTCACTACCTCAACTAGAGGAAGAACACACACAAAAGAGAACATGCACTAAAGAGCACACAGTAAAGGGAGAACGCCCTCACTAAAGAGAACACAGGCATCCAGGACAGCTGACATCACAGGCTGACATCACAGGCTGACATCACAGGCTGTCCGCAGGCTTTCCAACAAGCCACGCCCCCAAATATTGACAAATGACGTCAGTAGCAGTGGTAGCAGGCCCGGCCCTGGCAATGTTGGTGCCCTAGGCAAGATTTTAAATTCGGGGTGATTCTTGCCTCTATATTGATCTGTCTTCTCCTCCTCTACTTGCTGTGCTTTCTGATATTGGTTATTTTTGTCGTGCATTGGTTGCTAGTTGTACATCAAATTGCCCTTGAAGGATAATAAAGATTTTCTTTTATGGACAACGAATCTCTCTTTTGAAATGTTAGGGACACAACTGGTGCAACATTTGTTTCGACCTAATCAAAATCAGTTAGCTGATTGTTCGGTATAGTATAATAGGCCTGATCACTGGCAACGATGAGAAGGCTTACAGAGAGGCGGTCAGAGCCCTGACATCTTGTTGACAGGACAAAAACCTTCATCTCAACGTCAGCAAAATGAAGGAGCTGAATGTGGACTACAGGAAGAGACAAGGAGAGGAACACGCTCCCCTTGCCATCAACGGGACCACGGTGGAGCGAGTCAGCAGCTTCAGGTTCCCCGGGGTCAACATCAGTGATGACCTGACCTGGACCCATCACACAGACTCCATCAGGAAGACGGCCAGGCAGCGGATCTTCTTCCTCCGCAAGCTGCGGAAGCTCCACGTGGATGACAGGATTCTCTGCTACTTCTACAGGTGCACCATAGCATCTTGACTGGCTGCATCACCGCCTTTTACGGCAGTTGTACCACCCTGGACCGTAAAGGCTTTACAGAGGGTGGTGAAGTCTGTCCAGCACATCACCAGGACGGCGCTTCCATCCATGGAGCACCTCTACACCCAGCGGTGCAGGAAAAAGAGCAACCAGATTATTAGAGACCCCTTTCACCCCAGCCATAAAAAGATTTAAATATATATAATTTATTTCTTTATTTTTTTATGTTCTATTTTATACTACTTTATTCAAATTTAATTTTTTTTCTGTTGTAATTATTTAGCATTGGTAGAAGAGAGCCTGTGACTCAAGCATTTCATGGCCAGCGACTGCTTAATGTTATCTCTGTGCATTTGATAACAAACTCTTGAATCCTGAATCCCTCTGCTGTTTACACATGTTTTTATTATTATTTTTGAACATGTATATGAGAACGTGTCTCATTCAGTCGTAAGCCTTAGAAAGAGCTTTTAATTCCACAGCCTCGAGGGAGTGTTCACTTTAGGCTTTCCAGGAAACCATCTTTCTAGGAACATGTCAACCCCTTCCAATAAAAGTATTAATCATAATGCGATGGACATCATGAGACATGTTGTGCTTCTGGTGGTGTTTACAAAATGCATCTCTATGGTTTTGCGTGATGCTTTCATTGAATGTAGGTCCAACAGGATTGTTGTTTTCAGTCAGGACTTCCTCAAAGACTCCCCACTTGGTCCTAATGAATTCCTGATATGAGTGAGTTGTGTGTTTAACAAATCTTAGACATGCGTACAACACACCAGTAGTATTTTTATCTTTATGGTATCAACAGAGGAGTTTTATTACTGAAGTTCAACAACTGACTGTGCTTGAACTGATTATACATGATTTGAATAACACTTTTTTGTCAATAACATTTACAATAAAACTGATACAGAGGAGGTATTTTAAGAAATAAAGGAATTTGGCAAAGTTAACTGCATGATTATGCTTTTCGGATTATTAGAAAACATCCAACGGTTCCTTAACATAACCATGCAGGACATTTACATAGAAATAGTGGGGAAATAGTGTAGTTTTCTAACTGGGACTGAACAAGCAAGACGTGAATACAATGATATGTGGGAGAATACAGAGTAAGAATGACAATAATGTAACATCAGGCTTTACTCTACGTTTACTGTAATGTTTTATTTATATATGTATTACTATTATCTACTGACTCAACATCAACTGACTTTAAACTGTCATAAATCCACCTTCAAACCGACTTCCCTTCATTAAACAGACTCTTGTTATTTAACCTTTCTCCTCAAGAATCCCTGTTTTGTTAACGCACCTTTTGTATTATTCTGTTTGAACAATATGAGAACAGGTCTCATTCAATCTGAAGCCCAAAGAGCTTTTAATTCCGCAGCCACGAGGGAGTGTTCACTTTAGGCTTTCCAGGAAACCACCTTTCTAGGAACCCTGTTTTGTAAATTAACATTTACATACACAACTGATACAGAGGAGGTATGTTAAGAAATAAAGGAATTTGGCAAAGTTAACTTCATGATTATGCTTTTCACATTATTCGAAAACATCCAACAGGTCCTTAACATTACCATGCAGGACATTTACAAAGAAACGGTGGAGAAATAGCTTCTAGAGATCTAGACTAATGAAAGAGGAAGAAGGGATACTGGTTTTCCAGCGGACGTGAAGGGAAGCACAGCAGCTGCGGTGACTCCGGTGAACCGACAGGAGGAGACTGCGCTCTGCCTTCCGCGTACCCCTCCTGCACCACCTCCACACTGTCCCAGTTCCACCGCTGCTGCCGCCACCGCTCAGCTTCTCTCAGTGGAGGACGACTGACAACAAGGCGCAGGCATCAAGCTGCCTTCGGCTCTTCACACGACCTGCCCCGGCAGCACAGCCGCGTACCGGAGCGAGTCCACCGCCTCATCCATGCATTGGAGTCCCGGGCCCCAGCGCACCGGCTCCAGCCATGTCGGCCGGGAATGCATCGGCTGGTGTCGGTGACAGAGCGGGAGGCGGAGAACCGGCAGGTAACTCTAACACACCGCGAGTTGTTATTTTACCACTTTGAACGGTGACACCGTGTTGTACTATGTGTGTAGTATGAGTGTGTTTACTGTCAAGCCGCGGGGGGCAGCGGTGTGTTCACCCGGGTGTTCTGCACCGGTTGACCGTAACTTTGCGCTTTTCCAAAACTAGGTCAGTAGATCAGTAGAACAAACTCGCCTTCCCCGTCGTCTATGTAACCCGACCCGGCTCCCTTTCTCGCCTGAAACCTGCGTTACGTCCGCACACATCGTTATCCCGGGTTGTCACGGGTGGCACTGGCATAAAATGCGAAATGAACGTGTGTGTGTTGCGGCGTCGCTTGTGCTAACGTTGACCCGAGCGACCGAACCGAATGTTAGCTTAGCCACCGTAGCTTGGCCTGTTCGCCGGGGGGAAACTGTCTCGACACGGCCGAGGCGCAGGCAGTGAAACCCGCCGTGATGGTGGTTCACCCGGGCTGGTTTTGTGACAGCTGGTGGTGCTCCGTGGTTTCTGGAAGAAGCGGTGTCACGTTGTGAAAACCAAGCGGGGACGTTAGCTCGCGCTCAGGCCCGAGCTGATCCGCGGCCGCTCGCTGCTTCGCCCGAGAGGATGAACCCGCTGAACCGAGGATCGGATGTTAGCCAGGACGGATCAGGCTTTACTCTACGTTTACTGTACTGTACTTGACTGTTTATTTCTATATTTCTTACTAGTATATATTGACTCAACATCAATTCACTTTAAACTGTAATAAATCCACATTCAAACCGACTTCCCTTCACTAAACAGACTCTTGTTATTTAACCTTGCTCCTCTGGAATCCCTCTGTTGTTTACGCACCTTTTTTTATTATTCTGTTTGAACATGTATATGAGAACGTGTCTCATTCAGTCGGAAGATTTAGAAAGATATAAATTCCGCAGTCACCAGGGAGTGTTCACTGCTTTCCAGGAAACCACCTTTCCAGGAAAATGTCAAGCCCTGCCAATAAAATCTTTAATCATAATGAGATGGTGTGTTGTTGTTCTAGAATTTGAAGACATGTTGTACTTCTGGTGGTGTTTACACAATGCATCTCTGTGGTGTTGCACAATGCTTTCATTGAATGTAGGTCAAACATCAGGATTGTTGTTATCAGTCAGGACTTCCTCACAGACTCCCCACTTGGTCCTGATGAATTCCTGATATGGATGAGTTGTGTGTTTAACAAATGTTCCCCCCTTGGACATGCGTACAACACACCAGTAGTAATTTTATCTTTATGGAATCAACAGAGGAGTAGTATTACTGAAGTTCAACAACTGACTGTGATTGAACTGATTATACATGAGTTGAATAACACTGTTTTGTAAATAGCCCACTACGAATGTAGTTTTCTTCACTTTTCTGTTTCAACTTTGTAGTATAAAGAGGATGGAGATGGCTGAGTATACTTGATAAGATATTTGTCTCTGTGTACTTCCTGAAAAATGTAAAGGCTTGATTATAGTACTGTTACAAGTTATACAGTGGCCATCAATGTATCGTCCAGGCTCTATTAAACTTCTGACCTGCAAGAATTGAACTGCACAACTAACTTTATTCAGCCCTGAGACTGGTTTTACTGACCAGTCTCAAGCTTTTCATCAAACTGGTTCATTATATTACAGATTACATTTGTTTGCTGGCAAGAAAAACAAACTTTGACATGGTGATTTACCTAGTTTTACTGTAGAGATACAAGATTATGAGAATAATTGATAAACATTCATAGTTTGAGGTCATATTTGAAGCCAAAATATAGAACTATCACTAGTTCCAGTCACTTAAGAGTAATTGCTTATGAAAATAATAACCTGTTTTTTTTATTTTTTCTGAATTTTTGATTAATTGATTCAATAATTCGGTTTATTAAGTGTCTGAAAATGTCCAGGATTATTTTGTCATATTGCACTTTTTTTTCCATCAGCCATCAGTTTTAAAACACCAAGTTATCCAGCTTTTTATCATGTAAACAAAGAAAGCTGGAAAAAATGTTTGAACTTATTGTTTGATACTGCTTAATAAAATGGTTTCTACATTTTCTACTGATCAATAAAACTGTTGGAAAATGGGTTAATCTTTAGATGACATTCCTTTCTAGTTTGATTCTACTTTTTTTTTATCTGTATTAAAATGTTCACCACAAATCAGAGAATCTATGTAGAGCTATTTTTAGGGCACATTTTAAAAATATATCCAGTCAAGATAACCAGTGGTCCTTTCACTGAGACTTTCTTGTCTAGATTCCTGTGACAAGTTTACAACGATATGTTTTAATGAGCATGATAATCCAGTGATCTCTTTTTCCACATTCAGATTGCACCGCTGTAGGGCATGATTTCTTTCTTGCCACCTACTTATTAATCAGAATTACAATATTGCGCAATTACCTTTGCGTTTATGAAACATTAACGCTTTCATTGTGAGTAGGGAATTATCAAATCATTCCGGTAATTTGGCACTAGTGGTAGACTGCAGCCTTTGTGCTCAGATCTTGTTTGTGGGTAAGATTAACCTAATTGATGTGAAGTAGGGAAGCTCATGACTTAATTCGACAAACCTTAATGTAGTCATGCACATCTGTGATTATTTCTGTTTTGCACATGAGTTTATAATTAGATCCAAGGATACAAACACTCCTGCAGTTAAACTATTTTTGTGGCTGTGGTTGCGAAATCATTTCAAAAACAACTAAGAAACACCAATCATTTTTTCTGATCGTTTTACTCTGCGACAATGTGAGGAAGAGCTTCAGAGCGTGGGGGGTGTTTGAGTGCAGCAGTAGCAGCAGATACTCATTGAAGGATTGAGTGAATGGACAAGTTAATGAACGCGTGAGCTTGACTGAGGGATTGTGGGAGTTGGCCGAGGGACGTGTGTTTGGCGTGATGTCCAGTAATCTAGGTGCCTTCGCTCTAACCCTGTAATCCATCAGATTTGTACAGTGGGAGTGGGATTAAAAACCAGGTTGTTACTGATCTATTTGGGTCACAAGGTCGGTGGAGCGGAGTTAAAAATAGGTTTCATGGATATGAGCAACATTTGGTGTCTCTCACATACATATCTCACCTTCTGCTGAGAAACGGGAATAAATCAAAGTCATGGTAGCTACACGTCTTTTTGGTATAGACGATGAGCTGTGGTGTTAAAGAGATTTATTACATGCTTTGGAATAAAAGCTCATAAAAATAAGTTGCAGCTGTGGTCTGTCAATGTATCAGATAGACATGCGTATTAATAATTATTTAGTCCTAGCTAAGCTTAGCACTTTGTAACAAATATTTAAAGATATGAATCAGGGCAAAAAATGCAAGATCAGGACACGGCTCGTAACAAATACATCTTCCTGTTAATTTATAGACAGCCATTGACAATGGACGATGGCATCGGCCCAGCCCCACGCTGGCGTCAGTGAAACGGGTGGCTGAAGCGTTTACAGAGGCCAAAGCTCCCATGTCAATTCACAGCAGTTACACCAGAACAACAAGTTATGAGTTAATAAGTAGGCTGATTATTGGCTGTGTTAAGGTTATGCGGATTTGCTCCAAGGGTGTGTGTAGGGAAAGAGGGAGGCTCAGTTAAAGATTAACTTACCACACCAAGAATTTACTTCATGCTCTGCAGATCTCAGCATTCAACCTTTTTAGCCATAAGCCAGCTCTTCTTATCTTTAAGACGACCTCTTTTTGGAATATTAAAGGTCCTCACTGGATAAATACAAGTGCGTCAAAGAATAATCGAAGAACCCAATCCTGTGCATCTATAATAATTTGACAATTGTTTGTGATCCAGTCACTTATCAAACAAAAGGCTGAAAGCAACAACAATTTGTCATGTTCCAGCTTCTCATTTCTTGCTTCTCATAGTGAACTGAACAATTTAGACTCATATGCGGCTATTTTTAAGGAGTAACATGACTCAGTCTGTGAGCTCATGCAGTTTTACAGTGGTTGTTTTAGTGGAAACCTTAATATTACCACAAAAATCTGACAGAATGAAATGCAGCAGAGTGAGAACATGCATTCAGACACACATTCAGTCCTTTGTGACCAGATGCAGTTCATTGTGTTTTGTGCGTTTCAGAGGACCTGTTGGTCGAGGAAAACCAAAGCTGTGCTATGTCTCTGTCCAGCCTGATGTCTGCTTCCTCAGGTGCCGGCATGCCCTTGAGCATGGAGATGCCCCGGAAGCGCAAGGGCAGCATAGACATCCAGTGAGTCTGAGTGTGACTTGTTTTAGTCTGTTTAGAACTTCAAGAATATCTCATCAATCCAATCACTTAAATTGATGCTGTTTATAATAGAATTTGTTTTTTCTCTCTTTCTCAGGGATTCAAAATCTGCTTCCATTCCTGATGCAGATATGGAAGACGACGAAAACGGGTACTTTGTGTTGAGCTGGAACAATGAGATACTAATTGATTAGTGGGCCAAGAAAAATATTCGTCAAGGAAAAGTTCAACAACACTATAATGTTTTTTTCAAGACAAATTGGTGGATAATATCAAAAGATTATTGATTCCAGCTTCTCAAATGGAAGACATGCTGGTTTTCTTTCTTTCTCCAATCTTTCGGTTGTCAATTTACAGATAAATTGATTATGAGATTAATCCATAAATAAAATAATCATAAATTGCAGTCCTGTTGTGCTAGTTAAAATCTCTCCTGTTGTTATTGTGATAGTACTCATTTGCATGATGCTGCTCAGCATGTAAACAATTCAAATGGGTTTTTTTTTCTCAACAGGTCGGATGGAGATGACCAACACGTCAAAATGAAATGTCTCAGGTAGTTTTTTTGGGCAACACTTCATTTCTAAAAATGTCTATGTTTTTATGATATTATTTTCAGGCTTAAAACATCCACTGTTAAGTTCCAAATATAGAGTATGATACATTTCCCAGATGGATTGTAGAGTCATAACAGGAAACTCTTATATCTGAGTCCTATGAATGGTTTTCTTGTTTCGTATGGCTGCAGGGAGCCACACAGCCAAATTGAGAAGAGGAGACGGGACAAAATGAACACCCTCATCGACAAACTCTCAGCCATGATCCCGACTTGTAACCCGATGTCTCGCAAACTGGACAAACTCACTGTGCTTAGAATGGCTGTGCAGCACCTCAAATCTCTCAAAGGTACAGAGACAACTGATGACCTGACGACATGACTGTTGTTGTTAATGGTGTTTACTCCTGTGATCATGTTCATGCACTCAACAGTACATTTACTGAGTTTTATGTTAGGGTTAGGATTGATCCCAAACACATGCACAATCACACGACATGCTGATTAGGGAAATTTGTCGTGACTGTGTCTGTATTTTCAGGTTCAGCAGGTTCCTTTTCTGAAGCGAACTATAAGCCATCATTCCTTCCTAATGAGGAGCTCAAGCACCTTGTTCTTAAGGTACAAGTGAGAATTATGATTTAATGTTAAAATAATTACTCTGCCCATATTTTGGCCAGTTCCAGCTGCATAGGTTACCAACTTAACCCATGTATTGGCTACAAACCTATGCAGTTGGCAAGGCCCCGGCTTTACTGTGAGTTACATTAATTAGAAATGTACAAAACATACAAAAAAAAGCATTTAAAAACAAAAAAGGAAATGTTTTGTTTAACTGCTGATAGTATTTATAATGTTTATTATTATAACTTATAACATTTAATTTAAGTTGTAATCACTTTTCTTATTGATTAATTTAAATGCTTCTTATTACTTAAATAACTCTATAAAATAAATCTAATGTAAATAGATAAATGTAATATTTACTCAGTGTAGCCTCTTTGTTTTGATCATGTCATCTCATCAGCTCCTCCTATTCTCCCCCGTGTTTCTTTGTTGTGCAGGCGGCAGATGGATTCCTGTTTGTAGTGGGATGTGATCGTGGAAAAATAGTTTTTGTCTCAGAGTCCGTCACGAAGATATTAAATTATAGTCGGGTAACACTTTTACATTTGTTACTGTATCTGCAGAGAAGACCCCGGACATACCAGATGCGTTGTGTTGTCTTGGCAGTATTGTAAACACTTGAATTGAAACCATTCCTTGTAATCCATGTATCCAATGTGTATAGCTCACTATGCTCCTGATTGTACATTTGTAATCCTGATAGATATGTTAGCTTTATGTAAACATTTGCCAAATTGCTAAATTCAACACGCTCGCTCTATGCAGTATCTGGTGTGCTCCGGGGTCAACAGTTCAGTCAGTGTACTTTGTGAAATTGGCTATTTGTCAGCAGGACTTGCTCTAGATGCAGACTGGTATGACCATGGTAACTCTCTTCTGTTTGACAAGCTGTTTTTTTCTTCTCCTCTTCTAGGCGGAGCTGATTGGACAGAGCCTATTTGATTACATACACCCTAAGGACATGGGGAAAGTGAAGGAGCAGCTGTCAGCTACTGAGTTATACCCTCGTGAACGGCTAATAGATGCTAAAAGTAAAGCAGTTGTATCTGTATGTGTACTTTGTGAGGACCAGTTTAACTATTAGACCATAAGTTGTGATGATATTATGCTTTTCGGACACACCTTCAAAGGGCCGTTTAAAGGTTGTGACTTGTTTTTATGGTAAGATTTGGCTCTCGTTTGGAGTGGGGGTTTAGGATAGGTATTTAGCAGAGGTGTGGACTCGAGTCACATGACTTGGACTCGAGTCAGACTCGAGTCATGAATTTGATGACTTTAGACTCGACTTGACAAAATGTAAAGAGACTTGCAACTCGACTTGGACTTCAACATCAATGACTCGTGACTTCACTTGGACTTGAGCCGTTTGACTTGATAAGACTTGCTCCTTTCCCCAAAACACAAAGATTAAAAAGTATGTTATTAAGGAGCGCTCTGTATCTGTCATCGTGTTTGTGTGCGTCTGTGTGTGCAGCGCCGCCGCTCCCAAAACGTGCACTACGCGCTGTGCGAAAAATCATCATAGTTATTATAATTATGTAGCCGAGCGTTTGGTTGTATCATAAGTCCGGCTTCAGCCGACAAAGGACACGAGAGCAGGTCATGCGTTCGGGACAGCACACCCGTTTATTCTCCGTTCATTTTACAACTTCACTCATCACAGCACCCACTTCCTTTAAAACCCTGTTTCAAAATAAGAGTCACTACCAACAACCCACTTAAAACCGGAAATACAAATCAACCCTCAACAATAACGTCATTAAATAAATTAGCTTACAATTATAATGCCGATATTATTTCAGTATAGAAATATTAGGTACCTTTTAGCCATGTATATCACAAAAAAGGCAGAACAAGAGATATATTAAATTGCTCAAAAAAAGTTAAAGAAGATTGACTATTCTTGTTTGTACTTATTGATGATAATTTAATGTAATCATAGAGGAGTTATGCTTAGGGCACCAAAATGGCTCGCAGCGGCACTTGGTGGAATCATACTACGTCCACATCGTGCACAAATGACTGACAGACTTTTGGCCAATTTGGTCTTTTGCAAATGCAATTCAGCATAGGGCCCTGACATATAAAAAGCACAACCCTGTTCATTGTTATGTTCAAGTATTTGTTATGTTTCTCACATGTACACACACACACAGACAATATGAGGTAAGATAAATGAGATGAGATAAACACAGGACAAGACAGAAATGTTCATGTTCATGTATTTGTTATGTTTCTCACATGTACACACACACACAGACAATATGAGGTGAGATAAATGAGATGAGATAAACACAGGACAGGACAGAAACTGCTGTGGAACTAGTTAAAATGCAAAATACAATGTTAGCATTTTTGTACAAATAATTACAGTTGCACTTGTTTGTTCAAATGTGTTCATTCTGTAGGAGTGGTTTAAAATGAAGAATATTCTTGCAAAATATGAGTTAAATGTTAAAAATGACTGGTTAATAGTGCAATAGGGAAGTGCAATGTTGGCACAATTTTTTTCTGTAATTTCAATTGCACTTGTTTTAATAAATAAATAAATACAGATTTTAAAAGCATACATGATCTGTGTAAATATATTATTACTCAGTGATCAAAAGGACTCGAAAAGACTCGAAACTCAAACTGCAGGACTTGGACTTGACTTGAGACTTGTCAGTCTTGACTTTGGACTTGACTCGGGACTTGCCTGTCTTGACTTGGGACTTGACTCGGGACTTGAGGGCAAAGACTTGAGACTTACTTGGGACTTGCAAAAAAATGACTTGGTCCCACCTCTGGTATTTAGTAATGTAGCTTAAGGTCAGGTTAAGGGGTTATGGAATACTGTGATTCATCTGAGGGTCTTCACAAAGCTAGAAGTTTGAAGGTTTGTCATAGGCTACCTTTGGGGACCAATTCCAGGCCAAAAAACAGTTAGTAAAATAAAACTTGTCAACAACTGTGTCCCCAAATGCGGAAAAAGCTGATTCCTGGGTCAGTGATTCCTGTTAGGATTTGGTAAGTAGTAGTTGTGGTTAAAGTTAGTCTCAAGAGAATTAATAACTCAATTATAAGTCCCCATAAGTGACCTATGATAAGTGAGTGTGTGAGAGGGAGCACATTAACACTTCTATCCTATCCCCAGCCGGTCTGCAGGTCCAGGCCTACCTCCCAGTCGGCGGCGCACGGTTGTGTTCCGGCGCAAGGCGCTCCTTCTTCTGTCGCATGAAGTACAACAAGGTTTCTATCAAAGTGGAGGAGAAGGAATTCCAGGCCAGCTCCTCCAAAAAGAAAGGCAAGGAAATCCTTCTCTACAGTCGGGGTTTTATCATTTGTAAAATGGACAACAGCCTGTATAGTTTTCACAGTTACATAGTTTCAGTGTTAAGGAATAAATGTACTTATAGCTTGTCTTTGTGTGTTGGTCTTGTTTGATGTATGTGATTTGTGTCTTAATACTTCTCCAGAGTCGCAGAAGTACTGCACAGTCCACTGTACAGGCTACATGCGCAGCTGGCCCACCAGTCAGCTGGGAGCAGAGGGGGAGGGCGAGGCGGACAAGCAGGAAAGCTCCCACTTCAGCTGCCTGGTGGCAGTGGGACGCATCCACTCTCACTCATCTCCCCAGGTTAACGGAGAAGTGAGAGTAAAACCCACAGAGTTCATCACCCGCTACGCCATGGATGGCAAATTCACCTTTGTCGATCAAAGGTAGAGTCAATTCAACAAGGGGGTGTTTGGTGCATAGCTTTGATTACAGTGCACATTTCACATATATATTTCAGTGACATTTCAAATTTCTTTGATGCTTATTAACATAATAGACTGTGGGTGTCAAAGGGGAAACAAAGAGAGCCCACACCGTATTCTAAATAACATATTACGTGTATACAACTCATGATACCGGGATAACTTAGCTTTTTTTCTGCAGAGCTACGACCTTTCTTGGGTATCTTCCCCAAGAACTGCTTGGGACATCATGCTACGAGTTCTTCCACCAAGATGACTTACCACATTTAGCTGATAGACATCGAAAAGGTAAAATACATTCTTCAGTCCCCTCATAGTGTTCGTCTTTGTTTCTGTTGATTTCAGTCTCTGCTAAGATGACAGCGACACTTTTTTAGTTATTTGGACCAATTCAGATCAGATGTTTATTTACAGTTCAGCAGCAGTGTTGAGGTACATCACCTGTTAAGTTTCTGTCCTCGCTGAAACAAAGTTCATTTAAGTAGGACTCTCTGTGGCCAAACTTCCCTGTATTTGATGTCCTCTGTTCTCTGCTCTAAGCAGGTGATACTGATGCTGTTTCCTCTGTTAAGACTTTTTAATTTGTCTGTTTTTCCACCATAGTGCTGCGGAGTAAAGAGAAAATCGACACAAACTGTTACAAGTTTAAAACGAAATGTGGCTCTTTTGTCACTCTGCAAAGTCAGTGGTTTAGTTTTGTAAATCCCTGGACCAAAGAAGTAGAATACATAGTGTCAACTAATACAGTCATATCGTGAGTATATGCTTCCATCGGATTCTTTCTTACCTGAATAGCTCCGTACCTGACAAAGAATCGTATTCATTGCTGCTTTATCTGGTTTCTCATCCAATGACATCGCACCATCACAGTCAAGCCAGTCGGTCGGGAAACAAGTCTGAACAGTCGAGCAAGACTTCTGACGGTCAGTTGAAATGGATTATGGAAAAAGAAAAATAAGGAGCTGTAATCCAATGTCTTTGCTGCACCATTTCTGTTCCCTCCTGCCTAACATCTTGTTTCTGTTGGAAGATGGCAAGAAGTCCCTTCCCATTATCCCAGGCATCTCCGCCACCCCTGGGGGTATGATTTATGCAGGAAGCATAGGGACACAGATTGCCAACGAGCTGCTGGATTTCAACAGGTGGGTTCTCGAAACAGCAGAAGTTGGTTTCACTGTTTTTACTGCCACGGTTGTTGTAGCTTTTAATTTAATGTCCGTGCCTCTTTAGGATGAACTCATCCCCTTCCAGTGGAAACGTCAGCCCCTTCAGTTTACAACAGGACAAGTCCCCACCAACTCACAATCAAACCAGCAACCATGTAAGTTTCTATACATGCATATTTGTATTGATACATCTGTCTCAGTCATTCATGAGGTGAACTCCACAATGCAAATATTTTCCCATTTGTAAAATTGTACAAAATGTGGATATCTCTTCACTGATTTACACTGATATGTCATTATGACCTTTGAGATATCTTATATTTTTTATGAAGACATTTTCGATTTGACTCCAATCTCAATGTGATGCTTCACTTGTAATCTCTGCAGAAAGAATTTTCAGAGGTAAACTCGACCGCAATGTGAAGTGATCACAGTTACTTGATTGGTTGAAAGCCATCGTTTAACCAGCACAGATTTGATTCCGTCCTGTTTTTCCTTCAGGACCAAACTCCTCCCATGTTGCTGCTGGGACTGTAATTTTCTCCTCTTTCGGTCTCTAGGTGCCAAATGGAGAGGCAGCCGATATGGAGTTAGCAGGAAAGTCCAGCTCCGAGGATGAGCCCCAGGGAGCTGCCTTCTCTGGAGGAGAGACACTCATGGGTTTGATTTCTGATTCTGTTTTATAGCTTATTTCTAGACTGGGTTTATGATTATGTTTGATTATCTCATCTTATCTCCTTTTGTTCCTCTGCCTCTTCATCTCTCCTCAGGGGAGAATTCTCAGATGGATTTGGAAAGTGTAGTTGGACCAGGCCTTAGTAGCCTTAGCAATGACGAAGCCGCCATGGCCGTGATCATGAGCCTCCTGGAGTCGGACACAAACTTGGGCGATGCTGTTGACTTTGAAGACATACGCTGGTCTTTATAGAATCTGCTCTCACAGTGTGAATCTGAGGCACACTGACAAACACTTGGACCATCAGTTTTTTTGATGACAAGAACTGCTTACTTCATGATGCCACATTCGGTTTTTAAAAACCTTTATTTATTAGCTACCTTTTTCCACATAAGCTGTGTAGTCTCCATGTGGCATGAGCAGGATCGACGTCAATGAGGGATATTCTTATTTCCCCTTTTTCGGGCGGAGGATTCGCCCCGAGGCCTTACAGGGCTCCGCCTGCCCTGAGGCGCTGTTTCCTTAATGCTCTCCTCATGTCTCCTGTCTGTCGAACTGAGGAGACCTCAGGAGGGTTAAGAACCACCGATCACGAATAACGGTGACAAGACGCACATCATGACAGCTCCGGATTCCTGCTTGAATTTCTCTCCACAAACGTGATAAAAGGTTGGGATTGACAAAGCAAAATAATGCACTGAATCAACTTCATGTTTTTTAAAAAGGTTGTAATTTGAGTTGGTACTGTATGTTTAATTAAAATGCAAGGAAGACACCGTGACAACGTGGCCCATCTCTGTGACCCCCCCCCCACCCTCAGGATCCAAACCGTAGGTAGGCATTGTACCACGGAAGACCACACTTCCATAAACCTCTAACTTTGACAGTCACCCTAATGATGTGCTGCTCAGAGATTTCCTCTTGTCAGTATCTGAACATTTTCCTCGGAAAGGCTCCAATAACCTCTTTTGTACACTGACTTGAACTTTACTGTATATATGTTCATTTGGTATGATTGCAAACACCATGTCTTCAGGCCATATCTGTCTTAAAGGGATAGTTTGCATTGGAAGAATATTTAAAATTTTAGTGCGTTCACTTTCAAGCTGCCCTGGATACGTTTTGCTTTTAGCTCTAAGCAGTTAATTTCGTTTGACAGAAGCCATCACCTTCATGCGTTTGTAGGAGATTAGCAACTAATAACCAGTCATGTTCTCCTATGGGTTCAATAGGAGCACAACAGTATTGCTTCATGCAAAGTGGAACAGCACTTTAGAGGTGCTGGAATGGAGGTCTGGTAGCAGTGGCTGAACAGCAGACCCGTTTCAGGTTCAGTCTCATGGTGGAAGTCATAACTCAGGAAGCGATGGAAGCAGAGCCGCCCCATGCAATCAGAAAACGACAGTTCAGTGTAAGTGTAGCAGTGTTTTGTCCTTCAGTTTACGCCTCACATTCTCTCCCGCATGCTGTGCGTTGGTATGTGGGGTCGGAGTCCCCAGTCTGTACCTGTTCATCTGTTCCTCTCCTCTCACACTGATTGTCTGCTTTGTAATCTGGCAGCTAAGCCATAGCTTTAGGTGGGTTTTTGTTTTTTTCCTCATGTACTTTAATGCACTGACGGTCTTTCAGAAGACGTGTTTATGTTTCATGTGCCCGTCGTGACCCTGCATTCATTCAAGGGATTATGCTATGCAGACCGTTCATTCCATAAATTCAAAATTTCAGGATACGTCTCTTTATCTTTCCTTGTTATTGTCACTCTCGTATCATGCATGACTCAACTTCAGAAGACGTTAGACATACTGATGACTTTTGGTGAGAACGTGAAGAAGTCGCGTATGGTTCCTGTTTCCATTTAGCTAATCCAGAGCTCTGTTTGGCCCCTGCTTACAATTGCACGTCTTTTTTCAACACTCATAGCCATCGTGTTACGAGCTATATGTTAGCGATCATGTGGAAGTGAGATGGAAAAATTAGAATTGACTCAAATTATTGTCGGTGGAATTTGAAAATATTGGTTGTTTATGCCTTGCCGATGCCAAAAAAGTTATTTTGAGGATAAACACCAAGTTGTGAAAATAAACAAAGTCTACACATTATAATAAAGAAATTAAGAAGAAAAACTACTGAAAGTCGTTCAATGAGCTCTTTGGGACATTGTTTATTCGGGGACTTAGAAAAACAAGACTGTTGTGTCAGTTACCCTTATCGAGTCAGAACCTGTGATCTTATTTCCTTTTAAGCTGTAAATCTGCATCTTAACTCTTTGTTATTCGTACCTGAACCAGTCAGTCCGATAATAGCCGTTATTTCTGTCCACAAAGATAGATTACATGGAACTGTGTTGCTTGAATGCCATGACCTTGTTCTCGTCGGTAACTCGGGGCCACAATGTATACTCATCTGCTGAGGATTTGTCCAATAAGAACCTGAGCTATGAGGATAGAAATGTTGGTTGTGAATCATGGAGAAAACTGACTTCTACCTCTAAATGCTTGAAAGTACGAGGACCCGGTGGACGGAGCAGCTGAGCTCACAAGGAGTCTCCCGCCTGTGTCCAACATGCCTTTGGACATTTCTGCTCTGTCAACCAATGGACCTGTTGCTTCTGGGGATTGCCTCCCACGTGGCCCCTTCGTGGACTTAAAGGAGGGCTGATTGGATTCACTCGATGCTACATAGCGTACTGTGCACATCAGGAATGAAGTGTGAGCTCATTCACAGAGTAAAGGGGAGCTGTACACGTTGGCTTCAACACTCAACAACACTAACCAAACACCCGGAGCTACGGAGCTGTGCCATAGACACATGCTGTTTGTTTTTTAAGCAAAATGTAAATTTTTCTTATTTTTTGTTTGTCTCGTTCTTCAATCATTGCACTACAATAACCCAGAAGGCTCTCACTTCAGCATTTGACCCTCAGTGATGAACTTTGCAAAGAGGGTCACACAAATGTTCCTTCTGTCTCCATTTGAAATAAAACACTATAGACTTTGTATATGAGCTAGGGAACCTCCCGTTTTGATTTTCACGCCCTGCTTTGTTTCTAGTTGCATGCTGTTACTCTATCATTTATTGTTTTGTTTTTTGTAAGTATTTTTTTTTGCACTGTTAGACTTGTTAAGGAACTTAACAACCTTTGGGCTTGTATCAGGCAGTCTGGGGCTGCTGCCTCCATTGTATCACTTCCTGCCATTTTTATAAGTTCACTCTTGTTTGATTCGTGGGCCCCAGAGGAAGCACTCACTTTATCTGTACATTATTGCTGCTACTTATGCCTGGGCTGTCTTCTCAGGATGTCATGTTAATAAATATAAGTTGACTAAACCCTCAACAGGAACTTTGGGAATATTTTCAACCACCAGAAGAACATTTGAGCTTTTCATTCTGCATTTTTCCGTCCTTAGTGTGAAGCGGATTAAGAAGCAGCCTCCTCCATTTTAACTAATTACATTTGCCTTCTGTTGCACCCTCTCTCCCTCCGTCACCGTTCCTCCCTCTGAGGAGAGATTTAAGTGATATGTGATGAGGTGGTTGGCGCAAATTAAGAAAGCGTGGCATAAGCCTGGGATTTGTAGTGTATATAAAGGCAGTGGTGGATGCAGAGCTGTAGCTTCTCCTGAACAGAATGGGCCAAACTGCAAACCTGCCCTGCAGGAGAGGAGAGGCCTATGTTACTGAGCTGTACGAGTGGTTCAGGTAAGATTTCTTATTTGTTTTTTTAGAGTTGATCTACAGAGGTTCAGTGCCGTGTGTATTTAGGTAGGAGATGTACGGGGGCGAGTGAGAGGAACACCTTGAGTTAAACTGCACCTAAGAGGTGTCCCCTTATGTGTCCTTTATATAATTTGATGTTTCCCTGATAAATCTACAAAATGTCTCTTATCTACAAATATCTTTTACCTTTTTCCTTATTCTGTATTTCTTTGAACGTGAGCAGTCGTATAAACCGGAGCATGTTCATCCCCACATTATTTTTCCATGACTACGCGCTGCTGAATGGCTCGCCCTTGTCACCCTGTGGTAAATTGGTTCAAAATGATTCAGTCTACTTATCTTAGCAGTCGAGTCCTAAGGTGTAAACAAGCTTTCAAACTCAGGTAATCTGCACACACACAGGACGGGAACAGGTTGACCTCAATTCTCTAAACTCTTCATTTTTCCCTCCGGTTTCTCCTGCTGCAAATGTGACTCTTCATTCAAACTGACCCTCCAGGGTTTACAGCTAAATAAAGGTCTTCCTCTTTTTTTGTCACAGGAAGTTTATGCATGAATGTCCCAGCGGGCAGATCACTCTTCATGAGTTTCAGAGGCATTTCTGCAATGGGACAGTGGGCAGTGAGTCAGCTGAGTATGCAGAGCAGGTATTCCGCACGCTGGACAATAATGGGGTGAGAAAAACTACTCTGAAGGACATATCGGCATATTTTTATTTTATTTAATTGGAATCATTTCTTCTTCTAGATTTGAAGACAGATTTGAAATCCTGAATAAATGTTGTGGTTGGAAACACTTCTTTATGAAAATGATAAAAAGCAAATGATTGTTCAAATCTGAGATCAATTATGTAAAAACCTCCTCACTGTGCCTTCACTATACATAGGAAATACATCAATATTTATTGAAATGTTATTCAACCATTGATTAAAATTGTATTTCAGTAATTGTTATTGTTTTTATTGTTATTGGCCCTGTAACAAATAACAATGTCTTAGTGCGGCATCTAAATATATATTGACTTGTTCTTTTTTTAATGCCATAAACAAAGCTGTTGTGTCCTGTAGGACGGGGTGGTTGACTTCAGGGAGTACGTCATGGCCATCAGTTTGCTGATTGACGGTTCAGCTGTGGACAAACTGGGCTGGTCATTCAAGCTTTATGACAAAGACCGAGACGGAGCCATAACAAAGGAGGAAATGCTGGAGATCATGCAGGTGTGTGTTTGTGTGTGTGCATGTGTGTGCAGTTTTCTGTGTCACACATACAAATTCAGGTCACATGTTTGAAGCTCATCCTCTGTGTTGTTCTCTCTGTTCACAGGCAGTTAATAAGATGAGCGTAGCTGCTGCTATGGCCAAGCCCAACCCACTCACAGCTGAAGAATGTACCAACAGGATATTTGTGAGATTAGATAAAGACAATAACGGTGAGGAAATAGTTTCCTCTTTCTGCTTGAAATCGTGGGGCAGTGTTATTTCAGCTTGAAACAATGGATGTCACACTCATACTCTGTCGAGCATTCTGTGCCTTTTCCCTTTCAGTAGACCGACCCCATGTCCTCAGGTTATGTTTTTGTAAAGGACTTAAGATCTATGTAGAAGGAGAAGGGCACTCAGGGAGCACCTCCTGCAATGCCCAGCATTCCGGTTATGAAAGCACATTTAAATTCACTAGATCCAGATTTTTATTTACACACTGATAAATATGGGTCCCCTTAATATTCCTGATTACTTTCAACAAGATCCATGAAGTATTCTCTGGGAATGCAAGGAAAATAAAAAATGTAATCGCTTATACCAGCATTTAGATATGACTTCAATTGGTAACACACAAATTAATAAAGTTTGTTCAATTTAAGTTAATAAGTTATATAAATACAAACAGAAATTAGTGTTTAAAAATGTATGGAAGTGATGCTAATCTTAAAGAATTATTATTTCCAACAACCTTCAAGTGAGGTATTGCAAACCTTTAACATTAGTTCAAGAGAGGAAGTGGGCACATAACTAATTTAAATTGCTTTAATTTAAACAACAAAATTAAAGCATTAGAGCATATTAAAGTCCCACTCAATGATTCAAACACTTGCAGACATAGATTTGGGAAGAAACAGAAGCCGGTGATTTTAATAGAGTCTGTCCTGTGCTCTTTGTCTCTCTCCTTGTTATGTCTGTAGCCAACATCAGTCTGGAGGAGTTCATAGAGGGAGCACTGGACGATGATTGGATCAGAGAGATGCTGGAATGTGACCCCAGCACCGTGAAGGTGGAGAGGCCTGTGAGGAGCAACTGCTCTTTGGGGACCCACGATTGACCCGTGGTGGGATAGTCTATTCACTCAGTGCAGAGAAATTATCAAACTGAAATGCCCAAGAATCGTTGCAGCACAAAGCTTCTATTTGGTGTGACAAATGATATCGATGTCATTTGGGTGACTTCACGGAAGACACTGGGGAGCACCAGAAAATGGACATACAGTTATTTTGTCACAGTATTCATTATTATTGTTTTATTTGGCTGCATTGTGTTGTGTTTGTTGATATTTGTTCTTGTTTTCTTTGCCTGAATGCATCTCATTATAAAATAAATAACACATAACATAAGACAATGAAACTCTATTTGTCCTTCTGCAATTGTGGCCAGATTATTTTACACTATGTGACAAATCCAGAATAAATTTAGAGAAAACATAAATACCTTGACTGCTGAGAAGTTCTGGGCCTCAGTGGTAGATGCTTTATCCTTATAACGAAGAATTACTTTTCTTGGGTATTTTAATTGTATGCTTTTTTTTAACTTTTACTTTAGTTCAGCTGGAATTATTGTCCTTTTCACTACATGATATTTATGTGACCCATCAGACCTACTTATTTTGAAGCCTTTAGAAAAACGACTGAAAACCAGCAAATTCAAACTGGGCCTTTGTATTCATATATTTTCATTGTCTCTCTGTTTTCTGGTGTTATCTTATTTATGTGAGGCACTTTGTGGTGACTATGGTCTGAGACGGGAAGTATTATATACACTTTGAAACCCTACTTACCTACCCTAAAGTTATGTGTGCAAGAAAGAATTGTCCTTTTACTTAAACAAAACATTACAACTAAGTTAACCTATATTTTACTGTTTTTGCATTTCAGTGCAAGTACTGTACTTGTTCCAGCCCTGACACCTACAGACCACCAGGGGGCGCTTGTGCTCGCTGGAGACTGACACGCTGGCACCTCCCAGACTTTGAGGAATTTTGGTGCTTTCGAGTTTCAGGAAAAACGTGATAAATCTCCTGCGTTTTCTTTCAACACGGGCGTTGTGCATCGGAAGCGAATTATGTGTCTTGCTTATTGTGGTTGTGTTACAGACAAACAGAGTGTTGTTGTTGTTGTTTTTAAAGTAGTACACCGTGTCTCGCTCGTTGTTGAGATTAACGGCGATTTAGTTTTTTCCATCCGGTGGAAAGACTCTCGTGTCCCATCGTGCTCGTGCTCCGGTGAACGCGCCACGACTCCAGGTCATATAAAACCAGCCGCTCTGGGATCCGGGCCCAGTCCAGGAGACGGCAGGGCGGGATTTTCCAGCGGTGACGTCCCGAAGTTTTTCCCAGCAAGCCCCCGTCACTCCCGACATCATGGCGTAGCGATGTGCACGGCCCGGGGGGAAGCGTAGCACTGGCGGGCACCGAGCAGTAGACGAACCGGACACCGCGGAGTTGGTTTTTAATAACCAGGAAAACGAGGCAAACTAACGGGAAAGATCCCAGGTTTCTCCGAGCGGAGCTGCGGTGAGTGACTCTGTCGTGATTGTTTCCACTAACTCGGGTTCGGGAGTCGAAGCGAACAAAGCTGCGGCGGCTCCTCGGGGACGTGGAGGGAACGTTTGTCCACTTTTTTAAAAAGTTTTTATTTCTTGAGGTGTGTTGTGTTTTGTTGTCGGTCCTGCCCCCGGTGCTGTGTCCTAACTGGATGCCTTCAGGGACCAGGGGGGGCTGCCATCATCTCCTCCAACAAGTTACCGGTAGTTAAATCCCCGCGTGGGAGTCACTTTTTTATAACACTTTGCACGGTAAGAAAAGCTGCTGTCAACTTGCATTTAGACTTAACTTCGTTATAAAAGTTTAATGTAATAGTGAATTGTGAAAAACCTCGTATGACGGCAGAAGTCAGTGAAACGTCAGCTCCACTGAGGTTCGTTCTTCCCACAGCCCGAGGCTACTTCTTTATACACTTCATCCGGTTTGATCTGAGCTGGACAAGGAAACTTATTCACAGATTTTTCCTCCTCTCCCCCCATTTTCCTCCACCCTAGCTACCGGTCGAGGCACATGTCTGCCCACCCTGGTTCTGGTTCTGCTACAAGTCCTCGCTTGTTGTTGGACGTTTGGGTTTTTCTATAATACTGTTAGCTCTCAATCTAACTATGTAAACTTAAGTGAGATGGTGGGTGTGGGTGCTGTACAAATAACATGAATCAACAGCAATGTAATTACAGTTTGTAAGTGTTTTTCTTTCTTTCTTTCTCTGTAATAAGAGTTTAAAACCTCCACATCCACCCAGGAGCAGAAATCTGTCTTCAGGCAATATCCCTGTGACATTCAATAGGAAAGTTGGTGTAATCGACCAATACGAGATTGTAATATTTGGACATGTTGTCTTGGTTTGATTTTGCGTTTCGGTGCTGTTCTCCCAACTCGAGTAGAAACACACCGTAAAACTAAGTGAGCTAGTTTAGTGCTTTAGTGCCTGGAGATTTTATTTCCTTTTTCCACGTGTGAAATTTGATCAGCTGTTGTATTGTCCTCCTGTTGACCTCTTAAAAGTTTACTCTCCCCTTTCTCCAAATGGTTTCCAGAACAACAGTGTTGTCTGCACTCCAGGGGCCAGACCCTGTAGAAGTACTCACTATTTTTCAGTTTGTTTTGTGCAGTTGAGACTTGACAAGATCTTGAGGTGTGGAATTTAAAGATGTCTCCCTGTCTGATTTAACTGGGGGGGGGGAATTCCTCAACAAGGTTAATTAATCTTCAGAAATGAGGGGAAGCCCCTGTTCCTTAGTCTGCAGCAAAGAAAATGCAAGGAATTTATAGAAGTGGTGTAATAATAAAGGTTGAAGCTGAACTGCAAACCTGCATCAAGTAGACTCAGTGTTATACACAGCAAAACAACTGTGCAAACCTTCAGCTGTTAACATTACCCAACCTGCTGCAACACAGGTGCACTATTCAGTGAATTAAAGCTCAACATCACGTAAAGGAACATGCAGTGCAGTTGTGAGTAATGTGAAAAGAATGTTTGCTGCTGTCCAACGTAAACAATTTTTATTTGATCTTTTGCACGTGTACAGGCAGAAAAAGATTCTTGGAAGATCTTATCACACGGAGGCTCTTTAACTCAGAAACTCAATTTCTATCTTGATCAGTGTGTTTACATTGCATCACCCACATGTGCTTCTTTATTTATAGTTCTAGTTTGTCTTAAGATTGAGAAAAATGTGGAGATTCACAATCGTATTCTTGTTCATTCTTGTGTACCTTTTTTAAAATTAGTGATGGTGTATTCTGCCTGCTTTCCCAGGTTGGAAATAGCTGCAGGTTATTCCAGAGCGGTGACCTGCAGGCGGCTGATGAATGCCTCCACTGTGTCCGTGAATCACTGGACACGCAGCCCCCTGGCTTCATTTCATGCACCCTGAAACTGGGAGACAATAACATTAGCTCTGTCACGAGATTAAACCGTAGCAGTCATTGTGTCCCTAATACAATTATCATATGCATCCTGTGTCGGACACACCACTGTGGTCAGAGCCAGAATACACCCACAGAAGCTACTCTTAGGCGTTCCCTGGGGTTTTCAGTGAGAATAGAGCGTTCACTGTGTGAGGTAAAACAGGATGAGGTATGCAAGCCAGAATTAGACTTTTTCGTTCATGGAAACTCTGCGTGAAGGTAAACACTTAGTCCAGGCCTGCATGACTCAAGACACTGAAAGTGTCATTATGCGGTGGGGCTTGGACCATCTCCTCATATCCACAGAAACTGTCACGGATTTATCTTTGTCATCTGGATAAAAATAGCTAAAGGAAAGTGCTGTATGAGTTATGTCTGAATTGTAAATTCCTGTCTCCCCAGGCCATTTTACCACCAGTGTAACCAGTCTCAATGCAGGTTGTTAAAGCCAGATGCATGACTGCTGTAAACACTTTTTTCCACTCGGAGACAAGTGCCTCTGAGTCTTCTATCCTGTTTTCCATTTCGTGTGTGTGTGTTTGCGCGCGCGAGAGCCCTCTCTGTGCAGTGTCCAGCGAGGATGGGTTACGTAGGATCTCTCCGCCTGAAGGGACCGAAGCTGATGGATCTGAAAAGCCATTAAAGCGGTCCACTCTCCCCCTTGTGCTCATTATTCTCTGCATGTCTCCATGAATTATATGCCTGTTTTCACCAAAGGGCAAGATTGCTTTCTGAATGTTTTGTTGTGTGGCTCTTCGGGTCTGGAGACAGGCTGCAGGCAGGCAGGTGCTGTAGTGTTGTGCAGACTGTAGCTTTGCTTTGTGTATTTTTTCCCCCCATCTTTTGTCTGCCCCTTGTCCTACAGTCAAAATACCCTGATACCATGAACAATAGGCCTCTGTATGCGTCCTCTGGTTGCTGTAAGTGGTTCTTCTAGATGGGCAGACAGTGACACTTTGTTTTTGAGCGTGATGCTCGCTTGTTGGGATCTTTGAGATGTCTCTTTTGAGAGTGGGCTTGTACAGATGGATACTTCAGGGCCGAGCCAACACAGGTACAGGTCTCGTCATCATCGATTCTCCAAAACACAATAGAGCTGAAAATGTTCTTCTGGTATAGGTGATCATTAGTAGCTCTTCTTTGAAATATAACAGATAAGTACGTTTTCTACCATTATTTGAACAGACATTGAAAACTTTTTTTTTAGTAAAGGCCATGCAGGTGAAATCACCTTCTCTCCTGGCTCTACACCTCTCTTTTGTTAACCTTTGATTCCCCATCCATGGAGGCATCCCAGCTCCTGACACGGTGCACTCCTCTGTAATTGGGTGTCCTTTGTGCTGGACTCTGTGAGCACTTCTACTGCTTCATCCAGGGCCCAGACATGGTCTTAACACCGACTGACACATGGACAGCAGGTTTTCCAAGCAGTGTGTCTGGTCTTGGCCGTTGTGTTTGAGGTATGCTTTCTAAAAGCCATGTGTTAACCGTACCCATATTTGCCCGTCTCGTGTAAGAGAAAATCTGACTCAGGTTCTTTTTAAGGGGGATGCCCTCCAGCCTTATGCTCCAATTTGAGTCATCACAATCCAGGCTCTGTAAAGACTGGAGTTCTGCTGTTGACTCTAGAGAGGAGTGAGTTGGATGAAGTTGGGCCTCTTCCCTTCTCTTTTTCCAATGATCCACCACTGCTATGGATAAATTGTCCAAGATGTTACATTAATGAAAATCTGTTTTTAATCTGCTGTTCGTGTATGACTTAAATTGTTAGTCTGTTGGAATAGTAAAACCAATCCAGGTTTCACTGGAGTCTGTTACATTATTTTGTTGACTAATCGGTTAACAGAAAAAGAAAAAGCTGCCATTCATTTGTTAAAGTAAGTCTTCAAGCAAGTTGCTTATTATTTCTGAATTTAATGATTCTTCTCAATCGTGTATTTGTTCTCAAGACGGTGATTGTTAGTTTTCACAGTCTTGCCATTTCAGTGAGAAAAATACATGTTATTAAACAATGAAAATGACTGCACATCTCAGTCCTAATTTTCTCTTCATAGAATGTGTGTGCTTAACAAATTGCAATAGTGTGTTTGGAGAAATTTAGTTCATATTTTTCTTGATCTCCTTCTGCCTCTGTCTAACGTTACATGTCTTTCTTACAACATGGCCCTGATGTGCTACTGCTGATTGTAGGTATTTCACAATTCAGTGGGCATGACATTTTCTTTAAATGTCACCTTTTGAAATGACTCACTTGATTTTGTACGTTCTACCCAAGTTGGAAATAATTGTTCTGTATACTTTTTAGCCTTTTTAAATGCCATGGTATAAATCTGCTTTTCCCATTTGTTTGAGAAATAGGACAGACATTTACTTTAGGCAGCCGGAGAAGTATTTTTACCCACATTCAGAAACCACTGAGCAGTTTATTACGGAGCTGACTGGTGGCCTGCTGATTCCTCTCATCTCTCCATGGCCTTCTGCGTGTTGTGACGATTCTTATGTTTTAGTGCATGCTTATTTTACACAAAACGGAAAATGTGGCCACAGGAATGCTGAAATAACAGTGTATGGTCTGTGGGTGGTTTCTACAATTTGAAAATGGTCCTATGTCCCAGTGTTGGCCACTCCCAGGATGGGAGGCAGCTGATTAAAGGAAAAGGTGTGTGTGTTCTAGGTTTTATTTATGGACGAAACACAAGTTCCTATTATGTAAGTCATTAAATATTAAGGTGAAGAAATGTTTTAAGTTGAGGGTAAGGTTAGGTTTGCATAACGGTTACCACAGGGGTTAGGGTAAGTTGTTGCAGTTCAAGCTGGAGTCCTGAGCAAATGGTACAAACATGGTATGGGGGGGGCTGTTGATGTTCTGCCATTTTGCAGGCTGTGGAGTTAGTCACAGAGCTGAATCAACATCAGGGATAAAGGGACAACCATTGTGTTACACCTCACACCTCTGATTCTGAAATGCCATGATGTGTAAAGTCGCACACCATGGCGCCAATATGCCAGCCTGTTGGGTTCAGTGTAAAAAAGAAACAGATATAATGAGGAGTCATCTTAATGATAATAAAGCTGGATCTTTATCCTTTTAAAAGCAGCGTGGAGAACTGTGTGTTCATGTGCGTGTGTGTGTTGTGTCTTTTGATTCAACACCCACAGAGAAAGGAACTGCTGTGCTGTTTTGGCAGATGTCCAACACTGGGACACTAAAATGTGTCTCCACTGAGCTCCAAACAAAAGTCCAGTGTCCCATAGGCAGGACATTCATTGTGCCAATATTAAACGTAAATGGCCTGATTGATATTCTGAAATACATTATTCATCGGTCTTACCGGGACAGAATTTACATAAGACAGAACAACTCAGCAGCGCACGTACCCTGGTTATCATGTAACCATTTAGATGGATGGCCTTTTCTTCATATCACTCAGCTTATCCTTCTTTAAGAAGACAAAACCGTCTCACAAACGTGCTGTTATACCGGGCGCAGTTCTTTTTAGACATGGAGGGTTGCTTAGGACGTACTGCATTTGTAGTCTAATTCCTGGGTGGGGACCTTTTTGTAATGACACGCTTAACGCCAACATCACAGCACTTTGAAGTCTAGAAAGCTAAACACTGTGGTCACAGGTTTGCCGGATTAGTCCTCTTCCTACACTGTTGATAGTTACATCCCAGGCACACAGGGACTTGTTGTTCAATAGACTAAACTATAATCCGTGCATCACACTACTGGGTTTGTAGTCACAATAAAGAAGAATGTTTTGATTTTAAAATCCTTCATGTCCCTGTACACGTTTTAAAGTGCAAAGCCTTTTAATCAAGTTTTTTTATAAATCAAACTTCAATGCACTGCTTAAGCTGGTTTTTAATTGAAGGGCATTTTTGACATTCATATCAATGAAGTTTTCATAATGACTAAAACACAGACTGCTTGTTTTTGTTATTAATTAAGTTTAATTGTCTCCTTCCAGATTGATCAGTGATTGAAGATGATGGCTGATGCCAGCGACATGTTGGCAGCGGCCCTGGAGCAGATGGATGGCATTATAGCAGGTAACGTTCTCTGACAGCTCCAAGCATCCGCATAACATTTCATTCAGGCAGTTATATGTAAATCAGTTTATTTATATCGTTCATTTAAACCTGAAAACAGTAATGCTTATGATGTGTAACTCTGAGGCTGAGTAAATGGTGATAAAAGATACTTTGCTGTTTTGTCATGGTTTGACATTTAGATAGTAGTCATGTGACCTGGATATGTGAGTGCAGCAGTCTCTGTGTCCACATTTAGAATATGTAGCTCTAAGCCATGTTCTCCCATGTTGCATTGTTACATTTGTTACACCAACTTATATACAATGGAGTGGCTTAACATAATTTGCCACAAGGGCCTTAAAAACATGTGGCTTCCGAGGATCAGGTATCAAACCACGACCCTTGTTTGACACAATTAATATTTACAATGTGCCTTTATCACTATGAGATCCTGAGCTACATAATTGTCTATTCTCTTCTTTTTAGATAAGAACACAGTGAAGTATGAGACGTTACGTCTGTCTTTATTTGAATTCTAGCTCTTCCTAATATGATATGTTGTTTTGTTGTGCTCCACCTCAGGTTCAAAGGCTCTGGACTACTCCAACGGGATGTTCGACTGCCAGTCGCCCACCTCCCCCTTCATGGGCAGCCTGCGGGCGCTTCACCTTCTGGAAGACCTGAGAAGCGTCCTGGAGATGATGGACACAGAGGAAAGGGAGAATCTGCGCTGCCAGATCCCTGACTCCACAGCTGACAGTCTGGTCGAGTGGCTCCATGGTCAACTGGTGAGGAGCTCACATGTCAAAGATATTTACATGTGACTCATAACATTTGTAAAATAACAGTGCTAGTGTCATTGACTCTATTAAGTAATGAAACTGGCCCCAGGAAAAAGCACATTTTGCATATAACATCAATATTTCTTCTGTTTTCCTCTGTGTAGCCTCAGGGCAGATTTCACATAACTGATTAATCTAGACTTAAAAGGTGTAAAAGATGGGACTGGAGTTGCCTTGTACATCTTGAAACTCCATCGTCTATGTGCTGATAATATTAGCTATTTTTAAAGCTGAGATATTTTGAGATTTTCTCTTAATACACATTTTATATGATTTGAATGAAGAAACAATTGATGTAAGAAAAGGTTGTTATCGGGGGAGGAAGGTTTGTATGAGATAATGGAACAGGATGTTCTCCAAACAAGCTTTTAGCACATCTGGATTGCTGCTTGATAAGCTCACTGTGTGTTTCATTAAAACAGACAAACGTGGGCAAACAAACCTGTGTCTAAGAAAAAAAAAAACGACTTGTTTGCTAATCGAAAACAAGACTGTCCCTTTCTACACGGTTTCGTGGGAATGCCTCATTAAATGCTGAGGTAGTCAATGTCACATCCAGTCTGCCCCAAGGACGCCAGCCTCTTGGGAACCAGAGTGTTGTTTTGGAGAGTGATGGGCTGTAGGCCAGATAAATGACTGAGTTTTTGTGTAATGCTGTAACTCACTCTGTGTAAAGCAGAGTGAATGTGAGCTTTCTTCTCAGCCATGTAAGGTTTTGTTTGAGCAGAGTAAAGTGTTACACTTTGATATGAAACAGTTCATCTGAGATCATTTCACTGAAACCTTTTTAAAAACAGCAGAATGAATTAATTCATCGGTGCAATTTCCCCATGTCTGAAGTTAAAATCATCTCTTATAGTTTTAAATTTAATCCATGTTTCCCTCTGTCCCTGCAGTCCAATGGACATGTCTCTCTGGGTAATGGTGACCACTACCAGGAAAGACTTTCCCGACTTGAAAGCGATAAGGAGTCTCTGGTGCTTCAGGTACCCATCGAGCAATATTAACCAGTTTTAAAAAATGTCAAAGGAACTCAAATCTTACGCTTCTACTTTTACAACACAGACCTATTTAATATCAAAACTAAAAAGAGTAATGATATGGTTCCCTGCAGGTGAGTGTGTTGACAGACCAGGTGGAAGCTCAGGGAGAGAAGATTAGGGATCTGGACTTGTGTTTGGAGGAGCACAGGGAGAAACTCAACGCCACTGAGGAGATGCTGCAACAGGTGCGTGTGTGTGTGCATTCATGTATTTCATATATAATGCAGTTCAGGAGTCACCCAGTTGGGAAAGCTTTGCACTGGTTCGGACTGGACAGTGACTTTAAGCTTGAAGATGTGAGTTATTTTCCTCTTATCACTTGATTGTGTTTGCTGTCGGCTATTTATATCATGTTGGCAACTGTCCATGTCTTCCTTTAGCTCAAAGCACTGAGCCATTGTATTTTTGTTCATCATTTTATTGTCAACAAGACTACACACAATGCTTTAGTGACCTTTGGTCATGTTATCATCACCTTCACCCATAGTGCTAATAAATAATGTGAACATGGAAGCTTTGTGGTCGGCTGTGGCTCAGGAGGAAGAGCGGGTCGTCCACAACCGGAGGAGTTGGGTTTTAATCTACTTCAAAAAGTTGTTTTTTTATGTAATAGTCTTTTATGTATCATTGTAGGAGCTTCAGTGCAGAAGTTCTCTGGAGACCCAGAAGCATGAGCTGATCTCTGAAGTGTCCAACCTGAAGCTGAAGCTCAATAACATTGACAAGGACAGAGTGAACTTTGATGACAGATTTAGGGACAGTGAGGTATGTGAGGTAATTTGAAGTCTAAGTACACACACACACACACACACACACACCAAACACTCATTCACGTTGTCTTAGACCTGTGTGGGAAAGAGACATCTGATTTTTACTGTCTGCCTCAAAGCAGCTGCAAACCATTAGAAAAATAAACTTTAACATTCACCCGACTAACCAGGAGAAATCCGCCTGCTGTGCTAGTTGCTATTAAAGATGAATCATTATAGATGTTGCTGCACCTTATTTGGAGTCAGGTCTAAAGCTTTACAGCATTTAATGTGATAAGATGTGTGTGTGTGGGGGGGGGGGGTACTGCTCCCGATCCATGCAGAAAACTTGGAACACTTTCAAACAGATCATATTGTTAAGCAGGAACAAATAATTCATGTCCAGATTATATTACACAGAACATGTATGTATATATATATATATATTTATTTACAGATGTACATTGGATTATACAGGTATAAATATAACTTAAGGTGTATCTAGTAGTTAACCTATTTCACCATATTTCTGTGATATGCACTTTCTCTTCTTTCAGGATTTGATTCTTGAAATTAACGAACTGCGGTACAGGTTGACAGACATGGAGAGTGAGAAACTACTTTTCGAAAAGAAACTTAAATCAACAAAGGTGAGTTTCATATAAAAACTATTCAAGGCTAACGTTGTATTCTTTCCTGGTTGTTTATTTTTCTCCCGTAGCTGTCGTCTCAAGCTTAACAAACTTCCTCTGTGTTGTGGTTAGGCCAGTTAAGAGAAAATCATTCCTACCACCATGTTGTCCCCCCTGAATTAATGTATCTATTATGTGTTCATTCAAAAACATCTTATCAACATCATTGTTTGGTTCTGATAACTGCTCCCAGTATGATTTTATTAATGAAGTGTTCCTGTTCACAGAATCCAGTGACTCTGTATTAAGTTGTATATGATTGAGATGACTCCATTTGATCTGTAGGATCCCTTGTTCACTTGATATTGGTTGTTATTATTTCCATGTCTTATCTTGAATGAAACCTAAAGGGGAAGACTTTTGCAATAGCCATTTGCTTATGACTGTCGATCACAAATGTCCCATTTTTAAATGTAGTTTTTACTCTAAATATCTTGGTTTGAAACTCAGGTATTCTAACTTCTTGACCTCTTATATCTTTCACTTCCTGCATCTCTATCTCTACCTTCTTCCCTGGTTTGTCTCTCTACTGCTTAGTTGCTAATGGCAAAGCTTTCTAGCCTGAAAATAAAAATGGGCCAGATGCAGTATGAGAAACAGAGGAAGGAGCACACACTCCAGGCTATGAAGGTTGGCTTTTCTCAGGATTACTGTCGTGCTTGCCATATGATTATGGTTTTGACCTCTCCCTTTGGCTTCTGTTCTCTTTTTATTTTTGAGGAAGCAAATCCTGAAATCCGCTTTGCAGTAGTTTTCTTTTCACCCTTTTAGGCAGAATGATGTCATGTTGCATGCCAAAGTGTCCTCGGGCAAGAACCTGAACCCTTAACGGCTGAACTGTCAGTGTGTGGTCGAAAAAGTGCTGCATATAGAAGCACTGTATGAGTGAGTGTGTGAATGTAACTTTTAGTGGACAGCGCTTTGAGTGGTCACGACTAGAAAAGCTCTATAGGAATTTCATAGAAATTTTTTGGCAAAGAATGAAGTTACTTCATTCTTTTTTTTGATTCTTCTTTAACAAAACACCAGTTTAATCATATTTATGATTTCAAGATGAGAGCTATATCTTAATTTAGCTTTTCCTCCAAAACTTATATTTGAATCCCTCTTTTACCTCATCCTACCAATTTCGGTCATTCAAATCTCCTTACAATCGAATTAGTCTCCATGCTTGATTCCTGTTCCGGTTAATTAACCTTGTACTTTTTTTAATTTATATAATTGTTCCTGTATTTGCCATTCCCTCAGCCCTCCCAGACATAAGTGCTTTCCCTGCACCCCACACACAGCAGAGCAGGTGTGGCCTGCGTGTTTGTACACCACGTCATCATCTGTGAATCCTTGTGTTGTGGTTTGTTTGTAGTGTTGCGGTGCAGTGGTGGAGGAGATGTCCTAACTGTTGTCTTCTGTTGAACAGGAGGAGCTCGCCATACTGAGAAGGCAGCTGGAGGGCAGAGACGGAGAGATGAGGAGACTGCAGGATGAGACGGGCTTCAATGCCATAGCCTTCAGCAGTGGAGATCCCTCAGAGAGAGGTGGGAGTGTCCATTGAATCATAAGCCTGTCTGAAAACAACATGCATGATGAATAACCTCACATATTCAACTTGATGTTAATATGATTGAGTGGTCATTTCTGTGTATACATAGCAAAGCAGACGACAGAATCTGCCACCAACCAGTGTTTGTTTCATAATTCTTTGTCCTGTTTAATGTCTCATCCAGATGAAACTCTTAGAAAGAGGCTGAAAGAGAAACGTAAGGGGGGTTTTATGTTTGCGTTTATCATTGCACTTAATTACTGCACCCCATTACTCTCAACCCATGTTTGCATGAACGAGCATGAGCCATGTGAACTCTGCTTGTCCGTTATAACCCATCAGAGTGCTAATACCCGACCACAGAGCACCACACCTCTGTGACACTTTTATTTTTCCCATTTTGAGCTGAACGAATCCAAGGTCATCCAAAAGCCTGTGTGTGTTATCGGTGTGTTTTTAGTGTCCAGCCTGGAACAGCAACAAGGAATGTCTGCTTCTCTGTTTTCAACAGGAATGAGGAATGAACTGTTTGTCATAACTATTCAGGCTGCTCACTCATCCTCCCTCTTCATGTCCTCCAATAATAATCATCTGCACCATCCTCCTCTGTACTGCTCACACCAACGACCAGTGTGTGCTCTGCTAACCTTTGATGTTGTCATGTGCAGTGCTGTGTGACAGGATCTTTGTTAATCAGTGTTGTCTTCATGTCTGCACCATGACCCGTCAGTGATCCTTGGCCTAAGTAGAGCAATTTTATTTTTCCCTCAGAACGGCCCTGATAGTAACCTGCATCAACAGATAGATGTCATTCATCAGTATTTGGGAATATGAAACTCGGGACACATTTAAGTTCACACTGCTAAAAGAATGTGGCCACATATGTCCATTTTCTGTTAATAATTGTCACGAGCAAAATAATTCACAACATCAATATTATCAAAACATCTTGTCTTTCATCTTTGAGAAATGATTAATAATATAATGATAATAGTCTGTCAATTAAAACGTTTAGAATTCCACATTGTGTGTTATATCTAATTTTTAGGCAAATATAATATGCTCAGAATACTACGGCAAATACTAGGAGGAATAAAAAACATAGCTCGACCAATTTTCCCAATAAATGTGTTAAAATGTTTATTATTATGTTATAATTTATTTGTATTAGAAGCATCAAATTTAACTGAAATTTAATTTGGTCCATTATCGTTCCAAGTATAGGTAGAATCTTAGAAGAGGAGGTTGTATACAGAACATTGGTTTCTGTTTATCTGGTTGTAAATGAAACTTTCATTCCCAACTCACTGAATGTGGAGGGTCTACTGCTGATTCAGCTTTGTGGCAAAGTGTGCGTTCTGAAAAGTGAAAATGCTCTACAGGCTTGATATATGTCCACCTGCTCACACAAGGATTTTTTAAAGATTTTTGGAAATACAAAGAAAGTGGCTGTGATGATACTGGAATCACGGTCAGGAATATTCCAGCCAGTTGGTCTGAATCTTGCAGTTTCACCCTGTGTGTTCAGGCTTTTTGTGCATCTCCACTTCTCACCCTCCTCAAACACTGTGAGCTCAACAGTTCTTCGTCTGTAATCACTGTTTCCCCCTGAATAGATGTGGAAGTGCAGAGAATGAAAAAGGCAGTTGAATCATTGATGGCAGCCAATGAAGAGAAGGTAGATTTGAGAAGTTTGTCACTTGCTAACAAATCAATTGATTCAACTCCCCCTGAACACTTGTCCTCATTGTGCGTTTTTTAATTGTTTTCATCTTTGCAGGATCGTAAGATTGAGGAACTAAAACAGTCGCTGTTACGGTACAAGAAAGTTCAAGACATGGTGATGTCCGTGCAGGGGAAGAAAGGTGAGACTCGGTAGATGAATGATGACTTTTAAAGGTTCGGTTTGTAAGATTTACGTGAAAGGGATTCAGAAATTTAATATAAAATAATCCTAGTGATGTTTTCACTTGTTAGATTCACCAAAATTGTACGAAATGTTTTCCTTACCCCAGAATGGGCCTTTTTATATTTAAATACTTTATATCATCATCAGGAGCAGGTCCTCTCCGAGGAGGCCACAATGTCTATTACAGTAGCCCAGTATGGACAAACTAAACTACTTTTGTGATAACTACTACAACATTTGGTCCTCCTTCATGTTTGGAGTGTGAGGTGTCTTCAGCTGCAACATGTAACCTTACCACTAGATTGTTGTCGGCTAAAGTAGGTCAGCTGCACAAGCAATATGTTTAATTTTGACAAGTTTACTTTTTACCACAGATCGAATGTAAGTTAAATTATCTCAGCAAGTTTATAAAGTATATCATAGGTCTTAGACTACTTTCAAATTTTAAGACAACAAGTGGCCTTATTTTTCATAATGTGAAAGCCATCATTGATTTCCCTCAGGGATTTAGTGCCCTTTAAATTTATAAAATTTATGACAAATCTGTGTGGTTTACAATTTGAAAACTGCCATTGTTATAGAATCCTCTTGCATGAGCTGTCAAACAGCAACCCCTTTTATCTATTTCCATGTTTTCATATGGGCGTATTTGTATTTCTCTGAGCTGGCTGTTTGCTGTTACACTGGTTTATACAACTCTACTTTATGTTGGGATGATTACATAAACCCAGTATTAAACAGGTCCTAGAGCTAAATTATGTAAGACCATCTTATGAGCGCTGACATTATCAGTTGGGCTCCTGTTAATGAAGAAATGAAGAAAATGTATTTATTTATTACTACTACATAGAGTTGTCTTGAATATTTAATCTCATTTGTCTATGATACATTTTTCACTTTACCCAATCCAAAAGACAGGGATCTCTCTGTCAGAGACTGTTTAACCTGTTTCTGTTGCTCTGAGTTCTGGGATTGGTTGATGATTGTCAAATAAAATGGCAGATTTCTTATTTTACAAGTCAAAGCCTACAGTAATTTCAGTCTCTTATTTGTTCTCCTCTCCAGACAAAACCAAAGAGAACGAGTATGTTGGTGATGCTTCACTTGCGTTCTTAAACATCCCCATGTCCTTTGAACCAGAAAGGAATGAAGCTACAGATGTTCAGCAACTGAAAAGGATGAGTCCGGATGAGGTTTGTACAGAATCATATGAATTAGTGTGACCATCACAAGTCAGGGACTAAACCAAACTCTAATGGTTTACAGCACAACGTTTATACAATATACTGTTGGTTTGTTTTGAAAAATATAATTTATTTTTAATTTAGATTCTCAAAATGTAGAATGAGATTTGATATATTTAACAAACTGTTATTGGAAACCTTAAACTATTATAGTGGTATTTCCTTTCTGCTTTAGTGCTTGTTGTTAATTGGTTCTCGCTCTGTACCTTTCTTGCCCTCGAGCTGCTTCACATTGCATAAAACTCTAAAGTGGTCAGAAAAACATCATTAACTCTGGTAAATTTCACACTTGGGGTACGAGTGTTGAAGGGCACGAGGTCCAATTAATGAAATAACATCTCCTGTCAGTCCAGCAGTGGTGTGTGTTGATTTCTACCACCATGTTTTAAGACTTTGAGCTCTAAGTAGTCTAATTTTGCCCGTCCTCTTCTCTCATTCTGCTCTGTGCTCAGCTGGAAAGTCTGAATGGATTGAGTGAAGAGTCTTCACCTGCACCGAGCCCCTCCGACCCAGAACCAGTGTCTGAGTCTTCACCAACAGAGATGGAGAGGTACAACCTGAAACTCCCTACACCCACTCCAATTCTATGCTATACTCTTTGGCAGAGTTTTTCCAGTAGAAGCTGAACATCATAACTTTAACACTACTCATAATCCTATATGAAAAATGTAAATGCCCCATGTGTATCTGATGTGTCATTTGAGGGTCTTTATTGGTTTATAAACTAATAAAAGAAACAGGGATTTAACTTTTTTACAGTGTTAATAATATCCCAATATTTTGTCCTGAGAGCAGCACATTGCACACAGTAGTGTTCTCTGTTTATAGGCAACAGTCTCCCTCTGTACTTAACACATGAGAATTATGTGTGGAACAGCAGTTCATGTCCTGTATCACCACACTGCCGGTTCTAATGACCATGTGACACACGTTTACTATCTCAACCTCTCTGCCATGTATGAAGTGTTTATTGGTGTGGTTTCTCATTTCAGTAACCAAGATACCACAAAGACGAGCAGCCAGGAACAGCTGGATAAGAGCGATAAGGGCAATAATGAAAAGGTAAGACCTTTTTATGAAAAAAATAATATATATATATATATATATATATATATATATATAATTGTATATCAGACAAATGTTCATATATTATAATTAAATCAAATTAGCAAACTCTTAGAGTTTTCCACTTAACCAGAGCGTCCAGCAAAATATGTGTAAACACTGATGCTGTATGTGAGTATGTTTTTTCCTTCTTTCAGAGCCCAAGTGAGGAAAACGGTAAGATGAGTGAAAAGCCACCTTTGAGTCCCTCGGCCACTTTGCCCGCAAACACAGAGTACGACAGCTTTGGCTCGAGAAAAGCTAGAACATCTTTTGGAAAAGGTTTCTTCAAGATCCGCGGTGGCAAAAAGTCCGGCAGCACTCCCAACCTTGGTAAGATCATTGCATATAACATAGCAACTTAGTTTACTGTGTGTTAGGTGAAGTGAGCTGTGGCGCTGACTGAATGTTAATGACACAGTGAGATTTTCTTGAAGATTTTTCATTTTTACCCATGACCACTTTTTATTTTCTCAAGCCACACCCATGGTGTACACTTTATGGACCATAATTTGCAGCCCACACAACCTGTGGTCCCCATTTAATTATGGAAGGCTGTTTCTGTGCTGTCGTGTGCCCTTCGTCCTGTGCATTTGTTTTTTCTGTGTTTGTGTGTGAACCGTACATGTCTGTTTTTTTCCACCTATCCTGTTGTCATTTCAATTATATCTGCCCTCTTGTCTTGTTGTTTCTCTGTTGGACCCTGTCGTGTGTTGCGTGTGCTTTGTAACACGTGAAGACCGCAGCCGGAGTGCGAGTGCGCCTATGCTAGGTACAGTATTGACCTTGGGTCGTTGTAGCGTTGCAGTAGTTTTCCAAGTAAAGGAAACTACTAAGTATATCCTGCGTGGTTGTACGTCTTTGCCTTTTTCTAAAATCATTCATCAACTGACATCTATTTATCATATCACGTTTCAGTAGCTGCAGTACTTTAACAACCACACCCCTGTCACTACTCTCTGCTGCACACATGTTGACTCTCCAACATTCAGCCAGTCTATTGTGTATGTTGGTTTGCCTGCATGTATTTGTTTACACCCTGTTGTCTTCCTAGATGCAAATTCAAGTTGCGAACCCAGAGAATACCCAAACTAAAAATCTAAAACAAAACAACTAATTTCTTTTATACCCAATGAAATAAAAGGTTATTATTCCAGACTCAGTCAGACATAACATAATGCATGTGCTGTTTACTATACGGGACATTTCTTTAATGCCCGCCGCTCTGACCTCTCAGTCTGTTTTAGGAGTGTTTTCTGGCCCAGTGCAGCGACTCTGTCTCCACTGATCTGTGTATGTTTCCCACACTGATGCTGATGGTGTTCTGTTGGAATTTGTTTGTGTAGCTGAAACAGAGCAGCAGGGCACCGACCACCTGGATCTGGCCGGGCTGCCACAGCGGTCTGCTAACAGTGACAGTACCAACACGCTCTCTACCACCCCAGAAGGCAAAAAAAAATCCAAAGGAATAATGAAACTATTTGGAAAGTGAGTAGAAAATGATGTGAGGATCTCAACCTCTTAATTTTTTAACAATTTAAATGCGTTAGAAAAATGGATGAAGATGTATTTCTTTAATTTTTTAACAATTTAAATGCGTTAGAAAAATGGATGAAGATGTATTTCTTTAATATCAGCTAGAGATTAAAGAAATCCTTTATTAGTCCTACTGCTGTCGGACTATGGATTTAGTTTAATTTATGCTTTTAATATTAACACTGACATATTTTTAAGGTTAAAAAGAAGTCAGTCTACCACATTTACCCTGGATGACAACTTATCAGAGGGTGAGTTCAAGCGGGGTGGTGTGCGAGCCACAGCAGGACCCAGACTGGGTTGGTCACGTGATCTCCAGCAAGTCAACAAGTGAGTCTGTGCATTCAGCCTGAAAAGACTCGGAATTTTTGTTTTCAATCTGCTGTACAATGAAATATAGAGCTCATACAGGGACGATGGACAAAGTAATATCTCACAATTTATACTTGTTTAATTCTGTGTTTTTTCTCAGTGAGGTTGATGCTCCCTTTGCACGCTGGTCAAAGGATCAGGTGTGTAACTGGCTGCAGGGCCAGGGTCTGGGTCTTTACGTGAACATGGCTCGTGTTTGGATCTCCTCTGGACAGACACTGCTACAGGCCTCACAACAGGACCTGGAGAGGGTGAGACCAGGCAGAATAATTTAATAAGTTTCCCAAAGCTGGCAGGCAAAGCATTCTTGTTGGTGTTGGACTGTTCTGTGTAGAAGCACCCTGGGGTGCATAGTCCTCACTTGTCTACTTGTGGCTGTTTCAGGAGCTGGGCATCAAACACCCGCTGCACAGAAAGAAGCTGCAGCTGGCTCTGCAGGCCCTCGGCTCAGAGGAGGAGGACAATAAGGGAAAGCTGGACTACAACTGGGTGACAAGTGAGGAATCACTGCTTTTGATGTAGATTCTATCAGCACCTACTGGCCCGACATGCTTGTTTGAATGTTTCTTGTTTGTTTGTGATCTTGTCTGGATGGGATTTATTTTTTCAACGGAGGGGAACATGGGTGCACTCGTGTAGTCGAGGGATTAGACTGTACTGACTTCTGTCTGACGAAGCTTTCTCCATTGCTCCTTCTCTCAGGATGGCTGGATGACATTGGTCTGCCTCAGTATAAGACCCAGTTTGATGAGGGGAGAGTGGACGGCCGCATGCTGCACTACATGACAGTGGTGAGTGTTGGCAAGAGACGCTTCCTCCACAGACCCCGGAGATAAGTGGCTCTGACAACTCTAATGCCACTTCTCATTAGATTTATAACACGGAGTCTGAGCTGCAGTGGAGACAGTCTCACCCTCTGTGATAGCCTCTGGTTATTTAATGATACACTCACTGTATCACTGACGTCTAACCTTGTTCCTCAGGATGACCTGCTTTCTCTGAAGGTGGGAAGCGTCCTGCATCACCTCAGCATCAAGAGAGCTATTCAAGTTCTCCGACTCAACAACTACGAGCCCAACTGCTTGCGTCGCCGTCCGTCTGATGAGGTTTTAGCAGCGTGCCTCTAATAATGGCTACTTTCAAATATACCGTTCATTTCGATGTACTCATCTCTTTGCTCCACTTTCTGCCTGTAGAACAACATCTCTCCAGCAGAGATTTCACAGTGGACCAACCACAGGGTGATGGAGTGGCTGCGCTCTGTGGATCTCGCTGAATACGCTCCCAACCTGAGAGGCAGTGGTGTGCACGGTGGCCTGATGGTAAGGGAGTCGGTTGTTCTGTTTTCCTGAGATTACAGACTCTCCTCAAATATCCACAACTCCTCACACATTGCCCCTCTCCTCAGGTTCTGGAGCCGCGGTACAACGTGGAGACCATGGCGCTGCTGCTGAACATCCCCCCAAACAAGACTCTGCTGCGGCGCCACCTCGCCACACATTTCAACCTGCTCATTGGCTCCGAGGCTCAGCAGCTCAAACAGGAGTGTCTCGAAAACCCAGACTACACTCTGCTTACTGCCACCACCAAGGTCAAGGTACTACATGTGTTACTGAGGATACTGCTCATCCTCCAGTCCTGCTTGTACCTGGAGTACACAGAAAGAAAAAAGTTTAAAAATCAGTAAAACCTCCAAGAAAACTATAGGCATTTTATATTTTCATTCACAATAAGAGAAAACAGGACATAATAATGAACGAAAGAAATGGGTAACATTACCAGTGTACTACGAAAGCACCGTGAGGAATGTAAAATATTTGAAAGGAACATGTACTCTTCGCTTAAAAAAACTACAGTAAAAGTAGCTAAATAAGATGTGTATTTGTCTTCTCTCTCTTTTTTTCTCATACCAGCCGAAGAAGCTGTCGTTTGGTAGCTTTGGCAGTCTGAGGAAGAAGAAGCAGGAGGACAGTGAGGAGTACGTGTGTCCGATGGACGTGGAGATGCCAAAGGGAAGAAGCTTCCAGAAAGGCTACGAGCTCCAAATCTACGAGGACGACCTCGACAGGCTCGAACAGGCGAGTAGACTCAATCATGTTCTCATATTATAAAAAAAACACATAAACTTAAAACACAATTGTTCTTTGTTCTGTGTGTTTTCACCAGTGTTTCCTTGGAAGTATCTGTTTTTTATTATCTACTGTGAGTGTCAGGTTTTTTGGTTTTGTTTTAAAGCTGCTTCTCTTCTTTCTCAGATGGAGGACTCCGAGGGAACTGTGAGACAGATTGGAGCTTTCTCCGAGGAAATTCAAAACCTGACGGTGAGAATCTACAGTTCTCGTTGACACCTTTTTTATATATTTTTTTTATATTGTGGCTTCGAAATCTAAACATTTTGTTTGTCCTGTGTTTTACCAGAGCATGCTGAAAGACGATGAATTCTTCAAAGTGGTTTCGAATTCACCGAGCCTCAGTGTAACAGACGAGGACTCGAACGCATGAGACCGTCGGCCCCGTGAGACCTGGTCCTGCTGTGAATGAAACTCTGTGCCAACCCTCTCCAGCCACACAAAGACCCAGCAACGCTCCCACGTTTCATTTTAGTGTTACATTCAGAGATGAGCCAAAAGTATTAGTGTATTTCTATTTTTCTCAGTTTTTAGATAATGGATTTGTTAAACGTAGAGACCAGTCGCCCACTATGACTCCTGAACTTTGTCTCCTTTACTGTTGTGTGATGATGGAGGGAACATTTGGGGCCACACCACTGCTCGCCTGCCAGCTGGTTTCTGGAGATATTTTGTACTTGGTTATGTGCTGGCTTCTTTGATTTTATGGAGGAACTAAAGTGTCAACCAGCAGAAAGATGACTTCTAGAATATGCACATATAGATTTAATATATGTCTTCTAAACTTCTGACTGTAGAACTTTTGGGAAAAAGAGGTGAACTTAATAGAAGCAATATGCTGAGTAAATTTTCCCCTGTTTTTTGACACTAGAAATGATTCTGAAACAGCTGCTATGTTTTCTACCGAACTAAAACCTGCTAATTAATAACTGTCTTATAACGTTTCCTCCTGTGGAGACTTGACAGGTTTTCACTCAACAGTAATACTCTGCATGCATTTGCACCGATACATATCATATTGTACAAATGAATATCATGGCATGGTATTAAAATCCATCACATTTATACACAGGTTTGTTGTTTCTTCTATTAGAACCGCAAACTGATTTTTAAAGGAAACCTGTTGGCTCACAGTTATTTTTGGAAAGAGTTTAATCATGACGTTAGATAATGTCTCAAAGTAATAATTTTGTAAAGGTCATACCTAAGAACGTAAATTGTGTGGGGTTGTTTTAGTTTTTTGTACGTTTAGATCAAGATTAGGACCAATAAAGTTATTTAAGTCAACTGGGCGTTTCCTCATTATCAAGTTATGAATGAGCACAGTGGGAGATGTGGGAAAAATGTTTGTTTGTTCTACAAAACAAGGCCATTAAAGAATAAAGCAGCCCGTACATGTCTGGATTCTTTACTACACACACTATATACGACATAATTATCAGGTCTAATGCCTGTATTTAAATCATTGCTCTGTTTTCCTCATGTTGAGAAATCTGTATACAACAACCTCCAGGTCAAGGGGGAGGGCAGAATAATAAATAACTTTTTTACAGAAACATGAGTTTATATTTACCTTTTTAGAGGGTTGGGGTTAGGGTTAGAGTGTTCAGTTGTTTTAGTGTCTTCCCACCTAGACAGACATATAAACCTACACGTGGTGACACCATCCACTTCGATATGTCAGATTTTCAAAAAATGTAAATGTCGATCAGGTGTAAACGATGGAAACCACGTCTGTTCTGACTCATCTCACCTGGAGGGTTTCATCGAGTCAACGTGACGATGTGTAGACAAAACAGATCAAACACAATGTTGACTCCTCCTTCCTGTGCACTATAAAAAGTGTGTGTCCAGTCATTATATGGACTATTCTTTATGAGGGTGGTTGTGTATGAAGGCTGTTCAAGGGGAAAACATATTCCAAGCCTTCAAGTTCCCAGTTGTCCAGGAACATGGAGCTTGTGAACACAATTAAATCATATTAATCAAAATAAGATGATTCCTATCTGTGCTAAATTAAATACTAATTATAGATGTGTTCAATATAGATTAAAGTCCCATATACTGGATTATATAAGAAACACGCACATGGCCATGCTAGAGATCAGTGTTGTGCATGAACGAACGCAAAAGAACGCTAACCCTAACCCGTTCATTGAACGCGTCCACCTTTATGAGAACGATGAACTGAACGCAACTCAATGACAAATAATGAATTTGAACGGTGAACACGTTCATATCGTAGCGTCCTCGCGTATAGACAACAGGAAACCTCTCTTTAAGTGTAACTTTATTAAAGTCCAGCGAACACGACACAGTTCTTGTTCGTAACTCCGACCCTCCTATCATCCACCACTGTATTCTTCACTCCCCTTCCTCATTCACGCTTGACACGCCAACTCATCATCCAATGAGAGCCTGGCATCCCACAAAACCCTATAGCCATTGGCCTAGAACTGTCACGTGCCCCACCCCCTACCTATTCACTGACCTTCGGGACATTTCAATACTTTCTCCTCAGGAGAGACGCTGTCTAAATCGAATGCTTTCACCATGTCGTTGCTCAGTGCCCGTAAAATGTCCGCGATGTAGCCTAACCTAAATCAACTACCTCGACTTCGCACTACGTTACCCATCACTCATGGCACACATATGCAGACCAAACAAGCAACGTATTCCAAGTGTTTTCTTCTCATGCCAGTGTCTCGGCTCCGAACCACACAACTTGGTAGAAAGAAGCTTCATGGATCAGAGATCTGTTGAGCCGTATAGTGAATGAATCTCGAATCTTCTCTCAAAAAATATCCCCCCCCCCCCCCCCACTGGGCTATTCTCTAACAATAGGTTTCATCCAGTATCTAAAAGCCAAAAATATAAAAGTAACTTTTAAGTAAGGCTGTCAAATATATGTAGTAAAGTAGAAAATATTTTCTCTGAAGTGTTTATCAAAAGCAGCATAAAATGACACCGACACACACACACGATCATTTGTCCATCGACTTGATGTCCTTAGTTCGACTTAAAAACTATCAGCCGACGTGGCCTAGTCGGTAGAGCGTTCGTCTCTAAACAGGAGGACCTGGGTTCAAACCCCGTTCTTTCCCATTTTCAAGCTGGCAATATGTTAAACTCTTAATATTGGCAGGACTTCTCCTATTAATTGCAAATATCTTACACTATGTTAATTTCAGTTAATTAAATATAAAAACAGGGAAAAATTTAATTAAAAAAAAAAAAAAAAAAAAAAAAACTGCGCGCGCAGAATGTGCGCAATGGCCTTCTGCGCAGAATGTGCACAGTAGGCTTCTGCGCAGGATCTGCGCAATGGGCTTCTGCGCAGAATGTGCGCAGTGGCTTTCTGCGCAGAATGTGCGCAGTAGGCTTCTGCGCAGGATCTGCGCAATGGGCTTCTGCGCAGAATGTGCGCAGTGGCCTTCTGCGCAGAATGTGCGCAGTAGGCCTCTGCGCAGAATGTGCGCAGTGGCCTTCTGCGCAGGATCTGCGCAATGGGCTTCTGCGCAGAATGTGCGCGGTGGCCTTCTGCGCAGAATGTGCGCAGTGGCCTTCTGCGCAGAATGTGCGCAGTAGGCTTCTGCGCAGAATGTGCGCAGTGGCCTTCTGCGCAGGATCTGCGCAATGGGCTTCTGCGCAGAATGTGCGCGCGCAGTTTTTTTTTTTTTTTTTTTTTTTTTTCCCCATTTTATTTAATTAAAAAAATTATATATTTCATTTAATTAAATTTTTTATATTTAATTTTATATTGAAATTTTTTATATTACATTTCATCATCATTATTTCTCCGCGCTGGTTTAGGGGTATACATGATGCTGGTCTTCACAGGTGTAAATAATATAAAAACGTCACCCCCCCACAGGAGATAATGTGCCTGTGTGTGTGGTCGGCGCTTCCTGGTTCTTCCCGGCACTACGCTGCCGGTGCGAACAGCTCAAGTATTTAACATGGGCGAGGAAAGGAGGCGGACCGCTTTTCGCAGGGCTTCTACCTCCGGTGCTTCCCCGGGGTTAGAGGAAGATGGTGTGACGTTAATGTATTGTTTTTCATTGCATGTGTCACGTCATGATAAATCAGTCTCCTGTGTCGCCTGTACCAGGAGCCGGTCACCAGTCACTGGTTATCTTGGCTCCCTGTCTGGCCGGTAACCAGCCGTCCGGACCGCTCCGTGAAGAAAGAGGAGGAGATGTTTCTTTACTTGGATTGCGGCCACTTCTCGGATATACAGCAGGAGCAACACTCGCATCCCATCTAGGTGGTCCGTCACTTCTCTTTATAAACACACTTTTAGCGTATTTTCCCACAATACCCCGGTGCACTACGTCACACACTACAAACTTTCCTTAAAGGGGCAGGCCATACCTGCAACACAACAGCTCTCGGTCTCATATACAGAGGGCAAGAGAAAGCAGAGACGCAGACTCAGCAACTACATTCGAGATCCGATGCACCTTATTATTATCTGAGGGATTTTTACACACTGTCTGATAAACATTCCGACAGTAAAGGCAAGGGGTAGTGATGGATAAGGTTTTCTTTAACAAGTTAAGTCTTTCATTCTCAGTTTCCACCTAAAAACTATGAAATGAAGTGAACTATGAACTAGTTCAGAATTTAAATGGTGAACTATGAACGTGAACTATTCATGTTTACTTCTATGAACTGACCTTTGAACTAGTTCATGAGAGGTGTGAACTTGCACAACACTACCAGAGATCAACAATGATAAGTTATCCACATCCTCCAAACAAATGTCTTGGATGATAAAGTGTAAATAATATAAAAACAAATGTATGTTTATGTTTATGAAAGCAGTCCAAGTTATGAACACTACCTTTTAGAATTTGGAGAAATGCCTGGAATCATTTGAGAAGAACTGTTGCCTTGTGACGAAGCGCCCTCTGCTGTCTTAAATTGAAATGAGTGAACCTCAGCTTGTCCAGTTTCGCCCATGCGCAGTGAATGCAAATGGTTCCAGTGTTTGCTGGAGGCAGAACCATAGAGGAACACACTGAGTTGCCTGAGCCAGTTCGAGCTGAGGGAGACGACGTGTGCAACAAGTATCATGGCTAAAATGTATGTATTTTCATTTTTGATTCTCATATTAGCTTGGAAGTGAATTTATTCCCTCTACACAAGTTCAATTTAGCTCAATTGTTACAATCTTAAAAAGTTGTTTTTATGTCTTTACTTTTACTATCTGTGTCTAACTTGGGTCAAATGTCTGTGAAGGTTTTGTGGAGTCCTGGTCCTTGCAGTGATTCTCAGTGGTCTGGATGCAGCAAGGTACAGTGAACTAACTCTTAGTCTCTTCAGTGTCTGTGCTGGTCACGCTTATATGTGTTTGTCAGTTGTCTGTACTGAACCTCTGTCTGTAACAGACCAGCTGTCAATCAGGAGCTATCCACCCTTTTCAATGAGCTGTGGAGGTTGGATGTGAATCGGTTGACGCCTGGGATCGACTACACAGTATCTGTCCAGGTACAGTGCACACTCTCATGCACACAACACTCCCACTGTTGTTGTTACTAAGTGTTGCGTTGTGTGTTTCAACTGTACAGGGCAGAGCCAATTATGTGAGCCCGGGCACCCATGTTGTTCAGGACCGTGCCTCCCAGCCCTTGTTTTCCAACGTAGATGAGATCAAATTGAATAACATCACCACCACCTCCCGTAAGTGCAGCAGAACAGACGGACCTGGTCTCATTCATCAGCAGACCTCACTGATGTAAATGTGATTTCTGTACCGGCAGGTCTCATGACACTGCTGGACAACTACGAGCGGTCCACAGGCGTGGCCGAGCGAGTCACAGCAGATGAGCAGCGAGAGACTGATCTCTTCCTGGATGCCGTCTTACAGACAGAAGTCATGAAGGTGCATTTGACATGTTACAACTAGTTGCATCTAACAAGTAACACAGCTTTTTACCACCATTCACTCACTCTCCTCTACTCCCCATTTGTTTTCCCAGTCTCAGGCCTCTCACACACAACACATATATACAAAGTTGTTTTGTTTCCCAACAGCTGTTTCTAGTTTTTTTGTTTCCCCACATTTAATGGGAGCTGGACTACAGTGAGAGTTTTGTCTCTTCCTGCCTCAGAGCGACACTGAACACATGTTAGAGAGAGAACAACATCTAAAACATCTGTGTGCAGCTGTGGAATGTTGCTTTGGCCTCAACAGTCTCCCCAAAGAGGAATCCCAGGAAAAATATGGACATGTAGTATTTTGTAAGAAAGGCTTAGATAAGAGGGAGCAGATGACTGTTGTTTGCATGAGGACAAAAGCTTTTTTTACTCTTTCTCCACAAGACAGGTTTAGATTTCTCTTAGTCAAGCTTTAAGATATATGAATAGAGGCACCTCATTTTTCTTTCTTTTTAAAAATCTTTTAAAAGTAATAACAATAATATTTTTTTAATTTTGACGCACAATCAAACATTTGTTACCATCTATATTTTCTTAATGAGTTTGAGTATATGTGTATTTCTCATGCATGGAGTAACTTGTTCAACAAAGGTGAGGCATCCTTTAACATTGAGATGACTGTATCCAGAAACCTTACATCCTTTTTTCCTGCCGTTAAAAGAGGCAAAGTTAAAATGACTGTTGGTTTTGAACCCAAACCGTTTTCTCTCATTTTGCATATGTGATTGCTTCTATCTTCTGAGTTCTGTTGCTATTGACGTGTTGTGATTTGTCCACAGCGAGCTCATCAGTACCTGGTGAGTAAAGGACAGTCCAGGTCTAACTTGAGTCAGTTTAAGGATCAACTGAAATTGATCTGGTTCAACCTTTACCACAGACAGAGAAACGCAGGGTGAGATACTAAAACAGCCCATAAAATACTGTCCATTCATTTGATTCATCATTAAATGAGTGTGTGCACAGAAAGCACAGTAATAATGGTATATTAAAATTGAAACCTTCATCAGCATGGACTCCTGTGGATTCGAGCATGTGTTTGTTGGAGAAACTAAATTTGGAACAGACATCATTGGGTTCCACAACTGGATCCAGTTCTACCTTCAAGAAAAGAACAGCAACTTGGACTACAAAGGATACAAAGCCAGCGCCCGTGACTTAGTAAGTGCAACAGTTCATCAGGGGGACATGTTTGACCTGATAACACAACCTGTTGTCTTTAAAATGACTGTTTCTGTCCACAGCCCGATCAAGACGACCATGTCCTCAACCTCCAGTTCAGCTGGCACAGCTTGGTGAAGCCTGTTGGCAGCGCCTTCATCGGGACAAGCCCCGAGTTTGAGATGGCCATCTTCACCGTTGTCTTCCTCATGAGCACAGAGAGGAGCACCAAGGTGCTGGTCACCATCGACCAGTGTCAGTTGGAGCTGGTGGTCTACAGACGAGGACGCTCCCTCGACACAGCGTACCCCAAACTGCTCAGCAGCAACAACAGACATGTGCAGTAGCACTCACACTGAAGGAATGTCTGATAACAACCGGCATTTAATGGTGTCCAGCATCTAAAGTCTACCTATACAGGATCCCTGTATCCCAATAACTGTTAGTTTGAGACGATAATACACAAATAAAAACATAATCATGAAAATTATACTTTTTATCCTACACACGGCTACTTTAAATCACTTCTTTGCAACCATGTAGTTGATGTATCAGTTAAACCTTGAAAAAAACTTTCAGCTAAATAAAACCTACATTACCAGTGTTGACGTTTTTGTTGTTGTTGTTGCACATGCTGGCAGTAATAAAACATACATTGGTATTATAGTGTGTCACAATATTGTCATGTCAACATATTTGCAGATGTCAATGCTGTGAGATCTTCAGTTATTTTCTTTATTTTGATTAATGAGTTCTGACATTATTAATATCTCAAAACCTCGACAAATCAAACCATTTGCACGTTATTATACCAGCAGAGGTGAGTGAGAAAACATCTGGTAATTTATTTGATCTTAGTCTTGCATTTTTGCATTATGAGCTTTCCAAATCGGTTATTTTAGACTATTTTATTATTTGTTATTCATTATTTAAATCTGCAGTTAAACATCAAATTTAAATTTGTATCAAATACTTCAAAGTGAACCTGACTGGTGACTTCAGCACTGAAATAAACTCAGTAAATGTTGAATTTCCTACAAACTATAATCTACCAGTAATCAAAAAACAGTTTTATTTACCACCTCTGTTTGTGATGCATTTTTACTGATGTGTATTTTCATGGACTTTAACCTCACTTACAAACATTATGTGACAATAAAACAGCTCCAGTGTTTATATCGTTATCTTCTCAGTTTCGGAGATTTAGCAAAAGGCGGAACCATTTCTTCGGTTCCGCCCGCACGGACGTTTTACAGCGTAGCACATGACATGGACGCATGCTGCAGCGACTTCCGGCAGCGTCCATCAACAGAGTCTGTGTGAGCGGAGTTTCTGTGTGTGTCCGCTGAACAGGAGAAAGCAACATGGAGGTGTTAGGAGGAGAGTTCTGTGAGATGACTCCTCAGGAGCTGGCGGCTCCTGTCAACACGGTGGAGGTGAGTTCAGACCAGACACAGACTCACAAGCTGAGACACACACAAGCTAACGTGGAGGAAACAGAGAGCAACACAACATGGACACACGTTCAGTACAGTGTGTGTGTTTGTATAATTAAACTTAGTCGGTGCAGATGTCAGGAGTCACTTATCCTGAAACGAGCTTCAGAATAAAATGTGTCAAACAAAAACTTTAACTGTTTGACAACAACTGATTTATTGTGTTTTTCCTTTTGACAGGAAAAATGGAAACTGTTACCAGCCTTCCTGAAGGTAAAGCACACACACACACACACACAAACACCTGAACTTACCTGCTTTTTACTAAACTCTATCCCACGTCTATAAAATAAATGTATAACCTCTGTGAAGACATAAGCAGTTATATTCATATTGATATGTGAAATAGGAAAACGTACAATGTGATATGGCTGAAATTATATCAAAATGAAATAATATCATATCAGTTGTTACTGATAAGTACCACAATCTATTTATATTATTATTATTATGAGTAGTAGTAGTTGTAGTAGTAAAAGTAGTTGTAGTAAGTTTAAAGACAGATTTTTGCTCCTGGTTGTGGGTTTTCTACTCTTCTTTATGGACTAACAAACAAAGATTGACAAACAAAAAAAGCTAAACATTTTCAAGTCTGTAGCAGAACACTTAATGGTTAAACCTCCTCACTGCGCTTACACAGTGCATAACTAATATATATATTTATATATATTGTATATAATTGTTTTATTTCGATTGTTTTATCTCTAGTTGCTTAAAGGGAATTACATTACTGTTGCACATTCAGCACTAACTAAAAACTGTATTTTATTTCACTGTGTGTTTTCCAGGTGAAAGGTCTGGTGAAGCAGCACATTGACTCATTCAACTATTTCATCAATGTGGAGGTAAAAACACCTCTGTGTGTGTGTGTGTGTGTGTGTCAGTCAGAGCTGCCTCAGTATCGTCTTGATTTCAGTTCATCTTGAGTGTCTTTTTTTGCAGATCAAGAAAATAATGAAAGCAAATGAGAAAATCACAAGTGATGCTGATCCGATGTGGTACCTGAAGTAAGACACACGTGAAACCTCTTTGTCTGATCTAACTCACTGTTTCTCATTCAACACGGTCAACCTGCAGACATACACGAGTCCACTTAAACATCAAATCTAAATATATAAACGTTTCTCTTCTAGATACCTCAATATCTATGTCGGGATGCCTGATGTAGAGGAAAGCTTCAACGTAACTCGACCAGTGTCTCCTCACGAGGTCAGTTTACTATTAAAGTTTTCATGTTAAATGAAATATCTTTGCACAGTTAATCAGACATAAAAAGCAAATTGAAGACATCCCTGTAGGTTAACAGTTCTTGTGATGCTAATTTGTACTGTGATTAAAGGATTGTCATATCCCTAATTAAGACGTTTGGTTGTCATAAAACATTAAAATAACTCTTGTTAATGTCAATTGTCAGAGCATCGGACTCTGTTGTGATGCAGCTCATCGTCCTCTATGTTTCCACAGTGTCGTCTCAGGGACATGACGTACTCCGCTCCCATCACAGTGGACATAGAGTACACCCGCGGCAGTCAGAGAATCATCCGCAATGCCCTGCCCATTGGAAGGTAGCAGAGCTTTTGTTTGTTTGTTTGTTTGTTTGTTGTCTTTGTTTTGTTCCAGAGTGTCATTTCCTGCCACAGCAACTTCACCTCTGACCTCACTGGAAAGAAATCACGTTCACATTCAGTGATTTCCGTTTTTTCCTAAATGCAACAAACAATAATCATCTCCTCACAGGTTTGTGTTAATGTTAAACTAACTGTGTGTTGTTCTCAGAATGCCGATCATGCTGCGGAGTTCCAACTGTGTCCTCACAGGAAAGACGCCCATGGAATATGCAAAACTCAACGAATGTCCTCTGGATCCAGGTACACAGTATGAATACACACTATAAAAAACATCCAGCCCACAAAAACATGAAAGAAAGAATAAAAAAGAAAAGTAGCAAGAGCACTTTTATTTTTTGAAGTGTTTATTCACCTAGTACACTGTCTCTTCACAGGAGGTTACTTCATTGTAAAAGGTCAAGAGAAGGTCATTCTGATTCAGGAGCAGCTGTCGAAGAATCGAATCATCGTGGATCAGGACAGAAAGGGAACAGTGGGAGCTTCAGTCACCAGGTACCGTAATCACATATCATCTTACACTTACATTTATTAAAGAGTGTGTACAGCCAATAATGAAACACACAACAACTACCAACAATCTCTTAAAAGTCCAAACTTTTTTTCATTATTTACATTCTTAATACTTTGTGCTCCAAAAGTTAAATTATTGTTAAGTTAAAGAATCTTCCTGCAAACAAACCAGGTGTCTGATTAATTTTAGTGTTGCACATAGAAACATAACAAACGAGTAACATCTCCTTCCTGTGTGTTGATTTTCAAAATTTGGAAACCTGCTTTGTTTACATCCAGGTTTAGTTGCTTCCTCTTCCTATTTATGTAAATTTGCCTTTGACTCGTTGAAAAAGTAGGACACCATTAGCAGGACTGTGCATCACATCACCTTCACACATGTTCACAACACAAACAAAACAGGCAGCTACTCATAAACATATAAACCACAAATTCACATTTGTTTGTTAATTTCTCGATATGAACACATCTTGATCATTTGACATTTGATTATTTAATTGTGCTTCATTAAGAGACATTATTACAGAGAAATGTATACATTTAATTTCTCTAGTCACATTTATCTCAGTTGCACATATTTACCTCCTTAGACAAAAAGATTTCGTGAGTTTTGTGAAGCTGCTCGTTCTTTCTCAACATTTTCTTCATCTCCTCTAACGTGTGTTTCACTGTATCTTGTTCTTATAATTCCAGTTCCACTCACGAGAAGAAAAGCAGGACAAATATGATCGTTAAACAAGGCCGGTTCTACCTTAGACACAACACGCTGTCAGAGGACGCTCCCATCGCCATCATATTCAAGGTAGAAGGGATTTTAGACTTGATGGTCCCTGGCAGAGCTGATGCGTCCAGTAGAGGGGGCTACAGGGCAGCTAGATGATGTTAGATGAAGCTGTTTGTCATGATGACGTTCCACAGGCTGTAGAACAAAGATCTATGTTTGTTTGCAAAGTAACTTTATCCGATTCAATTTTTATTTAAATTTGCTTTACTGAACATCTAGATTATTTCACACAGTTTAAGTAAAACATGTATTTGTCTGGTTTTCATCACTGAGCAGTTGGAGATCGGTAATTTCAGTTGTTTAACATCAGATTAATTTTCGCGTGTTGGTCTTTGCTCTCTTGTGAAAATGTCACTGAGCCAGCTGGCATCATTAACTACTGTCCATGTGAGGACAAATCTCTTCAAACATGTCAGCCTGTGAGCGCCGAGTGTTGGGAGCTGAAGTCATTATCCACAGGACACAGTTTGCTCGCTCTGTTTGCTGTGTACTTGTATATCCTGGGTGACTTCTTCCAGATCCAGTGTGGGACACGGATAAGTTCCCAGAGCCTCCCATTTCCATAAGCAAATGTCAGTGAACCATATGACTCCCAGTTCACCCCTCTTTCCCTGTACACACACACACATACACACTCATCTCACGTCTCCTTGCTCACCTCCTGCTCCAGGTGCAAAATGTCTGAGCGTTTCACCTCCGCAGCGAGCTCTTATCTGGCCCCACATATTGAATGTTAAAACAGTTTCGCATTTGTCCACCATCTTGTCTCTCATCTTGCTTTCTATCCAGTTTCAGTGCTCACACTCTGTTTCCATGTCCCCCACACAGGGTATGGGTGTGGAGAGCGACCAGGAGATAGTGCAGATGATCGGTACAGAGGAGCACGTCATGGCCAGCTTCGGCGCCAGTCTGGAGGAGTGTCAGAAAGCTCAGATCTTCACGCAGACGCAGGTACATCAGTGATCCTACTGGGCCTCAGCGTTCTCTTCTAATTTGGATTTACAAAGACGCTTCAGTTTTTGTGTTTTTAAATAATGAACATTACAGAATGCAAATCAAGCAAATAACACGAACACTATTTACATATAATATTTCGAGGACAAAAAGAGAAAAATTCAAACACAATGGCAAAAAAACTGAAAATGACATGTTTAAAAGTCCTAGTGAATAGAACCACGACTTAATTTAGTTTTAATGTGTTGCTATAATATCTAACCACTGAGGAAGGAGCTTTTAAAGTTTTTGAAGCAACATTTTGACATATTTTTCACAACCTGAGCTGTGAAGTTTAAATGATGTCTTAGCGTTTAACAGGGAGAGAGGTTTAAATACATTGATCAAAACTTTTGGGAAATTGACGAGTATTGGTTAAGAAGTATCAGGACATCTCGTCCTCTGCTGCTTGAGTTTTCTTCCTTTAACAGAAAATAGTCACTAAAGGACTAATTCAACATTTTGGCAAATGCACTCATTTGCTTTTTTTTTTTACTTTATGACGCCTGTTCATTAGTGTACAATAGCAGCACAACATGCAACCATTAACCACAGAGACCGTTAACAGGCTAATCGTTAGCTTAGCTTTGTCCAACAGTGAAATCAGCACATTGAGTTGGGTTGTAGCTGGTTGCCTGGCAACCTCACCCTGACAACATGAGTCAGAAAGTCACATGACTTTGTGTCGAACCACAACTTGTGTGTTTCCTCTGGTTTCTGTTCAGATCAAACAAACAAGATGTTACATGTTAATCAGGGAGCTGTCTTTATGCTAAGCTAAGCAGCGTTGTATTTGGCGTAAGGATGTGTAAGTGACTCGCTCAGTGCTCATAAACTTATTTCCTAAAACTAATGACATTTTTTTTAAACATGTTTTATTATGATGATGTTAAGTCGTTAAAAATAAAAAAATACTTCAAGCTGATTAAACTGAATTCAAAGTTCAATTGTAAATTTGTTAATTGTTTATAAATCAAAGCCTGTTCAGATGAATTCATTTGCAACACAAAATCTGTTGAACAATAGTATTTAGTATTACATAGTATTTACAGTATTATTCAGCCTTCTATATAAATAAACAACGGTATCGAACCCAGCCCTGACGTGTGCCTATTAACTTTGATGCCCACTAACTGCTGTCCACAGAGGGTATTTTCTTTGTCCCCCTGAGATCGGATGACTCAGGCTTTGTCTCATGAACTTAAGTGATGGCTCTCACTCCTCTCGGTCACTGAGGAGGCCCACGCGTTCTCTTTGACGTCTTCAGGTGAATGCGAGCGGCCAAATAAAGATTATGTCGTTAGAGGAGGAACCAGTGATGCATTGATGAGGCCATGTTTGCCTCCTAGCAACCAGTCGCTGTAGCTCTCGTGTTCGTCTGTCTGGGAGCAGCCATGATGTCTTTTCATGGTATTCATTGGGTCATTGTACTCTGCACAATGAGGCCTAAATCTATATAATTAAAGGCAGATAAGGCTGAAAAAACATTATCAGATTATCAGATGGTAAGTAATCTGCCTAAACCACATTTGAAAGTCATCTTTTTTTCTATTGATGTATACATAGACACCAAAAAAACATTTTGATAATTGTAGATATATTTATATGTGCGTTCATATATTATACATTTTTTTAGAGTTGTGTATTAACATATTATTATTTCTATTTTCTTTATGCTCTTTGGATCATGGAGGGCAGGGTGGGTGGTCTTTCAGAAAGTCTTCAGCCTCATTAACCTTTGACCTTTTCTATAGCTGTGTAGAGGGATCTAAAGGCGCACTGACTCAGGTGTTAGTGTGGGTGTGTGTGCGTCCATGCAATGGGCATTATTTCCTTTGTGATTAGCTTGACCTACCACAGTCCTCATACACGCGGTTTTCTGTTCTCTTCCTCTAGAAAATAAAAAGAATTCCAGACTTGAAACACACGTCTTGAAACGCAACTCTTGACTGTCAAGCTGCCAACTTGACTATTGATGCCTTTTAAGTCAAAATGTGTCTCAAAATGGTCAAAGTTGACAAACAGTGGCCTGGAGTCCGAACCGCTGCCCATATAACTTCAACATCTCCTGGTTTGAATGGAACTGAGGAGCTTTGAGGCCTATATGTGCTCCTCCAGCTCTTGCTCCTGTCACTTCTCTTTTGTCTGGTGTTTAAAAACAAATTAAGGACACTTTTTACTTCAAAGTAATACTGTATAATGTATGAAACACTGCATAACACATATTTTGTAAAAACTTGTCAACCTTACTTGCACATTTCAAATGGTCACGGATGAGTGAAACCTTGACACTGTTTTGCTCGATGCTGAGGACGACCATGATCACCAACAGCAACAACCTCCACAGTGTTTAATTAGTAATTCAATCAATTCGCTTGTATCAGCTACTTAATAATTTATTTTTGTATATATTTGAAAATGTTTTATACGCAGCAGGTTGAGTTGGTTGGGCACATTCCATTTTATGTTGGATTTTTGAAAAAAAACATAAACATCTGTTTTCCAGATTGACTTGTTCACTGCTCTCTGACCTCTTCTGTGTCTGCCCCATCATCTCAGGCTCTGAGGTACCTCGGGAATAAAGTGCGGAGACAGCGAATGTGGGGAGGCCCCAAGAAAACCAAGATGGAGGAGGCCAGAGAGCTCCTTGCAGCTCTTATCCTCACACATGTGCCCGTACGTAAACACACAGACAGGAATCATGGGTAATCACACTCCGTACATGACACAAACTGTAATCACTGTGTGTTTTCTCTGCAGGTCAAAGAGTTCAACTTTCGGGCTAAGTGTATTTACCTGGCTGTGATGGTGAGGAGGGTGATTCTGGCCCAGGGCAACAAAAACAAGGTGGACGACAGAGATTATTATGGCAACAAACGTCTTGAGTTGGCGGGACAGGTACGTCTTCATGCATCCGTCTCATTTACAGCACGTACACGACCCAATTTCACTTTTCTACTTAGTCTCCACCAAAGCATCAGTCCCTTTAGGTTCCGTTTATTTGTTCAATTGTGAACTGATCAATGGGATTCTGTAAATGAGTCGGACTTCAGATCTGATATTAAAGCCCCCCCCCCGTTGTTGTGTTGTTTATTCATATCCCTGCAACTACCTTTTCTTCACCCATGGAGCCCGTAGAGCACAACACACGCTTGACGCTCATTAATAATATACGTATAGAAATGTACCAATAATGCTCACACGCTTTAGTGCAAATGGATCACAGGAGCAGACCAGAGGACAGAAAGCTGTTCCAGCCCTGATCTCTCACCTGCATCTTTGTTCCAGCCTCCGTCTTTTAATAAGACTCTCATTATTTTCCCTCAGCTTTGTTTTTCCCTGTTTTGTTTTCGTCCCCCCTCCCCCTGTATTTCAGCATGGCTTTGTCAGGAGAGAGATATGCAGTGGCACCGAAATCCGGAGGCTGTGGAAGCATGGGGATTTTTCATCCACGTGACAATAGAATTGCTGCCTTGACTGGAGCGATTGAGCTAATCCGCAGGCCCGGCTCTGATAATGTAATTACTGCTGTCTTAAGGCCTTTAATTTCCCCCCCCAACCTGCTCTGTAGAAGGAGCAGGAGATGGGAGGAGGGGGGGGCCCAGAGCCCTCTTTCAATAGGGGGCTTACACACTAACAACGCCAGCAATCTCCTCACTCTCCAATTATGGTTCCCTGACATTCAACTAATTGGCCTGGCTGCGCGACGGAAGCTTAATTTCTTTATTAATTTCAAGCAGAGCTGCCTGTTTGTTGTGATGTATGCTAATGCACAGGGTGGGTGGGGGTTGTGGGAGAGGTTGCCTCCTGTAGGCCTGGCAGAGGAGGACATGGACCTGGGACGGAGGCCAGGTCAGGCTTATCAGTGAGCCGGCACACCTGGTTATTAAATCTGACTGTAAACGCACCTCAGCGCTGATTAGAGTTGTGAGCAGATGCAGGGCGCCAGGAGATCTGGGATCTGTCAGACTGTGTGAAGAAACAATGACATCTCGAACTCTGTGAGGATTGTCTCCCTCTGTGTTCAGTTTGGAGACTTGACGACTGACTAATATCTGTCAAACGTGTTTTTTATCAACAACGCTCTCCCTTTCTCTCTCTCTGCCTTTTCCAGCTGCTGTCTCTGCTGTTTGAAGATCTCTTCAAGAAGTTCAACTCCGAGCTGAAGAAAATCGCTGACCAGATCATTCCCAAGCAGAGAGCAGCTCAGTTCGACGTGGTGAAGCACATGCGGCAGGACCAGATCACCAACGGCATGGTCAATGCCATATCCACGGTGAGTGTGCGACCCCCTGGATGTAATGAAATCATTAAACAGAGAGGATTTATTTACTGTTCCCCCGGAGGAAGATGTTCAAATCCTTCTGCCACAAAACATCTGTCATTCTGAAGAATATTCGCATATTGCTTTACTCATACTTTACTTTATATACTCTTTACTATGTACTATACACATGTCAGAATTTAAAACATTATTTGACCTGAGACAACAGCACTGTCATCACAGCAGCAGGATGTTAACAGATTTTCAAAAGTCAGCTGTGATCAAATAATGAAATTTAAAAAGCGTTAAAATCACCAGCAGCTCCTTTTAACCTAATTGATATAGAAAACCTATATTTTCTGATTCATTGATTCATTTTCTTCATAACAATGTGTTAATGAGTCATAAAGTGAAAACAGATGTTGGATTTCCTCCACAGGGAAACTGGTCTCTGAAGAGATTCAAGATGGACCGTCAGGGCGTCACTCAGGTCCTGTCTCGTCTCTCCTTCATCTCGGCTCTGGGCATGATGACCAGGATCTCCTCCCAGTTTGAGAAAACCAGGAAGGTCAGCGGCCCGCGCTCCCTGCAGCCGTCACAGTGGGGCATGCTGTGTCCGTCTGACACGCCTGAAGGAGAGGTGAGTGTCGCTGCCCACCTGACCAGTTCCTGCCGACCCAATGAAGTGGGGGCAGTAGAGGTCCCTCAACACTGTGCAGTTTGAGACGTTTGGGAGAGAGAAATAGTAAAACCTTTGGTCTTTAATCCAGAACAGGGGTTGTAAATCTCACTGGGTGCGGATTGAGAGGTTTGTTAACCAAAGACATACTTCAGCAATGTTAGATAGTTTCAGAAGTAAAGGAACAAATTGAGATTATGTTATGAAGTTGAATATTGTGAGTTTAAAAATGTTGCCATATTTTCAGCTTTATATATTAAATTATATATTTATAGATAGAAACCCAGAAAATCTTTAATTTAAGGTAGCAGGACATTGTATTGTTCTTGCCTTCTAATTGGACCATATCTGTTTTTACCCATGGCTTTGTTCGTCTCCGCTAAAACGTCAAGGGCAAACAACATAAGAGGAACTAAAAACACTCTGTCAGCCAGTTAGCTGGATTCTCCTTCCACTGTTGGTTTTGCTGCATAATGTGAATAGAAGTTTTGTACCTTGCCTCATCCGTGGACATGTACTGTATCTGAGTCACGTCAGGGAGACTTTCATAAGCAGTGGTGGTGAAAGACAAAAGCTCCCATGATTCCCTGCTGCTTCGTGACATCATCTTTTTTTATTGTTTTGATAGAGAGAGCCCAAACAGCCAAAATCGTACTTTGAATGTAGACTTTGAATGTAGATTTTGATTTGCATTTTCACAAATAGCTGTGATGCTCTTATTGTGTCGTGTGCAGTATTATTTTGAGTAAAGGCACAGAGACGAAACGCTTTCAAACATCGTTGTGCGGGTTGTGTAGGCCTGTGGTCTGGTGAAGAACTTGGCTCTGATGACCCACATCACCACGGACATGGAGGACGGCCCGATCGTCAAATTGGCCTTCAACCTGGGGGTGGAGGACGTCAACCTGCTGTGCGGCGAGGAGCTCTCCTACCCGAGCGTCTTCCTCGTCTTCCTCAACGGTAAAACTCCTCCGCAGCTGCGCCTCATAATAACTGAATAAACAAACAACGAGAACATTAACACTGGATGCTTTTGCCTCAGATCACTTGAAAAGAAATTCTAATCCTCCCTGTTTGGAACGCGTTGCTTATGAACATGAACGAGGGAAAATATTCTCTTTAGTTTACCGACGGTAATTTTGTATTTTGCAGGGAGGCTGATAAGTCATTAATTTCATGGCAGCAGTAGGTATTATTCTTGAGTCAGAACTTGGCCCCTTAATTACTGTATATGTTTGTCTCACCGCTGATAACTGTCAAATTATATTAGCTGCCATACCATTTAATTAGTTGGTAGCAGCAGGTGTCAAAGCCCTTCAGAGTGTGTTCAGTGCAAATGTGCCCTCACACAGAGGCAGAGCACAGTGTCTCCTCTGTTCTCTGCTCGTTTGTCTGTCGGACTTGATATGAACAAACCCCTGAAGGCAGTTGGAGCTTTGCTTTCAGCGGCAGTGGAGGTTCAGTGCCCCACTGTATATGCACGCTGTGTCCCTCTTTCTTTCAGCTTTAAGTTTGTGGATGTGAGTTTTTCTCACAGAATTTAACCCCAACGTTGAATCTGTTCACCATTTGAAGTTCCCATAAATACCTGCTATAGCTTGTTGGTTCATTGTCGATCTGTCATTAGATGAAACAATTGACTAGAAAATGAATCAGCTGCAAGCTAAAATGCCAAATCTCAGAATTTGCTGATATTATATGTTTTATATGAATATCTTTGTTTTTCCGACTGCTGCTCAAACCATTTAGGAAATTTGATGCTGTTAAATTGCACTGCAGGAAATGATGACGCGTGTTTTTCACTCTGACTGTTTAGAGACAAGCAGCAAACAAGAAGTTACTCACTTCATGTTTGTCTCACCTGAGAAGAACGTTGGATTATACCTTTAATCAAAGCTAAATTATTTGTTGTGATAGATGATCGATACATTTTTTTTGTCGTTCTTCTTTAAATCTGTGCTTGTGTCTGTATCTGGTCCACAGGCAACATTCTGGGTGTCATCAGAGACCATCATAAACTGGTCAACACCTTCAGGCTGATGCGTAGAGCAGGTTTCATCAATGAGTTTGTGTCCATCTCCACCAACTTGACCGACCGCTGCGTCTACATCTCGTCTGACGGAGGACGCCTCTGCAGGTGAGGATGACAGTATGCCTCCAAACTTAAGGCTTTAAAAAGCATAAAAATAGATTATGTTGATATGCAATAAATAGAACAGACTTTACAATGAATAACTGATACAATGAATTATTTCGTTTTTCTATGATTCCCCTTCAGGCCGTACATCATAGTGAAGAGGGGGCAGCCGATGGTGAAGAACAAACACATTGAGGACCTGTCGCAGGGCTACAGGTGAGACCAGCAGTCAGGAGCTACAAGGTTTTGAGTGTATATATATGTTTCCCGATAATTGTGTATATTGAAATAGCAAACAGTAAAAAAAACACACTTTTCTTTCTTCCAGAACCTTTGAGGATTTCCTGCACGAGGGTCTTGTGGAGTACCTGGATGTGAACGAGGAGAACGACTGTCAGATCGCCCTTTATGAACACATGATCAACAAGTGAGTGACGCACGATGTTGCTGATATAAAAATTGTGGAAAAGGATCCTTTTGGTCAACATGATGTGTTTATTTCATCTCGTATTTGTTTCTTATTTTGTCTGCAGACTCACAACACACTTGGAGATTGAGCCCTTCACGTTGCTCGGGGTGTGTGCCGGCCTCATTCCCTACCCCCACCACAACCAGTCACCCAGGAACACATACCAGTGCGCTATGGGCAAACAGGCAATGGGTAAGACTGAGCAGGTAGCTTCAGTGAGCGGGCAGGTCATTGAAATGTGAAGATCTCCAATCCCTCCTCAAACATCCTCCACACAGCTGCACCTCTTTGCATGCACTCACACACAAACACTTACAGTAATTTAATCTCACATGAACACCGTTCTTAAGCCTTTTAAATCTGCCGGTTCGGAGTTTAGCATTTTTATTTGCACAAGTTAAAATCGTACAAAAGGACATTAGAATAACAAACAACATAGATACAAGCAGCCTGCTGATTCGTCTCCCCCAAAACTCTGCTCCTGATCTACCTCTTGTCACAATACATTTGTATGTGTGATTGAGTGTTTTTCATGTGTGTATATGTGTGTCTGTGTATGTGTGTGTGTCTGTGTGTGTGTGCGTGCGTGTTTGGACATCAAACATGGGGCGCTTGCGTAGGTTCTCTATTGTGCGTGTGTGTGCGGAGGCCCTTTCCCTGCCAGTCACCCAGAGTGTCATTAGCAATTCATTGTGTCTGCTTTGGCTGTGCTCGGGGGGTCAGTGTGCTCAGCTGCGAAAGACCACAGAGTGCGCACCCGCAGCTCCTTGGTAACCAAAACTTCCCCAAACGGCCCCGCTAACATTCGTAAGAACCTCTGTCACCCCCCATCCCACTGCTTTACCTCAGTCCGGCCCTTCCTCCCCTCCCCCCGTCCTTACAAAAACACAGACTGGAACTATATTTGGCACAATATCCTCTGCCTTGTCTTTTTTGTGTGGACGGCCCTATACATGTGCAAATCCGGTTGTGTGGCCCGGGCCTATTATCACAGACTCTGTGCTTGTAGCCTGATTGTGAAGTAATAGCATCTGACAAATGTCAAGGCTTCCATGGAGCCCGGCCTTTATGTCATAACAGGCCTCGTTCCTCCTCCTGTGTCGCTCTGTGATGCTGATAACCAGGCTCGGCCCTGAACAACAGGAGGATTAATCACCTCTAATAACTGATCCATAGACAATCAGTTTAAAAAGTGCAGTGAAACACTTGTTTTGAATATAACTTTTCACAGAATATTGCCAATTATATATCCATCTGTGTCTCCTCTCTCCAGGCACTATTGGCTATAATCAGAGGAACCGTATTGACACTCTGATGTACCTGCTGGCGTATCCTCAGAAGCCGATGGTCAAAACAAAAACCATTGAGCTCATCAACTTTGAGAAGCTTCCTGCTGGTCAGAACGCCACCGTGGCTGTGATGAGCTACAGCGGCTACGACATTGAAGACGCTCTGATCCTTAACAAAGCTTCACTCGACAGAGGTGAGTCCCACCGGAGTTAACAAGACTCGGCCTAATAAGACTCGGCCTAAATTTGAGTGCAGTAAAAAAGGCTATTACAACCTATGTAATATTCATGTGTGTGTTTTGCTTCCAGGGTTTGGCCGCTGCCTCGTCTATAAAAACGCAAAGTGTACGCTGCGGCGTTACACCAACCAGACCTTCGACAAGGTGATGGGCCCCATGCTGGATGCTGCCACACGAAAGCCCATCTGGAGGCACAACATCCTGGATGCTGATGGCATCTGCTCCCCTGGTGAGTAGCAACAGGACCAGGAGAGGACCAGCATGCTTTGCTGCTCCTCTCGTCAGACACCACTGCTCCAGTAAATGAGCTGAATCATTAATATCTTCAGATATGAGGGATAGTTTAATGTGCTGTGTTTTACTTTGGCTTTTGACTGTTTCATGTTATGAGCAGTGTAACGGTATTTACTTATTATTATGTGATGTAATAATTGAGAGTTGGACATAATTATAAATAGACTGAAGTCCTCACTTACAGCACTAGTATTAGCTGCTTTTTAAATCGCAGCTTCATTTTGTGTTGACATACCACGACCCAGTAAAGACACTCAGGCTGCAGACAGTAGAGCTTGATCCAGATTTCAGAGCTCTGCACTTAGGGGGACAGAGGAGGACAGAATCCGCACCTGCCCGAACCGCGCGGGTCTCAGTTCATCTAAAAGAGCACACAACCACAACCGTTAGTCCAAGTGGGCTGCCGTACTAACGTTGTTTCTCTAATCTGTGATCGCCCTTCTGTTTGCCACAGGTGAGAAAGTGGAGAACAAGCAGGTGTTGGTAAACAAGTCAATGCCAACTGTCACTCAGACACCACTGGAGGGCAGTAACCAGCCAGGCCAGCCCCAGTACAGAGACGTGCCCGTCGGGTGAGTGCACGTCGGCTCTCACCACCACCCACACAACCGCCTCACCCACAGACCCCCCCCTCCCTACAAGTTGACTGTGATCTCAGCCTGCGTCAGCTGTTGACACACCTGTTACTACACATGTTACTACGCCTGTTATTATACCTGTTATTACACATGTTACTACACATGTTACTACACCTGTTATTACACCTGTTACACCTGCCGACACCTAAAGCCTGAAACATGCTTCTGCGTTTTCACGGACCCGTAAGCGCAAGAGCCCTTCCGGGTCCCTTACGTGCTTATGTATCCCTCCTTACGTGCTGACGGGTGTCGACCCCCTTTTCTAAAATTTACGGCAAAGCTCCGCAAGCTCACTCAGCCCGCAAGGCTGTGATTGGTCTGCTCTACATCCCTTCTGGAGCTGCATTTCCGGTTTCATGCCCCATAATACCGGCAGAAATCACGGAAGATTTAGAAGAACGAATATGGATATCTTCTGCCAAGCGCTTCCGGGGAAGCATGAATGAAAACGAGTCTTGCGCCACAGCGGCGTGAAAAGACGCAGACGCAGTCGCAGAAGCATGTTTCAGGCTTAAGTGTTTGCCGACATTAGGAATAACACTAGTTTGGCGTCCTATTTGTTTGCAGCTATAAGGGCTCAACAGACTCGTACATCGAGAAGGTCATGATCTCGTCCAACGCCGAAGATGCTTTCCTCATCAAGATCCTGCTGAGGCAGACCCGGAGACCGGAGATAGGAGACAAATTCAGCAGTCGTCACGGACAGAAAGGTGCCACCCTCAGCACGGTCACTCTGCCTCCTCTCTTAAACAACATCCAGTGTCTTGAACTCAAACCTGAATTTGCACAAAATACTAAACTTTTAATTCATTTCAAGGCCAAATTTGAAATAGTCTTGTAAAAAAAGATTGTAAATGACCCGACCAAGAAAAGACTCCTCGGCCGTCTCTCTGTCGGAGCATTTGTTGAGTCAAGTCCCAGTGGCTGTTGCTCTGTCACTGCCCCCCTGTCCTCATCTCTCAAGAGGTCTTTTCAATTAATTGGCTCTTTGTCCTGTGCCAGACTATGTAAATTTATTACACCACAGCAGTATTCTGCTGCTGCTGGGGCGAAAAAAGTGTTTACAACCTCCATTGTTTTGCTGCACCTCCCCTATAGAGGGCTTGTATGATGTTTTAATCAAAAAGCTAACTGGCGCCATGCATAATTTACTCTCTTCATTAACGCCATGGCCGCTGGGCGGTCAGCTCGGGATGGGACAATGTCTTCTGTCTGAGATAATGACGGCGGGAGAGGGGTCGCCGCTGGGTTAGCAGGAGAACTGGATGGAGAGGCCCAGATGTGTAAATGATGTATGGCCACTTTTTAATCAGATTTAACTGCACATGCGTTCACAGCAACTTTAGAAAACAGACAATTTGTAAAATCCTGCATTTTTATTCCAGTGTTTTTTTTATTCTACATCAAAAACAATATTTTCTTTCTTGTCAAATGTTTTAAACTGAATCTGGAACTGATCCTAAATCAGGGTTTAATTATTTAATTGGAAGTGAATTTAGCGATAGATCTTGTAGCAACTCATGACCAGTCTCATAAGTCCTGGTCAGCAGAGCAGAATAAGTTAATTATTTACTGGTCCCCCCCCCCCCCCCCCCCCCCCCCCCCACACACACACACACACACACACACACACACACACACACACACACACACACACACACAGCTGTGGAGGTGGGGGAGGAGGTGGAGAGGTTGTCAGTAGTAGGGGCCCATTGTGCGAGCCTCCAGCGTGGAGCTGTATGAGCTGTGATGGAGGGCTCTGAACCCTCGCTGTTGTCTTGCCTTTCTCTGCTGATTTCATGCCTCTTTTATCATTCACTTTCACACAAAACAAACAACACCAAGGATGTCTGCTATGGGAACTAGTGTCTCTCTCTCCCTCTCTCCCTCTCTCTCTCTCTCCCTCCCTCTCAATCGTTCCGTTCACCTTCTCCTCCTCTGTTTTTCACTTTATTTCCTCCTCTTTCACTTCACTTTTAGCCCGATCTTCAAACTTTTTTCTCAACTGCTTTTTCTTTCCTTTTCTTTTGCGCCTTTCTCCTTCTCCTCTGGCCCTGTTGCACTCGCCTTTTTCTCTTTTCTTTCCACCTTCTTCCTGCTGTTGGATGACTTTCCAGCAAGTCGTTGCACTTGTTCCCAGTCAACATCCTGTTGCAGCGTCCTTTAAAGGCATCAGCAGTCCGCACCGTGTTGTGTCGCTGACTTGTGGACTAATAGTGAATTTTATCCACGTGCTCGAATTCAATTTCTCCTCTCCAGTTGATCCCCTCGACTTCCTCTGAGTTGAACTGAAAGTCATGGATGTGTAATCCCGGTCTCCCTGTCGCACTAAGCACCTTTCTCCACTTCCTGCTCTCCTTCTTTTCTCCCCTCTTTCTCTTTTTTCATTTGCAAATGGGCCTACAATCTGTTTACCCTGGCCTGGGAAGAGTGCTTCGGCCCCTCGGCAAACATTTGCACTCACACTTAAACTCCTGGCTACCAGGGCGCCTGTCCCCCACGTCATGTGAATCAACAGAAGACCCTGTCTGTCCACAGGAGTATGGAAATGTGATGCTCCGCCAGAGGTCCTCTGCTTCCAGCAGCAATACACAACAACAGTGTTACCAGAAGTGTGAGAGTTTTTTTAGTCAGAAGTGGGAGGACACTTAAATTAGGAAATTAATCTGGTTTAAATGGTTTGATATGGCTGCAGCTAAAATATTTTTCTTTTCTTTAATCCCTTGATTATTTTATTTATCTGTGAAGTGTAATGAAAATGCCCATCACCTCCAAAATCGAATTATCACACATAAGAAGCTACAACCAAGAGGATATGTTTGGACATTTTACCTAACAAACAAACCCTGAAACAACTTAAACAGTTAAATATTGTACTACTTTTGTTGTTGTTTTATTTACTGTTGATTCCCTGATTAATAAATGGACATTTATTTTAACATTATTAGTAAAAAAATCTATTTAAATGGCTTGTTGTGCTTCATCTGCAATTTCTGTGAAGAGGCAGTGCATTAACAGCAATCTGTTTGTCTGTGTGTGTGTGTGTTTGTGTATTCAGGTGTTTGCGGTCTCATCGTCCCACAGGAGGACATGCCGTTCTGTGACACTGGCATCTGTCCAGATATCATCATGAACCCTCATGGGTATCCCTCCAGGATGACGGTACGATTCCTCTCAGCTGAAAGACATATGTTATAGGAATCAACAATCTGTTATTACTAATTAATTTCCACTAAATAGATAAAAAAAAAACTTAACAATGTTCAATTATTTAAAAACCAAATGAATCCAGATTACTGTCATATATAATATGAATAAAATGTGAGCAGTTTTCCAACTTTGGCATTTTGGCTTTAAACAGAAACAATTATCAAAATAATTGCAGATACATTTTCAGTTTCCCATAATCATTTAATCTCTGAAATTCTGTGTGACATTTATCAAGAAATCCAAAACTATTGTTTTTAGTATAAAGGTTTTAATTTGACATTTAACCATGAACTTATTCACAGTTGTTATTGTGAATGCTTTTTGGCTGCAGCTCAGACTGAAACCACCTCGGTCTCCTGTGTTGACCGTCGCTCTTCATAAGTTTGTGTCGGCTCTTCTGAGACAAAACCCTCATTATCCCACTTGTCTCCTCTGGGTTATCATTGGCTTCCAGAGCACACGTCCATTGACGCCATTAAGCAGCAATCTTACCGGTCACAAACAGATATTTGTTGCTGCCAGGGAAGCTGGCTCCCATCGCAGCGTGTGGATGTTTTATCAAACACGCAAAGTACATGATGGTGCTGAATATGAATGACATGGAACTTGGCCCGTGTATCTGGCGGCTTTTTGTCCTTTTACACTATAAAAAAACGTGCAGGATCTTTACTGCTGAAGTTGTCAGTGCCAGTGTGTTTGCAGGCAGCGGTTGTCATGGCTAGGGCTCAGAAATGTTTGGCTCGGGAGGATGTTTCTGTGGCCTGAGAGTGAAATGAGAGTAGGTGTTTCCTTTTATGTGACGGGGTCAGGGGTCCACCGGGCGCGACCCCAGAGGAATTGTTGAAATCAGTCATCCTTGGACTGCTGGTCCCACCCCGATGGGTACATGTGTATTCTAAGCTCACCATCTATATCAATATGCTGTGACAGGGAGGACGTAAATTAGGTGAAAGCGGATTCAGACTGGAGACTGTACAGTACATTCAGTAAGACCCCTCTATCTTTTTCACATTCTGTTATGTTGCAATCTCATGTTAAAGTCCAGGTTATCACTCAATGTTACATCATGAAAAAACTAATTAAAAAAAAACTTTCAGACATTTATTGTGAAGGAACACTTGCTTGTGTCCTTTGGCTGTGATTACAGTCTTGAGTCTTTCTTGGGACAGTTTTGCTCTCTTGGATTTGGGGATTTCCTCTCTGCAGATCCTCTGAAGCTCTGTCAGGTTGGATATTTTCAGGTCTCTGCAGAGATGTTATATTTATATTCAGAGAGATTCAGTGAATTCTAAGACATTGTCTTGTGCTGAACCTTCAGTCTCAGGTCCTGAGCTCTGGACCAGGTTTTCACCAAGGATCAGTGGAGTGTTGCAGTGATAGGAAATGTTGAGTGGTCGAGTGGTCATTATAGTCCTGTAAGGTCACCATCAGGTTCTTGGTCACCTCTCTTACCAATATCCTGAATGTGGCCAGCAATGTAAAGTCCTGGTTGACCAAATAAGAGAGTGGATACCCGACCCGAGCCCGTTGGGACCTGATGAGTACGGACAAAACGTATTTTGGGCTCTTTGGCTGAACTAACTTCTTGATTATTTTATTTTTTCATGCTGCACGTGCCTCTAATCAGGATTCAGGGAATCTCTCAGGAGTCAGGGAATCTCTCAGGCTCTGTCCTCAAACCGAAAATGAATAAATAAATATTTTTATTAAATCATAGAGGACACTGTTCTATCGGGGACACAGAAGAAAGCAGAAAATGTTTGTCTCATCACAATCCCGTCTTTGAGCCCTGCTTCCTCATGACTTGGTTTTTCCTCTGGTATTTATTTTCAGCTGGGAAATCTTTTACATAGACAACTGTGTTCTTTTCCAAAATCATCAATTCACACAGCCGGTAGAAAACCAATGTGTAGAAACCCCATGGGAGACACATGAGCCAAGTTTCAAGTATCACTGCAAAGTGTCTGTTTGTTGGATTCCTGGGCGTCTAAGAGTCTCTCTGATGGTGTCAGGTGGGGAAGTTGATCGAACTGTTGGCTGGGAAGGCCGGAGTCTTAGACGGACGGTTCCACTACGGCACGGCCTTCGGCGGCAGCAAGGTGAAGGACGTGTGTGAGGATCTCGTCCGTTACGGATACAACTACCAGGGCAAAGACTACGTCACCTCAGGAATCACTGGGTAATAAACAGTTTTGTCTCATTAACAAAAACATGTCACGTTACTGCTCAACATTCTCTTAAGAATGACCCCTTTTAGATTGTGTGTTGTTTCTCTTTGGCTGATTTGTATTTACTTCAGCACGTGACGCAGAAAGGAAACTTGGTTGTGATTAAGAAATGCTCATATCCAACATAACAAACCAGTTTCTCTGGGCAATCTCATGATTTCATGTTTTTCTTCCCGGTTTTCACCTTCATGAATATTCATAGTGTACATATATTGTTTTTAAAGCATCCCCTGCTCTCACAAGCCACTACAACATCTGTGATTAATGAGTTATTCCTTTGTCTGTAAAAAAAAACAATCAACAACAACATATCCATCAATGTTCATTTTAAAAGAAAAACAGAAGCAGTCATCCCTTGTATTTCATACATGTATGTAACCTGTAAACATGTGGATTTTACATTTGATCTTTGATCTGACACTAAACTGCATCCTAGTGAAATGTATTCTGTATTACAGTGTTAGTTAGATATTAATGATCTGTGTGTTGCTGTATTTTCCCCAGAGAACCACTGGAGGCTTACATCTACTATGGACCGGTGTATTATCAGAAACTGAAGCACATGGTCTTAGACAAGATGCATGCCAGGGCCCGAGGCCCCAGAGCCGTCCTCACCAGGTAGAGTCAACCATTCGGGAATTTAACCCACATTTCAGTGACTACTGATAGAAATAAAATGATCTTATCAGAGCAGGTGGAATAACAAACTACATTCCTCTGTCTGTTTCCTCCGTCCTTCTCACCGACAGGCAGCCGACAGAGGGCCGCTCCAGAGACGGAGGTCTGCGTCTGGGCGAGATGGAGCGTGACTGTTTGATCGGCTACGGAGCGAGCATGCTACTGCTGGAGCGGCTCATGATCTCCAGTGACGCCTTCGAGGTGGATGTGTGCGGACAGTGCGGCCTGTTGGGATACTCTGGCTGGTAAGCAGCCCACGTACACTGGTCATCTTATAATGGAAACTACAAATCTCAACAATGAACGTTATAGCTTTTGTCATTTACTCATGACAACTCACCTGATCCAGGTGTTCTCATTGGCTACTGAATCTGCTCTTTTTAACATTTAAACTTAAGGATCTAATCTTGTGGATTCAGATTCATCAGCGAAAAGCTTTCCCGATGTGTTCTGACGACCTCTCTTCTTTTTAAAATAAAAAAACATGTTATTTTCAGGTTTTCAGGTCACATGCTTTTGCTTCCTCTACCTTGAGTGGCAGGCAGCCTACCAAGTGCTTTTATTAACATTTGAATGGTTAAACGTGTGTTAAATATGATATAACGTCATCTTTTAGCACATTTCACAGGGCAGCCCAGAAACTGTTGAGTAGCCTGGATGGTTAATACACAAATCTTCTGGTCTGTGTCCAGTCTGATTCTCAGTCTCTGTTCCCAGGTGTCACTACTGTAAGTCGTCCTGCCACGTTTCCTCCCTGCGGATCCCGTACGCCTGCAAGCTGCTGTTCCAGGAGATGCAGTCCATGAACATCATCCCTCGACTCAAACTGTCCCGTTACAACGAGTGAACGGGCGCAGGGACAGAAACACGGTGTATGTGAGTGAAAGAGTCAGATTTGTTATTGGCAACGTCTGAAACATGGTTTATTTGTAAAAAGCTTTTTTTTGAAGGAGCAGCAAGAAACAGGCTGACGATTTTTGTTTTTTTACAAAATGTTGGACCTGTGACTCATTTCTGTTGATACCTACTCTTTGTATATGGAAGTAATAAACACAGATAATATTTCAAATCAGCCACTGTGTCTCGTACATTCTAATTATTTTCAACTCAATAATACTCTCTTTAGTCATAAATAGGTAAATAGGACATTTTAATGGAGTTATTAAACATGGATAATAACTTAATGGAAAAACTGCAGATGTTTCTTTTGCAACCTTAAGCTCCAAAAAATATGGGCTGCATTCTTTATAAGTCTGTTGAAAGATTAACAAACCAACGAGTGTTCGGATTGTTGAATACGTTTTTAAACTTCAGAAAGCTCCCAGTGTTCATATCAGAGACCTGAAACTTTATATTTTTTATCACAGTGGTTGTATCTAGTTTTATTTCCTGGCTGCTTCCTGATGGTTTGTGCGAATGTCCAGGTTTGATTTCTGCTGAGGTGATAACGTCACATTTACAAAGATCCAACATGTGAGACCCGACACTCAGCTGTGATTGTATTATAATTTCAACCCCAGAAAACAAACGAGGAGCAAACATTGGCGAAAACAATAATGTGAACTTTATTTTATAATATAAATCAACTTCACTTAATGTTTACAAACCCGACAGTGGTGAGTAAACACAGTCAAGTTTAGACCAAATCATTCAAATGCTCAGAACAAAAACTCAAGTTGCAAATGTTTTCTTCTTTTTTAAAGCCTTAAATTAGTCTTTTATTATCGCCTTGATTAATTGATTCATTTATTTGGTCCATAAAAATGTCAAAAGAATCTGAAACAATGACCTTTTATAATTAGATTTCATCAAATGTCTTTTTTTTCTGATCATTTAAAATATTGTCAGTGATCACATTCGATATTTCTTCTCAAAACAACTCAAACAATGAAATTATGTTGCAAATTAATTTATTAAATAAATAATCATTCATGAAAATTGTAATTATTTCTAAGTCCAAGATGGACTGATGTATTGTTGAAACATATTTTCTGCTTGATGTAACAACGTTAATCAGAAACTAACCATCTGCTTAGAACACGGTTAAAATTAGTTTTATTTGTGTTTATTTTTTATTAAAAGATGTTTTATGCTTGTCAATGAAAAGTGGACGAGGACTCGGCTGGAGGACAAACACAACGAGGCTGAGTGACAACGTACAGAAACAAACAGAGCAGCAGCCTCTTTCACGTCAGCAGGAGGAAGAGAAAGTTTCTTTGAGCCGTACAGTTTCCTCTTTTCAAACCGAAGCCTTAACACCAGCAACGTGTCGTATGTAGCGTAACCATACCCCCCACTCGCACATACACACATGACTCAACTGGGGCCTTTTCACTGAACAAAAGCAGCACACATCCGTTTGTGTGTGTGAGAATAGGACGAGTGGAAGAGGCTCTGGAGGCTGCACCTGTCCTATTTTATCAGGCTCTAATAAGCAGATAACAGGATGGAAAAAAAAAAAAGAGCGTCCGGCAACTCCACCTCCTCCTTATTTGACAGACATTAATTAGATCCTATGTTGAGGTCACGGTTTTGCACTAACGACCATTTAGGCCTCTATTGAACATTCATTTATTTAAGGGTCGTTACAGGGTTTTACTTGTGATTTGTTCAGTTTAAAATGAATTCAAAATGAATTTCTTTAGTTTTTTTGGAGTCATCTTGTCCTTTTCCCCCCCGTTCCAGTAGCTTTCTCCTTCCCGTCGGACCCTGAACAATAGCACATCCCCGTTTTAACAAACTGTGACTGTGCATGTTGTCTCGTGGCATGTTGCTGCCGCCCTGTCCCACCCGTGCTCCCAGGTGGCTGCACGGTGTGTGTCGGCGAGCAGCAGCATCAGCGCCTGCGCAGTGCAGGAGAGAGTCCTCCCTTTGCTATCCATGGTGTGGTGAGTAATTCAGCCATAATCCGCCTTTCTCCTCTCCCCTCTTCTTTCCCCTTCTCCTCTCCCCCTCTCCTGTGGTTCCATTCATATTCTAATCACAGCTTTCCCTTCTCCAGCTCTCAGGCACTCCATCAGAGCCCTCCCAGCCTCGGGCTTTGCACTTTTACTTCCCCCCTTTTGTGACCGTTCCCTCCTCTCCCAGGCACACCAAAACTAAGCAAAAGAGTGAGCGAAAAGAGGTGAAAACGCCCATTAATAAATCCACACTTGTGCCGTTTGTAGCATGTTTGGATACATGTTTGAGCCTATGACGCGTCGGCCGTGCGGCGGAGTTGTCACAAACACCGTTTAATGGTGGAATGAGGTGATGAGGGAATGTGGCAACAAGTTTCTGAGGGACGTGAAGCCGCAGTTAGGATCAGCAGCAGAGGTTGTGTATGTTTGTCTGGAGCTGGGAGGTGTATAAAACTTAAATTAAATGCCATAATGGAAGATGGGGAGGCCACAGTGTTGGGACTGTGTAGATCTAAGCCTCTTTTTTTCCGTCGGGAGGGAGCTTTTCTTATTCAAAACAGCCCCACAAAAGACTTCCAGTGAGCCTTGCCACATCCCCATCTGACTTGGGGCCATTCATCAGCCTTCCAAGCCTATCAATGACATGTCCCCATCAGGGCTCCTATAAAATCAGCCCCTTTCCCATGAAACATCAGCAAACATTTTGACGGGTCTGGCTTTCCCCCCGCTGGATTTTCTGGAGTCTCTTACCCCCCCAGCCCCCCCCCCACCCCACCACCCTCTTTCCTCCCTTCTTCCCACCTCCCCCCTCTCCTCCGCCAACACCACCCCTCTCTGGGCGAACCTCAGATCCTCAACATCTCCTGTGACGGGCAGTGGTCACGGAAACACTGAGCGAGACCAGGGGAGAGCCGCCGAGGAGGGGGAAGCGCGCACTAAGCCATTTTCTTGGAGGAGCCGAGCGCCGTTGATGGGAAGAGGATGCATTGCGGGCTGCTGGAGGAGCCTGATATGGATTCCACAGGTCAGTCCCCTTCAACCTCTGCTTGTGTGGATGTGTGAAGGAAATCTGCTTCTGTTCAGAGACGTTGTGCGTTGAGTGTTTCTGCCGCTGCTCCTCTGGACGTCTCAAACTCGCTCTGTGGGGGCGTTCGGCTGCCTGGCTGTTGATTTTCAACTTTTTTCATCTTTTTTTTTTAACGTTTCAGTTACTCAGTATCTGTAAGACAGTGTTTTTGGCCACATGCAGTAACGAGAAGTGTGACTTCGGTGGATTGAAGAGAAGTCACAGAAAACATGGAGTAGTCTTTAAAGCCTGCAACAGGTGGTTTCTTGTCTGTTGAGTAGAAGTAGTTTTAGAAATTGCACTGATCAGTAGTTGAGGGGGAATAAAAACAAGTGCACGTCAATGAGCAGCGTCATGCACCTGTTTTAAGTTTCTTTTTCTGCTTCTAGTCTAAAGCTGGAACACTTAAGAATTTATTCAGCTGCAAACTGAATAATTTGATTTAAAGAAAAAGGAAAAACAAGTGATGCAGAGGTGGAGTTATTTCTTCAAATTAAAACATGTTTGATTAATGCATTCTCATTAAGCCTCAGTCATGGAAAAGCACATTTTGCTGCTGCAGTTTAAAGCAGTGAAGTCTTGAATGTGTGTTAATAAATGAGAGAACATCTGTTTCACTTGTTGATCGAATTTAATCCAATTATTTCCATCCCCAACTTATCTGCTCCTGTGGCAAATGAAGCTTGAGATCTGAGCCTCTGTGGAGAATTAGCTTCACTTCACTGGTTTCACTTTTTCATTTGGTTTCATTAGTTTTTCTTTGTTTTTTTTCTTCCATCAAACAGAAACAAACACTGTCAGTAAATGTTAAGAAATGTCAGCGACAACATGTAGTGTTTTATTCAATGTTTATATGCAAATTCTCAGGCTGTTGGTTCTTTTATTGTGTAACACTACTAACCCTTATATTAAATCTGATGATATTCACAGCATCTGTAATACAGTCAAAAATAAGCTTCTAATTATTAAAACAACAAAAAAATCAAATCCCTATGCACGTCTTTGAGCTCTGTGCAATAGGACTCTTTACGCAGGCGCATCTTTTTTTTCTGTCAGCTCACGCCGAACACTGATTCGTGTGTAAACTTCTCAAACTTCTCAGTGTCCCTGACCTTCTGTGAATGGGCTGCACCAACAGGTCCTGCTGCCAACAGGCTGCCCTAGCAACAGATGTAATGGTGACTGTCGCCAGGTCACAAACTGAAAAAAAGAAGATTTACTCAATTAAATAAATCTATTGTGAACAGTTTATACTTTAGATTTGCATGAGGAGCGTAAAGTTCTGATCATTTCCATTTTGGGATACATAGTAGTTTTTATTTTCCAGTTCAATGAAAAATATTCTGCTTTTTATTTGGCTATCCCTTCATAATATTAAGTTTAATACAACTGGCTGATCAAGAAGAAGCTGTGACTTAGCGTAATAGAAAAATTTAACCCTAACCCTTGCATTGAAATAAACCCCAAAAAAGAATATAGACACAATTCCAAACATTACATTTCTTAATGACATTTATCAAATACTAAATCCTTTCTTTGAAGAAATCAAAGACATTTTAAATGGATTTCCACTCGGCCAGGCAGGTTCCACATGAAAGCTCTGGTGTTTTGCTGCAGCTCGGTCACAGAAAGCTCACCAGTCGTGCTATTTCTAAGTAGAAATTAAAACGGGACAATGGCCTCTATTCCAGCAGACTGCCTCAGTAATGTGCACAGGCTCTTTTAAGCAAGTGTGTACGCTCGTAGTCTCCTGGGAACAATGCTGGATTCCTGCCGTCTCGGTGAAAACATCTCAAATAGAGCCATGGCTGCTGCGCTGCCCATACAATCCACTGTTGTCAGCTCAGCCTGTCACATTAGTGACATTTATAGTGTCTGTGCACGCAGCGATTTTCATGTTTGTGTAAATATGGCTTTAGCTGCGAGTTCAATTCAGTTTTTAAATGGTCAGGTTTTCAGTTTAAAGTAAAAAGCTCAAGTTAGTAGAAAACAGCTGCACATGATGTTTTTACCCAAATGACAATAAATAAGTGTTCAGTGTTAAATTCTTTATTCGCTTGTCTAAATGACATTATGCAAAGTTTCTGCTGAGTAATAAGAGGAGATCTTTGGTCCTTGGTGTCTTTCCTTAGAGAGTTGGATTGAAAGATGCCTCAACGAGAGCGAGAGCAAGCGATACTCGAGTCACACGTCTCTGGGGAACATGTCCAACGATGAACGTAAGCAAGACCAATGCTGTTACACCTAATCTACTGAATTCACTGAGGATTCTCACAAACTGCTGTGTTAGTTAATATCATGTCACGTTTTGCACATTGTGTCCGGTTACGTGTTAAACTCTGCGTGTGTTGTTTGTTACAGATGAAGAAAAAGAAAATAACAGAGCCTCTAAACCACATTCGACACCAGCTACTCTGGAATGGTGAGTTTAACAACAAATCTGAATGGTTTATTCTTTATTCCTCTGTAAAACTAAAGCAAATTCAAAAAAAATATTTTCAGTTAAGCTGTCCCTAATTTTGTGTAACATACAGAAAATACTAAATATCACCGTTATAATTAGTTGATTTTTTTCTGACTTTGATAATACACACATGAGAGCATGTTTGGACTAGTTCATCATTTTCATGTTAATATCATAAATTTATAAAACAAACACTTAAATCAGTGTTTATATTAATTTAAGCCCTTGTGTGGTTTATTGCTTTGTATTTAACTAAATAACATTGATCTAAATAATCTAATGAGATTGTATATTTGACTTCACATCCTCCACATGTACAAAATACAAAGCTCATACTTGTGGCCTGTGGCCGAGCCCCATGACCAATAACACCTGTTACTTAACAGCATTAAAACACACATGGGCTTAAATGAATATTAATACTGATTTAAGCTGCACTGTGGGGGGGCTTAAACCCAGGGTGAGGAGGATGAGTGGAGTCACTTACCAGTTATTTTATTCTTAAAGGGACGCATTATCGACTCAAATAATATTTTAACTGCCCCCTTTAATATATTTATAATGTTTTTATAGAAGGATTAAATGTAAACATTGTATTTTTTTATTTTATAAACTATTTTTTTTATTGAGAAATAATCCAGAAGCAAAACATGTTGTCACAGGACTGTTGTACCCTAATTTACATCTAAATATTCGGAAAACTAAGATCTATGTTTACACCAGGACAAAAAAAACACATTACTGATTTAATATGTTTTGAAAATGTGAAAACTTTAAAAGAAAATTGCCTTTTCTATTTTTGTTCAGAAGAGTTCAAAGCTTTTTGAGGGGCATAAAAAGTCAGGTCAAGGACTTTTACTTCAATAACTCGCAAAAGTTATGTCTCATTGAGCAGCAGCGTGAGGCTCTTCTAGCAGGATAGTCCATTAGAAAACAAGTGCATTATAGAGGTATTTATTTAAGATGTAGAAATAAGGTAAGAAATGCCAATCGATATATTGTTAGAAGTGAAAATGCGGTTTATATTATCATATATTATCTTATAATTTTGAAGTGGTTGTTGTTACAAACATATTGAAAACTGCAGAAACCGGAATAATTTCCAAATCTGGTGGCCATATGATCATCATCACCAACTACAGCACAGTGAGAGCTATTCTTCCAGATACAGTATCTGTCGGTACCTTTTAAATATGATAAATCATATACAATAAATCAACTTAATATCAAATTTCCACAAATATGTGCGGTTCAATGCAACGTCAGCAGTTACTGGTGATGATGTGTCCCTCAAGGCTCAATAATGGGCCTTTGCTAATGTGGTAATTTGATATTTTGTTATTACTTGTAAAGTTTGGGATGACATTTTTTCTATTCTCAAGCTAACGCTTTAAAGCTGCAGTGAGTGGTTTCTTTTGGGGACCATTAGGGGGCGGTACATACAGTAACGCATCATCTACGATCAAAGTCAATATTACGTCTTGGCAAAGTTTGCGTCAGCGGCAGAATGTAGATGGTGAATAAAAGGAACCCAGAAGAATAACAAAGAACATTAGACCTATACAAAAAATATAACAAATCAGAGCCACATCAGTGACGGCAACAAAGTTCTTCAGACATTGTCGACCTTACAGACACAGACAACTAAAAGAACAGAGTGTTGTCTTGTGCTTTTCTTTGGGATCTGCAATACTGGACATTCTTTCACATTCTTAGCAAGTGTGCCAATGAAAATAAATGTTACAGTATGATGTGCATCACGTAGAGAGGATTTATTTACACATTAATTACTCTAACTGTCTGGACCGTGACATTCAGGAAGACTCTTGAACCAACACAGCGCTTTATAAGCAGGAACAGGAACCAGAGAAATATCCAAACAGTCTGATAAAATAGGTCTGCAAATGTTGGAGAATTTAAACCAAAATGCAGAAATGTCTTGAATTTATCAGGATTTTTCCACAAAATCACCCTCCTATATAAACAAATAAAAACATTTACATTGTGGTCACCTCATTAAATGCTTTTATTGCTCTGCTGTAAAATCCCTCAACATTTTCCACTATATCTACCAGAAATGTCAACGTTTTCTCAGTTCATCTAATTTATGTTGACATGTTGTATTAACAAATACCAGAGTTGTTTTAATTCTGATGAATCTCATTACTCACAGGCTAGAGGAGAACTATGAGATAGCCGAAGGTGTGTGCATCCCCCGAAGTGCCCTGTACATGCATTACCTAGACTTCAGTGAGAAGCAGGACACGCAGCCTGTGAACGCAGCCAGTTTTGGAAAGGTAAGACTAAATTCTTCTGAAAGTCAAACAGTCTTGACACGTCCTCATTCACACCTTCATCCAGTTTAACTCAAACCCATCCTCCTGAAATGTATTAGAAGTCATTGAAAGTCATTAAGGACTCCAACAGAAGAAGAGCCGAGGCGGCAGTCAGATGTTAGAGCCTCTATGAAAAGCAATAATCACATCCCGTCAATGAGCCTCAGTCGGACCATTTCATGCCTGGCTTGGTTTCGCCCGGGCTCTGGCTGCTGTGGTGGAGTAATATCGTCTGCAGCTCAGTGTGAAGCAAAGCTCTGTGGCCGCTCACTGAACACATAATCTAGAGCCAAAGGAGATGTGCTTTCGTCTGTTCCCACAACCCCAACAAGTTCCTCAGGCGTCCTACCCCCAGCCATCCCCTGTACCCTGGACTCCGGCCCCAACCCCCAACCCCAGGCCCACCCCCGCCCCTTTGCAGCTCCTGTCGGAAGATATTGAAAAAGAGAAGGGGCCTGGATTAATGTGTAATTAAAGGAAATTTGGAAGGGTGAGATGTTGCGGAATGTTAGATCAGTGGCTGGAGCAGTGTGGGGTGTCCTTTAGGAAGGCTTCATTGATTCAGGACAAAAAAACGAGAGAGGGCCCGGACTGCCTCCCTGTCTGCTCATTTATCAAGCGGGGCCTGACAGAAACTTCACAGCTTGGCCTCTTTTTTCATCCCACACAATGGAGAGCTACACTGTTTGCTAAAGTTTCTGCACCAGGAGCTGGACCAAGGATCCAATCTCTTTGGACAAAAAGAGAGGAGAGGAAGAAGGAGGGAGTGGGGGAGAGAAAGAGAGCGCGAGGGAGAGGGGATGGATGAGGGGAGACTGTTGATATAGAAAAAAAAAATAGTAATACCCCTGGATGTCATAAATGGATGGTTCTCAAAGCTTTTATTTTCCTGTCAGACCTCCCAGTGGACACAGTTCATGTTGTTCTGCTGACAAACTGTATTAAACACTTTATCATAAGGAACTGAATGAACAAGTACAGAGTATTACAGATATACCTTATGTGTACATATTTTTTGTTCATTAATACATACTGTTACTGACGCATAGATTTCTACTATCCAAGTGAAAAATACACAATAAATGTAAAAGGCTTGGATTAATCTGATATAAATTAATTGTTTCTCTTCCACAATCCACAGATCATAAGGCAACAGTTTCCAGCGTTAACTACAAGAAGACTGGGGACGAGAGGGCAGTCCAAGTAAGTTGGTCTAGATTTACTTTTGTCTTTAAGATATCTAAACACAAAAATACAAGATAAAAGCATAAAGGAAAATGTATTTGTCCAATTTACAGAAAATCTATACTAATCTATCTGGTACAAAGCAGATTAATGTTTAGTTTGATACTAGTAAAGATATAAAATTGTAGCAAAGGTGAGAATAGATTCATGAGAATGATCTGATGGAAGACATTTGATGAAACACTTGTACATTTATACAAAAAGCAGATTTTTTCTTTCACAGTTGGCGATAGTAGTGTTACTCGTACTCGACTGGGGAAGAATAACCCACGTCTCTTCCTCTCCGCAGGTACCACTACTACGGCATTGCGGTGAAGGAGTCCTCTCAGTACTACGACGTGATGTACTCCAAGAAGGGAGCGGCGTGGGTGAACGAGACGGGGAAGAAAGAGGTCACCAAGCAGACAGTGGCGTATTCACCGCGCTCCAAACTGGGGACGCTCCTGCCAGAGTTTCCAAATGTCAAAGACCTAAATTTGCCCGCCAGCCTGCCAGAAGAGAGGGTAAACAGGAGTTTTAAAAGTCCATCCTTACAGCCCCCCCCCCTACCCACTCGCCCCTCTCATCCCACCTCTCCCTGCCATCTCTGCGCCCCCTCTGGCTCTTTTATCTGGATTTCCACTTGGTCTGCGTTTAGAGAAGGACCCCGAGGATTTATATGCTGGCTCCTCACTAACTCTTAATCTTTTGGGGGAGATAATAAGATCTAGCAATGACAAAGGACAGGCACTAGCTGTCCAGCTTTTAAAGAGGGGCCATGATTTTAAATGGTTTGTGTTTTGCTGATCTCTAAAGCTCGTTTTATATTACTCCGCTCCAGCCTAGACCTGTTACGTGTATTTATTGGTTCACATGCTTTGTTTAAGATTTATTCTCTTGTTGTTGTACCCCGGTTTTTCCACCAAAAGAGAGAGAAAAAGGCTATTAAGTGTGTGAGGCAATTAGATGAATGTTGTGTTGTTGCCCACAGGTGTCAACCTTCATCATGATGTACAGAACGCACTGTCAGAGGATACTGGACACTGTGATCCGAGCCAACTTCGACGAGGCAAGGCGTCTCTTCTAACCCTTGTTTATTTTAAATCAAATTCTGTTTTGCAGAAAGTTTGACTTTATGTAACTCTTTGTGTGTAACGTCATGGTGTGTGTGTTTGTTTGTTGCGTGCAGGTCCAAAGCTTCCTGCTGCACTTCTGGCAGGGCATGCCCCCCCACATGCTCCCTGTCCTCGGCTCCGCCACGGTGGTGAACATAGTCGGTGTTTGTGACTCAATCCTCTATAAGGCCATCTCTGGGGTGCTGATGCCCACGGTCCTGCAAGCACTGCCTGACAGGTGAGTCGGGCTGGAGCCTCCACTTGACTACAGACCTTTATTTTTGCAAAACTGCAGTTCGTCTAATGATCTTTATACATTTTAAAATTGTATTAAATGCCCGTCTGTCTGGAGTAGGGCTTTTAATTATTTCACAGGAAAGTTCCACTTTTCAAGAAAAAATATTTAAGAATTGCAGAAACATTTTGAATCGACTCTGGAAAATTTGGAGAAAGCAAAACTTAAAAAAACTTGTCAGCTTTTAATTCAGTTCTGGATTTTAAAGCACGATTATTATATTTGAGTTTGAAATAAGGAGTGAATAAAACAATTAACCAGTGGAAAAACTCAATTGTTCAAATGATTTTTCAATAAAACCTTTATTAGTCATAAATAATATTCTGCCATTTTTCCAGTCTCCCAAACGTGAGGATTTGTCCTTTTTCTTTTCCACTTACTGCATTTTTAATAGATTTCAATGTCTCTGTTTTCTCTCATTCACAGTTTGACTCAGGTTATTCGAAAATTTGCCAAACAGCTCGATGAGTGGCTTAAAATAGCACTTCATGACCTTCCTGAAAACCTGAGAAACATCAAATTTGAATGTAAGTAACAAATCCACTGGTAACATCTTAAAAACACGCATTCTACAAAAAAATAAATGCATGATGTAATAAATGATTATTCACAGGAGTAACCACTCTCTAATTTTTTTGTTGCCAGTATCGAGGAGATTTTCTCAGATTCTAAAGCGACAAACATCGTTAAACCATCTCTGTCAGGTACGTGTCGGGCCCTGAATGTTTTTTTCTTTTAATAAAATCCATATGAAGGGCTGATCTCGGCTGATAAGTGAAATGGGTGTCTGCTCGTGTGAGTAATATTGTTGATGCATCTTTCCCCAAGGCGTCGCGGACTGTGATAAACAGCGCCGACATCACCTTTCAAATGCTGGAGGACTGGAGGAATGTGGACCTGAACAGCATCACCAAGCAGACACTTTACACCATGGAGGACTCACAAGAGGAGCACAGGCAGCTCATTATCCATTGTAAGTCTATGCAGCTAAACTGACTCCACTCTAACACGTCCAGCCGCACACAGAGTTACACTTTACCTTCACGCAAACAACACACCGAGCAACAATCATTCCCACGACCGGCAGAGTCAAAGCTGTAATGATGGAGAGCTAAAGGTTAAAAAGGTTCCCTGTGCCCTGAAACACCCTGCGGAGCATCTCCAGTCCTCGGTCCTGATGGGATCAGGGGTCACAGATACGCAGAAGCCGTTGCAGGGACACGTTTGTTTTAGTCTCGGGTGATGTTGAATCCATCGTAACCTGACGTTCTGCCTCCTGTCACAGTGTATCAGGAGTTCGACCGCCTGCTGGAGGAGCAGTCCCCGATCGAGGCGTACATCGAGTGGCTGGACACCATGGTGGACCGCTGTGTCGTCAAGGTCAGACAGAAAATACTTCTATCCAGGGGAACTGCTCTTTAAACGTGCAGTGACTCAGCACATTTTTGTAAAAAGTAAATGTGTTAAGGTCAAGTCCCGCAGATTTAGACAGATTCTGAGAAGTGACTTCAACTAAATGTTTAAAGTATTTGCACAGCAGATCACTTTGCCCTTAAAAAGACACCTGCGGCTCAAAGCCACTCGTTGCTGCGTGTCTTTTTACACACAGGCACTTAGCCTGCAATCCTCCCAGTTAATGATGTCTTCAAGCTTCCCATTTGCGTCCATTATGGCCAGATATGGGCTTGTAAAAAAGGGTCGCCCTGGCAACGTCTTGGACTGCCCAGACAATAGTTCAATGGGAAGGCGTGTCCCCGGGGGCAAATTAAATAGTTGACTTGTTGACATGTTTTTCGTTCCTAAGGGTTAAGCCCCAATACGGACCCGGGGGTTAATTCTACCCCGGCGTCCCGACCCTTCCCCCTCTTTTCTCATGGAAATCTTCTCTCTAGGTGGCAGGGAAGAGGCCCGGCTGCCTGAAGAAGGTGGCCCAGCAGTTCCTGCTGATGTGGTCGTGTTTCGGTACCAGAGTGATCCGGGATATGACCCTCCACAGCGCGCCCAGCTTCGGTGAGCGGCTAATGCTTTGTCATCATCCCTGCAGCAGGCGGGAAATACGCGGGTTTGACAGCATGTCCAGGGAATAATTACTTATTATTACATGCACGTTGTAAGATGAGCATCAAAGCCTGAAATGGATTTCAATCCCATCTGAATCCCATATTAAACTAAGTCTGTACCTGAATGTAGCTGTTTATACACAGATCTTTGATTTGTAGTTAGTTCTGCTCCAAATAAGGATCAATGAACACTGAGCATTTTACACTTTAAATAAATTTAATAACCCTTAACCAGGGATGTCCATGAAAAGAGCGAGTGGATTCTTCTCATATTTCTAAAGTAATGATAATACATTTTATTTATAAAGCACTTTCAAAGCCCAAGCACAAATTGTTTTCCAACGATGTCTGGAGTTTGTCATGTATCACCACTGATGAGTGAAACTGGTTTAAACTTTCGGCACCATCATATAAACATTTCAAGTTTCTCAAATAGGACGAACAAGTAAATCACGCTGGAAATTGCCGGTGCTTGTAGTGCGCGGCCGAGGTTTGCACCAAGTGAAAAGCAGTGAAAATGAAAGAAAAGCAAATGGCTGCTCTTTCCTGTACTTGTGTCTTTGGCCGTGTCTGTGAATATCAAAGAAACAGCTGGTTGCAGTGTTTTGATAGAGCAGGTCTCCGTGCACAAACAGCTAATTAACAAAAGCCGACCCCCCGCCACCGTGCACCCGATGTGTTTGCCTGTCTTTTCCATTTTACGACCGGTCAGTATTATACCCTGCTCCCCCCTAAATAGCCACAAGTGTTTATTATGCGCACGGTGGTGGCGGCCGCGACCGGCACAATGACACAATTGTGACACTCCCTCACAGGCCAGGGTCTCGTCTTCCGTGCGACCCCGGGGTCAGCTGACACATTTCTGGCACTGGGTCGGTACATGGAAACCAGCGCACTTGCTTCCTTCTAATAACAGGGGCCGTGCTGTCAGTGTGCAGGATGTGAAGTCATCAAACAGATGCTTTTAGAAACATCTTTATGGTCGTCCTGATTAATGTCTTCCACTTTTTCAACTGAGCCTCACTCCCTGTCACCGAGTCACTTCTTTAACCTGATGAGGTCAAAGCTGTTTCTGATGAATAACACTTGTCCTGTGTGTTTGTGTCCAGGCTCCTTCCACCTGATCCACCTCATGTTCGATGATTATGTTCTTTACCTGCTGGAGTCGCTGCACTGCCAGGAGAGAGCCAACGACCTCATGAGGGCCATGAAGAGCGAGGGCAGCACAGGTGAGGCCGCTGCACGCACAACAGGTTGTCTGCAAAAATGTGCTATGTACTAGTTTGTTGGGTTTATGTTGTTTGAATTATATACACTTGTTTAGTGTGAAGCCATCAGCTTGGGCTTAGAAAAGAGTGATGTATATTTTCCCCTTTTTCTTTTAGATGTTTCATTTCACAAGGCAAACAACTAATTGAGAAACTAACTGAAATAATTGTTGGTTAACATTTTTACTTGTTTATATTCAACGTTATCAACAATATATTAAATAATAAAAGTAAAATAATATATAATAAAATCTTTACAGCTTCAACTGCGTAATTGCAGATTAGAAAGACCCCTCCCAGAATCTTCTCATTAATCCATAAGTGCTGAGGGACTGTGACATGGGCCTATTTCTGTAATTATGGGTTTGTTGACTCTAATAGATATAGAATAGTTTAATAAGTTGAATGTAATATACCTTCAACAAGAAGAACAAGAATAGAAAAATAGGAAACTTGAATTATTCGTTCTTTCTCATGTCATTGAGTTACAATCCAAACATGTTTCACTAATGAACACAAAGAGTTTGAACCTCTCAGAGTAACTGTAGATTTAGTTTGGCTCTATAACAACAAACACCGCCTCTTGTATTAAAATGTCGTCTTTTCTCACCTTCAGCAGAGAGAGAGGAGGAGTTCCCGGTGACAGAAACCACTCCCACCTCCCCGTCCCCAGGATCCTTCTCCCCTGCCCGCTCCGTCCACTCTGTGGGCGTCTCCTCCACCAGCTCCCCCACAGCGGCCGTGTCTCCAGAGTACCCCGGAGTCCCTACCACCACAGGTGAGGCAGGCATCAGTCACACACACACTCTCACACACACGCAGGGTGTAACAGGGTTCACTGAGCATAGGTTCTCTGCGCCAACACATTTGTCTCTGTGTCTATATATGTCTACCAGGCGCTGTTCAGTCATATACCTGGTCCCTTACATACACAGTGACAACAGCCGGCGGCTCCGCTCCAGAGGCCGGACAGCAGCTGTCCTGTATGAGGAACAGCGCTCCCGTCCCTCCTCCCTCCTCCGCACACCGGTTGCCAGTGTACACCCACAGAGAGGAGCATGGGTAATTACATGATTTTCACAATTATGTTAAGTCGCCGTACGCTTAGTAAACTAGTAACTTAACTAGTACATTTTGTTGAATACTTTCTTTCAACGCATTGCTTTACTGCATTCTAGGTATACTGGCAGCTACAACTACGGCAGCTATGCCAACCAGCATCCTCACTCTATCCAGAGCCAGTACCCGAGTCTGGCCCATGAGCCGGCGCTCCCCGCCCCCCTCCACTACTCCGCCTACCACCGCTCATCTGCACAGGTCAGTGTCCGTCACCACAAAGACCATCCAATAACAATCAGTCAATGAATTTGCTAATTGAAATTAATTAACCCATTAATGTAGGCCCAAGTTTTTAAAACGTAAAAATCACAAATATAGATGAAACAATTCAGGCAACTAAACTGTTTATATATCATAGAATAAATATTCGCTCTATTAAGTTAAATGACAAGTTTTATAAGTTACTCATCATTGATAAGAGAATACCCAAATTGAAGATATTAAGTTAGCAAATCAGCTAAATTAAAAACTGAAGTACACATTATGCAAAATCATGCATTTTTTCAGAATACTATGTTATATATATACAATTATGGGATGGTTTAATTAGTTATTTAGTTGATAAGAAGAAGCCTGAGAGCATAACATTGCCCTGTAATACATTTGTTTCATATATAATAATGTACTCCTTATTTTAACACTATCAGCTCATGTGCAGTGGATTTTTGAATGAGAATATCATCAGACTGTCTCTGAACTGTCCTGTGAAGGCAGACCTACACTTGAGTGAGGTGTTGTTGTGACGAGTCGGTGGTGTTCCAGCTAAAGTCCCCGCTGCTGAGAGTTTACTCTTTTGCTGGTAATTTCCTGTTAAGGGTCCTCAAGCCTCAACTGCTTGTACATTGCGGGGATCCGACAGGGGCCTCAGCACTCAGCGTGTTTCTTAAAGTCCCAGAATCAGCCTCTCCACACAGCGGAAGCAGAGAAGTGAAAGGTGGCCCTGCCGGGGCAGAGAGGGGCCCTGCTCTGTCACTCCTCTCTCCAGCTCTCAATAGTCTCTTCATCTGTTTGAGCCAGTCGCCAAAGAGCGGGGCAAGGGGGCGTTTATTAAAATATTGTTATTCAATGGTTTCTTTTCTGCCTGTGAACAAGAGGCAGCTGAGGCGTCTGTCCTGCTCTCTGACCTGCAGTGACTGTCTTTTTCCATGCCGTGGTCGCCCATAATGGATTCGACTGTCGTGTTTATATTTAGTGAGAAAAGGGAAAAGGGTCTAACTTCCTTTTTTTTTTTTTTAAAGACCGTCTGAGCTTAAATCGGGCACAATGCCGGAGCTTTGTGCGTACGAGAGGTTGGAGATGGAGCTGACACCAATAGAAAACTTTGTCGGATCCACATCTGTCCGAAAATATTTCAGTCAACACGCAGATTTCCTCAGCTGGTGTTTGTGGTCAGGCACCAAGGGCAACAACAATAACACAGGAAGACCAGTTTTCCAGCTGATGTCTAATTTTCTTAAGTGGCCTAATTTTCTATTTTGTCCAGTCTGCTGAAACTTGTAAGCAATTATCCTGAGAGGAAATGATTGGTGGCAGGGTCAGTTCACACCCGACATGGTTACATGGTTATCACAGCTTCAAATGAACAGGACTGTAGCTTGGAGGACACGGGACTTATATCTTCTCTAAGTGATCTGAGAAAATGAGCGTTTCAGTTTATACATTAAAACGTTTTAGTGTGTCGACTTGTCATCCACTCATGTCTCTCCTCCTCTTGTTCTCCTCAACAGTACCAACTCAACGGTCAGATGGCTCGGATGGAGCCTTGCTTGATGGGCAGCACTCCTCGGTTGCACCCCACACCTGTGGCCTCTCGCTGGCCGGATGTGTCACCGACCAACAGCTGTTACACCAGCCCACCTATGCATTCATCCCGCTATGCCACCTCGGGGGACATGTACTCCCCCCTGGGCCCACGCAGGAACTCAGAGTACGAACACTCGCAGCATTTCCCCGGCTTCGCCTATATCAATGGAGAGGCCACCACAGGCTGGGCTAAATAGCCTTCAAGCACTGATTTGCTATGTGCAAGCTCCAGACCTGCCACACAGGTGGATGCAAAGTCTCTGGACACTTCCAATCAAGTACATGAAGGCGGAGCAGAGAGCGGAGAGTACCGATGCAAGGTAAAAGGAATCATGGTGTCGACGTACAGACAATTTGAAAAGACTCATTCCGTCAATCACGCTGATGATCTCGGTGTTTGTCAAAAGTTTCTTCGGCAGGCGATGGAAGAAAACTATTAAATCATACAGATTGTCAAAACTTGCAGCAAAATCATTTTGACAGTGCAATGCTGCTGCCAAGCTGTGCCTTTGTTTTTAGGAATGTACACCTCTGCCCTCGTCAGTCTCACAAGTCACCGCGCACATCCTCCCACCAGCCGTCGGTCAGTCACGTCTCTGGCTGATGGACCAGTGTGTTGTAACCTGTTACTGACACCAGTACAATCTCAGTGACAGCCCTGTCTCTGGTTTCTCAGCCCTGTGCAGCGTCGTGTCGTGAACTCACTGCAGCCGATAAATGATGAACTGCACTGCCTTAACGTTCTCCTGGGACACCGGTATCAAACAGTGGCACAAAGCTACAACTTAACGAGTGACAGATAGAAACTCATGAGACCTTGATCGGCGTGTGAAGGTGTCTTCATCTTGGATAGTGTTTTTAATGATTGAATGCTGTGACTCAGAAACAACTGTGTGAGTTTGTTTTGTCGCAAGCTTTTCTGCTGTTTCCCTGTGACCACATATATACATATACATATATGTACATATATATGTATATATATATTTGAGTATGTATTTTCTGTAACTTTGTAACATGGTTTGTTCTTTATTTTCTATGTTACAACTGGTACTTTGTTCTCTGTTTTGTATGGTTAGTAGAGGACGCATTAACCATTAATTAGGGTTGTGTGTTTTTATAATGCACTCAAAGCAACTGAGGACCTATTACCCTATGGGTATTTATAAAAAGGGAAAATATCAAAGTGTACAGTAACATGAATTCTAGTCACTTTCTTCTGTAAATAAAAGCACTGGAAACCATTTGTGGTGACTGTTAAACTATCACAGTCGAAACTGATGTGTATGTCGGAAAGATGTTGCCACATAAATAATTTCACAATCTAAAGCAGTGAGTCGTCTTTGTCAAAATGTCCTCTTAATATAGTCTGTCTACTCTGTTCTCTATTTCTTTATACCGTCTGTTGAGAAATGCAAGAGATGATGCGCAAAAACCTGTTATTGTATCTTGATAATTTTCCAAATCCATTTCAGCACTGGGGAAAAGTCTTGAATTCCACTGATCTGTTTGCTTTCTATGTTTAATATAGAATGGCTAATACAATTATTTAAAGCACAGCCTACTTATTTGTCAAATATGTGGATTTTGGTAACTTCAGATATGTGTTGTACTTAAATTCATGAATTGATTTCAGCCTTCTCTCACAATCCCCACACACGTTTAGATGTTGAAAGGGAGGTGATTTTTACTTCTATCTCCGTGCATCCCATTGACAATGGGGGGGGGGGGGCAGTACCACAGAGGCCACACTGCAGAAAGAATCACATTTGAATAGAGAGAATGTCCCGCTGTGCCGAGGTCATTGTACCTCAGTCCCGTAACCTTTGACCTCTGACCCCTGCCGAGGTTTGTATTTATATGAACATAGATCCCCTGTGTTCTGTTTCATTCTGCGGGATTCACAACGGATACTTTCCAAAAGCGAGAACGTGTTTACAGCAATGGACAAAAAAAAGGGGGCCGCCTTCATTGTGATTTAATCACCTGACCTGAGTGTCAGTATCAATATCCGCTGAGGATTTCAGAGGAAGATTGTTGGGTGTGGGTGAGCACCAGGAGGAGGCTGTCAGCTGTGAGAAACACATGCACATGTTCCTCCTTCCAAGAAACTAGTCCTGTGCTTAACAAATACTTTATCATAAATTTGCAGCGTAATGGTTAAATGCATATTCTAAAATAGATTTTCTTTCTTTTTATACTATAAACAAGAAATTAACTGGATTTTTTTAGTTTGAACTCGCAGGATTTATAAATGGATAATGTGCATCATCTGTATCAGTCACATGCAACAGTGCATTGACAACAATGAACTCCTATATTCAGGGCTAGGCTGCAGCCTGTAGCAATATCTATTAGAAGGAATACACAAGCTCACACTGTTGTTCCCCACTTCACTGTGCACGTCTTTGAGCTGCTGGAGGAAGATTCAAACTCTGAGGTTCAAACCCAGAAGTGTGAGGTCATTGTGGCCGACACATCCTGATCCAATTCAATGATGTTGGGCCATAGATCTCTAGATCCACAGAAGTCTAAATATCTGCAGCACCACTGCCCTACTCACTGTCGTATTAAAAAAACAAAAATAAGACTTTTTTTTAGATTTAAGATGAAATAATAAAGTATAGGCAACATCTCACATATATTATCAAACCTTAATGCTGACAATATGGCTTCATTGGTAAATTCTTCTCATTCAGATTCTGCAAATATATATGTTTTATCGAGGAGTCACTTTTTATATTGAGTCAAAACTTACCTTTATAAAGAAAGCAGGGTTATTCATAAAGACCTTGTAGTGTCAGAGTTGTACACTATACATTTTAGGGCCTGTCATTTTCAAGCAGGGGCCTGAGAAAAGGGCAGAGTGATGGAGAGCGGTGTTTATTCCTCACTGAAGGGTAAGGAACTGATCTGACTCACAGCAAGAAACATAAGCAACAAAAGTGACCCAGAGAACTGAAACCTCTGACGCGTTGTATTGCCTACACATCTACTCCAAGGAGATTATGTTATCATCTGTGTGTTGGTCTGTTCGCAAAAACTACTTGACAGATAACAATGAAACTTGGTGGAAGGATGTGGTATGAGACAGGTTTTGTCTTTTCATATGGACAAAACCATGCTGACATTACTTTGTTAGGCTTGTATTGAGTCTGTTTTATCATTTTCTTTGTTGTTATGGTTTGGTGATGGGTAGAAACAGACTGAGTCAGGTTCACGTCCCAAGGGATAAAACCAAACGCTACAGAAATAGTTTTTCTATTGTTAGTGAAGCATGTTAGCACTTTTTGTTTTTGTGATCTTGTTTTCTGTGTATTATCATTTTGAATTGTGTTTGGGTGGATGCCTCCTCTTTTGTTGGCTGCAAAACAAATCTACCTTCAGGTACAAATAAAGTAACCTCACCTCAAGATACAGTAATGGGAGTATCAAAGATGAGATATGCTGTATTTTGTGCAGTAGTATAAAGTATAGTAAATAGTATATAGTAAGTACACTGGTGTGTGGAATATGAGATATTTATGTATATTGTATAACTGTACTACATTGAATAAACTCAGAGGAGAGCAGCTGATGGTGACACACACGCACACACACACACACACACGCCCTCCCTCCCTCCCTCTCCAGGCTAGCCAGGCAGCTAGCTCGCTAGCTTCACAACACTCGCCGGTAACGCCAATAACCAGCTGCCTGCTCTACTTGTCCATCGTTTGTGTTCACCATGGATTTAAACGCCATCCTGTCGCAACTGGAATCGAACAACGAGCAGGAAACCGAGGAGCTTATGCGTCAGTACAACCGAGAGGTGAGGAGCGGCTCCGCTTTTTCCTTTTACATCAACCAAAACAAACCGCAGCGCTAACGCTAGCCAGCTAGCCGGGCAGCTAGGCTAGCCGTGAGGTAGCTAAACACTTTGTTGGCAAAACTCAACCAAATGAAAGCAAGCGACATGTGATGATTGCGTCCTCGATACATCAGCAGATAAAACTATGAATGAGCCCGAAGTGTCTGTAGCATGTGGTTCACAGCAGCCATGGAGAGCTGGTGATGCTAATGTTGCCTGTCAGAGGATCAGCAGTGTTAGCAAATCTCAGCTGGTTCTCTCATGTTCTTATTGACATGTATGTGTAGTTGGAAGAGGCTGAGGCCCTTTAGGACTAGTGTGTCATGTGTGTTGTGTTGTATGACATATGAAAACCACACATGTTTGATAAGACGTGTTTCATATGTGTATGTGTGTCTGTTTCACCAATGTGCATCGTTTCTGTTTCAGAACACACACATCTTCACGTTTGACCCACAGGAAGAAGCCCTGCGGAGTGTAAGCCCCGTTAATCTCCTTTCTAAATGACCCAGATCTGGTCCTGTCTCGTTGTGATGAGTGTTTCTCCACTTGCTTCCTCTACAGAAGCTGTGTCAGAGTTTGCTGTCAGTGCTGGGGAGGCAGGTGCAGCCCGGCTGTCAGAAGACATGCCTGGAGTCCCTCCGCATCCTGTCCAGAGACAAGCGTGTCCTCGCACCCGTAGCCACCAGGGAAGGCATGCTGACTCTGGGGGGGCTGGCGAGGCTGTGTGCGGCAGAGGAAGGAGGTGATGACCAGACGAGCTTGCAGGGAGACACTTCAGAGGAGGAGGAGCGGGTGGTGGTGGAGGCCCTGAAGTGCCTCAGCAACGTGATTCTCAACAGTCCGGCAGCTCAGCAGGTCAGTGTGGACGTGCAGCTGGTCAACGGCCTCTGTGCCAGCCTGCGCACGGCCCGCACATGGCACCACGAGGTGGGCCTGTTCACGCTGCGCCTTCTCTTCCTGCTCTCTGCCCTGCGTCCTGACATCAGAGGGGTTCTGAGGATAGAAAGGCACGCAGTGAAGCTACTGACCGAGGTCCTGGAGCACACCCTGCATGTGCGCTGGGTCGGCCCCTATGAGGCTGCTCCTCCAGATCCGCAGGCCCTGCCCATGCCTGCAGAGGACAACGAGCGAGCAATGGAGGCACTGAAGGCCTTGTTCAACCTCACTTTGTGTGACGCTGGTGAGGTGAGTGTGTCGCGGGTTGTAAAGCTGTGTAATGTTACAGTAAGAGCTCCCATTGCTCATCACCAATCAGGGTTTACACTGACGGAGCAGAGAATATATGTTTTTCTGGCTCTGTCATTTGCTCAATTATGGATTAGACTTTCTAGGACCACAAAGATCATATATTCGATTCCCCACAAACGCCATTTATGTCTCACCAACCATTAGTTTCTTGTAGCATCCTTCTGAGGAAGGCACTGCTCACTGTTAATTCACTCACAGTCAGTAAGGCTTGGTCAGATGAATCTCTGAAATGTACGTATGACATTAAACACACTTAAAACCTAACCTCATCATTCAGTTTACACACAATCCCTTTAATGAAGCTGTGAGCAGTGTGTCACCTAAAAGGCCAGGGCAGTCGCGTCAGTCCGTGAGACATAATTATGAGACGTTCGGGAGAGACTTCATGAACAGATTTGTATAAATGGTCCACAACCACCTTTAATGTTATTAATCACACTTGTGCTTTTCTACCTACAATAACTCAAAGTGTCCCCAAAGAAAATTTGAGGTTCAGTTAGGGAGCCCTAAAATGATGCAGTAACCTGATAAATGTTACTAACCCTAACCCTAAAACAAAATACAGGGTGAAATACAAGCCATTTATATGTCTCCATATTAAACTTGTCCTACAAAAGTTCCACTCAATCATAATGTAACATTTGAAAGCACAGATATGGTTAGACTGGTGCCACTCCCTGAAATGGATCCAGCACCTTACACTTGACACACTCGCTCTCTCTTTAATAAACAGGTCAGAAATGTTATCTTCTTTTCCTGTGAATAAGATTAAAGGAGATATGAAAAATACACTGTTAGACCATATGTCAGTATTGTAGTAATAGTCTGTAGTTACAGTAGATGTAAGATTATGAGAATTAAACTTGGAACTCTTGTCTAAGAAGATATTTCAAACTTGCTACATTTCATGCAACTGGCACTGAAAGGCCCACACGACTACAAAGGCAGCCGCTAACACAGTGTAAGTCCTAATGGCTTTATATGATTTAACCTCTGAGACTCATGTAGGACCCTGCTCTCCTCGGTCATCTTTTACTAATTAAAAGATCCCAAGAAAAAGCTTTCACCCTAGAACGATGCTTTCCTCTGGTCCTACCTTTCTTTAGACCACCTCTTAAAATATTAAAGTTCCTATTTTTAAAGCTGGGCATTTGCTTTTAGGGTCCTATCCTTGTAGTTTGAACATGTTCTACTTTATTGCTTAACTCTTTTTTATTTTCTTCACAATAAAACAGCGTTCTTGATATTATTGTTTTTAAAACTCCTTTATTTGTCAGGAGGACGATCACCAGTTGCGGCTAATCACTGCCATCCTTCGTCATCTGTTGATGCTGAGGACTGAGACGGAAGAGAAAACAGAGGAGGCCCACAGGTAGGAGAGCTGCAACGTTGAATGGAGGCACTCTGCACTTTATGACCTGTGAAAGAGACACAAGACCAACAGCCAAGATATTTGGCAAACGTCATTTGAAACTGATTTGCATAGAAACGCACACAGACAGACAAAGGACAGGGAAATAACCTGATCTGTGTACTGACTGGAACATCCCCTGCTGTGACTCGCATGTAAGCACCCACTCTCCACAAGCACTGAGTTTCCACTGAGCAGCTGTGAATTAGCAGCTCACTACAAATGAAGACTGATTTCTGGTAGACTTCAGTATCGTGGGAAAAACACCACAGCAAAGATGTTTCTCTGGAGCCTTATTGGGTGTTTCATCTTCTAAATGCTTTTAGCGGTCGTTATACGGCAGCAGTATCTTATTCTAAAGGTAATTTAATGCAGGAATGCAAAGAATCTATGGCCCCGGATTCAAACTCAAACAGTGTCACGTAAAAGTGACTGATGTTCCTCATTACCTGTCAGACTGGCGGCTGAACTGCTCATGGGATTTTGGCCCAATGACCACAATTAACATAGTGGTGGTTTGTGTAAATGTGAATAAGTAACAGATCTTGTCTACGTCGAAATTGGGGCTGTGGGGAGGACAAGTCGTTTTTATGTAGTTACAATGCGTTGAGTTAATTAGGATTTATTTTGTCAAATTCAACTTCCAAATTTAGTCTGTCGTTTATTTTAGTCTTTTTGTTATTTAAATCCGTTTGCACCACTCTTGCACCACAGTTTCACCAATTATCTCTTATTGGCTAATGTGGGACTTCTTTCACAGGAGGAACATTTATTTTAGACCAGAAAAATGAAAATCTCAGTTTATAAGTCAGCTTTTAACCACACACATTTCCATTTCATATCATGTCTAAGTATACTGAGATAATCAAATCAATGCTTAACAAATTGGTCTCAAACTCTGGGTTTTAATTAACACAGCATATTTTACTTTCAGCTTTACTCACATATTCCCCTTTGTACCAAACACAGCAGCACAGTACTGAATGGAAAACTATTTGAAACCTAGTATCTCTCTACCCCTCTGTAGCCGTCTGCACAACATTGCATTTTGTCGGATTAAACAATGTGGTACAAATGTGTGTTAGAGAAGTTATCATGAGAAGTGAGGAGATCACATTGTTAAGTCATCAGGCAGATCCTGACCAGCTCTTCTAAAATGTAGATTTAAAACAATATGCGCTCATGGTCCTTTGGCATCAGGGTCTTTGACTCTTCTCAAGCAAACTGATCCGCAGCTTTAAACTATTGATTCTATTAACTTCTCAAACCTTTTTGATTCTATCCTGTGGAAGAATGTTAAAGTATTAAAAGTTTTTTTTTTTTTATTACCAGCCATGCTGTCAACTTACTTAACAACCTGCCCGTGTCCTGCCTGGATGTCTTAATCGAAGTGCCTGTCCAGGGTGGACATGAGAAATATGGTGGGAAAAACATGGATGCAGTCCAGATGTTACTGGATTTCATGGAGAAAAGGATCGACAAGGTAAAGTTCCTCCTCTGCAGTGAACATAGGGAGGACTGTAGCTCAGAGTCTGACTGTAGCTCACAGTCTGAACATGTGCGCATTACTTGTTACATTATTTGTGTTAATGTGTCGTCGATAGTTAATCCAAAACTGTGATGCATCCTAAATAATTGTATGGTTTGTGGAATATACTTCATTACAGTGCAAGGATATTTACACCAATTGAAATTGACAGTATAGAACATTACAGAAACATTTTGCATGTAAACTATAATGCATTTCAGGACTCTCACATGCAGCAGGTTTTTATATTTTATCAAAGGAAAAATAGGAAACATAGTTTAAGTCCCTGGTTGATCTCTTAATTGGACACATACAGTTAAATTATCCTAAACAGCTGTCACACCAATGTGACACGATGTATCTGGTGTTCTCTCGTCTTTCTTACTTCATGTATATTCTTCTTCTCACCTGTCCTCTGTCTTTCCCTCCATCTCCCTCATTTAAACCATGTGTATTACTGGTGGACATTAATCCAGCGTTTCAGCTCGTGCCGCGTGTGAAGTCTTTTTTGTCTGTGTCACTACAAGCAGGGCTCCAACTACAAAGAGGGGCTCACTCCGGTGCTCAGCCTTATGACTGAAGGATCCAGACAACACAGAGAATTCCGCAGATATATCAAAACTCAGGTACAGTCACAGACCTGAGCTATTTGAGTTGCTTCTTGAATGTGGAAAATGGTCATATGAGTTGCTTTAGTGTCTGAGCAACACATTAAAAACTCACCGGTATGATAACGAGATATTGATCTGTTATAGATTGTAATAGTGTGGTAAAGTGTGTGTGCATTTAGCTGTGACTGGGTTTAACAGCTTGGTTAAAATGGCAGAAAAACTTGATTCTGAACTGTTGGAAATCTCTGTATTTTCAGGTGCTCCCCCCACTGAAAGAAGTGAAAGTCCGGCCAGAGATTGGCACCACGGTCAGAAACAAGTTGGTTCGCCTTATGACTCATGTGGACATGGGTGTGAAGCAGATGGCTGCAGAGTTTCTCTTCGTTCTCTGCAAAGAGAGCGGTAAGCAGGGGCAAGTGGTCGTCAAATCAAGGGAGGAACAGGGGATAATATGCCTGTAGTTTAGTTTAGACTGCTGTATTTATTTAACTGAACATTATATATAATATCAAACCCTTGTGTCTTCATGGTTTCCTCTTCCAGTGGACAACCTGCTGAAATACACAGGATATGGAAATGCAGCAGGACTCCTGGTGGCTCGAGGACTTCTTGCAGGAGGGAGAGGAGAGACTCAGTACTCCGAAGATGAAGACTCGGACACAGAAGAATACAAGACTGCCAAACCCTTGTGAGTAACAGTCTGATGTTATGAGTGCTTATGCCTTGATGATGTGTGAATTAGTTCACAGCTGCACATCAAGCCCGCTCTCCTCCCTGTCTGCAGCATCAACCCCATCACGGGTCACGTGGAGGAGCCTATGCCGAACCCCATCGAGGAGATGACGGAGGAGCAGAAGGAGTACGAGGCCCAGAAACTGGTCAATATGTTTGACAAGCTGTCAAGGTAAAGAAAGCTTCTGCTCGAGGCTGCAGAATCTCAATCAACACTTAGATCATCAGCTAAATGTACTGGGTCATCTATATTGAAGTGGACATTAGCATTCAGGCCAGAAACGGCACTGAGGATCAGTTTAAGAAATCCTGTTCATGTGTCCTCACAGATTTGTTTGGGCAGGTTTATGCTACTGTATACTGTATATAACAGGAGGCCACAGTATGAGGGAAATCACAGTGTGTGTGTTGCCATGTCTGCTCTGAAGGAATTTGTTGATTTGTGATGGTGGAGAGCATCTGTGTGCAATGAAAAATAGAATAGACTGGTTTAAAAAAGTTTTTTCAGGTATTGTAAGAAACAAACAGAAAAACAGGACGTAATTTTTGAACAAACAATTATTTTTCCTTTGCAAAGGCAAAGAGTAACATGATTAACTTTTCCTGTTGCTGCTCCCCCTGCTCAAATTATTCATATTCGTTATTGTTCCCTCTGCAAAGGGCCCTTCTACATTTATGTTGACCTTTCCTTAGTGAACAGAAGCTAACGTTAGTCGAGCATGATGCCTGCACAAAAGTAACAGTGAGCTCGCTCCCTGCCAACTGATTCATCATAGGAAGAATCTCTTGCCATTAGCTGCAGCTTCAATTAGGCCTGGACTTCCAGCACGCAGCAGCATTCAGCTGGAGGAAATGGAAGCTGCCAGGACGCCATTGCAACATCATTACCACCTCTCCATTAATTATCACCTAATTGGTACACAGTCGGCCTGTTGGTCCCGGCTCCTTTATATGTCGCATTCAGGGTTTTAATAATAACACGTGGCCTGACTTTATTCTTCTCATTCTGAAAAGCCAGACAGGGAGTGGACTGAGACACAGGTACAGCTAGACAAAGCAATTTAGATGGAACGTGGACGAAGAGGAAGAGACACGGGTGAACAAATGTGCAGACATAAGAAAGCTGACCTCGTCATTGTAGAGCCAAAGAGGGGGTTGAGCTATAATGAGGCACGTGTGGCCAGAAGAGGAAGATTCCTTTCTGAGGCTGCGTCCTCTTTCTTCTCCTCCTCAGTGAAGGAGTTTTAAGGAGAGGTGGTGAAGACCGAGAGGTGCTTCCTCACTACACTTGCCGCTCTGGGGAGATCGGTCAAAGCCTGACAAGAATGTGCTCCCCTAACTGCTTAACTGATCCTCCAATTAGCACATATTTTACACCCCCCACCCAACCACAACCAACAGCCCCTCACATCTGCCAGCCCCTCAGCCCCTCTGCCACTGATGAGGAGCAGATCAGAGGTTTCTTTTGCTATTATTGGTAGAGATGAATGGTTCATGTTTTTGTTTGTTAGGTCTTGTTAGTTCTCATTCTCCTGACTTTGACCAATGATCTGAGGCTGGAGACAGGTGATGCCTCTGCAGATTTCATCATTGGAAATACACCAACTCGATGCTACAATATTCTCAGATTCAACCGCCTTACGTTCTCCTTAACCTGCGTTTTTTTCCCAGGATAAGTTAAATTTAATTGGAGGAATTACATGGCCGCTCGTGTTTGAATCTTTGGAATGAATGAAAACGGGGTCCTCTTTAAATCTTTGATGATAAATCATCAGGGAGGCAGTGGTGACACAAAGTGCAGGTATAATTGGATTAGTATGAAGGGGCAGCCGTGGCTTTGAGGAGATTAGGCTGAGCGCTGATCCTGTTATTAAACTGCCACAGGAGAGGAGGGGGCGAGGACCGAGAGGGAGAAAGAGGATGGCCCGACAGGGGCCAGTGTCCATAAAGAAGGGGGGAGGGGTTTGTTGAGTGAGGGTCCTCGAGTTGTGGATGTAAGAGAGTAAAGATGTACAAGTGAAATCTCTCTTTAAGACTGTCCAGACACAAAAGGTCCCGGCATAGAATTTTAGTTCAAATTTAGTTTACTATTAAAATATACAAGAATTCGATGAGGATCAGTTTTATATTTGAGGCGATCTTATCAAACAACTGTTCATCCAGCTGCAGATGTGTTTGCCTGATGTTTTTGATTTTGTGTGTCTGCAGGCAGAACCTGATTCGGCCAATGGGCGTCAGGCCGGACGGGACGTTAGCACCTCTTGAAGAAACGCTCTGTGACCCATCAGAAGACAACTCAGGATCAGACTCTGACTAGTGCTCTGCACATCCGAGGCCACATTTTCCAGAATAAGCCCAGCAGGCCCCAACACATCTAAAGCTGTGTCCCATTTTAAGGGCTTGGATCTTTTGAAGGGTTGTACCCAGGAAGGGGGGTCCTTCAGAGAACCTATAAGCTGAACCTCAAAAAGAGAAAGTCTAAACGTCACAGAAACAGAGTATAGAGCAGTCACAAAAAATAAAAAGGACAGGTGCTGGATCAGAAAACATTTCATTTTAAGTTGTAGTCAGATAAAACACTCACTATACTGTTCTGATAGCTCCCTATAAATTAAGTCTATTTAAATTGACAGCCATCAGTTTTGTGGAGGATTTATCTGACTTCTACTCACAGAAACCCAAACTAACAGCGGCTTCTCTTTTCAACACTTTGAGTTCAGTTCATCACCAGGAAGTTGCCCCAAATTAGCGGAGAAGGGTTAACACTACAGGTTCTGATGTTCAGGTAAATGTGATGGGGTCAAGTCATATTCTGCTAATCTGTTGAGGCAACATGGTTAAACTTATAACATCAAACAATTGACCAACCTGCAGTGGATTGTGGAAAACAGAGGCCTGCACAAACATCATCCTTTTCTCAACCTAATTCAAAGAGAATCTAATGGAATACTCAAATTTTCAGCCTTTCGCGACTTTTTCAGTTCAGAAAAACAACTCCTGATGATGGAGCCCTGAAGTGGGACACAGCTCATTTCACAGGAGACTTGAGGGGCTGTGTTGCTGCCGTAAGCACTTCTTTAAAGCCGACTTGATGCGTGATGCACCATAAAGCATCGGAGGCCTCCGTGGTTACTGTTGCACCTTCATCACTTGTGTTCTGGCTCCCTGAGTTGAGGATAAAGGTAATATCATATATTTTGCAGGATCTTGTGTTTCTCATTGAAAACACTGTTGTCCTGGTTTATTAAGTGTAGTTGGATCTAAATTAACATTCCTCCACGTGTGCTTCTTGTTTCTCACTCGGTTTCTTCATTTTTTTTCTGCTACATGTTCTGTCTGCTGTTTGTATATCGAGATAATTCAAGTGCACATAATTCAACACATATTAAACATGAACTTATGACAATGAATTTTCTCCTGGGTTTAAAATCACGGGGCCTGTTCGGAATGGACCTGAGGATTGATGTATATTTAGAGATCAGGCAGAGCCGGTGTGGATAGTTTGAACTCGCAGCTCACAGTGAGTCTTTATTAGTTTGTGTTATTGTCATGAATGCTGCACATCAGTTAGTAGCCAAGGAAACTTTCTGAATTAGGGGCTTGTCGGCTCGCTGTTTTGTCACTGGAAGGTGTTGGGTGCAAGAAGTGAATTCAAATTGTTTTAAATGGATGGTACAACACTAGTAAACAAATTGTTTTCAATTCTACATTTCTCTTGCCAAATCTGCATGATGTTAAATCCGTTTGAGTAATGTAATTTGTTTTCTATATTGAAATATTTGCTAATTTTATAAAAAAATCCAGCCAAGTCTATATATTTATATATAATTTCTTTTTGTTGGTACACTTTTTGATTAAAAAGAATAAAGTGCCGCCTCTGAAGTCAGCCGCATGATAGGATACTCAACAGATTTGGCCTCAGAACTAATATCTTTGGTTCTTTGTGGCTAAAGGAATAAAAATGAATCTCTGATTTCAATCCAAAGAAACTGAATGTTGCTTAAACCAGAGAACATGTTTCATGATCACAGAATGTGGTGACGGCTCAGTTGTTAAATCATGAGCACACTTTTCACTTGACCTGTGAATCACCACTACTGTCTCCTCACATAGAAATAATGTGGATACTGTGACGGATTAAAGGGAAAACCAACTATAAGTGTCGTAGGAAGGTTTTGAGCTGAACAGCTTCAATGCACTATGTCTGCAAAGGCATAAAAGTCGCACAATTTCGATTGTTATCAAACCATCCAGTGGCCATTTGTTTTGTTGTTTCCCTTTAATTTGTCACTTGTGGATCAGATTCTTTTCTCACACATGTAAATGCCTCGTTTTTTCTGCACAATCATTGTGGGATACATTTAAACTGCATGTTGATCACATTCTGCAAAGACTATGTTACTAGAATCCATTTTTGTTTTTGAACACTTACAAACTGTAAATAGCACCACTTTTATTTGATGTAGTCAGTCGTCCACTGAAAAGTTAATAAATTGGAGAATAAGTTCATGTTTGTGGTTTTTTGGAATCATGCAACAGAAAAGATGCAAATGACACAATGCGTTTATTAAATTTCATTTAAAATACAATGTTGTGCGGATATAAGACGTAAACAAGTTGATGCTTTTGAATAAAAAAAACTTGGAGAAACATTTTATTTATTTTTACAGGGATCAGGCTTTAACTGAGACTCACCCACATCATAATAAGTGCTTTAAATGTGTTGAAGTAGATAAAACCTTTTCATTTGTACATATGAACATCAAACTCTTAATAAAATAACAAATGAATTTAAATGCATAAATTAAACTGAAGAACAGTCTTAGTGTGAACTTAACAGAGAGGAAACTGTCGCAAAACGTTCCTGTATCAGTCTGAAACCTGAAAAGTCAGTGGCTCATGTTGGATGATGCAGAGCTCTTGCTGTCCGTCTCCGAGTCGGTCTCCTCGCTGCCGCTGCTGGCTGCTCCCTGACCCCCTGGTGTGGGCCCGGACGTTTCCATCTGACCTGGATGCTCGGATATTACTCTGCCTTCACAAGACGTCTGTACGGGAAGAGGGAGATTACGCCTTTAGAGTCAAGTACCTAAGTGTTACGACTTGTTTTGCTCGAGCTCAAGGTGAAACCCACCGACGTTTCCTGACTCCTCATCAGCTCTGTGATCTCATCGTTCCAGCCGAGCATTTCAGCAAACCTCCGGACTGTGTCCTCCAAGTCGCCCAGCTCAAGGTGGTCTCCCCGCCGCAGTGGGACCTTCAGAAAGGGACCCACGGCGTGTCGGTTCAGCAGGAGACGTGGAACAGTGGAGCGCACCGTGTTCACGAGGCTGGCAAATGGCTCGATCTGAAACAACGTGTTCATAAATAAAAGAGCTTAACATTTACCTACTTTAATGTTCCGGAAATCTATTATAGGTAGAAACTTTGGCGTTTACCTGCAAAGACGTGCCCATGATGATCAGCAGGTCTGCTTTGGGGAAGTCTTTTGTGTGGAGGAAATAATTTTGCGGCAGGTCCTCTCCAAAAAACACAACGTCAGGTTTGACTGTCGCGGCGCAGAATGTGCAGATGGGAACGTTGCCATTCATAATAGCATGCTGGGAAACCAAGAAATACAGGAAATATTACTGCATCCATACTCTTACTACTACTATTGCTGGTGTTGGAGCCGAGAGGCCGACATACCTTGGCCTCCACAGCTGGATAAGGAGTGTAGCACAGGTGACAGGAAGCTGTGGCAAAGCTACCGTGAGCTTCCACGAGTTTGTCGTCTGGGATGCCACATACTGTGAAGAAGGTTATCAAATATTATAAAGGTCCTCCATTCAATAATACACATTATGCATCTAGACTAAACATGTTGATGTGTGTGTACGTTTTTTGAACATCTAGTTCTGGCTGTTTTTCTGCTCACTCACATTTCTCCAGTCCGTCGATGTTCTGTGTGTACAGGCGGAGCAGCAGGCCTTTGTGATGAAGCATGCGGATGAAATAGTGGATGTAGTTGGGTCGATGGCTACCAGGATACAGAGCTCTGGCCAGGGAGAAGAAAGGCTGCGGGTCATCGGAGAAGTAGTCGATGTTGAAGATGGCCTCTGGGTACGGGATGTTGTACTTCTCCAAGTTGGCGTACAGACCTGTGCCTGGAGTTCTGAAAACAAACATGGACGACCAGACATTGTTACATTTCCGTTTTGATGCAAAGTGTTTTTTCACAGGGCAAAAAAGGTTCATTGTGGGAGATTTAGTGACATCTAGTGGTGAAGGTGTTGATTGCAACCAATGATAATAATCGTAAGCTCTGCCTCTTCCACCAAGCATGACAGAAAATCTACAGAAGCCTTCAGGTGACATTTGATTAGTCCGTTCTGAGCTACTGTAGAAACATAGAGGAGGACCAGCAGGAGCTGATGTAGATATAAAAGGCTCAAAGGTGATGGAGACACACTTATCAATATTATATATTCCATTTCTAACAATACATCCTAATAAATCCTACACACTGGTCCTTTATTCCTCTTTTTGAAACACCGGACAGTTTCTATAAACGAGACACAGGCTTACACTTCAGGGTGAAGAGTGAAGCACAATCAAAGTAATAACAGAGAAAGAACAGCATGCGGGTGCAGAGGGAGTCAACCCAGACACACCTACCTGAAGTCTGGGATGCCGCTGGCCGTGCTGATTCCTGCTCCAGCCACCACCACCACATTCTTACAGCGTCCCAGCTTCACCAGCCGAGCCACAGATGCCAGACCGCCCCGGGGCGAGGGCTTGGCAGCAGAGGTAGGTGGGAGGCCCTGAGGAGATCGGGACCCAGAGGACTGTCCATCCTGCATGGGGTCATTGGACGTCTTTTCCTTACTGGAGAGTGGGATGAGAAAAGACGCACAAACAGATCCTGAGACCTTTTCATTTATTCCTTTAAATAAACCCTGTGTGGAACCGCCACCAACATAAAAATAGTTACAATACAATATATCATGTTAGTTGTTCAATCTCTCTCCTGTCCAAATAACAAGAGGGGGGGGGGGGGGGGGGGGTCGCCTGAACGGGTCTGAAATCGTTTGCATGGTCCATGTTCATGCAAATCTAAATATTTCTCAGGCCTCAAGTTTCAGTCAGACTCCCCCTCTTCATCTCTCCTACATGGAAAGTAGAGGTGAACCGCGTAAAGAGAAAAAAAATCACACAAGGAAGTTGATCTTGGGTGTTATTGTTAGAGAAATGAATTCTGTACTTGACTATGTTCCTCAGAGGCAGAATCCTCAAAAACCTGCATAGACTCCTTATATTTATATCAGTCTCCTATATACTTAGTGTCATTTGGCAAATGTTAACTTCTTAATATCAGCATGTCAGTAAACCAAAGTGAGAATTTGGCTCCGGTACGGCCTCACAGAGCAGGGAGAGTGAACACAGGCTTCATTTGTGTGGTTTCATTTACAACTCTATGAATTTGGATATTTAAGTGTATATAAGGTTAATGTTTAATTAATAACATAAAAGACATGACTTTCCTTCTTCTCTGATCTTGACGATATCTTTAAATTCTCTCCTCCATCGTTTTATATCAACGACAGCATTACATCTCCTTCTCATTTCCCTTCTAATGTCCGTAGAGCTTTTAAAGTCCCTGCGTCCTCACCTGGTGGGGAGAACGTTCTGTCCGCTCACGCTCATCTTGCTGAGGTCCTGGGCCAGAGCCGAGTCCGCCTGCTTCTTTCGTAGTTTTCCATACGGGCCCGGCCCAGAGTCCTGGCTCTCTGCTGGGTCGGTGTGTCGGACCTGGGGGGTGGAGCTGCGGGTTATCCTGGGGACTGCAGGAGGCTGGGGGCCTTTTTTATGGCAGCTGGACCTGGATCTGTTCATTCCGACACCTGTTGACGGCGAGATAGAAACAAAAATGATTCAAGTGAAACATGAAATCATTGTTCCTGGCTGTGATGTTTCTGTTTTTCTGATTTGTCCAATGAGATTTGAATTGTCAGACATAAAATCTAAACGAAAAGGGGCTGCTTGTTTGTTTTCCTTTCAATGCCTTTTCTCTTTGTTTGGATTGTTTTTAAATGCACTAATTAGATATTAACCAGTTTCCAGCTAGTTGCTTTTTTATTTGCTCTCCCTCTGTCTTCCGTGTCCCATATTTAAAAAGCTGTTACACAGAAATCACGGGGGTGTCCTTTTCTGCTCCGTGCACAGAGAGGAGCTGACATGTTTTAAACCTGTCAACTGTTGAACAAAAGGTAACTGCTGCAATATATTTAGCACCCCCCCCCCCCCCCCCCCCCCCGCCTCCCTGCGCTCCTCAGCAGCTATGCTAATACAGTCCACAGCTGTGGCAGCTTTACTGTTCAGGGAAAGCGGAGGGTCGAACTGTGGGGTGTAGGGTGGGGGGTGAGAGTTAAAAAGAGGGGTGGCAGAGGTGAAAGAGAACCATAGATTGACTGTGTGTCAACAAACCCAGCTGGGAGAGAAAAGAGGATGCCCCCTAACGGCCCCCTTAAACTGAGGAAAGAGGGGGAGAGAGGGGATGCAGAGATAAATGATACGGAGGCGGGATTCAGTAAAGAGGGAACATAGGAGAAGGAGATGAAGACGAAGAGAAGGAGGAAAGGAGGTGGTGGTGGGGGGGGGGGGCTTCTTTTCCAAAACTATTCTAGGCCTTCAAACAACTCCCACGAGGAATGAGTGTGAGCGATCAGGGAGAGGCCGCGAACAAGGACACAAAAGAGCTACAACCCATAAAACACGACTGCTTCAGAGGGCGCAAGAGAGATAAGACGAGTTTTCACTCCAGCAGCAACCTCTCGTCCTCTGGGGGGGGGCGGCTGGGGTCACCGGAGGTTTACGCGGCAGAAACATGGCCAGCAAATAAAAATAACAGCGTCTGGCATTAGAAGCGATGGTAACAACAAAGCATTTCTTCAATTGCTACGTTAACAAATAAGGAGACTTAGTTATTAACAAAGAGATCAATGTAAAAGTTGGCTAACAAAAAGTCCTTTAAGCCATCTTACACATCCAGCTACTTTCATTTGAGGCACTCAATCTTCTCTCACTTTGCCCGCACATTACTGAAGTCTTTTCTCTCCCCCTGCACATCCTAAAGGACTATTAAAAACAGTGGGGGGGTGAGGGTCTCGCCTTTTGTCTGGGCTCCTCTCAAAAAGACACTGCTGAGTACAGGCAATAAATCAGCAGCCCAGTTATTAAGGTCTCACACAGATGGTGCGGAGCAGCAGCAGCAGCAGACCCAGTCCCGATCTGAACGCACACACATGTTGGCTGTAGTCCCTCCATTCTATATTATGATATTTACTCAATTAAACTGGACTGATGGGGGGAAAACTTTAAAGAGAGAGAGAACTTAAACATGAGAGCTCATCTGTTGACTGGAGGAAACTCTGATGAGCCGACTAAAGGTGAGAACAATTGAAAAGAGAGCAGCAGAGGACAAGGTTAACTAATGAAGGACACTTCAGCAAAAACCTGAAACAAGTGCAGACGGAGCCCGTGCACAGTTCTGCAGTCGTTTGTTTGCAGGATCATACAAACACAACTCAGCTCAAGTTTTATTGATGAACGGAACACGACCCGGGGGAAGGAACTTTTACATTTTGGTGTGATTCCACGCAAAAGAAAAAAAATCTCAATTAACTTGTTTTTCAACATTTTCTTTATCATTTTATTCTAGGGCAGATTTGGTCAGGTTCAATTCCACCACGCATGCTGTCATTATTCTTTAATGACAAATAAATCTGTGTATAAATGACAAAAGGCGTTAAAAGGATTTGAGAGCCCCTCCACCTCCCACCCTCTTCTTTGGCCTTTCACACTGCATCACTCTCCCCAGTCGACAAGCTGAGCTCAGCGTGTCCCAGGCCCGGACCACCAGGAGTGTGGCTGCTCATATGAGGGTTACAGTCATCTAATTAGGACAGTCCCACAACACTGGGCACACCCCAGTGTTCACCATTACACCCCCGAACAGTAATCCGTTTACAGCACCAGAGGCTGAGACAAAACGATGGGACAGCAGCGAGGAGCAACAGGAGTTTGTGTCGAATCAACAAAAACATTTGCTGCTCAACTTCCTGTTTTCAATAATCGATCCGGATTATTTCTCCTCTTAAAAATCACTAATTGAAAGCAGGCGTGAATAGTATTTGAGCATTAATGTATTCTGACTCTGCTTATTCTTAATAAGTCATATGTTTTTCACACAGAGCAGATGTAAAAAATTGTATTTTATGACCTACATGCAAAGGTTTATTTTATTTTTAATAGATATTTTAAAAGATATTTTTTCCTTTATCATTCATTTATATGTTTTCATAATTCGGAAAACGTTGTTATAAAATGGTTTTATGTCTAGTGAGCAAAAAAAAAGCAGCACACACCAAAAACAAATGCTCCTGAGAAGAAACTATGACATTAAATGCTAAAAGCCATTATACACATGAACCATAACTATACACCAACACATTGTCCTCCAGTTATTTAAAGGAGCCTGCACCTATGCAGTCATTCCCAGACAGTGGTCCATCGGAGCTGTGGTCACACTGAGGTCAGCTGAAGTTACACTTTACTGAGAATTACACATCAACTCCTCTTCAATCTCAGTACATCACCTTATAATCATCACAGGGTATGATCCATCCTCTAGCTCCCCCACTGGTCCACCACTATAGAGAATACAAAAAATCCCACTGAACCAATTTTTTCCACCCAGTGTCTCTTGTGATAGCGCCACCTGTTGGCCTCATTGCAGCTTCTCACATCCAAAGTTAGCTAGAAGTCAAGATGCAGCTCACATGCTTCTATTTGCCAGTCTCAGGGTCGCCGGTACCAGAGCTCATTGCACTGAATTCACCATCTGCCCACTCTGACCTGTTAGACTTCTTTTTTCATCAGGACCTTCATTTGCACTGATAATTCTTTCATGTATCTGTCCTGTCAAATGTCACATGTCTTTGTTACTGATTCTCTTAAAAACCACATGAAAAGCTGATTAGTAACCAACTCAGCTCAATGACTATTATAGGGATTGTTTACAATAAAACAAAAAACGGGAGGGGGGGGAACAATAGAATTTTGAGAAGCTGGAATCAGAAGATGTTTGACATTTTTAGCTGTGATTAATAAAGATGATGAATAAATATTGTTTTAGCCCAATGATTAATTATTAATTACAGCACTGAGCATTTCAACAATGCATTAACAGGTCTGCTTCTAAGAAATTAAAATAAACTTTTCTCTTAATTTACTCATATAAAAACTTCAATATAAAATACAACGACTCACTTCATCAAGCTGTTATGAGTTTGCATTTATTATTGTTTTGTTTCTGATTATATACCGTATAAAAAACTGCCATTTCCCCCTGGGTATTTTTTTTTTTTTTAATAATGTTTTTTTTCTTTTGATTCCAGTAAAAATACTTTGCCTGATTTAAATTGTTTATCTATAATCATATTCATAATGGACGTCAACATCAACCTGTTAGTAACATGTCAGCAGTGTGTTAAAGGGGATTTGGTCAATTTTAATGAGGCTCTTTCCCCCTTCAACCCACCATTTAACCCTCCACTTACAGCAGATTGACAACCGCCAGCTTTGACCTATAGGCCCCCCCCCCAAAAAAAAAGAAAAAAGAAAATGCAGGAAGGGCACCAGGTAACCATGGAAACCTCTTCATTACTTATTTGGAGAGGGGACAGCTCTATGTTCTCCTTCCCCACCTGCTCACTAATGACATTTCACTCTGTGTTGCATCTTTGTCGGACTCTCCGATGACACAAAGCAGCAAGTCCTAATTTGTTTTGGTGTATTGTTTGTGCTAACAGGGTGAGGAGGCGACTGGTGGAGAGACAGTTGTGTCCAGTGGGTCGATGACTGACTAACGACTCGCCCTGTGACTCCTCTGACGAAGCACCGGCCCTGAATCAAACACCACTCAACCAATAATGAGACGTGGTGTTAATTCAACCAACAGATTCAGACGCTGAAAACACACGTCCACTCACAGTTTGCACCAATGTGTTTAGCCTCCAGTCAAGTAACGAAGAAATTTGACATTCTACAAAATAAAGACGGTCCACTAATACAAGCAATATAACGCTCCAACAAAACAGGAAAGTCAATATCACCTGTTCTCCCAATTTTTTATTTTAAATTTAAACACATCAATATTTGACTATACACACTTTTCTCTACATTTTAATTTCATGAAAACTGACCCAAAAAAAGCAAATTTTCACATTTGAGAAGTAGGAGCAACATAAAGGTTTGATTTTTTTGCGCGTTGACGAATAGTTTGAGTTGTACAGTTAATATTTATTTGTTTATTGTTTATTTGAAATGTTTCTTTCAAAGGGTCAGTTACCCCACAGAATCGACTTTTGGAAAACCCAAGACATTTAACCATTGAGGTCACTTTGCATCAAGCAGCTCGAGTCACTGTGTGTGTGCAAATCCTGAGAGGAAATATCTCTTGAACAGCACAACTCTCCCATCGCTGTGCAACCGCTGACTGAGTTCTGACCCTTCATCTATGGTTCTGACACATAGAAAAGACAAAGTTCACAACCAAGCTGAGGTTTTGCAGCAGTAAGGCTACACTGCCACCTGCTGGAGCCTCTGTCTCATTACATGTAAAAAAAGAAAAACAACCATGGCCACACAACACTGTGGTGTGTGAATAACTTCTATATGAGGGTTTACTGTTCAACAAAGATCCACAGTTTAGTCTTCAAACCATCAAACCAGTTTACCCAGCAAATATAGTGAATATGCAGCCATTCGTCGTTGTGACAAAATAAATAACATACGGCACAAAGCGTGGACGGTTTCAGTTACATGTGGAGACGATGATTATGCCTCCTGTGGCTGAAAGTCATTATAGTTTGCTCTGTTAATTTTCTTTATAAAGCGATGTTATTATGCTTGAGGATTAGACTCAGGAATCATTGATTTGTTTCTAAAATATGTTTTTAGATTAAGAAAATGTCTATTTGCATTTGGATCATGCATTAGTTGCAAGCATCAGCACGTATATCCCATCCGGAAAGGTTTTAAGACTTAGGGAATGACCTGGGAGTGAAATCCAGAATCTGTGGATTTAAGAATACATTTCAAACAGTTGAACTGCTGGACGTGACAATCTCACTGTGTCTGCACTGGAGGTTTCCACATTACACCGGTGTCAGGTGCATATTGACCCTCAGTGGTCAACAAACTTTAAGTAAATATGATCAATAAGAGTATTTCTTTAAAGAGAAATAACAATGAGCAGTGTCACGTGTGATAAACAACTCTGTAGAGCTGCAAGAGTCTGGAAACAAACGTTTGTGAATATTTAGTGACATGAGTATATTTACCTAGAATCACAGCATAAGCATTGACTCCACTCTCCAGAAAATCATAGACACATGTTATTGCAAGGTGGAAGTCCACATCCCAAGACCTCCTAATAATAATAATAATAATAATAATAATAATAATAATAATAATAATAATAATAATAATATTAATAAGGGGGTATTTAACGTCAGAATAAGGACATGATTCGTGATAGCTACCTGTCCTGTGCAGCCGGAGGATGAGGAGCAGTCTGCAGACTCTGTTGTTTCACTCACATCCAGCAGGAAACGCACCGAGCTTCTCTGAACTCCCCCGGTGCTTGTGTTGTTCACAGTAAGATCAACAACAACAACAACAACAGCCTCGGCTTCACTCGACGTTCAGATGTCTCCTTCTCAAACTCACTTTGTTGATGTGCGGGCAGACGAGCGGGGAGTTTTTAGAGAAGAGAGCTGTCACTCTGCGGCTGTTTCCGGCTGCATAATAGGCCATTACGAATACGGGCGGGAACCAGTGTTGGAGTCACGTGGTGCTGCACTTCCGCTTTCCTATTCCGGTAGTGTTGCTGTTTTTTTTCGTATTACTATCTAAAATATGCAAACAAAAACAAAGAAGGCAAATTCCTGTTTTCTGTCTTTGGACTGAAGTGGAGTGCAAAAATTACATACAAGTAATTTGAAAACACATTAGACAGCAAAAATGTGTGTGTGTGTGTGTGTGTGTGTGTGTGTGGGTGTGTGCGTTTGCGTGTGCCTGTGCATGTGTGTCTGTGTTCTAGGAGCCCCTTTTTTTCAATTATTTTTATTAGATAACTCCTACACAATTACAGTGTATGTAGCCAGCACAAAGAAGGAAGGAAGAAGAGGTCATGCATTTCAAAGAATGGATTGACTGTATCCAGTGTTGTGGAAGTTCACATCTCTCATGAACAAGTTCAAAGTTCAGTTCATACGTAAACATGAATAGTTCACGTTCATAGTTCACCATCTAAATTCTGAAGTAGTTCATAGTTCATTTCATTTCATGGTTTTAAGGTGGAAAGTGAGAATGAAAGACTTGTTAAAGAAAACCTTATCCATCACTACCCCTTGCCTTTACTGTCGGAATGTTTATCAGACAGTGTGTAAAAATACCTCAGATAATAATAAGGTGCATCGGATCTCGGATGTAGTTGCTGAGTCTGCGTCTCTGCTTTCTCTTGCCATCTGTAGATGAGACCGAGAGCTGTTGTGTTGCAGGTATGGCTGGCCCCAAACACACAAGCACATAATCTCCTGTGTGGGGGGGTATCATGTACCCCTGAACCAGCATGGAGGTCTGGAGAGGTAAATTGTGGTATATTACTAGTGTAATGCTGCAGCTTCCACTCTGTCAGATAACAGTAAAAAAAATGTGTGTGTACTGTGTTGTCAGCTTTATAGAGATTATGTTAGTCACTCTTGATAATTATGCGCAACATTGATTTATCTCATTTACAAAATTTGCAGCATAATGCCAAGAAAAGAGAGACTCCAAGAGCAGAAGGACAGGGAACTGCAGCAAGCGGCTCAGGGTAGCAGTTCTCTTTAATCTTGGATCAGGCCATCAACTTGTAAAACAGATGAGGGAGAATCAGTACCTGGTCCAGAGGAGCCCATCACATCACCAACCCTAACATTAACATATAATTTGGTTATTCAATATGGCCTTGTTTTGTCTGTTTTTGCCTGTTATTCATTTATTTATTCAAATTGATAATTTGAGTTAGTTTGTTAACAAAAATAATTATATAAGTTGAAAATATCCTACTATGTTTTTTATTTATTTATTATTATTATTTTTAATTTCATAAACTATTTTGGCGATGGGTGCCCTTTTTTGGTTTGAGCACCTGCCCCCCAAACTCCGACTCTCTCTGAGGTTTCTATATACATATTCCTCCACCAGTTAAAAAGTTTTTTCTCACTCCTGTGAGACTAATTGTGCATATGGGCTGTACAAGTAAAATGTGATTGATTTATTGATTGTGAACAATACACGCTGCACAGTCCTAACCAAACAGGTTGTAAACACGGACAACACCAGCTTGTTTTTGTTTTACATGTGTGAAGTCATCAGTACAGAGTGTGTATGTGTTTTTTTCCTGGGTGGAGACTGAGATCCTCCTAAAAAAAAAAACAAACACACACACACACAACCTAGTCACACACCAGCAGCAGCAACAGCAGCTCCACTGTCCCAAGACCGAGGAACCAGAGAGGTGCCCCCGCTCAGCTCCACACACACAGCCCACACTACCGCGGATCTCTGCGTCACTGACCAGGTACGATCTGCTCGTTGTGTGCACTTTGTGTGGAGGGACTTGAACCCGCGTTGTCTTGAGGAACCAGCCTCGCCGCAGCACACTGCCCCGGACACAAGCTGCCGAAACACGGATACAAGTGTGTGGGGTGTTGCGGTGGAAACCGTTAGTGGTGTTTTGTGAGTGTTGACGTGTCTGTTCTGTTCGCACGTAAAAGATTCATCACACAATCTGCTCCTGGTTGGAGACGAGACGAAAACAACACGTAGCTTTAAAACAACAACAAGTTGCTGCTAAGTTTCCATTCGTACGGGAACTTTCTCAGCAAGAGTCCACGGCTGCTTTTTTACGTTAGCTTAAGTTTAACGTAAGGTCCATGTGAACAGATGCTGTGCGTTAGCTACCTAGCTCGGGAGTTAGGCCTCCATCCAACTACCTGCTGCTTTGAATCTGACTCGAAAGCCAGTGATCACACGTTGTGTAGCCACATCACGACCGTCAACACAAACAACAGTGTCCCGTGTTTCGTCACTTCTTATAACACCACCCGGATGAGACACGACTCCCGGAGAGGAGCAGCGTGTCATCACCACAAGCCACAACTGTCACAGAAGTTCAGGGTGGTCAGTAGCTCTGTTGTTATTCAGCATCAGCAGTGTTTGCAGTCGTGTGTCCGTGCTGCTGCTGTGTGTTGTAACCAGTTGTGTAGCTCCGGGACCGGCTGGGAACAGGTCTGCCTTGTTTGGGGATCAGCAGCAACACCCAAGAGCAGGCTCCTTTATTACTGTAACACACTGTGGCTATTACAGCCCCATTACGAGCACACTTGTGATAAGGCTGTTTGACACATGGAGAAACACCTCAGCACAGGGTACACCTGCAGCCCCATCAGTCCTCTGAGATCAGATAAGATGCGATTTTACAGCAGCAAGATATCTAAATAGGCATTGGTAACTAATAATCAGTACTTAAGTGTAAGGTAAGGACATATAAATCTATTAAATGTGTCTATAGGGCTTTAACAGGGTGTGAAATCCTATGTTCTTAGCCGTCAACAAGAGTAAGGCACAACTACCCAAACAAACAGATGCTGCATGTAACAGAACATCAGCAAAACAACAGTATTACAAAAATGGATAAGAAGAAAGAGTTTTTTACATAATGGAATCAAGTGTGTCAATGTTTGTGAACAAGAAAAGTGTCCGATAGAGATGAAGGGAGCAGCAATGACAAAGGAATTGAAGAGTTACTGTCAGTTATGGTAGAATATGTGAGTCGGGGGAATTGTATGTCAAGCTGAGTCTAGTTGTCGTCACCATAGTCCACTTCATGTTCATTTGTTTTTCAGTCTCTACTTTCACAGTGAACTCAACCAAACAGTCATCTCCTGTCTTCAGAATCAGTGCTTTAGCCAAAACCTTTGCCAAGGAGTTCCATGTCTTCACCCCCGTCCATTAGTTGGTTAGTTAGTTTGTTTGTGAGCTCGATACACTGAACTTATTTCCATGAAACTCGTTTGATGGATGGAACACGGGTAGAGGAAGAATCCACTTATTGTGCTGCAAGTCAGGATTAAGGGATCTAAGAATTTTATTTATCACTTAAGTCAGCATTGCAGGTTGCTGATGTCAAGCTTTTCATTATATATCTCAAGGAATAATACGTAATAAGTGGTGTATTTGTTAAAGAATGGTTAATAGAATATACTTGGGGCGGGGAATATGTCAAAAATTGTACCAAGAAAAAAATGCTCATATCAGACGATATTGATGTCCGACAGTGCTCTTCACCACCACCTTCTAAACAGCAAGTTGGGAAATACATTTAAAAGAATCATGCTCCATCCCTCGAGGAAAGTTGTACAAAAGCCTAGTACCTAACTAAGACATTTAATGTAGTTTTTCCTTAAATTTGTTCCATCTGTTTGAATTTCCTCTTCAATTTCCAACCACTGACTTGGTCTTGAAGGGTGAAATCGCCACCAGTTTAGTTCTAATGCCCTTTTTACACAAGAGTATCAAGAGGGGGAAGACAAATCCCACGTGTGGATCAAATATAAGAGACTGGAAGAACATGGAATAGCAGATACCTGTGGCTGCTGTTTCCCTTTCGACAAACAAGACTGGAAGAAAAAAAACAGACAAAATATGCAACAGGCACTGGACTCTGCAGGGTTTACATCATAAGGGTGAAAACTATTTTGAGTAAAAACATCACTGTTGGCTGTAGGAAACCTGTACTTTACAGCACGTGTGTTCATAATGGGTCTGAGTTTCTCTCTGTAATTATGTAATTTACTCTCTATACCCAGCGAGATGAGTCAGGCTGAGCAGGCACCTGAGGACAAGCCTGCATACCTCGATAATGAGCCAGATATTACAGGTAAGTTTGGTCCCACAGTTCTTTTGAGGAGGGGAAACTTCTGCTTATTCACGCCTGTGTGCTCAAAAGTTCATAGTCATGTCATACAACAGTTTTCAGCCAATTATCAGAGAGATCATTCACTGCTTCTGCATAGTGATTGGCTGTTTTTAAGGACTCAAAATACAGGTGTAACAGGCAGAAAACACTGATAAGCTGCATGTTGCTCTGGATGACATGATCCGTCTTTTTCATTAACTCAGCCACCTTAGTCAGATACAGTCAATCATACAAAAAAAACAAAATATAACGGCAGAGTTACCCTTGAAGTGTATTTTTCTGGCACTTTTGCTTTTATGTGAGGGAGACGGTTTAGAGATGACAGGAAATCCGGGTCGTTGAGATGATATGTCCACCGCTTTAGACCCTGAGGCCACCAGGAGGCCCCGTTAACCCATTTTCAAAAGCAAAAATGAAATGTTTAAAATTATAATAAACTTTTTATTCTAAATATTTAAACAGTTTAACAAAAGTTTCCCTTATTTCAGAATGTGTCGTGCTAACATCTGCCTGGTTGGTCTATTGTCTGTTCTCTTACGTTATGTGTAGTCCCTCTGCCTTCTTGACTTTAGAGACCTTGATTTCATCTGTTATGTGCAATATATTAATTCTCAATTATTTAAGATGTTTACCCTTTTATAGCTTTTTTATTTTCTATTTATTCTCTGTTATTTATATGTATTATTTTATTATCATTATAAGCCTGTTCAGCATTGTGGTCTACGTTGGTTGTTTTTAAATGTGTTGTCCAAATATGATTTGACTTGACAGGAGAAACATGAGCAAGGTGGCGGTGACATGTTGAATCTTAAACTGTTGCTTTTGTCGTTTCAGAGGGCAACAAGGACCACCCACAGGCACAGCCGGGCATGTTTGGCAGGTTGGCGGGCGGCCTGTATGGTGCCACCAGGGGAGCTATAGGCGCAACGGTGGGCGGCGTGGCGTGGATTGGAGGAAAGAGTCTGGACCTCACCAAGAGCGCCGTCAGCACTGCAGTGGCTGTGCCTGGCATGGGAGTGGGGCTGGTTAAAGGCGGCGTGTGCGCTGTAGCTGGAGGAGTGTGTTCTGTCGGCTCTGCAGTGGTCAGCAGAGTTCCCATAGGAGGAGGTAAAAAGAAGGACAAGTCTGACTGACGGGGAGAAGAGGAGGAGGAGGAGAGTGAGCCCACTCAGCCAAGTTGTGTGAGCACGCACTGTTCGGATTTATCAGCAAGTAAAGACCAAAAGAGGACAAAAAAAGTTCAGTGAACATGTTTGGGTGAAGGGGTCTGTTTTTTTTTTTCATTTCTTTAGCTTCTGTTATTATGTGGTATGGACCCGCAAAGCAAGAACTTACAAAGACTCTCCGACTGTTAAAGGAAAATACATCAAACCATTCTCAACAGTGGCTGAAATTGCTTGAATGAGTTAAATTTTTTATAAGAAAAGTCACGTCTGTGTTTTCCCTACAGTCACTTTTGCAGCAGGAGAACAGCTCAGGGTGTAAATGCTTCATTTCACCTGCAAGACAATCAATGATCTGTGATGATCTAAAACTGTCTGGAAATGGAAATATTTCACTCACAAATAATAGACATGTATTCACCTTTGTTCACAAATAAACAAAACAGTCTGAAGATGTGATTTTATACAACAGTCCAGTTTCATATCTACACTTAATCACCTGAATATTTGAAATACTTGTGATGATTATATTGTCAGCTCAGTGGAAGGCAACTTGTATTTTTGTTTCATAATCTAACATATTACAATAAAATGTGTCGCAATCTAAAAATAAAATAAAAAATAAGAATATTTACATTTTGGTTTATCTTTATCTTTATCTCCAGTCAAAGCATTAATTGATTTACTGTGACTGTACCAGTAGAGTCCAAGTTCATTGAATCTTGTTTTACATTCTGCTCTTCTTTTGACTGGTTATTTTGACAGTTACTGCGACCTGTCGGTTTATTTTGCTCTCATAAATTCCTTGAAAAAAAATAAAAGATGGATAATGGCATTTATCTGTTGATTGCACCAAAGAAGCTAAGTTTTCTACCCAAGTGTTCACGTAGTTGCCTCCATATTGCTTCAGGTCACTGTGTTTACTGTTGTCACAATCTGACGGCTGGTTTTCTTGGCACTACACTTTGAATTTCAAATATCAAGTACGTTTTAAAATGACAAACCTGTAAAACACCTTTGTCATGGCAATTTCTACAATCCCACCTTTAGCAAGGAGGAAACGAGACACAATTCTCTTACAGTATTGTCACACATTTAATGCTCGAGCATGATACATACAACAGAGTTGAGTTTGTCATATGCACCCAGACAGAAGACAGTGGTTGGTATTTATACATTTGGGAGGGGGTGGTTAAACAGTTAATGACATGCAAGAAAGGCAGCAATTCAAACATCTTACTGTCAATCTGCTCTCAGACCCCTGGAGTGTAACATATATTTCCTAGATCCCTTCTTTATGTTTACACCCACAATAAATCCCTCGTGCTGTAAAGTCTTTGTTAGGTGAATTTGTAGGTGAGAAAATTATAGGAGATCAGTTGGTGGAGCAACATCCTGAGTTCTCAGGGATACTTTGGCTCATCTTTCTATACATCAGAGTGGTTCTTTACATCAATCATTTGCCTGAATAGTTAATTACTATCACACTGTGTCCAGACTAATTCAATTACTGTGACTGAAGTACTCAGGCCCACACTCATTCAGTTCAACAGGAAAACAGCATTATCAAAGTTACATTTGTTAGATGATTCATCATGATCAATCAAAGTATGTCACATTTTACATTTCCCTTACACCTTTTTTCTAAATTTGCCTTTATTTATAAAATGCTATTCAAGCCTTGGTGGATGATGCAGAACTTAAGCTTTCAAATACCTGTTTTATCAGTTTGGCAGAATGTTGGCTGAACAGTTAGAATAATAAATTTGAAATAAAATATGCTGAAGGTTCGTTTGTGTTACCGGCACCAGATCTAGGGGAATCTGGGCCAGCAGCACGGTTTTCACAGGCTAGAGAGCACTGTGTAACCGATAGACATTTAAGAAGACACCTGTTAGACACGTCTTGTTCAGCAGGACCTCAGATTTAATGTGTCAATTATATCACAACTTACAAATTCTGATTTAGGTCAATTCTATTAACCTAAAAAATAAATACAAACATGAAATTACATATACATAAATAGTTATTAACAAGACAAACACATTTTCTGGACATAAATTACTACACTGACTCATCCACACGCTACTCTGATTACACACAGACACATACACCCTGAATATTTCTCATACACACGTAACATAAACCAATTCCTGTTTTTAATCTGTTAAACGAAAAACTGGATGCATGGCATTTTCAACCTATAACACTCTCCCCTGCTTTAAGAGATGTCTCCGGGCATCTAGAACCAAACTAACAAAAGTAAAGTGTACCTGTCAAAAGTCTAGCAAGTCTGAATGTCAATGGTCAGTTTGTCGCATTGTCAAAATGTCAATTAAATCACAGTATACCGTCACCTGACTAGTATGTCCATATTGGTACAGTGTAGTAGCAGGGTCCAGGGATAGCTGGGAAACACGACATGGGGTAAGGAACGCAGGCAACCATCATATTTACTCCTGGCCTCCATGGCTGGTATGAAGGCTGTCCAAAATGGTTGTGAGCATCTCTCGAGGTTTCATTGCTCTGGTTGACCTCCTTAACGTTTGCATGTCCTCCTCTGGCAGCTCTGTGACAGATTCACCGTCTCCCTGCTCCTCCACCACTGCCTCCATTATATCATCCCTCACTTGTCCCTCAGCTGGTGGTGTTGTTGCCGGTATTACCATCTGTACTGGCCTTGGAACTAGATCCGGATCAAGTTCATGTGGCTGTTGCATTTGAGCTGTCTCAGTCACTAGTCTCACTGGCTGAAATTCAGGAGCTACGGATCTGAGTTCATTTCCTAGTTCTGACCGGGCACTGATTTTTCTCCTTTCATAGACAAGTATTGACCTTAGACAATAAGTATACTCTTCCTCATCATCTGAATGTTCAGACTCCCTGTCAACTGTTTGACTAGGATAAACCCGACTGTTTCTCTGTTTCCGTCTTTTCTCGGGAGCATGTACACTCTGTTCCAAGGGTAAGTCATTAACAAGTAACAGAAGGTTGCGATGTAGGACACAAAGCTTTCGCTCTCCTGTTTCTGGTTGAACTTTATACACCGGTCCATTTCCAATCTTTTCAATAACCTGATGAATTCTCTTTTCCCAGTAAGAGCGAAGTTTACCTGGCCAACCCCTCTCTGACAGATTTCTGACAAGCACCCGGTCTCCCGGCTGCAGCACAATGCCTTTCACATGCCGATCATAGTACTTCTTCCCTTTAGCTGAGCTCTTACCACTGTTCTCTGAAAATATCTTATATGCCTCTTGCATGCAAGATGCCCATTTCTGTGCATACTCTTGTCTAGACTGGGACTCTGATTCAGGTTTTAAATCAAAGAGTAAATCAACAGGCAAGCGTGGGGTTCTGCCATACAATAGAAAGAATGGTGAATAGCCCGTTCCCTCATGTCTGGTACAGTTATACGCATGTTCTATATGAGGTAGATGGTCTTTCCACTCAGCCTTTTTCTCTTCCTGCAGAGTGTGAAGCATCTGTAGTAGTGTCCTATTTAGACGCTCGACAGGATTCCCCTGTGGATGATAAGGCGTGGTTCGAGAATGAGATATTTCTGCTAGTTGTTGGAGTCTCTGGAAAACACTATTCTCAAACTCCCGACCTTGATCATGATGCAACTTTTCAGGATACCCGAAGCGTGGGATAAAGTCAATGAAGATTTTCTCAGCTGCTGTCCTGCCTGATTTGTTCTTGGTTGGATAGGCTTGTGCAAAGCGAGTAAAATGATCTACAACGACTAAAATGTACTCATAACCACCTTTACTCTTTGCAAGACGGAGGTATTCAACAGAGATGAGCTCAAAGGGCGCAATGGATGTTATTGAACCCATAGGTGCTATCTTTGGAATGCCTGGCTGCTTCTGTTTAATACACTGGCACTGGCGAATGACGTTATCTTCAATTTCACGCTGCATAAAAGGCCAATAATACCTCTCCCTAACCAAGTGGATGACTTTATCTGCACCAACATGTCCCATATCATCATGAAGATGTTTTAGTACAGTAGATTTAAGCTTATTGGGGAGAACCAACTGTTTCCTTTGTCCTATCTGCCTGTATAATATTTCCTGGTCAAGTGTAAGTCTGTTCCACTCGTGGAGTAGCCTGCGTGTCTCTCTACACATCTGACGTTTATCTTTGTCATTAGGATTGCATCCTCTTTTTTTCAGGTTTATCACCTCACAGATGGGAGCATCTTCCTTCTGAGCAGCTTTGATGCTTCCAGGGGTGATAACTGGAATCCCTTCAGGTGGAGGTGGTTCATCCTCAACTGGCTTCATCTGCAGTGCGGCCACCCAGGATACATCACCGTCTTCGGCAGCTTTGTTCCCCTGCCAGATGGCAGAGATCACATCTGGGGGCATTGTCTCTAAAAACTCGTTAAGGTGGTCGTGAAGTGGCACTGGATATCTTGACAGGGTGTCAGCGTCTGCGTTTGCCTTGCCTGGCCGATATTTAATGGTGAAATGGAAGTCGGTAACTCACCCACCCAGCGGTGTCCTACAGCGTTCAACTTGGCGGTGCTCAGGATGTAAGTAAGGGGGTTATTATCCGTATCTACGGTGAAGGTGGGGGCATAATAAAGATAATCTTTAAATTATCATAAATTGCCCACTTCAGCGCCAGAAACTCAAGCTTTCCTGAGTGAAAGTTATAGTTCTTTTCAGCCGGCGTGAGGGTCCTGGACCCGTAAGCAATGACATGGAGTTTCTCTCCCTGTTGTTGATAGAGCACAGCTCCCAGGCCTTCATTTGATACGTCAGTGTGGAGAACAAAGGGCAAATTAAAGTCTGGGTAGGCCAATATGGGTGGACTGTCAACAAGGCGCGACACCATAGCACTATGTTCTGGTGTCCACTGGACCGGGGTCTTGGATGATAACTGACCACTTCTTAAACCTTTGGCATGGCTTTGCTAGAACTTCCTGAGCTGGGTGTTTGGCTTGACTCACTTGTACTGTCGATGAGTTTAAACAGTGGTCTGCCTATCCGGGAAAAATCCTGTATGAAGGTTCGATAATATCCTAGGAATAGAGGAGCTCTGACCTCACCTATATTCTTTGGCTCTCTATCCCTAAAATGTTGAACTGCTTCAAGATCATTAGGGTCTATCTGGATACCTTCACTGGTCACTAGCCGCCCTTCATATCTAACTTGACTTTTAAACAGCTCACATTTGTTTGGGCGTAGTTTAAAACCATGCTCTCGCAGGCGGCAAAGTACCTGCTTCAGGTCATCAACGTGGCTACGAAAGGTCTTAGAAAAACAAGAACGTCATCCAAGTATGGAGAGCAGCACTCATCTCTTAAACCATCAAGCACTCCCTCCATGCACCTTTGAAATGCGGCTGGGGCGTTAGTAAGGCCAAATGGGAGGCGGATCCACTCATATAGTCCCCAAGGCGTGCTGAAAGCAGTCAGATGTCTGCAGCTCTCATCAACAAAACCTTGGTGGTAAGCACTGCCTTGGTCGAGTATTGAGAACCAGGAGTAGCCTCCCAAGTTATCTAACAGATCTTGGATGCGTGGAAGAGGGTGGCGGTCTGCGACAGTTTTGCGGGAGTAGGGGGAGGTGGACTTTCTGATCCAGCCATGGTCGAGCAGGTTATGGATATTGTCTCTTTGTACCTCTTAGTACAGGGGGTTGGGAACTGAATTGTAAGACGCTTGGACTGGTGTTTCATCCTGCAGGTGAATTTTCAGTCATAAGTTTGGGATGCAACCAATGTCGGAGTCCTCTTTAGCAAACACATCTGACTCTTCATACAACATGTCTCTGACTATCCTTTGCTCATCCTCTTCCAGATGTGACACATCTACCGGAGGGTGCCATCTCTGTTCTGTCCTGTCTGGCGTTTCATGTCTCTCACTCGCTTCTCGCGGCTCATCTGTTTTGCGCTAAGCTGAGTAGACATTAACTGTTGGATGTGGCTTTGAACCGAATAAAAAACTGTTAACTGGTGTCACTGCTGTAAATTCCTCCAATGTGCCTAAAACTGTTCTCTTTGCGAGGTCAATATCATGTTTAGTGGGGTTCTGAATGAAGATTTTAACAGCTTTTGTGTACCCACTTTAAATATCTACCAAAGCTGGCAACAGCTCTAACCCTTCAGGATAGTCACTCACTAGGTTAGGTTGAAAGAACATAGTCCCGCACTTGGCCACTCTCTGACTCTACACTTCAGCTCAAAAATCTGCCCCGCAGGAATGTTTAGATCTCTCTTTCCGTGTTCTCACGCCGTATTAATAAGCTATTGCATCAGGAATAAGAACCTGGAGGTTAGAAACTTGCGCTTCCACTGCACTATCACTGATGCTTAAGGCTTCTTTAAGCAAAGAGGAAATATCTGTCTCATCTTGATTTGTTTTGATTTGTTTCAGCAGTAACATTACTGCCTAACAGAGGACAGTTCAGGATGTGGTTGCTGATTAACAGTGGCATCAGCTACCCAGCCATCAGAATGAACGGCTGTACCATTAGCTGCAGTGATCTCCAAAGGCTGCTCAGAAAAGAGGGATTCGAGTGGCTGGATACGAACATGTGGAAGTGCTTTGTCTATCCATGCTCTCTCTACCATAGTAACTTGGGACCCTGAGTCAAGCAACATTTCCAGAGGGACTCTATTGATAGCATATGAGACCATACATCGCTTTCTTAGTGGTGGTTGGGACGGTGCTGACACTTCCCTACGGCTCGCTGTTTTAGAATAACTGGCTTGTGCTGTGGGCTCCTCAGCTGTCACAGTCACTGGTTGCCCCTCTCTAGTGACCTCACCCCGTTTCCCGACACCTTTCTCTGCAGACAACCAATGGCAAGATGACCGGCTTGGCCACAGACAAAACCGTGAGGGCAGCTCACCTTACTCTGCTGTATACAGTTACTGCATTTTCCCCTGGTCTCAGATGATGGAAGCTGAGGATGGGCTGCTGGTGGTTAGGGGTCCGCATGGGGTCACAGAGCTGCCAGGAGGTTTTGCAATCTTTTGTCAGGGAGGACACTTGTGCTGTCAGTTCTCTAATAGCAGCACAGTTAGCCTGTTACTCCGTGTCAACTTTCGCTTTCCTGTTACTACTGTCAAGCTGGGCTGTACTCACAGTCACTGGTCGAGGTTTTGCTACTGTGCCCAGGCGCTTTAGTCTTTCTGCCTCTTCACTCGTAGACTTAGTGATTTGATCTAAAAGGAAGTCGTCACTAACCTGTAAGTTCGCGAGAAAGGGTTTGAGGTCTTGTCGGACATGACTGTTTTTCTCATTTAACCCCGGATATAGGGTGTGCAGAAAGGTACCTTGAACCAAATGTTTGTCATAGCTAAATTCTGCACCAGGCTGTTGTGACTCAAATAGAACATGTTGCTTTAAACCCATTATTTTGTACAAAAACTGCTGTGGACTCTCCCTGTCTTGCTGATTAGTATTACTAAACTCTTGGACCAGTGTCTCTTCTCGTGGCCAATGCATCTGGGTGAATGTCTCTTTCCATGTGTGGTGGATGTGTGGAACTGTCTGTGGTCGGTGGAGATGGATAACCGTCTAGATGGTTGATCCCAGGATGAGGGGGAGTGGAGCTCCCCTGCTGATGGCTTGTTGAATCTCCGATCTCAACTTCATCCACACCGGGGTCCGTGGCCAGCAGGTCACTCAACATGTTGTTGAAGGAAAGGAGTTGGGCCATGCCTTCATCCTTCAGGGCGGTCAGTCCTTCACCTGTTATGTAATCAACTATTAGGTCATACAGTTCTAGTTCACTCAGCTCATCAACTCTCCTAGATGTATTGATGTTATTTACAACTCTCCGTAGCTGGCTTATACTCAAAGAAGACCAGCGTCCTCCAAGGGGTGACAGTGGCCATGATGACATTACACAGGTGGCCTCTGCTCTCTGGATGACGCACTTAACTGCAGCCTTCCCTGAAGCACTGGACAAAGGTTCACGCTGTCTTGGCACCCACTTCACCAGGCGTTGTCGCTAGCCCCCAATTGTTACCGGCACCAGATCTAGGGGAATCTGGGCCAGCAGCACGGGTTTCACAGGCTTCATGTCTATCTGTAACCGATAGACATACAAATCTGTCGATTTAAGAAGACACCTGTTAGACACGTCTTGTTCAGCAGGACCTCCGATTTAATGTGTCAATTATATCACAACTTACAAATCTCACACATCATTCATCTCAATTCTATTAACCTAAAAAATAAATACAAACATGAAATTGCATATACATAAATAGTAATTAACAAGACAAACACATTTTCTGGACATAAATTACTACACTGACTCATCCACACGCTACTCTGATTACACACAGACACATACACCCTGAATATTTCTCATACACACGTAACATAAACCAATTCCTGTTTTTAACACTCTTCCATCATACATATCGCCATTTTACACTCAGCACGCACACACTCCAACTACTCAGCGGCCTCTCACAAAATGGCGCGAACCGGCTGTGGCCGATAAAGCTTGTGAACATATAACATATGAATGGTAAACATGCGCCAAGTGCTGGCTACAAATACTTTTACACCTTTAAGAACAATGTTACCTTACAGAATTATTACAAAAGTGGTTAAAACTTAAGTTCAAAAAAAGAAAAAGTATGTGCAACCGCTGACGGAGCCCGTCAGGAAGACGAGTCACTAAACTATACATTTTTTGTACTTCAACCACACGTTTTATTATCATCCACACTCATCTAACACAACATCCACACTTGACAAACTAATTATGAAACGGACCATTGTTTTACCTGTGGAATTTAAGATGACATCTGTTAGACATGTCTTGTTCAGCAGGACCTCAGATTTAATATGAAATGCCTACTAACTGAGCCTGCGCAAACAGTTGTCCCTCAGATCAACTGCTGCACCACAGCGCCACCCACTGGCGTGGAGCACAACTGTCATGACAACTGTGAGAATGGTTCAGTTATATTTCAAAAATAGGGGGGGTATCTGTTAAACTAAAAACTGGATGCATGGCATTTTCAACCTATTACATATGCACTGCATTGTGCTCCACCTGTGATAAAATTAGTCTATATCTATAAATGTTTGGATTGAGTTCACACACTAAATCCTGTCAATATTGGTCGAGTCCTGACCAGATTACATGAAGTTTATCTTTTATCACCTTTACATTTATAATGAAATAATGCTTAGATCGAATCAGGACAGTAAGGTATAAATAGAATTGCTACTCTTTGCTATTTACAGCCAACATCTATAGAATTATTTATTTTGATTTAAACTCATTTTCAATCCAGACGGTCCCAGGGGATCATGTTTGTTAGAATATCGTTGACAATTAATTGAGAAAAAGTATGTTATGCACAAAAATAATCAGGAAATACTCATAGCGTTTCAAAGCCAATATTTTTAATACATATTTTTGTTACAAGACTTTGGTGATTCATTTCATTCTTCCTGTTGCAGACTTTGTATTTTAGTTTTTAGCATAACTGAACCATCTTAATGCTCCAGGTGAAACATTAACTGGTGTCCGAATGTGAGTGGTCAACCATGGTCACAGGTCCAACAGTAACCACCAATTTTGGCTCAGTCCTTGTCTGGTGTGTTGCTTCGGCCTCTCTCTCTGTAAACAGACATACAAACACAGTCAGATCCAAGCTCATATTGCTCCTAGACACTGCACATTATAAATCATCCCTTACTTGTCCTGTGGCATGAGGGCTCACAGATGCGGCCTTCATCACGAGTGCACACAGCTGTACTACAGTGAATGTACACCTAAACAAGGACAATAGTGTCAGCAGGGCAAAACCAAAATCTTTTTTTGCCAAAGTTTCTCATCAGCCTGTGTCATCATTACCTCCTCCTTCAGGGGCTCTAGTGAGTCGCTGTTCACAAAGGCAAACATTTTGAAAATGAAACGCCGGTAGTGAGTTGGGAAGGGCAGACCAGAGGAGGCACCGACTGGAACCAGTGTGGAAAGGTAGCGATCATCGCTGTAGGGACACCTGGATGAAGACCAAAATATGTGAAGTTAACGCAGCTGAACGAAGAAGTCTGAGGTAAGCAGCAATTTCCCTGTTCAATGTTTCTTGTGACCAGACCTGAAAGGAGTGCAAACTCTCACAAATATCCAACATGTCATCGTTAACTCGACAGTGTAAGTTGATGCTTTATTTACCCATCTATCAGAATGTCCCACTGAGGCAGCTGGTGAGGATTGGGGGAATTAGTTACCCAACAGCGACCAAGAGTCAGGACAAGGTTTGGATCCGTCTTTTCAATGAGCTGAACCTCCACGAACACTGGGTCCCGCAGTACTTTGGTCACAGGGTAGTCGGCCTCCGTATAGAAAGAGGTATAGGCTGCTTCAACTATAAGAGCAGAGTTAGTATGACAGCCAATGTTATGAAATAATCTACCAAAGCTACACTGCCAGGCTGACCTACACTTACCTTCATTACAGCCCTTTGATGAGCATTCTCCATTAGCCAACCTCAGTTGTACTCTAATGGGTCCCAGAGCAGCAACTGGTAGAGGAGGATCTTGTATGGCAAATACTTCTATAACCACAGTTTGTATGGAGATCCCCGTGTACCTACACTGGAAGAGCAATCTGACAAGAAAAAAATGGGATGAATTTGCTGTTTAGACATTTAATATTAACACTGAATTACTCAAAGATGATCACCTACTCAAAGATGCTGTCCCTGGTAATGATTCCATTAGGCCCAAATCCTACTTCATATGAGGATGTCATCCAGTTCGTATAGGTTATAACACCAGGCTCCTCCTGCAAAAGGCAAAATAAGTAGAGGGAAAATATGCAATGGCCTTATTTCGTTTTTTTTGGGGGGGGAAATAAGTAGGGAATAGATATGGAAAATCAAATACTTACCGTAACAACAGAGCCACAATCAGTGACAGCGAATTGGAATATAGCAAATTCTGAATTAGAGTCAACAGCTGTACAGCTTTGACCCTTCCCAATCAGTGAAATTGTGTCGATGTCCAAGTTGGGCAGAGTTGCATCTTTGGCCACTACAACAACGAACTGGGCATCCTTTGTGCACTGGACAGTCACTGGTGGCACAAAAACAGGAATTGATAAGTTAAGTGATTACATAATATTGACTGTGTATAAACAACTGAATAATGTAGAACATCTTTTTACCAGATTGTTCTTTGGAAATAATCATGCATTTACATTTTTACATCCCCATTGCTATTAGAAGTACACTATTCAATCAATACAAGTAAACCATCACTTTCTTCTCAATAAAGAGTATTATGTCCTTCTCAAAAACTCACCTGCTTTTCCGTAGAAGCACTGGTGGTCAACAAAGCAACAGTCTATTGCTTCACATTCAGCAGCAGAGATATCATGACCGCCACATTGGATTCTCACATGGTGTTCCACTTCACAAAACTGCACCCCAGGTGCGTCTGGCACCTTAGTGAGCTTTTGTTTAAGTGGTTCCTGAGGCTGTGGATTCTGTGGTTCCTGTGGAGTTTGTGGATGCATTGGATACTTTGGTACCTGTGGAGGCTGTGGCTGCATTGGATACTTTGGTATCTGTGGAGGCTGTGGATGTGGTTGTTGAGGTTTATGTGGTCCTGGATTCTGGGGAGGGCTATCCTGATATAATTTTTGCATTGAAGGCGGTTGGAAGGTTGTTGGTCGACGATTCTGAGTATAGCTTGACTGTGAACCTGGTTGGACATTTGTCTGTGGATTCTGTTGAGTATTGCTTGGTCTTCCACCCGGTTGGACATTTGGTGCGTAATAAGTTGAGGTCTGTTGTGAGCCTGGTTGGACATTTGTCTGTGGCTTCTGTTGAGTAGAGCTTGGCCATCCACCCGGTTGGAACTTTGGTGCGTTATTAGTTGAGGTTTGCTGTGAACCTGGTTGGACATTTGTCTGTGGACTCTGTCCAGGATAGCTTGGCTGGACAGCCGGTTGGACCTTTGGTCCGTAATTAGTTGAGGTTTGCTGTGAACCTGGTTGGACATTTGTCTGTGGATTCTGTCCAGGATAGCTTGGCTGGACAGACGGTTGGAAATTTGTCTGTGGATTCTGTTGAGTATTGCTTGGCCACCCGCCCGGTTGGACCTTTGGTGCGTAATTAGTTGAGGTTTGCTGTGAACCTGGTTGGACATTTGTCTGTGGATTCTGTCCAGGATAGCTTGGCTGGACAGCTGGTTGGAAATTTGTCTGTGGATTCTGTTGAGTATTGCTTGGCCACCCGCCCGGTTGGACCTTTGGTGCGTAATTAGTTGAGGTTTGCTGTGAACCTGGTTGGACATTTGTCTGTGGATTCTGTCCAGGATAGCTTGGCTGGACAGCTGGTTGGAAATGTGTCTGTGGATTCTGTTGAGTATTGCTTGGCCACCCACCCGGTTGGACCTTTGGTACGTAATTAATTGAGGTTTGCTGTGAACCTGGTTGAAAATTTGTCTGTGGATTCTGTCCAGGATAGCTTGGCTTGGCAGCCGGTTGGAAATGTGTCTGTGGATTCTGTTGAGTATAGCTTGGCCTTCCACCCGGTTGGACCTTTGGTGCGTAATTAGTTGAGGTTTGCTGTGAACCTGGTTGGACATTTGTCTGTGGATTCTGTCCAGGATAGCTTGGCTTGAAATCTGGTTGGACATTTGTCTGTGGATTCTGTTGAGTATAGCTTGGCCATCCACCTGGTTGGACCTTTGGTTCGTAATTAGGTGAGGTTTGCTGTGATCCTGGTTGGACATTTGTCTGTGGATTCTGTCCAGGATAGCCTTCCTGGACAGCCGGTTGGATCTGGGGATTCTGTTGAGTATAGGTTGGTTGCAAACCTGGTTGGGACGGACGTCTGATTGGTGGTGTTCCGTGAGAGGATTGAGCATTCTTTGCCATCTGGCCCAAAACCTCTACATTTGTCCCAACTAAGCAGATTAGCAATACTTGTCCCACCAAAGAGTTGGCACTCCAACGCTTTGCCATTGTTTCACCGCAGCTCAAGGACAGTCCTCAAATGCACTACTTATGTGTGCTGCCACATTTATAAGTGATCAGATTTGTGTTTAAACCCCACCTCCAAGTCCAAACTACCACCAATCAAGTCTTCTGCGCTTTCTAAAGTCACCTAAAAGCATGTGGGGGGTGCATTATGTAATGTTTGATAAGCGGTTGGGCAACTTTACAGTTTGTATGGCTGAAATAAGGAGATAAAGCGTGTCCTATCAGTGTGTGTGCACTATCTATTGACAAATCCTAATTTTGGGTCACAAAAACCTTTTTTAAGGTCTTTGTGGCCTTTATATTTTCTTCAAAACTGTAAAACCTGTGTCATTGTTTGCTCTTCAGTCCAAATGAGTTTTTATGTTACTGCTGTGTTACCAGTTTGTAACATATTCACTCACAATGCTTTTATCTAATCATAAGCTGTTTATTCTTAAAAAAACTGACTAACTGAGGAAAAACGTGCTGCTAAACAGGACTCTGTACAGTATCGGATAGTAATTTTAGCTGTTAAGGTAACAGATAAAAAATGTTATAGAAGTTATCTTTCTATCTGTTCTAAGAGCTAAGAATTGTACAGTAGTAAGTTGTGAAAGTGACGATAGAGGGGATGTTATTTTATTATTTAGTTAATATTTTACATGTTCCGAATAATAATTTCACCTACTAAGTTTAACTCATATGCCCTTTTTCAAATTCCTAGCTCCGTGGGCTTTAATATTAACCCTAGCTAGTCATCAGATGCCCGAAAACCAAAAAATTCTAAACGGATCCCAAAATTGGATGAAATCGCAGATATTGATTATTGTTATTATTATTATAGTTATAATTTTGGATATATTATCTTACATCCAAAATTAGCAAAGAAATTTCAACTGTTTCAGATAACTGGCATTCAATCTAGTTGTTAGGGTACATGAAAATCATGTTTTGACTTTTTTCGGAAGAGAAGACATCACTGATGCAGTTCTTACAGTTACATTTTCTAATTTAGTTTAGCTGTTATCTGGAATATATTTGCAATGTGGAGCAAACACATTGCTACTGAAACGTGTTGATCTCACAAATCAGGTCACGGACAGTTTGACATCACAGTATTTATTTGCAAGTCCACCATTCGGGTCACAGAAACCTTATCAAAGGTCTTTGTGGCTTCGAGCTTTATTTGTCACCTCTTACATTAGTTGAGTATTTCCATTTTAATTCATTACAGAAGGAAATGTAATTTGTATGCCAATACATGTATTTGAAAGCCAGTGGATTGGTTATTTGGATTTTATATACATTTAACTTGATCAACTTATGTTAAATTATGTCAAGTAAAAGTGTTGACCATTTGCTGCTCTGGAAAGTTGTTTAAATTAAATCAATGTACAACCTCTGATTACATTACTCCACAGCAATCACAATTTTTGGAGAGCCTCCTTAAATTCCTTGATGGCTTATGTACAGGAAACAGCAACAACACCATGGTGGGAAACCACAAACGAGGCCTCATGCCAAAACTACTTCACTTTTATTATTTTGTGAATTATTATTAGAATTTTTGGTTTATTTAAAGGTGATAATTCAGGGAACTTAAAAGAAAAGATCTGTCATAATAACGTTGTGTGCAATTTAATGCAGATTCAAATACAAATGTAGCCTGACGTTGTCAGACTCACAATTCTAGTCAGAATGTGAGTCTGAGATCTCCATTGGGCTGTGATTATGGGGCGTGTTTCAACTGACCAGGAAATAAAATTCCTCTTCGCTCAATTGGATAGACCTACAACCAATCAGAGCAACGTAGTATGTGACGTATGTTAAGCAACGCATTGTGAGTTATTTACTAACGCCGGGTTCACACCGGACGCTGAAGCGATGCCGAAGCGACGCTTCAGGTCAGCGCCAAGCCTTAAATAACAGCTGGCTCCCATCCACTCCCATGTTAAAACTTTGTGCGGGTCACACCGCAGGCTGAAACGCGCGCTGCGCCAAGGTTGCCTCGCGCCGTGCGGAGATCGTTTCGGCGTTGAGTCTATTTTTTGCGCTTGACGCGAGTGTATCGCACCAGGAAACACACTGAAAAACGATCTTAAACTATATTGATGACATATTTTGTATGATATAAATGATCAAATATGCATCCCATACTTTGAAGTCCCCTTCTGTTGTCCTGGAGTTTTAATTTGACCAATGACATTATTAAATGTCCCCCTCTGCCCATCCACTACAGCCACACAAGCAGTGATACAGATAAAAAGAGAGAGAGGGGGGGGGGCTACGTATTCTCCACATAGGCTTGAGTGGAGAATACGTAATTAACCCCCGACACCCGACATTTAACGGAGCAAACAGCGAAGTTCTTCAACATGGATGACATTAAATTAATAATTGAAGTGGAGAAGTACAGTGAGTTGTAGAATCCTCGGAACATGTTGTATAAAGACAACACCAAGAAAGACAAATGTTGGGACGCTGTTGGTTAATGTAGGAGCAACAAGTAAGTATATGCTTGAATACTACTGGATCAACGGGTGATATTATTAGCGCTGCCCGGCGGTTCAGCGTCGTTTCAGTGTCCGGTGTGAACAGCCAAGAGCTGGCGCGATAGGGATTAGCGCGGTGCTTTGGCGTATCCTCCAGGTTCTCTGTTCCTCTTTCAAAATGAATGCGCTGTCGATGTCTTCTGAAACAGACTCAATGGCAGCATCTACACATCTCAGCTCTCCAGCCCCAGGCATGTTTGTTGTAAACAAATTCAACCCAAGGGCACTTTGATGACGTGGTTGATTACGTTACCGTTGATCATCTGTCCATCATCGTATAAAGCCCGCCCTGACAATCTGATTGGCCCGGTCGGGCATAATTTCTCCCCAACGGAGCGACTCCAGACCGAACTTCACGACCTCAAATGTTGTGGGAGAGGCTAAGTACGTCTGGCATCCAGGCTAATACAAATGCAGATTAAAATGTGTTTCATAGGGGATTGTTGAGCGTTGGTGGAGGTATTGAAGCCATTGAGGGACATTTTGATAGTAAAATAAGCATTACAAGATTAGAATGATGTGATCTGGTAGCATGTGGGAACTGTTAGTTTTTTGCTAGTGGCCACTTCTTTTATGTTAGAAGAAGTGGCCACCATTGCAATTGTATTGGATTCGTCTGCAACCATGTTTTTACCCCCTGAAACTCCATACGTGTTTTCCCACCCCTCAGTCAGCATAACGGTGATTAGATAACGAGTGAATTTTCATTATTTTGGTGAACTATCCCTTTAAGGGGCTCAACCGCAGGGGCCTACATTCCCCAGAAGCCACTGCGACAGCCTCTGTTATTCAGTGCGTCCGCGGCGTACGTTCCACTGAGGATCGCACTGAAGTGGCTTAATATTAGAGTTCAAGCGGAGACAGACATGTCTATGCCCGACGCTCACAGTCCGGACACCGGCAGCCGGAGGAGGAGGCCGGCGGAGCTCCCAGCAGGTGAGAGGCTGTGGCTAGAAATCCGGATTCTCTGGAAAGAAAAACTTTATGTGCAGCCACACGAGAAGCGTCTTTAACAGCTGCGTGGGTACCGGTCTCCATGTTTATGTGTCAGCGGCTGCTGTTAAGCGGGATTTCATTGCGCGGATAGAAAGAGTCAGGACGGTTGTTATTCAGAGAGCTGTCACATATGGTGCTGTCACGTTGTGCTCATTACGAGTGTGTGCACGTGTGTGTGTGTGTGCGGGTGCGTGCGTGTGCGCGCGTGGGAGTGTGTTTGTATGTCATTATGCTACAAAATAGTGATCTATTCCAGTGGTTTCCAAACATCCAAAATATATTGGATTATAGGGCTTTGTTATAGAATATAGATGCAGTAGTTATTGTAATATGACAATGAGGAGGTATAACTGGATATCTAATAATTTATCTACTTCAGATTCGTAAAATGTTTTGTTGTTTATTCATTCTTTGCCGTTCTCAGCCCATAATACAGAGTTTAAACTTGATAAAAATAACAATGGGACATTTATAATGCTAATTACCATATCAACTGACATAAGAATTTGTATCTTTTTATAATATTTGGCCAAATCGCAGAGGTCTATCAAATTTATTGTCATATAAAACAAAGAAAAACAGCAACTGCTCTGACTGGAGAAGCTGAAACTATCGGGAATGTTTTTGAAAGATATTTTTGCTTGATAGATTACATAAATGAATTATCAAGTATCAGAATAGTTCATTGTTTAATTGATCAATTAATGTAATGAATGACAAAGTCCTTGCTCATATTTTCCCCTTCACTATGTGTGTGCACATTTCTGGTTTTGAAGTTTAAAAAAATGCCAAATGAGGAAGAGTCAACATTATGTAGGTAAGTAGCCAAATTGAATTGAATCAACTTGACTTAAATGTATTCACATGTTCGTCACATAAACAAGGACTGTCCGTTGTAAGCTTTTATATTTTTAAATGAAGCTGAAGGTCTTCCTCCCCTTTTGCACGGAGGGGTGAAGCTGAGTGAATCAACAAAATACTGCTTGATCCTCTATCTTTGCACAGTCACTAACACAATCACCACCACTTTCTCTCTCTCTCTCTCTCTCTCTCTCTCTCTCTCTCTGTCTGTCTGTCTCTCTGGGCCATCTTTTGTACCCCAGTTTATTTCAGGAGACAAACACAGAAACAAAAAGAGGAAACAAAATCAGACTCTACCTAAAGCTGTGCAAACTGCTCTTCACTGAAACAAAAAGGAGAAGTCCTGACTTTGGTGGTCGCTTGTCTCATGATGCCAGTGGTTTGTCAGCATTTGCCAAGGCTGCATCTGAGAAAGATCAAATCCTGGTAATGAATGAATGACTGACTGTAAGAGCCAAGCAAAATGTTTTACCCTTTGATTTAATTACAGTCATGCCATTGGTTTGCCTGCAGAACAGATGCAGCTATTGTCGGATTGTCAAAGGCAATAATATGCTCAAATATGTAGCTGCCCTGAAGCGAAGCTAGTTGATATAGAGACACGACAGGACAGACACACATGTGCACAGTGCAACTGGTGGAAGACACATGTAGATGCATCTACAGTGATATGTGATGAATGTGTGTAGACATAAATACTGTTCATGCCGTCAGTGGGGTGATGCATTCAGGGCTCACAGGATCACACATAACGTCTTCTGAATTTGACCGGTTACCTTCAGGGAGACGTTACAGAGCCTATAAGTGAAAGACGTCTATCCCATCGTCTATCACACTTCTCAACAAGGAGACATCTTGCTTTGGCCATGGATATCAATAACCTTTGAACTTTGGTTTTTAAGCTTAAATGACAGTTTTTGTCTTTCATCTTTTATGAGTTATATCCTTTTAGTGTTTTATCATTTTATGTGATTTTAGGGCAGGTATAATGGTCAACTCACTTGTATTCTGGATTATTATTCTGGGTCTTACATGACGTGTCCTTGTGCACTGTTTGTTTGTTGTACTCTTCTGCAGTTGCTGTAGCACTCTGGGCCCAGACAAATGTCCCCATGGGGACAATAAATCATATTTGATTTGATTTGATTTAAATACTAAGAGTCGATTGAGGTGATGTTCCACAATAAGGGTCATGCATGTCTCTGTTTGAGCTCTCAGAGGTTTTGGGTTATTTTTAAACCAGTGTGTGTGATTTGAGTTTGATTCCAGTGTGACTCCAAGACGTCTGAACATTCGTGCGAGCTGTGTCACCACATGAGCGACAGGAGGAGGGGCTCTGGGTTGTGCCGTTCCAGTTATTTGACTCAGCCCGTCCGACTCTGCACTGTAGACAATGGAGATAAATCTAAATGAATTGGGTAACTGATGATGGAGCTGCGACAAGTCAGAGCATGAGGACATTGTTGTCCACACAAAGACAAAAGTCTGTCTGTATTCTCTTGGGGTTCACTGCTTCCTCCTACAGTACAGAAACATGCAAATCGGGGTTAGGTGTTAGGTGACTCTAGGTGTGATCGGAGTATGAAGGGTTGTGTGTCTCTGGATGTTGGCTGCGTGATCCGCTAGGTGTTCTCGCTCACTGTCAGCTGGTATTGACTCCAGCTCTCTCCGCAACCTTTAAAGGTAAGGGGTATGATGGATGGATGGTAATCAGTCTCTTGTTTGTTACTGCAGATCCTTCGTGGGATCATGATCTCCAGGCAAGTTACAATCATGAACAGATCCACGACCCAGGTCAACCCCTACTTCTAGCAGGCACTCCACCCACACATCCGTCCGTTTGTCCACAACAACGAATATGCACCACAAAGTGCATATCTGCACACACACGTGAGTAATGAGCGCCACCTGATTTGTATTTGTTTCTCTCTCTCTCGATTTTACAGATGTTGAGTTGTCATGTTGTCGCTCGTCATTTCAGGTTCAAACCACAACACATGTGACGACAGTTGGGAGGAAATTCAAAGCACGAGAACAATCAGGGCAGAGAACGAAGTGGAAGCCAACAAACTGGTCAACAACTACAGGGTGAGAAGTTTTCTACTGCTAATGAACGTGGATTGAGTTCAGCAGAGATTGTAAATTAATCCTCAATCTGTGTGTGTGCGTGTGTGTGTGTCAGTTTGGTTTTCGGAAGTGGAAGAGCCATGTGACAGAGCGTCCTTTTGAAGACAGGTCGGAGGTCGTGAAAGAGCTCTACTCCGAACTGAACGCCATCAAACCCTATTCAGGTTCAGGTATAGGGTTATTGTCCTTTATGCTGATGAATAATTACAGTTTATAACATTATTATATGTGATTGTTTTTCGTGGTCATTGTGTTTGCTTTTGTTATGCTAACATTGAACTCACCAAAAGAACTGCTGGGATCAGAGTGGTGAGACGATCGTACAGGTTGTAAACAAGTCATTGGTGGTAAATCCTTAAAGGTGATACACTACGGCTTTTCAGTTTTTCTTTCCCCTGATGTATTATATGTTTTTTACAATTGTAAAAGTTCTGCAAAGGACAAGTGAGCTGCAGAGTCTTTAAACACTTTCTGGTGGAGCCTGATAATAATCTGGACTTAACAAAGGCATGGACACATTTGAGATTTGTCTTAAATCAGAAAATACATTTCTGGACCACTGACTCGTCCCCTTGTGCTCTAGTTCAAGCAAACACATGCTGCCTCCAGGCCGTAGAGCTCTGGGTCAGTCTCGTGACTGAGATCCCTCTCCAGGAGAGAAGTGTGTTTGTTTAAAATCGGTCTGATCATCAAACCACAACACTATGTTCCAGGATCTCAACAATTCACCAGACCAGTTATAATATTTTATTATAACTGATAGAAAAGGTGGCTAAACTAGAAGAGAGTTCTCGTGTGCACTTAATTAAATTGACATGGAAGAAATGTTTTCATGTTTTATTGTTTTTTTTCTTCCTGGTGTCAGGTCACTTCATCACATGTGGAAATATACTGTATGTGTTTCTCTTTGGCTGGTGGGTCTCCCTGGCATATTTCCTGGTCAGCATATTGATGTTCATCACTATCATTGGTGTACCATATGGTAGGTGATCTTACCAATAAAGAATAGTGATGGGGTTCATTATCGATCATCAACCATTCCTCTCAGTCTTTTTTCTCTCTCTGTCTTCAGGGAAGCTTTGCTTGAAGTTGTCCTGTTTCTTCTTGTGGCCTTTCGGCAAGTCAATCCACGAGGTACGGTTTGGATCTGACGTTCCTCCTGCCTCTTTTCCACCTGCGGTTTCCTCACCTTGGTCATGAAAGCAGAACCTTTGTGTTTCTGACACACGCCACAAGACCGCAACACGTGCCATTTGCAGCAACTTGTCATTGCAACACATTTGTGACAGTTGAACACAGTTGAACAAACACCCGTACAAATGATTGTGATTACCCCATATCAAGTTAAATAGCTCTTATATGAGTCATAAATCACTGTCCTGCGGTTGTGTTTCTCCAGATTGGAAATACACTGAGGAGATGTTGTGAGCAAGCCCCAGACTGTGAGTGCAACACAGACGGGGTGGACGAGAACTCCCCTGTCCTGCTGCCCTCAACCACAGAGGTGACGGTCCCAGAGAGCCCGAGACGACCTCATTGCACTCCCTTCTGGGTAAATTTACACACTTAAAGAAATGTATGAAAACCACTGTGCACATTCCGCCACATAGAGATCAAGTATACCCTATAGTTACTCTGCTCTCGCCTCTAGCGTCGTTTCTCCACCTACGTGTGGCTGCTGCTGGGATACCCGCCACTGGTGGTCGTCCACTCCCTGGCCTGCTTCTTCTCCTGGATCCTGATCTTCACCATCCCCGTGTCCAAGATGAATGCACGGACGCTGGCCGTCATTCTCCTCCTGCCTCCTGAGGATGTTTCTTTTTCCTCCACCTCACAAAGAAAGGTAAGGGTAGAGGATTGGAACACATCAGCCAAAGCACATAAATCATACAAATGCACATGTTTCTTAATTTTTGCTCTACCTGACCTGCAGCATCAATGCTACGAGACCAGAGCGCTTCTGTGCTGCTACCATGCTACAAACTGGTACTACTACAAGTACACTGTTGATGGGATCAATGTGTTCGCTGTCAGTATCCTTACACTTATGTGTGTTTGTGTGTATGCCAGTGTGTGTGTGTGTGTGTGAGTGACAGTTTTTGTCACATGAGGAGCTGTTATCATCTTTGACCCCACCTCAGACCTCCTCCCTCTGGTAATCGTTGCTATTGTAATTGGATACATCGACAAACAAAACGATTACGCCAGCTCTGACGTCAAGTTCGCCATAGCGCTTGGCTCCATGATACCTCTGTCGTATTACATTGGAATGGGCATCGCCAGGTGAGCTGTTCCCATCACCTCCAAACACCCAATGAGAGAAATTGAGTTTTGACGTCACCTTAAGTGTATGAAACACGTAAATGTAGGTGTAGATTGAAGATCGTTTTTTGCATTTGCAGCATCTCGGCTCAGAGTAACTTTGCTGTGGGTGCAGTGGTGAACGCCAGCTTCGGCTCCATCACAGAGTTGACCTTCTACATCACCGCCCTGATCAGAGGTCACCAGGCCGCCAACCCGTGTCTGCAGGAGGTTGTTAAAGCGGCGCTGACTGGGACGCTGCTCGGATGCATCCTCTTCATTCCTGTAAGCCCAGCCACATTCACCTCACTGTTTACATTTCAAAATAAAACAAGGTCATGGATTTAGATTATTTTTTAGGTTGCATGTTAGTTCACTTACGAGGATAATTTCAACCTGTAGACTCGAATACAGAGACGACTAAATCGGTATTAACACAAAAAGTCACACAAATCATGTTCCCACGCACACACACTCTTATCCTCCATGCTTTGTCCTCAGGGCATCTGCATGATAATCGGTGGACTCAGACACAGCGAACAAAGATTCAACAGTCGCTCCACAGGAGTGAGCTCTGCTTTGCTTTTCATCTCTGTCGGTGGTAAGTTTCCAAGAATACTCAAGCTCACATTTTTGGAAAGGTCGGACGCAGAAGGTCATAATATTAAAGGTCACTGTATAAAACATTTTATGAGGGAGGGGCAGATTTTCTTCTGCAGCCGGGTGTTTTTTTTATGCCAATCATCTCATCACACTCACTGGTACTTCCCATGATCTACAGGAAAGTAAACAGCAGCAGTCTCTTCCTCCCTATGTCAACATGGTTCTGCCTCCTAAAAAAATAACAAGTATGCCAAAATGTTGAACAATTGCGCCACCTACAGGCATTTCATGTTACATTTTTCCTTTTTTGAGCTGCCGTACTGACCTTGTTTGTTTGTTTACATTTATCTCTTGCACCAACTTTTGGATAATTTTTTTTTAACCGAAATAATTGAATCGCACTGAACTACAGTGAATATTAGATAATCGATATATAGAATAGATGGTAATGGGATGTAAATACTTTTTCTGATCAAATTTTATTCATGATTTACCAAAGAAACACATAAATACAAACAAATATACATTCACAAAATATACAAATGATAAAATAAATAAATTTAAAGAAAAACAAATCACCTGTCCCCTGGGTCCGGGGCACCGATCCCAAGAATTTGCTAATTAAATTAACAATTAATGTTCCTTTCCTTTTTGAAAAAACTTGTCATAGTGCGTGTCATGAGATCATAAGATCACACAATCAGCAGGAGTTCAAACATAAATCCATTCGCACACAAAATAACTGAATGTTGTTCACGGGTTGACAGCAGCGACAGAACCAGCTGAGCAGGTCTAGAATCAACTGCAGTGTAATCATTTTACCACAGTGTCTTACACATAATCATCCCTCCTGTGGATGGCAGGTGTATTTGCCCCCACGTTGTTCTCCAAGGCTTATGGGAACCTGGTGTGCGAAGGCTGCACCAACTCCAGTGGACCAAACCCCAACAGCAGCGCACCGTTCGTCTGCCACAACTGTCACTACGATCTGGTCAGCATCAGGAGCCAGGAAGAGCTCACAAAGCTTCGTAACACAACTTATCATACACAGACTTACAGGCACTGTTCTGTGTATAATGTGCTTTTATTTTTCTATTCAACAGAGCAACGGTACACTGTTCCACAACCACGTTGAGTAAGAAATTACATTTAATTTTGTTTTATTACGTATGGATAGTATAGGAGCATAATGGTAGTTTTGTGTGTTTTAGCTGTGTTTTACCATCAATTGGTAATGTGGACAAAAATCCCAAGTTTTCTCAAAAGTCAGTGGTTTTCCCAGTGGTTTGCAAAGATGTAAAGTGAAATAAAAGTAAATGAGCTAAAACCTGTTCAATTATGGTCCTATGGGTTTTAAAATAATTCAGTGAGCTGTAAAACCCTCTCTATATTTCCTCCATCTCATTAATGGTGTGTTTTTATCTGCAGACCGCTGGTGTTCACTGTGTGTACCCTCCTGCCGATCGCCTACATCATTGGTCTGATCTTCACACTGAAGACTCACTCTCACATTTACAACATCCAGGTTGGAGAGGGACAGGGTACGAACCGATCTCAGTGTGCACAGTGCAGTGATCAGTGAGGGTTTTATTCATCTCCCGCTCACACACCATCATATCTCTGTGTTTGTCTGTTCAGTGACCCGCCAACATGGAGCAGTGGTCCACTGGTCTCGCTGGAGGTCTCTGATCATACTCATCATGGCCACCGTGCTCACGTCTGCCTGTGCCGATCTTGCCACCGAGCACATCCAGCCGATTTTAAACCAGCCCAACATCTCTCAGGTGGGAACGAGAGATCAGATCATACTCGGAGACGGGCTTGTCGACTCTCTGTACTGACATTTCCTCTCTTTCTTTCTTTCTTTCTCAAGTATTTCATCGGGGTGACGGTTCTCGCTATGGTTCCAGAGATCCCTGAGATTGTTAACGGGATCCAGTTTGCTCTCCAAAACAACATCAGTCTCAGGTAAATCATGTCTCACTGAATCAAGTACCCACACAGCTTCTTTACAGTGTTACCTGTCTAAAAATGATGTTTGTGTTTCAGTTTGGAGGTGGGAAGCTGTATTGCTGTGCAGGTCTGCATGCTGCAGATTCCAATACTGGTCTTTTTTAATGCTTTCTATGTAAGACACTCTTCGCTTTATTGATTCATTCATATAAATATCCCAAGTCTGCAATCTTTTTATAGTAATGATAAAAACACCATCTCTGCTTCTTGTAGGACGTGGGCTTTGTGCTGTTATTCAGTGACCTGCACTTGTGGGCCAGCATGTTCAGTGTGATCGTCGTCAACTACATCTTCATGGACGGAAAGTCGGATTATTTTCAGGGTGAGTTTCGAGTGTTTAAAAGTGTCAACATTGCGATAAAATATAAACAATTGATCACCTGACTTTTCATTCCACTGATGAATCGAAGATTCTTAAGTTGGTCTCCCAATTGTTTCTAGTCATGAACACACTGTTTTCACCAGTCAATGATCCAGAGGATATGATCAGGTCATGTTGATAACTCAGCAGATCTTCCCATCATGCCTCAGTAGGAGAAGTGACACTGGTCTCGTGGTGTCTATCTGAACGTTATTACCTCTCTCCTGGTTTGTCACAAAGATCATGCAAAAACTACTTGATAGATTTCCACCTAACTTGATGAAAGGATAGGCAAGGGCCTAAGCACAGTTCCATCCAAAAAATGATTTTAATCGCTGCCGGTTGATTTTCTATACAATACTTAAGGATGGTTTATATAATTTGGTGTTTTAATAGAATGACATGTAAGAACAATAGGGTCTAAATTTTCCCTTTTGTTTGCCATCTTGTTTTTCTCAGGCGCAGCTCTGGTGGTTGTCTACCTTATTCTTCTGGCTCTGTATTACTTTGCTCCGTCTCCAGCTGCATGCTGAGTGTAGATCTTTGATTTTCACCCAAAGTTTCACTTTTTAAGCCTGAAAGAAACTCAAAGTACAAATTCAGCACCACTCCATGTTGGTTTATATTTACTGATCGTTTGGGACTTTTAATATGTTTTTTTGCGTTGTTTTTTTTTAATGCTTTCCTCAGTTACGAAGGTGATGAAACTGAACGTTTTAATGTGAGCATGTTACTTTTTTTTTTTGCCCTGCTCAAACATGGAACTCCTACTACTGTAAATTTGTAAGCTGACAGACCTCTTAGTGAACTGTGGTGAAGGAGAGGAGTTTTTATTTTAAACACAAATGGATATTATGATGAAAAGAATCTGCACTAATGTTATTTTGTTGTTAGGTTACTGTAATAACTTTGTATACTTTTTAACTCCAAAATGTAAATATGGAATATGTCTATGAAGTGACTTTTTATCCATCAATTTTAATATGGCTGAAATGGCAGGACGCTCACCCAGGCAGGTCTCTGCTAAAGTGACAATGAGTTCACAGTGATAAGATCCCTGCCCACTTCTCCGTGTGTGCTCTGTCAGCACTGCAGTGTGTCATGGCTGCACAGTGTAAAGAAATAACATCTGACAACATAATATTATGAAAAACCGACTGCCTGTGTCTTTATTGTTGTAACAGACAGAAATTACAAAACAAATGTACATTACAACCATAACTGCACGCGAGGAGGGATTCACCCCTTTTTCTCCCAGGAGTTTACGAGAAGTGACATGCACACCATACAGACATGCATAAGATCATTTAACTTACATCAACATCCAAAACGATGCAAGTATAAACACATCACTCTTTAAGCAACGTGGGACATTTACCAGGTGTCAACGTGCAGTGAGGCAGATATAAATAAAACCAGAGCTCAGGGGAAAAACGGGGATTTTGAAAGTGAACGCGAGTGACTGAGTATTTCTACAGTATTCAACATTTACAGTCACAGCTAAAGATCTGTTTGTGAAACCATCGGGAGTGTGACGACATCTGATTTCACAGGAAATTACCGAGCCTGCTGACATTTAACAGAGTGAGAGTCTGATCACAGTATTTTACATCCTGAGTACGACCGACATACTCTTCACATACCACTCTGATCTTGGTCCTTGTTTTAAAAAAAAGAAAAAAGAATGGTCCCATATTACAGTTTGTATCACAACACTACAGCCGAACATCGTCAAGGGAGAACAGACCAAAATTAAAAAAAAAACAATAATAGAGTAAATGTTACGGTATCAAAAAAAGTTCAAAATCAAAATGGAGTTTTGTTTTGAAGAGAGAACTGAAATGACAGCCAATCGGGTGAAAAGAGAAAGTGCAGCTACATGACCTGGTTCAGTTTGAAGTTTGTAAATAAAAAGGTTAAAACATCACAGCGATAAAAATAAATAGATCTTATGTCTGTGTGGAGATGAGTTGATGATGAAACCTTTAGCTGCCGTCATGTCTGATTAATCATGAGCAGAAAAGTTCAGCAACAAAAGCCTCATGTGGAGAGCACCAGGTCAATTACATGGGGAAAGAAACAGTGCAGGATTGTAAAGAAACCAGCCTTTAAAAAACTCATTTACAATGTTATAAAAGACAAAGCATGTGTGACATTTTGGAAATTCAGAAGGCACCGAATGGAGAAATCAAAAAAGGCTTGAGAATCGCTGTGGAGCTACAAGTGTGTAAAATTCATCTCTAACTTTAAACTTTAACTTCAATTTCCACAAAACAGGAAATATCCAAGAGGCACAAGAAGCTTCACAGTGATGCAACATCCCAGATGTTTAAAAGAGTCTTTGGGTGTTTTGTTTGTCTGATCACAAGCTCTCAGAAATGTGACCAGTGACGTGAATGCTTTCAAATCGGAAGAGTGGAGTTATAATCCCAGCTCGAAATCAGCATGCAGTCAGAAAGTCCTCCAGGCTAAAACATGATGCTTTGAAAAATATTGACTGTTAAAGAGGTATCATGGTTATGCATCACCAGCTGTGTGACACTTTTCAGGGAATCTCACACGCATCTCACACGTTCCCGTCTCTCAGGAAACCGGTCGCAGTTTTCTCCTGTTTGAAACCTCGGTCAGTTTCTAAAGCTTCACTACATCACAGTGGACCCAGCCGCAGCTGATCGGAGGCAACGTGTCGCGACAGAGAAAACAAGCAGACAGTATCTCAGCCTCTGAGCAATAGCAACATTCATTGAGCCTTTCAGGAAGTGGTCTTAGGAACATTCAACTATTCCTGCTCACACTCCACAAGTGTCTGCAACAGTGATGAGTGGTAAAAGAAAAAAGGTGCACAACGCAAGTTATGAGCATAGCACAAGATACCTCTGAGCAACAAGCAGTCATCGACAGTGAACTTGGTTTCCACACTGGCATGCGGCTTCTTACGGACACCTGCAAACTCAAATCTGACACGTTCACATAAAGAGAAAAATAAATCATTGCACTTTGAATTAAAAAAAAAACACACATTCAGATAAGACTTCAGTTAAAAAAAGAAGGCATTCAGAGTATTTTTCTCCCACCATCTGACATCAGACTTTGTTTCAAGAATTGTTTTTGTCAAGTCATCAGCGTTCACCCAATGCCGGCCGCTTCCGTCAGTCTTTGTGCTCGCTCTACTTGAGCCGCTGGATTAGCGCGTGTGTCAGTCCGAGGCCGAGCAGCTGGAGGGTGGACAGCTTGGCCAAGTGCGGGGAGGATTTCAACAGCTTTTCCCAGGTCAGTTCCAGCAGGCTGGGCACCACCAACCACACTTTGTACAAAGAGCCCGTCCTCCGGTTCCCAGACATGTTGACGACACCGCCGTGGATGTACATGCAGCCGGCCTGGAGGAGAGGAACGGATCAGAAGGATGAGACGCTGCAACATTTAGTTCATTAAATCAGCAACTGACAGTCAATTCATCATTTTAACTCAAATTCTCTGCTTTCTGTTTTATCTCGGGTTGGGTTTGCTGCAATTCTGTTTAAAAAAAATCTTTGTTCATCTTAAGTTGTGATGCATTCTTTCCTTCTTTTGTTAGATATTTTGGGCATCAAGCCTTTAATTGCCTAAATACATAGGGTGCCTAATCTGCATGTGATTCTCAATACCGCCTTAATTTTTTTCATTATATTATTTGCAGCCCCTCAGCAAATAATCACAGACCAGGTTAGACAATGAGATCCTGTGCCATATATAGTTGTACTCACCGGAGTGACTGCAGCACAGTGGAAGTAGGCTGGTTCTGGCATTATAGCGGGCAGCTTGGTCCACTGAAAAGTCTGCAGGTTGATCTTCCACAGGTCCGCCAGTATCAGCTCTCCATTATAACCCCCACATATAAACACCTCTGTGGTATAGAACAGAGTGAGACGTGGTTAAAACACAATATTGTGTCATGATAAGTGTGTTCACGGTGATGCTGTGTAGAAAACTCCTCACCCTGTTTGACCTGCACACAGCTGTGACAGCGGCGGGCAGCAGGATAACCTGTCGGGAAAATTACAAACAAAACAAAAGGAAATTATTGTGAAGTTTTCCATTCAGCACAAAAAAACAATTTCATAAAAAAACAACTTGATCACAAACCTAGTTTTTCATGAGGTTTGGTGATGATTTCCTCCCAGTAATTTGTCTCCAGGTTGTATGCGTGAATCTGATGAAGGCAAACAGTTATTTATAAATGAAATAAACAACCAAAGCTTTGTTTATCTACAGTTTTGGTCAGTGCTGGTTCCTCTCACCTTGTCCAGGGGATACGACGTCCAGGAAGTTCCACCCCCTAAAATGTATATTCTCTGTCCGTCATGAGCAAGCTCGTGTCTGTACCTGAAAAACAAAGCCTTGACTTTCTGAACGCTGTAATGACCACGATGGGAACGGACAACAGCACAGACATGAGCTCTGCTAACCGACCTCTCCTCAGGCAGATCCGACGGCGTGTTGTTGGGCTTGAGGTGGGTCCAATCTCTGGTGGTCAGGTCCAGCCTGTGAAGGTCGGTGCTGTAGAGGTAGCCCGTTGTCCCTCCAAACACATAGAGGTAGCCATTTATGATGGCCATGGCCTGGAGAGTGGGAAATATATCAGGTATTTTTTCCGGGGGAATAATCTGGTACATACGAGAACGTTTTTGACTTTACACTCAACAGCTTGACAGAGGAACCATTACCTGCCCATAGATCTTGTTGGGCTTCCTCCCACTGCAGCTGAGCAGGTTCCAGCGCCTGTACTGAACGTTGCAGACATGGATGTCGTTGCCATTGTTTTCACCAAATGGAATCCCAGTGCCACCGAACACAAGCAGGTTGTTGCCATGTAAAACAGCTGAAAGGTTCAAGCCTCAGTTTAGTATCTGGTTATATATTTCTAATAACAGATTTTTACTGGTGTCGGTACCAAACAAGCATGTTCCATTAAGTCTACAGATTACAATTTGTAGGTCTAAAAGCTTTGTTCATACTGGTTTGTTGTGACACATTTTATCTTTATCCAAGAATATCAGCTCCAGTGAATTGGATACTTCACAAAGCGGTAATGCAAGTTCATTATTATTTAGATTAATTCTTCAGACTGGTCCATTCAAAACAATATGAGGTGTTTTCCTTTTATCAGTCACACCCATCAGAACAAACAGTCAGTGTACACCTGGCACTGATGACCGCTTTTGATCTGATCTGACGTCTCTACATGCAAATAATCATTTACGTCATTTCTGTTTACAAACTCCAAATTATGTTTTTTTTTTAAAGCAGTGTGATGATAAAGATCGGTCCGTAGTGGATGAGAGTGTGTGTCTCTGTGTGAGAGGGGAGAGGTGGTCTGCGACACATTCTTTCAGCATTGTGATCACAGATGCATCCTGGGACGTCCTCTGATCCACTACAGTAAACTGTAATCTGGTTACTCCAGGTGAAGTCACTGCACTGATTGTTTACAGTGTCAGTTTACACAGTCGACCGAGTGTCCTGAGGAGTTTCGTTGAAAACAAAGTTACTGTTTACATTCAACATTACTCACTAACTCACTCCTGAGGTCTGACAAACACGTTCTTCCTCACATATGCGTTGACATTTTATTCGTTAATACTTTAACAGCTAGGTTGTTTACATCCAAGTCTATTTGATTGCAGACCTCATGGCCCCAATGTTGCATTTCTTGGTGTTGCACAGCTAGCTGTAGCTTTGTCACCTGTGTGCACAATGATTCCTTTGTGAAACAATCAAGTACAGATCATCGTAGAGTCCATGAGTTTCCTCTAAAGCTATTCAGACATGAAGTGAATGGAAAATTGCCTTTTGAGTATAAAGAACGCAGCAGGATATTGTAACAGCTGACTCAGACATTTGCCCTCTCACATCCAGACACTCTGGACAATTTCAGGACAATGTTTGGACGTTCAGTGCATGTCTTCTAATGAAATAAGGACAACCCAACTGTCCTTACCTGACATAGAGGCCAGCTCTGTGGGCATGAAGCCCTCTGTGCGGACTTGTTGCCATGTGGCTGTGGCAAAATGAAACCGCCAAAGCTCCCTGAAAAGCGGGTAGTCTTCATTCTCTGACCCACCGGCCTCATCAAAGTCTGGGTTGTAGCCTCCGAACACGTAAAGGTTTGTGCTGTCGGCCACACAGCGGTGACCGCTGCGGGCGGGAGGTATACAGTGTCCTGTGGGAGGAATAAGGTGAAGACTTTTTGAGTCACTGATGTGAATGGAAAAGACCTGTAGTTTATTTATTTTACAAAAACACAAGGCATAAAAGACAAGGTGAATGATGAGTTTTTACAACATTAGTTACAGTTTATATTTTACAAGAAGGGGATCCCAGTCAGTTTACATCCACGTTTGTTATCCTTCTTCGATGTGAAAGTAAAAATAGGAGAGGGAGATCATACAGTGTCAGCTTCACCTTCTCTCAGAAACCTGTTGGGGATCCGCAGGTTGGGGCAGGAAGGGGAGAAGATGCGCCGAGCCTGGAGCCATCGAGCCCGCTTCTTAGAGCCTGTTAATCATTCATCAAAAAAAAAAGAAAGAAGAGTGACATAGAAGCCGAATGAAACATGTTAAGTTTATGAACCGTGTCTTTCTCTCCTCAGCTCGCTGAACGGAGGTGAGGACACAACACATTCTGCAGTGTGTGAGGAGCGGTGTGAGAAGCCTAGTCTTGTATACATGACACCTTGGATGTGAAGCAGGACTGAACTTTAGCTGTGGTTGATCTGTAAGAATTCATATCAATTTTCTTTCTTTTCTTACTTTGCCTTTACTTGTAGTCTTCTTGTATTTGTAGGATTGTGCAGCAATTTAGTTAATAATGGCTGTGTACTATGGGTATTTCAGGTTCTACTCCCAACTCCCAACTACTAAAAACTGTCGGATTTTACCTTTTCTTTAAGAACTGGTTTTAAGGTTTATCACCAAAATTGGGTGATAACATTGAGAAAAACCATGGCAAAGTCAGTTTGCATATTGCTAAGGATAATAATAAAACAAGCTTTATTCATACACCATTTTCCCTAAAAAGTTACAAGGCGCTTAACTGAGACAGAATGAGAAATAATTAACAAAAAAAAAAACATGAGAAAGAGAAGCAGCTCATATATCCGTGGGGAAAACAGAGTGAGACAAGAAAACTAAACCACTACATATGGTAAATATTCATTAAACCGTTCACGTTTTAAAAGACACATGTTTCCTGTCTGATACAGATGGATTGAGAACTGTTTGGGGCTTTAACAGCAAAGGCCCTGTCACCCAGACTCACTGGTCTTGAGTCAAGGAATAACCAGTAGAGCTCCATTGATCTATGTGAGCACCCAGGCACAATCAGGTTAAATCCTTGATGTAGTTTGAGTTGAGAGCATTTCAGGGCAAGTTGAATCTTTAACTCAATGCGGAATGTAACAGGGAACCAGGTCAATCAGGCAAATAGTTTTTTTTTTTTTTTAAATCTAGCATCTAGTGGTGTTGATGCTCATTAAAACATATAGTTTGACTTATCAAACTCAGCTTTGCAGGTGAACAGAGATGTTTTCTCCTCAGTCTCAGTCAAGCTAAGGCCATGTGTGCCCTGCTGCGTCTCCTCCACCAACTCCTCCTCCTGCAAACTGACCCTCATCACTGCTTTCACTCTCACGTGTTAAATCCCCATTTAAAGACACGAACAATAACAAAGCCCTAGCAGGTGCCTCCTGGAGGACGTTCTCGTTTCTGCTAGCTTCCGTAGCAGCTGAAGCTAGCTCTGGCCTGTGTGCTGTGGCGGCTGGATGCTCGGCAGCTAGCGTTGCTAACTCGCAGCGTGAAGAGCATCCTGGAGCCGGCGATACAAACAGAGTCCCTGTTTACTCTGCAGAGACTGCGGCCGAGGAGGCAGCGGAGTGGAGCCGCTGTGTATACTGACCAGAGTCTCGGGAGGGGGGCCTCCACGACAGCTTCTCAAACTTATTGAGCTGACTGCAGGTCCCGTTGTGTTGGGCCGACGACATCTTCTCAGCAGCTCCACACACACACGGAGAGAGAGAGGCAGAGAGAGGGGAGGGTCACAGCTGATCAGGAACCGAGCGCCGCCACATCCGATCTCAGGCTCCGACAAGCAGAGCGAGGAGAAGAAGAAGAAAACACACACAGCTTCCTCCCACACCTGCTGCCACGTCACAGACAGCTGGCCTTTACCGACCAATCGCGGGAGGGGGGGAGCCTGCACGTCCCGTCAACGAGTCACGTGGTGTTGTTTATAGTTTATACAGGTTTTTAATTCCATCCACCTAAAGTTCAGCAGTAATACAAGACAAGTTACTATTCATAAAGTCCACTTCCACAACAGGGTCATTCGAAGTGCTTCACACAGAATGTTAAAGGCTCAATGTAGAAGCAACCAAAGATAATGTGAAAAGGCAATTACAAATATTGAGTTAAAAAGAGTTTAGTAGAGAGGAAATAAAATAAAAGGCTGATTAGCTTTGGCTAAGTGCAGCATATCCAATTACTTCTATACAGGAATGTGCTGTTGGTCATAAACGAGAACAGCCGAGTCGTGAGCATCAAGAAACCATCCTGCACCTTTTTTGGCATTGCTATCACAACAGGAAACTCTGGAAGGACCTCTGTAGGTTTATTATGGATTATATTTTTCAGGAATTTTCATTATTTGGGGAAAATGTGATATTTTCCTGATGAGGGAGACAAACTGTGATTTGTTAATATGGGCTACACAAATAAGATTTGATTGACTGATTGATTACTACTGAAGTTCATCAGTGACTTCATGACTTCTTTAGAGTTTGGTCCATCCTTGATAAACTAATCAAGTTGAAGTTTAACTACAAAACACAACACACTAGCACAAAAACTGCACATTTAAATCAGTCTTCTAAAATTAAAATAAAACACTAATTTGCTTTGAATAAGTACAACATATCCAGAATGCAAGCAAATGCTAGATAGAGAATCAAAGCTTCTGCACTGTTAGAAAGCAGAAGCAGAAACTATTTCGGTGTGGCTACAGACAATGTAAGAGAAAATATGGCTATTGAGCAGTGTTTTTAAATACAGTTTTGATTTTGTCTCCAAGTTATTATTGCATCACTAACTTTATGTTCGGTAATTTGTCTGCTTGCTGCAGTAAATCTAGCTCTAAACTCTCAGAGAAAAAGTAAAGCATATTCAGTTGCTTGCGAGATACAGACATGATTAACTGTAAAGGTTGTGTAAGGGACGACTGTTCAGCTACTTTGAGAGAAACGTGTGGTTGAAGAGATTCCTTCTGATCAAATTTGTGTCAACCTTTCCCCCAGATCTTCAGGGGCTGCTTTGATGACATGTGGTAATCTGGATTTGAAACTCACTGGGATTGGCCGACGGAGCAAAACAGACCAGAGAGATCAATCAACCTGTAGAAAGCTACCACGACTTGTTCTCACAGGCTGTGGGGAAATAAAAGTTAGTCCAGACTCATCTCAGATAGTCCAGACTCTTCTCAGTGGTAATATTAATGATCAAACATGATCTTTTCTTTGTCTTATCTGTGTTGTTTGCCTCCAATTCAAATGTTTAACATGACACTTTAACACTGCGCAGCCTGTGTGTTACTGTGTGCATGCACTCGTGTTAATGTTTAACATTTAAGGCCCTCTGTGCCTGTCCAGACCCTGAGGTTGCCAAAGTAAAATAACTCTTTGCAAACTGTGTCTGTTCAGATAGCAGTGCACCAATCATTCAGCCAGAAGTACCTCATGTTTCACAGGGTACACGATGTTCCTTCATACATTTACTGCATTACAGCTTCACATCAGCAGGTTCACTCGAGGTTTACATAGGTTACAAGAATCTCAGTCACTCAGGAAACATATCCTTACTTCACACAGACAGTCGCTCAGTAGACTGTGACATGTCCAGCACTGACTTCTTCTCCTAATCGCTGTCAGTCAGTAAGAAAATCCTGAACCATGAGCTGCAGCTGCGGTAATGAGATGGACAGAGTGATGAGTCGTCAACTTTTTGTTCCATCCAGTGATCTACTCATGGATCTCTGGAGGTCAGCACTTTATACAATCTCATCCAAGTGACTTCTTCATTGACTTGAGTGATTGGGGGATTCAAAGTCACTGTTTGTTCAATGGTTAGAAGATTACAGCTGATAACCCAGTGGTTCTGCTACAAATCATGTTGGCGAAGCTTATTTTAATCTTCCATGTAAAACGAGCTAAACATAGTTCAGTTTGATGGTTTGTGTCAACTTGCAAACATGAAATCTCTCTTTTAGAAAAAAAGACACATCACAAATCAAGATTTACAGATACATATATGAAAGTACTACATAGCTTCTAGATATGTTAATGGTTGTAGAACAAAGTTGATCAATGAGAAATATATTAGGTAGAAACAAAGCAATTTGGTGGGGATAGATTCTTTCTGTATTGTGAGCAGTTGTTTTCAGTTCATTAAGCCCGGTGTTGTCTTTGTTTTGACTTTCTTTAAAATATCTTAAATATTTCTGGTGGTGTCTGTGGAAGGATGAATCTCTAGCAGGAGTCCCTGCATCTCATATTACAGCGTTGAGATACTGCTGAGATCGGCCTCAAGCACACGTATTTACCTTAACGTACACAAATACACAAGCAATCTTGACTGATTACAACTTAAGTTTGTATGAGGATTCCTTTGAAGTATGGTAACATGTTGAACTTGTCTGAGGTCTTCAGTGTTCCACGTTTGGAGCGAGACCTTTAAATTGTCAAACTGGATTGAGATGAGTGGTGTGGTGCTCAGACACCATCAATGGTGACACCACTACACAGCCAGCAGCACTGACCATGCTAACATGAAGATCTACAGACTAAACTACAGCATGAAGGTCTGACAACTCAGACAATTAACAATTCGGCATTTGCTTTAATATGTAGTGATTCCAGGCAGAAAACACTTTATACATATCAAGCCAAGGTTTTGTATCGTGTCCACCTTTTTTACAGTTACATTTGTCATGTGACATTTTTTTTTAGTCATATCCACGACTCTCATCTCGACTCTGTGTGGCTGCAGAACCTGAGTTTGAGATGAATCACACCACTGCTTCAGTATAACAAAAGGTGTTGGTACATTACTCCTTGATGTTTTATGAGAAATCAAGAGGTCATGTGATGACCAGCATTATCTCAGGTCTCAGACAAGTTGACTTTACCAGACATGGAAACAGAAGTGTGAGATGATCTTTAGTGACTTATGCTCTGTCTGAAAACAATGGATTGACAAGCATACTTTACTTTTGTTCTCAATGTTGATTATTATACCATTTCTTCCAGTCGAAGATCAAAACGTTCCCAATGGGCTTTACAATATGTCAATAAAAGAGGTATCCCGCCTTGACAAACAGAAAAGTAATAGTATGTCATATGTACAGAGTAGACAATAGAATGTGAATATAATGAAACAAAATATGAGGCAATTGAACAACAATCACAGTACATCTACAGCTTTCCAGATATTTTGACTGCATGGATTGGTACGTAATGACTGAAATTTGGCTTCAGTTCATTTCAATAATTTTCCCTTTAATTTATTAATGGTACAACTTTTATTTATCTATTAAGACTGTTTATATTCATATACTGATTCATATCATTGGTGGACACAGAGTCACTGAGAGAAAAACATAACTTTGGCCTTGTGTGCTTGTTATTGAATTTTTAAATAAGCTCATTTCACCATAGATCCGTGCGTGATAGAAAAGCACACCCTCGCCGTTGAGCCTTCTATGCTGAGCTTCTTCCTAAAAAAAATGACCCAGAGGAAACGTTCGTGTTTAAAACGTGAATCCCCGCAGGATTGAGCACAGCGGTGGTGTTCGCGTTGACGAATACGCCCGAAACGGAGCAGCGGTCGAGTTCTGTGACGCGTGCTTCTGCACCTGGGCCCTCCCTCCTCCCGTCGCTGGAGGTTGATGTCACTGGCAGCAGCAGAGTCCCCCGGACAGGACGCGAGAAGTGTGGGTAGAGAGCAGCGCACACGAGCCCTTGGAGATCCACGGTGTGAGGAGCAGAAGAAAGTGGGCGATGGTGTCTTGTTTATGGACGTTGCGGGGAGGCTGCTGATACGGTCCGTCCACGCTGAGAGTCGCAGTATTTTTTAGATCACTTCTTTAAACAACAACAGAAAAAACAACATGTCGTCTCCAAGTCCGGGCAAGAGGCGAATGGATACCGACGTGGTGAAACTGTATCCTTCCCTGAAAATAAACAAGCCGAAATAATCCGAGCTAACAGGCTCGTCTTGTTTTTATGGCCAGTGTCATTGCGCTGGTGGGGGTTAACGCTCAGTTTCTCCGTGTTGGATGTTGTCGTGATGTATATTGTGTGTTTCCTGCCTGGGAGAGATTAGTCAATCTTGTGAAAAAGTGTCTAACGCTCTCAACCCCGTGATGTACAGGGACAGCTGGAACGTTAGCTCGCCCAAGTTAGCCGAATGGCCAAAGGGAGCTACACGTCAACTGCTGTTCGTGTGGCGTTACTTGCCAGTTAGCCAACGATAGCATGCTAATACATTACTTATGTGTTTTTTTCTTCTTGCTAGCATCCAATTGTTATCACCAGTGGAATCTGCTGCTACGTTAACTAGGCTGCGCGAACTCTTGTGTTAGCTGTTGGCCGTTGCTAGCTTTAGCTCGGGGGGAGCGATGCGATTGCCCGTTGGCCGTAAAAATGCGCTTCCATCGGACTGACAACACAACGCGAGGGATGGTCGAAGGCTTCTTTATATTTTGGAAGCACTCGTTTGGAAAGACACGTCCGCGTATTTGTGTTTTCAGCACCATTAACGCATGCGAAGCTAGCTGTGTAGCATGCTAATCACCGAGCGAACAAATAAGGTCGTTGGAGCGTAACAGAGACGATCTTTGACAAATGATCGAGTATAGACATAACAACTTTTAATACCATTATATAAACGGACTTTGATACTTTGTGCTTTGTTAGAGATTGAGGCCTAAATACCAGGATGGTACAAAGGGACTGAAAACAGGATACACGTCGTGTTTTTTGCTGAATAAGTCACGGTTTGCGTGTCTACAACATGTTTTACAGTAAAAAAATAAATTCTTCTTAAGATATTGTTGATTTGAGCTGTCGAAAGGCGAGATGGGAAAAAGGCCAATGATACGTTGTCCTTTTTTAAATATATTTATTTTCATTAACATCGCTCTCTTTCGGACTGGATTTCCGACGACATTGCGTCTTAAAATATTGGCAGCTGACTGGTTTTGTCGTGTCGTGTGTGTATCGTTGTGTCGCTTCTCGTTATTCGCAGTTTGCACCCAAGTTTGCTCGAACGCTTTAATGACAGCGTGAGCTGCATTGTTTTGTTTTTGTCCTGCAGCGAGATGCTGCTCTCTGATTGGTCGGCCTGTTACCATCCGGAACATGGCAGGGGGCGGGGCTTCACACAGCTGATCGCGGAACAACAAGCGTGCTGTCCGGGGCACACGCACGGGGGCAGGGAGCGTGAGGTTCGGGGACAGGGCGTGTTGTTTTCCAGGGTCATTAAACACAATTGGACGATTAGTTGATTTAGTCCGCGGAAGTTTTATATTGTACCGATAATAGTTTCGCTCATTCCATGTCGTACCAGTTTGTGAAATGTTGTTTTCGGCTTTTAATTAAAGTTTAGTCATCTGGAGCTGCTTATCAGACAGAAAACGCAATTTGAAGACGTCCCCCCCCTGGCCTGGGCCTGGATTGCTTTCTCACAATTTATAAACTCAACGTTCAATTGATTAATCAGAAGTATATTGATATATATATATTTTGTTGCAGCTCTGACAACATAGATATCCAGTAAAGCTTGTGTCCTCTGTCAATAGAGTATTACTGATGTTTAAGAATTTCAAGTTTAAGTATTTTTGAAGAGTTGAGCACAATCGGTTTGAAAACAGACAAATTGACCTAATAATACAAAGGAGCTGATTCAAGGATTTACTCGTATTAATTTGATATTTTAACACTTCCTCCTGTCTAAGTTCAGGCAGATTAAATGTTCAGGTAAATTGGTACATGTTTTTTTGTGTGCATGTCATTTAAAGTAGATTTATAAAAGGTGTGGTAATGAGCATACAGTCTTGTCATTAAAAAGGACACAAACAAAGGAGAAAGTCAGATTACAGTAAGTGTTTTTGTTTTTCGTCGATGTGATTATGAAATATGAATGAGAGATCTATGAATAGACATCAGGAGTCACTAAGGAAAAACACATTTCCTCCTGCAGTTCTTACATTTGTGGATCTTACTCCAACAGTTTCCAAATCTTGTGTTCAACAGAATATATTGTATATATAGAGTAGTCTCATGTTGTGGCTTTAAATCACATGTGTTGGATTAGACCAGCTGATTCAGGCATCTTGCCACAGCTACAGTATGTCACCATCCTGCCAAACATCACTGTTAGTCCAACACATGTACATCAGGCTGAACCAGATTTACTGCCACATGGTTTACTGCAGGTGAGGACATTACATTTTTTGGATTGCATAAATGGACAGAGAGCCAAGAAGCACAATGTCATGAGAAGTCAGTGCTCTGAGAGCCTTAGTCCAAATAAAGCTTTTCCCTTGTGTACTTACTTTACTCTTGAGTGAGCATATGCCTGGTTTCTATGGATAACCCTCGGGGGAAGGTAGGAAAGAGAGAGATGGCCTTTTCTACTGCACAGGCCTGAATCTATAAGATGTTTATTTGTAAGAGCCATTCAGAGCAACCTTTTCTCCTCGGTTAGGGGTTTGCATGACATTTTCTTTTTGGTGACTGAGATCTTGAAACCTTCTGTAAAATTTGTATTATCTTGTGTCAGCTAAACTGACATTATAGCATTACCTTGCTCAGATTGTTGGGATGGAGATGGAAAAGGGATTTATGGATGATGAAACAGGGTGTAACAGTTCCGTCGGTTGTTTTAAATTTCCATGCCTCATTGAGTCAGTGTCATGGCCGTTGACTGACTTTCCGTGTTGCATTCAGACAGTTAACTCAGTTTCGCGTCTCCTGCTGTCGCCACACGCTGCAATTATGACACATCCTCCCGCCCAAGTCACATCTTCTCAATCTGTCATCGGCCTGGAAACATGAAAGTTTACATCAGTCCACAGGTTTAAGGCTCAATGCACACAGCATCTCAATGTTTGGTTGTTGATAGAACCTCTTCTAATGTTAGTACCTTTTATAATATGGAATGAATGTGTGATTATTATGTACTGTGCAGTGGAAAAGTTTCTAGTCTTCCTTTAGATCTACGTTCCTCCTTATTGACTCATTGTGAAGTTGTTTTGTTGCCAAGGAGAGCGGTTGTTTGTTGTCTGAGAGTGGCCACTGCATAATTGATCTCACCTACTCATGTTATTGATCCTACGTTTTACTTCTGCCCCAGACAAGTTCACACAGGCTGAGAATCTGAAATGTAGGCACAATGGAACATAGACACAGCTATGTTTTGTTAGAAATGTGTTTTTGCTGTTTGGGTGCTCCTTTTCCTAAACCACATGTTCAGCATTGAGAGCAAGCACGAGGTCACCATCCTCAGTGGACTCAACGAGTTTGTGGTCAAGTTCCATGGACCACCTGGAAGTAAGAGCCGCCTCCAACTTACCACATTTTCACCTGTGAAATATCAGTCCTCTTATCTAACCCTTCTCAATAAAGCTAATAAATGTGTTTTCCAAAATGCCATACTGTATATTCCTTCAACAACATGGACAATGCTATTTTAGTACTGTGTTAGTTTGGAGAATATTTTTGATCAATCTCACTTTTTTCCAGCGGCATATGAAGAAGGTGTGTGGAAAGTTCGGGTGGACCTGCCGGATAAATACCCCTTCAAATCTCCATCTATAGGTATGAAATAATCATCAAGAATCAACTGTTGTGCCGAACCTTGATGAGTGATATAACTTTGCTATCGTTAAGTGTACTGTTAGTTCTGTTAAACCGAGGACAACGTCATAATTAAAGCTTTCTTTCCCAGGATTCATGAATAAAATCTTCCATCCCAACATTGATGAAGCGTAAGTCAAACTATTATTCTTTATTAATTCTTCTGTAGCTCTTCTTTATTGTCGCTGTCGATGATATTCAGCTGTTTGGTTTCGTTGACTCACACCAAACTCTGCACCTTCCTTTGCTTTGACAACCTCTGTGAGGCTCTTATTTTGTATGAGTCACGGTGTTGTGTTTTGTCGTCTTTCAGGTCAGGCACGGTGTGTTTAGACGTCATTAACCAGACCTGGACAGCTCTCTACGGTGGGTAACAGTCACTGCTCTCATCGCAGCACAGCCTTATGTAGTCATGCCAGTCACTCGGTTAAACAGTAATGGCCAATAAATCAACACCAGGCGAGCAGCATGCACGTCGACGGTAGAGCTGCAGGCAGAGCATCTTGGTTTAATCGGCTTACACTTGAGTGATAGCTGCCTCTTGTATTGAGGTCATAGTGACAGATAAGAAGGTTCTGAGGCTGAGAGGACTCTGAACACGATGTAGTGAACACACTCACTTTGTTACCAACATAATACTGATACAACTTTCAGAGAGGGTTTCATTGGTATTAAAGGAGAACCCAAAAAAAACTGGCAAAGTGAGAGCGGAGTCGGACATTTCTGACATGAGCTGGAAGCTGTTGACCAATCACAGCAGGCTTAATCAGACAGGTTCAAGTAACAACCTAAATAGAAATATGAACCTGAACATCAGCTTCCTTTGTCTCCTTTAATATTTCAAACCACAACCATAATGTGTCAGAATAGTTTTTTCCAATGTTTGTTTTAGTGGATGAAGATGTAGCTGTAAATACAAGAGGATGAATCGGTTACATAATGAAAGCAAGTCCAGCTTGTTGTAACTTGTGTGGCTTTATTTTATTTGTTGTGTACTGACTAATCTTTCTCCCCACATCCACCAGACCTCACCAACATCTTCGAGTCGTTCCTCCCTCAGCTGCTTGCCTACCCCAACCCCATCGATCCTCTGAACGGAGATGCGGCCGCCATGTACCTGCACCGGCCAGAGGATTATAAACACAAGATTAAAGGTAGCACATAAGTTTCGAATTATTAAAAAGTCAAAATACTGTTGAAGTAAAAATAATACAGTGTTCAGTGGTACTGTTTTTCATTCAAATATTCATTTTAGATTTCTTGCAGTCCTAGAATGCAGCTTTGAATTTGCAAGGAGGCACTGTAGCAATTCAAGCTGAAAGGAAATCAACCACAGAGTGATATGTTTGACACAATTGTAATCTGTTGAGGTCTACCTGAAATCACCTGACACTCTGTGAAAGTATAAGAAGCCGCTCTGTTGTTGCTAAGTTACTGTGAACATCCCATGGTCAGGCATGTCTCTACCTCGTCGTGTTTCTCTTTCAGAGTACATCCAGAAGTACGCCACCGAGGAGGCTCTAAAGGAGCAGGAGGAGAGAGAGGGCAACTCTTCCTCCGAGAGCTCCATGTCAGACTTTTCGGAGGACGAGGCTCAGGACATGGAGTTGTAGTGAAGGGGAGGAAGATCCTGCCCCACTTCACCTCACAACAGACTATTATTTCCTAAAGAGCAGAAAAACTCAGTACTATATTCATATTTAAGACAATTTTTTACAACAACACAAACGATTTTTATTGCTACACGAGGATTTGCAGTATAATATCGCTGAATATTAACCCTTACTTAGGAGTTCACGACCGCTGGCCCCCTCCTTCACACCGACAGATCAGAGAGGAGCTCGTCATTCAATCCCATCATCCTCAGCGGCTTCAGTCAGGGGCTTTGACACTGCTTGGCGGAGTTCGCACTGAGCAGTGAGACCAGCACGGGGAGCAGGACTGTCATCGAAACACAACTAGACTGTTTACACTGGGTTTCCTCTTTAGATCCACAACCTGCAGCTCATCAGCTTTTCTGTTGTAACACGCTCTCTTTTTTCTTTTTGTGTAGTTTTTAGTCAACATTTCATTCAACTCGCTCACAGACGTCTGCAAGATCACGATCCATTATTTCTAGTCAGGCCCAAGACTCAGAAGAGCATGGAATCGCCCCCCACCTTCCCCTTTCATTTTTCGCCGCTACAGCCCAGAGGAGCTTCCCATACAATCATCACCCTCGAGGAGCTGAGGACCAGAGGGCCACAGGACGGTGTGGCTGCAGACGCCCTCTCTGACACGACTGCCCTCTCTCCTGACACATCACACACACCGTCAAACAACTGATGCATCAACCAGAAAACGCCAGCGGGTGTGTGTATGTGCATGTGATCCAGGAAGAATCAAGGCGTTTTGATAACCCCTGTCACACTGACCACTGATTTCTCAAGAGAAGTGGAGGACAAGGTTCACGATCCTGATCCCTCTTGTTTCCAACACCCTTCCCCTCCTCCTCCTGCTCCTCTTCTTCCTCCTCCTCCTTCTCTCCGTTTTAGGAAAGTGTTTGTCATTCTCTGAGTATCTTTGTATATTGTGGCATGACACAGAAGTGAAGTTTGTGTAGGGCTTTGTGGAGCTGTAACGCTGTAGAAATGAAGAGGAGTCCTGCGTCTGTTGTGAGCCGGGCGGGGTTTGTCGGGGGGATTACCCAGATCCTTGTGGAATTGTTGAACTTCTTAAAATTTGCCTATTGCTTGTGTTGAACTATAATAGGTGTTTGACTTGCGTAGGGATAGTTAGGTTTTTTTGCGGGTGGTGAATTCTATCATAATGTATGGTTTAATACTTAATGTTACCCACTAGTTTGAAGACTTTGTCCTGTAAAGATGAGGAGAATTAATACATCTTTGTCTGTGGGACTCTTTGTTGAATCAAATCCTCCAAAGACGTGTTGCACCCCTGCACCCCCTTTCTTATGCAAATCTGTCCATGGAAGAAGATTTACGTTGTGAGACAGAAGTGCTCTTTGTTTCAACCACTCAACGCTGTCTCATTTCCTTTTGTCGTGCTGTTTGATGGCCTGTTGTTTTCCAAGATGCCGGGACAAAATTATAATTAATCTTCAAGCCCTAATTTTTTTATATATATATTTCTCCCCGAAAAAAGCAGAACACATAGGAATTCCTCCTCAGGCTGGATTGAAAATAAAGTGTTTATGGTGAAATTAATAGTGTTTTCGAAGTGTCAAACTCCTGCATGGCCATCTCCGATGAGTTCAAACTCAGAGCACAGGTTTGTTCTTCTTCAGATTCTTTGCTTTGGTCCTGATTTAACCCCGAAAGGTTCATGTGTCTGTCAGCAGTTGTGCGGAGGAGGTGCTAACAGAGAAGTGACAGTTTACTGTTGAATTTCCTGGTGGTGCACTGGCCTGTGTGTTTTGCAGGCTCCAATCCTGATATGTGTTTGCAGCGTGCACTCAATGCACCTCAGACCTGTTTGTAGACTTTGTTGTATCTGTAAGAAAAACATCTGTAAGTTAGTATCTTACTTCATCACCATCAAAATGGGCTATTTCTTTCTCTTTGGAGAAAAATAGGATTATAGTCAAACTTGAATTAATAATAATAATAATAATCCCTTTATTTTCTTTTTAAATGATATCAGGATCTCTTCCACGGTGTCTTGCAAGAGGATTTACCTTCATTTGAGAATAAGATAGGTTACTAAAACCAGCATGTCACAGTTTTCGACATGGCATTAAAATGTATTTGTTAAATAGTTAAACTGGCTGGAATTAGCCTCGGTAACCAAATATATGTTGGTGTAAGTCGTAGGACGACATGATACACAGTCAGTTGTCACAAGAACAATCCACTGTCCAGCCTTGTTTGTCATCATCTGGATTCATCAGTGTATTATGTATTTTTATTAATGAGACATATATCTGATGCCTATAATTTCTTTGAATGTTTTTATTTTTGTCTTTTAAGCCCGATGTCCAAGACACAAGTCAAGACATCCCCCCTTTTTTTTAAAGGCAAAAAATTAATAAATGTGCTTCCCTTGTAACTTGGAGAAAGAAATAAAACAAGAAAAAAATAAACCTGAACTGTCGATGTTACTTTTCTGTTTATGAGGCGGTGTCAGAACATCTCAAGAGCTGTGTTAAGAAAATGACTGTTTTTGCCTTTAATTTTTTTGTATTTTAAAAATCTTCTTTAAAAAATATTCATATACTAGTTTAATTTTATTTGCTCGGATGTTGTGGGACAAGTCACATACAAAATGAAGTTAGTCATGATTGTTACATTTGTCTCTCTGGCCACTAGATGGCAGCTCTGTCTTTCAGACACAAAGGTACAAACATTAATTTCTGTTTTGCCCTATTTAAAACATCTTCACCTTTTAAATAAATAAAAATAAAACATAAACTAACTTATTAAATCACGTTAGTAAGAATTTAATGACCCACATCTATAATAACATTTTTAAAGTACATTATTATTCTGCCGATCTAGACATTTTGACATGTCAGTAGGAAAAGCAAAGGAGTGAAAATAAATAAATTAAAGAATTGATTCCATTTAGCTGCTTCAGCTTCAGGTTCCTGGTGTTGTACATGCTGCCTCAATGTTACACTGGTACACTTATATAGAGCAGGGCCATTGCTGGTGGGATACCTGTTATTAATGACATGAAAAATATAAAAAAAGATGGAACAGCAGTCATAATAAATAAAAATGCTGCTATACATATCATCATTTTGAATGAAGTGTGGACAAAGGTGGGTGCTCACCTCCATAGTATTTTTTCTTCACATTGTAAAATATTCAAAGAAATAAATTACTGGAGTTGGTTTGAAACCTAGAAACTATTTGTTTTTTTTAAGTGGACTTTTCATGACAGCAATGGATTGGACACATTTAAAAAACAATCATGATGAATAAATAAAAAGCACCGGCACATGAGATGCTGGAGTATGATGCTCTTTGACAGACACAGGCAGACAATAATGATCTCATGAAATATTCATAGGTGTGTGGCCATCGAGCCTCTTTCTGATCAGGTTTCCTGTTTCAACATCAGTTTAATCAGTTGGCGTCAGGTTCGTTATGCTCGTGCCTGTGGAGGACCAGCTCCTTTATGAGAATAATATTAAATTATATATCATTTTCCTAATCTGTTTTTTTAGTTTTGACAAGAAGGTGAACAAGGGAAATCCGCATTAAAATATATTTTTTAAAGAAAGACCAAAAATGTAACATAAGGAACAAAAAAATGACCAGAGACACTGACAGAACTACAAAGAGACGTCATAACAAGGAAACAAAAAATCTGAATATTTCTTTCCAGAAGAAGGTTTTCCTCGGCAGGGGGTGCACGGCAGGGTGCCCAAGGCCCCATTTGTTCATGAAGCGTCCATGTCTGCAGCAGCTAGGAGATACAGTCATTCATTTAACAGTGTGATAAAAACGATTGTATAGATATTTGGTATCAGGATGAAATTCAGAAACTAGCTGGTAAATAGTTGAAAGTGTTGTTTAGATGATAAACTTGTAACAGAGTCAGAGTGGAGCTGCTTATTAAGAGGTTGAACAACTGTAAGCCACCAATAGCTAATAGAAACGAGTGAGGATGAGTTTCCTGACTTATAAATCATTGATATCAGAAGGTTATATTTGAATAAATAAAGTCCTGTGTCACAGTAAGTCGAGCAGCAGCAGCAGCAGGCTGCTGGCCGGCTGCACCTCCTTCATAATGTATGGAGAGGACAAAGGGTGACCGGGTGGATTTCAGCGTCAACTTTGAAAAGAGCCGTAACCCAAACCTGTCCTGTGGCACCATGACGGCTTCACGTCAGCTGAAAGGATGATGCCTCTTTTTCCACCTGCAATCTGGCTAATAATCACCGACAGCAGGTAAATGAGCCCTGCACGAACCTCTGGGTGCGCGTATAAAACGAGGGGCCGAGGAGGCCATGGACTCAGAGAAACTCCTCAGTCCCATGAAGGGATGAGAGAGGAGGAGGGGAAGGAAGAGAGGGAGGGAGGGACGGAGGGAGAGAGAGCAGCGACCAGCCTGGCCGCAGAGAGATGCCACACCCGGTGGATGCTGGTATGTCTGTTCAAAAGGGTTGTATTGGATGTTGTGGAGGATTTGAAAGTGATAATCGTTTGTTTTTTTTTTCTGTTACAATCTGCTGTTTTTTAGGGTTTGTGTAAAACAGGATTTACTTTAACGATTAATTTTGTTTAATCATAATCTTGACTTGTTTTTGAATAATTCCAAACTGATATGAGCAGCAAACCGGTTTCCCAGTCTCTCTGGCAATCGCCACCGCAGTGCGTCCTCCTGTGCGTAAAAGGCGCAGAGGAAACGCGCTGCAGGCCGGCTCCGTTTAGAGGCGGCAGAAGGAGAGGGAGGAGGGCGGCGTGGATTACTACTCTGCCACTGGGTTAACCCGCTTACCAACTAATTACCTGTCCACTAGCAAATCCCCTGACATGCAGTCCAAACAAGCAGGGAGCCGGGCGGGACGGAGATGTGGAGATTAAAGCGACTCTGACTGGAGCAGCAGCGGGACAACGAAGACGAGGAAGAAGAAGAAGTTTAAAATACTAAAAAGTGCGCGCAGTTCATCCGGATGAAAGAGCCTCGCACTTCTCATCTGTGATTCAGTTGAGTGACTGTGTGGTTGTGAAGATGTTCTGCTGCTGGATGCGTGTGGAGGCTCAACTGTCTTTTTGTCCTTTTCTAAGTTAAGTGGTGTTGTGAACAGTGAGGATGTAGGATCTGCTCCAAGGTAAGAAGATTGCTGCATGTTTAGGTAAAGCTTCATGAATGCATGTGTGTTCCATAACTAACTTAATCAGGCTACCATCCATATCTTATTATAATCGGTACGTGTCACTACGGGGTTAAAAAAAAATACATAATGTAAAGATCTGAGGACTTTATTCCACGAAGGCGACTACAGAAGGTGTTTATCCTCCACTAGAGCCTGGAATATAACTGCAACGGATTCTGTTGAATGTATTTTATTTATCTATCCGACATTAATCCCCAACTAATCATGAGAAGACTGAGGAGAAACAAATAACATGCAACTCAGTCCTAGAAATAGTTTTCTTCTGATTTCTGTTTATACACTACTCCCTCTCTCTCTCTCTCTCTCTCTCTCCTTTTCTCCCTCTCTCTCTGTCTGTCTCCAGCTTTTTACTCTATTGATCTCTCCCGGAAACGGGAAGATGAGCCCCGCATTGGGACCCATTTGGAGCATCTCAAAAATCACTTAGCGCATCATTCCCTACAGCCAGAATCAATCTGAGTGGCAGAGCAGCTCCTCCACCAGGATCAGGATCAGGGTCTGGCTCACACAGAGGCCAGAAAATTACCAAAAAAGACTAAAACCAGAACAACATTCCAATGGTAATTTTTGGAAAGGTGCAACCACAGGCTGGTACGAGCCGGCAGCAGATGGCAGGTGATTATGATTATGATTCTATCTGCTCATTTCCACTGGACAGACAAGACAAGAAGAGCAGTGAAGATGTTCAGGTTCTGATACAGCTGTGAATCATATCTCCTCCTGTTCTGTGTATGGCACTGGTAGAATTCACTGTCACAGCACACAATCAGTGAATTACCATAGGGCCATAAACAGAGTAGAGACAGATCCATCTTGTCCACTTCCAGATTCAGCTTTAAATTTCAAAAAACGTTGACGCAACAGACCGATCTGCTCGTAACCACCTTGAGAGACGCTTCCCATCTTCTTTGCCCATTTTGGCACTAGCACATTTTTGCTTTGTTTCTCGTACTTTGAGCAATCATGTGTAGTGCCAATATCGGACGAGACAGACTCTCAGCTGTTCATAAACATCCTGGCTTCTTTTTCTGTTTGAGAGAAACACCTAGACTGGAGAGGGAGGGAAGGATGAACGATGGATCCGATCGATTGCGCCGTGCATCTCAGATTTCAACGGTTGCGATGGAGGCCCCTCCGCTTGTGCCCTATCTCTGAAACGCTGTCCCATGTAACCTGATCCTCAGTCATCACACAGATCTGGTGGCATTGACTCTCCCACAGTGTTTGGCAATGGTAGAACTCACTCTGGTGGGCTGGAAGGATCAGGTGGTTCTAGACTTGCCAACAACTGACCGAGAGCCATCGTCCCAGGACTCATCTCAGGAGGAGGATGATTCGATTCCGTGTCCAGAGGCGTCTTGGTGGCAGGTCGGGGGTGTGGACCACAGATAAAGATAAGCATAAGTCCAGTGATTCTGTTTGTTAGACAAACATCAGGACATTACAGCTTCTCTTTGTCCTGCCTCCCTCAGATATATGGCGTCCCTCAGGGTTCTCCCGGCCACACTTAGCTGATCATGACATCAAACCCTGAGTGTAATCTTAGACCTCAAACACTAAAGGTATGGACCAGGAGAGACCTTTGACTAGCGGGCCCAAACCCATAAATCAATACGCAGGCCATTAAGCACTGACCTGACTATCGTCTGCCCTGATCAATAAATCAATGGTGTTCATGTGTTTGGCTGTGGAACCAGCCTTAGGTTGTAAATCCTCAGAGTTGGTGTCAGCGGCGGCAGCTCAGCTCAAGGTGCAACAGGATCCCGCTCAGTCACAGAGGGTCTAAGCTGTTGTTTCTGAGAATTTTAAATTCAACACAAATTAAACATAGTTTCTTAATTCTAGTTCTTATCATTCATGGAGTAAAAATTATTGAATTTGACTGTTTTAGGCCTAAATCACGTCAAAACTAGAGTTCTTACTCTTCCAAAGTCCATGGGTCCCCTTATGAAACCACTTTCACTAGATCCAGATTTATTGTTTGGATCTACGCTAAATTACACACTCATAAATATCAGTCCCCTAACGATGTCTGATTAGCTTCAGCAATATCTTAAAATTATTCTCCATTAAATTGGTTAAAGCATAATCCTGGATCCGCCCCCAGATCTGGATCCATGGCAAAATGTGATAGGTTCTTTCCTGACCGATATAACGCATTATGTTTTGTATTTTGTTAATTAATCAAGTAGTTTTTTGTTTATCTGGCTGAATAGCAGATTAAAAAAACAACCCAATGAAGATGGAAACATAACTATTCGGTGGAGAATATGTCCCTCATATTAGCCTTGGAATATTAGGTAGATCAAATATATTATAAGGTTAGATTGTAGAAAATGTATGAAAAAGTGGGGTTAGGGTTAGGGTTAACTTTGGGCTAAACTGAAACAGTGCTTTTAAAATCCGGTTGCTGTTTTTAATTTCTGGAAGGTAAATTTCTCTTACAGATCAAATGACAGTACATTTGTATAAAATAAAGCACAAAGACATTTATGATTTGTCTTTGGATGCAATGCAAACTTCTAACGTTCTATCTTGGAATTAAATATTGATTTAATAAATATAATGTCTCTTCGTAAAGCTTGAACCTCCACCAAGGCCCAATAGTCCCCTGACATTCAATCAAGATGGATCAATTTGTTTTTTTTAAAATGCCCTGTAAAGCAATATTAAAGAAAGTAAAGAAAAACCTGCATCCACCCCTCTTGAATCCACACCTAAAGTCAATGGGTTCTTCATTGACTCGTACTCCACCCTCAGTAGATTTTTGATAATCCCCTAAAGGATAGACAAACAGCAATGACACATAACCTCCTCGGTGTTGCTTCTTTGTGTGTTATAGCTGGATTAAAACAGGTACAGAATATCCTTTAACATTTGGGAACTGCAACAAGATTATTACGAGTGTATTTAGTTTGAGAGCAGCAGAGGGTCATGAGGAAGACGAGAGGAAGGCCAATCCAGAAAGAGGAAATCTACACAATTTAGAATAAAACCACAAATCGTCTGCAGTTTAAACAAAAGTACCCAACAATCAAACGAGGACCAAACGTTTCATTGTGTCTCTGAGGCGTTAGTCTGGGTTGGGGCCGTCTGAGCCGTCAGCAGCTGATGTGCATTGATCGTGTTTCAATACGAGTGTGATGAGAGTCCATTATGGCCGCTTGCAGAGGATGTGAGGTTAAGTGGTGCCAGTGGACGCACAGAGAGGAAGGAGGGAGGCCGACACACTGACAGCTGGTGCGGGTGATTAGACCTTGTAGTGATGCAGAGACGGCATCAAAGCTCTTTAGGGAGAATCCCTGAACAGGGAGGAGGCAAGGGCACACATACACACAGACACACACACACAACCCCCCTCTGACCGGTGGTAATACAAGAGAATGAGGGGTGTCGTTAGATTAGATCGGGTGTGGAAGTTAATGGATCCCCTCATTAATCTCTTACACTAATGGCTGTTTATCAGGGTGTCAACTGTTCCTCTGCAGTAAGTGTGTGTTCTTGTGCTGCTTCGTCTGTTACAATAAAGATATTTCAAACACGTATCAACTGCATGGTGCGTTTTTCAATTCATAGGATTATAGTACAACAGGAAGGAGGTGAATTGCAGAAGTGATGTAAAGTGACCTGAAAGACAGAGAGACTGAGCCAGAGTTGGGTGCAGGCACACGATTTATTCTTTACCAGATTTATTTATTGTCACTTTGGTGAAACATGAAGCGTTTGAGGATAAATAGTGAAGTATATGGTTTAATTATCAGAGAGAGGAAGAGGAAGTCTGATTTCCCACCAAACACATTGTACAGTTTAGTGAGGACCTTCAGCCATTACACACACATACACACGCAGACACACACAGACACACACACAAGGAGGCGCTGGATTACAGTAATCCAGGAACAGGGGGGGGTATTTTTAGTTCTTCATGATCACAGACAGGGTGCAGCCATCGAGGAAAGCAGATAATGATTCTCATACGAGCAGTTTATTACGTAGCGTCTGGCAGGATCCCCCCCCCTCAATGTCCACAGCTTTTTCTGTGAGTGAAGCTACTGTCTGGATCAGAAAGAGCTGACTATGATACCTATCAAACTAACGATTACTTTTAATTGTTGAATTACATGTTAAGATATTTAAACAGATTTGACAGCCGAGAGGAACAATAATCAATGAGATTCTGCCGATTCTCCATCAATCTACATCTTGATCATCTGTTGTTTCTAATTATCACTACAATACTGATGTGATAAATACTAGTTTAGATAATATCTATACTATATTCATATGGTAAATCTTACTATGATATGATATATAATGTTTTGTATGTGCACTCTATGGAGATGCAGCATGTTGTTAAGTTCATTTTCATTCAGTTTGTCTGTTTTACAGAATTAATAACTGGAATCTGTTTTTGGCCATTAAAGTCATATTTCTTACAGAAAAGCTCAGTCTGGACATTTATTTATTTAGCGTGATATGTCTATGTTTAAATGCACGGCACCTCAAACGCAGACCCTTTTCATTCACCACAGATACAGTAACTGTGATGCAGTGTTGTGCATGAACAAACGCGTCCACCTTTATGTGAACGATGAACTGAACGCAACTCAATGACAAATAATGAATTTGAACGGTGAACACGTTCATATTGTAGCGTCCTCGCGTATAGACAACAGGAAACCTCTCTTTATGTGTAACTTTATTAAAGTCCAGCGAACACGACACACTTCTTGTTCGTAACTCCGACACTCCTATCATCCACCACTGTGTTCTTCACTCCCCTTCCTCAATCACCCTTGATACGCCAACTCATCAGCCAATGAGAGCCTGGCATCCCACAAAACCCTACAGCCATTGGCCTAGAACTGTCAGGTGCCACACTCCTTCCTGTTCACTGACCCTCGGGACATTTCAATACTTTCTCCTCAGGAGAGACGCTGTCTAAATCGAATGCTTTCACCATGTCGTTGCTCAGTGCCCGTAAAATGTCCGCCATTTAGCCTAACCGAAACCAACTAACTAGACTTCGCACTACATTACCCATCACTCATGGCACACATATGCAGACCAAACAAGCAACGTATTCCAAGTGTTTTCTTCTCATGCCAGTGTCTCGGCTCCGAACCACACAACTTGGTAGAAGGAAGCTTCATGGATCAGAGATCTGTTGAGCCGTATAGTGAATGAATCTCGAATCTTCTCTCAAAAAATATCCCCCCCCTCTGGGCTTTTCTCTAACAATAGGTTTCATCCAGTATCTAAAAGCCAAAAATATAAAAGTAACAGTAAGGCTGTCAAATATATGTAGTAAAGTAGAAAATATTTTCTCTGAAGTGTTTATCAAAAGCAGCATAAAATGACACTGTAACACACGATAATTTGCTCATCTACTTCTTGCGCTTAGTTCAAAGTGTAAACCATTAGCCGAAGTGGCCAAGTTGGTAAAGCGCTCGTCTCTTAACAGAGGGACCTATGTTCGAATCCCACTCTTTCCCATTTTCAAGCTGGCAATATGTTGAACTCTTAATATTGGCAGGACTTCTCCTATTGATTGCAAAATATCTTACACTATGTTAATTTAAATTAATTAAATATAAAAACAGGAAAAAGTTTAATTAAAAAAGAAAAAAAAAAAAAAAAAAAAAAAAAAAGCTGCGCAGGATCTGCGCAATGGGCTTCTGCGTAGAATGTGCGCAGTTTTTTTGTTTTTTTCCCCCTGAAAAAAATGAACTGAACTTTGAACTAGTTCATGAGAGTTGTGAGCTTGCACAACACTGCTGTGATGTGTGTTGACCTCGTCACATCATGGAGACTTGTCTTGAATTTTCTTAACCCCAGTAACATAAACCATTGCATTTAATGTTGAAGACATGTTTAAGTTTAGGATGAAGTTAAGTTGAGGTCAAGTTTAGGTTTAGGTTAGACAAGTAAGGTTAAGGTCTCCAAGAAATATGAATGTGTGTGTGTGTGTGGGGGGGGGGGGTGTCTGTGTGTGTGTGTGTGTGTGTGTGTGTGTGTGTGCGTAAACATGTAAGTGTGTTAGATGCTCATATAAGGAAAGTAGCATTGAAATTATGACCATTGTTATTATCGATCAAATAAATGAATGCTCCTACGCCCCCTGGCGGGCAAAACAGTCTCCCATAATTGCTGGACCACCGAGCCATTTATCATTATTTAGAGTTTGACTAAAACAATCTGTATTTTATAGAAGCACATTTCTGCTTCTGTCATGACATTATTTAAATCCTGTAAATCATTACAATGAAAAACCTTCTCAATATGTATTTTAAAAGTCACCTGACACTCTGCTCTTTGCATTCTGTATCCTTTTGATTGAGATTAATGTGACTTGCTTTGTTTACAAACACATACAATTAAGTTCAATACAACCACTTTAAGTGTGTCATATACAGGAGAGATGCTCAGTGCATGGCCACACTGTGGACAACAGGCATCAGATCATGTATCATTAATAAATATAAAGAGATTACAGTTTTTAAAATAAATTAGATACGTTTTTGATAATAATAAGATTGTCATAATTAAGTTTTGTCCGTAAAATGGCCCACAGGATCTTTATTGTTTTCATCACAGTGGTGGAATTGGGCTTCCATAATATTTAAAAGGTTTGAACTTGAGACCAAACAAAGAAAAATACTGTATAGACTGTTACACATTTAAACATTTTCTGAAACACAATTTACTTTATTGATTTATTAGAATTATGAGACAGAAACACAAAGAGAGGCTTTAAAAGAGCAAAACTAAAAATCCTAGGGCATGTGATCATTAAACTATTACTAGGGTTAGGGTTAATACTATTTTATAGTGTGTTAGTGTGTTTATGTGTTCTTTTCTCAGTAATAAGCTGTGTTGGTTAAATATATGTTACTGATCCTGCTCCAGTCAATGAGTGTCATTATCTACGATTCGAGGTGAAGATAATAAAAAATTCAGCTCTTCGTGTTTCTCTTTGCATTTTGTTAACTGTATTCTGGATTTACTGTCTAACTAGGAGCAGTTAACACAAAACAGATGCAACCACACATTCACCACATAAAAACAAGTGACGTCATCGTGAAAGCGAACGTCAGACAGGAGGGGGCGCCAGTGCTCTTCCAACAGGACTTGGAGTAACATGAAAATCCACAAGAGCTTGACTGAAGAGCTTGTCCTTCAGCTTCACAAGTTAATACCTGTTTAAACATGTATATAAATATTATTCTTATCAAATACAAAAAAGCCAACGTGTGCATTTTTTGAGTGTTCACGTCCTCACCTGTAGTAGTTTGGTTTGAAGGGTCCTTGCTTGCTGATGCCCAGGTACTTGGCCTGATCCTCATTCAGCTCTGTGAGGTGAGCCTCAAATGTCGGCAGGTGAAGACTGGCCACGTACTCATCTGAAAATCACATAAGGATACACTTCATGATGTTTAAGTCCACTCCACCTTCTGCCTGAATACACCAGGAGCACTGTAGCGGTGTGTGTTTCAGTGTACGAGCAGAGGACTTGCCGATCTTCTTGGGCATCAGGTAGACGTCCTGTTTGTATCGTCCCTCTGGAGCGTTGTACAGCTCTATGAGAGCCAGCGCCTGAAACAAAGTCCCTGGTGACTTCTGACTCACGTGGAGAAGAGTGAAGAGATCCCTGTGTTCATTTATTAAGTTAATCCATAAAGAAGCTGTTTTATCGTACCTGAGTTGTAGCAGTGATGGAGAGGACAAAGGACGGCACAGTGGAGCAGCTCAGATTCAGCAAACGGCCCTGAGAGGAATGATTCAAAACTGAAAATAACAGAATGTGACAGAACCCATCGATCATAACCTCACAGATTGTGTATTGAAGAAAGATAAACTTTATCAAGAGGGGCATTCAGAGTCATGTTAATGAAACAAAAAAAAGATCCTGTTTGTTTTCCAGATGTTGGTCAGATCACACAAGACCTGATCTGTCCAGTAGATTAAGAATAATCCTATCAGACAAACAAACAAGCAGATAAAAACATAGCAGAGGTAAAAATGTTCAGGGAAATCTGTTCTTGCTGCTCGACTCATCAGCACAGAGCCCTTCAATGACAGAGGGCAGTGATATGGGAAACACCATGTGAGGGTCAGACACAATTTTCACACAGTTGTCAAGAAGGCCCCTGCAGTACTAATACTTTAAAATAAAGTTTTGATAAAGAAGACCTAAAAAGACTATGGAATTCACAGACTATGGAGTACCCAATGTAGTTGAGATCTATTTTAGCTGTATAATAAACAGGAGAGCCAGTTAATTAGAGCAGCGTCTTGAGCCCCTTCAGGATGTATATATTTCACAGTAAATGTGGTTCTGTGTATTATTCCCTCAGTAGAGTTGTGTGATAATTACAGCAGTAACAGTATCATCACCTCAGCCAGCAGGACAATTCTCTTCCCATCTGGCCAGATCACGTGGTCCACCTGAGGCCTCACACGCTCCCACCTCAGATCCGCAGCCTGTAAACTCACCTGGGAGAGGAAGGTTTCACACACACACACACGACCATGTCAACATATAAAAATCTACACACACATATAAAACACACACAGGATCCCACTCAATCAGTGTTCTCACCACATCTATCTCAGTGTTGGAGTGACCCATGTTGCAGACGATGCAGCCGTTCTTCATTCTGTCCAGATGTTCCCTCCCCACCACTTTCTTGTTCCCTGCAGAGAAGTATAGATTAAATAAAGCCTCTTGAAAATAGAATTTAATGTGATGTATTCTATTGATATTCTCGTTAAGAGTACTGTTTGTAGAAGTCACCGGTGCAGGTGATGATCACGTCCACCTGTCTGACCACCTCACTCAGTTTAATCACTCTGAAGCCGTCCATGCTGAGGGGGGGGGGGATTAGAGAATGGGTTTTATTTAGCAGATTTCCAGATGTTTGGCTACAGTGTGCGACAGAGGGAAACACTTCACATCTGTGCTGATAAAAGCTTCCTCCACTCATACCAGGCCTGAAGGGCACAGATGGGATCCACCTCTGTGACGTATAGGACAGCACCCAGTGCCCTGAGGGCGGCGCAGCAGCCTTTACCAACCTACGAGGAGAGAGAAGAAGAAAGAAGAGATAGGTGCTCAAATTTAAAATAAATAATTTCTCTTTTTTTCCTAAAGACTGGAGTTACCCTGAAGCAGTTGTACTGACCTCACCGTATCCACACACCACCACCTGCTTTCCTCCAAACATGACGTCAGTGGTTCTCTTCAACCTGAGGGAAGAGTTCACCAGTCAGATCCCTGCCCCAGTGTTTGTACCAGTGAAGCATCACAACATGAGTCCTCACCCGTCCAGTATGGACTCCTTGCAGCAGTACAGGTTGTCAAACTTCTGCTTGGTCACTGAGTCGTTCACATTGATGGCCGGGATGCACAGTCTGCCGGCCTTGGACAGCTGGTACAACCTGAGACAATTGCAGACACACGTGTGAGCTGGAGAATTACGTGCGGGAAAAGACCGGAACATTTTGGGAAACTCACCGATAAACTCCAGTAACACTTTCCTCCACAATGCCTTTGACCTTCTTGAACAGACTCGGGTACTTCTTATAGATCCAGTGGGTCAAGTCGCCTCCATCGTCCAGAATCTGACAAGGACAAAGACGGATAAACTCTGCAACTGCCCAGTCTTTGTAGCTGTTAAACACAAAACTGAATAAGTATATTTCAAATCGATAGGTTTGCTTTGTAGTGATTTGAAAATATTTATTTTTGCAAAGCCATAAAGGGAATGAACACTTTTTTTGTTAAAAAAAATGTAATAAGTGAACTGTGTCAAAGAGCTGCACAGTTTCTGTTTGGTGCCCTTCCCACTCACAGTACCATGTTTGGCTGCCAGGTCTCTGCAACGACACATTGGTCAATACACCACCAGAAGTCGTCCTCTGACTCTCCTCTCCACGCAAACACGGAGGTGCCTGAGAGGTTAACAAGAGGCAAAGAGAGTTGTGATGAGAAGGAAAAGAGAAAGAGAAGAAAACAGAGTAGCAGCAGGTAAACATCTGTTTGTACCTCCTTCAGCCAGAGCAGCAGCAGTAGCGTTGTGAGTGGAGAAGATGTTACAGGCCGCCCAGCGACACTGAGCCCCCAACGCACTCAGAGTCTCAATCAGCACCTGTAAGACACCGGCTCATATGTTCAACTTCTACTAGTCCTCCTGTACTCCTGTAAATTATGATAAAATAATCATAATAATAATCATACTGGTTTAATTTAAATAGCACCTTTGAAAGCAGGGCCTACAAAGTCTTGTGACCGACAAAAGGCATTTACGCTGACCATGTATAAGCAGTAAATACAATGTGTTTGTGTGTGTGTGTCTGTGTGTGTGTGTGTTGCACTGACCGCCGTCTGTGCCGTGATGTGTGTGCAGCCCACAACCTTGGCTCCGGCCAGAGGTTTCTCTCCACCTGCTCTTTTCCTCAGGACCATCAGTGCTGGCATTTCTAAATGCCACAGACACAGTCAGCACAGACATCTTGAACCGTCTTATAAAATGATAAATAGTTTTGTATTTATGACATTTTAATTATCTTTCTCACATAAATAGGGGGATTGTGTGTTTTCACCTTGTTGTGCGATCTCTATCTCTCTGCGTCCAGACTCAGCCTGCTTGATGTTTTTGATGCAGAAGTCTGAAAAGCCTTTGGAAGTCTTCTGAACTTTGCCTTTGGGAGTTGACTCATCCTCGGAGCTGTCGCTGCACACTGCACCACAGAAATTAGACATTGTGCACAAAAATCATCAGCTGATGCACAAGTTTGTAGCAATGCAGCTTGTTGGAAAGCTTGTAATTGATTCTGTTTGTGTTGTTTCGATGACCTGTTTGGTATCAGACTCCAACCAGGTGAGTCTTTCCTTTGAGCCTTTTGGAAATGAGCCTTTTGCACAAACCCTGGCAGTGACTGACATGTTTGAAAAAGGCTCACTGAGCCGATTAGCACCAAATTAAAGAGACGTCATTCTTCAGAGGACCTTTCCTTTTAATTAAGATTTAGCTGAGGGAGAAAGCAGGGAGTCTAATCCTCAAGGCCAGTGGTTCTCGTGCTGCTTGGATCAGAACCAGCTCAGTTTATGTATCAAAGACATGTGATTAGAATTAAGTGTGTGTGAGGGTGTGTGTGTGTGTGTGAGTGTGTGGGTGTGTCTGCATGTTTCCATACCTGAGTTGTGGCTGTCTGTAGACGACTTTGAGATGGAGTGAGACAGAGAGCGATGACCTGTCTTGGTTGGACGCTTGTTGAAATCCTCCTCCTGGTCACTGAACTGTATTTGCTGTGGAGACGCATAAAAAAGAGAGACACAAACACACAGAACAAACAGGATGAGGAAGAGGCCATCAGCTGATGTTCCACTGCAGGTCACAACACAATGATGCAGACACACTTGCACAGAAGCCCCTCACATCACAGCAGCTTTTCTATTAACCCCACTTATTCTCGTGAACCTCCTCCTCGTGTCCCGACTCCTCGCTGAGCGTGTTGCTGTCTCACCGTCCAGTGTGGATGTGTGAAGGCTGCGCTGCTGCCACACGGATCCCACTTGGCCATGTTGGCTCCCTGGCTGCCAAGTCCAACTCTGCTGCCTGAGCCTGAGCTGTCTGGCTCCAATGAGGGGGGCATGGCATGCACCCCCCCCCCCCCCAGACACACCCCCACACTGACCCCACCCACCAAAAGTACACGTGTGCATGAGGTGTTCGAAGATTTACTGTATATAGAACTATACTCCTACACACATACTCATGGATGAGGGGAGTCATTTAGTTAAAGGGATCCTCCACCACTTTAACATGTAAAGATGAGATGAGGTACAGGGAGGAGAAACCTGCTGGTGAAGACTGGTGTGTGGCTCTGGAGGAATCATGGTGAGAACATCAGGGTTGTTGTGGCATCAGCTCTGAGACAAGTTTACAAACTGGCCATGTGGTTGGAAAGATGTGGGAACTGGGTCGAATGAAAGATGCTGTTGAATTGCATTCTGGGAAACGTAGGATCCAGTTTGAGTTTAAAAGTCAGCCAATGTCTTAGCTGCACAGTTTTTAACCATTTTGGTCAAGTGCCCCAACTTTATGTGAGAGTAATGTTAAATTACTGGAATAAACTTCAACGGGGTCTAATGAGTAGTGATCAGAGTTGGGAGGATGGTACTTTTAAAATGTATTTAAATACAGATTACTGAATACCTGCCATTTTATGTAAGGTTTCTGTTAGATAACTCCTGGTACATTTGAAATACTTTGGATTAGTTCCACATTTTCTTTTATTATCATTGCATGTAATAGTGTGATGAATGTGGTATTAACTTCTGACCCTGGACTGACCCTGATTATGATGTTTAATCAAGCATAAAGGATGATGACTCCATTTTATCTAGACCCTTTTCATTTTCCACAGCATTACGTTGCAGTTAAAACACTGAAGTTGCCGAGCAACTAATCCTCAAACATCAGAAAAGGCTGTTTAATACCTCGCCTATTTTTTCTACAGCTTTAAATGGGTGAAGAGAGAATTCTATAAATCTGTGATGCTGCACATTGCGAGGAGGTTACTCGCACTACAATAGGCTGTAGTTCTCAAATTATTGTTTATACATTCCAAGACATTTAGGAGATAAGATGTTAAAAGTTAAGAAGGTACACATCTTGCAAGTTTGTTTAAAGATTGGTCTCGACAATTTGTTTGTTTGGTCAACCTGCTATTGCTAAACAGAATAGCTAACTACACAACTACCCACTTTTTTTTATATTTGTAGACATTTAAACTATAATCTATTGATTTTATAATGTGGCTGTATTCTGATTAGCATCTATTTAAGATGTTAGAGTAACTAAATATGTTCCTTTGATTTAGCGTTGCAAATGTGTGAAGCTAAGATTAAGTGACCTGGAAACATTGTAATGATAAAGAGGTGACGCTGAATTAAAACTCGAAGACAGTATCAAGTCAATTATTGGAGGTTCATCCCATCAGCCCAAATTACTGATATTTCCAGGTATTTCAGAAATATTTCTTGCAGCCAACTCTTATTCATTCATGTGACGTTCATTACAGATCTCAAACTGAGCCTTCAAGTCCTCGTTAGCAACAATTAAACCTGAGACCTGTGGACGTCTGAAAGGAGGATTTCTGTGGCGCAGCTTTCTGCTTCCCTCTGACTTTCTGTCATTAGATCCCAGAGGTCACTCAAGGTGACACAGAGAGCTCAAGCTGAGGTCATCAAGTTACAAAGACCGGAAAAAATCACCTCCCCCCTTGAATCCCAACCTGCTTCACTGAGGTTGGGTGACAATTGTTTCAGGTTGATTTAATCTATATTCAACAATATTTTAGAAAGACTGTTAAAACAACTTTTGAGTAATGATCACTTGAATACACACTTACAGAAGCAGGCTCTTACTCAAGCAGCCGCTTAATGTTTAACACAAAAAGTCATTAAGCTGTGACTTGGAGCAGAGTCAAAGTTAACTTAAAGGTCACAGAACTGACAGTTTGAATTCAAGGCTGGCTACTGTGAAAGTACAATGAAAAGACAATCATTATTTTGTGGTTGTGAAAACAGACTTAATAATAATTACGGGCTTTTAACTTTCCTCTCCCGCATTGTTCTGCTTTTCTATTACAAGAAAACTCACAGAAGTATAAGTGAATGAAAAAAACTGTAATTATTTTGTGGTTGTGAAAACAGATTCTTCAGAGATCAATTGTCCATTGATTTACTGTTTCAAGCACAAATAAAGACTGAGGCTGTTCCCTTTCGTTTTCCACATTACTCTGCTTCTCTATAACAAGAAAACTCAAGGTTGTAGTAGTCTAAAAAAACAAACATAAAGGGCAGTTTTTTGGTTTTTATATACAAGTATTTCCACTAACACAGCCTGTACCTGAATGTCAGACTTGCTGCCCTTCAAAATAATACTCCAATTACCTTTTCTTTTGAAAGTTCCTCTAAAATCAAAGCAGTGCTACCTTGATACAGATGGGCTGCACTGCATCCTGGTCCTTGGCTTTAGTTATGTTCACTAGACTGTACACTTTCTTCATGCTGGCAGGCGGCTCCCACACTGACCCTCTGAAAACCCTTCAGTGCTGCGAGCTGATGCCGTTGAACTGATTACACAGTAACACAGAGTGACGCTCTATGCCACGCCCGTGCCCCACAGGCCCAGGTGACAGGTGGAGAGAGGACAGAGACAAGGGCGGGGAAGTGAATGGAGTCTTTGTGAGGCAAAGGATGAGAGAGTTCAGTGAACGGATGAATGTGGATATATGCTCAGTAAAGTGCACTCTGCTCTCAGGCTATATAGGCAGCACATGTATGGCCATACATTCACTTTGTGAATGAGACAGAAAGGAGAAGGCAGCTCCATGTTAGAAGAAACAGGAAAGTGGAAACAAAACAGAAGCCTTACAGTCGAACAGTCAGTCGAACAGTCAATCATCTTCGGTTTCTGCTTATAAATCAGACAATATTATTTGCTGTTTTCTCTTTGCTAAATGATCCAGCAGCTCTGCAGTGTTACTCTTAAAGGGACATGCCCGGTTCAGACCCACCTCTCCACCTCCGCCCTCTTGTCCAAATATGGTATGAGAACCACAGAGTCAGAAAAGGGCTGGCAAACAACGATTCACACAGATTAACCTCCAGTCTCTATCAATCTATGGACTGTGGGAGGAAGCACCAAGAGAAAACCTACGCTGACATGGGAAGAACATGTTAACTTCACACAGGAAAAACCCAAATGAGCTGGGCTTCGAACTGGCAACCTTTTGCACCGCTGTTCCACCATGTCTGTACCTGTTTTAAAGACTGCCCGATTACTGTGCCATTACATTCCAATAGTCAGACTCAAAGAGTTCATTATCAGTATAAAATTTCACATAACCCCAGTTAAAATATTAAAAAAAGCATCATACAACTTTTTTTCTACATGTACAGCTGTACTCCTCCAGATCTGCAACCAGAGTTTGATGTGAAAATCTGTGTCTTTGTGTCAAACATTGGCGGGGGCCTTTCCATAGCAGCTCAAATCATTAACAGTCTGAGCATATGCAGATCCACGCTGCCTGTGGGGTCAGACTCATGAAGTTTATCAGTGTCCCTGCTCACCATGTCAGTCTTCAGAGCTTCAGTAACCAGCTCTCCCGCCCCAGAGGCCTCATCTCCGTCTCTGTCCTGACCCTGTGGAGACCTCCTGCTCTCTGCCGCCTTCAGCATCTGCAGCAGGTTGGGGCCACATTTCCCTGCCTGATCTGTGGAGCCAGGAGCACCCCCGTCTTCCATCTCTCCATTCAGTCCAGCTCTTAGTTCAGGATAATCCTGAGTTAGATGCAGGTCCTCTGAGGGGGGTCCTGTGTGGTCCTGTTCCTCTGCCATGTCTCCTCTGGCTGCCAGTGTTGCAGTGAGAGTCCTGCTCGTATGATTGTGACAGTAAAGCAGGTCATAGCTCAGCCGTATGCTGCCCACATGCATGTGGTGTTTTGACTCCAAACAGCAGCAGTTCTTGGGTTACTTTGACTAAATGTAAAGTAGATAATTAGTCATGGATGCAGTGTGTACACGGTAAACACTGAAGTGAGCAGGGCTTTTTGACATGGATCATTATGTTGCCTGGAAATGCAAGAATGTGATTCCTGAGTGCGACTGAAGTGGGATCGATGTAGACGTGGACGAGGGCCCTCGTACAGTCTCTGGTGTTGAGGGTGTCTCCAGTTTATGCAAATAAAAAATACTCAATATATTCAGAACCAAGGAGACGCTCCTTGTTTTTCCGTTGTCTTTGATAACATCTGATAACAAAGACACACAACAAGCAAAGGGTTACAGCATAAACAAACACACACGTGTTTACATTAAACTCCAGCATCAATAGTGGCCTTGTGGTCACAGGCCACCTGCTTGATGAGTCTGATGATAAAAGACAAGTGTGTCAGACAAAATGGCAAATATGCAGAAATAAACCACATCTACTCAAAGAGACTTCTTGTGTTTATTAGGATTGAATGTTGAAGTTTAACATGTTGAAAGTTGGCAATAAATAACGCAGAGATCTTGGTTAAAAAACAATCATACTTCTGTAGACTTCTGACATTTGGTTTGGATCTTGATAGTGATCCAGATGTACCTGATCTCAATACATGTTTACACAATATGGTGATAGGTGGCCACCAGTCATTGTTTCTCTACTGTGTTGCAGTTGTGGGTAAAAGAAAGATAACTTTGTACCAACTGTGTCGGCTGCCCTTATAGAACCTGCATTTGTTGTTTTTTTTGATTAATTTGATTTTTGTGCTGGAATGTTTTCTATTCTATTCATCGTCACAAATATTTAATAAATGTGGCACCAGTGCAAACAGCACATGGTTAAAAGTGTTCAGATCTCCACCAGTGAGCCCTCAGGTTTGGAAGTGTCAACAGGAACATGCTCTTTTTTTCCAGTAGAGGGCGCAAAACTTCCACTCAGAGGTGTTTTCCCACAGTTGAGACAGAGAAACCTTCTGTCCATTCTTGTGTCTGTGGTCAGACTGTGGGAGGAATTCAGTTTACTTCCCTTTGTTCTGTTTCTGTGTCTGATGGGAAGCAGGAGGTTTTCTGACACCCAGTCCAGAGGGTGGAGCAGTGGGAGAGGGACACTGTGTCCTGTCCTGTTCTCTCTCTCTCTCTCTAGCCAAATTCTCGTTTCCAATCAGTGAAGGAATTTCAGTCTGTGGTGTTAAAAGACGACGGGTATAAACCTATCTCCCTGGGTGGCTGGAGAGATTTTCACTATAGGACCCTTTGTTGATTTTAGAACTTTACAGGATTTTGCATGATTGCTTGTCAGCAATTCAATTTAGATATCCTTCACTTTATTGAAGCTATTGTGTCCCTGTCAGGATCCTGTATGAGAGTTTCCTAGCAATCTGATTGGTCTTTGGGCTGCTTTGATCCGAGCATCTGAATTTAACCTTGGGAGCAGATCAGGTGCAGAACACGAGTTGCCATGGTGAAGAAGTCAACCACCATCTGAAACCTGAAAACTTTTAAATCCCAGGTTTAAACCTGAAATGACATCACTAACCTCATCCTACTTTATAGTACCTGCTGCTAACAGAAAAACATGCTAATATGGCCGTCTCTTTAATATGTGTTCTTATTCAAAAGTCATCAGGTTCTTTTACAACCAAACTCTGCTGTCGTGTAAAGTAATGAAACCTCAATCAGGCCCTGAGCATTTATTCTTCCCACCAATATGTTTAATCCAGAGCACATTATATAAAGTTTATGACAAAAAAACGGATGCTTTATTAAATGTTTTATCATGACGTCTTTTATTTACAGGAAACAAAACATATAACATTTCAAGACAGAAGGAATTATCTGGACAAATCTCACATTTAGGCTCATTTCACTACAACATGGATTAATTACAGATGTCATGAGCATAATATGACTTGGTACATTTATTTAAAGAGGAGACATGCACGAACACACACACACACGCACACACACACACCCCCCCCACACACACACACACTTTCTCTCGTCTTGGGTCAAGCAGGTTTTTTTCAGTATCACAGCTCAGTGTCACTTTTTGCAACAACATGTCATCAACACAGTGTATTTTTCATATTTCTATGTTTCTTCCTTTTACAGTAGACTTACACTTGTATCACATTAACTACACTTTTAATGCTGAGGTAAAAACAGGTTGCATATCAAACAACATACTGCTCAAGCTCGTGTTGGAGGGATCCTGTCAAACAAGTCATTAGAATTTTAAGTATGATTTTGATTTTCAAGTGAACAGTGAGAACACACCTACTCCGTATTTCAGCAGCGTGCTCTCTCCAATATTGGTGTCATCTCACAATCACATATTGACTCCATCACACACGTGAGTCCGTGTTTTAACGCTCATCGTGCTCCACGTATTTTCTTGTACTGGCACAGAAGCAGGTGCTTGAATGTATTTTTGAAGGTGGCGTTGCAGAGGGCGTAGCAGGCTGGGTTGATGGTGCTGTTTATGTAGCAGAGCCAGTAGCCGATGGTCCACAGTGAGTTTGGGATGCAGATGGTGCAGAAGGTGTTGATCAGGACCATCACGTTGTACGGTGTCCACGTGACAACAAATGCGACCAGGATGGCCATGATGGTGCGAGTCACCTTTTTCTCCCTGGATGAAATGCCCTTCCTCTTCCACTTTGCCACAGCGCTCTGCTTTGTTACCTGGAAAATTTGATTAAAAGAAGAAAAACTTTATTTTATGTAGTTTTACAAACTTGTATTGTAAACGTTTTGTGGTTTTAGCAAACAATCATTTACCTTAACCAGTGTCCTTGTGACCAGACTTTGCCTGTCCACCCCTGAGTTCTGCGGGGATGGAGTTTGATTTGTCTTTTTCCCACCGTTTGATCCTGTCTGTGCTGGCACAGGTATAGCAACCATATCTTTAGATGTAGAAGCTTGGACGCCTTCAGAGTCCGTCTGGTCACTCGTCTCTTTCTTAGAGGCACCACCTCCGTTCTGCTGCTTCAACATTTCTTTCTCCTTCCCACCTCCAGCCTCCTCCTGAGGCTCCCTTGTCTCCACGCAGTTGCTCTGGGTCTCACATGTGTCCACCGGGCTTTGAGAGTGGCCTTCCCCCAAACTGGTCCCCGAGGTCTTCCTGCTGTTCCTCCTCACTCGGCTGCGGCTGGCCTTGGAGATGCGCCAGTATAGGTAGATCATGATGGCCACTGGCAGGTAAAAAGCTGCTATGGCCGTCCCGAAGGTAACCGCCGGGTTGGAGAAGAACTGGATGTAGCACTCACCAGGCAGCACGGTTCTCCCCCCCACGATGAACTGCCAGAACAAGATGGCCGGAGCCCAGAGGATGAAGGAAAGCACCCAGGCAGCGGCGATCATCAGGCCCGCCATCTTTGTGCTGCGGTGTGCCGGGTAGCTGAGCGGTTTGGTGACACAGAAGTAACGGTCAAAGCTAATGATGAGCAGGTTCATGACCGAGGCGTTGCTGACGACGTAATCAACAGCCAGCCACAGGTCGCAGACCACAGCTCCTAAAGGCCAGTAGCCAATCACAATGTAGACGGTGTAGAGGTTCATGGAGCAGACACCGATAATGAGGTCTGCACAGGCCAGGCTGAACAGGAAGTAGTTGTTGACGGTCTGCAGGTTCCTGTTTACCTTCAGAGAAACAATAAGGAGGCGGCGGTCAGATGTTTATCTTTTTTTGTAAAACGTAAATTATGTTTTCTCTTTTCTATTAGATTACAACTCTTCGAAGGGGTGCACACACTGAAAGTCATATCTCCTAATCTGTCTATGCTTTTTCAGGTGTTCAGAGACAGATGCTGCAGATACACACTCGTTAATCACGAATGATCAAAATGAGAAAAGTCAAACCTTTATGGAGAGCATGACCAGGATGTTTCCAATGACGGTGATCAGACTCAGAGTTCCGGCCACCAGGACGATGAGCACTATCTCCACAGCCGTGTACTGACTCCCAGAGAAGAGGCTGCTGTTATCGAAGCTGCTGATGTTGCTGACGTGGGATGAATTCACGGTCTCCATTTTGTTTCCTGTTGGTTGTCCTTCTCACAGATGCTTCAGGCGCGGGTCACATCTGTACGACACCTGGTACTGAGAAACACAATGAAAGAATGAGCTTCTATACAACTATTTTTGATACTTCTGACTTTGTGCCAGTGTGTGGTTTTATCCAGCCACTCAGTCCCAGATGCTAAATCATGCGTAACTGAGCGTGTACACAGCCGGCAGGTGATGGCGTGGTTTTGAGCTTGCAGCTTGGCTCAGGTGTGAAGGATGAACAGGTGTTTAAATATGAACAGCACACACTCATATCAGGAACAACAAGCTGAGGCTGGTTTAGAGTTTAACTGTCAATCCGCAGAGTGGGTGTTGTCTTATATATCTGCAAATCAGCTACAAGAGTGTCATTTCATTTTAGATATGATGCTTCTTGTATAAACTGTATTTAAAAAAATTTCCAACCGACTTATATAAGGTCAGAAACGTCCCTTTTTTTATTATTAATGGACCTGAAAGCCTTAACTCTGATCCAATCTGACCAGACAGGGCCACCTATACCTCAACTGATTTCATTTTCCATTTGGCCTCTAAAGTCACTTAATGCCCTTTGAGAGTATCTCATTTGTTCCTGAGAGCCAATTCAAAAATGTCAAGTTGTTGTTTTGGTCCTGCACGCATAAACACAAGTCATTTCCTAAAAACCTCTCTGCTCCTGGATATGAAAAAGGTGCTGCCAAGAGTTGCACATTTAGATTTTCATTTGGAAAGCTACTGAATGTTCATGTGTGTCTTGCATGTGTTTATTTGTGTTTGTCTCTGAAACCACTGTTTTAGTGTCAAACCAGGACAAATTCTCGATGTCTAAATAAATTGTTATGTGCAGAATAATTTGTGCTTTGTGATCGACCTGCTCTGTGAGTTCTGACAGATTTCCTCTGGGGCCACCCACGCTAACAATCCTGCCCCTATGTCGCAGTTAGGTGCTTTGGATAAAAGCATCTGCTAAACAATGTATCACATGCAAATGTCCTTTTGTATTCGTAATGGGTTGTGTTTTTAAAATGGCTCCAGTCAGTCAAACTGACTGCAAAACACCACAATTAAGGCAAAGTATCATTCCAGTTAGCATTATGTTAAAAAGGAAAATGTACACAGCATAACCAATGTGATTAACTGATGAATTCTGATCAGAAAATCAATGTAAAGACACTTAGATGAGACCACGAGGGTTGTTACACACGGCTGATACCCTGTAAGTGACTCCATTAGACTGCATGATAACAGCGCACTGTACCTGAGATGTTTCCTTCCTGCTTTTACAGATAGACCAAACTTCATTACAGCATCTCTACCAGTATCACTATCATCATGGAACCATTCTGGGGCTTCTGTGTCACAAATGAGATAGAGCTCGAGCGTGTGCATGACCCGACCTTGACAGCTCGTGGTTCATATGTGTTTGGGTCATGAGGACGTTTTGCGCTTACGGTGAAATTGGATGACTTAATATTGTGGCAAATGTAAGAAATCGGAATTATAATTTAAAGTGCACATGCATTTATTAAGTGAATTGGACAACAATCTGTTCACATGACCAGATCGAGTCGATTCAAAAGGTGGCGCTATGAATGGGCCATGTAGCAGTGATGGTTAATACAGGGTAAATCTAGGGAATCAGAAAAGGTAGAAATATTATTGTTAAAAAAGTTATGTAAATGGGTGAAGAACTAGGCCAATAGTACTTTTTCTGTCAATGAATTTTGTATTTATAAAAGAACATCATCCTTGTAAGGTGCTGTAAACTGCCAAAAGCGGTTTGCTGCTGAGAGTGGGTGGGGGTAATGGCTGTTTGGGAAGAGCCTCAGTCGTCATTATGTTTATGAGACGTGAGGTTGTAATATGTCATGTCTGAGCAGCGCTGCCTCCTCAGGGCAGAATAGACGCTAGTGCAGTGACTCATTAGCAGGAAGTAAAAATTGAGCAGGGAACGCCTGACCAGGGCACAGCCATGTAGCGCAACACAAGGGTTAGCGTCAAGTGAAGGAAGGAAGTTTACTGAACTCACAACTTCTGCTAGATTAGTAAAAACCTGCAGTTAATGCTAACGTTGGTACAGCAGGAAAAGAGAAAGGTGAGGTCACGTGGCCTCGGTAGCCTGTACTTGGTGCTAACGGTTCAAGCTAGCACAAGACTCCCCCTCGGTCAGAGCTGTTAACTTTCAAGTGGCATTGTGGGTAATGTAGGAACTAGGTAGTGTGGAATTGTGTCCTGCTCTACTGCATCTGATATGTCAAGTATTTGGTATAAGCAGCAGTTAGATAAATGTTTAATAAAAAATGTTGCAACATTTGTATAGGCAACGTAAAATATAAATACTAAAGAGGAGGTACCAGTACGTTACAACTCTATTTGAATACAACATTTAAGTAAATCCCTCCTATATGACGATGCTGCTTTGAAGTCCTATTTGTTAAATGTGTTTTTAAGAGGCTGTCTATACAGTGAGGTTAATATCAATAATGTAATCAATAATTTGCCAAGTAAAGTTGCAGAACACTTTCTTGGGGTCCCGATGATTAATGGCCCCCCCTCAGCGACTGGGAGGTTAATTTGATTTGATGTATAGGTGTCTTTTGCCCGGGACCCAAAATCCCTAGAAACGCCCCTGCACATTCTGTAACTTACTGTCTAATAAGCCTGTGTAAAGATGTTTATATGTTATGTAATGGCTGTAGAGAGATATCAGGGGATCACTACCTGCTCCCGAGCCCACCTCCACCTCTCCCCTCAGCTCACACTAACAGGACCTGGACCTCCCTTGCTGTTGTTCAGAGCGACTGGAGAGAGTCACAGGGGCCAGCAGCATTTCTTTGACAGGCACAGAGGCAGAGTAATTAGATCCAACAGATGCCGCCTGTGTATTAGCTGTACCGGTAATACGCTGCTCGTGCTGCAGTTCTCTTCTGGCAGCAGGAGCTCAGCTTTAAAAACTCTCTGCTCTCTTTGGGGCTTGTTTGCAGGGACAGAGAGCAGCTGTGGAAACACATATATGAGAGCCGACATTTCACAGTTTCATCAGAATACGGATTTAACGACCACAAGGATCAAAGTGATGACTTTTTTCATTGTGTCATTGCGAAAGGATTTGATCTCGTAAATGTATTTTATTATTTGCTCGGTCTTTTCAGGACAAACACGTCTGTGGCTGGAAATCTCTTCATTTGAGATGTTTGCACTGACGTGACTTCAACCAACAACTGCAAATTATGTAAAGGTACAAAGATAGAAATTACCATAAAGCACATACACTAAGTCTGAGCCATTGTTCGACGGTATTTGATTTATAAAAGCAACATTCGACGGATTGGAATTTGCTTTTTCATGGCAGTATTTTGCAGCAAATGTCCTGATATTGTTGCCCTGGTTACTGTAAGTGGGTTCCCTGTGATTCCAAGAGGAGTGGGAAATTTCACATCAACCCGAGCTCTGGCCTCACACAGCAGTGTAACAGAGAAACAAAAAAACACTGAACGTACTGCAGGGGAAGTAGAAAAGCTTGAATAATAAATGGAAAATAGACCATAAAATAAAATATAACTGAAATGTGGAACTACAGAGGAGATATCTCAGACAGGAGGGAAAAGATGAAAATTATCAAGTGAAAAAAGGGAAACTATAGTGCCAGCAGAAGAAGTCCATCTCAGGGGACGTGAGTGGGAGAGAGTTAATGAGCAAAGATTAACAAACCTAACTTCATTTCTTCTCGTAGGCCTCCACAGTTTTCAGGGAGGAGCCGTCTGTTTGAAATCTAATTTACTTTTTAAACGCTAACACAGTGTGGGCAGGGGGGGATTCCTCGGGAGCAGGGAGACTCTGGAATCCAGAGTCAGGATCTGCTGCTGCACAGGGGCTGAAACCTTTCAGCTTTGAACAGAAATGAAGATAAAACCTTTCTGCAGCAAACTCGGGGGAATAATACAAAGCCATTTCTACTGTACAACAAACAGAAAGTCACTAAATTGATTTATCACATTATATTCCTGTAATCCTCCTTTTTTGTGTGACAATGACCCCAGTTTTGCAATGAGTGTAGATTATTTCCAAAGATTATCATTATTTGACTTTTTTAATTTACAGTAGCAGAAAGATTATATGGATACACATGGGATTTGTTTGAGATTCAAAATGTAGCAAATTCACTTTCCAACCTACATATCTGGTAAAACATATATTTGCTCACCTATAGAGTTGGTCAATACAATTTTATAATTTGTATCGAGATTTGGAATTGAAATCTCTTGAGAGTCAGGTTAACTTTGGAGGATTTTTCTCACCTGCAGCAGTTTGGTAGAAATCCAGAGGGAAACGTCGTTTTACCTCGTCTGTGGGGAACGACGCTGTCGAGCTGTGTTGGTTTTGTCCATGTTCCTGTCACTTCTGTCGACACACTGAAGCAGAGAGTGGAGCAGAAAGTAACCTGACGTTGATGTCGCTCCTCCTCTGACAAGAATCGGTGTGAGTGTGTGTGTGTGTTTGTGTGTCTGTGTGTGTGTGTGTGTGTTTACCAGACAGACTGAGAGTAGGGAGGGGTTATGAGGTCTATCGGTATAAAAATCTCTTGAGCTAGGGCCAAACATTTGTATAAACAAGGGACGTAGAGAACTAGACAGAGACGTGTGTTTCAGAACCATGGAGAGCACTAAACTCGACACCCCCCGCCCCCCAATTAAAACACATCATGTTCTCATGCACTGTAAAGCTGTGGGCGATCGTGTGGAAAAGGTTTGAGTGGCTGCATAGTGAAATCAAATACTAGAGCACTATTAAAAACAGGAGGACACTGCTTTTTTTCATTGCTGCGGGACTTTAACCTTTAAGCCTCCGCGGTTGTGACCTTTTAACCAAACCGGTGACGCAGGCTGCCCCAGTTGGTGGATGACCTTACTTTGATGGAATTATCCCGGAGAATAACGGACCTTTCCCACAAAACAATACTGCAAATGTAAAGAGAAGTATGTCATCAAACGAACAGACCTGTGCTGGGCAAGGAAATGTACTTCATGAGAAAATGATTGTGTCTTTTAAATTGGCTGATCTGTGCAGAACTCTATTTTGCTCCAATCTGTGCTGAGTGTATATTATGGAAGTGACAGTAAATGTGATTGTGAAGATATGATGTACTCAGAGTTTCCGCATATCACATCAATATTGATCTGTGAGATGATTTTGTGGAACAGAAAACTTTATTTGGCTATTTTCTTAAGTCAATATGGTTATGTAGAAAACCCTATTGGTGTGTGCCTATGAGCTGCACTTTCGCCGGTTCACCATTTGTCATGAGCACAAATCAATATGAGGCTCTCTGTCTCCACGACCAGTGTGCGTCTTTGGTTTCCTGTCTCCTGCAAGCTCCTTGAATTTCCAGGACTCTCTGGGCTATATGCATGTATCACTAAAGTTACCTATTTTAATGGTGTAATAGTCAATGACCATGTGAATGTTAAATAGTTTGGGAAACACACCCATTTGCTTTCCTGCTGAGAAGAGGCCACGAATCCAATGAATTCACTGTCATGTCCCAACAATAAATACGAAGCTTAGAGTTTGTTACATCTTCTGCTTTTCAGGACAAACACGTCTCTGACTGGAAATCTCTTCATGTAACCCAACAACTGGGAATTATGTAAACGTACAATATATGACCAAATTAGATAAAATTACCACAAAAGAAAAGACTTGAGACCACGCTGGAAACGGAAAATAACCACAAGCCACCAGAAAATAGTCGCACAATCCCAACTTGTCATTTATTGTCCAAAAATGTCAATAAGTTTGCGCTAATCTGTATATTTTTCACAGAAACACTTACTTTTGTACTGTTGTTGTGAAGTACTGAGACCACTTGTAACATACACGTTTTATGGGGATTTTCATGATTCAGTGAAATGACAAAATGGAACTAGAGAAATGTTCTTTACGCTGCTTCCTCCAGGCAGTTTCTTGTATGGTTTCAAAACTCAACACTGACTGTTTAATTCATGGGGGTCGTATAGTTGTGTGTTTCCCTTGCTGGCCCCCTGCCATATGCGAATGGGCTGGTTAAAGGTCTCAGTTCCATCAAATACATTAACTGTGCGGGTTTCCAGCAGGGTTTCTCGAAAGCTGACCCCCAATCAGAGAGGGTCCTTTATACATTCATGAAAGTGTTTGGAATTGAAAAGCGAAACCATAAAGGCGACCAGCTTCAAGGCATGTGATGTATATAATCTCAGTTATAAGCCATCAGTCATACACACACACACACACACACACACACACACACGCAAAAACACACACACACACACACATACACACACACACACACACACACACACACACACACACACACACACAGACACTGCCCATTCACACAAATCATCTCCTTGATCATTACTTTGTAAATATAGTCACAAATGTATCACCTTTATAAGAACAATATTCTCACACCATAAATCTTAAGAAAACTAAATACATCTCCTAGTGTCATCACAGGGACGGTAACATACTTACTCCAGAGTTGGTTTTATCAGCAATTCTATGTGCACAAGGAATAAATAAATAAAAACAGCTCTCAATGAAGCTCTCTCCTCTTCACTATATGAAGAAAAGGCCCCTGGGCTGCAGGAAATGAGGTCATCTGCTCGGGCCCCTGAGCTGCAGTTTGAATGGAGAAGGGCCACACACAATGGCAGCCTCACATTTTCTGAAATGTACTGGTGCATTCAGTTTATTAACAAAGCCAGGAGGTCAGAACAAGTGTGACCGAGGGAGAGAGAAAACTTCGAAAGTCGCACAGCACAAATTTAGCTTTTCTCACAATCCTTGATTTATTTCTCTCTGTGCATAATGATACAACATGTGCTCATATGCATACATTACTGAAACTTTAGTGTAACTCTCGTCAGGACCAGGAGCAAAGTGGGACCGCATAAACTCTCCGTTCATCAAAGACAGATTATAATTCATTATCGTGTCTATTTGGGATTGATAGCCTGGAATCTGTTTAACTGCTGAAACTGATATTACCTCCAGGTGAATTAGCTAGCATGTAGCCTGCATTAACATTAAAACATTTAAGGTCCAGTGTGTAAGACTTAGGTGAAAGGGATCTATTGGTACAAATTGAATAAAAGACAATCCCAGTAAGGTTTTCACTTGTGTGTTTCATCTTAATTGTACTAATTGTTGTTTTCTTTACCATAGAATGGGCCATTTATATTTAAATACTTTATATTTACATCGGGACCAGGTCCTCTGCACCTTTTGAGTTTTTATGACAACTGAAGGCTGCAGCAGGTTCTCTTTCATGTTCGGGAGGGGAGGCTGAGGAGAAGGGTGTTCAGCTGTGACATGCAGCTTCACCACTAGATGTCTCTAAACTCTACTAAATTAATCTTTAAAGTTCCAGAGCATATACGTGAATATATTCACCAAAATAAATAACCTGTGATGAGACATTTTGATGGTTACACATATCTGTCGAAGATTCTTCTAAACATGACAAAAACAAGAATTATTCTTACATCAGAAAACAATGTATTACATTAAGGAATCCTGGTCTCCCTAGACCTACAGTTGGAATACTCCCACATTAAAGCTAAAGCACTCAAGTCTTTAAACTCTAGAAAGATTTTGGCAAGCACCTTGTCATGAGGAAAGTCAAGAGATATATATTTTGAAACCTTTTCCTAACAATGTTTGCTTTTATGCTTAGGTATAGAACAAGTCTTTCTTCTGTAGGCAGACGGATAAAAACAGAAATAACCAAAACAAAAGTTGTTCAATCTGTTTAAGGGGCTCTGCAAAAGAATATCTTTCACAAGATCCACTGACACCAACTCATATGGACCTGTTAAGAAAACACTTTGGGAATCTTTGGTCTGTTCAAACACAGCTGGAACCTGGAAGGTGTCGTATTATTGTGTTTAAAGGTCAAATTAAATGTCCATTTGTCAGCCACCGATCTCATGTCTCTGTCTTGTCCTGATGGGGTGTTTCGTGGCTCTGCTGCCATCTGGGGGACAACTGTAAAACTTCTCTCTTCATGAACTCAGCCTCATGTGGATCACTGCTGTACTGCAATAACAGACAATAATTCAAAATCACCGTATACAGAACTTAAAACCAAAAATGACCTGACGATGCCTGCAGTGTTTTACAAACCCGTCACTCACCGAATGAATTGAAGATGAATATATAGTTCCAGGATTTATGACTGAATTAAACCATCTCCTGATAATAACTCCAGCGTCGGATGATTAAACGTGTGGATAACGTGTGATCTGCACTGTCATACGACATCATAACTCAGATCATTCTTACAAGCTGTCTGTCTTTTTTCATGAGCTGGTGGCCTTCGCTCAGTTCTCATGGAGATGGCTGTGTTGTTATCATGTGACATAACTATGTGGCTTAATTAATAAGAGGTAAAGACGAGGACGAGGGAGGGACTGTCTCCACTTGAGGGTGTTTTTTAATGACCTGGGTTGTTAGTGAATGAGCTTTTTAATCCTCCTCCGACCAGCCACTGTCTCCTGGTTGATGGCTTTGACACCGAGCAGATGATGATATGACCGGAGCCTGGTGTCGCCACAACCAGACAGATGCACTGGTCTCAGTCTTGCAGTTATTCAGGGGGTATCGACCCTTTAAATATTTTTGATTGGAGGAGAATGAGGTGTAATATAGTTAAGGCTGAGTAGAAAGTATATGTTTTTCAGGTATATGTGCAGTTATATCAACGGCTGAATATAATTTACACGCACACGCACACGCACACACACACACACACACACACACACACACACACACACACACACACACACACACACACACACTAATGGGTCCCACTTGCAGGCCACGATCTCTGTGGAACGTAATGAGCATCAGGGTGCTGACAGGCTGCTCCGTCATTTCACCATTCAACTCTCACTCGCACTCATGAGGCTCTGTCACTTGAAGGAGTCAGAACATTTCCTGTTGCTTGGGGTGCTGTGGCATAGCAACACAATATTACGCACATGTCTCCCCTGTCAGAAGAAAAAACAACACAAAGAAACCATCACACCTTTCAGAACCCTGACTGGATGCATCCTGTATCGTTCAATGATGAAGGGTTTTTGAACTGTTTGTCCAGACTGCCTGTTCTTCTCATTGTGCATCGAGAAAAAAAAAACTTTCCATGTTCACTCAAAGTCAACAGGAAAAATAAATATGGCGGTAGTTTCCATTCTGCAGGGGACATCTGCAAATGTTATGCAAAGTGAGGAGATGAATTCTGACCACTTTTTAAATCCTCTCCCATCCCAATAATAACACCGTGAACATTATGTCAGGTCAACTGAGTCTAATCATTACGTGTGGCACAACAGAGGCAAAGACAGATTTGAATTGATATCCTTCACCTTATTTACAGCACGTGGGTCGATAGATTCATTTCAAATTAATGATATAACTCGTGAAATAAGACTCAATCCATATGCATCTTTTTCATCTGAACCTCTCATGACACAACATTTGTAAACAATATATTCATGCTCCGTTCATCTAAGGCTGTACATATCTGGTCCCCTCAAAGTTAATGAGGTTGAATCACACAATCATCCGCCGGTCATTTGAATTCCTGGATGTGGTCGTGGAGAAAGCCTGACCACAGGGTGTGACCCTCATTTGTGAGCCGCAGCTTATCTTTGCATCGTGTCCACAGGGCTCCACCGTCCAACCAAATGATCTTTGTGCCCAGTAGAGTTTAAATCTCTTTAAGAGTTAATGCTGATGCAAAGGCTTCCATACATTGCCCATTCATTTCCCATCCATTGCATATCTTTCCTTTGAAACTGATGGTGAGTGTGAAGCTCTTTTTTAACTTTGAACTTGAGTATTTGAAGAATTTACGATTTAAACAAGACGTTTTCCGTAAATACTTTGAGAAGAGGCAGAATAAGAGAAAGAAAATAAGTCCAAAATGTAGATTCATCATTATTAAGCAACACATCAGTACTGAATGTGTCCCTGTCTGAGTAGTTTCATTGTATGAGCTGCTCATGCAAACATATTACTGAAGGTTTTCAGCTCATGACAGAAGCCTGCGATGCAAATCAGCAGTGACGACACAGATAAAGTTCGATGCCTGTCTCCCGCTCTCTTTCTGCCACTCCTGCGTTTCCTACTCTCATAAAAGACAAATAGTACTGCAATCTATTTACAGCTGATTTGTTTGGATTGTCGCCTGAATGTCTGAACACTAGTTTATTGTGTCAGGGGAAAAAAAGTGTAAACGGTGAACCCAACGTCCCATTTACACCAGAATAAGGAGACACAGGACAAAAGTTAGGCAGAATAAAAAATACAATATTTTTTATAATTCACAATGATCGAAAATCTTTACTGTTGAATTAAAAACAATAATTTTCGTCACTTTATGACATGGTAACTCTAATATAATATCAAAATCAATATTTTGAACTATGAATTCAAAATGTTGATATATTAAATCAAAATGTATACAAAAACTATGAAAGTTGAAATGCTTATAAATACATTCATCATTTTATAAAATCAATATATTATATTAAGAACGTTCAATTATCAGATACATAGCCTTGATTTTCATAATTTCACAGTTTTCACAAATATTTAATTTGAATCAGGATAAACTTTTTACATAGTTGACAAGTTGTATGAAAAATGTTTGGGGTCCCCTGACCAAGCCAAACCTGTTTTTTTTTTTTCTAGGAGTAAAGACATTCGGTTAATGCGTCTGCAGAAAACAGACATTAGATACCATGACCCTGAAAGGTCACGTGTGAGTCCATATATTTTTGGTCTTGGTAGCATTTCACAGATATCCTTGAAGTAGCTCATGGTGGATTTCAAGGTTTGCTCTGGATCACTGTTCTGTTGAGAGTCTCTTTTCCATCTCTCTGAGACCCCCCCCCCCCCAAGGCTAGGGCAGTCGCAGGCGGCTTCGGACGGCCCTCGTACCCCTAAGTGCAGCCCCCCAATTATTTACGTCTTGACTAAGTGCTTGACTTTGCATTCAGAATTTGGTGACATTTCATTAATTCCATTCTTCCCTTTATCCTTTACAGTTTTCAGGGTGCAAGGATCCAAACCCACTTTTGGCCATCGTAGTAACACCAGTCCACAGCACTAGTTTCCAAAGCAACTCTGGCTTATCCTTACATATGTACCTCAGACTTTTGATATGCGGTCACAGGTATCGGTTCCTCCAGGTTTTCCTGCACATGTGAGTGCCGCACATATGCTTCTGTGTCAGTCAAACCCTCGTGTGGAACCTTTTCAGTCACATGGAGGTTTTACTTCCCCTTTTTCTCCAGCAGATGTGCGGTTTTATCTGAAAGTTTTCCTGACTTTCAGATCGTGTCTCGACTTCCACACTTCCCCTTAGCTGCCATTTGGAGAGGCGGTGGTCTAGTGGCAGAAACTTGGACTATGGGCAGAAAAGGTCTCTGGTTCGTCTCTGGTCCGACTCCATGGAGAAACAACAAAAAGACGAACCTGGATTGATCTGTCCAAAAATCAAAGGGTCTCCCTACCCTGTCTAGTGCCCCTGAGCAAGGCACCTGAATGACGTTTTCAAGCAGGATGTGTTTATAGCCTCCATACTTTGCAGCCATCAGTGCATTTTTTGTTTAGATCCTCAGTCAGTTGCTGATAGGATCTCCTGGTTAGCTCCACCGAGGAGGTTATGTTTCTGCCTGTGTGTGTTTGTTTGTTGGGTGAGGAGTGAGGCATGATCCCGAGGAAGATCCCTTTACATTCAGTTCAGATCTGGATCAGGGGCAGATCCCAGAATTTAGTAGTTTCTTTGTATGCACTGCGTTTTCAGCTCATGACAGAAGCTGGCGATGCAAATCAGCAGGGATGACATGGATGAGGTGTGACGTCTCTCGCCCACTCATGTGTTTCATACACTCATAAAACACACACAATCATCTGATTTGCATGAATTGTCTCCTGAATGTCTGAACACTAGTTTATTGTGCCACAAGGGAAAAAAAGGAAGTGGAAACTGGAAACCCAATGTCCCTTATACCCAAGAATAAGGATACAATAGATATTTTGAAAAAAAAAATTAACTTTCTTTGACACTGCATTAGTGCATCAGTGTTTTGGTGGAGAATCTCCAGAGCTCAGTGTGTAGCTTCCTAGGGCCTGGTGCACACTAGAGTATTTTCAACTCGTAATCTCTCTTAAAAATGTAGGAAACCAATAGCAGATTTAACTGATGTTTAATATTAAAATTCTCCAAATGCATAAACTACATGACTACACCAGAATGTCAGACCACACACTTCCTGTTTATAGGATATGACTTCACAGAGGAGATTCCTGAGACTTGAGATTTCACAGGAACTTGAGTCATCCTTCTTCCTCTTCTTTTTTTTATCGTTGTTGTTGGTAAAAACCTTTCATGTGCATTCTGTCACCTTCTGAACTGTTAATTCAGAAGAAAAACATGGATGTTGTGATCTTACCACACTTGCATGTGTTCTTTTTGGCAGCTAATGACCAAAACAGGGGAAGTTCTATGGATGTTGTCATGGCTGAGAAGGCGGAAAAGGCTGATACATTTTGCAGCGTAAGCAGGAGTTGAGTTGGAAACCTTTTGTTGTTTTTAATCTTAGCTACACAAGTATACACAACAAGAGGGGGGCTCCGACACAAATAGTAGCGTGTGTGTGCAGCAGCCCTAAAGTATGACTTGGTTATGATTTTGGTTAAATTCCAATTTGTTTAAGGGTTTCAATGCTTCAACGTGTTATGCTAAAATAAATGTGTTTTACTCCATGGGCCCCTTTGTAACTTAAACAGCGGGCCCTCTGAAGGTCTGTGCACGGCCCTGACATCGCACAGGTCCGACTCGCTCGAAGATTGAAGATTTGAAAGAAGCTTGTTGCTCTGCGGCGCATGCGCAGTCCCGGGGGGGTTTCGTTGAAAGAAGAACAGGAAGCGAACATTTTCAGACTCAGAGCATCGGCCTCCTCCTGCTGCTTCTCCCCGGACACACAGAGCAGAGCCCGCCGCCCAAAGAGCCGCACTTTGTGGATAACGAACATTTCACACGTCTTGGTTTGTGACACCGGAGCGTGAGACAGACAAGGGCGTGTTCGAATCCGCGGAGCAGCAGAGACAGACCGCCTCCTCCTCCTCCTTCCTTCTTCTTCTCCACCTCCTCCTCCTCCTCCTCACTGGATGCTAGCTCGGTAGCCTCTGCATGTCGCTGCGCCCCTAGTTTCAAGTTGCGTCGTAGTCGTGAGTTCCGCTCTTTTATTTTTTGAAAAACAGATTTTATTTATTCGGAGGCCAGGGCAGAAGAAGATGGGATGTACGCTGAGCACGGACGACAAGGTGGCGCAGGAGAGGAGCAAGATGATCGACAGGAACCTGCGGGACGACGGCGAGAAGGCGGCTCGGGAGGTGAAGCTGCTGCTGCTCGGTGAGAGGAACACGAAAGGGAGGAGCGGGGCTGCGGGTCGGTTGGCTGGGGATCGAACCCTCCACCTTCCTCCCCTGGTTATTCCTTCTTCTTCTTTTTAACCCAACACGTATCTAAGCACGTCTCCGCCATCTGTAAAGTTTCACGGTTGAATAAGTTGACGGAACGTGCGCAGGAGTTCAGACTCGATCTCGGCTTCATGTGAAGACGTAGAAAGAAAAGAGAAGAAGAAAAAAAGTTGGCCTCTGGAGTTCGTGTCTTTATAATTTAATTGTTAACCTCCACAAATTAAAAGCAGCTCCGACAATCAGCCAGTTATCAGTTCAGCTCGAGATTAGTTCTAATCCCGACAGCGACTAGCCGTTAAATCAGTGAGCTAATTTGGCTAAGCGGCTAGCTGCTGTAGCTAGGTTAGCGCCCCAACGCTAGCCTCGGATTAGTTAGCTCGCAGAGGGGTTCGAACTTGTGAATGAGATTTTTATTCCTCAACAAGTCTGAAATGGCCGCAGTGCTGCCGCGGCCCTGGTCCCTCGTCTTCACGGCTGTGATTCACATTCAGGTCGTGAGCCGTCTTCGTGTTAAACCTCCATTTAATCACATACAACAAACACCAGGCGTTGTTTAGGCCGGTTCGCCCAAAAAAAAAAAGGGCAGAAATCTGGCTAACTGGACGGAACACGCTAATGTCTCTAGAACCGATCATATGTTTTTTTATTAATCCTCATCCTCAACACACACATACACACGATGTTGTCTTTCGTGATGAAATTTAACAGTTAATGTGATGATTTTCATCAGGACCTGGAGGAAAGAATTGAACAATTAATACTATCTGCAGTGTCTCATGAGATTCACACAATATCTTAAATGATCACATTCTAGATCTAATGTGTTGACATCTGTTTTGTGATGGTTTTGTACTGTGCGTGATCCACGTTGTGTTGAGCTGCTGTGGCGTCTGCAAAGGGAAAACATCAGTGTGGTCATTTGAATGTGGGGAGCGAGCCTTTCCCTGTACAGCACGGACACACGACCAGCTGGGCGGTAACGTGTATTTGTACAATCTTCCAGGTGATGTCCAGGTTTACATCCCTGCACCTGAATTTCATCTCGCTGCTTCATGTGTGTAATGGTCTTAAAGACGGCTGCCACACCTCTTTCAGTTCTTCCTCTTGCTGGGCGCTGATAACCACTGCTGCCTGTCTCAGTCAAAAGTCGACCATGAGGTTGCATAGCAACCTATTCAGCCCGGCTGACAGCAGTAGTCATCTGCGGTAACTACACACACACACAACAGAGACGACGAGTCCATATAACTGGACATCTGCCCGGGCCATGTAGTCAACAAGCTGTTCGGAGGATGCAACACTATCAAGCATGTTTTACTGAAGCTCATAAGAAACAGGGTTGTGTCTGTGGCATGACTTATTTTCCGACATGTGACTTCACCACAGACGCTGTACAGCTGCACAGCCGCAGCCCTCGGTGCTTGTGTGTGTGTGCGTCATTTGAGATTGACCTGATTTGAATTTTCATGGTTTTGCTTCTTTCCCCTGCCATGAATCCCACAAGCACCTGCAGTAGACAGGTGGAATTGTTTTGTGGATTTATAATGTGATGGGTTTATTTCTATATATCTTTGAACGCATAAGTGCGGCTCACTTCCACATTTGTATCTCTGAATATCTTTCCACCGTGTGTGTGTTTCTGAGCAAGATAGAAAGGCTGCCTTCCCCTCCGTGCTTTTTGCAGTTTACTGCTCTGTCGGGCATCCCAGCGGGGGTGTTTGTGTTAATGCAGTTATCGGAAAATGACATGCTCCTTAAATGGATTTTTAGAGTGGGAGGACTGCCTCAGATGTAGGTCATGTTTGAAAATCATAAAGAGTTCTCTTTGTTTTTTTGCAGCGTCACGTTCATGATACAATAGCAGAGAAAATGGCCTGCTTGATGCTGGCATAGCTTTAATTATCTGCTGAGTGAGATACCTGCATCTCATGCAGCCTGAGAGGTATGCATGTTCCCTGATTCAGTCTGTGTAGCCACATCAAATATTATAGCTCAGTGACTAACTTCAACCATTTTACTTAGCAGCCATTGGGTACTTCAATTTTAGCCGCTCAGTGAGCCTTGCATGTGTGTTTGGGAATTAAACCTAAGTGTGTTGTGATGTTTGCTGTAATATTAGCTCTGTGCCTGCGCTGGGTGGCTGTTTATCATATGGGACGGTGAATTGATGAACAGTTTTGCTCACTGGGGAACAGCGAGTCCCTGCAGTGGAGCGGTAATTAAAATGCTGTGTGCTCAGCTGAAAACAGTCCAGGATCTCATAGGGAGCTGTAGGAAGCCTTTGAAGGCTGTGTGATAGACTGGCAACCTGTCCAATGTCACCTGGAATTGGTTCCTGCCCCCTGCAACCCTCAGAGGATAAGAGGCATAGCTGATGGAAGTATAGATTGATGGGAGGCTGACATGCTTCTCCATTTAGCCCTGTGATCGGATGGCACATACATCAAATGGTCCATATTAGATGCTTCTGACAGTTGCATCCAGCCAATCAGTCTGAAGCAGCGTGAGATCCTAACCCAGGGTTGGTTAAGCTTGGTATAATCTCATTGCTGAGAGGATCCAGTTGATTAATCCAATTGCACTGTGACCTGGCCCACAGACCCGTAGACACTTCTTCACTGCATTATGTCACAGTGTAGCAACTAATATGCTACGGGTTCAAATAGATATAATTTGGAGGTGTCAAAGATGATATGAAATATCCATTTAGAGTTTGGGTGTTTTTTTTTTTTTTCCCCTGCAGGGCTTTAGAGTGACTAAGAATACAGATTGGTTTGGTTTGACATTTTCTGTTTTAAAGGGAAAGCATTTTCACTGTAAATTTAACAGCAACGCCAATGCAGCTTAAAATGACAGTTTATGTAAGCCAATAAAGATCATCTTCAAAAACACATGGATGTGTGATAACGTGACCTGGTTTTAATTATTTCCTTCTCAGGTCAGTCCCCTGTCACTTAATGGGAAGCGGAGTAATAAAACTGAACTTTTGGACCAAATGATATTTACATCTGTTTCCATCAATGTTTAAGTCTGTACGTGTTTGTCACATCAAAATAAATGACAGGAGAGGCATACTTATCTGCAATTCATACTCAAAGTGACATGATGCTCATTCATTTATTAAGTATGATTTAAAGTTTAACGTGTGTTAATATTTAATGGAAATATATTGAATATTTTGCCCCATCTTTTCTGTTTCAGGAGCTGGAGAGTCTGGGAAAAGCACAATTGTTAAACAGATGAAGTAAGTGTGGATGAACAACATAAATGTTCCGTGTTTGAGTTGTACTGAAAGTCCTAGAGTTCACACAGAGCTAATGACTCACTTTACCAAGTAAAAAGTTTGTTTATGTTGCATAACTGTAATTTTAGTTCTCTTTTTGTAGGTGACAGTATATAGCAACAATTTGGTTCCATCCTCTGAAATATGCTGGCTCAACAGTTTGCCATTCTCAGCCGATAGCAGCCTGTTGTCATAATAATCTTTGGTTAATCAACGTTTCTTTGCTACCTGGAGCTTCCTGCCTAACCTTGTGTGTTTGTATTCCAGGATTATCCACGAAGCAGGTTACTCTGAGGAGGAGTGTAAGCAGTACAAGGCTGTGGTCTACAGCAACACCATCCAGTCCATTATCGCCATCATCAGAGCAATGGGACGCCTCAAGATCGACTTCTCTGATTCCGCTAGAGCGGTGAGTGCAAGGGGAAACAAAGCTGGCATTTAAGCTCTTCTTAGCATATTACAGGTTGAACTTCAGCGCTAATGTAAACCTCAGTGCTGTAAGGGCATACAGCTACTTGCTCATAGGTCAGTCTGCCTCACTGGACAGTTTTCTTTTTCACGCTCATCTGCAGCAGGTCACACAGAACTGATAGGGTTTTAATATCACAAGGTTTACTGACATGAGTATTGTCTGTATGACCTTAAGTCTATACAGACATTAACTTTACTTTTAACTTCTATGTACATTAGGGCGAGGTATTGCCTACAACCTCACAATATGATACTTATCACGAAACAGAGACCACGATACGATACGCATCCCGATACACGTTGCTTTTGAATAATGACCATGTCCTGCACAGAATTGACTCCACAGTTGTTCTTTATTATTCCATATAACAGAAAAGGCGAAGCCTTAGGGATTGCACCACTCAAAATACTTAAAATTCTGGTCATAAAAAGATTTTAAAAGTAACATAAAATAATTATCATTATAATCCCAATAAAAAAAAAAGCAATGCACAGAAAGGATCTGTCGCTCACGCATCTCTTCCCAAGATCTCCAGATACGGTGTTTTTATTTCCCTCGTAAGTGCTGAGTCTGTTGCTTGAACATGAGCGCAGCTGCACATCTGGGCATTCAGCGGTGCTATAAGTTTCCTTTTCAAGACGGCCGTCAAAGCATTTGATGCTGTATCGATACAGTAGCATCTGCATTACGACGTCACGCTATATTGCCATATCGTGAATTGCTTTGTTTGCCTTGTTTTTTGGAGACTTGGTAAATTAGTTTGGGGTTTTGCACAAGTGTAGCGTGTTATTACCATTAGCTGCAAATTTACACAGTGCAAACTGCTGAGTGTTTTATTTCTTCTTCTTACTAAAGACACTCCTGTTTCCTTTTCAAGATATTTCCTGGAATAACAAGAGGCTTAGTCATTGCCTCAGCGTGACTGGCCTGGCTCTTTCATCGTGACCAATATTACACCCAGAGCTTTTCTCCTGATTTTCTGCTTTATAGAAATCGATATTTGGCCCCTGATCTGCTGAAGGCACTGTCGCTTTTAATTTCATGCAAAGGGATGACCGGGACAGAGACAAACTCATGTTAATTTATCTTTGTTTATTCTTAAAGACGTCTGTTTTTAATTACCAGAGATATTTTAGTGTGAAGTATTTTTTTTTGTTGTTTCTTTTTATGAGAAATTACTTTTTTAATTCACTTAGTTGGGACTTTATTAAACACACTGGAATCTATTTTTTCTGTGATACCATGATGCTGTTAGTTTTGACAATGAATTCAATGTAAAAATTCATTATCGTTAGAGTTTTAACAGAATGTAAAATGTATAACTGGTTACTTAAACTACACAAACCATCCTTGTTGGCGTTAAAGATGTGGATTGTGATTTAAGTTGGACTTTTGTCTTTGTCCTCTTGGCTTTGTTTCCTCAGGATGATGCACGGCAGCTGTTCGTCCTGGCGGGTTCAGCAGAAGAAGGCTTCATGACAGGCGAGCTGGCTGGGGTCATCCAGCGGCTGTGGAAGGACGGAGGAGTTCAGGCCTGTTTCAGCCGCTCCCGAGAGTACCAGCTCAACGACTCTGCAGCATAGTGAGTTGCACGCATTGACACTGGATCTAATATGGACCTGACAGAATAACTCCCACGCATCAGTCTTAGTCTGCAAACCTCTATGTCTGTACCTGGTGTAAATCTTTATTTTCTTGTCACTTTACTTTTTTTTTTTTTCTAAGCTACCTGAATGACCTGGACAGGATATCCCACGGTTCTTATGTACCCACCCAACAGGATGTGTTGCGGACCAGAGTCAAAACTACTGGTATTGTAGAAACGCACTTCACTTTCAAGGACCTGCACTTCAAGTGAGTACAACCACCATGCGTGATCCGTTCACTGAGTCAAATGGGTTCAGGGTTGTTTTCTGTGGAAGCTGTATGTACCCCTTGAAAAAGTACGGCCCAATTAGAGCTTTATAGAGTGTTAAAATTGGGTTTCATCTTTTTCCACTGCTATCTATGTACCTTCATGAAAAATAGTGACAAAAATGGCAACGATCCTGAGTGGGAATGACACAGCTCAAATTGTTTTAAGTCAATGTATAGATTACAAACTTAGCTGTGTCAGAAACTGCTGAAACTACATCACTAGCTGCTGATTTGTAAGAGAAAACCACAGAAAACTAAAAGGGCGTTCTGAGAGTTCATACCTCTGCCAAGGCTAACACCCTATCTCACCATGTTAAAGAAAGTGGGGCCTGGATCCCTTTTTTTTTACGCAGATCCACTCCGAGGGTTCTTCTATGGATCATGCCCTGTGATCCAAAGAAGAACCTGCTCTCAAAATTTCACAGGAATGGGCTCAGTAGATTTTGAGTAACCCTGATGACAGACAAACAAAAGGCAACAAGTACATATGGTTATAGCTCTACCAACTAGGATCAGTAGAGAGCATACCTCTGCCAAGGTCCAACAGTCCTGGTAAACTCTGAAGCTGCACCAGATCTTATCCACTCATAGATGTCAAAGAGAGTAATTTAGAAATTCCTGCATCTGCCCACTACTCTGAATCATACCAAAATTGAATGGGTTCTACTCTGACCCGTACCACATCCATAATATCGTAATATCTTATTATAATGTCTCCCTAACTGAAATCTATCATGAGCACAAAGTCTGAATGAATTAAGAGAAATAAAAGGTTCATAAATAGTGTACAGTCAGATGATTAGGATATCTTGTATGCCAGGGAAGAAACTTTCCCACTGCCGGAATCAAACCAAGACCAGAGCGGTAGCATTATGTCCCAGTCAAATTTCCATGATCCACCTGAGGATATAAAATGTTTCTACAGAGAAATATACAATTATTGTCCAATGAATAGAGTGTCAGATTTGAGATGCTTCAAAGTGAAAATGTGTTGTTGATGTGCTGCAGTGATGTAACACTGTGGTTCCGTGTTCCCGCTGCAGAATGTTTGATGTAGGCGGTCAGAGATCAGAGAGGAAGAAGTGGATCCATTGTTTCGAGGGAGTCACCGCCATCATCTTCTGTGTGGCCCTGAGTGACTATGACCTGGTGCTGGCCGAGGACGAGGAGATGGTAAAAACCTGTCTAAGCTCAACAAACCCCGTTATTCATCTCCTCCTCTTTATTCACTTTTTTAACATTTTCCCATTCAGAACCGAATGCACGAGAGCATGAAGCTGTTCGACTCCATCTGCAACAACAAGTGGTTCACAGACACCTCCATCATCCTCTTCCTCAACAAGAAAGACCTGTTTGAGGAGAAGATCAAAAAGAGTCCTCTCACAATCTGCTACCCAGAATATGCAGGTGAGAGAAAAAAACATATACAGGGTTACCTGTGTGCTGCTCGACTGTGTTATACATGTGAATACGTTATCCTTTAAGGTGCCCTATATATATATATATGCTATTTTTAAGTTGCAGAATAGTTTACATGTAAGTCCAAAGGTCTATAAATCTCAAATGTCATCAGTCTCAACTCAAGGTCCATGAAAGTGCTAACGATTGCAAAACAAGATGATTTTTAGATCATGTTGAAGAGGTTTTAAAGCAGCATATTAATGAGTTATGTGATAAAATCACCTGCGATGTTAAAACTTAGTTTTTCTAGCTGTTTGGTTTTTAGTTCCTTATCTGAAGGCCCAGAACATGGTTATATATATATATATATATATATATATATATATATTTTTTTTTTTTTAACATAGTTTGTCTGCCTCTTGTGGCCACTCAAAGGTGTGGCAGTCTCTACAGCTGACACAAAACTCCTCCCTGCTCTGCTCCTCAACTGTGTGGGCTGCTTCATGTTTAAGCAATGCATCATTGTCAGGTTCACCAATAGAACCATACTCACATATATTTAATTGATAGAATAAATTACAACCTATTTAGAAATGAGAAATTCACCAGAAAAAACTGCATCACTATGAAACCAGTAACTAATGATGTAGAATATCTTCTCGGATTCTGAGAACATCCAATATAGTGAAGTAATCAGGCTTATCTTTGCCAAGTGAACCTTCTACAAAGTCTGGACTTTATTTTACTGATAATTCTTTATCCTTCACATTTGTCATACTTAAGGGGGCAGAATATAATATTATCCAATGCATCAGGAGCTACCATTAATAACAATCTCACTGCCTGATATTATCTGATAAATACATTTAATAAGGACAGTTGTATTGGAATGCATTAGATTGCACAGATGTACTTAAGTGCATATAAAGACATTTATATAATCAAATCTGGAGTGTTCTACTCTGCAATTGTATTTATTTTGTTTTATGGTAAAAAGATAGTTTTCTTTATGTACTCTAACTGTATCCTTTTTGTGCCTCCTCCTCTAGGATCTAACACATACGAGGAGGCAGCAGCTTACATCCAGTGCCAGTTTGAGGACCTGAACAAGAGGAAGGACACAAAGGAGATCTACACTCACTTCACCTGCGCCACAGACACCAAGAACGTGCAGTTTGTGTTTGATGCCGTCACTGACGTCATCATCAAGAACAACCTGAAGGACTGTGGCCTTTTCTAAAGGTAAGTCTGCTGCTGCAGGGGACGAGCTGGATGAAGGTGGTCTGTCACATTCTTCTCCTCTAATCACGTTGTATCGTTCTCTTTGTTGTTGTCCAGGCAGCCTGGTGGCCGACTTACCAAGTGACTTTATTCAAGAGGAGTCAAACTGGAGGGACCTTTTGTGGACCCTGCGGAGAATGTCACTTTTAACCTCTTATTAACTTATGTTCATCTCTAAAAGTTTTGAAGACGGTGTGTAGAAAAAATGTTCTGTGTAAAATATTTGTACAACTGTCTATGTCTGGGGATTTTTCACAGTTTTTAAAATGTGCTTGTTTGACCTTATCATTATTTTTAATTTTTATATAAAAAGGGGGGCCTTCACTTTTTTTTTGGTCCACAAATGAACACTTTTTGTCTTCTTTATTTCCAGGCGCTTGTGCCTTGCATGCCTTAGTTGAAGTGTTTTATTTTTGTTGACTTGAATTTAGATTTCTGTAGACGTTACCATTCAACCCTTTGCAAGCCCCCTGGAGTCCATATTATCCATTTTTTGTGATACTTCATTGTTGCATCATCTTTTTTTCATCCTTGTAAAAACCAAGCAAGACCAAGTCACTCTGTAGACCAATTCACTCTGACTCTGACATACTGTGAGCAAAGTGTGTAAATCTCTCTGGATGTGTGGAGATTGCGTGTGTGCTGCGAGCGGGAGCTTTTTTCTTTTCTTGATTGAGGCCCAAAGCCTGTGTGACTGAGTGGTTGCGTGTTTCAGTGAGTGCACAATATAAAACAAAGGGACTTTTTTCCTCTACTTGTCATCCTCTTTCAAAGTTTTTTTATTTTTCTAACTGGCCAAATAGAAGCTACTCAATCTAATTAACGAGCGCACGTTGTTGGTGCGCCGCCACAAACTTAAACATTCCTGATTGAATCACGACGTAAAGAGAAGCTTTGAAAAGAGGATGCCAATGGCGGCCTTGTAGCAGACAGTAGGACCATATGTATGTAGAGTTTAGTGCATAGACGGACGGACAGACAGGTGGCTGGGTACAAGTGCTCTGTTTATGACTATGAGCTGTGGTGTATTCGCGTTACATAACCCCCCCCCCCCCCCCCAGAGCCCCCCCCCCAGCCCTCTGTTTCCATTGGATGGGGACATTAGTGGACTAATATCCATGATTTTGCTAATAAAAGAGGGGCTGTGGTGAAACCATGGCAACTTATGCAACACCCTTTTCTCTTGTCTCTTTGTGTGTGTAAATATTTGACTTAACAGGTGAAAGTTTGTGAAAGGTGAAAAAGGAGAGGCGGTGGTCTAGTGGCAGAAACTTGGACTATGGGCAGAGAAGGTCTCTGGTTCGTCTCTGGTTCGACTCCATGGAGAAACAACAAAAGACGAACCTAGATTGATCTGTCCAAAAATCCAAGAGTCTCTCTACCCTGTCTAGTGCCCCTGAGCAAGGCACCTTACTCCCCCAACATCTGCTACCCGAGCACCGTATATGGTCGCTCACTGCTCTGTGTGTCCTGCACCAGATGGGTCAAAAGCAGATGTTAAATTTCCCTACCTGTATGAGTGTGCCTTTGCATGTCTGTGCATGTGCTTGGGACAAATAAATGCATCTTAATCTTAATCTTGACTGATGGAGATGAACGTTAAAGATTGATATGGAGACCAAAAAAACACAAATTCAAGCCAAAGCTATGAATTAATTAATGTAAATTTACAATCTGGTTGCTACTTTCATAATTAATGCTCTTTAGATTTTCAGGGTATCTGTCCTGCAAGTTTCAAATTTCCACATTACATCGTTTTTACACTCAATCTTGGATCATGATTGACTTTTAACATTAGTGATGTAAAATATAATGGCAGCGGCCTTTGCGTTACAACAGCAAATAGTTCCACCTAGTGGACACATTATGTAAGTGATGGTTGCTTGATGGTCATAAATGAGACGACTGAGGAAAAATCTATTCACCACTTTTAATATAATTAACAGAGATTGTGTCTGACAAAGATGTATCAGCCTTTATTTGAAATGTACACTTGAAATGCCCTGAGATTAGGACTAATTAATCTCCGACCAGAATCAAAAAGTAATTTTCCATCAGGTTGAGGTGATTTGAAACAGACCTGTGGCCCAGAGTCTCCTCCATTACTCAACAGCCAACAAACCGTTAAAATGAATATAGTTTAGAGATATTGATATGATATCAGAACACAACTCGTTCTCTAATTTGTTTAGATATCATAAACACTGAAATGAAGGCCACACTCATCCTGAAAATTGGTCACAGCAGTGCTCAGGCTGACTCCTGCCTCACAGACTAAGCTGAGCCATCACTGCTCAAGAACAACGATTAGGCATTAGCTTAGAGGACACTATTTTTGGGAGTCATTGTGTGATTTCAAAAGCTATCTGCAGACTCATTGATCTAATCTCCAAAGCCCTCCCAGGGAGATCAGAGGACGTGGAAGCTTCTTCAAATCCAAGGTATGTGGTTGAGGAAAGAGAAGAGGAGGATGATGCTAATGAAGGCGATCAAACAGAACGTCACTGCAGACTGGAGCTGACCACAGAGTCCAGGCAAAAAGGACCCATTCCAAACCTCAGATCAAATCTGAAGAACCGACAGGATGTGTTATAACCAGCTCATGTTTCTGCAGTCAAGTGGTACATCACTGAAAAATGTTCACATCTGAGAAGACTGGAAGAGAGAGAATTTATAAGCAATGAGAGTTTTATCTGATAATCATGTAGACATGGATTATTTACCAGTGAGACTGGATTTTGAAAGGCAGCATTGATGTTTTTAAGTAAAAAAAATCGAACGATGTGTTTGCCTATATGGTTGGTTTATAAGTTTAATTTTGAATACAGTTCAACATTTTGAGAAATTTGATATTCCCTGTCTTGTGAGTAGTTAGATAAGATAAATACCTGAATAAGTAGATGTTAAATAGTGAACTGTCAGGGGTAAACAGCTAAATTAAACTGACATACAAAATTAAATTGGCGCTAGTTATTAGTCTTTAATTTTTAGTCCAAATGCAAATTAACGAGCAGATCCAGGGTTTTCAGGTTTCTTAACAAAAATGTTATGACGAATAAATAGTTGGGATTATCAGAGCAGTCCTGCTTTCTTGTATATTTCTGCTGCAAGAACTAGAAAATATTTTTGGATGGTTCGGCCTTTGTGCCTTTCCACTTTTCATTTGATATAGTATACTATTATACTATATCATAAAATATCAATTATAGTCAATATCAAAATACCGATTGGAGCAGCTTTAAATATCTTTTCAAAGAAATCTATGGAGCAGGACATATTATGGTTGAAAAATAAGTCCACATTACCTCCAACATATCATTACTGCACTCTCTTGTTATTCTATGGACTGACCTGCAGCCCATACCAATATGTCTGTGATAACAACATATCACCTGCATTGTCTCTGTGGCTCTAGTGAAGGTCCCTGTGTGGTTTGGTTTGTCTGGACTTCCTACACGTGTAATACATCACAAGTTCCCCTGCATAATTAAATCTCAATATGAGCTCGGAGAACAAGCCAACGTGATTTCAGACGCCAATTCCCTTGTACCATTCAGTCTAGTTAACTTATTCTGGTGCTTATTTGAAACAATCCAGCCCACTTCTGACATGGCCGTGTTATCTAAAATGTCTTTCAAATATTATGTCCAAAGGCAGCAGGTGATATTGGATGTGTTCGTCTGGAGTCTGTTCTCTGTTTTTACGCCCGGGCGCGTCCGTGGATTAAATAATGATGATAAAGACGGGAGGAGTCTGTTCACCCTGTTGAGAGCGTATGAATGTCTGCGTGAAGGTGACCCCCCCCCCTCTCCCCCCGTCTTTGCCGAGCAATAAAAACAACTTAGTATGCATTTCTTCCCCAACAGCAAATGCAGAGAGCAAAGAGTCAGAGAGAGAAGCACTAAGCTAAATCCATATGAGTTCTATTGAAAATCCCCCTCTGAGTGTGCAGGCTGCATGGTGTTATTGTATTTTTGCCTTCTGTTGTTGGCAGAGTGCTTTAGGAAGCTCATTATTTTATGTCTACAGTGATGATGTGAAATAATATCCTTTTTCCCCCCGTCTCCCTCCCCCACTTAACACGCCGAGGCAGCCTCTATGGATGTTTCTGATGTTTACGATCACAGATAATATAACGGTTCTATGTGGATCAATAATACTCCGACAGAAAGGGAAAGATCCTGTGAAGTTGCAGCTGCTCAAACACACAGCGGGCAGTGAGAGAGTAAAAACAAGAATAGGAGGGGCAATTCACTTTCTATAGTGTAACGATGCCATGTCATAATGATGAATCATCTATGGCATATGAAAAGTGTCTAATGTTATAAGTGGCAGACGTTATTATATTACTCCACTATGGCCTTATTTTGTTACTTTCTGACATGATGTCATTATAATTTGATCAAACGTGATGTTTTGATCTATATAAGCTATAAGTTATGTTTATATTTCAATAGAATGCAGGACCCCTCGGAAAATGCACTTTTTTAACAATACATGACGTCATTTTTTGACTTATGCGTGACTTCCTCATGATGTCACTTATCACATTATATCATATGATGGGGAATCATTTTCTGATCAATGTCAATGTCACTTTCAAATCAGCAACAAAGTTAATTATATCTTGAGATAACGGTCCATGTAATTGTTGAGTTATTACGTACACACATACACACACACAAACACACACACACACAGGGGTGATAACAATACTCTCCCTACGGCTGTGCCAGCATGCAGGGTGATAACAAAGATAATATCCTCTTTGCTTGGGCCTCTTATAGAATCACTTAAATGCTGAGATTTTTGCAAATGCTGAATGTTCGTTCAGAAAATATCTGCAGTAGTATTCACTGCACCTCAGACCAGTGGATGTCATCACAGCCCTGTTATGAGCTCATGTAAACTCAGCTCCCACTGAAACCATCCATGTGTGACTGGCCGCCCAGACACTCTACTGTGAGCTGCTGATCTACTTCAGGTCCTTGTCAGGAGAAAATCTTAAAACGGCATTGAGTTGCTTGAAGTGACTCCAAATTTAGCCGCTCCAGCTCAAAGCTTTCGACAGCTGATGGCTTTTCTTCTTTGTTCTTCTGCTGGACTTCTATTCACAAAGCTAAGTCCAAAATAGTGAAATACTCTGATCCAGATATAGATAGATGAGCTCATGAGGAACAATTAGTCCTGTGGAGAAAGAAATACTACAAAGAACCTCAAGGTGCCAGATTATAATCCTGTTTTAAATCACACAGCAGTTGGGACTTTGACTCAGATTCTGCTGGACTATGAATTTACTATAACGTGTGTTTCCAAATCTCTGAACTATACAGTGTATTTTGGTGCAGACTACAGGCCTTTTGCAGTTCTCACATCCACCAGCAGAGGCACATATAAGGCAAAGCACAGATTAATTCCCCCTCTGAGTATATTATCTCCTAATCCAGGCAGTTTTCTGGATTATGTCAGTGCTGTTTCTCCACTGTGGTGGTTAGTCTTTGATAAATCATCTAGTTTGCATCATCATCGGCTTAGAAAAGATGTCAAGAGCACTCGCTGTGACCAGAATACATGTGACCTACATGCCAAGACACTGAAGTAAAGTAAAGTGACAGTCAAAGTGAGTCCAGTGCTTTTCATGGATTATTTACTGGTTGCAAATGCACAAGGGGATGTGTACAGTAATGTTGTTTTGTAGGGAGGGTACTCACATTACAAAAACACATTGCATGTCCTGAAAATACACACAACCACACACACACACTGCGAGTGGCAGTTAGAGGGACCGTCATCCACAGTGGATCGAGAAGAGCGGCTCGTGACTTTTCTGTTTAATATTGAATGAAACTTTACTTCACCCACTTTGGAAAGCCATGCACTCATGAAAAAGTCATGACGACAAAGGGATTTGTCATTCCCTGTTGGATTTGGATTTATGTCATCAGGGCAATTATGTAACAGTGACCAACTTCAAGAGGTCATATTGTTGAAGTACTTCTTTGGGGCACTTTGTGTTAGTATTCAATAGAGATGGTGAAGATTGACAGAAATGGGTTGGAAACACATGCAGTGGACTGTCTCAGTGGGGAGTTGAACCCAGGACTTGCTCATGTTGCCCTAAACATTTTTATATCTGTTCACACAACAACCCGAGGAAACTATCTCTCCCTGCTGTCCATTTGTTCTTTGTCAAAATTTTAAAGTGAGATAGTGGATTGAGAGCCCCTCCTCCCAACCTTATCCAAGACGTTTAGTCTAAACCTACAAAACCAAGACATATCCCCAACATAAACTATTAAACAGATATATTGTTTTGTGACATATTTGATAAAGTTCTCCTTCGATGAATGCTGATATATTCTTTCTTTTTTTATGTTACACGTATATTGTGTCTTAATATTTCTTCATAAGTTTGTAGTATGACATTTCACTCTCATGTGTGCTGTAAGTGTATAATGGAAGTGACATATAAAGCTGATTTATTATTCTTAAACTCACAATTAGTAGGGTGCAGCTTGTAATCACAATACAAGCTGGAATAATTATAGTTGGTTATAAATTCTACAAGATGTCTCCTGGACACTGGTGTTGCCTTCAGGCCATTATACCATTGCAGTTCATGTGCTTTAAGTGGCTCATGGAGTGTTATTAAACAATCGTGTCAATAATTTACAGTAATAACCACAAACTGGGGCCATGTGGTTACAAAGTCAAGCAAAGCTATTTCATTTCTCCAACATGTTTGCAGCAGAAGATCATATACAGGTTCAGTTTATATACAGTGTAAACCGAGGTCCCTCCCAGCCTGATCGTACATGCCATTGCGCGTATGTGTGTGTGTGTGTGTGTGATCACAGTCAGCCTGAGGAAGCGCCCCTGGCAGTGTAGTGGGAGTGAAGCGCCTCCTGTTATTTCCCCTCCTCTCCATCCTTTAACGCCGAACCAGAACCATTCATCTCTCCCCTCCTTCAGGCTTCACATCCGGGTCATCCGCCAGTATCTGTCTCCTGCGTCTGTGTGTCTGACAGAGTAATAATCATTCCACCCGCCCGCCCGCCGCCGCCGCGCCGTACCGCAGCCCTCCGTCCGTCCGACCGCGCGGCTCGCCGAGCGGACTCTGCGCCTGGCGTGCGCCGCCGATGGTGATGGAGCCACGGGCGCCGTGAAGCTGCAGCCGGTCGGTCGCCAACAAAGGCTGGGACGAGATGAAATGGTAGGAGGCGTTTGTATGGGCTAGCCCGTGGAGATCAACTCGCCCTAACCATGTCGAAGAGCCTCAAGAAGAAGAACCACTGGACCAACAAAGTCCACGAAGCGGTGGTGACGCGGGGGAAGGACGGGGAGCTGGGGTTCGAGCTGAAGGGGGGCGCGGAAATCGGCCAGTTCCCCCACTTCGGCGAGGTGAAGCAGGGGAAGGGGCAGATCCAGAGCGGCAAGCTGGCCCAGGACGAGCTGCTGCTGGAGGTCAACGACATGCCGGTGGCCGGGCTCACCACCCGGGACGTGACGGCGGTGATCAAGCACTGCAAGGACCCGGTCCGCTTCAAGTGTGTCAAACAAGGTGAGACCAGGAGGGGGACCGGGAGCGCACGAGGGAGGCGGGGAGGAGTGAGTGTGTGTAACTGTGAGTGTGTCTGTGTGTGTGTGAGTGTGTGTGTGTGGGGCTGGTGTGATCAAGATGTCATCCGTGCACTCGTCTGTCAGTAAAGGCACAAGTCGTGTGTTCTGGTGGAACAAAGCGCAGAGCTGTGTGTAGGCCCGTGTGGTGCTGCTGCTGCTGGGTTGTAATAACGAGCCGTAATGACGGGTCCAGTCCACCAGGATCCCTGACGATAATGATTAGACCGCCGCCGCCGTTTGTTTACCACAGTGCCACTGGTTCGATGCCACTGCCTGGAGGGGGTGTGTCCGCCCGGGCGCGATGCCACAGCCTGCGGTTCTCTCCTTGTTTTGGTTCGAGCTCCTCGTCTCACCAAAAACAGGCCTGCGCCGTGGATCAGATGTTTTTTCTCTCCGCTGCTGTAGCGTAGAGTCTGAGCTGCAGACAGACACACACACACACACACACAAAGACACACACACAGACACTGTGCGTGTGTCGGCTGACAGTCTAGACTTTTGCTGTGCTGTACACGTGTTATTACGGTATAATTACGCACGGATGGAAATATCGTGTCGTGGAGCCTGATTACTGTTGGTCGTGCTTTCATATCGATCCATACTGTAGTCAGCATGTGTGGATTTAACACACACACACACGCACACACACGCACACGCACACACACACACACACACACACAAACACACACACACACACACACACACAGGTTTGTGATTCTACTAAAACCTTTTCCCTAACCTTAAAGGGATAGTTCACCAAAAAACTAAAATTCCTTCAGCACTATGTTGATGGAGCGGTGGGTGACATGTTTGAGTCCACACAACCCTTTTGGAGGTTAACAGTGTTCCAGCCAAAGTGACCCCTTGTTCCCCACAACTTACTGCTCCTGTGGTGTCTTCCTAGTGTCTGCAAGTCCCGACATAAAATATTCGACATGATACGACGTCATTTACTCTGTTTTTAGCCTAAAAGTTCCCTACCGGAAGTAGCGATGCTAGAGGACATAGCAATGAGAACGTGAACCCCTCACGTGCCCTTGCGGACACTTCAATGTTTTGTGGACTCAACACTTCACCCACCACTCCATCATAGTGGTAGAATAGTCATTTTTCGGTGAACTAGCCCTTTAACAATGAATCTTAATCCTCAAATAGCCCGCTTGAGTTTATCCTGCGCAATGATGGCTTTGAACCAAAATTGGCTCTAAGAACTTTAGAAAGACACACACACACACAAACACACACACAGACACACACACACACCCACCGACACACACAACCAAACGAAATTTTATCTAAAAAAAACATGATGGAAGTTGTAACCACAAAACTATGCGGAAAGTGGAAAGATAAACATTGGACATATAATAAAATACATAAACATTAAACTGATAAATTGGATAAAATTACAATAACATTAATAGAAACAACATAAAAGGTTGAAAATCAAAGTTTTGAAATATAAAACTAAAGGACAGACACACACACACACACACACACACACAAAGTCACGGTTTGATAAGCCTCTGAGGGTTTTGTCGCTGTCGGCCGATGCTCTGATCGTGTGTTGTATAATTGTTGTGGCCTCTGGAGCTGTGGGCTTGTTGTAATGTTGTTGAGCGTAGCAGTGGATTCATGGCAACACTGTTGACTGAGTGACCTGCTTCTGTCAGCCAGTGTAAAAGCAGACAGGCTCTATGTGAGACTAGAACATTGGATTGAAGGAGCAGCGGAGGAGATGTTTATCAGCCTCACACCCTCCGAGGCTCAGTTTAAGTCCCAATAAGTGGCTGAAAGAAGGAGGGGGGGGGGGCTGGATCCTGAGCCATGAAATGAACATTACAGTGTTTCTGGGACATCAGTGAAGCAACAGAATCAAAGCGTTTTTGTTATTTTCGGACTTGTTATTTCGGATTTGCCTTCGCCCATCCAGCTCAGTGTTTTCGTGGGTTGTGTTAATGTGATTGATTATTGAGTCGGAGCTGCTGACAGAGGACGAGTCTTGTGATGTGTGAGGGGCTAAATGCTAATGTGCATGTATCTCACAGTTCAATTCTCTTCCTCCCTCTCTTATCCATTTATACATGAGTCTGTTTATTTAACTACCCCAGCTCAGCCTGTTCTCCAGTCAAAATGCCCTTGACACGCTGCTGTTTGAGTCTGTACAGCTTGTTGTCCCCTTCTGTATGTATATATTTTCTTCTCACCCCCTCGGTTTCTCTCTGTTGGCTGTCATATTACTATTTGAATACCATCCATTGGAGAAAGGAGTGTGTCTATGGGAGTGCGCTTCCAGACAGACGCAGACACACCGGCAGCCCGCTGAGAAATCGTCTAGGAGCGGTCCAGTCGCTCGGCTCAGAGGCCCCGCGCAGACAAAGCAGAGATGGATGTCCTGTCTGGGTGCACAGGCATGTCTGACTGCCCATGCGAACATGCTCAGACCTACTCGTTTTAACAAGCTATTTTCAGTCAGGTAGGATGTAGAAACCCCCTCATCCGTCCCGGGGGGACTAGGGCAGTGACAGAGAGGCCTGACGGGCCTCCAGAGCGAGGTCACGGCCCGTCTCTGTTCTGACCCTGACCTTTACTCTCACTACAGTTCTCTCTTCTACACATAGGAGCGGAGCAAATATGCATGTGAGCAGTTACTATTTCAGAGAGGCAGGGTTTTGAGGGGAAGCTTTACAACATCCGAATGTGACATGGAGAAACAGTGAAATGAAAGACCACGGTCTTGAATAAAAATAAGAAACTACATAAATAATGCGTGTTAATATTTCAAGCTTGTAAAATGATGTTTCCAAATTAATTCACAGCCTGCAGTTGTTTAGCACATCTGTTGCATGTAAAAAGGGTGAATTTTTAAACCCCCAAAAAAATACAAAAGATTCACGCACACAAATTTAATTTGCACATGTGTTCTACAAAAAATCACTGAGAATCCACTTTAGAAAAATTCAAAATTTTAGCACACTCCCCTGGGCTGGTCCACTTCATTCTCTCTTAGGCAGCTAGCCGGAGATTCTCACCCTAACTGTTCCCATAGACCCCCATTATAAACGTAAGAAAGGTAAGAAATATAAAACTGCAAATAAGTTAATAAAGTGAAAAGCTTGTGACGTATTGACGTCTCTTGTTAAATAAGATAAAAGTATCTCATTGAATTTGAGAAACATTCCTTCCATTTCATTTCAATACGAATACGTGGGGGGGGGGATCTGACTGTTTCAAGTGTCTCACTTCTCTGTCATGGTGAAACCTTATCTCAACTAATGGCAGGTTACCCATCTTCACTACAGAATAGAAAAACGACTGTTATATAAGATAAGATGAACTTTATAAATCCCACAGGGGGGGGGGGGAATTTGCATCGTAGCTGCAGCAGCAGGATAAAGGCGAGAGTAGATATCAAGTGAATAATGTGAGTATTTACACAACGTGCAATATCGCACATTGTTTACATGAATAATATTGCACACAGTCTCTGGGCAATGGTGTGAAAACTCCATTGTTACAAAGAGATGTTGCACATATATTACTGTATGTGCCTGAGTGAGTGGTGGGGGAGGATTACTGGTTGTACAGTGGACAGCAGCCAGAAGGAAGGAGTAATATGTAAGTTAAACTCTGCAACATCTACTGTCAGGCGCTCACATATTTTCTGGAGCTGTCAAACTCTTTTTTTCACAGAGGAAATTTTAGAAAATTTGGAGACTCACAGTTAAAAATCACCTAATTCATAAAACTAGTGATCGACTCATTCCACTTACGGTACCTGTTGTTTCCGCCACAAACATCTTCATTGCACCCAGGTCACCATCTTTTCACACTGCTGCCCTCTGGAAGGCGCTACAGGTCCTTTCATCGTGTGAAATGTAACTGAGCACATACACTCATTGGTTTTAATACCCTATGTTTTATTCAGATCTATGCACCCATTTATAGATTTGTCTACACATCTAGAAATCTCATTTGCAGGTGCCTTTGAATCTCAGCACATTCTTTTACACACTTACAAATCTGGTTAAGCACACAGATTGAGAAACAGTTATAAAATTATATAAATATCGCTGCAATACAGGCCTTATGGCCATCATAATGTTGTTAGTGCCTTTCAATCATGCCATTCAAATGATTGTTTTTCAACTTAAATTATAAGAATTCTTCCAAATGCGTTTGTAATTTACAAGAACATATTGCTGTAGATTTTATTTTGAATGCTGGTTTTGGCTCTGTACATATTTCAAGTGCTAAGCATCTCTCATCTCGCATCCGTGTTCATCTCCTCAGCAGCATCAAGCAGGAGCGAGGTGCAAACACAAACAGCTGCTCGGCTCGGCGTGGCAGGTTTATAAAAGCGAGCCTAGAGGTGTCAGCACAGTATGGAGAGGACAGAAGTGTGAATGTGTGTGTGTGAGTGTAAGCATGCATGTGTGTGTGTGAGTGTGTGTGTGTGTGTGTTTGTGTGTGTGACGGGTAAGAGATGTGAAAAGGGAGGTGGAGTTTTTTCGATTATGGTAAAGGGTGTGAGAAGACACACTTTGGGAGACAAAGAAATGTTAGTTTTAAGTCGCCTTAATTAGCATGAATTTACTTTGTCATAAATAGCTGTGGAGCAAATGCAGTGATATAAATAATATTAATGTCAGCTATTTTTAGGGTTTTATTTTTCCCGTCCGTTCAAATTAAGGTTCAATCTAGAAACATTGTGCTGGATCACATAACAATAAACAGGAGAAACGCTATATCCTCCACCAGGATGTATCAGCTCTGGAGGAGAAATACAGTTTAGAACCACAAACACATCGCTGCTGATATTGCCTTTTGTTAAATTCGATTTTCTACATTACAAATTGTGTTTTTTACCTCTCAGGGAGGATTGTGGGGGAGGAAGACCCCAGGACCTGTCACCCGGCTTTATGAGAACAATATGTGGTCCTTACTGAGGGAAAGCAACATGAGTTTAAAAATGTTAAAATGCCCTTTAACATCTAAGTGGAGCACAACCAGCCTCCGTCACACTGTGCAGCAGCTTATACAGGCCAGGTCAGGGCCCCCCCACCATTACTGGGAACAGGAACTCAGCAGTTTTCCTGTACAGTATGTTTCCCTATAGTTGATACGAAATATAAACTTCTCTCCATAACTCTAACTCTCTGACAGTCCATTTGATGCACAGTTCTCCAAGTTGCTGACAGTTTTCCATTCTCATTCAGCACATTTGGAAGTTTCAATGGCAATGGGGCCACATTTACGACCCAGTTAATTTAGAAATCTTATTTTTAGGGGGAATTTTCATCTATAACCACAAAATGGTTTAGTATCAAAATATGAATTCAAACCCAAAGATGAAAGGGACTGAATGTCTCTTTTTCAAAAGGATATTATCGATGCCCCCTCTCCTTCTGGAGCTGTAACATGTTTAATCCCTCTGCCAAAGGAAGTTATGCTTTCCCCCCGTCCGTTTGATGGTTTGCTTGTAAACAAGATTAAGCAAAAACTACTCGATAGATTATTACAGAATTTAATGGAAGGATGTGGTGTCGGCCAAGGAAGTGCCCATTTAATGTCATTGTGGCTCTGGACCGGGTCCACTAGTCTTTTTCTCTTTCTTTAACATTGTGAGCTGAGGTGATTTTCAACATTTTCCCAGGGAATAATTCATGGATCTTGAGGAAAAAAATCAATCAGGCATATTTAGGGAACTGATATCTCTGAGTGTATGAAACTTGGAGCAGCTTGATTGAATTTAATGGGACTGCTGGGCCTTGGCGGAGGTATGAGCTCTACTGAGTGCCGCTCTAGTTTAATTTGTGTGATTGCTGGCACAATGGTGTGAGATACGGCTTGGAGGGAGCTGGTGAGAGTGGTGTCCAGTGCACAAGTCAGGAGTACTGACGCATTATTTTCAGTGAGAGAGGTGAAAGAACTTTTCTGACTTGCCTGTACGATTCCTGCCAGTTCTCCTAATGTGAGCACAGTATGGAGGGACAGATGGAGCGGAGGAAACCTCCTTCTGCCCTCTCGTCGCTTTGTTGATGACAAGCTTGAAGAATCAAGGCCTGACATGTTGCTCCGTTGGTATTAATAACTCACCAAGAGATGAGTTCTGTCAGAGGGTGATTTTATTGAGGCCAGAAGCTGCTGCAGCTCTGCTCAGAGGATCAAACTCCAGCTCAGCCTTCCAATGACCAAATATCTAAACTGGTCCACTGGTTACGTGAATTAGGTCAATGTAATTCTCCTCAGCATGGACACTCTGCATGAGACGATCTGGGACAGTGTGGCCTCATGTTTTTGTGAAATGTGTTTAGAAGATGTGTTTGTGTTTGTAAGACACGACTGACAGGAGGTTTTGTCAAAGCAGTTTTACTTAAAGCCTCAGTCCACTCTGTGTCAAGTTTTCTGATTAGACCAGCTCAGGCCTGTGCTGGTGTGGACCATAGACTTCATAAAGATGGATGACATGACGGCTCCTAAAAAGGGAAGCCAAATGATCTGGATCGCCCTCTGGTGGATGGCTGCAGTACGTGTCATCAACTCTTTCATGTGGGTGGATTTGAGATGAACCAAACAAAAAATTTTTTTTGTTCAGATGGTATATCTTATTTTAGTTAGTTGTTCTCACACTGTTTGTTCAACAGTTTTCCAAAGGTTTTACGTTTGGTTGTAATTAGTTCCTTGATGCTATGATAATTCGGTGACATGTCATGATTGACAGCTCACGATTGGTCGAGGCTCGATATCGGCATGTCTTTTCTTAATGTTACTTATAATTCTCACCACATTTCCACCCATTTTCCATGTGACCAGGTCCAGTCAGCCAGTATTTAAAAAAACGTCATCATTCATCGGTCATAATCACGTGAAGTGTCAGACGCAGTTGGCTGTTCAGGCTGTGGTGCTGGGATTCGTCTCAATGCCCTTTTGTGATCAGGATGTGATTGAAGTGGACACTTTGGCCTAATAACAGCGCTGGGTAAAAAGATCAGGATTCTAAGTGGTTTTCCAAAATATCAGCACCGACAATGGAATATCTGATCAGTGAGGATATGATGTATGAGAGAATGTATCCTCTACACAAGTAGGTACAGGAGTTTGTCTGACTGAGAATAAAACATTCATAAGTTATTTTTCTTATTAATCAAATCCTTTTATATTCATTTGGCTAATTGCTTTTGGAAACTACCTTTCAGCACTGCTCGACGTATATTCATAATCATATAAGTCAGCGCTGAGCCAACAAATATGAAAAGCACAGTTTTGTCAGCACTGGAATTATCCTTTTTTTTGGCGAGAAGATAACATTTCTCATTATACATTTTTTCTCATGTTTATTTGTATTTTCTCCTCCACCCACTTGGTGGAGCACCCATAGTTTAAGGTAACTAACACAGACTCATTTATTTTCTTTCTGCTTTGTTTAAGAAACATGCAGTTTTTGTCCCTGTGTCATGACCTGCTTGTTATTCTAAACATCACAGAATTGGTTCAGTCTTGTGACAAGGTCTCCGAAGGGTTTTCAAAATCGAAATGTACTACTGCGGAGTCTTTTCACTCTGATGGAGTCGGGGGTTCAGTGAGGACACCGAAGGATTCCACCATCTCTCACATCCAGAGGTAGAGGCAGCCTGGACATCTGTCGCATCACGACAACCAGTGAAAGTCATTCAGTTCAGTGTGTGGCCTTGAATGCCTGTTCAGTCTGCTGGCACACACACACACACAAACACACACACACACACACACACACACACACACACACACACACACACACACACACATACACAAGCTCCATAATATTCCCTGCATGTTTCTATCTCTCTGAATGTGATACGGAGGTCGCTGCTGAAACAACAACCCCCCCCCCCACACACACACACACTTTCACAGAATCATATCTTATTCAGTCAGGCACAGCAGCTGCACAGAAGGAAGCGCATGGGTTTCACTCATTGACACAGCGTAGATTAGCCAGCAGCGCTAATCTGATAGCTTCACTGTGGGATTCCGATCTGACTGATGAGGATTATAAGACCTGGCGTCAGGAGCAGTGGCTGCTAGTGACTCAGAATAAAAAAAAGAAAGAAATGGCTTACATGATTTTCTTGAAAACCATCACTGCAGGCTCAGGATATGAACGAACCTCATGTGTGCCCAATGTGTCACCAGTAGATACCTGTCAGTCGAGCATGGGGTGACAAAGTAGTCACTACGTTACAGTGGGAGTTTTAGACATCACCGGAGAGGTGGTTTGATGGGACAGGATGCTGATGCTGTAAGGCCATATAACAAGATCTCTGTTTAAAATGGGTTTATGAACCAGTCATCTGTGGACAGGAGCTGCTGGTCGCTTGCTACCAGACATAATTCTCAGCTAAATAGCACGAATTAGAGTGATCCCATACACACAGTATTGTATAAACTGAAAGTACAAAACATGAGGGAATTGTCAAGAAATTGAATTAAAGCATTTTTCATACATCCACATGTAAAGTGATGATGTCTTATATCGACCTTTGTTTTCAAAATGAAGACATAATGATTCCAACAGAATTTACCTCATCATAGGTGGTTCGGTGTTTGAATCTGAATTACACTCGTGAAGTTATCATACTGCAGAAGAAAGCCGCTTCCTTTTCAGATGATGTGTTTGCTTTAAGCATCATTCCGTCACTGTAGTGATTCTTCCCACCAGTAGAGGACAGTAGCTTTCTAATCAGCCAGTGTCTGTAAGAGCACCTAAAGTTTGAACTTTAGATGAAGCTGTTTACTTATTTAATCTAACAGTTGCTGCTGTGTAGAAATCTGAACTGGTCCGTGACCATTAAAACTGGTGTCAAATGGAGAGTGTTGACTTGTTGACAATAAGACAAATGTTTTCACCAAATTGCATCACCATGGTAACTGTGGCAAAGTTTGACCATTTGTGATGAAAAGTTTACGTATCGTATCTACTGTGTATTTTCTTTCTGGAGCTGACTCACTGTATTAGCCGCGACAAAGTACTACAGTGTAATACAGTTGAACAAACCATTATGGTAAAGTACACTATCAAGATCATATTAAGTGCTCCAATTTCTGCTCGTGACCTTTTCTGGTCATAATAATAATATCTGAAGCGATTTATATATGGAGACATCCATAATGCAACAGGCACTGTGTTGTTGGAGAGTCAGAGGAAAAGGTCCTCTTCATGAAGCACTTCTAAGTAGTTCTCCAGCTGACATATATAATATCCCTTTTCATATATAGTTCCCCCTAACATTTTGAATAGAGAAAAGAAAGGAGCAGTCAGGTCAGTACAGTCGAGCTGAATTCAATTCATTTTGCTTTGGATTTAGCACCATGAAGGTCCCTTTAATCACTACAGACAGACTTTATTAGACTATCAGACCATAACAGCCAAATGAAGCATTGGAGAGGAGAATCATTACGATGCTCAGAGGGCGGCCCTCTCTCAGCCACAGTCATAGTTATTAATTTTTTGGTATTGAACGAACCCCTGCTGGTTTGAACCCCTCTGGTTATCGACCGCTGCACCCCCAGAGCCAATGAGTTTCTTATTACTCTCTTTTCCCTCTGAGGCACCATGGTATATATATGGTATATATATATATATATATGGTATATATATGATTGTGAAGAATCAACAATATATTCTCCCCAATCATTGTGTTAGGGTTAAATCATTGCTTATATTCCTTCTGCGGACAAAGTGTTTCAACCCACAAACACCTTCCTCTCCGCCTCTTTAAGTCTCTAGTCTGTTGCTTCTCATTAGGCGACGTCCTGCTTGTTTTTCCTGATAGAGTGTGAGGAGCTCGAGCTGGAGAGTGCAATCAAGAGTGACAAACATCTCCAGAAAGCCACGGTTGAAGCAGGAGCCGCTGCATGCACGCAAACACACCCCGTGTACATTTGTGTTTATCTCATCAGCGCTGACTTGAGGTGAGGGGAGGTGTGGGATTCGTTTACCCGCTGTGGGAGGAGGACAGTATGAGGAATATCAGGACTGGCAATTCCTATAACCTCCCTCCTTTAATCCTGACGTCTCATTTGTAGTGTGGGCTTGTTTCTCTTTACAGGGACTCAGAGGTTGTAAATGTGTGTCTGGCCTTGATCACAGTTCTGCAGAGGAAGACATGGAGGAACATCATCATTAAGAAGAGTCTGAGGAATCAATATTAAGACCTTTAGAAGAGAGTGTCTGTCGTTTACTATTAATAATGGGCCCTGCCGCCTGTTGTAATAATGCAATTAGGAGTACTGGAAGCAGATACTTCATCCCCATCTAAATGGTCTTCATGTGTAGAAACTCACTACCTTTGCAGAGTGCAAACACTCCGCTCTCTCTCTCTCTCTCTCTCTCTCTCTCTCTCTCACTCTCACACACACACACCGGCCCTCTGTATCTAATTGGGACTGCGAGACAAGAACAGAGTGTGCAGACAAAGCTGGTCTTACCTGGAAGGCTGGAGAGGTGGAGGAAGATGCTGAGAGAAAGAAAGTGTGAAACTAAAATATCAGCCGGGTCAAAGGAGAAACAGACAGGAAATTGGGTAAAGAATAACAAAATTATAGAAATATAGTGAAGTCCAAAAAGCATAGTAGGAAATGCAGAATAGTTGAAAAGTGTTGCAGAGAAACTGGTCTGAAGAAATTCAGTAAAAATAAGATAGAAATGTTTCATGCCAGAAGGTATTTTTCAAGCCAGAAAGAGATACTAAATATACTATAAACTGTAAACATAAGTTTAAACGTGAGTTAACGGAGAATTACGGTGATTAAGGTTGATTTGAAGAATGTAAATATGACTTCATCTCCATTGGAAGTGACAGCAAGGTGTGTGTGAAGTGTTTGTTGGGTTTTTGACTTTATCTTTCTACACTAAGTTAACCTGTTTATGTTGTTAGCATCTTAATGTCAAGTCTGCAGGAGCCAGGCACACAAACAAACAAACAAAACAGCAGACAGTTGTTTTCTCTCATTTTATGCAAAAACATAAAAAAAAAAAAAATAATTATAATAATAATAATAATAACAAGACCTCCATCTTTCTTTTTACACACATTAATTTTTCAGCTGGAAATTCCTTTATTCCTTTTTTTTCCTCTTACTTCTTGAATAAATCTTGTTTTTTTTTACGTTGATCATGACAGCATCATATCAGTTTGTTATCAGACCTCTGTTGCTTTAATCGTCCCCATGTTAATGAGCAGACATTTTGTCTTGTCATGGCAGATAAACACATAAACTTGATGCAAACATGCTCCTGCTGTGAAAATGTTATATTTATTTTTAGATTCACTCTTCATCCTCCCTCAGGGGATTTATGTATACACAGTGAGAATAGCAGTAATATAAAACATGAACTGAGGTTGGAGTTTTATAAAATGGATGAAGATAGTCTGTGTGTGTGTGAATGTGTGTGTGTTTGTTCAGTGGTAGGCTCTGGTGGTATTTGCTGGAGATGACCACGGGGGAACAATGTGTGTGATGCACAGTTGAGCAGAATTTGAATGAGAGAGACAGAAATCTTCCTCTATTTACTGTAGGCCTGTGTGTGAGACTCTCGCCCTGCAGTTTGGTACTTCTCCGTGGCCTGTGTGACCTCTTGTGGGAGTGTTGGGAAAAGCTATCGATCAGAAACTGCGAGTTTTGTTCTCCATGACAACCACTGGGGTACAGCAGCACTTCACCTCAGCGCTCCCCTGACACCCCCGACCAGCAGCTCAGATCTTAGCCTTTAACCGGCCAGACAGCCCCTCGGTTTGCTGAGCACAGGGGTGTGTTTGTGTCGCTGAAATTCGATCTGTTGTGTTTTTTTGTGGTGCATATCTAGTGTATCTGTGCTTTAGCAAGAGGATAGGAGGGATTGTTTATGTGTGTGTGTGTGTGTGTGTGTGTGTGTCAACAACAGAAGACAAAGAATCGTGTGCAGAAAAGTTACATCGGAGGTGTGTTTTTGAACTTGAAAGTTTTGAGTGCAGGGGTGTAAGGATCCTGAAACTCTCTGAGACCTGTGAGACAAATGTCCACCATCTTGTTTCTGGGTACAGGACGAAGGAACTGTTTGTGGCTCCCTTTTCCCCTTCGCCGTGGTCTTCTCCTTGTGCTGGTTCATGTTTTTATTCAATTGCATGTTATACATAACTCTCTTGGACCAATCACGATGGAGTTATTACATCAGTGTGGAAACATTTGGTCGACCTCACCTCAAAAAGAAAATCGTGAAATTAAACTGAGGTCAGATTTGGAGAATTGCTGCAACGTCCCTCCACTTTGACTTGACTCTGCTCTAGGTTTATGTCTCACTGTTCTCCTCTGTAATTATGAGGTTTTGTTTTGCATGTATCTGTTAACACTTGGCGTCGTGTGTGTGTTTGTTCATGTGCAGTATGAGTCAGAGTTTGCATGCAGGCATCTGTCCCTAAAGCATGACTACAAGGTTGTTTGCACTCAAGAGTAGAACGGTAAAACTTTGTGAGGAGAGAGATTTAAAAAATCAATTTGCTTCCCTTCACTCTCGGCCTCCTGGAAGAGAGGGGCCTGTCTGACCTAATTATGCCTCCCCAATCCAGCAGAATGGCTCCAGTTGGTCTCTACACCTAACTGCTCCTCCCTCAAGCGAGCTCCAGATTAAATTACAGACAAGTTATTAGCAAGTTAAACAGATAAACCATGAACATAAACCATTTCCCCCCAATTTCTGAAGTCCACATCGTATAGTGGCCCTGAGAGCTCAACAACCAAAATCAAGAAAACACAAACCACCTTAAAAAACATCTTCATCCCTTTGAAAACACATCTGCTGCAAGAACATGCAGCAATACGAACTACAGAACATTGCAAATACACATGATAAACAGAAAAATTGTGCAAGTTCCAAGTTTTCAAAAGCCTTCTTTTTATTCATAAGTGTGTTGTTTTTCCTTTGCCATGTTTGTAACACACTTTGGCTCAACACCTGTTGTTTTAAATGTGCTATTTAAATGAATCTGACTTGATTTGACAGATGACAAAAGTGTTTAACAGGGACACAAAATGAGACGAAGCTAACTTCTTGTTCAATTTGTACCATTATCAAAGTTATTGAAGCCAGATGTTGGAAAAGGAGCTAAAATATAATCCAGCCGGGTTCCTGCTTTTGGTTGTGTTGTGAGTATTCTGCCTCTGGGAGGCTGCTGCTAACTTTGGTTGATGCGGGACAGTTTTCACTTTATCATAATTAAAATTTGAAACAATAACACTATAAAATGTAAACAAGCAATGATTAGCGATAATAAGAATATAACAATATGAGAAAACAGCAGATCAAGTCAAACATCTGAAACAATTGTCGGACTTATTCAGCCTGCAGCCCAAATATTGTATATATATCGTGATTGGTCCAATTCAACATCGTGTCTGCCAGTGGAATTCAACAAGTAACAGTAACAGTAGGAAAAGAGAAATGGAATTAGCTTGAGCTCTGTGTCGCTGTGTTGAATATCTGACTTCCCAGTCTTTGTCTGAGCTTGTAATGTGCGTGCTGGTTACCTCAGCCTCAGGTTAGACGTGGAGTGTGATCTTGACCTGCTGAGGGTGTTGAGGGCAGGATTAACCTCCTGGAGAAGAGTTGTATCATTATCAGGCCTGCTGTCTCACAGCTTTAATCCTCCTGTGCCGTAATGTTCCCCCAGATAAATGTGCCGGGAAAGATGGAAAGTTGAACAACACCATGTTAAAGTTTTTATCATTTAAACAAGGAAACAAAAAAATTTGGAAGAACTTTGATCCTCCTTTTATAAAGCCATTAGTATGGATGTAGTCTTGAATTAAAATGTATATTACATTTTTATATTTCGGTTTAGGTTTGGTCAATGGGAGTTCCCACACTATGTCCATTTGTGCAGGTCAGATTCATTTTGATTAAAAACTGCCCACCGAGCTGAAGTGATACTGATTTATGACCCATTCGTCGATACAGCCGCAAATATAAACATAAAAATTAAGCAAATCAAGTTGTTGTCGTCTCTAATATTCAAAATAAGGTACGAGCTGAAGGGATTTCCCTCTATTATGTGGTCAATGTGTCACAGAAAACGTTTGTATGGTGTAAAATACATTTGAAAGAGACGTTAATCCCAAATTTCTCCCTGTTTAATGAGGAGAAAATCAAAGTCCTCTGTGAGAGTGGAAGCTCTGTTGGTCTAGCTGCTCAGAGAGAGTCAATAAACCACATCAGCAGCAACAGTGATTGAGTTGATGTCAAATCTGCTTCTTCTTGTTCACAGTGATAATTGAAGTCAACTGCAGGCTCTTTACTGAAGTGTTGTAAATACCAGAACAAGCCTGTGGGCTCTGGGTCTGGCTTTTGTGGTATTTACACCATTAAGTGGGAGAACAGCAGCTTGTTTATACAGACGTCTGTTACATGTCAAACTATGCTTTAGATTTATTCACTATTGGGTGTCTCAAATTATACCTTCATAGTGTTTGTCATAAACAAAAATACTAGCTGACCAATTAGACCTGCTCACAGATTATAAATTGTAAAACTGCAGTAATATCTATTGTTTAGGATGGACTGGTTTATATATTTTCCGCTGTGCTCTCATTTGAAATGTCTTTTGTTTATAAGTCTTGTATTAATATATCTCCTTCCTTTCTGTTCAACATTGTTCTGTAGAGCAAAAATAACAATTAACACTCCGCTCACAGATCATAGGGGCAGTGATGCATGTCACGTAAACGTCAATTTCTCTCTATTCCATGCCGTCCAATTGCATGTCATGTTTTTCCTTTTTCTCTCCCCAGTCTTCCAGCTCTCCTGTATCTCATCAACTGAGAGCATAAACCATAGACTGTTTATAAAGAAGGACGACAGATCTCCACTTCCTCATTCCCCATGATTAAGCAAAAAACATAACGAACACTGCCTGTGCCATCATTTGGAGTCTGTGCAGCTCAGGATGGGATGGAGCCGTGGTTCCAATGTCCTTCTAATACCTGCACTCAACCAATCATGAGTCAGTCCCTCTTTACAAACAGTCTACTGTATAAATGGCCCAATCGTTAGATGATTTGTTATTGATTTAGATTTGTATGAATTTTTCTATGATGAGTTTATTGATATTTGAAGTGCACTTTATCGTAGACTATCTCCCTAGTGGATTCCATCAAATCATTGAAATTAGATGTTTAGGATTATTGATATACTGAGAAACAAATAACCGGTGTTGCTCCCAGTACAGTGCTGGTTTGTTTGGTAAATCAACAGCTGTGTAAACAAATCAGCTTTTTTTTGTGTTGCTAAGCAACAAAGGCATGTCGTGTTTGCCTCTATCTGGAAACGAAAAGCTTTACAAGGTTAAACATACTAACCGGGTGTGTCTTAATGCTCCCTCTCATCGCGCAGAACCTTTCACTGCATAGTTGTTTTTACATTTTGAAGACTTACGTTCTCCAGCAGTAACAGAGGAAACACATCCTGCAAGATATTGAACGTATAAATTCAGAGGACACGTCCACAGAGAGCCGCTGTGCATTCGTGGTGTGTTGATTAATAAGGTGGCGGCTGCCGGAGGAGACAGTTACTGCAGGTAGTGAGCTGCAGGACGGAATGGGGTGCTGACAGCTTCAATGGGCCACCTTGTTGAAATGTCACTACACGATTGGACCGGTTGATGGGCAGGAGACTATGTGACCTGCATGGACCTGTCTTCATATGCAATGCACCGCTGAGCAGTCGCTGCCATGATTGCTGTTTGCCTTGATGAGTTTGTGACGGATCGCGGCTGTCATAGTTTTCCCCTTGGTCTAACCACAATTTTTGGGAAAAATCTATAAAACTGTCTTCTTCCAAATTGTTGTTCCTGATCTGCCGGAGCAGCCAGTCACAAAATAAGCTGACTGTGATGTTTACAGAGTCGGGTTTGACTCTGAGCACGCTAAATTTGCTCAATTGGACCATTACACCAATAAAGCTCCTTTTAGATATATTTAGCTATATCCTCCTTCACACTCAATTGAGCCCTTTAGCTAAGTGCTCATATCGTGAGTTGGTGTTTGTTTATGCCGTGTATTTAGACCGAACCCTGCCCAAGACGGCGCTCAAGGCATCGTCACTGGCATCTGCAGCTGTGAGCTCATCAGGCCCACGTGTGCGTACGAGTGTGTAACCTCAGTGTGACATCTGCTGCCTCTGCGTTTCTCAGTATTTTCTCTCTAGTTGGTGACGTTCACACAAGGTCAAACAGGGAGAGCATCTGGTGGGCGACACACCGAGTATTTGAGGAATGACAGGGAGCATCTGGGTGAATTCACACACACACACACACAGAAAGACAGACACACATCTACAAAGGCTTTCACACACATGAATATTTATTTCCTGTGCACTGCATGTTTCTCTCTCTCAATCTCAGTCAAACACACATACAAATTGCACAGACACAAAAACACACACACACACAATCTCCAGTGCAATAACTGCAGCAGCAGATAGGGGCTGCTGCAAGACTGTGGAAGCTGCCTCGCCGAGCCACATGCAGGTTGATGTAGCCCGGCATCCCACTGGCACATCTCCTCCTCCTCCTCCTCTCTTTTCTCCCGATGGTCGTCGTCTCTCTCCATCTCTCTGCGTCTCTCACCATCTCCCTTCCCCCTCATCCTCCTCTCTGGGATTAAAATTGGCTGTGGCCGTGTGCTGCCTGTGCTGGAGCAGCGGCTGAGAAGCGGAGGCAGGAGGGAACGACAGGGAGGTTTCACCAAGGCGGCGGAAGATGTGCAGCGGTTGTTTGCAAGGCTAGAGGACGCCTGAGAGGACAGGCTGTCTGTGGATGTATACCTGTGGAGAGAGGACGGCTTTTCTCAACATCTGTGGTAGCTGCTGATGAGGTGCACTGCTTTCCTCTTGACGGTGTCTGTCTCTCCATCTCCATCTCATCCCTCTGTCCATGTCTTTGTGTGTGTGTTGGTGTGCATGCACATATATGCGTGTTGGTGTCTGTGCATGTCAAATGTCTGATGTTTAGCCCTCTGAAAACTGCGGCAGTCCTAATATTCCTAATCAAGATCTCTCCCTATCTTCCTTTGTTTTATGTCCCTCTCCTCCTCTCCTCTCCTCTCCTCTCCTCTCCTCTCCTCTCCTCTCCTCTCCTCTCCTCTCCTCTCCTCTCCTCTCCTCTCCTCTCCTCTCCTCTCCTCTGTGAAGCAATTCACAGCCTTCGCTAAAATGGTGTCAGTTTTACATAAGATGTTATTCCAAAAAGATGAATTATTACAGAGCCACAGTCAACAGTCAGACACAGTCATACATGCATGTATTCTCACAGCCGGTGCAGTGAGAGTGGATGTAAAGAATCTTCTCTCTCACTGTGTATGCTGAATGTTTCCTTTGACAAGTCACCGCTGCATTCATCTCTATGTGTAGGCCCATCACTGTCAAATTAGTTTGGCAGGAGGTCACATAGAGTATGCATGAGTTTCGAAGACATGTTTATCATTTGTAAATGCATGGCTTATAACCTCATTCTCATTCCCCCCCCCGCTGTCGGATGTGATAGTCTTGCAAACTGAGCGTTGTGTGGAGAACAACTTCTCCTCCTCCTCTCATCCTCCTTCGCTTCTTTGATTTGGAATGAAGGGAGGAGAAACTATTCATGGCCATTATCCTACAGTGTGTGTGTGCAGCACAGATACGTTGGCCCGCTGTTTCTTTGGCTTCTGCCTGCACTTAAGTTTCTCACACTCGTGTTTCAGGTAAATGACTCAAACGAGAAGGTAGACATCTTCTACAGCCACAGAGACCGAGCGGCAGAGACGAAGTGGTGTGAGCTTCTGTCCTCTGTAGCCCTTTGTCACCCAACCTGCTGACACCGCACATTTAGCCCCAAGGTTTACACAATTACCATGATATGTGCGTGTATGTGTGTGTGTGTGTGTGAGAGTGTGTGTGTGTGTGTGTGTGTGTGTGTGTGTATTAATGTCAGTGTGTATAATCACTGTTGCTGTTTGACTTTGGTGTGAAAATCAGTGAGAGCTTTCAACGTGTTTAAACCATTTTAACATCATATTGAAACACAGAATACATTTTTTTCTGTACATTCATTTTCACCTGTTATTCCTTAAGATTTTTTGCAAAATCATCTTCAGGTTTAGCCTTCAACACCTGCTGGTTTCTAATATAATTCATTCTGTATCAGGTTTGTTGAAGCTAGACAAAGTTTGCACGTGTTGAGAAAAATATTGAGGGTAGGATGAAGGAAATCTTGATTCCTTCTGAATGGCTATTTCGTTGTGAGACACTACAATTATAAGCTCTGTGGGTTTGAGTGCATCTTCTGGTTGGTTCCAATACAGGCATCATTAATTATCTACGAATGAACAGTGCTCAAGATCTTGATCCAATAATACCGGTGATATGTTTGGAGATCCTTCCAACGCAATGAGAGCAAGCTGTAACATCTCTCTTCCTGTCATTGTGTCCAGGGGGAGTGGTTGACAAGGATTTGCGGCACTACCTCAACCTGCGCTTCTCCAAGGGCTCAGTGGACCACGACCACCAGCAGATCATCAGAGACAACCTCTACCTCCGCACCGTTCCCTGTGAGTGCACCATGGTTCTGTTTCTGCTCTCCCCTTCCTTCTGGTCTCCATCCCTCCTTCATGCCTGTCCTATCTTTTCCTCCTCTCCCTCTGTCTCTGTGTGTGTGTGTAGTTTTTCATTGTCTTTATCTCTTTTTTTTTTTTAAAGATATCGCTTTCCCCTCCCTCCTCTATTTTCCTTCTCTTTTTCTGTATTCGTTTTTTTCCTCCTCACCCTGGGGACATTGCTCTCGTATGTCTTCATCACACATGCTCTTTCTCCGTCTATCGCTCCTTCTTCTCCCTCCATCGTCCGGCTGCCGAGCTCTCAGCCTGAGGTTTCCACGGCAACCACCCTCTTGTCTCGAGGCTTGCGTTGCCGTGACGCCCTCCCCCCCTTCAGCACACGCTCGACATGCACAACACACACGCAGATACACACCGATCAGCATTGTTAACCATTAAAACAGATAGCGGGTTTTGATTGGTGCACAACGATAACCCCAGGTTAGTCTATCGGACATTAGGAAGAAGGTTGTTTTTGTCTGTATGTGAGTAACTGGACAAGCTGGACACACAAAGCCTCCAACAGACACGTCATTCCTGTCTGTTGCATGTAGATGTGGATTGTGTGTTGTGCGATCAATTAACCTGTTGTCATGATGCCGATGAACGATGTCATTGCTGCGATTAACATGGAGGGGACGTCGTCCCCGGCAGCTCCGCCTGCTGTCAATACACAGAGCGGCTCGTGAAAACGCTTCTCTGGAGACTGGAGCCACTGTGATGCTCGACTCTGCAGACTACAGATGTGACTACTTTCATGCAGCATGTGGATCAGTGCTCTCTGATTTGACGTTTCAGGATCCTGTCTAATAACCTCGGCTGTGTTGTCTGGGTAAAGGTAAACGAGCCGGCCGTTTGTTTGTTTGTCAACAGACAGATTCGGATACAGAATCATTAGAAAACCGAGCCACCTCCTGACGTCATTGATAGTTTTTGCGTCGGCCGAGCACTTCGACTCTACTGGAAGACCTCTGACGGTGTGTTGAGCTGCTGACACAGAAGTGATTGTTTAATTCACTTCCACAGCTGCACAGTCCCTGAGCCTCTCTCTCCCTCTTTTTCCTCTCTTCCCCTCCCTCCCGCCCTCCCTCCCTCCCCTTTATCTCTTTGCTTTCATGCTTTGCTCTCCCTCATGTTCCCCCTGCATCTCCCTCCTTCTTTCCCTCTCTGATTGCTTTTGGTCACCGCCTCCCTCTGTCAAATTCTCTCTGCCTCTCAGTTTTACCTCCAGATAGCCCACCCTGCTTCCCTCTCCTTTTCTACCTCTCTCAGCCTGTTGGCTGTGTAATAGTGCAGCGAAAGTGGACTGACAGGGTGACAGCTGAGGTGATGGGGACTGGCTGGGGTTCAACACTGCAGGTCCTCGCACACTTCAGCCCTGTCGAGGCCGAAGGACGGCTCAGGCCCCTTTTGGAAGCAGGAACCATAGTTTCTTCGCCATCTTTTAAATCACTTCCAGCCCTTTTGTGAGAACAGAAAGATGGTTATTCTGTGTGATGTGTGAGTGGTAATGACATCCCCATAATTAACTGGCTATCACTTAACAAAGCTGATGCAGTGGAATGACTGATTAGAGAAATTCTAACTCACAGACCCCCTGCATTGCAGCTTTGAATCATAGGCTGAATATTTGAATTTATTTAAATACATTTTTTGATATTACAGAATTTCACTGACCTGCTTTAATTCGTCTTGGGTCAGCGGGTCATCTGCACACGAGGATGTTTCATATACATTTGCAGATGCACAGGAGCCGGCGTTGGCTCAACCTTAAGAGTGACACAGCATCAGACAGTTAGAGATCATGGACGATGGTCCTGAGCGCCGCGCTGCTCGTGCCTGGCAGGCAGTTTGTTGTTGTGGCTCGGAGCGGTATAAAATTAGTGTTTTTTCCTCCCGTGTCTGCAGCGGTCTGACCGTGCTGTCAGTGCGAGTCTGTCAGCTTGACAAGCAGACGCCACTCTGCATCACAACATGCTGTCACACTGAAGGACGTGGGAGGAGGTGTGTGAGAGTGTGTGTTCATACAGCTAGAAGGCTCACATGCTGACATCAACTCCTGCATCCTGTTACATCATTCGGCTCAAGGTCTTGCTATTCTCCCCCCCAAAAATGTAGTGAATTCAATGTGATAATTTTACGCCTGATAGTAATAACCTTTTTCACATCGTTGCCTGCAGGCTCTCGGCTGTGTTTAATCTGTGTGTTTACTTGTTTGCCGGTTTGTTTTCCACATGCGTTCACACTTCAACACATACACAGGCCAAATGCTAACACGACTTCCACCTAAAGAACATTCATATAGACACATACTTTCACTATATAAGGGAGCAACACTCACTCACAGGTTGATATAAATAAGAGCTTGTGCAAGAGTTGATCAGTGGTTTCACAAAATGTCGAGCAGAGGAAAACTAAAAGGCGGAGGAAGTGAGAACTTGGGGGGAAATGGGCGATCAATCTCAGTTTTCAGATTGAAACGTTGGATGCAGTTGTTTCTGATAGTCTAATATACTTCTCAGTAGAAACGTGTGGCACTGTTTCAATTCATTTACACGGATCACTTGACCACTTCAGAAAATGAGTCTGAGCCTCTGCAGGAGCACTTGCTGTTGAGGAACCTGGAGAAGAGTTGTAGGTGGTTTACTGTCTGCATAGTGTGAGGGGCTGTTTGAAATGAGTGTACGGCAGTAAAACGAGGCCGAAGAAGTGAGGACATCAGGAAAATATATGGGAGAAACGGAGAGGAGCGGGTATAGAAAACAGAGAGGGGAGATGATGAACGCGGACATGAGCAAAGAGCCTTTCAAAGAAGGTGGGGGAAAATGGAGGAAGAGAGGTGGTAAGGAGGAGGAGATCAGCAGGGGAGAGGTGTGGAGGGAAGAAGAGAGCGGACAGAGGAGCAAAATTGAGAAGCCGAGAGTCAACGTGAGAGGATGGGAAGAGGATGGAGGGATGAGCTGAGCAGAGGCGCGTGAGTCCAAGGACGGACGTGCACTGAATGGGGGTAGAAGAAGATGTGAGGGAGCCTCGTAAGTCATTCCCCAGAGAACCATCTCCTCTTCTCCATTCTACTCAGAGGCCTCAGTAAAAGGCTCTATAAATAGCTTCAACAGTGAGCAGCACGTTTCTCTACTCAGATGTACACTATAAATAGTGTACATGCCGCTTCTGTCACTTCACATCCGCGACTCTGGACGCATGCTGTCCCGCAGCTTCGCAGCCTCTGGCAGGGAATCCTCCACTGGAGACTTCAGAGGAGGAGAAGATAAAAAAGCTGTGGAGGAACAAGGCCAGGATGTTGAGGCTGGTGATGGCGATCGGGCTGATGGCCCCTGCTGATACTGATGAAGAAGATGTACGTGAGGAATTATATGGAAGTTGAAACCTTAATCCTGTCGCGTGCAGGACATGTTAATGTAAACTCCAGTGTATACAGGATTTATGCCTTTGTATCAAACACTTTCCTGGAAAAAATACTTTATACTGCTCTCTGCACCTAAAAAAAGACTTGAATAATGTAAACATATAAGTATCAAGCATGTAGCAAGCTTTATTCTCAACAAAACATAAACCTCCACAGGTAGTGTTACTTACTGAAATGTATGGACATATGGTAAATCACGTTTTATGTTTAAAAGACTACTGTATTGTTCAACCATCTTTGCATTACATAAAGAGCAGCGCACACTCAGTATATGACAGTGCAAATGGAAAACACATTCAGTACAAAAAATATATTGATATAATAAATAGTTTAAAGGCTCATGTATATTCCATTTAGTTTTTTTCCCAGCCAGCATCACTCTGTGTGTGTGTGTGTATGTAATCTTTTTCTAGCAGCCAATCTCTCTTCCTTCTCGATGTGTAGTTTATAACTCAATTTCCTGTTGGGTCAGTCTTCCACAAAATTATTTCCCATTTTTTATTGATAGTGAAAAGAAATAAAGTCCCTTAACACCCGAGAAGATTTTCATCTAGATCCGCTGTGACTGGTCAATCTGCAAATGACAGGTTGTCTTTATAGCTTCATTGTGCTTTGTATTTCAAACGTTTCACTGGAATTTTATTTGTTAAGATATGAAGCGAATAAGTTTGGAGGGTGTTGGTGCTGCTGGTGACTGGACTTTACTTCAAATAATGAGTTTTATTTAATTTAATAGTTAAAACATTTAAGTAGTGAGTGTATTTGTTGGTAAACATCACGTCATCTTTTTACCAAGATACGCTGTTTCAAACTTTTATAATGTTATTTTATAACAGTTTTTAATCATGGTAAATTCATTATGCTATTGATATTGTACAAACCAGGTTTTTTTATAAATAATTTACTATTGTGACATGTTTCCATCTCTACCTGCTGCTCAAATGACTTGTTTAGCTTCCTGGTTCAGGAACCAATGAGCAGAAGGGAAAGGACTGATCTGAGCATTTGTGGACTTTCTGCTCTCTGCACCTACCACACACTACACGCTTCAAAACACTGCCTCCATTGCTGACATGCCTGATTATTTTATTATAAGTTTAAAACACATTTAATTAGTTTTACCATTGTTATTGTGTAATTCTTACTTTGTCACTGTTTTTGGATCATTTTGTGGCACCATAAATACAAAGGGACAAAAACTGCTTCTTGATAGGAACCTTGAGTCTGTTCCTCTGTGATGCTTTGAGGAATCTGTCCCAGCGTGTAGTCACCAAACTCTCCCACCTCCATCTGATCTATTTTTTCCATTTGTTTGGCTGAAGAAAAATATGTGATTGTTGCAGCCAAAATTTTGTTCTGAAATTGAACCAAAATATAGGTTGAGTTTTGGGGCGTTTTGTTGGAACACATTGATTTTAGTATGAATTCTGTTGAGAGTTTGCAAAGTGAGTAATCTTCTTGAGAGGTGCACACGTGAATGTGAGGGAGTCTTAACTCTAATTTGGTTCTGTGTCTAATGGTGATAAGGCAAACGGTGAGGAAGACGAGTGATGATGGTTATTTCAGGATGTTTGTCATCGTGGTAATAGTGAAGTTTGAAGAGGCGATAAAGATAAAATTAATTTCTTGTGTCTGTTTCAGTGGTAGATTGAGTTTTATAGACTGTGTGTGTGTGTGCGCACATGAACAATGTATGGATTTACATCCATTGATTATTCTGTTTGTGTCTTAAGATTTAATAGTTTGAACTGATAATAACATAATAACGGGAATGTAACAGACCCCTCTTTGTCGTGGTTGTGTGTCCTTGCATCTGTGTGTGTGTGTGTGTGTGTGTGTGTGTGTGTGTGTGTGTGTGTTTGTGTGTGTGTGTGTGTGTGTGAGAGACCTTATCCCCTAGGGACCTTCTCCTTAACGGGGTGATTTGCCTGCTGGCTTGCTCTTGTTAAAGGGCTGGCTGACACGCTTTGATGTGGTTCTGTGCTCCCTGCAGTTTGAGTGGCACACTGGATTAAGGTTGTTCCAAAGATGAAAGAAGCTGTGAGGGAATGATGTGAATGTTATTAAATGAAAATAGCTAATATTAAACATGCTTAATGAATTGGTGATGTTTGCAAAGTGCTCGACGTTCTAAGCTCTGGACAGGTGCTGTCTCTTTTGCGCTGCTCAGCTCAATCCTCTCACTCAGCAGCAAATCACTTAATGAGTTTTTTGTGATGCTTACAATACTTGTGCTACTGTCTGTAGTTTTACCTCTTCATCACCTCACCCTCCTCATCCATCGTCTCCAAGCTCACTGAGGTGTCTGCGCTCACTGCACATAACACAGCACAGACACCTCAGTGAGCTTTGACTAGTTGCTCCGGTCAGCCTTAACCCCTCCACAAACACATAAACACACACTGCAGTGCATACCATCGCACACACCGGGTACCAGCACAGTGCGTGTGAATCATCAAGAGGCGCCTTGTCGTCTTGTGTCAGTCAGCCCTGCAGACTAATAAAGGTGCTTTTCAGCCTATCAGGGCTGATTTACATCACCAGAGGAAACACCTCAGAACAAGTGTAATTTTTCAATGTCACCCAGACACCAGCTCCACCAGACGCCATTCACTGGGACACACAGATGTCTTTGCAGCTGCTAGCGAACCTGACAGATCATCTTATGAGGAATATCTCTTGAAAAGGTACAGGTCCTTTTTTGACGAAAATTAACATTTCCTTCTTTCTTTAGTTTTCTTTCCTTTGCTCGGGCCGTTGAAAGGTCCGTCTTTACAAAAGCAGGTTGTCATGACAAGCTCATGTACACAGAAATCCATTTGAATTTTGAGTGGTGTGTCCAAAATGTCCAAACATAAATGAATACATATACAGATATGCCATGCCGACCTCACTGTTAATATAGAAGATATATTCAACAGAAATAGTGAGATGGGCCTTTTCAATAGAGTTCAATTTAAGTGTAGTCTGGTAGAGTTTAAAATTTTTTTTACCACATAACATTTTTCAGGCTGACACCAGATTGCATTTGTCCGAGCTCAGTTCATTACTTTGCAGATTTCTACAAAAATCCTCTTTTCATTAAAAAAGATAATCTCAAATTCTCAGGTGCATGCTACTGTCTCCACCCAGACAGCTGTGCAATAACAATGTCTTACAGAGTAAAATAATTAACAAAAACATAATTTCAATTTAAACAAAGTCGGAGTGAAATGATTATTTCCAATGGCAATAGAAATTCCCATTGTTTTTTGTCGATACTTTTCCCCCCTATTTTCAAAACCCCTCCTGCACAGACAAGATAATACGCTCAAAATGTTTTGTTGATAAATGACTGAAATTATTCCAACTGATTTTTAGAACTGTCACTGATTATTTCCCTGTCTATCGCCTCATCAATCAAGCACTTGATTAAAGAATGAGTAATGACTACTTGTCTCTGGTGCTCAGGGTAACAGACAGGATTCATTCTGTACCTGTGATAGGCTGATGATTGATAGATGCCAAGGAAACAGTTTGACGTTTTGGGGAAATACCATAATTTCCCTTCTTATCTGGAGTCAGATGAGAAGATTAATTCCACTCTTACAGTAAAAATGTAAATATACAACAGTAAATATGGAGCTCTGGTCAGGAATCATAAGGAAAAACGGGAGAAAATCTACCTGCCAATGTCTCCAGGGCAGATTTAGTTTTCTTTGGACAGATCCTGGCTGTCCTCTTGTATGAAGCTTCCGAACTAAACCAATCAAATATCAATTAATTGACCCTTGCATTTCACAGGCTATACAACAACTAGATACAAGCTTTGTATATAAACATTGACCAGATGTCACCTCAGCTCTATTAGCTTTTAAAGCTTATTATTGGTTCTTGTTGTAACTACTTTTGTAGGCAGGTACAACATCCACTCATCCACTATCCTTGAGGGTTGCAGGGGATGGTAGCGAGAGCCAATTAGCAGAATCCAGATTAACCGGATTAACCCATATAATCCAAAAACCTCCTGCTGTGATGCATTGTTGCCAACCACCGTACCGCCGCAATCTGTCTTTTAACTATCCCACTGGATGTGTCTGTAACCGAGCGAGTAGTCCAATCTCTCCTCCGTCCCACACACACTATTTCACTGCCGACTGCTAATAGACTGAATCTGTGGGGGCAGAGCTCCTTCCAGCCCCAACCAGGGATTCACCCCGGAGAGGCCGACGTCCAGGTCCCTCAGTCCCCCCAACTGGCGGCTGCTGTCCTGAGTTTAGCCCGGCCGCTTAAACACACCAGCTGAATGACTCTCAGGTAACCAGGTGTGAGCTCTCAGCGGCCCGGCTGTGACGGTAATTGATTGATGAAGTGCGAGACACAGACCTGCAGCTCAGCAGAGCCGAGAGGCTTGAGCTGAGCACCTCAGTGAATGCAACAAGCAAAAACGGCTGTGTGTGCACAATGGCACCGTGTCACATATGTGACATAAATATTGTTTCTGTAGAAAAGCAAATGTAGATGTTGCGGCTTGTTGCCATGGCAAAAGCTGTGTTGCCAGGCACTGACGTGTTGTCGTGGCAGCAGACGCTCCTGTCAGACTGTTGCTATGTTGCGTCGGCTTTGTAGTGTAAATAAGGATGTGTGTCTTTGTGTGTGTGTGTGTGTGTGCGTGCTCAATCAAACCTCTCCTATAGACCTGCTGTCACACGTCACATCTGCCAGCCGGGGAAGAAGGAAAAGTCGAGGGGGGGGGGGGGGGGGGGGGGGTGAGAACAGTGACAGTGGATGAGACCAAAGCGAGAGACAGAGCTTGACGGAGAGACAAAAGGAAAGAGCAGGATAACGAGGGGAAGAGGGAGCGGATTAGAAAAAGACAGAGAGAGTAATGGGGATACAGAGGCTACCGGTAGGCAAACAAATGGATGGAAGAGGCGATGAGGTAAATTGGAAATGAGTGGAGTGAGCGAAAGAGAAGGACTAATGTTGGAAGGCAATTCGAGAAGACAAGAGAGTAAGACAGATGGACGGATAGACAGATGCGAGAAGGAGACAGTAAGTGAATAAGAAAGCGGCAGTGTACGACATGTGGGTATTGTGCTGGAAACAACAGGCTTCACAATCCTCCGTGCGCTCATGCTGCCGTGTTGCCGTGCTTGCTGAAAAGGATTCTGGGTAAACACGTTAAGTTTTTTTAAGGACAGCATCTCTGTATTTTTTCATTTAGTGTGGTTGCAGGGCTCTATCTCAAAATCCAATGTTGCCTTTATATTCCCACATGGATCGATTTTTCATGGGTAAACAATTTTTTCAAATGCATCGTTTTACACACAGTTTTTAGAAAATATGGAAAATAGTTAGAACCTTTGGGATTGTAACATGAGCAACATGTTTCAATTTAAATGAAAGGGTTGGCATTAGACTCATGCAGCACTATCAGGTGAGGTTGGAGATGCATTGAGCTCAGAGGAGAGGTGAGCTAACGCCCCGGTACCTGCATGTTTGAATCCTCTCTTTCACACTCTCACAATAATCCCCGGGTGGATTAATGTGAAGGAGCATCACGCCTGTTCACCTTTTGCAGATTATGTTTTAGTTACCGTTGGATTTGGTGTTACCTGGCTCCCGGTAACAAATCCCTCCAACTCCCACAGCAGCCTGATGGCTCTGAAGGATGATGTGCTGAAACCACGACGGGTTGGAGAGACAAACACGACGCATGTCTGTGCCAGTGTGATGAAGAGCTGGAGGCTCAGGTGGGACCATGTGTGTCCAGTCTAGGTGTGTTGCTCTGTCCAGTTACCGCTCGGTTGCAAAAGCTGCAGGAGTTTTTTCTTGCTCCAGCAATTTGTCTCCGAACTTTGGAGGACACAATCATACCTAAAAGCACCCCCCCCCCCCCCCCCCCCCCATCACAGCGTTCCTACACAAACTCAAACTGAGATTGTAATTGACCACCTTCCCCCATCCTTTATTATGATAATCAGTCCATCGATAGGCTATTTTTAGCTCAGAGTCCCCCCCCCCGCTCCGCTGCTCCCTCTTGGTGATTCCCTGTCTCATTACACAAACATGTGTATGCGTACACGTGCCCGGTATCCAGCTCTGTTGCAAGCTGCAGTGGATGCACAGCGAGGCTAACCAATCACTCCTTCTCTCTCTCTCTCTCTCTCTCTCTCTCTCTCTCTCTCTCTCTCTCGCTCGCTCTCTCTCTCTTTTACTGTTTGTTTTTTCTCCTTGCCACTCTTCTGCCACTCTATTATTCAGCAAAGGTATTTGTCCTCTTATCGTCTGAGTTATTTCAGTATCTAAGCTATTTTGGCTTTAGTGCCAAATGGACTTTCCTTGTTATGTTTCTACGTAATCTCTCTTTTCTCTCTCTCACTCTCTCTCTCTCTCTCTCCTGCACTTCCACTAATGTTAAAATATTCTGTGGCGCTTGGCCGCCATTGGTTCGAGCTGGAGAAGCTCTTCACCCCCTAAAGTGGCAGCTCTGAAGCTTTACTATGCTATTATAGCTTTAAGTCATTTAAGCCATAAATCTCTGTGGCGCTCATACCCATACTCGCAGCGTCACCTCTGAGAGGTTTGGCTACACAGGGCGATTGTAATGCAAAGACCATTTCGGTTCACAGCCGACTTTATCCTTTGTTAGCGAGAGCACGACGTTCAATCAATAATCGACATCAGCCTTGGTTTTGGCTCAGAGGAAAAGTCACTGCCTCCGCTCGCAGTCTGCTGCTACTTCTTCATTTCAGCACCTGCAGCTTGTCCTGGTTTGTTCAGCTCATTTATTAAAGCTCTGTATCTGAGCTTTTGTGGCTATGTACCGAAAAGTATAAAGAAAAATGACCCCTGAACTGAGCTGGAGACATTTCAGCCTTCTTCCACGAGGCTTCATCAATTATAGATAGAATTTCTTTTTAGAATCAGTTTTGGTTCCTACCGGAGTTTTCAAGGATAAGAAAAAGGAATAAAAAGGGAGTTGGTGTATGGTTAAAGATAGCATGAAGATAGACAAAGGCAGCATCAGGGGCAGCAGGAACAGAGAATGGATTTTTCTGGGAACGGTGTTTTAATAACAAGGTCGACTTCACAGTTATTAAGTTGTGTTGCTTGAGGGAAGAGGAAGAGCAGAGAGCAGGGAAGAAAAACAAGTAATGTGTTAAATGGCTCTGAGTAGAAATGTGTGAAAAGGAAGGAAGGAAAGAGGAACATTCAGACTCTCTTCCTATCTCAAGGCCAGATAATCGATCCATATTCTCAGCTCAGATCCAAGACGCTCGCTCTCTCTCTCTCTCTCTCTCTCTCTCCCTCGCTGCTCGACTGGTGTGTCCAGTGAAGGAAGCGGTGGGAGAAGGCCATCGGCACGTCATCAGTATTCCAACAGGCTCTGCCTACTCTGGTGTGGGCAGCAGAATAATTTCACTCTGATCTTACAGATCAATAGCTGTACCCAGTGGAAGGCGACTGGCCCCGTCTGGCTGGCTGGGTTGCTGTGGTATTCAGAGTAGATCTGCACACAATGGACGGTCCCCTTCAAGATGATTTGTTTTTAAGTTTCCCGTGCGATGTAGTTGATGGAGTGTGTCTCATTGTACTGGTCTGTAAAGCTTCTTGACACAGGCCGTTGTTTAGACATTGTCTTTGAGCACTGGGTGGTCAACACGATCAAATATCCTTTCAGTGTCTTTCTTGAGCACATGCCTTGTTAAATCTTTGTACAGTCTGAGTCAGAGGAGGGATGATGAGTCAACTAATGGGGGTGGGGAAGATATTTTTTGTTGTGATATAATGCAATCCAGTGCATAAGCACATAAACTGCAGCCTCATAAAATACCAGGGAATAAAATCAATACGTCCTAAAATGGTCAAAATGATTCCTATTGGCAACTCTTTTATTTTATATTACATTATACAGGAGCCAGACAAAATGACTAACAACCTACAGCTATGTAAAATAAATATTGATTGACTTTAAGCTACTTATTTGAAGAAACTAATTAGGTTAGTCATACAGGGGTAAACTACTTACTGAGGTTTGACATTGTTTGTTTGTATTAATATATTAATACTACCTGCATTATGTTATAACTGAGATGGTTCTAAGTCTTGCTTACTTTCTAGCTCTTTTTCCCTTTATGCATCTATATTTCTAAGCTGCATTTATATAATAGCTAATTGATATTTGCAAGCAGGGACTGGTACTTGTTCCACTCAATGCTTTATCTATGGCTTTAGATGAAGGATGGTCTCTCATCGCCGCAGCTGTCAGAGGCAAATATTCATCAAATCTGTCTCATGCGAGTCGAAGAGATTGTCTCGGAGGAGGAAGAGCTGCACGTTTCACTGAAATGTCACGAATCAGAAGTTTTGAGTGACACAGGACAGTTTGACAACTCTGCTATAGAACCGGTGACTTCTGCTGGCTGCTGAGTTAGCTTACCTGTCGAAAGCACGGCACATCTGTCAATTGACGGTAGTTACGGCGCATTGCACCATGTGCCTCATCGTTAGCGCTGAGGATCCGTACGTTGTTTAACTGTCAAATGTGGGAGGTTGTAAAACCATAAAAAGCACTGGTTAATTGGTTCACTGACTTCCTGTACAAGAGAAACAAATGATGGAATAATGAAACATATTTTGAGCTGCGTAAGATCTAGAAGGTTATTTGTATTTTGTCACATTGAATCGCATTGTGCAATAATCAACACTTGTTGGCTCACACTGCATCACATGTGGTGAATCGTGTCAGACTAATTGTTACTTCATATGTATCTGTAATGCATCGGATCATTGCAAAAGAAAAAACAGCCCCGCTATGTAAACGTTACAACTGCTCCTAATGTATTCAACTGGTTTAGAGTTTGGATCAGAGTACAACAAACACCAGTGGAACACACTTAAAAAAAACACACACACACTCATACCTGCAGTGTGGAGGATTCACAGTGTCCCACTGAGCTGTGATCAGCTCCGTGATGAGATTACTGTTGGCAGTGGGCACTTTATCGCCTTTTAAAGCCACAAAGACAAACACCTGGCTGAACACACATGTCAGGGGACAGGCAGAGATAAAGTGCAGACAAACACCCCTCTGTACACAGTATGGCAGTGCTGAGCAGCCTTATAGATGGCCTATAGGTGCTGGATGGTGCGATGTCACTTCCTCGCTCTTTGTGTGTTGCTCAGCTCTCATCTCTTCTCCCACGGGTGAAGTAAATACAGTAGAGAAAGTTCAGTGGATGCACTGCAGGAGCGAAGTGGTGACAGACAATCAATACAGATCTAATGATTAAGATATCACACTCTGGAGAGGAGTTGGAAGTTCAGCTCTTCATAGGATGACTAACCTGTGTGTGTGTGTGTGTGTGTGTGTGTGTGTGTGTGTGTGTGTGTGTGTGTGTGTGTGTCCACACGTCAACCACTCTTACAGCTCACACTCCAATTATGATGCTATTTTATTCCTGAGAAAATTATATACTCTTGTATATACTGAATTCCCCTTGACAGTTCTCCTTTTGTCATAATAGTATAAGTCTGCAGTTAACATGAAACACATCTAACAATTTGTACTTAGGTGTCAAACATGGTCAGAAAACTCTACAGAATATATGGAATTTAAATGCAGAATTTGAGGGGAACTTGTTTTTTGACTCGTCATATCCTTGTCAGAACTGCTCATCCCCTTTTTGTACTACTTGACCATTGGAGAACAAATCTTACACTTCATCCAGATCTGAAGTTCTGGCACCTGCGCCGCTCTGTCTGCATTAATCTGACTTAGATTTCACCAGGTGGGGCCCGAGTTCTGGGAAGAGCACTGGGCCAGAGACTATTTTCAGGCAAGATCAATGTAGAGCGGGGATCGACACCGGCGGCCCTGACTGAACCTGGGATGAAAATCCACCTGGCAGAGACACAAACACGGCACCTCATTAAACTCGACGCTCCCATCGCTGCAATCACAGAGCCGAGCCTCGACGCTGCAGTGCTGATGGAGATCTCCAGAGCGTTGATGTAGGGAGGCTGTAATTGCTGCATGGTAATGTGGCGCCTCTGCTTTCCTCTTGTTTTCCACAATAACCCGGTCGGCACGGAGGTTTGAGTTATAGTTGGTTAAAGTGTCATATCGACTCACTCGTGACTAAAGCGGCACCGGATTGGCTCGTAGAGGGACTGAATGATGGCGGCTCGCTGTTTGAGCATGCTTCCCCTTCTCCTCTATAGCTGTCTCCCTCCGTCTCACACTGTCACTCACACTCAATTGTGTGAATGGATTTGGCGATCGCAAGCGATGACTCTTCACTCAGCCTCTTCTGTTCCATTTCCTTTCCCCTCCCACTTCCTCTCGTACACTTTGTAGCCTCAAATATGCCGTCTTTTTCTGTTCAGTCCTTTTTCTGGGCTCTTTATCTGCCTTCCTGCCTTTTCTTCTCAAGTGCCCTGTTTGGCTCTGATGACCTCTCTCTCTCTCTTCCTCTCTCCCAACCCCCCCCCCCCCCCCCCTCTCTCTCATTTTGCAGGTACCACCAGGCAGCCTAAGGAGGGGGAGGTGCCGGGGGTGGACTACAACTTCGTGAGTGTGGAGCGTTTTATGGAACTGGAGCAAAGTGGAGCCCTGCTAGAGAGTGGAACCTATGAAGGTGAGCTGTGGGAGCGCTGTGGCCACTGGGCAGGAAACATTGTGTGCTATTGGGAACAGGTGACGTTGGAGGCATTTGATTTTTTTTTAAATGAATCTGGTGTCTTGAATGTGGATATCTTTGATGGAACAGGTGTGTCAGGTGATGTTCCTACACACAGCTTAGGTAAACAAAATGAGTCTCCTGCAGGGATTCACGTACGACAGCTTCCTCAAAGGCAGACTGAATTCTTAAATTTGTGATTGTGTGTGTGTGTGTGTGTGTGTGCATGTGTGTGCACGTGGGAGCTGGATGAATGCCATTTCCGAGTCATGTTAAGTCTGCATCTGCTTTGCTACGGTGTCAGGGATACATCTACACATGGGGGATTTGCTGGTTCATTTGCCCAGTAGCAAATTTTGTGAGCTTGTGCAGCTGAACGCACTCACACACAAATTACTGTAAGTGTGTGTGTGTGTGTGTGTGTGTGTGTGTGTGTGTGTCTAGGGGGATACAGGAACATGTGCATGTATGTGTGTGTGTTCCTTTTTTATACGTTCATTTTCTAATTGTGTGTCTTGCGTGTTTACGGTGAATGTTTCACAGAGCTTACTTATTCCCACTGGGGGAAGCTGTCACTTTCTGGGTGGCTGCGTTGTCGGTGCAGTAACTCCTTTTGAAATTCACCTTAGAAAAAACGAGAGAGTAGAGAGGAAGAAATGAGAGACTAGAGATAAGAACGGAAAAGGATCGGAAAAGGGCATTGAAGGAAATCAGACATGAAGCTTCATCAGGAAACTCTTCAAGGTAGTTGTAGTGTACACGTGTGCATGTTTTGTGTATCACTCAGGTTTTCGATGAGTCACAACCATAGGTCACAACTGTTCATATGTGCCTGTGTGGGAACATTTCTATTTTGTCAGGACGTGACAGTTCTGTTTGGTGGGCAGCAGGGTGACTGCGCTTCTTGAGGAAGTGGTGGCTGCAGTTGAGCCTTCCTTAAAATCTATCCGTCTCCTGCTGCGATGGAAGTAGACTGATGTCTGTGGTCTCTGTGCTGCTGATCCCTCCATTGTCCTTCAGCGCTGCCTCCTTCCCTCTTGCTGTTGGTCTCCTCCCATCGCCCCTGTCCCCCGTTTCCTCTTGTGAAACACCCACTCCTCTCCATTTGGAAGGATTATAAAATAAGACATCACTGCCTCTCACTCACTCTTGATATTTAATCACGAAATATTTCCCCGACAGTGAGGGTCTTATTTAAATTTCAAATAAAAGCATGGCTATATTATGGTTTTAGAGCAAATATGCAGAGTAAAAAATGTATATTTAGCGCAGCAGAAAATCTGAACTTGTAGAAAGCAATGACATTTCCGAAGTTTCGCTGTCAGTCGGTGTCAAACAGAGAGTGGTATACTTATATGTGGTGCTGTTATTAACTTTTCTTAATTTTCCTTAGCATCATTGCAGTGGGTGCAGTCAAGATGGCTCCAGAGTCGTATCAAAAGACTGGGAAATTGTCAACTACTGAAAAACAATTAAAAACAATTTTAAACACTTAAACACTTTATTAAAACAAAACTATAGATAACACACATATTAATGGAGACATGTCTTTTTCTAAGACACTGTAGTTGTAGCCTGACTGAGAAGCTTTCATTATGTTAAAGTGGGTTTGTGTGCATCATTAGGCAGAGGAAGCACACTGCAGGGTTTTTCTCAACCTCCAAATCATTAACTTAGCTTAAACAGGGACATTGCTTGCCCTTGGAGGCATTTCTGTATTTATTTTTGGGGTCCTGCATTTTAGGACTCTGCACCAAGTATTTTATTTTCTCTCAGGAGACAGAAAACTCCTCCTGTTGAGCAAAAGCAATTGGCTATTATTGAAACTCCACCTCTAACTAATATTGTATTCCTCCAGCTAGCTGTAAAATAATCTCCCTCTAAACATACTGTCCCATGTCTGTCCACAGCAACAGATGGAGTTTAGGAAGAGTCATCCTCATTAAGATAAACAGGCAGCTGGTTTGGGCTTTGAGAGCCAGTGACCTCATGAGTCAGTTAATCTAAGTCAACCGGAAATGTACCAATGAAATTTAGGCTATTTTACTGTAACTCAATGTGGATCTATTATAATAACACGGTTAACACCATAACCATATCATGTCCAAAATACTTATTTAACAACAGGTGGTTAAACACAGAGATCTTCTTCCAAGGTTGCACAGACAAACAATCTACATGAGGAGAAAGTGTTAATATGTAATATTGGACCAAACATGGCAAACTACTGCACTTTACAAAAAAACTGAAACCTGAAGCAGACTGAAAAAAGGTTGAACCATACGTTGGTATGTCCTCTGTAGAATACATTTTCTGTTGCCTTGTGAACGGTAGCTGAGGATATGCAGCAAGATAATACATTTCTGAATGAATAGTCACTACCTTGGGTTTCGGCTGTGTGTGTTTTTCAGGTCATGTCGAGGTGTCTTTGTGAATGATGTGAGGTAGAAGAAGCTCTATAGCTCTATAGAAATGCAGTCAATTTACTTTTACCTTGTGGGTGTCACAGGTTTACAGTTTTTATCATATTTAAAAGTGTTGTATTTTAGAAAACTGTGAGCTCTAAGGTGAGGACTGGAAGGACATACAGCAGAGATTGAAATGAACTTGAAGAAACCTGCAGCGTCTCCTTTTCAGGGCTGGAACACAGAGTCAGAGAGGTGGCTCCTCCTTATAAAAGAAGGACATTTAGGACGGATGATGAAACACACGCATTGATTTCCATGAGGCAGCTGGAGTTCTTTACTCCCTCGCTGTGTTATATGTTTTCTTTTTATCTATTTCTTTTAAAGAAATTCACTGTGTAATGTGTTGACTCTTATTTCCACGTCTGTTCAAGTAGGGGGAGACTGGAAAATGGAAAATATTTCAATATGAAATGAGAATAAGTCATTTTAGTATACTAAGCATTAGTATCTGGCATCTTAAATATAGGTTGCTCATGATGTAAAAAAGAGAGTCTGGATTGTAATGTGAGTTCAGCTCCTCAGATTTTTTTTTTCTGGCAGGCAGATCTGTCCTAAGACCTCAACTGTTAGCCACAGCTAATGCTAATTCATTTTTCAGACATCAGCCAGCATGCAAATCCACAACATTTTTCAGATTTATTAAAAGTCCCAAGTTTGAAGTGAAATACAGTTCCTGCTGTGTTCTATCTTACATTTTAAAATCATCTGTTCAAACCGCGTGTTGCCCTCAAGCGGTGGACCTCTGCTCTGTTTAACAGACGGTGCGTTATATCACCTGAGGTAGTCACACATATGGCCACTGACACAAACCCTGCCGTGCCTCTCTGCCCTCAGATAACTTCTACGGCACACCAAAACCTCCAGCCGAGCCGTCCCCTGCAGCCCCTCCTCTGAATGTGAGTGAGGCCCTGCTGCCCGGAGCCCGGCCCAGCGCCCAGGGCAAGAGGAAGAGGAACCAGTCAGTCAGCAACATGGAGCAACGCGCCAGCCTGGAGCCGCCCGAGGAGGAGGAAGAGGAGAGCCCGATAGTCAATGGCAATGGGGTGGCCATCACACCAGGTACTGTCGCCTGAGAGAGAGAGAGAAAGAAACAATTTCCTGTTTTGATGCCTTTATTGCACATTTTCCATCTGCTACTGACTCAAATTAAATTTGAACTGAGTTTCACAAGGGCCCTGACCATGAAGGCATTTTATTATATCATATTTTGGCGCGGAGACAATCTGGTGTGAAGGCTTTGACTGCCCCCTGAGTTATTTATGACAGTCTCACTGGTATGATTGAGTTAAACCAGAGAAACAAGCCAGTTGTAATAGCAACTCTCACTTTCATATTTTTATTGTCCCTTCAGGATAAATCAACAGTCTGTTTTAGCCATCAGTCCTGTTTCATATCTGCAGAGTGTATCATTTAGCCGGTGCAGATCTGACAACAAACTGTACCCTGACTGGTCATTACAGACATTAACAGTCATAAGTGAGAAGGACAAAGGTTCTTAATAAGCTTATGTAACAGAATGTATAAAGACACCTTAACACCTCCACCCCGATCGCTGTCCATAGTCTCATTGTAGCTCCAGCTATCGTCTCTATGTCCTCTCATTTCTGTCTCTCCTGCTGTCTTTGCTCTCCTGCCACTGGCCTTTGTCCTTGTTTCTATAAATACCACAACTCTCCTCCACAGTCCTCCGCTCCTCTACCATCCTCTTCCTTATCAACTCCCTGGATTCTTCCCCTGCCTCTGTGGTCATGTCACTTCTGCCCTCTCCTCTTTCATCTCCTTACCCCTGTCTCTCTTTCTAGTCTTGTTATATCCTCCCCCCCCCATTCTCTGACAGCTGTGTGTTGTGCTAATTTCACTTAGAGCTAGACAATATAGCCAAACATGATAAAAAAAGATTTAAAATCTGGGTAAATGGATAGTTATCACGATAAATGTCAAATTTTTATTTCTTCTAAACTTAAACACCAATTTGGGGTCCTGAGTGAAGCTTGCGGTTTTAAACTCCTCCGCATTTTACAAATCTGAGGTGGATCAATTATGTGTTATACCTTTGAACTGCTTGCACAATGCATAAGCACTATATCAGCACAATTTGGAGTTTTGTTTTATTGCTAAAATTGCAGAAAATTACATTGCCATTATAATTTACATTGTTTAGTGACCAACCCCACATTAATTTCAACAAGATCAACTAGATATAATTATCTGTAATTTGATGCATGAAAGATTAAAATCAAGACATTTTAGCTGGTCACAGGAAAAAAAGGATTGATTTGGAAACACTGGAAAAGAGCTTCCTCTCGCATTTCAAACAGTGCCTGGATAAAAATGACCTCCTGACTCTACCTAAAGTGTCCAGTGAGATTCTGCAACAAATTTTAACAAGTCTAGAGAGAGATATAGACCCAGAAATCGATTAAGTATTGTGAAAAAAGCACTGATGCCCCTCCATCTTACATTCCCTTTAAGACAGCAGATATTATAGGCACATATTGCCCTTTCATGAGCTCCACTCTCTTTCATCATATGCTCCCCATCCTCTGACTTACATGCCAACAGCTCTTCTGCTCACTCAAAAAGAAGAAACTTTCCCTGTGTTTCTGACTCAGTCCCTGACCCCTGAAGTCAATGTCTTTCCCTGTTTCTCCATTTCTGACATCTCCATGTTGTTTTCTCCTCATGCTCATTGTCCTCAGACCCCATCGCTCCCCTCTCGCTCTCCTCTTTCTCGCTCTCTCCCTCCTGGGGGTTCATAGCTCTGCAGTGGCTCGGCTCTGACTCATCATGCATGGCGTGTGTCGTGTGCATCCAGGTCTGCATGTGTGTACAGAGTGAATTTGAGAATAACTCTGTGTGTGTGTGACTGCGTTTGCGTGCGTGTGCGCAATCCAGAGTCCAGTGAACACGAGGACAAGAGCACAGATGCCTCTGGGGAGGTTGCTGTTGAGGTCTCCAGCCAGGCCCCCGCCTCCGCTGAGCCCCCCACCGAAGAAGAGGAAGAAGAAGAAGAAGATGAAGAGGCTCCAAAATCTCCTTCCAAATCCCCCATCAAAGTCCCAGATGCCGATGAGGAAGAGCTCGGTCCTCTGCCTGACAACTGGGAGATGGCCTACACTGAGAAGGGGGAGGTCTACTTCATTGAGTAAGAGAAAATAGAGTTATATAAATCTATTGTTTTTTACCCCTAAGAAACAGCATGTTCCTTCATGTCTGCAGCATGAGGTAAAGTCTTTATTTATAACGTGATAAGGAACCTTTCTAAAAATAATAATAAAGGGGGAAAAAATGTGATGCACCTCCCAAAATGTGCAACGTTTTACATATGGCTGGTTGTGTGAACTTTGTAGTTCTATTGAATATTGATGTAACTCAATATTGCTAATCACACACACACACACACACACACACACACACATGCACAACCCTGCCAACTATTGCCCTCTCCTCTCACCCTTACTAATTAGTGGCTGAGGGCTAATTAGTGGATTAATGACCATTTAAGTTTACCTTGGAGATTCCCTTGTTTCTCTTTACCCCTGCACACACGCACATGCTCGGTCAAGAGTGGTGCTTTGCTCTCATCTCTTTCTCTTACCCTCACCGTCACTCTCTGTGTGACCTTCGTTTGCCCCCCCCTCTCCCTTTATTACCTCGTTCATGTACACGTCCCTTTCTTCTTCCCCTCCTTCAGTCACAACACCAAAACAACATCATGGCTTGATCCTCGGCTCGCTAAGAAAGCGAAGCCACCAGAAGAATGCAGGGAAGACGGTGAGTCTGAACGACCCGTTTGCATGTTTGCTCTCTTGTCTTCTGAGCGTCGGTGCGTGTTCATCTGAGCCGAGCTCGTCTTTTTTCAACATTTGTGGGTATGTGCCGTATCTGCGTTTCCTGCTGTTTGAGTTCTTGTGTTGTCTGCTGCTGACTTGCTGCTCCACAATGTGTTCTCTACTTGAGAAAAAGGGCACAAAAATACTGTTGTTTGAGGTGTTTGTTAGTCTGCCGCCTGTCGCACTGTTCACCACAGGGTTAGGGAGGAGGACCGGTTATGAAATAGAGAAAGAATAGACGTGATACATACGTTTTAGCTTTGCAGGTTTCTAGTTTTTCATTAATATTGATAGGTCTTGCTTCATATGCTGAGAGGAATGCATTGAGGTAACAGTCAATATTCACTGTCTCTGTCTCTTTTTCATCTAATGAGCACATTCTTTATGACATCACACTCAACTAAAAGTACACTAACATGTGCTGCAGAACTCATTGTGTTTAAAAATAACAGTTGCATTAGATTTGTCTCATTGCCAACAGATCCTGTGAAACAACCAACAATGTGTTTGTTTTTACTTTCTCATTCCTCTCCTGTTTGTTGCGTTCAGCTTTGAGCCCATTTGTCCAACTGAAAATTCGTATTGAAACGAATCAAGAATATAGAGCTTTGTAATTAAAATAAAAGGAAATCTAGAAACTTTCCAACCGCTACGAAAACAGGAGTACAAAGTTTATTTACTACTTTAAGCTGCCGTTAATTCAGGTACAACGAGACCTTTTCAAAAGACGATGAGAAAGCCTCATCAAATTCTGCCTGTTCATAAGAGTGATTTTCTTTTCCAAGAATTGTTTAACTTGACTGATTTTAGAGGCCTCGAGAGGTAAATCTATAAAAGTAGTCTGAAAAATAAGGTTTTTTGTGCAGCAGAAATAGTTTTTTATTATTTTCTAACCTGTTCATCAATTCATGGCTCTTCAGATTTATCATCGGGGCTCTAACAGGGTCCCAGATGATTGCTGTTGTGATTTGCAGCAGCAGGATGGTTCTTCGTGGAATTCAGTGACTCATTTATGTGTTTTTAGATGCCGAATGTGGTCTATGACACAGAGAAAGGAAGTAGATCATACTCTAGCTTCACAAACACGACAAATTAGTCAGATCACGTCATTGTTTTTCAGTCTTTTCAAAGAATTTGTTGACCAAAGACCATTGAATGTCAGTGGTTTTGTTTTTCAAGGTTTAAAACAAGGGAAGCAAATTTACTTGAATGAAAATCTTAAGTGTCCAAACATTTTTTATTTCAGATGCCAAATAAACAAGAACATGAATTTGATCAACGAGAGTCGAGCGCTGATGTCAGTCACATGATTAAGAGAGCTCCTGTGTCGGCTCAGTGGGATCAGATTATTACAGTGAGGTTGATCATACGTCCCTTATTCTGTCGCCGCCCTCAGTCGGCAAATCAGGTTGTGATGTGATTCACCAGAGCAAGATCTGAATTAATAGGTTATGTGGCTCTCCTCTGGTCTCCATCTCTTCAATTTTCTCCCTCCTCCTTTCTCCCCTCTGCACTCCTCTACCTCACGTCTCTGTCAACTACCCCTTTCAATCTCCCTCTCTTCAATTTTCCTCCCCTCTTTTTTCTCTCTCCCTCCGTCTCTCCAGTAAAGGGCTGCAGTGTGACAGGAATTCCAATAATACCACTCAGCTCTGCACAAACTGGTTTCACTCTCTCTCTCTCTCTCTCTCTCTCTCTCTCTCTCTCTCTCTCTCTCTACACATACACACACACACACACACACACACACACACACACACACACACACACTACTGCTGTCTTGTCACAAACCCTTCTCCAAAGTATTTCAGCTTAATTTTGGCAGAGCAAAGATCAGTTTTCACCCCAGTCAGGGATCTTCAGAAGCCAGTTTTCCATCAGCTGTGCTGCTCTGTGATGACTTATTTTGTGTATCAGTGCAACAACTTGCTGTTGCTTCAGGCTCTGTTTGGGTTCGGGTTCACTAACCATACAAAATAAATATCTACATGCTATGCACACAATATTAGAATTTATTAATTTGACCATCAGCCTGCTAATATGCTAATAATGACATGCTAACGTGCTTATTTAAGGCAGGTATATTATTTTCGACATATATCAATTTATTTCTTATTCATTGTACACGCATGCTGAGGAGGTATAACACATGATGGGTTTGAATGTTTGACCTCAGATTTTTTATATGTGTTGCTGTGTAGCGAGTGTTTCTCTGCCCATGAAGAAGAGTTTTAAAACAACAACCTTCACTCAGGAGCTACAATCGCTCTTCGAACTCGAAGTAATGTGACATTTGTCCTGTTGATTTGCCACATTCCCCAGCCCTCCATGTTAACATCATCATTCAACCTGTTTGTATGCTAAAACAAAATACAGTCGAGGCTGCTGTTAATTTGGTCTTAAACCAAATGTCAAGTAAAATCACTCTTTGACCATGAAGTTAGCAATAGATGAAATCCATCCAATAGTGGTCAAGACATTTTACTAAAACACTAAACTGTCAAACATGTGGTGGCGCTGGAGGAAGAGTAAGGGTGTCACCAGAGATGATGTGATTCATCCGCTGGGGGAAATTAATGTCTCCACAAAATACCATCTTTTTCATAACCCTCTAACAGCCCCAGTTTCACTTCTGCTCTTTATAAAAAGTATTTTGATAGAAGGTCACCAACAGCCAAAAGCATGGGGCTTATATTTAGCCCTACCTGGCAGGTTGAACTTCAAGTCTCTATCGACGCGATCCAAGTTTTCCTTTAGGATATGTCAGTGACTGCATCTGAACCGGGCGATCTCTTCCTCTCAGAGAAGAATGAGATAGATATCTGAGCCACGTTTATGTATTTAAATTAAATGCACGCCCCTTCATTGGTTCTTCTTTTTCTTTCTCCTCATTCTCCTCATTGTCTTCATTCTCTTACATTCGTCTGCTGTTTAGATCCTGTGCAGTCTATCTGGGCTTTCTCGTTTTTGCTCTGCGCATGTTTCTATCTTTGGGAATGCAGGGGTTTAAAGGAAGATGATGCTTGAGTGATCACTGGCAGAGGAATTTGAATCGAAGGCATTTGTGAAGGTCTTGGGTGACACATCACATCTTCTCACAGCACCTTTGTGTTTCTGGCCCCAAGAAAAACAGGTTTAGTTGCCAGCAAATGAAACATTTTTACATTTTTTTCCAGTACAGCTGGCGCAGCAGCCTTTTGGATGACTGAAGCTTTTACATTCATTCAATCCAGCAAGCTGCTCTTTATTTTTCCTTTAATGATCTCCATGTTGCTCTAAGTGAAGAACTGTAGGCTACTGCCTGTTTCCTGAAGGTTAGACTTCTTGCTTGCTTGTCTTGTACTAAGTGAGAATTTAAATGCAAATTTCATTTTTTGTAAAAACAGCTTTGTGCACAGCTGTCAGAGACTAAGCTCAGTCAGCCATCAGTCTCACGTTCACAATAGCCTCATAGCACCACCTGCTGCTGTGGAGGGCAAATAACTCAGGACATATGTGAAACAATCCTCAACAAAAGATGCTGTATTTGTTTCTAAAGAATTATATATGTATTTTTTCCAATGCATTTGTGTGCATAAACAAAACGCATTAGCCTGCTAATGGATTTTTGCATTTGCATGGAACAAACTTTGTTTGTTTAATCACAGGGAATATGTAAAACGTGTTTTGTTTGTATGTAAATTCTCGAGAGTAAATTTCCTTTACAGTTGTATCTGCGTTGTGAAGCTGACTCAGAGAGTTCAAAGACATGTCACCACAGATCCGGTTCGCTTGCCGTCTTTTTGTCAGGCAAGGCTTTTGTTACGTAACACAAGCCCATATCTCCTCAGAGGAGGCGAGAACAGAGCAGGACAAGCTTCAAATCCCGGCAAGTGTTGGTTTCAGTCCTGCCTTTGAAACGCACTCAATCCCTTTGCTGCTTTCAAAGTAATCTCCGTGCTGTTGATGAAAATATGCTGCTCATGCTCGTTTAGAGGCAGGAGGTGGTGATGATGAACAGAGCGAGGCCCTGCTGGAGCTTCTGCTTTAAAATCAGCAAGAAAGAGACGAGCGGAGATAGAGATGGTTTGCGTTTGAGTAGAGTCAAAGATCTGTCGGATAATGACGCCAAAATATTACCTCTGACTTTGGTCCCTGTTCTTCCACTCAGACATGTCCTGATCGAGACCGTCTCTCTGTCCCCTGTGATCACATTTTCCGGCTCCCTCTATGAGGAGCAATCAGAAACATTATTTACACATATATACGCAGGACATCCAACTCATTCACAAACTTTACTGAAAACCTCACACGCATTCAAATGAAAATCTTATACATACACAACTTTCTTAGATTTCTTACACAAACACCTGAATAATTATATGCAAACACGATTTACGACTGGAAAGCTTACACGCATAATATTTAAATCTGCTCATATCTGCCTTTTATAATCAGGGAATTTGCTACCATACATATACATATATATATTTTGATACTTAAAATAGTGTGTGTATCATATTTTATGCCTGAACAAAGTTGAGAGGTCAGTCTCCATCAGTCTCCATTCCTAGGAACAACAATGTTCTGAATTGTAGTGAACCAGACTTGTTAATCTGCTCCCTCTCATATGGTTGAGTACTGAGGTGTTTCTTTTGTGCTTCATGATTCTTAGACCAAGAATCTTCTCTTTCGACAGATCTATGTTGTAATAGACTCATTTATTCAAGTAACTTTAGGCTCATCGTCTTCATTATTTTATTCACATCGGTTAACACCGATATGAAATTCATCAATCTTTCATTAAACATCTGAGCAGAATACATTTCTTCGTCACTTATTATTCTGCGATCAGGCACAATGATTCTAGTTCAAACCAAATGTTTAAAAGAGTGACGTCTGGTTAACATGTCATCTTATTGGGAACGTTTCACTCACTGTTCTGCATGTAACATGTATGTAAGTAACATGTAAATGAAACCAGCTGTATGTGGAATTCCTCTTTATTAACTTCCTGTACATGTGAGCACAGAGAGTAGGAAAGAAACAAACAGATACAGGGCTGAAACTATCCAACACCAGGCAGAATACACATATGATGCCATGACATAAGGAATATGCTAATTATAATCAAACCTTCTCAATACTGCACATTGACCATTCTGTGTCCAGTCATGGAGGTTTCGACCTCGCCTCTGAGTTCAATGTGTGGATGCCTGTTGTTGGGAGAAACTTTGTTTGTGTGGGAAGATGAGTCATCTAATGCACAGCAACCACAATTACACTTTATATCAAGAGAGGCGCAAATACACAAACCTTTAAACAAGAACACAAACAAGTCCCTCGGTGCTCATTCTATACACACGCACACACACACACACACACTGCAAATATAGACTCATATGGAGGCATAAAACACACACGCATACTCCCTCTCTCTCCGTGTCTCTCTTTATTTTAATGGCAGGAAATAGAGACAAAACAGAGCCCTCAGCTCGGGGCGAGCAAAAAAGACCACTCGTGGTTTCCATGGAAACTGTCTCCCTCTCACTTTAGGGGGAGGGCAAGCGACTCGTGCTTGAGTTAGTCAGACATTTAAGGCGGCTCGTGGACGAGATGGGAGGGAATTTAAGGTGGTTAGAAGTGTGAAACCATCAGACTTTTTCCACCCCGGGGAGGAGCAGGGTTATTTAAGGTAATGGCGGCCCAGTGCAGACACTTTGAGCAAACGGTAAAGCAGACAAAAGATAATTGCGGCATTCAACCTTTTCACCTTGAGCTGCACACTCAGCAGGCTCAGCAAGCCAGGACACACACTCACACACGAGGCACGCTTTAAAACATGGGTTATTAATATCAAGATAACAAATCTGTTCATAATTACATTACAGCATGAGGGGACGATGCCACAGCATCAGCATCACACCGACAAAATCATTGTAAAAATAATAGAGCTGGAGATTTGTGTGTGTGTGTGTGTGTGTGTGTGTCGGCCTCTCTGATTCCTTAAAAGACTTGAGAGGTTTGGGTTGTGTTTGAGCTCTTTATTATTTATAATTTTTCTGTCTTTTTGCCAATACAACACTTTGCTTGGAGAAATAATTTTGATAATGGTTTTCTTTATGGGCTTTTAATTTGAAAGCAACTATCCGGAGTTAGTCACTGCACAGAAACTGAACGTGCATAAATTAAATCTGTCAAATGCACCGTTCAGCATATTTCCTTCCTAACAAGTGAACGATAAAAACATCATTCAGAGAAAACTTGGCAGGATTCGTCAATTTTCCTATAATTAATACCCAAATTGAACAGGACACAAAACAGTTTGTTAACATAAATTTTCTTACTAAAACCCACTTTTTATCTCATAAAAGCAGCCAAAGTTTTTTTTAAATATGAAATAGTGTTCAGACACAAACAGACTTTACTTGAATATAATCTAAAATCGATGATGAGCATTGGGGCCATGAATCCATGTAGAAATGTATTCACAGCGATATCCAAATCATATTGCTGATATGAATTTGAACCTTCACATCAAACCACAGGAAACAAGGTTGCGAACCAGGCCCAGTTTGATTTAAACACAAAACGTTTTCATGTTGATTTGTTACATTGTGTTTCCAGTGGCAGACATGAGTAGCTACTGTCTTGTGCAAGCTAATGATCCAGTGAGCAGCGAACTAAACTCCCTGCAGCTGCCACCACCACACACCTTTCCATACTAATCCAACTCCCGGCTACACACACACTCCATCCCATCTCTGTCTAGCTTTTTATTTATTCATCTCCAGCTCCTCTAGCAGCAGGGCTGTCAGCTTTTGTGCTTCTTTCTGTGTATATATACGTGCATGTGTGTGTTTTGGTAATAAGTTCATGCCAGGTCCCTGATGACTCACCGTTAGTGTATATCAGGTTTGCTTTTATTTCCCACTGGAGAATGCCCACTTACAGATATAGTCATGAATTAGACTCATACTCTTATTAAACAAGACATGCGGATGAATTAATGTGAAGGAGGAAGATCAACCTTTCAGTGGTGTTCACTGATGAATCCTAATCAGACGTGCTGTGCTTCTAATAAGTCTGAGAGGGAGGGGAGCAGCGCCGGAAGATCGACTGCTACTGTGGGTGTGTGTGTATTTGTGTGTTACCTCGGCCGTATAGTGTTGGATCAATCTCCTCTGTGTATTGATTATGCCTCAGTGAAGTAGGAATAATAAAGCCGAAAAACCCAAAATATCCTGGAGTTTGCAGAGGGAGCGTCAGTGGGAAGTAAGAAGAAGTAAAAGAGAAGAACAGGGTTTTGTTTCCTGTGAATATTAGCGCTGCCTTGACCCAGTTCTTTCTACGATGGGGAAAAGGAGTGATAAATCAGCAAAAGGTTGGATGAGGTGAGAGAGCCAAAAGGGCGAGGGGGGGAGACGAGTGACATGACAGCAGAGGAAGACTTCCAAGATGAAAATGAGTGGGTGGGTGAAAGGAAGAGGAGACAAACATGAAGTAGCTTAGTGAAAGTATTTTGGCCCTGAAGGATTTGTGCACACGACAAAGGGAAGAGAATGAAAGAAAAAGTAAGAGAGGGAAGGATGTGATGTGCCAGACGATTTAAATGTTCTTTTTTCCCTCCCGCAGCTTTATATTGATGTCTCTGTTGTGATTCTTGTCTTCATGAAGAAGCCACCGCTGCAGATCGAAGTGTTGTCTCTCTGTTAAAGTAGCACTTTGGGAGCGTCTAGCTGTGAGCCCTGAGATTCATGTCGTCTCCCCTCAGTGGTTCAATTTAGTGTCTACATTCCCCCTTCTTCTGCTCTCAGCATAAAGTGACTTAATTTCCCTCCTCTTGTTTCCCCCTGCGTCTCAGAGCTGCCCTATGGCTGGGAGAAGATAGATGACCCCATCTATGGCAGCTACTATGTAGAGTAAGTCTCCCTGTTGACTTGGTTAACTCTGTAGTCAAACAGGAAATGCATTTCCACGGTTTACAACATCTGGTTATTAATTATAAATGGATAAAGTCTCACTTCTTTTTCATGTCCTTCAGCTCGTTTGCCTGAACTTTGACGAAACATTTCGTCTATAAGAACTGTCGTGAAAGGGCTGCAGATAAAATCTTGAGGATTAATCAAAAGTATTTAATATGTTGCTTTTACTTTGAGGTACTTCACAGTTTTTAATAAAGCTAGGTTAACTGTAATAAGAAATGAAGACTTATTCCCTTGCAACATTTGGCTGCAGCTAAAAATCTCTTTAGCAAAAATTATTAATATAAAAAGAACAAAAGATCTTACAGCCAATAGAAACTCATGTGTCAAAGGCCAGTTGCTTTTTATTGCTCTCAATTCAACTTGGTGAGCTTGACTTTTGACTTTCAGTGGTAAAAGGAATATAACCAAGTAATTTCATTCACATTCAACAAAGAGAAATAGTGATTTCAGTTTTTTATCTTCTTCTGCTCTGGCTCCCGTGAGCTGGAAATAACATGAGGGCACCTGACTCAAAGCATTGATGAATCTTTCCCCCCCGAACACGTGCAATAAACCTAACAGATGATTCATGGCTGAGTCGAGCAAACACACAAGTGTATGAGGTTATTTAGTCACACTGAAGGTAAAACAATTCTGAATGAGCACTTTAACTTTTGGGTTTAAGTTACTGAAATCGAAAGGCCCTCCATTATTTGTAATGATTCACTATATTTTCAGTCACATCAATCGAAGGACTCAGTTCGAGAACCCAGTCCTCGAAGCAAAGAGACGCCTGGAGCAGCAGCAACAGATGCAGAGCCAGGGACTGTCCGCTCTACCTTTGCCCACTATATACAGAGGTACACGTGAAGCACTTTAACAATATGTGCAGTAATAAAAACATGCTGACATACTCACTCAGTTGCACAAATATGAAAATGCCAGGACTGCATAAAGGGCATGCACGGCACATGGTCTCCAGGGCACAAAGGACCCTTGAAAACTCATGTGCTGAAAGATGTTTAAATTGTTTGTTCCTTTGTCTTAACAGATTTTTTTTATGTCGAGCATTGTGCAGTTTTTCTTATTTTCCCCAAATATGTCAGAGGATTTGGAGTTTCATACGTATTTGATGGGGCAGATGCACAATGTTACAATGTACAGGGTCGAATGGAGATGGCTGGCAGTGCGGGGGACAGAGAACATGCTCGCCCTCGGGCCCCGAGTGGGCTGATCCAGATATGAGGTCGTCCTAGACCAGTGCATCATGTACTGCTTCATATGAGGGAAAACTGCATTTCAAATGACTCAGCCCAGCAGGGATTTAAAGACATGTGGTCTTATTGGTGTTGTCACATTCAGATGAAATGTGCAGTTAATTAATTCAGCACCGGGGAAAAAAATCCCTAAAAAAATAATTTAACAAACCAAATGTTGATGTACGTAGTTCTCACAATGTCGAGGAAACGAAAAATATCACAATTTCACAATCCTCTCTCCTCACAGAGAAGCCGTTATTTACAAGAGACCCGACTCAACTGAAGGGCACCTTCCTGTCCACCGGCCTGCAGAAGAGCAACATGGGATTTGGCTTCACGATCATCGGAGGCGACGAGCCGGACGAGTTCCTGCAGGTGAAGAGTGTGATACCAGATGGACCTGCCGCTCAGGATGGAAAGATGGACACAGGTACTTCTGATTATCTCTGCAGAATTTCTGCAACTGCTTGAGATATAATTTAAGATCTTAAGTTCTGATAATAATTTCCCCAAAAAGAATTAACTGCCAAAGCAGATCTAATGAAAAGACTCAATTCAAGCAGGTTTTTATTTGTGTGTGAGGTGATTTCTGACCTAAATGCCAGCTGAGGACAACACAGTCCAGTGCATTGTGTGTTTTTGTGAAGTTCTGGCTTCAACAGTTAGATATTTCTTATCCTAAGCATGAGTGCGTTAGTAGGTTTTATGGTTGTAGCCTCGGAGACGTCACACACAATATAACATTATGTTTGTATCTTTGATATATTGTCTTCAGGGATTTAGTGACTTATCGATTTCAGTTAAAAAATTCATTATCATCATTCATTATCAAATTCCTCCTCAGGTCATTCGTTTGGAGCGTGTTTATTGTCCATTAGGAGATATTAAGCCCTCTCATGTGTTTTAAGCTGTTTCCTTGCAGGTGATACAAGTAATGCCAGATGTAGTTCACTGCCTCAGCTTCACTTCAGACTTACGTTAAACAACAACAGCAGAAACAGAATCCTAAACCAGTGGGTGAAATTCTGTTGTCTTGAGGTCCTGCAGAGTTTTTTGGGCTGTTTTCGTCCAAATTAAGCACAGATCAGCTTCTCCTCCTCTTCAACCTGCACCGATCCAAGGGACGGACACATGTGGATGGACAAACAACAGTCCAAAAAATAAGGCACATGAAAAACCTTTTTATAATAAAACTTCTAAGCCTCTTCTTACAGCTGATGTTTTTGTTGCAATAGTTTTCTCTTCAATCGTTGTTCACCATTTTGAAGCTTTTAAAGATACAGCGCACGCGGAGTTGTTTAAATCCCCTGAAAAGATTTGATGTCATCAATGTTAACAAAATTGCAGCGATACTCACGATGCAAATGAAAAACCGAGCGGTAGAGGTTTCAGTTTCCCCGCAAACATCTACTCCTCTTGAAAGGGGACATCATTGGCCCTCGGTGGCATATTTGGGATGCCCTATGTTTGTGCCTGTAGCACCGTGTGTCCCAGACAAGGACTCCAGTTTCCTCTCAGCGCACTCTCTGCCCTCTGTCAGTGCACCACAACACTCTGCTTCTGTTAAAGAGAATGAGAGGAGCTCATTTGTTGGGCCCTGACTGATTCCAGGCTGTCGCCACACAGCAGCTGCTTCATTAGGAGAATCATTTCTGCTTTTGCTGTGACACTGCAGCTGCACCGTCGGTCACAGAATGATGAAAACACATACAGCGGTACAGCAGCGCCACTAAACTGCCCCATGTTTAACGTATATTTGTACAGTTAAGTCACAGTAAGTTGGAGTCTCATAAGTTAGGAGGATTTGCGGGATGAGGCTTTTTACCTGTTCCTCTGTGAGTGTGAACCACTTGGCCCTTTGTCTGGCACGACTGGTTTCTACACTGCTAATTTAGAGCTAATTTCAAAAATGGGAATCCTGAGCTTTTATGTCTCTTCCCTTGTCTATTCGTTTCTCTTCTTTATCTGGAGTCCATCTCTTTCCATTTTATCTCCATCTCTCTTTGTCTATCTGGCTCACCCTTTATTATGCTTTCTTATCTAACCACGTCATCTGACACTTCCCCCTGCTTCCCGCCTCAGTATATTTTCATCTCCCTTCTCTTTCTACCTCTTTAGTTTTTCTCTCTTCATCCCTCTATCCTGGTCTGTCAGCCCCTCTCTCTGTCTCTGTTCTGATTTCTCTCTCTCTCTCTCTCTCTCTCTCTCTCTCTCTCTCTCTCTCTCTCTCTCTCTCTCTCTCTCTCTCTTGCTCCTCTCTGCCCTGTGACATTCGTGTTACGCACATTCCCACTCACACACAGGCGTAGTCACACCGCCACATACGGGCACTCGCTGGCTGAGATTAGCTGGCCCGTTTGAGCTGTGCGGCATTGCTCTCAGGGATTGTGTAGGATTGTGCGTGTGACATGTCAGGGTGTGTGTTTGTCTGTGTGCACGTGCCCCTGTGGAGTGTGTGCGTATCTGCATGTGCGAAAGAGTGTGCCTCCCAAAACTGTGAAATAGAGGATTTGAGGCAGCTGCATTTGTCATGGGGCTGTGACTTTAAAGCAGAAATCCATAACTTTCCGCACAGTCAAAGTACAGCAGAGATGACAGAGTATCTGGCGTCGCATTTGTGAAGTTCTTTCACCTCGCTGTGATTGGTTTGCAGCAAAAATGTCAACGGGGAACCAGTGGAAGTGAATAGAAATGTACGATTCGGTGAAGTGATGGCTTTAGACTGCCAGACAGCGCGGGTGGGACCTGACGAATCAAACTTTTCATACACACAAAGATCAGAAACCTTCTCACCGCCAGATCTTTAAAAAAAAGCATCATCCTAATGCGTTGTGACTGTGCAGCTCCATGCACATATTTGAGCTGTTAATGATAAGAGGGTCTCTGTTGATGGCTGTGTGCACCAGATGGTTGTCCCAGTCACAGAGACGCTGACCCCGTCTCGCCTCACCTCTCTGTCTCACACCTACACTTGCAGATCGCCTGCAGTGGCAGTGAACGGTTATTATATTCCTGTGTGATCCCGGAGAGGGACAGTGTGTTTCCTCCGTGCTGCTGCCCTCAGAGATATGACATTTATGGCAACAGGAAGTGACAAGTTGTATTTTTTGCAGGGCACAGAATGTTTACGCACATGGACCACTGAGAGCAGATGATGTGGTCTGTGTCACGTAGTTTGACTTTGTCCTTGCTCTCGTTCCTCCTCAGGTGACGTCATCGTCTACATTAATGACATCTGTGTGCTCGGCACCACGCACGCCGACGTGGTCAAACTGTTTCAGTCGGTGCCGATTGGTCAGAGTGTGACCCTTGTGCTCTGTCGAGGATATCCTCTGCCTTTCGACCCCGAGGACCCCAATGCAGCCGCGAGCGCCTCCCTGACACCCATTGGCCTGGAGCACCGCCCCCTGGTGGTGAACGGCCGCGGCAGCTACGACCCGTACCTGGAGTACCTGTCCCTGAGCTCCCAGCTGCCTCCGCAGGCTCTGGCCCAGGCTGGGCATCACCCCGGGGACACGCATCTAGACGGCTCCTCCCTGCCGCCCACCACGCCCGGCTCAGCCTCGGCGCTCACGCCTCACGAAGACAACGTGTCCATGGCCTCCTCGGGAACTGCAGGGGTTGCCGGGGCAACTGCACAAGGGGCAGAGCTACTGACGGTTACTATGGTGAAAGGAGCGGAAGGATTTGGGTTCACTATTGCTGACAGTTCCACTGGTCAACGAGTGAAACAGGTGACGTACCAGGGACGGTTCTTTCACTGAGTAGACTCTGATTAGAGCAGAAATAAGAGGCTTTAGAAGTGTTTGAATTGAATTGTATTTCATTGTCTGTGTCTCAGGATGTGAGCAGGGGAGTCTGAGTCGTCAGCTCATCTCAGTAGTTGAGTTGAGTTATACATTCAACTTGTGGCTAAAGTTAAAACAGCAGGTCAAGGCAAATTTAATCAGCCAATGCAACTCAGAAGAAAGAGACGGAGATAATATGAAAATCTGTTCCGCTTGTGTTGGATTTGCTTGCTACTGCCATTTTGATGAATGAAGACTTTACTGAAGAAGAAGCACTATTGAGAAATTGGTAAATTCACATTTTTCTGCAGCAATGGAAGCAAATGAATCCTTGTAAGTTGATGCAAACAATGCCTACAGGTGTCCCCGACTCTGATGGCTCCAAAACTCTGCCTGTACAAAGTCAGTGTTGGAACAAACTGTTTGTATATCCTATAGACAATAGTGCACTGCAAGTAAATATAAATAAGCTGACTTGGGATAAAGTGAACAAAAGGGGAAAGAAAGCGACTTGCAAGTGCAAAACATGCATTGAACCACTGCAACCGTTGAAGGTTGAACTTTGACTGTTTATTTTTCCATATATATTGATTTATCTATTGTAGGCAGAACACCACGAGTCATGTTTGGCTGCGTAATGAAGATCCATGATCTTTTTAGTCTTTATAATTTATGTGCGTTCATTGCAGAAACACTGAGACATTAACCTGGGGAAAGTGTTCGTATATTCGACCAGTAGTGCATAGAATAAGAACTCCTAACCTGTGTAGTCCAGGCAGAGAAGAACAGATAAGCTTCATTGTCCCAGATGCTATTTCTCATCCCTGTCTTATTTACTTATGTAGCTACATAAAAACTTATGTAGCTACATCTGTCTTAACACGTAATTGCTTTATATTCGACATTCAAGACTTATTATTCTTTAAACAAATAAAAACTCTGCTTACGGGAGTTAAGTAATTGCACTTTAAAGTATCTTGAATGAATGATTGGTCCTATAAACCTTTAATCAGTATAAAGTTTCTTGATTGATTTTTGAACCAGTTGATATCATTTAAAATAAAACGGCTTTATGAACCAACCATAGATAACTGGTTTGCCGAATGAAAGTGATTCATTAATATCTCTCAGCACAGATTAGATCAGAGCAGATGAAGTTGACTGTGGGTTGACACGTCATGCTCCTGTGCTGCAGGTGCTGGACCCGGGCTCCCAGGCAGCGTCGGGGCTGATAGAGGGAGACCTGATCCTGGAGGTGAACCAGCAGCCGGTGGCCTCAGCCGGACACGGGCGAGTGGTGGAGATGCTGAAAGAGTGTCCTGTGGGAGCCGAGGCAACGCTCCTCATACAGAGAGGAACAGGTGAGAGAGAGGAACTGTTCCCTTCTTTCTTTTCTCTTTGTTTGTCTCCTTGGTTGTTATTTTATACACTTCCAGTACCACTTCACTCTTTTCCGTTTATCATTCTATATTTTTTTAAACATTTATTTTAAATGTTGACGAAGTGCAGAATCAAAAGTTCAGATTTCAGATTGAAGGCTTGGTTCCAATGTTTTCTTTCTATATGTGACTCGCACAGATTCATATATTTCCGAACACAACTCATTTTTCCAAAACAGTCAAGTAGTTTTATTGGCTTTAATATACTCTGGCATACAAATAACCAACAGTGCAGGTTCACTGTTCAGCAATAGAATGGGCTTCTATATTTCCAGATATTCTGCACGTTGTTCCCACATTTACAAACTAGCGCCACTTCTCAGTCACATGGTCAGAATGTAAAGTCATAATATAATCTGTGTTGCAGTGGATGTTCATCCTGTCCACTCTCATGTTCCACATCAGGCTTGAACATGTACTGATGGATTTAGCCATTTCCATTCAGTTACATCCAGTTTATTAGCTACTAGCTACTTAGTTTTACTGTTGGATGATGAGGAGCACCTCATGCTCACTGATAAACTTGTGTGGCTCTGAGTCAGAAGAAAGTGGACTTTTGAGGAGGCCGGAGCTGATGTTGTTTCAGTCAGACGCCTCAATGACGAGTTGTGTCACAGGCAGTTTGACATAAATAAGGACTTTTTATTGAGGTGTGACTAATGCAAATCTACTGTAGTGGAGGCCCAGAATAAAAATGTTCACACAAACACGTTAGATCCCATTTAGTACCTGCTGACACTCCTTGATCTATATTTGTCATTAGCTGTGGTGAAAATAATTATAGTACGATTAATGTCAAAGTGCATGTGGCTTTTCTGCACCTTTTGCAAGACCAAAATATTAGTTGCAAACATAAAGAAGGGGTCCAGTGCAGAGCGACTGTCCAGCTAAATATAATCTGACTTCGGATTGAAATCGACTGTCAGAGAGATTCTGATAATGATCATTTTGAAACCTGTTCTATTTTTGAACACTTTCATGTAATTTTATTCAAGTCTCCAGGTGACATTTTATTTTTGGAATATTTAACAGTTTTGACGGTAGATGAAGAATTTAGCCCGAGGAAAAACTGCATAACTTATACTAAGTCTTGAGAAAACAATAGTGATTTACTAAAAAGTTTATTAATTCTGGATTGTTGTACAGACCAATATTAAACCTAAATTTTTACCTTAGGGAAAATTGGATCATTAAAGCAGCAAACAGCCTATTACTACTTGAATTTGAAAACATTGTGTTATTTAATGTATTTCATATGTGCTGACTCATGCAGAGAATACACAAAGAATGCAAAGCAGATGTCTTAGTGACTGTTGTGTGTGAGACACCATGTTTTCTCCCGTGCAGCGTTATCCCCAACATGTCATTTATCTTTTCTATTGAAGCTTGAATATGGGGAAGTGTTTTATCATAAAGCAGCTGAACATGTAAGAGGCAGTGGAGCTCTGGGATGACAGGCAACATCACCAGTGCTGTGGGGAAAGCAGTAACATTCCCACTGGAGCCACTCCTGTTCAAAACAAATGAGAGTGTCTCCCTGGCAAACTGAGCTGGTTGGCAGGATGCTGTTCTTCATGTACCAACTGATATCTGAATTCTGAAAAGATGAAGCTTTGATTATAAAAAAAAAAGCATTTTTACAGTTTTCTGAGTACAAATGGTCAGTTATGATGAGATACTGGATCACGCACAGTTGCTGCCAAAAAGCTCCAAATGTACATTTAAATGATTCATTAATATCTTTGATTCCTCTGGAACATTCTCACATGGTACCACTGTTTCAACTTAAACCTGAAAAATATATTTTTGATTGCTCTCAGTTTAAGCTCTTTGTGTATTTCGAAAAAAGGGAAAAATTCAGGTCTAGAGTTTTTCCATAATGCCTCATGTCCAATCTCTGTAACAAGCCGCTGCACTGACACAAGCTGCTCCTCACCACCTGCAATTTTCTCCTGCACACGTTCAGCTTTTTACTTTCCTCTTGAAGTGAATGAGGCAAAAGACCACATACCCTTGGTCTGAGAATATAAATCAAAATGGTGTTTTTACCTGAAATGGGGAATGAGAGAAGATTTCACAGTGGGAAAGTTTTAAGTGCAGGGTTCTTGTAATATTGCCAGAGCGCCATGGAGTGTGGCCATTTCCCCACTTTGACTATTTGCTGCTAGCTTGGCCACCTGCAAGGAAGTTAAATTGCACACACGTGAAAGTTTTATATTTGTGTGTCTCGCTCTGAAACGTGATCTGGGCACAGGGTGAAATATGACTTGATAATTACCTATAGGCTGCGTGAACTGCTGAGCCCATGGGCATCTGACAAACACCTACACACACACATACACACACACACACACACACAGAGAGCTTGTCCTGCGGTGATTTAAGATGTGAGTCCAGAGAGTCTAACACTGTCTCTTGTTTGGCCTTTTAAAAAGACAAAGTTCACAGTTTCACCTTTTGCTGTCCACGAGCCGCCCAGAAGCTCTTTGTTCAACTTTTCATTCTCATGCTGTCATTTTCACTTTTTAGTTTTCCAGGAGAGTTCCTTTGAAAATTCTTTTCATTTCTGAGATGAAAAGAATTATAGATCAGCTTTTCCATTTATGAGTTATAGTTAATTAGGAATGAAGGCCATCAGTCTCATGTGCATCTCAGGTTGAATTAATTGAAGTGTGACAGTGTTAATTATTGCAATGCAGATGTGAAAAACAATGGAGACAACAGTGATGTTGGTACATCAGAACATCTGATGCCAGTGCTGCTGGTTGTTTTTCTGATTTTATGCCAGTCCTGTTGTCTCCACCCGACACAGCATGATCAACATGTATTGGAGATGAACTGGCAAAGTGCTGCTTTATGCGAGTGAATTGATTGTGTTGTGCATGTTGTTCAGTGAATTATTCAATCACCTTATTACGTTAAAACTGAGTCTGATAAGCAGCACAAATGACTCAAGTGTTTGCTGCAGGAATATAAAAATAATACATTGTGCGTGCCTGTGCATGTGGGCATGTTTGTGTGTGTTGGCAGTGAGCAGCAGTTAATCTTATGTCCGTGCAGAGCAAACATCTGCCACCTGGTGGTTAACCTTTGCAAAGACACACACATGTTTCCCTGTCAGATACGCCATTTAAATAGGAAGCTGAAATCAGTGCTAGCTGTCAAACAAATCAAGACAGAGGTCCCACAGGGCCTATCGGCCTGACCCACCAGGAACCTCTCTGGCTCTGTGTGTGTGTCTTTCTCCTCCTTGTAGGGGGAAAGAGGATAAGGCCCCTTCTCTGACTCATATATGCAAAATATCAGGAAGGAGTAGGCCTGTTTGTGTTTGCAGATGCAGGATATCTTTGCAGAGCACAGAAATCCTGCATTCATTGGAATTCAGGGAGCACACATGACTGCAGATATGTGACTGGGAGCATTGGTCCTTTATGTTACAGACAAGGTGTTCTGCTGAATGTGTGACTATGTGTGTGTGTGTGTGTGTGTTTGTCTCTGCGTCTGACTGCTCCGCTGTAGCGTGGGCTCTCTGCCAGAGTTCCACTGAGCTCTGGTCGTGTTCACAGCTCCTTCCCGACATCCCAATTTGAAGTCGAGCCAACCACAGGCTGGAGACATTTTGCTCAACCAATAAGGATGCAGATCATGGCAACAAAGAAAAGGTTGTCTGGCTGCACGAGCCAATCAGGCGGATCTGAAGGCCTTCCAGAACTCAGCAGGCTAGTCTGTGACTGCGGCCTGCCAGACTATCTGACCACTGAGAAGAGAGAGAGAGAAAGATAGAGAGAGAGAGAGAGAGAGAGAGAGAGAGAGAGACGCCACGTGAAACCTGTCTACCAGTCATTCATTTGTAATTCATCAGCGTGCATACGAGTGCACTACACATCCGGCACATATGTCAATGAACTGGATTACCATTTAAATTAAGCTGTAATGCATCCATAAGGATGACGCTCCTCTTAAGTATGAGTGGACAATTGCCTGGTAGCTAGCACTCATTCCAGTGTGTCATTAAGGAATGTTTCATGAGAATGAGTTATTAGAATTCCTTAGCAGTGTCCCTGAAGGCCTGTATTCCCTGCAGAATCCGGTTATTACTCCCAACTTCCCTCTGAGCGCTCCCTCTGCTGCTGCCACGGTGCTCAATCGTTTCAGCACCACAGACAGCTCTCCTCAAACCTTTCTGGCAGTAACAGACAGGAGGAGATTTATTTCTCTCTGCTTTTGATTATAATTACCCGGTAGTTGTAATTAATTGAGTGGAGGTCTAAGGTTAAAAAGTGTGAAAAAACAAAAAGTTAAGCGGCGTAGGGACTGGCAGAGATGAATTTACTTTTCATTTTATCTTCTCATGGACTGGAAGTGATGTGTCACATGTCATCTTTCTCAAATCTCCCGTGGCTCGCTGATTTCTGGGCCGTTGCCAAGTGCCAATCTTCCACATCTAAAAGAGCAGGCAGATGTTGTTTGAGAGACTTCCATAGATTTATTGAATCCATTCCTCACAAATCTCATAAACCAAATTTTATATATCTGGATTCCCCCCAAGGATAATTTACAAGCGTCCAATCTGTTAAAGGATTCATCAGCGGTGCAGCGGGAGTCTTCTGTGCATGATGAATGTCTGTATGTGTTTCTATCCACATGTGTAGAGATTCAGACTTAATGTTTACACACGAGGCCGCCTTCGCATGTTTCCCCCTTCACGTCTAACTGGGTCTCAGCAGCATAAATGTAGTGAATGTCTTTGATTCAGTGGAATCACAGGGGAGCCGTGCTGATGAGATTGTTGCATAGTGCTCTCTGCTTTCTACATGCAGATAAAATATGACCTACAGAGATAAGTGTGTGTGTGCGTGTGTGGGTGCATGCTCGGGGGAGGGGGGGGTCCTTGTTTTTGCCTGCAGCTAATGATGTAATTATGTTGAAAACAAACGCAACGACCAAAACCCGTTCAGGAAAAGTTACACAAACAAAGTCAAAACAGACGAATGTGAAACTGAGTATTTTAACACTCGCATTCGCAGAAACCTTTTCACAAACTGAAGCTTCCATTACACATGTTGTTGTTTGTATAATTCTTATTGTCTGTATTTTGGTGTTTGATAAGGAACTGACGGATCGTTGGCGTTTGCTCTCTTTCATCTGTGTTTTCTTTCTTCCTCCCTCAGGCCACATCTCTCCATGGAAGGCGTCCAAACAGGTACAGTGATTGAACCAAATGTGCGTCTGCGTACTCGCTGTATGTCCACTGTGTGTTTGCTCGTGTGGGTTTGTCCGTGTGTGATTCGTTTTTTGAAGCCAAGAAGTGAAAAAGCAGTTTATAGGATCGTTGTTGTTGCCTCGGAGGCATTTGTCTTCTGCTTTATTGTAAAATGAACCAGTCTCTCCTGACCTGAGCTCATTGGTTCGATCACATCAGATCCAGCCAGATGGGAAAAAGCTCCTCAGATTCACACTCACACTGCAGCTGTTACAACTCGTACCATCAGCAATCATTCATGATATTAGTCTGAATATTCCGACATGAAGAATCTCATCTCATCTCAGTGAGTAAATAAAGTTTAATTACAAACAGATTCCCCGGACGCCTGTTTCAACAGATGGGTCTTTTTCTGTTTTTTTACAGAATCCAGATAATGGTCAGACCTTCGTGGCAAAATCTTCCACAGTTTAGGTTCTACAGCGTCAAAAGCTCCAGCACCATGAGTCTTAAAGTGTGTGGGCGGGAACAAGTGAATTAGCTTAGTGGACCTAGGAGAGCACGCTGATGAGTGAGGAGGGTGAAGTAGATCAGCCACAAAATGCAGGAGCTTGACTGTAAAGCCCTCTGTATGTAAGAGTGAGTTTAAATTGTTAAAAGGGATGTAAATTCATTATTATATCGACTTAGAAAGCTGTTTTACCTCATTGCAACTTCCAGTCACGTCCTAGGCTGCTTTAGTCGTATGAAAAGCTTGAAAAACAGATCATTCAGTGTATGTTGATCAATCTACAGCTGATTCAAGAAGTAACACATGCTCCATCATGCACAGCCGCCCCAAACGAATCCAATACTACACAGATTAGACTGGTCCATTAGAACGCAGTATTCCGTTGTTCAAGTGGGAGGTGGCGTCAGATTCCAACTCTCATTTTCATGTCTTGTTCTTGAAGTGTCACATTTTAACCAAAAGTAACCTGTGTTGGATCGATGGGGATTAGGGTTCTTCTGTTCACCTCCATGAACTGGAGAACAGGCATGTTGGTGCACGGTTAACATGGGATCCCATACCTTCAAATAAACATCTCTCGTTCCTGCAGTTGACAGACCAGTGGGACCCACATGGCAGCCCACAGGCGAGCTTGTCCGGTCAGCTCTTGCCGCCTGGCACTTCGTTCCCGAACCAGCCGCAGCACCGCACCTCTGTGCCTGATTCAACCGAAGGCTTCGACCTCAGCAAACCTGACCCTTATGACCTTTATGAGAAGTCGAGAGCCATCTACGAGAGCCGGCGTGAGTATAGACCCTTCAGTTAATGGTAGAGGGAGCGTTCTGTCGCGTCACACACATAGTAGAGGATGAAATTAAATGTATATGTCTGCCTCTCTGCGTGCCAGGTCCAGAGTATGAGGAGGTGGAGGTGCACCTGCTGAGGGAGAAGACCGGGTTCGGCTTCCGTATCCTGGGGGGAGACGAGGCCGTGCAGGCTGTGAGTCCGGACGCCCGTGACAAGGCTCGTATGGGACGGGCTGGACCACACACATTTTTGACCTCATACACACCAACCTGCACTTAACCTCATCTCACACTATTCATCCAGTTACAGCTCACGCAACAGACATGACATCCATCCAAACACACACACACACACACACACACACACACACACACACCCACCCTCTAACTGCTCAGTACCTCCCATACTGAAGTAACGCCTTGCCAACGTGTGCAAGTGTCCACCAGCATGCAAACTGTGATACATAGAGAATATGGCGGCACAATATTTGGAAAGTGGAAAAAAAAAAGTTCCACTCATCCAAAACGACTCTAAGAAGCTCGATAAAGAAGCGATCGGGTGATTTCCCTGCGTCTCTGACTCGTCCCCCTCGCCGTCCTCTATGCTGCTAATATTGATTTTCTTTTTGAACAGATTGTTATCGGCGCCATCATAGAGAACACGCCCGCTGAGCGCGATGGGCGGCTTCAACCCGGGGACGAGCTCATCTCTGTGGATAAAAACGTGGTTGCTGGGAAACCGCACAAATACGTGATAGACCTGATGCACGCGGCTGCTCGCAACGGTCAAGTCAGCTTGACTGTGAGGAGGAGAGTGCAAATGCCTGGTGAGCACAAGTTTGATCTGTTTATTTTGTTTGTTCTTTTTTTTGTTTTTTTTGTCACACTTTACTAAGCCTGGAGAACATGCTGCACATTTCACTGGCATCGGGGGGAAAAGAGACGACTTGGACAGGACACACATGCTGACAATCTGTGTGTGGGATCTGCGTGTTCTTCTCACCCACACACATTTTCTGCAGAAGTAGATCACACGTCTATCCTTTGTTCACTGGGAGCAGAGTAGCTGCCTCTGTGGTTTGGGTCGTTAAGTGTAATACAACAGTGATGGCATGGGGCAGACATGCACACTTAGACCTCTACAGAGAATCCCAGCTGCAGGTGCAGAAGTGTGCGGACCTGGAATTCCTCCGGTGGCTACATCTTGAGCTGCTTTTGAAAAGGAATAAATAGCCTCTGTGAGTGAACTGATTGTGTTTTACAGTAGCACTGCCCTCACTTCCTCTCCTCCAGGTGAACTGTGTCCTGTGAACGGCCGCAGCCCCGGCTCAGTGTCGACCCAACACAGCTCCCCACGCAGCGACGCCGCCTCGGCCTCGGGCCCTCCAGCCATCGTTGCCCCCGCTGCCACCTCTCCTCCAGAGGGATCCGGGCTGCAAACCAGTGATGTGGTTATTCACCGCAAGGAGAACGAGGGCTTCGGCTTCGTCATCATCAGCTCCCTGAACAGACCGGAGAACGCCGCTGTCATCAGTGAGTTGCCTAAAGCTAAAGATTTGTAAATCTACGCAAATCCTAATGACCAACGATCCTGAGGGAGTGACATGATGTCTCTGTCGGTCTTATATGTGAGAAAACCGTTAAATATTAAACATTTATTAAAAGCACTTATAGGAGATCAGATTGTTTTTTTCTACTCCGAGTAAAACAGGAGTACAAGTCTAATATTCATTGTGTCTGCTTTACTAATAACCAGTGGGCTCCAGGTCCCCTACCAATTTATTAACTCGAGCGGTGTTTCTTATCCGAGCCAATAGATAGAGAACTTGCAGTAGCCAAGGTCTATTTATTTAGTCTCTTATTGATCTTAATTCAAAGCAAAGTAAGTGTTACTAGTGTTAAATGCGTCTTTGTGTGGTTACACTAAGTAGAGCTGCTGTCTTTAAACAGATTGTGGGATTCTTGAGTCGATTTGTAGTAATACACACGTGACAGGAACATCTATCTACAACTCAAAGAATATTGATAATAATTTTCAGTTTTCTGTAGATATTCTAGGCAATAAAAGATATTAAGATAAAATATAAAGGTTAGTGATAGAGCTTCATTAAACATATTTATATCTGTAGAAAAACTGTTGCTTTAAAACTTACTCTGTATAAACTGACTCCACTGTTTCCACATCTATCCTTCCCCTCGTTTCTGTCTGTCTCCAGCTGTGCCTCATAAAATAGGACGAATCATCGAGGGCAGCCCGGCAGACCGATGCGGGAAGCTGAAGGTGGGCGACCGGATCCTGGCTGTGAACGGACAGTCCATCATCAGCATGCCTCACGCAGATATCGTCAAGCTCATCAAAGACGCTGGGCTAACGGTCACGCTGCACATCATTCCAGAGGAGGGTGAGTGTCTGAGGGATTGTCAATGGGAGTTTTTAGTGGCTACTTGTTTAGGTTTGTCTTTGAGCTTGAAGATGAAAACTCACTGAATTCAGTGAACAGGATATATTTTATTTCGTTTGGCCAAGGTGAAACTTTATGTGAACTATTCGGATGTGAAAAAAAGCCAAAGCAAACTCTAATGTTCAGCAAGAGCAACCATTTTTTCAACCTTGACTAATGACATTGAGAAACTATAAAATGTTCTGATTGCGTATTTTATAACAAGCTTTATTCAGCAGGTAACTCACTCATTTTATCAAATATATTGCTACAAAACTAAAATTCCTGAGCATCTCTTTCAAATTTGTCTACATCTCTCCACCTTCAGAGGCTGATATGTTCCACCGAGGATGAACTCTTGTCTGACTCTCTTTCCCTCACAGGTTCTCATTCTGGCCCCGGCTCAGAGAAGCAGAGCCCAATGACCCAGAAACACAGCCCTCAGACCCAGCCCAGCCCTGTAGCCCTGCCAAGCCAAGGAAGCCTCCAGCCCAGCCAAACAGCTCCCCAGCCGGGCCAGACGGCCACGCAGCCAGGTCAGGCACCTGTCCAGTCCGGCCAGACACTCACTCAGACAAGTCAGGCAGCGACGGGCCCTCCCGCGCCCGCAGCCTCCCAGCCCGCACCAGCTGGATCCCAGCAGAGCCCGGTCAGCCAGCCCTCCGGCCTCCCTCCACAGCTCTACCTCCACGACGGCAGGTAAGACGGATGCTGTTGTCTGCATCCAGCAGGAGCGTTTGGTGAGATTTGCTAAACAGTTTGTGTGTCTTGAAGGAGGTTTTAAAGGTGACCGACATCCAACGGTGTGTAGAGATGAGAGCGAGCTGTCTTTTGTCCAACTCTCAGTTTCAGGCTGGTTTCAACTTTGTTGCGTAACGCCACTTAGCTCTTACAGTGTCAGTGAATAATTTACTGAAGGTATCTCTTCTATAATGCAGGAACCCAGCGATCAGGCCCAGTGCCGTGTCAAAACTCTGAAAGTGTGAGTGCATGTGAGTCAGATCAAGACACTGAGAGCAGCACTCCCAGCGCTCTGGATTTGTGCTCGTTTTACAAGTGGGACCTTGATAAAAGTCTCAAAACACAGAGTGATATTTCCATCCTCCTGCTGATGAGCCTCATCACCTGCACACACTCACTGATCCTTATGCCCTCTTCCCTCTCATGGCAAGCTGAACTGTTAGCGTGTACATGTCTATGAGATATCCTGGGGATGTGAGGTTGAGTTCGGTGGGAACTTCAGGTCCTGTGTGTTTCACAAACCTTTCCTCTCATTTAGCTCTGTTTTTACCCTCACAGGTCAGAGGTAAAAGCCAGACAGGATGTCAAACCTGACTTCCGCCATCCTCCGTTCACTGATTACAGGCAACCTCCGGTAGATTACCGCCACCCACCGGTTACCGATTATCGACAGCCTCCCACCCTGGACTACCGACACCCGCCTGGTCTGCTGGACTTTAGACCACATCCCGCCGCAGCACAGTTCCCCCTGGGGCTCCCTGCTGACTTCAGACCCCAGGTACAGCTTCGCCAACAACCGTCTGCTTCAATGGATAGTTCACTGAAAACTGAAAATTCACTCATTATCTAATCACCACTATGCCGATGGAGGGATGGGTGAAATGTTTGAGTCCACAAAACACTTCATCCACCCCTCCATCGGCCTAGGGGTGAGTAGATAATGAGTGAATTTCCACTTTTGGGTGAACTATCCCTTTAAGCTGACCTTGTTTTAAGCAGTACACACACACACAGCGGGGAGCGTGCCTGAGATCCTTCTTTTCTCCATGGTCATATGCTGTTATTTGCTCTAGGTGTTGTTGCATGCACTGTACATTTTGTTCTGCAGGACTACGATTACTTCACAGTGGAGCTGGAGAAATGTGCCAAAGGTTTCGGCTTCAGTATCCGCGGAGGCAGAGAGTACAAGATGGACCTGTTTGTGTTGCGCCTTGCTGAAGACGGTCCTGCCATACGTAATGGAAGGATGAGGGTGAGGAGATGAAGATGAGACCAGACATTTATAAAGTTTAAATGCTCTTTGGGAGATGATTAATGTTGGTTTGATATGAAGATATGAAGTGTAATAATCCAGTCACTCACATGACAATGCGTCTAAGTTTGTAAATCTTGACGTCTGACAAAAATAAAATCACACATGTCCTTGTGTTATATTTAAGTAGATTTAAAGTTGTTGTAAAAGTATAACACTAAGTATTCAATCTCAATAAGTATTTTTACCTTTTGAAAATACTTCTGTTGTTCCTCTGCTCTGCTTCACTGTTTCCGATGGTAATTCAGATATTCATTTTTACTGTCTGTACTTCTCTCCCTTGTGACTAACATGCTAGAGAAGGAAGAGAATAAGTGCATGTGAACCAGGTGACAGAGTAACCCTCCGCTCACCCTCTGTAACTTCTGTCTAAGTGTATTTCCCGGTTGCTCCGGTGGTTGTGTTGTTCAGTCATCTCAGAATCAGAATCAGAATTATTTTTATTTGCCAAGTATGATTGCACATACAGGAAACTGCCTTGGTGTCGTTTGTTGGTGCACTGAACATAAAAACAACAATATAAAAACAACATCTTTTGGACGAGCACAGTTTGACAGACTCTGGCCGTGCCCTCTGTGTGTGTGTCCTTCAGGTGGGGGATCAGATCATAGAGATTAACGGGGACAGCACTCGAGACATGACTCATGCCCGAGCCATTGAACTCATCAAGGCGGGAGGCCGGCGGGTCAGGCTGCTGTTAAAGAGAGGCACGGGACAGGTGCCAGATTATGGTGAGTCCCCCCCCAGACACAAACAGACGTCTCCGAATGTCCAAACCTTTCTTCTCTGCCTTTGTCGCTAGTCCCTGAACTGATCACTGTTTTTAACCAGAACTGCTTTTTTCTTGCAAATGCTAAATATTAACAACATGTATTAATATCGGTCTGCATTTCTACTCCTCTTCTATTCCGTCATCTGAATTTAAACTTCTCTTTATGTTGGATCAAACGGTAGAATAACAACCTGCTCTCTAGCCCCTCTGCTTTAAGTCTAATGATTGGTATAGACTTTTACTTGCCTTCCCTCAGGAATGGTACCTCCCAACCTCTCCATGTGCATGAAAGGTGACACACTAAGCTCCCCCTATTTCTTCCTAATGGGCCACTCTAAAGACACGGTTTGTGAAAAACTGCACGTCTCCCTCTCCATACTGTCTAATGTGTGTGCTCGGTGGATTTACTCGAGGCATGCATTCATGTGTGCATGAGTGGACGCATGAGAAAACAGCAGAAGTATGTGTGTATGTGTTGTTTGTGCTGTCGTAGACAAGCAATATTATAAGAAGTGACCCTCTCCAGTTGAAATTGCATCTTCCTGAAGAGAGCAGTGAGGATAAGGCTGTCACATGATTATAAATATGTTAATGAACTCTAGTCCCACACGACTGTCTGTGTAGATATAGTCTTTGCATTGGGTGTAACAAATCACGTGGTCAGGTGTTTGCAGCTAAATGTAATGTAATGCATGCAGGTTTCTCAGGTTTCTCAGGATGTGTTGTGTCACTGTGTTATTTTGTACATCTTTCTTTCTTTCTCCTCCTCTCCTCTCTCTTTTCTCTCTCTATGCACGTGCATGCTGGTCGTATTCCTCTTTTTCATCTCAGTGCAGCTGACTGTGTTCTGTTCCCTGCCCAGCAGACTCTACCAACCCCTGGGATTCCCTTTCTACAGCCCACTCTGCCCTGCAGGAAGTGACCCTCGAGCCCCACCCGATTCCATTGCTCTCATCCCATCCAGCCTCAGCCCCAGACTCCCCCCATCAACTCCTCCTAGAGGCCACAGTTTGCATGGCAGAGAAAGCTCCACAGCTGACAGACCACTGCTCCATTAGAGGGGCTACAGGTGGCAGGTCCACCCAGCAGAGGGGCATCATCAGGGGGCAGGGAGCCCCTCAGGGGTCTGGAGAGGTGGACGGTGGACTGGTTGACAGACAGCCTCGGGCATTGCCTCCTAAAGCTGTCCTGGGGAGGTCCGTCGAAAGACGAGAGAGGCCGAAGGAGACGTGCTCCCCCTGCTGTGAGAGAAAGGGCCTGCACACACAGGCCATGAGCACTGTCTGGCCCTGGGACGCATATGTGAGTGTGAATTCAAACGGAGCCTCTCTGGCAAGTGGAGATGGACATGTCAACCTCCAGGAGAGGCCGGTGTCTCGAGGTCTGTACCTCAGAGAGGAGGAGAGGGCCGGTGGTCACAGTGGGCTCTGCTGCCCCTCGAAAACTGTGGAGGATCCTCCTGCGAGGAGTGCAGCTGCCTCCCCCGGACCCTGGAACATTCCCGGGTCTGATAAACTGCCTGGCACCCTGAGGTCCTGGACCTCCACTGTAAGCAGGTAGAAAGGATCTAGCTGGTTTGAACTGGATCACACTGTCTGGCTCCTCATTCAGTTCACCATCAGATATCTGAGAACAAGTGTAAATCTCCCTCACTCCCTCGTTCTGTTCGGTTTTCTTCTCCATTTACTTCTGAAATCATACTTTGTTTTGTTCTTACCAGATGATTATTACACCCGCCACCTTAAAAAACAGACAAATGTTCACAGCTATTGTGACATAGAGTATAAACCCTGATGGACTCGATATGAAGACATTTTAGACCCTCGGCTGCCAGAGTTTATGCTTTGATCCCAGACGGAGAGATGATGTCTGAGTTAACAGACTTTTACCGCTCAACGGAATCTGGCTCACATCGGTTAGTGCACCATAACCCCCTATGGAAAAAGGTTGGTCTCCGGGGAGAGACATATGTGCATCCAAGAGGTTTACTTGTGCTCCATTTTCTCTGTGCAGTGGCAAGAAATGAGACGACAAATGTGTCAGAGGGAGGAAGTGACACTGAAACTCCTGGAGGACATGGCACTGACCCATGTGGTTAACCCGACATATGTTAAGATCTCACACGCCTACCTATATATCATATACTGTAAATGTAAAGATGTGATAAATATGTACATTTGGTTAACTTCAAAACGAACCTGTCTGTGTTTTTCAAGGCAGTGTTGTAGTTAGAAAAAACAAAAAAACACAGGACAGTATTTTAGGATCAATATTTCCGCGGCCCTGCTATGACTACATATCAAAGACTGTGACAGTCACCAAACTGCTGAGGGAGGCAGTGGTCATGTGCATGGATGTAAACCACCATGTCCTAACACATGTCTTCTAGAGGTAGAACATCGGGAGGACATCCTCTGTGGAGCCGAACAGTCGCTTCTCGTGTGAGACATTCTTTCTTTTTTTTCATTAAACTCAACTTCTGGGTGACTGACGCCAGTTGGCTTAGTAAGAACTCATCATACTGTTCTGAGTGATGTACACAACCAGATCACAAGTCAACCATGCAGTCATTGTGCAGAATTTCGAAGCTGTGCCGTCTTCATTTGATGCTCAACAGGAAAGAGAAAAAAAACTGTCCCGTCTATAATTCCCATTTCTATGCCTTTTACTGTGCTAAGTGCACCACATCACTGTGGGAGAGGGGCATCGGTGCGGGCAGGAGGAGGCCGATGGTTACGAGGTGGGGCGGAGTGCCTTACTCAAACTAATGCAGAGCTGTAGGGATTTGTTTTGTTCTGGGAACCGAATGCAAAACAGATGTTAGTGACCACGCACACACATATCAGCAGCCCGTTGAGTTGTGGGGCCTGTTTCCTTCGGACTTAACACCGAGCAGTATCTGCAGTTATCTTGATGCACTCTCAGCTTTATAGCGAATCAAAGTCTACGATTGCCCTCGTCCCCCCCTGGTTTCGAAAGAGGGGAAACGATGTAGCCTGTAGCATTACACCCTCTTCTCGGAGAGTAAACCTGGGAGAGTCGAGCCGTGAACGTTATTCCAGACAGGGTTATTATCTAAGTGGACCGTGGTTTCTGTTGTGTGTTAATTACAGCTTTATTTGTCTGTTCCACACACACACACACGCAGGAAGCGGCGATTTTCCGTGAAACATACATTTATTGAGACATCCGTCGAGTCGAAGGCATGCTGCTATTAAACCACAGATCAAGTCACCATCCTCCTGCATTTATCTCAATTTTGATATTGTTTGTTTGCTCTCATTCAAAATCAATCACCACCGTTTTTTTAGTACTGAAGGAAATATAAGTTTAAAAAGAAGAAATTATAAGCATCGTTAAAAGTGGGACCGAATGACAACAGATCCGAGACGTTTGCGTTTGGATCTGGAACTCGAGCACGAACCCTGTGCCTAAAGAGTCGTCCCAGTGTCTTCTGGGTAAAAAGTCCTCTGGATGTTGGTGAGCTGACTGGACAGGTTGAATACACCTGTGGTTCAGGTTAGCGATTAGCATGGGACCCGCCATGAGGCCGTAGGAAGGTGTTCAGTGTATGTAGGTGAGAGATTATGTCATCCAGCCCCCGCCCCCCCCCCCCTGCCTGCTGTGAGTGATTTTGTAAACAGAAACAAAACAAAAAAAATGCTTTATCTGAACCCGTGAAGGATGGCACGTTCATAAATCCCCATTGAGATCAAGTATAACTGTGTAGTGTTAATTGTGTACTATTCACCTTGTACAGCTGTATTCCTACAAATATGGTTTACTGTATCATTGATACTGTAGTTTCAAAGACGTGAACAACTATTTTTATGAAATGCGACAGTACTGATATATTACATTTTGCTAAAAAATAAAAAAACTTGTTTACTGAAAGATATTCTGAAATACTGTCAAATAAACTCTTGACATGGTGTAAAATATTCTTCTCTGGCTGTTGATTTACTTCATAACCACTGAAACAATAAATTGATAGATTAATCAATTAATGGGGAAAGTGTTAAATTCTGTTTCCACTTCTCAAATGTGAATATCCAAGATCAAACTTTGAATATGAGACAAGAGATCAGTTTTAACTTCCAGATTTTTACATTATCACTAATGTTTGATGATATGATGGCAGGTGAGCGATAACCTGAGAATGTCAACTTAGGCAAAGGTGATCTTTTTATTATTTAATCATTCATGATGCAGCACTCGTGGGGGAACATACCAGAGACACAGGTAACTATTTACAATGAAACCACATCAGAGTGGCTTTTATTTAACAAGTCAGCCTCATGTTTGCAACAATCATTTACACACAGGCACAATGTGGAACAACCCAAAATTCTTCAAGACTTTCACACAGTTCTTAAAGGGGCTGAACAATTTCTTCACTTCTGTTTCTGATGTCACAAAAGAACATGGGGGGAAAAAAATCTGAAAAAAGCTAAAACCACATCTGTCAATCAAGTGTGTAGCTGGAAATATAACCCAGACAAAGTCAGAATCAGCAGAAACTCCTGTGTGGGTTTGAACACCAGCTACTGTCTGTAATAATGATGTAAATCATGTCTGTAGTTTGGTCCTAGGGACGCTTCCAGTGGAAATTACATTAGAGGAGGTACCAATAACAATCTCACATCCATCCAATAGAAATAAACAAGATACAATTATTTACACATTTCTCAGAAGAAACACATATTTCAAAATAAAACAACTTGTAAACATTTTCCCAGCATCTCACTGCTGATTGGTGGAGCCCGATCAATTTATCAGCAGGTCAATATGAGCCTTTTACAGACGTATCGCTATCTGCGTTTGCCGATATTTAAACAAAATTTACAGGATAAACAATGCAGAGAATGTGTGTAGTCACATTTTATGTTAAAATGATGTATATCTTCTCAATTCCTGTTCTTCAGGTTTGTATTTTGCTCCCTATTCTCAGCCTCGGCCCAAAAACCCACATGAGTCAGGCTGTGCTGTTTTAGTGGTTAAGGTGCAGCTGGGGAGTCGTCAGCCGACTGCAGCTGAGTTGTTGTCGTCTCATTGTTGTGAGAGATCATCCAGAGGAGGAGGAGGAACTGAGCTTTCACTGGTTTCTTGTTCATTCAGAGAAGCCTCCTGATGATTAATAATGAAAAACACAGAGAGAGTTAGATTTCCCTCTTCAATTTCACAACAGGTTTCAATTCAAAGCGAGGATCACTGATTGGTTTACCGTCAGAGGTTTGTAGATTCCCATCTGAAAACGACAGCAGACGACATCGACCAGGCAGCCGATCATACTGTGGAGCATACCTGTGAGAGACAAAGACCCGGTTCACAGACACTGACGTTCACGAGCTCAGATGAGGTGAAAGCAGGTTTGATCTCTCTGTGGGTTTTTATATAGAAGACGATGTTGAGTCTGCATCTGACAGAAACCCATAAATAATACATGCAGCAGGATTTATGGCTTTTTCCCAGATGCTTTACTATGTTTATGTAAGAGTGAATGTCTGCTCTCATTAACTGAACTCTTCTTCTACAGTGACTCCTTCACCGCATGAGGAACAGTGGTTACATGTGCTGCCTCTGTTTTCAGTTCACACGAGTATAAAAAGTAATTCGTTAGCTCCATGTGGGACTGTTTGTGAGTGTGTTCCTATATTTTCACTTTTATTGATCTTTCTCAGTCTGTAAGTTTCTGTAAGTGGATTTTCATATTGTAGATGAATTAATCGATTTCAAGCCAATGGCTGCTCAGAATATGGGAGTATAAGTGTTTAAGCAGCATTGTAAAACAAAAAAGTGTTTTAGCTCCATTATAATAATAATAATTATAGTTCCCTTTCATACTAAATGCATCTGAAAACGCACATCACATGACCATTCACATACACTGGGCATGTGGGTACCAGTGTAAACAGGAAGCAGGTTATCCTCCCTGCAGTCGATTGTTTTGATTTGTTTCTGCACGTCCATACTACAACAAAACATTTCAAACTAACAATAACAACAGCAGATATAAATGTAGCAACAGGGACATGTTTTAAATCTAAAACATATATACGTGTGGCTGTTGCCTAAACGTACAAGCACAATCATCATAAAGCTCCAGTTTAGTTTTGTACATATGCATCTGGTACTTGATGAAACACTATAGTAGTTAAGACAGTTTATCTACCTGTGGTGGAGAAAATTCCTCCGACGATGCCGCAGAGTCTGACGAGAAACTGCCAGAAAGGCATGTGCTGCTCGGTGACTCTGACCATCAGAGAACTGATATCATATTTCATAAAGATCCCTGAGACTCCATGGCTGCCTGCAGCATGGTTTATCGCTCGCTCCTGCAGAGGGACACAAACACATATTGATGCACTGAAAGATAACACACAACACAAATACACAAACATGAGCTGAATTCAAACCTACCCGCTCTGTGACTGAGTACTGATGCGTCTCAGCAGAAATCTGGTAAGTGTTCAGCTTGGTGGGCACGATGGTGATGAAGTACTGAAACATGTGGTTTGCTACAGAGAATTGTCACAGCACCGTCAATAAAAAAGCACACTAAAGCATAAATGAAAACAATAATTGATTTGTTTGTGACGCCAACGACGTACGCTCAGCAGAGATCTTCTCTGTGCCGTCCAACGGGCTGATTATCCCAGGAATCGCTTCTCCAAAGGACAGGTGGTCGATCCGGTGAGAGAAGTTATAAGCTGCGGCACAATGACGAGTCAGAACCGTTATCTTCAACATTTAATGTGTCACAGAACATTTAATTTGTACTGTGATTAAAGAAGCAGGGCATCAATGTTTTGTTAAAAATAAAAAACTCACAGTCATGGCTGACGAGAGCAGCTAGATGAGCGTGTCCTCTGGGATGAGGGATGGACCTGTGGAGGACAATGATACAACATGTTCAGGTTTAATTCTCATCTTCTGGATAAATGTACCATATCTAATAACAAAGTGATTAACACATCATTATGAGCGTGTTCAACATCAGGGCGACACTTACTTGCCAACAGTGATGTGGAAGTTTCCTGCCACTTTGTTAACATACATATGTCCATGTATCCTGCAGGCCGTGAGGGAAGTGATGCTGTCGTCCCTGTGGGGAAAAAGAGAAACAAAACGACGAGGGAATTATTTATTAAAGCTATAAGTGAGGTCGAACACTTCCTTATGATTGAAATTATATTTCCAACTTTAAAAAGGAAAAGAGTATATTTTAGGAGCTTGTACCTATGGTCAGGAGCAGGAGGATCTCCTTTTAACGCAGCCTTGAAGATGATGTCCTGAAGAGCGTGCTCGACTCTCAGACGCTCCTGGATGTGCAGAAGAGTCCTGACGGAGACAGAAAGTCAGAGCTCACTTCGAATGAGAGAGAAGTCAAATGGTGAATCAGCATTTCAAATTCTAAATCAGTACAAATCAGGTGAAACCACACGGTACCATGACTTTACTACTTTATAGTGGTGGCAAATATCTTTGGTGTGCTTTAGATTTACTGTTGCCACTTAATGTGAGCTGTAACATTTAATTATCAATAATTAATAGATTAATTGAAAATTACAGTAATGTGGCTAATGTGACACTGTGGCTTCAGCTACTCAAAAAATATCTGTAGAAATCACATTGAGCTGAATGAATTGTTCATTTCTTTTTACATTTTTTGTTTTATAGAAAAAACTATAAGCTACTAATCAATACAACAGTTGGCAAATTAATTGATGATTAGTTGCAGCTCTACTTCTATTGAGAGGCACCATACACTTGATTATCTGCCACTTAAAGACAACTGCTTGCTATAAGTAAATAAAAGAAAGTGTCCAGGATAGTTTGATTCTTACATGTGCCACATCTTCTGCTGTGGAGACAGTTCATAGTTGACCTGGAAAGGGAAAATTAATTGTGAGACACGTATGAAGAAGCTTTAAGAATTGAATAAAAATGATTAAATAGAGTCGTAATGGAGTTTAACGCTTTGTCTCCTCATCTATATTGTTGAGTGAAGTAAATGAAGGAGCTCAAACTCACTGGTTCATATTTTAAACCATCAGATGCGACCATGGTTTCTGCCAGATCCAGGACATCTGCACCAATATCTAAACACAAGCATAAAAACACATAGTCATACTTTCTCTTCTAAACGAAAGAAATGACAAGCAAACCGAAGATGTTTGTACTTACATTGACATCTCATAGCAACTGTGATGTCTACATTGATCCGGAGTTTACTGTAAATGAAGAGCAGATGCAGACGTGTCCATTTATCGTTTATCATGAACACCAAGTTAAAACTAACACAGATGAACAGTCCTGCAAGGATCAATTTGAAGGAAGTCGTCTGTACTGATGTTGAACTGTACTGCAGTAAACACCCAGCCCAATCAAATAATTGTATAATAAAATACAACAACAATAGTAATTATAACAATAATAACCATGTGTGTGAGTCTCACCTGCTGAAGTCTTTGTCCACCTCGTACTCGTATCTCATCCACGTCCTTGTGTACACAAAGAACTCCAGGATGGCAAGAACAGCCATGAGGGTGAAGGCGATCAGAGACACTGCAGAGGACACACACACAAACACAAACACACACACACACACACACACACACACACACACACACACACAGGGGTCATTACACTCACTCGATGGACACTACAGTTGTGTCTGTCACCTGCTGTGTATCTGCCATGTGTTGTGGTGAAGCTGTTTTGTGTCTGTGGGTTGTTATGTTGTCTGTCGTGAGTTTGTCATGTGTCTGAGTTGTGTGTCTGTGTAGTGTGCCGGTTGTGTGTCTGAGGTCTGTTGTGGTGTATCTGCTTTTTGTCTGTGTAGTGTGTCTGTCGTGTGTCTGTTGTGGTGTGACAGTGTTGTGTCTGTGCTGTTTGTCTGTTGTATGTCTGGGTTATGTAGTGTGTCTATAGTGTGTAGGTAGTGTCTCTGTAGTGGTGCCTCTGTGGTGTCTGTAGTGTCTCTGTGTTGTGTCTGTGTGTGTCTGTAGTGTCTGAGTAGTGTGTCAGTTGTGGTGTGTCTGCTGTAGTGTGTCTGTGTTGTGTCAATGGTCTGTGTTGTGTCGGTAGTGTCTATGTTGTGGTGTCTGGGTCTGTTGTGGTGTATCTGTAGTGTGTCTGTGTTGTGTATCTGTCAGCTGTCTGTAGTGTGTCTGTGTTGTGTATCTGTGGGCTGTCTGTAGTGTCTGTGTTGTGTCGGTACCTGTCCCGCCGCTGGCTGTGGACTCCACGTAGCTCTCCGGGACTTTGGGGAAAGCGTCCAGCTCCTTGACCAGAGTCAGAGTTTTCTTCTTCGTGAGTCTCCTCATGTCGCAGCTGGAGCTCAGCGATCCTCTGAGACTCTGGGTGTTCGGGACGAGCTGAGATCGATAAAGTTCAGATTGAACGTTTGACCATTACAACAACCGAGCTCACCGTTAGCACCAGCTAGCTTAGCAGGCTAGAACATGGCGGAGGTTAAATGAAACATGGTTGTATTGTTTGTAAATGCGATAATTATCCATGTTGACTTTATATTTACAGTATATTTGGTCAGGAGAAAACACTGAACCTGGAGTATCCGGTCATGTGACGTGGAAGTCACTGTGACGTTTGACCTCGTTGTCTGGAAAAACTGCTCCCATCCGGACATAGCACCCTCTGGTGGTTGTAGACGAATTGCCAATTCATGGCTTTCAGCTTGATTTTTGTAACCAGGAGAAAAACTTTGTTGAGCATATTTACAATGATTTCATTCCCTTTCGTACATTTTGATGGTTGGTTATAGAGTCCAGGATCCAGAGTTCTCTGGAGAACGTTTCCTTTTGTAGTTAAACTTGGTTACTCTACAGGATTAACCTATAAAGAAATAAACTTTTGAGTTAACCTATCCAAACAGTTATTCTCTGCTTTCTAAAGAGTTTTGAGTCAAATAAATGTTTCTATTTATGTCACATCTGTGGTATTTAAGCGTCTGTATTTTACCTCAGCACCCAGACAAGTGTGGCACTCAATTATGTAATTTTATAATAATTTTTTCTTTTGCTCAGGGTTATTCTCACAAGGCACACCAAGTTATTTCTTTCTAATGAGGAACATAAATGCACTCTCATAATTTCATTAAATTAAATTTCTATCACTTTGCATCCTTGTTTTATTTTCTGTTGGAACATTAACAGGTTCAGTTTGTAATAGCAGTTGTTACATCACATCTTTTTTAACTGAAGGACACAGTTTACAAAAGATATTATTCACCTCTGTAAAACAAATTTGTCAAGCACCAGTAATTGTTCTCACTTTCATTTAATTTATACTTACTGTCTAGAAAGATATTTCACTGATTAAGTATATAAAACACAAACACAAACACGTTCCGGTTGAAATCAGAGTGTAAATAAAACGTGGTTTCCATCTCAAAGAGCAAATCTATAGGGTCCTTAAAAGGTTTTCTGTATCAGAAACACAGATAACTGACAGTGAACCTAGTATCCGACCTCCCTGAGATGGAAGAGGAGAATTTTTGGGCGAGAAACAGGAGATAAAACTCTGCTGAAATCATTGGTTGTAACAGAGGTCCATAGACTAATAATGCTGTGCCAATATTATCACCACATCAACAGTATTAAGTACTTGCACACAAACTATAATGCAGAGAAAACGTTCACATTCAAGTTACTTGAACCGCATCTCTTCAAACAGAAAATGCTTCCGAACAAATAAGGAGTGAGGGCTTTTACTCTTGTGTGAATAAGACATGTGTATCCATAGTGACATACTGTACAACTTCAAGTATAATGTGCATTATTTCAGTGCTGAGTAGGCAAAAAAACAAACAAGCATGACAAGCATCCTCAGAGACAGTTCACAGCCACCTCGACGATCAAGGCTGTGAAGCTCTTTCCAACAAATACATCAAGTGTGACTGGAAAAGTGACCAATCATCATGAAGACCAACATAAATACAACACGACTTTCCTGCTAAGATCGCTTTAAGGTTGAAGCTCAACTTCAAGTGCCGGACATCCATTCAAAGTGTTCGCTCTATTCCGCAGGTACAGAGTCAGGCCCTTCGTCCTGTAAGACGGCCATCTCTGGGACGTCGGAGGTGGGCGTGTCAGGCGGCTCTTGAGAGAGATCTTCTGAGCATCTGCTCACAGTGGGGGAGATCACATCTGGACTCGTGTCACATGACTCTGTGCTCTGCTCCGAGGTGGCCGTGGTGATCGTTGTGGGGACACTGTGGGGAACTGGGTCAAACTCGTCATCGTCGTCCTCCGGAATCGGTGACTCGTGGATATCTAGATATGTCAGACATGAAATTTGGTTGAACTGAATTCGGAGGAGTTGATTGTTGGCATGACAAATGAAAAAGAGAACTCACTGCTGAAAGCTTCTGGGTACTGCTTAGCGACCTTCCCTTTAAGTGTCCTGGGGAAGAAAAGTAGACAAATAATCAGCGATTGTGTTTGTGTGTGTGTGTGTTTCTGTTTCCCCCTGGTGGGGCAGTGTTTACCTGATCCGTCTGAAGACGCTGTCCAGATCTTTCTTCATCTCCACCAGCGTTCGTGTGTGGAGCAGGAAGCGCTCGTTCATCTGCTGCAGTCGCACGTTTGACAGCCCGTTGAAGTTGATCAGCATTTCGTTGGTTTTCTCAAAGCGGTCGAGCCTGTTTCCCGCAATTAATCAGCAAAACAACAAGAATCTTCAGGGGCCAGTTTGAGATGAGGAAGGGACAGGGCAGCATCACTGTCAAATACAGTGTGAGGCCCTGTTCAGACCTGGTGATACCGTCCATCCGGAGCGATCCAATCACAAATAATCACATCATTTCTAGCAAAGACCCAATCATGTTCCGAGTTTACAAATGTTTCCGATGGCTGTGTGTGTGTGTGTGTGACTCAGTACTAGTGAGTAAGTTTATAAGGACTTGTGTTGACATAGCGGTGATCAGACCTAAAGGAGCCCTGAAGATGCGTTTAGGTGCATTCAGACCTGTACATAGAGCTGCCCACTTGTGACTGAATCCCTCAGGATGGATGTTAATACCAGGTCTGAACGAGGTCTCACCAGCACAACATTTTCTATGTAGTGATAAAAGGAAGCAGGAGTGACACGTGATGCTCATCAGATGACACCAACACTCACATGTGTCTCTGAGCCTGGATGATGGCATTGACGTCTTCGGAGTTGACCATGCTCAGCATCCGGCCGCAGAACACCCCGGAGGCTGTGGGCTCCTCCATGACGACGATCCAGAGGAAAACACCTGGGAATACAAACCTGCAGTCAGACCTGTGAGAGTGGTATAGAGCTGAATGAAACCACGTGTGCAGCGTCACTAGTAGCGGATGTCAGTGCTGATGTCTGCATTAACTGTAGGAACTGCAGTTTTTAACAGACACGTTATTAAACTTCACATTCTCTCCAGGGACTCGGATCTTTTCATGACAGCAGCTTGAACCGATGAGTCACTTCATTAACAGCCGGGACGAGTCATAGATAGCACGGATATAATCCCCGTTAGCTTCCGAACTAAAGTAACAAGCAGAGCAGCGGTGATGTTACCTTCTTCCTCTGGTGAGCGACTGTTTCCTCTCTCTGCTGCTATTATAAATCTACATCTGCAGAGAACAGCTGACAGCTGAGTAGGAACAACAACAAAGCACATCCGCGTTTCTGCACTTCCGGTCATAGGACCAACGTTTCCGGTGCTTTTTCTTTTTTTTGTTCCTTTTCTTTTCTTTATTTAAAACTGCGCAAATTACAAATGCACATGGTTAACAATATTAAATTCGTTGTTATCGACAACAACAACTATACGGTAGTCACGTCACACCGAAAGATAAAAACGGTGTTCTTGTTAAACATATAAAACATTCGAATTTAAAATGGCATTAAGTATTATACCACGTAATACAACTTTTAATTCCCTTTATTCCAGAATATCTATTCATTATATATAGACATACACAGACAACTAAACATATAATTCGTATGTAGATAATAATTTTTTAAATATAGGTCCAAATAAAATATACTATGTAAAATTGTCCAAATATAGATATTTAGAGATAACCACGTAAATCTAATTACAAACATTTGAAATTTGCTATTTTCATATATAGGTAACATCCAAAAAACTGTGTTAAAGCTTCCCACAGAGTTGAAGCATTTATATGGAATATCTTTGAAATGTTTAACTTTGTTACATAACTTTATGTCAGACATTAATACTACCATATTGAAAGTAGATGTTCTCAAAATAAGTAAATCTTTCAAATCATGGATTCATGATTGGATTTTGATTTGAACTCGTGTTTATCCTCCCACCTCATAGAAGTAACTTCGGTTATTTCATGTTTCCAGAAAAATCACAAAATTGGTTTTATTAAGGGACATGTAAAAAAAGTACATGATTTATAAAAAATACAAAACTGCTTTGTCTAACTGGTAAGCTAAGTAAATGCATAGCAACAGTACATGCAAGTCTACAGTTAGATATCCTACTGTTCTTGAACATTTTTAAGCTACAGGCTAAACAGGGGAGAAGTACATTTCGGCTGCAATCTATCATTTCTCTGCTTATAGGATACAAATCCAAAATGAAGATACAGAATAAGTTAGGTTGCACGCAACTCAACCGATGAGTAAATAAATACTTGACATCATTTCACAAATATTGACAACCGGTAATTCAACGCAACGTTAAACAGAGCCTGCGTGTGAATTACATTCGATTTCTGATGTACAAAAACCATGCTACGCAAAAGCTAAACAAGAGAAGAATTCATAGTATTACACTTCTAAGCAGGGACGCAGTGATACAAATAAATATGAAATAAATAAATAACTAATCCCATATATGAGCCACGTGGCTCGCCCAACCCCTTATGTACAGAACACACCCTCTGCTCCCAACTACAACATCACAGGTATGAAATTTCATATTAGTGTTGGTTTTCAGAATACCATAAACATACATATAAATGACCTCGGACAAGCACAAGTGTCCATAGAAAACCTGCATTGATTTGACATTGGGTGAATTTCAATGTGCTTTGGCTTTCATTTGATAAATAAAGTAATATTAGGCTATATATCACAACACGTGTGGTATATAAGAGGCAATGGCATAGAATTTTAGCTTGTATAAAGTCTTTTACCGTATACTGACCCAGGAATGAGGAAAAACACTGATGCTGATATTGCTGAATGACTATAGACCGATTATGTGTTTTGCTGTCGTATTTTGAAGTATTATTATGCAAAGAGATTTCTATTTTTCTTTTTAAGTTTTTTTTACATACAAAAATAAGTTAAAACTCCAGAGAAATGGATCCAAAAAAATAAAAAATAAGATTTACAGTTTATATAAGGCCATGCAATTTTCGTAGACTCATGCATCAGATCGTTAGGTCTTTTGGATGAGTGGCTTGCCATTCATGCAAAATGCACTATGTGTTGCTCAGGCCACTATAAATATAGCTACTGTCCCTTTTTGTTCCTTAATACCAATCCAAAATTTACACTAGCACTGTCTGTAACACATAATTAAGGCTGGTGTATTTGCTGTTGAAGCTGTGAATAGGCCTCGTTTCAATGGGACCACGAACGTATTTGCACACAGAGACGCTAATCCAGTTTACAAACACAAATGCTTTGATAGGAGTGGATGTGAATAGAGACAAACACAAGGGCTACTGTACAGGTCTGCGCTCCATCAGTGTAAAGTGTCATTCATTCCAAAACGAGATATCCACCATCAAAAGGAAAGAGCCATCTACTCTGAGTATAGAGAAAATCTAAACAGGCTTGTAAAATATCCCCAATGAGAATGATTTCAGTTGCATGTTTGAAATGTTGAGTGATGAATTTCAAGTAGCACCCTTTTCTTTGAGCCGGTGGATCTATTGCGTTTTGGAATAAAATCTTTAGATGTACCAGCGAACAAGAGCTCCAGCATTTCAATCGAATGTATATCAAAAACACAACGGATGAGGATCCGCCATCAGAATGGGAAGAATATTAAATACAAACGAAAAAAGAGAGACAAGGTGGAAACACGACAGTTCATAAGTTACAGTTCAAACATAATAAACAAATCTCCAGAACCATTATGGAGAAGACCAAAGGATTTTCAGCTGCTTTGTGACTGAAGGCGATCTGAGGCAACTTCTTTCTGTGAGTGCTCGAGAGAAAAAAACAGAACCCCGAGATTTCTTCAGAGATGTGTGCAAAGGGAGGGAGGAGGGAAGGGGGGGCTGGAATTACCACCCTGCCTCTGCCGCCACCACTACGCCCCTGGTTGGAGGGGTTGTCATGGTAACACATTGCTGAGCTGGCTCGGCGTTTTCCTCACACGGAATTTCCTTCACTTCCTCTTCCGCCTGGGATTTTTCCCCTTCGACATCCGCTCCCACCTGGCCTTCCTCTACCTCCACCTCTTCTTCCTCGTCCTCCTCCTCATCTTCCTCCTCGTCTTCCTCCTCCTCCTGTTGCTGCTGCTGTCGCTGTTTCTTGCGGCAGCACGGCTTGAACAAATGTGGGTCGATGAGCACCTCGCCAAAGCGACCCTTGTAGATGATTCCACAGCAAACTTTTTGCCTACACAGAACACAATACAATAGAGTGAATGAAGCAGGAGAACCCTTCCATCTACAGCCCTTCATTAAAATGAATTAACACTGTGACTCTTAATGATGCTTGACATTGTTAAATAACTATTCAACTGATGTGACAGACATCAGTTGTTTTAGGCCTTTGACTCGCTGGTTAGGTGGAAGATGTCACCAAACTATAAACTATGAAAAATATTGGTGAGGCGATGCACACCCTGTGTGTGCTGTATAGACATCATTCAGTCAATGTTTATAAAAAAAAAAAAAAAAAATTGTAATATTCCCTCTTCATTCCTAAAGCTACAAGTCATGTCTATAGTGCTATTGGATAGAGATACCTTGAAAAATAAAATTGGAACTATGCATGTCGTATGGGTGGACTACATATGTGAAGAGACTTTTAGCAATGTCCTTATCACAATGTGAATATGAAGTAAATGCACAAAAATGTCTCCTTGACAAAAATTGCTTCTTGATTTTCTCAATGTATGTAACATAAAATGTAAAAAAAAGAGCTGGTGTGTTGTTTTAAATCCTAAATGAGTCTGTAGAACAAGGATATACCACTTCTTCACAGTGTGTATTACCTCTTCCAGTAGGTGAGGTCCAGGAAGGAGAAAACCGGGGAGCGGCTGGAACCCGGGCTGAGCTCAGTGTCAGAGCCGTCGTCCGACAGGTTGCTGTAGCTGGGAGACTGAGCCGGAGAGGCACTGGAGGTGGTGCTGTGAGCATCGGAATCTGGTGAGCAGATTATTAGCTGTTAGACATGTAGAGTGTATGACAAGGCATTTTGAGGATGAGATGAGTGACTGCTATTAAAGTAAATGGCCAACTAAAACAAAAAAAAACAAAAAATCAAACTCACTGTTTCTTTTAAGCTCTTTCTGCAGCCTGCTGATCTGACTCGGCCGAGCTTTCTTAGAGATGGACTTTATTTTCTTGGGCCTGGAGGTTATTTTTAAACTGGGACCTCCCCTGGCGTCCACAACCTGTGCACAGGGAAGGAGAGATGTTCAATGACTGCGAACATAGCTTGAATGATTCTGATATTTTATCATGACCCAGCAGCAGCTCACAGATTCACACTCACATGGTTCCAGTTCTTCTTGGTTCCCACTGGAAGCTTTTTCCATCGTTTCACCAGAAGCACACAGGCATTGCAGATTTCTCCAGATCTGGTTTCACTCAACCTGTGAGAGGATTACACATGATGAGTGGGAAAGGTTTTCTATCAATGAGATGCGTTACAGACCACGTGCTTAGGTGTGTCACTTACCCGAAGCAGCTCCTGAACTCCTTCTCATAGCGCTTACTGTCCGTGAAACGAGAGCTGGACGACTTTGCACGGCAGATGCAGCAGCCGTCCAGACTCCTATACATTTTTGGCTTGTGAAAGCCAAACATCTGCGAGGAGAAAACAGACAAATACATAAATTAAAGAAGCACAAGCATCCCCGGACTCTGATCCGCGTGCGTCAGCTGCACCATGCTCCCGCAGCAGCAGCAGCCTCGTGGCTCAGATCAGACGTGGTGTTTTATTGTGCAGATTAGCCACATGTGAATGAATGAATATTAAAATGTAAATACGGAGTGCTTTGGTCACGGTTTGGAGATTTAAAAACATCCAGGGAAAGCGGTTTTGTTGGAGCATCTCTCCGCTGTGACCCACATGAGGGAAGTAGGTCAGCAGTCAGACAGCGTGTCAGACAGATCATGTCACTGCGCTGCGCACAGGACGCACGCCCCGTTTAAGGAAACTCAAAATACAACATTTAGTCTGAGCCTCCAGGCTGCGGAGGATAATGATCGTGGTTGAAATCAAGATTATATAAATGCAATGTTGCGCTGCAAGAGAAATGGGATGAATGTGTTCGAGGAATAAGACAAAATCACTCGAGATGCGCAGATTATGCAGCGGAATAAGGGTTTAGTTGCTAGGCAAGATTTATTCTGCACAGCACATGTGGACCTGAACTGCGGCAAACTGCGAGCCGCGCCCCCCAGACTGTTTTTTTTTTCTCGCCATCAGTCCTCCGGGTCTTCTGACAGTGCGGAGCCACAGAGAGTAGACAGAGAGCAGGGGAAACCACAGACCTCCCACTCCCATGCGTTTATCAAATACTGTTGTTTAAAAGGTCGGAAAGGTGATGGAGAAGGTGAGAAGTGCAGAAAAACAGGCTCCTGGTGGTGGAAGGCATAAGTGCAAGTATTTAAAGAAATAATAATACACTGGGTTAGAATAGAATACCACAGTGAAAACGTTTAACATGTCCAAGCTTTAAATCTACCAGGTAAAAGCTTAACTTGACATTTAAACTAAGAGAATGAAACAGCATGAGCAATATGGCCGAAAAAGGAAGTGATTTAAAAAAAATCAATCAATCAATAATTATCGCGATAAATATCAGTTAATCATTATTAAAGTTGAAGTATTTCTGCTACTGAGCGAAGGTTGTACTTTGTAACTCTAACTCTCCATGTAAAGAGAATGAAAAGTCAGAATGGGCTTTATTTGCCATGCACAAGTGCACACAGTGGGCATCTTGTGTAGCTGCATTCAGTGTACTAACACAAATAGACAATTAACAACAGACTACCAGAACTAGCGAGAAAAAACATGACCACTATGTGCAATAGAGAAAGTGTACGAGAGTAGTGCAACTCAAAACAAAATGTGCAAGGGTGGAGAGTAAACATTTAAATAGTAATTATTATCAGAGGAGAAAAATGTTCAAAGAAATATGACCAATAACATTCAGGTTACTCGTATGGGGTAGTTGAAGGTGCAGAGTGCAAAGTTGAAGGATCAAGTGTGGGTCACTATGTACAGGATGCATATGTGTATATATATATATATACACAGAATCTTATGCGGTAGTGCATTTGTATGATGGACAGTATATATAATGTGCTTATATTTATTATTTATGTGTACTTGTAAATCTGAATTGAGCAACAGTATAGTAAATAAATAATTAGGGTTTGTGGTGGATGGGTAGTGTACAGGGTTACTGTCGTTAGATTGTTCCTGACACTGTATGACTGGTTAAGTGTTCCTCAGAGTAATGAGGATCGTTAACATACAGGTTCATTATTCGGGGTGGGTAAAATAAAAAAATATATAATATAAAAGGACAGTAAATCTATAATAAAAGAAAGCATTTATATGATCACAAGGATGATAAAGGGGAACGTAAATAAACGTTAATAATTTCAACAGATGCATTTAATAAGAGTTTGTTAATAAAAGCAACAATGTGCATATTTTCAAGAATATGTTTTTGTGGGGCCTTCGTGTGAGTCCTCTGTCAGCGGCCGACGATCTCTGCAGCAGAATACAGTACGTGACGTAACTCAACATGGCAACACACTTCAAAGGCGGAGGTGGCGTGGAGAAGGGGGTGTGATGCGATTTATCCGCAAAAAACTGCAGCATTCGAATCGAAAGTGTAAAAATCGCTCTCGAAAGCGGCGCAGAGTGTCGCGAACAGCGCGCCCGCTCCCCCCCACGAGATCAAAGCACGCAGCGAGCACCGCACTTGCCTCCATCGAAGTGCGAGTCGCCAGTTTTCGCCGCCCACTCCGGCTAGGAAGCATGGCTCTCCACACGACCTGCTTCATGCGCACCCATTTTATAATCGCAGCCCTCAGCTCGACGATGGCCGACTTTTCCTGCGCCAACTTTCACGTGGTCATTCACAAACTCACACCGACACGATTCTTGCGTACCAAAAAAACGGCTTTTAAAGCGATCGAGGAGAGAAAGTAGTTCGCGGGGAATAGTGTACTTTGATCTTTACTCTTTGTTATTCCGGAGCCGCGTCGCTGCAACAGTCCAACTACATGTGCAGCGAGTTCAAAGCGGCGGGTCGCAGTTTAAACCGCTTTCTAACGCATTAAATAAACATCTTTAAGCCGAGTGGAGTTTGACGAAGCGGATGTTGATAGTAAACAGTTGGTGTTCTCTGTTTTGTTGACAGCAGCGACCCGCGTGCTGAGACGGATCTCCGCTCCGAGTGGGCGTGAGAGCAACTTGGTGTATTTGGCCGGTGAAGATGTGTAGCCGCCTGCAGCCGCTGTGCACACGCACCGTGCACCACCACCACGCTTTATTCAACATGAAGTGTGTGTGGTAGCACCGCACTACCACACACACACACGTTGGCCACATCCAGCCGGCGATTTTAAACACAAACGCGCCGAAGCGACCGACAACAACAACAGCCCCCGCTCCTCCTCACGCGTGCACACGAAGGCCATTCCGCCGCGGTTTCACGCATGTTTTGCGGTTTCTCCCGCATCTCCTGCGCTCACTTTACGCGATTGTAAGGTGGACACACGTGGGGCCGGGAGCCCGGTTGGCCGCTGCAGCAGGCCCCGGACACACACCGATCGTTCCCGGACAAGTGGAAGCTTGTTTTCAACACACATGTGAAAGCTCCGCGGGGACTTTAACCTCCTCCACAAGCGACACAACAACTGCACACTTTCACAACAAAATGGCGTCATTCTTTTACCTTGTTCTGCGTCGCGGCCGGCCGAGTCAAAGTGCAGCTCCGTGTGGTCGCGATGGGACTGTTATGAAAATCAAGCCGCACCAGTAACCCGCTCTCTTGTTGATGTCTGCGCCTGTGGACGGGACTGGAGAGTTGTGGACGCACTGCGCATGCGCCGTATCCACACCTCCATTTCACAGCGGAGCAGGACGCTCTTTTCCTTTTCTTCAATCAAGCCATTTACATAAACGACGTGTGACGTGGGCGTGCGTCTGCATTCTGCTGCCCTTATAAGGATGGGAACATTGCGCGGGAACAGGGGGCTCGGCCCCGGTTGCTATGGCGCATTGGAGAATGTCGGCGGAGGGGCGGGGCCTGTGGTTTTACTACACCGCGCCAGATGGCCCGTCTGGACGAGGAGAGGGCTTTAGGAGGCGCCTCGCACGAAGATGCGCTTTGTTGCTTTCTATTGCGTGACAGCGGAGCCGATTAGTGGAGAATACAGTGAGGCTGGAACATGGGGTCTCCGTCCAGTGGTCGGCGGAGGACCCGCAGGCCACCAGCGAGCCCCCCCCCCCCTTCCATAACCACACTGTCTGTAGCTGCACGTAAATAACAGTGTGTGATGACACCGCTGGAACGAGTCCGTCCATTGGTGGGATTTAGCCAAGTACATTTACTACTGTGCCCGAAAACGAATATATATATATATTTATAGTGTACTATATTTATTTTATATTATCACAACACTTAACATAACATTATTTAAGTGTACAAGCTACTTGATGATCTGAAATTCCCACGGGATTAATAAAGTATCCATCTATATATCTATCTATCTATCTTATATATTATAATATAATATCACATAATATATTCTCTTCTATAACATTACCTTACATTAAATTATGTCACATAGCATTATATTATAACGTAACTTATTCTATATTATTCTATTCTTGCATTATATCATATTATATTAAATTCTACTTTGCTATTTCTACTTCCCTCTTCCTTTTATTTCAGCTATTACAATTTGAAAAGTACAGAATTGACAAATATTTGGCTGATGTAAATTTTCATTTAAAAATGTCAACTATATATATTTTTTTGGTTTGTTGGTTGTTCAGGGCGAGTTTTTCATCAGTTTACAATCAATCCATTAGTCAAATAAGGAATCCGCTCATTAATCTATACTGACGGTTCAATGCCAGACCTTTATTTTATCTGTAGTATTTTCCCTGTGGTGTAGTTGTACTTTAACTTTAGTATCTAAATATTGTCTCTCCCTCTCTGCTCCTGCTGCTGTTATTGAGTTCCTACATGACTGTTGTTGAGCCTTTAATTGCAGATGGGGAGAAGTCATACTCTAATGCGATCATCTCTGTGGCTCTGCAATAAACCCTCTTAGTCTTTGGAAGTGAAAAACAAACACCAAAATGTCGTTCAGTTACATAATTACATGTCTTCAAAAAATGCTCGATGAAAATTCAGTGTCCCAATCATCACTAAAGTTGGTTATGGAATGGGATTGCATTATACTGTGTGGTGGATTTATGTCTCCCTTTTTGTGTCCACGGATCACAGTTTGCCTGTGTGTATATGTATTAAGTACTTGATCAACATTTGGTAATTTGTTGTTAACATCAACTGTTAAAAAAACAACTAGGAAGTGAGTGGCCTATAAAGTCTATTTTGTTTAGTCTTTTACTACATTAGCGTTTTTTACTATATCCGTTCACACATCACAGATTCGAGATAAATAGCACAAAAAACAGGACCAAGACATATCAGGTATGTCAATATTTACTTTAATCTTTTACAACACATTTCATAAATAACAGTTCATTATTGCTTTCTCTAATCTGTACTTCAATGATAATAAAGGCGTGGTCATTGTGGGTTACAGAGTGCTTGCAGGAGAGTGCAGGAGACAGCATTTTCACAATTCTCAAACTGTTAAATGCAACATCAAAATAATACCTAGCTGTTTTTTAAGAACCTGTGCTCTATTTATTGTCAGTGGTTGTTTTTTTTTGCAAAGACAATCGAACAGTTCAGAAATAAACAACGCGACTATTAATCCATATAATCAGTAAAGGAATCTATTGTTTTACACAGACACAAACAAGATGCCTCTATACAGGAAAGATGCCACAGATTCGTTTTAGCATGAGAACAAATGGCCACAGTTCCATTAAAAGTCTAATGAAGCAAAATATTTACAATGAGAGAGGAGAAAAAAAATCGGACAAAGTGGTAAAGACTATTTGAACGGACACAACTGGGACACCAGTTTGGTTTCAGTGTTTCAGCAAGGGAGGATCTCATGAGCACGACTCTGCAGTTTGTGACCCCAAAGAAGTAAGCAAAGAGAATCAGGCCAGACCTTTCACAGTATAACAAGAGCATAATAATACAACCTATTATAACATATTATACTGTAGGAGCTTTAGCTTTCTTTATTATATTTACTAAGATATTCAATGAATCACGTCAAGAAATAGTTTTTCTATAATAAGGCCTGAGTCCTGATATTTCAGGTCACAACACACTAAAGACATAAAACAAACAAGGAAACAGAATTTGGCCATGCATGTGTTAAGTTTAAATTCCAAGTGCAAGCAATACGGCGGTAGAAGGAGAGTTATAGTTGTCCTAAGGGTCAGGTGCAGTAAACGGAGCGAGCTGTGAGAATATCTACTGTAAATGTGAGATGATTAATGACTCGGATTTTCTCCTCCAGGAATTTCACAGTGTAAAGCGCAGCGCGAAAAAACCAGAACGTTTCCTGAAGCGAATACAGTGAACAAGGCAATACGTCTGAAGCTTCCTCTGGTCCAGGGTCCTTCTTTTTAATCATGATAAAGTCTCGTAAAGCCATGGAAAGATGAACGTTTCAACCCATCAGCATTCCTGCAGTACGTTGCACAGAAGTGTGGGGGGGGGGGGGGGGGGGGGGGCTGTTAGTCTCCATGCGTTTCGTTGAAGGTCAGAGGTCAACTCCTTTGACCAGTGCCGTCTCCAGGGTGATGGCGAAGTCATTGAGCGTGTGTAGGATGCGAGACAGGGAGTGTACGGCTGCACGGTCCCTCAGCAGAGCACTGTCCTCGTACGTCCGCGCTGTCAGGGGACACTCTGCCAACAGGGGGAGCCACTGAGAGAGAAGCCGGTCCCTGTCGAGAGGAGACGGCCGGTCATGGTCCAATAATAATAATGATACAAATAATAACCATCATCATGATACATTTATCTATATAGAATTGCTTCACAGACATTAAAAAAGAAAAGACATTGTGCAATTACAGATTTAAACAAGTTAATGCAGGAAAAAATAAACAAAACATCCAACTGAAAGACACTTCAGAAGAATAGTTTTTAAAAGTAAGTCTTATTTTTTTAAGACACTTTTTGACATGTGCAATTGATGTGATTTGATAACAGGATTACTATGAACTAACAAGCTCCCTGCATTTAAAACATATCCCCCGGTTTTCACTTGTGCCTCTGCCTCTCTCCAAACATTAGAGAACGAAGGCGGACACTGTCCCTCCCTGAACTCTGTCATGTAAATAGGTCAGGGAGAGAAGACAGTGAAGCAGTTATGCTGCAGGCCACTTCCTCATCGCCTCAGGAGGAAAAGCTTAGCAAGTCAAAGACCAGGATGCCTTTTTAAGAAATAAATCTATATGCTTATTTTATTTGACTTTCAGGAGATTGTCTGGCGCAGACGCACTCACAATAACAGGACAATCCCTGCAGCAGTCAGGTTTGAACTGGTGAAGAAAACAGGAAGCAAGACATGATGTCTAAATTCCAGAGCATGAATCACGTGTTATTGTTTACAGCACATTGACAAGGCCGGCTGTCCTTATCGTCAATAGTTCGTAAACCTCGTTGTCTTTCCAAGTTGACATCTTCTTCACTTCCTTCTACGTTATTCATCCTGATATATTTGTATTAATGTTGTTGTTTGTTTGCATCCCTCATGTGTTAGAAACGTCACCAGTAAATTCTGTGGCAATAATCCTGCTGTATTCTCACATGGGCTCAGTTGGACATTCTCTGGCAGCAAAAAGGAGAATTTCCAGAGCAACCCACTCAGATACAGGCGCTCCGGAAAAATTCAGGAGAATATTTAGAGTCCGGTGCTTTTCTGAAAGCAGGTTTAGTGTTTCAAGTCTCTCACTTGAGTTTTAAAACTGTCATTCGTAATATGGTAAACACTCACCTGATTCCTAGGCAGACGAACAGCTGGAACTTTCCCTCTTTTCCGATGTTGCGGGGCGAAGCGTTGATGGCATTGACGTAGTGGCACAGTGAGTCGCACGGCGGACCCCTCGTGAAGGTGGATCCCTGCAGATCACCCATCTGATCAGTGCTCTCCAAGGAAACCACGGCCTTCTCTGTGGGGAAGAGTTTACCAGAACATCAGTGCATGACTTATTAATATACTGATAATTAAGACAAAACACTGGAGATGGATGCTGTAACACCGATGTTAATAAAACATCAATCATGTTTTGTTGCATGTAATTGAATATGTGAAGCTCGTGTTCACTGCCACTAGATGGAGACAGGAGTCTGACATCTGTGAGACGTAAACATCACATTTATGGAAGATCGTGATGAACTTGCACTCACTGTACCTACCGACAAAGTCCCACACGAACACGTTCCGCTGGAAGAGACGGTTGGACTTGAGTCCGTGGAGGAGGAAATTCTCCAGGGACAGCACCAGCCCCCCCTCACCACATAACAAGACCGTCACGTTTCCCCTCTGGGAGGAAAGAAGACACAAGAACAGAGGAACTGTGAGGATGAGGCTCATCTTACAACTTCAGCAAATCTCATACAAGTGATGGGAAGCAGAGCAGAGAAAATGTCTAATATATAAGAAAGCTCCCCCGTTAATTTACACAGGCATGTCAACAGAACAGAGCCTGTGCATTATATCCTGTACACTGAATATGTTGGAGCACTGAGTTGGAGGCTTGTTACTGAACCGATCCATCAAATCTCTTCGGCTCTTTCAACTTGCTGCTGACATAGAGAGAGTCAGATGCACAAAGGAGGCCCGGGCTGGAGGAGCTGGGATAATGAGCCGTGGTGGAGATCAAAATAACACACAGGAGGCAGAACGCCGCTGCAGAGATGCTCCTCTCTGCATTAACCATCTCTCCTCGTTGTATATTAGTGAACCAACAGGCTGCACGAATGCGGGATCTCACTTTCACAGTCACTTACCTCTTGTTCAGGTTTGTGGAAGTGCTTCACGAGGTTATTTGCAGTCTCCCTCATGTTCTCCTGCACTTCAACAGACTGCATCCCTGACAAGATAAATGTCACAAACAGAAACGTGAGGACGGGCGATGACAAACACGAGCGGAAGGGAACAGGGACTCAATAGAAAGGTGATACAGCAGCAGAATGTGTTATTGTGGTGGGCATAAACCAACAAGTAGGTCAGCCATTGTACTAAAGAATGTGTTCTTTGTCATCACGTACTGCTTCGGCTGCCAAGCGATTCCAGCACTGCCCGTACGCTCTGAGAAGGAGAGGCCAGCTCCGGAGGCGTCCCTGTCCACCTTCCAGAGTCCTCCTCCCCACCAGGTGACACCAGCTGACCAATGAGGACTCTCTCCAGGCTGCCGTCACCCACGCCCTTCCCCAGCCAGCGGCCACATGGGAACCTGAAAGGAAAGAGGACACAGAGCTTCATTATATTCAAAAGCATTTTTTAAAAGCCATTTATTATGCAAGTACACGGCGAAGGAGAGGGACATCTGTTCCCATCAGCTGGTGGAGTGTCCTGAGTGAACATCGCTGATAAATTATTTAATATCAAATATAATTAAGATTTATGAAAAACGTTTTCCAAGACGTGAATTATATCATTAGATTTATTTCCTCCTCGTCATTAGGTAGAGTAGGCTACACATGAACTACTAAATGGATTGAGCCGAGTACAATTCTGGCACGGGTCAGGAGGGGCGGACTCAGGAATGTTTTAATCACTTGCTCTAACGTTATGAGACAGGACCCATGGCAGCGGTAATGCTCTACTGAGTGGCATTCCTTTTTTATGTCTACGTAATTGTTATTTTAGAATCCTAGACTATGTGAAACTTGTACAAGCTTTAAGGTGACATGTGTGTTTTAAACCCTTTGACAGTAAAAAAAAAAGTGACAATCCACATATACTGAACAAAATACATGGTACACAAAAATGATCAACATAATATGCTGCCTGTTCATCTCTGGGAAGTCTGAAAGTCAACAATGAAGTATCCACTAATCCTAAAACTGTATAATCCACAACAAGGCTCAAAAGACACAAGTCGGAAAAAATGTCTACTGATGTAGATCTATATGTATCACAAAGAACAGAGAAAACATAGTTACAGCCCACAGACCTTAATACATATCAGGGAAATAGAACTAAATGTGAAAATTGAAAATAACAATAGTCAACTCATAATGGAGTTTGGTTCCTGTAATTATGTTATTGGACACTGGACATCCAGCATGTGACACAAAGGTTCATTTAGAATCAGGTCTTACTTGTATGTGTGTCCGGTGATCTCATTGTACACCATCACACAGTCGATCAGACACTTGGCCAGCAAACCCGAGTTCTCCTGTCCCAGCTCCAGCGTGCTCAGCCTGCCCAGGTTCTTACACTGCAAGGAAAAGCACAGACCACAGGGACATCAGCTCTATGGGTGTATATGTGTGTGTGTGTGTGTGTGTGTGGGTTGCTTTACATGTGCATGCAGATATTAACATATAGGGGTGAATACAAACCTGGAAATAAATCTCTTGTGTGTTCTTCGTGATCTGTCTCACTCCTGAATCACCGAGTTCTCCTGACACACACACCCAGGGGTTAACTGTTGCCATGGCGATGCTCAGCTTCTTCATGGGTATAATAACGACGCGGTATGGAATACCTGGAGACACCGAGAGAAAAGGTTAACCAAATCATTCAGCCGGTTCTTTCGCAACTAAAATGACCCAGCCCTTCGTACGATACTGGTTTTATTTGAAAGTTGTAAAAATCAAAGGCAAATTTTCATTGTTTTTTTAAAAGCTATAAACCAGCCAGTAAATTCTCTCTAAAGTTCACAGGACTCACTGATGGAGGTGAAGACCCGTGTAAAACAGAGGTAGTCCACGGTGTTCAGAGACAGCAGGTGGAACAGAAACTGCTCCCTCTCCTCCTCGCACAGCAGGAATGCATGAGGTTTGTACAGCTGCCTGTCAGGGAAGAAAAGGAAACCCTGTCAAAGTCACAGCCTTTAATAAAAAAAATCCAATGAGTCAATGGTGGATGAATTCTGACCTGAGCAGCTTCTGGTTCGTGAGCAGCTCTTTAAGGTGCTGGCAAAGCATTTTCTTCTCCAGAGCCAGATGGATCCAGGACCGGGCCTGACCCACCTCGGACAGCCCCTCACTCATGGTTTGGATAAACCTGGAGGAGGAACAGATGTCACAATGACCCCTCAATGTTTCATCATCATCAAGGTAAGTTACAGCCTCATCTGGACACATATAACCTCTCTGACCCCAACAGAACAGAACTGCCTGTTTGTAATGGGCTGCCTCTGCTAACGATGGTTGCAGAGATTTCTGGAATTCTAAGATATTGGATACATTGTTTTCATCTAGATCTCAGCAAGACTATCTAATATTTGTTCTTTGAAAGTGGAAAATAATTTGTAGCCTGAGGCCTTTTTTCCCATCTGCATATGTCATCAAACAGAGATCAGAATCACGCCGTTACCAGCCTCCACCACACAGATACAAGGCTCGTTCCAACATCCCAGTACATTTGCTGTCATTACCTCATGTCCTGTGTTAAGGATCCTCTCAGGAGCAGAGCGCCCTCATCAAACGTCCTCTGCTCCGAACCGTTGGACCCTAAACAGGCAGCGAGGACAACACCGATGATCAGTGAAGTTTGAGCTCAGTGATTTAAAAAGAGAAAAACCATAACAGCGGGGTGAGTGTCTGACCTGGAGACTCAGCCGGTGTCTCTGTCTTCCCCTGGGCGGCCTGGTAGTGCAGCAGATGGGACCAGAGAGCAGACTTCCCCTGTTTAGGAGAAACACACTTGTCAACATCCCACCGCTTCATGCAGTCACCTCTTTGTGTTGACATGTGCTCGATGTCGATGTGTTTGCACGATGACGCACAGCTCCAGATGCTTCTGTAGGGCGCCTGTGTTTTGAGGGCATCTTTAATCACACGTCTGTGAGTGTCTGACCTGTTTCAGCTGCAGGCCGTGGCCCCAGGTTCTCTCCAGCAGGTCACACAGGCCGTGGATGAGTGTGTTCTCCTGCAGGCCCGTGATGTTGGCTTCTCCCTGACCGAGATCCACACTCTCCTTCCCCATCCTCTCCATCAGCATCCGCTTGGTCTAAAGAGCCAGAGAATGATTTATGGCCACAAACCACGAGCACTGAATTGAGAAATTGATGACAGCAGCACCTCTCCCTCTCCAAGCAGAACGAGCGCGCTCACCTTCAGACGACACTCGCTCAGCAGCCCGTCCACAAACTCTCGGTGGGTCTGAGTGACGGCTTGAGGCGACGGGTCGAGCAGCTTGGCCTGACGGAGGTTCTTCCTCATGAACGTGTGCTTCTGTTGAGCAAACCAAAAGGTCATGAAGCAGAGGTGACCTTCCTGAAGCCTTTAAGAGTCTGAATGTTGAAAGATGAGAAGCACCTGTCTCTGTTCATTATCCACTCCCGTGTGATCAGCTGTCGTCGATCTCTTGGGTTCAGACCTGCGGGATGCTGTCACGCGACTGGACCACCTGTGCACCCAGCGAACACGACAAAATTAAATTCACAAAAGTGTTCGCAAATTAGGTTCTGTGTTCGTATCACATGTTTGGTCACATGCAGCGGTTCTGGTGGACTTTTTAAATCTTTTTAAACTGAATGTTACATTAGACTATTACAGACAGAAAAAGTTGCAGGTCTCTCGTTGCACATTTATGAATCCTCGTTGAAATTGAGGTGCAGGACCTCTCACATATTTATACATTTACTTGGGGTATAAAACTATTTGCTATATTGGTACGTTAGTGTTGTCTAAATATATCACTTTTCCGAATCTTCATTTAACATTCAACCATTCATCCATCACATTTAGCTAATTATTTTAGCTGTTTGTACATTACTTTTATAGCGATTATAAATTGAAAAACGTACAACATCACACATTTATCCAGAATGACAATCAGTGACTTTCCTCCTCAACTAAAATGTGTAGATATATGGGTTTAAGCGTAAATATATATATACATTTTCAAATGAGTTTGAAGATCAAGAACTACCCCTCTGTCTTAGGTAGAATGAGCCCTGGTTGAAATGGTTTCTCACTGACTAACGGCAGGAAACCTCACTTGTTGGTGTTCTGTCCCTGGACGAGCACATCGGCCTGCAGCTTGGGGAAATAGCCCGGCTGGTGACGACCTTGTCCGATCCTCATGTCGAGCAGATGGGGATGGATGGCTGTGTGGTCGGCCTTCAGCAGTCTGCGTTCAGTGGCCTGAGCTGCAGAGACACACACAGACACGTATTCAAGCTGGTTAATTGCTACTCAGCTTGTTTTGTTAGAAGAAAACACAGGAAGATACAGAATGAGATGAATAAGAGACAAATCGGTAAGAGGACACAAAGCATTTTGCCTTTCTTATATAATGTTCTCTCCGCCATTTTATTCAGTTCACCCCCTCTCTAATTCTCCCCACATTCCACCCCCTCAAGTCAAACTCTGTCCTGCTCCTATTGTGTCTCAATTATTTATCAGATTGTTTAATTTCCCTTTTCATTCGAGAGCTCTATCCACCAATTATAATCTCCAAATGCAAACGTTCTGGTGGAGGATTCCCCATTGTGGAGAGTTAAAGCGAAAACCTCTGTGGTGGAAACTGTGGTTGCAGAAAGGCTGAGCAGCATAGTGGACATTTAACCCCAGACAGAGGGACAGAGGGACAGATGGTAACAGATTTACAGATTCCCCTCGGCAAAAATCTGGCACCCACTTCAATCACAGTTCACATGAGCAGTTGGGATTTAAATCCACGGCTAAAGCCTGAAAAGACACTGCTGAAACAAGCCAGTGTTTCTCTCGGTCTGTCGCAGGTTGTCAAACCGTACGGCTTCTTAAAACGACTGCATGTAATTACTGAGATTCACATGAGACTCTGTGGAGAGGGTGTCAAGTCAGATTAAGTCTTTCCTGGTGAGAGAGCAACAATATCAGCTGTGACACTGGACCTGAAAAAGCTTTGACGTGTTTTTATGCATTTTGTCCTTGTGCTGAAGCGTATAGGAATACAGTGTTCATATTGTATATGCCAACTGGATAGATAACATTACACAAATATTGCAATTGCGATAACACTTTTCCTTTTAACTTCAGTGGAAAGAAATTTGAAAATTACGATGATGTGATTTCATTCTGTGGTCGGTGCCAAACCAGTATGTTCCCCTAAGTCTAATTTGATTTGTAATGACAATAATAAAAAGGTATATGCTATGGGGATTTCCATAATATGTCATTTTTTGGCCCCAATGCATGTAATTCTTCACTGTACCTGACTCAATGAGCGTGGTGCACTTCCTGTAGTGACAGTTGTGCGAGTCCTTGTCTGTGTCGTACAGTCCTTCTTTCTCCAGCCGGTTGTCAAACAGCTGCTGCAGTGGATCTCTTTCTGCCCAGCGAGAAATCACTTTCCCATCGATGAAAGAAGAAAACATGGACGTCTCCAGGAACCGAGACATGAAACGCAGGTGAGTCGTGGGCTGGACCGAGAGGAAGGAGCCCTGAAACATGATGAACCAGGAGTGAAGAAAAGCATTGATTATCTATTTATCACAATCTAAAGTTTACAGAAAACAATTTTGATATACGTTTAAATCATTGGAGAATAGTTTACCTTGTCGAAGCTGAACGTGCCCTCTCGGTTGCTCAGCCACGAGTCCAGATCCAGAGCGCTGTGGATGACGAACTCGTCGTACCTGCCGAACATGGCAGAGAACCGTCCAGCAAACACCTCCCTCAGCTGAATGTTCAGCTTCGCAGCCTTTAACTCTTCCTCCTCCTCTTCGAACACGTGTCCCAGCGTCTGCTCGCCGTCGGACATTTTCCCTCCTCCGCACCTCCTTGCCAGAGCCTGCAGCCTCTCCAGCACTGCCAGCTCCTCGCCGCCGAGGTTCCCGTTCCTTCTGTCCTCCATCAGATCCTCCAGGACCAGGCTGCTGACACGTGGCGAGGCGGGGGTGGTGGTGGTGGCGGCGGTGGTGGGGGGGTTTGTGATCACACCTCCCTGGGGAGAGAGCCCAAAACGCAGCAAGACCTCGCTCAGCTCCTGGATGAGCTCGGCCTGGTTTGGAAACATGGGCAGGTCCTCGGGGGCCTCGACACAGTGGTTGTCTATGTCGACGATGCACAGGTTTGCCTGTGAGGAAGCGGGAGACAAACAATTATAATCAACAGGCTCAGCCATCAGAGAATAAAGGTTTAACATGACATGGCAGCTCCTCAAAAGTGAGGCCAAAGTGTCTTGATCGCCCCCTGGTGCTTGGCTGCAGTGTAGGTCATAAACCCCAACTCCATGTTAATGATGGGACATTGCCGTTGTCAACATACACTTCAAATATTGTTTGAACAGATGCTTTCTGTCCTTTTAGGTTGTTTTCATCACACAGAGGTTTGTTCAAATGCTTACTTTCCAGTAAGTTTTGTTTTAATGAGTTATTTGAAACCTCATGAGACTGACGCCCAATTTGTAGAGTGCGTTTCATCGGCTGGACCTCGATACTGCAGCTCCATCCCACAATCACTACTGTGCAGAGTCCGGCTCCAAATGCCCAAGAGGGCAGCATTTGTATTCAGGATATTTTGGCTTAATTTCTGGATGATGGGAACAAGTGGAGTTGAGTCGCCATCTTTATACACAGTCTACTTTCACGATGCACAGACTCTTATTCATCTCTTGTAGACATAGAAAGGCTGAGCTGTGATATCCAATTAGGAGATATGAAGATTTATATTTCATTATTAGATTCTTAGCAATTCACTGTGATAAACCCTCACAGGACATTAGCATGTGAAGGCTTAGGTAAAGATTACCGCTATCACCGCTGCTATCATCAGGCTTTTACACCAGAAAATGACCTGTGTGAAAACTCAGCCTGCGTAGCTGCCGAGCAATGACTGATAGAACTTTAAGTGAAGGATAGGAACTCATTTTAAAAACTGCTACTGTAAGCAGCGCAGTCAGCAGCCACTCGACCTCCAGCAATGACCTCAGGTCGACAGTTTACGGCCTCAGGAGGAGTGGACAGAGGCAGACATCCTCCGGCCTGACAGTTAATGTCTTCACTCCTCAACGTCTTTTCATCCTCTCTTTGAGCCAAAGGAGAACACGGGGATCAGAACTCACACAAATACAATCCATTTTTCCAGTTGTTTTGTGCATTAGATCAATTTGTGAGCATATCAACCACTGAAGTATTCAGATCACCTCAGGGAAACTGGGCTTTTCTTGCGGCTCTGATTTTATTCCAACCGATCACACATGCATGATTAAAACATTTCCCATTTCCTTCAAATTGCACGACTCAAGAAATAAGCGGTGATCCCTAATTCTCATTAATTATGAAGCGAGTCCCATTATTCTGGATATTTCCTGCCCTGCTTTTTTTTGCTTTCATCCCCCCGCGAGCTGTCTTTCCTATTGCCTCCTTTTCTGGGGCAGAGCGACTTCAAAGAGGCGTCAGTGAGAGATTCATGCAGCATAAAGTGATCTCAGTTGTAGGATTGGGTTTGAAGTTGGGGGGAGGGGGGGGGGGGGCTGCTCTGTGGAAACGTTGCGTCTCTGTTCCACAAGACCGAGGCCGAAGGCAAATTGTCAAGCAAGCGGAACAGAGGCGATCAGCAAATGTGTGTAAGATAGTTTCAGTTTGACAAAACATTGCTAGATTTTTTTTTTTTATGTGAATGTTTACTAAAATGTCTGATTCCGGATGTAAAATAAATAAATAAAAATGAGCTGCTCATCCGAAGCTGTACCTCGTGTGGGAGGTGGAGGGAGGAGCGCTGAGCTCCATCTCTGCGCTGGATGCCGATCAGGAACGGCATGGGGGCGTCCAGGAGGTGATGCAATGGTGGAGAGACGATGGGCAGGTAGATGTGCTGCCACTGGAACGGGAAAAGCAAAGTGGTGATGCCCTCTGCCACCGTCATCAAACGCTGGTAGTCTAAGGAGAGAGAAAGTGAAATATGAAGCATTAGGGAGAGTGACTCAGATATTCACACTCAAGGTAACATCTGTAAGCAACATTAAACAAAAACACCTGAACGGATTTTCCACGAAACTTGGTGGCAGGATGTGGCACGAGTCAGGGAGGAACACATCGAATTGGTGTGAATGAATCAGTGGACAATCTAGATTGCAGTTTTGTACCATGTTTTGAACTTGTCTGGACCATTTCTATTAATTATTAACTAAAATGTTATGTTGAACATGTTACTATTGATATATCCTATGAATGCTCTTCATTATACTCACACATCATCTTAAATTGATTCTTTATAATACAAATATCTATTTTAAACTAATTAAAAAAGCTAATCGATTCATTGGTTTCTTACCTTGAGAGCATAGCAGAACTTGAGTCTCCAGAAATGCACAGGTAAGCAGTTGCACCATATTGTCAACACCCAGCAGGGAGAAGGCCTCTCCCAGAGGATACTCCCCCAGTGGCAGCTCCCCCGGCCCAGGCCGCTGGCACACGATGGGGCGATGCACGCCATGGAACCTCAGCGACCTGCCAGGTGGAGGCAGGGGCACCTCGTACAGGATGTTGTGGATGTAGCTCTCCAGAGGAAGAGGTGGAGCTGTTTGCGACGTCGCAGCCAGGTGAAGCTGAGACAGGAACTGTCGTGAGGCTTGAAGGAAAGGGAGCGGCGTCAGCAGGCAGAGGGCCTTGGACACGTACAGGGTGTCGCGTGCTGGATCGAAGGAGCCTGCGCAGCCGAGGCAGCCAGACACCGCAGCCAGGGACTCGGCGTCTGACTCGTCCAGGCTGCTCACAAGAGAGTCCATGCTGGAGGTGGAGGGCGAGGAGGCGGATGAAGCCGAGGAGGAGGGAGAGGAGGACGATGAAGTGGACTGGTGCTCCACGTGGTGCATCTGACTGAGGGTGTGCATGGCAGTGATGATCTGAGGACTGGTCACCTCCTCGTAGAACGTGTGGACAAAGCCGTAGGAACGTGTGCCATCATCAGAGGAGAGCGTAAATGAGTGGAACTGAGGATCGAGTCTGTCGGTCTGAGTGCGGAAGGACAGGCCCCTCGGCATACACAGCTGAAGAAAGAGAAAGAGGGGAAAGAGGGATAGAATTAAGAGGCACTTCAATGTTGACAATGATCTATACGACTTAAAACTTCAGGTGTTTCTGAAATCCTCGAGGACAATTTAGAATCTAATCCAAGGTTAACAACAAAATTAAAATTAAAACAGTTTATTGGGACCAAAGGTTTGACTGATGCTATTAATAAATAAATATGAAATACTATAATGTCTCTGGAGACCAGGTTACAACAAAGACTAAATCTAAAGATGTATCTGATTCCTGTAACTAATGCACAAAACTAAATCTCACCATGTTGACGGCCTCTTTACTGAAGGGGTTCCTGTCTGTGTTTTCAGGGTAGTGCACCAGGAGCTTTGACTTGAAGGATCGTCTAATGGGACTCTGCTCGAAGCTTTCACCTGAAACACAGACATTTCACATCACGTCAGTGCACAGCGATCTTTGACCTTCATCACTGCTGAGTCACAGTTCATAACAACAGGGGGGGGGGAAGGACGGAACAGAGGACGTCTAAAATTGAAAGCAGCTTTTAGTCATGACAAAAGCTCGGACAGGAAGACACTGAAAAAAATAAATAATCCGCTGTCAACAGGAAAGGCCATTCTACAGTGAGGGGGGGGGGGGCGTGATTATGTAACGCAGCTCATTTCCATAGAGACAGTACGGGAACAGTGGTGCAGAAGCCCGCCTGCAGTAAGAGAATCCTTCACACCACGATGACGTATATACACTGCTTTCTCACACAAGGGGAGTTTTATCAGGTTGAGGATAAAGGATGAGAGGTTTCTATGCAACAGCCACATTTATACAAAAGGACCGGGTTTGCAGAGCATGTAAGGAAATCTCTATTCCTGCATTCGAACTGCACACAGCTGATGCATTGCTCTGCCTGGCTCCAGTGTCTCCTCTTTACACTCAGAGGACTGTCTGCATGAGCCCGGGTGGACGGAGAGGAGCCGCTGAAGAGAGAGCAGGCCGTGGAAATAAACTAATGTGTGTGTAATGGACTGACAGAAGTGAAGGGGGGGGCTTTCATTATTCATCCACTTTCTGTGGGGATGCCCTTGAACGCCACTCTTCGCTGTGTTCCCCACGTTTCAAGTGTCCTCCGTGACTTTGCTCAGCAGCAGTGTTTGTTCAGCTTTGACTGACATCATCCCCGAGAACAAAAACAACCCAAAGAAAAGGCCGACTGACAGAGGAGATGACACGGAGGAGCCGGCGAGCGGGACGCCGCGCTGGAGGCGGAGTGAGGAGGGAGCACCACTTTGAGTTAAAGCATTTCAGCCTGGCAGGTGGGGGACTGGACCGAATGGATCACGGTGGAGAAAGGGGGGAGTCCATGTTCTCTGCTGAGGAGACAAACTGGAACAGAATGGAGCTTTGCACAGGGACACCTAGTTGCCATGGCAGCCACATCCGCTGCAGCCTGGAAGATTCCGCACGTCAGCTGGTTTACGTCAGCCCGGGTTCCATCAGCTGATCCAGTTAAAACCCACACCCCTCCTGACACGAGCTCCCACCATAGTACGTTCAGAGCCCAGAGAAACTAGCCTCTCTCATTTTATCTGTGAAAGAGAAGGAGGTGGAGGGAGGTTTGTTTGTGTTTGGATGACGCCTTAAATGGCTGTTTCTTTTATACTGTAATGAGCAGGCTTCCTCCCTCTGTTTACACACACTCACAAACACACAAACACACACACACAAGAAAAGATACATCAGACGGAGTGTTTCAAAGCGCATTACATCATCGTGTATTATAATTATTATTTTCATATAAATCATATTAATCATCTCTTATATGAACTGTGAGAAAACTGTAACATAAAGTAATATTTCAAATAATAATAGACTGATTTGATTTGTCTATCAGGCATAACTGCAATGATCCTTTCACAGACATATTGGTATTACTGTTGATGTTTGTCGATAAGCCCTGATATGAAAACTTTTATTAGACACAATAGACATTGTAGAAAAGATATTTGTACCTATATTTTATCCACATATTTGGATGTTTTTATGTTTTCTTTCCATTTATAGTTATTTATGACATTTAGGGTTAAACTGTAAAATATCAGACCTCAATAACATTTCTTTGTAAAGAGGGTTTTAAAAAATACAGATATCGGTATCTGAAACGGTTTACTCTCTACTATCGTAATAGGCATCAGCCCCAAAATCCAAATCTGTTTTTATGAAGTGGATAAAACAATTGCATGATTGATCAAATTGTTGCCTATTCTTTTTTTGACTCAATTCAACTGATTGTTGCTGCTCTAATCTTCAGTACTTAAATTCCCACCGACTCTTCCCTCTCACTCTAATACCATCGTCCTATTATTACTAGAACGTAAATATTGTCAATGTTTTTGGAGCACGACAGCGTGTTTTATATTCATCCCACGGTTTAGACGTTCATCACAAAGATTTATGGCCCCAAATGGTCATCATTGCTAAAACAGAGGCACGTCATCAGGGAGGATTGAGCATCTGTCACACTCACCATCAGAATTACTCTCTCGGTCCCATTCATCACATCATTACGTGAGTGGATGAGGACAGATGTGAAAAGAGATCACAATGACGGCAAGTTCTTCCTTTTAAACTCAAACTGCTTAAATCTACTGTCTCTACATTACAGATGTGTCCGTCTCAAGTGAATCAGGCAATAAGCAAATTTGGATTCTAATCTTAGCCAGAGACACAGAGGTGGTAGTGGGCTCGTTTGCTTAAAATAAAGGATAAAATAATGTGCTGAGGGCTTAAAACTAAAATACGTCCGCACGAGTATTACTGAGTGTGTTATGATGTAAAATCTCTACTCTCTCTCTACTCCCTCCGCTGATGTCATCCCCCTGTGACAGTCATGTGGCCTGAACGGAAGCTGAAGCCTCGGCCATTCAGCACTCAAACGGGCCACGTCATGTGAAATTTGATTTGGCTGCAGAATAACACAGTGGCATCTATTGAGAAGCCAACAAGAGCAGATTGTGTCCATGTAGGCGTGCACCAATTACACTACACACACACAAACACACACAAGATACGACCTCACAGAAACATTTGTATGTTGCTCTCAGGCTCGAACTTCTCTTGCTGGCAGCTTATTCGACCACCTTATGCTCATGCAAAGGCCGACACACGTTCACAGACGGACGGTGGTCACTGGACAGCAGCACAGCCCCCTGCTGCAGCGGGTCTTAGATGACCTGCTGTTACATAAGCAGATTGGCAGAGCTCAGATATACAATGGCCAGCAGTGCTGTCACTCACCGCAGGGGGCCGGCTATCAAAGTCCTCGCTGGTTAGTTAGAGCACTAACTAATCTGCAGCAGAGCCTCTCATCAGAGCTCACCCTACATTGGACATTTTTCTTGCTCTGACTAACATCCATTTGAATGAAAAGGGGGGGGGGGGGGGCAGAGCACGTCTGGTTTCCATCTTTCCCCCCCCAGGGAGATGCTCTACTGCTGCCACAAAGGAGACAAGGGGAAATCAGGGTGTGACTATTGTTTTAAGCCTCAGAACTCAAACCTGGAGGTGACGTCCAGGGCATCACACCTGCACGCTTCTGTCTCACTCTCCTCACACACACACTTGCACACACACACACACAGAGAGAGCTGGACACGTAGGGACATGTCTCCTCTGTGACCGTCCCCACACACCAAGGAGCTGAATGTCAGCAGCCCAGAAGACACAAGCAACACCTGATGTCTCTGTTTCTAACGCCGCCGTCCTCTCCACCACAGATTAACCATCAAGAGGCAGCATCACTGCAGCTGCCATCGCCATAGCAACCCCCTAATTCATCAGCAGTCCTGTTTCCTTCAAACATCTTGACCAGGAGGATGATGAGGGGCCGGGACAATCAGCGCTTATTCACATACACACAGGGCAGCGTGTAATCAGTATGCATGCACACACAACCCCGTGTCATCCATGAAGAACCGCATGAACCCGTCCACTCCGGCTTTATCAGGCAGACAGGACGATGTTGTTGTCCGCTCTCTGCTCAATCCCTTTCTCTGCCATATCCTCCTCATGCAGCTGTAGCAGTGGATGACTTGCAGAAAAGCAGCGAAGCTATATACCGTTTATATTCTGAAATGATTTGATTTACATGATGAAAACACAGGGGACAGACGTGCAATGTGGGTTTTTTTTTTCACCCACAAGCAGAGACACAAAGGAACAAGACTGTTGGATAACCCAGCGCAATAGTCATTTTAAATTCCATTTAAATTCACAAGAAAATATTTATTCTATTGGATGTGGTTTGATTTTACGGTTTGTCATTTTCATAACTAAAATTATAGACTGTAGCCAAATGTTATTTCAAAAGACAAACCCTGGCAAAAATCATACCAGCAAATTCTGATGGGAATATATAACAAAATATAATATGGCAAAATAGAAAATAAATTGCTATTGGTCAATTCTACACAGGCCACTTGCAGATATTGTGTTGTCAACAACCCTGTGAAAGGAAGAAAAAAAGATGTGGCGTCCAATCAAAACACATTTAAATGGAACAAATAGGCCTTCAATGAGTCCAATGTTAAACATGACACACATAGTGGCTTTCTGCATTGTGGATGTGTTTCTCTCGTGTTTGTGTGGACCCTCTACCTGCTCCATCGTCCGGCTCCAGGCCCGTGTCCGCGTCCACTCCACACACAACAAAGTAGTGGGCGAAGCGGCAGGAAGCCGCCGCTGTGGCCGCCGCAGTCCCGCTCATCCTCGACGGTGTGGTGGTGTGAGAGCTCCGGTTCACTTCTGCCAAAGCCCGCGGATGATGTTCATAGCTGATGCGGCTAATCCGAAATGCTGCGCGGTCCCTGATGCTCCGCCGGCACCTCGTCCTTCTGGTCCAGATCCGCGCGCGGTGAGGCCGCCGGGCTGCGCGCACTGATCCGCCGTGTGACTCCGGTCGGGATGATCCAGAGATGGTCACCTCGTCTGTTCAGAGGGGGAGGAGGCAGAGTGAGTGTGTGTGTGTGAGAGAGAGAGAGACAGAGAGAGAGAGGGGTGGAGAGAGGGAGACAAAGACCTAAACACATCATCATCATCAGGCTGTGATTTTTTTAACATATCAAATTTGCTAATTGAAGATCATAGATTAAATAAAACGTTAAAATATAAAAATGTAAACACAAGCAGGTAGAAATAACACACACAGCGTTGTACTTCTCTTAGCATCCAGATGTTGGTCCACTTCAGGCAGTGATGCAGCACTTCTGGCCATTTTGGGCCCTAACATAATGGATCTGAGCCTAAAGTAACCCAGGTGGTAAATGGTAAATATGGCCCATATACCACTGAATTAATTTGGGCCACCATTAGCACCTTCAATCTTCTGATTCTTGCAGTTTCTCAGATGTAAGACAAACTCGAGCCAAAACTCTGCTCAGCCCCGTTTCCCACGCATTTAATGAATGTTTCATATATTTGATGAGAAATAAGGGAGATGGATATTCACAATCGTAGGTCATAAGGTTTTTATTCAACCATTCAAACACATTCACGTCTCATTTCATCTGTAAAATTCAGTCTTAACTTCATTAAATAAATATGATAATCTAGGTCAAAAGGAAACCACCCTCTTCCTGCTATATCTTTTCTAGTAGAAGTATATGCCTGAGAGATATTTCAGATTTGTGTTAAATTAAAGTCAGTGTCCAAACATCAATAATGTGCAGCATTTCTATACACCTGGATCGATTCATGCCATAAAATCCTTGCATTGAAAAAAAATCATATTCCGAGATAATCATCACTTTTCATGCAAGTCAGAGGTATAAACCATTACCCTTCCTCCTTTGTGTACATACAAGTGAGCAGATGTGTCCACAGCTTCAGTCCTGCAGCCAGAAATGTGGATCTATCACTTGAAACCTGTCTTATTGCAGCAAGAGCACAACATAGCTTTTATTTATAATTCAATCATTGCTGTCATCCAACGAGCTAGTTATTTTATGCATAACGTTTTTCACAAACAGAAATCACAGCTATTACCACTATTGCTTTTTATCCAAGGAGGACCTCTCCTCCATTTGTATTCGCGGTAACTGTAAAACAATGGTCGCGGCCCAGACATCCTTTTTCCCTGGGAACTTCCTCCAGCTCCTCCCTGGAGGATTCGCAGGTGGTTGTCGGCCAGTTGAGACATTCAATAACACCGGTCGTGACCCAGAACAGGCAGATGTGGTTGGTGTACAAGGTTTACCCAGGTGGTCTTCTAACCAAGCTCCATAAACACGTCAGGTAGCTTTTCCTAACGCAGGGAAGGCAGTGATTCACCTTCCAAACCTTCCTCATACACTGAACCCTTCTTCTGGTCATAGACTCAGAGAATGTGAGACCACCTCCACTTTCGGGATCTAAGCTCCTTTTGGCTTTTCAAATGATATCAACAGACAAATGATCTTACTTTCGTTTGAAATAAGAGCATAGCATTGAAATCCAACAAGTCGATAGATTAACAAGGACTGGAGCTGTAATACACCCATTCATTGGTGTTTCCAAGGCATGCTGAGGAGTGCAACAAGAAACGAGTGTCTCTCTCAACCACAGGGGGTGGTGTATTGGGTCATGCTGCACAGGTCATACAGACACATTCTCTAGAAAACTTTTGGCAGTAGTTTTGGGTTCAGAAATTTACCCTCAGTGGTGTTAAGAAGGAAGGGCACTCTGTAGCTCTGAAGGAAAACAGGGGGCATGTGATGTTGAACAGATAATTTAGTTTTGTGTGGTAATAATATTGATCTGGGGATTGTAGGTAATGTGTGTGGGAGTGGAAGCTGAGTATCGGCAGGAAGCTACACAGCCGGCCCTTAAAGTCAACCAATTTATAATTCAACTTTAAGGGTGATAGGTTGATGGCTTTGGCAAAGTGTTTGGAAGCAAAAGCAGTGCACGGATGAGGAGCGCAGACAGAGAAGTCTACGTCAGGATACGAGCCACGTGGGCCTGGATCTCCCCATCGGGGTGTGAGAGCAGCTGGACCAGCCTGCTGTGGAGCTGGGAGGATTCATCCAACATGACTCGGAACAGGCAGTCCTGCTTCCGCCTCAGCTCATCTGCTACCTGGGCCGAGGGCCTCCAGGACTTTAAGTTCCCCGCAAATGTCAGCAGGCGCAGGAGCACTGCAGGGGCGGTTCGTGCGTCAAACAGGAGCATAACAGACGCTGGAGCCTTGGGGCAAAACAACAAGAACAAGATTCACATTAGGATAATGAAATATGGAGCCGTTCCACAACAGTTTGACAACAAATATGATGTTGAATTATGCAATATTTGTTTGTTTTGATGAACTTTAAGCACAGACATGCAAACAACAGTGGAAAGGATTAAGACTTAATTTTCATTCCTTTGTCTTTACCTGAGCTTGAACAATGTCATCCATCATATCTGGATTAGAGGACACATTCACAAGGACTTTAGAAGCCTGAACCTGAAACAAAAAATACTTCACTTATGGGGATGTACCAACAACGATATACTACCATATTATTAATATCTCAGAGACGTACGAATGGGACATCATGATCTCCCTACCTGTAATGCTTCATTGCTCACAACAAGAAGAGAAAGTAACAGTGTAATCGAGTCTTTTAGCAAGTGTTGGTGTTTGTCTGTGACTGACAGGTTTGTCAGCAGCCTGAGAGCGCCAAGCTGAAGGTCAGAGTTCACCGGGGACATCTCAATCAGCTCCAGCACTTGTGGCACATAAACCTACGAGAAAAGATCTTGAGTGAAACAGGTCTGTCCCGCAGAAAATGGTAATGAATGTACAAGATTGAACATGAACTCAAGGCCACCCTACTCAGAGTTAGACTGCTTGATATCTGCTGTACAGGATGGAAACAAACCTTGATTTGCTCCTGGTTCTGGATGTTCATACAGAGATTATTTAAAGCAGTCAGACTCTGCACTCGAACCTCTGGAGCCGGATCTGAGAGGAAGCTGGCGATGATAGGAATCCCTTCAAATTCCCGTATTTGGTTCTGGAGGATCAGGGATAAAGAGAGTGAAGAAAATGAATGAAGATACATGAATTTTAAGACAACTCAATTCTCTTTTATTGACAATAAAGAAATCAGTCATAAGTTGACGTGCAGAAGGTTTTACAGAAAGCCTTCTGACACTGTACCTGATTCAAAGTGAAAGCAGCAGCATTTCCTAACGTGAGCAGAATCCGACATCTGTCAGAGGGACTGTTGGTGCTCTGCAGACATGACAGCAGCATGTGCAGGTGCTGGGGCTCCAGGTTTCCAGGGGACTGATGGATGATAACACCTTGGGAGCAAAAGAAGCCATTTAACCTCATGACACAGGGAACTTGGAGCAAAAATACGCTCAGATATAAGCTGGTTGGTGTGAGCATAAGTTACTTTATCATTTATTATATTACTATTATTATTATTAGGTACCTGATGCAGGATGCGCAGGTCGGGGACAGACCACATCCAGTCCGGACACTTTAGCCAACAAGCTGCCCGGCTGGTGGGCACCATCCCCGGGCTGACCGCTCCTGACAGCAGGGGTGTCACTGGTGCTGCTCTTCTTGTTCCTCTTGATGTTGCCTCCGCTGATGAGCTTGTAAATCCCGTAGGAAGCTCCGGCTCCTGCAACGATCCCGAGCAGCGCCTTCATGTTCCCGAACCGGGGAGTGATGCTGCCATCGCCCATGCTGCTGCTGCTGCGGCTGCTAACTGTAGCCGAGCCCTGCTAGCTAACCGACGTCAAGCTACAGAGGCTCAGAAGCGTCAGGAGTCGAGTCTGTGACCTTGCTTGCTAACTAACCCGGGTCATTAGTTAGCTTACACTGGTGACTGCCAATGGACAATGCTATTAACCCAGGTGAAGTGACGTACACGGCTCCATCGTGGTGCGAGCTGGAGAAGTTTGCTGACCAGCTACAGTTGTCAACAATGTTTGGGTCTCTTTCCGGGCGGCTCAGGCTGGCCGACCAAAACTTTTGCGGAGTTATTGGTTATGAGGGGTATGAACAAAACAGATAGATCTATTATAGGTTTATGATATAAATTTATAAGGTAGAAATATCTTTTAAATTCATGTCAGTACTTTTTAAAATCAAAATCAAACTTTAACCGTGTTAACTTTGTACGTTCGAAGTCATTTGTTGTCCAACATTTAACGTAACTTTTGTTGTTACCTGGCAACGTCTGTTTCATGCTCTTCTCCTCTGTGCTCGTGTGGACTGTGTTTTTAATGCGGCCTATATATATATATTCTATATTAATATCCAGATATATTGGTTTTCATCTGAAAAAAAAAGTTTTAGGTTCAACTTTATTAAGATTGGATGGGACCATGCCACGTTTGTTCTTTTTTTTTTGTCTACTGATCATTTATGAGCTGTGCCTGGGCCACACGTCAGACTCGTAACAGCGACATAGAACAAATAAGACAACATTTATTACAAAGCCAGAGAAATCCAGCCTCCATGGAGGAAGATTTGACTAGTCAGCACATAATGGAGAGGAGCACTACCCACACTGGGTGTCCCTAAAGATCAGAGAGAACAAGGTAAAGATGTTCTCTTCTTCTCTTAAGCATTGTGTCATAATTTTGATAAGTTATTGAGTTTCTTGAACTGAATTTAAAAATGAAGTGATATTACTGTAACAATGTGCAACGCGGTGGACAGTGGATACTTCACTGCCTTACCATCTGTACATTCAGGTATTTCCATATCTTAATTTATGTAGGCTATTGTACATATCTTTATCTGATTTAATATTGTGTCTTTTCCTGCAGATATATGCAAATCAGATCAGAATGTAGTGTTAGTTTCCAATTATCTTTTTTTAATTTCATTTAAATATAGAATATATTCTGCAATTAATAGGTGGTTGAAGTTCTGCAAATTTTAGGGATTCAGTATCTTGCCAAGGACACTTCGGCATTCACATGGGGATGAGTGGGGATCTGTGTCATTCTATGCTGCTTTTGATACACATTTCAGAGAAAACCATTGTATTTTCTACTTTACTACATATATTTGACAGCCTTTCTTAAAAGTTACTTTATATTTTTGGATTTTAGATACTGGATGATTTAAAAACCTATTGTTAGAGAATAACGCAGTAGTTTCTAATCGTGGCTTCTGACGCCTTACATTAATTTACTATAATTCTGAAAATTCATGCAAAACCTTCTTGTTAATATTTAGTGGTCAAATAAATAACATATTGTTCCCATCAACTAGCACAAGGAGTAAGGGCCACTCATTACTCATTAATCAAATCAAACCTCCGGCCCCCTGAACTTTATTTTTTAGATGTGCCACGAATGTAGCAGGATTTGGCTTTGATGTCAAAGGAACGTGATTCTTAATGACTGAACCTGAAACCCTGCCTTCTTTTCAATGAGTTACAGTCACACTGTAACTGATACTGGGAATACAGTCTGTGAGTTATTGCATATTCAGAGTCACCAAGATCATGCATCTGGATCTGACAGATTTGGAGCTTTTCTTGATACATTTTGAGTCCAACCCATCCGAGAGCTAACAAACTATCTAATAAACCAGTATATGTCTTATTGTATGAATCACAAACAGCTTGTTTGCTCTCAGAGTGTGGCGGCAGTGACAACTGCCCAAAAAACCTTGTGGCAACTGTGACAGCTGCCAACAAAGACAGCTGCCTATAAAAAGTGGGGCATAAAAGGCACCTGTACATATCGGTGGCGGTTTCTACGACTTACCGCTGCCATGATTTGAGCTTGCCCTTACTGAATATAACGTGATATTTTGAATTTACAGACGTGTAACAGATTAAAGATGGCGAACACACAGCCTGTTCTGGAAGAGATAGAACTGAGCCGAGTTCTGCCACAATTATCTAAGGTAAGTTATTTTAAAGGTCCTGTATGAATCTATTGGCAGATATTTGAATATCAAATAATCTCAGTGATGTTTTGACTAGCGTGTTTCCTCTAAGTTGTACGAATTGTTTTCTTTATCCTAGAATGGGCTCTTTATATTTAAATACTGTATATTTCCATTGAGCGCGGCTCCCCTCTACCATTTGACTTTTAATGACAACAGGTTCTCTTAATGTTTGGAAGGGGAGGGAGAGGTGAGTGGTATTCAGCTGCAACATGCACATTTACCACTAGATGTCATTAAATTCTACACCATTAACCTTTAAGTGAAACTAATGTGGACAGTTACATTACAGAGAACCACAGCCCTGAGGTCAGCTCCTCAGTCCTTTATACACATGAGGACCATCTGTTTCTTTGACAACCACTTGAATCTTCATTATTCTTGATCAATGGGTCATTATCTTTATTAGAATATTCTTTGACAACAGAGCTTGCTGACAGCTGCTGGTCTGTCATGTCCCAGTGATCCCATAGAGTTTCTGAAGAACACTCTTCTGGCCCTCTACGGACCAGATCATGTCCAGGATGTAGACTGGTAGGTGCACCTCCTTCCTCAGTGACTCTTCTATAGACAAGCACACGGTGGCTCACTTTCCCAACTTTTCTTTTACTGCTGCAAGAGAAAGTCATGTTGGCCCATCAACACTAATGTAGGGAGGGAAGAAACCACAGTTTTCCACACATACAATCCCTTGACACTTAAATGTTGTTCGGTGAGAGGAAGGTTATGAATGAAGTACATAAACAAATTGCAGAAAGTAAATTTGGTTAATAATCATATTGTGTTTACAATTGCTTCACGTTCCCTGGTGCCACACCACTGGGGCATTTCTTACATTAACAGATTTAAGAGAACCTTTAAGTACAAATTATGAATAATCAAAGCTTTAATGTTGATTGGTATCTTCTCCATCTTAACTTTTGGAGGAACACTCTTGAGGATCCTTATTAAAAGGCCCAATAACTACAGATACAAGACATTTTTAGAAAGCAGAATATCTAATGTATGCTTATTGTCAACTTAGATTCTAGTTTGAATAGGAGTTTTCCAGCTATTTAGCCATTTAAGTTTAGCCTTTACTAAAACACATTTAGTCCATTTAAAGGCGTAGTTCATTCATTCAATTCAGTATATTAGTTTATATCATTATTTGTTTTTGACTTTGTTTTGTCAAGGTACAAGTTTCTTCTGGATGCAAACCGGTGCACACCATCGCCCTCTCTGACTCGCAGGAGTATGTGCGCCACCATCGATCCAGAAGACGACATAGTACGGTTTAGTAGCATTCATGCCACTGAAAGTAGAATCTCGGAAAAAAATTAAATCACTAGGATTCAAATGAGACAGTTTCAGTACTTTTATAATAACTGCTGCTGTGTATTCATTCTTAGTTGTTCTTCATTCTGCTGGAGAAGGCATACTGCTGCTACAGGAAAAGTCTAACAAGCTCCTGCTTCAGGTAGGCCTGCTGTGCTACGTGAATAATATCTCATGCCGATATAGGTCACATCATATCCAGATAAAGATGCATATCATAATATAGCACATACTGTAAATGTATCTAATAGAATAATAACTATCAAATAAATTATTTTGGAATTATGTACCAATAAATAAGGTTATTAATCAGAATACCTCTGTTTAGAACCTCTGTGCAAACATTCAATTTGTTTGGAAGTATTATCCAAATTATTAGAATTAGTTCCCAGGAGGTGGTGATATTGACAGTGCATCATATGAAACAATATCTTTTATTTAGTTACACGATATTCGTTGTCATATCGCACCTACAGTACTGACTTCAGAACCAGCATGCCTTATGATTTTTTTTTTGAGGGGATGAAGAGGGCCATGAAACTCCCCTTACATGGAATTTCTCAGAAATATCAACTTGGTGTGCATGGAAAGAGAAACAAAAGAAAACGAAATGTCACACTTCAGTTTTGGGGATTTTGAGAAATAAACAAATGTCCGTAGTAGGAACTCTTACAATCACAAATTACTCTCGGCCAATCAGGGATCGGACCTACAATTGAGAGAAAGGAAAAAAAACAAAATCAAAGCCACAATTTTCATACTCAAGTAGACTCTTTACCAACATCTATGATTTTATTAAGGATCAAGATGTGGCAAATATTTCCAGCTTCATATTTATATCAAATGATTCCAGTTATAGGCACAGCAGTTATGTTTACATGTAAATATTCAAAAGTTTTTCCATACCATTTCCTCTCTCACTGAAAGAGTTGATTCTTCCACCACTTTTCTCCACCTCCATCAAACAGCGGGGCTTTTTCTTGTGCTGGGTCAGATTTCCATTGGTCTTTAATGGTCTTGTCTTCAGCGTGCTGATATGGTGAATAACGGGATTTTGATAGAAATACTTTGCTCCTTACGTAGCTGTTTCTTGACTGCTTAACATATGTGTTTATGGGTTTTGGTGATGCTTTGGAGCCTCTTTGAGGTGGAAGCCTTTTTGTGTTTCCACTTTTTCTCCAAAAGACACCAACGGGAGTAGAAGCGGACACTTTGGATGTGGACAGTGTTTTAGAGGGGCGGGAGGCCGTGGTGCTGAGCTTTCTGTTCACATTGACCAGACGCTTCTGTACATTGGTCGGTTGTGTTAAGATATGCAGAGGGTCAGTTGTGGTATCACCCACAGATTCATCATTTAGAGAAATGCCTTGGGGGTTGCGTTTTTTTTTATGTGTATCACCAGATGGAAACCTTCCAGAACTTGTGTTCCTGACTTCAAAGTTTTCGGAAATTACTTCATTGCCAAATAATCTTGAAAATACTTCTAGTTTTGAGTTGGGGGGAGAGTTAGCTGGATAACTGGTCTGAACATCATCAATCTGAGATGAGATCCCCCTCTGGGTGGAATCTAAGCCACGAGAACGTTGAATAGGAGCATAGTCATTCATCAGTTTTGGTTCCTGAATGGCGGACACTCGATTCTGCCTGGACAGGCCAGATTTCTCATGTTGTGCCTGCGCACCGATGGATGGACGGGAAACACGGACTCTCTGGTTTGGGAGATAGCCATCATGACTGCTTGGCTGTTGGGAGCTGAAAGGTTCCACACTGAACAGGTGAGATCTGAGCGGCAGCTTTTTGCTAAACACTTGATCCTGAGAGTCACTTGCTTCGACGCCCACGTAACTGCTACTCCTCTGAGGTGAAAGGTCAAAGTTGGAACCAGAAGATTCAGGCAGGTGAATGATGGGAGCGGAGTTCATATTTTTTGATTCCTTCCCAACAGTGGGTCTATATTTAGCAGCTGATTTGTCAGGTCTTTCCTTGTGTTTGGACACACCTGGCAAGTAGAATTGTTTTCTTGGTGCTCTAACAAGTACACTTTTGCTATAGGAATCAAAAGGCTTCTGCGGAGCTTCAGTCATTCTGGGCTGCTCCTCTGTTTGGAAATCTCTACTCTTTTGATACCGAGTTAAAGAGTCTCCACTGGGAGAAAGATATGTTGGTTGTTGCATAGTTTTCTCAGAGGACAGAGGTTTTAGAATTAATTTCTTACTTGAATAGAAGCTGAGATCTCGAGATGGGATGTCTGTTACAGGTGATGCAGTCACATGGCTACTGAAAGAAAGGGACCTTCCTAATAAAAGCTTTTGTTCAGGGAGGTTGTGGCTTGTTGACTGAACTTCATTTTGATCATCAGCAGGACTTGAGAAAATATCTGGGTTTTCCCCAGAAATGCCATAATTTGCCAAACTTCCATAATCACTTGAAACCTGTTCTGTGGCTCCCAAATCATGCTGCGGGTAGAAAGCGGAGCTGGCGCCAGAGTCGTGGTCGTCGTAACCACTGGGAGAAGTGACACTTTCAATGGAGTCTACGGGATTAAACAGAGAGAGGCTTTCGCTTATTGATACCAGGTCGTTGGCCTCTGGTTCATTCCAGACTACATTTTCACTGTGGTCATCATGGGCAGATCCATCCTGCACAGAATTAGACGTGGAAGACTCTCCCTTAATCCTTTGGGCATCAGAAATCAACTCATTTTTCATCGTCTCTCGAGCAGTTTGAAAATGTCCTCTTGAGTCCCTTCCTGGTATTAAATAGGAGCTCTTCATCGTCTCTATGAACCGTTGGAAATCTTTAATTGTTGGGAAGCTGATGCCCTCCACATTTTTCATGGGTGTGTACTGCTTCAATAAAACACCGAAAGGATGTTGGTCGCTTTCATATTTCTGCACAGCAGAAGCAGAGGGAACCGCAGAATAATCGTCCTGCTCCTGTCCCACGTCTGGTTGGTGTTGCACCATGTTTTCCCCGAGGCTGGTATCATCAAAATGAACCGGTTCTCTCTGAGGGGAAGAAAAGCTCCGGTCCCCTGTAACCTGTGTTGGATCCTTCAAGTCTGTGCTTAGAAAAGCTCCAGAGTGAAACTGGTTTGAGGTTTGTGGGTTCTCATCGACATAGTAGCCATGTGCAATATTCCAACCTATCAGGAAATAAAGGAACATTAAATTCATGAGGTTGAACATAGCTGTGACTAAAGATTAAAAAAAAATAATAAATGAAACATACCTTTCTGTGTAGGAAAAAAAATGCAACCCCATAAAAACAGAGTGCAAATCCGAGAAACCCTGAAAGACCATCATGAAAATTTAAATAAAATTAGAACGGAGCGAATTTAATCAAAGACACACTCTTGTGTCGTATTTACCCAAACAGAAGATCCATGGCAGCAGGAACAGACTATCATATAAAAACTACCAGACCAGGTAACAGTCGATCATGCTCCGATCTGTCTCTCACCAGAGAAAGTTGGACAGCAGGAAGGCGACAGGGAAGGATACTCACACATTCACACTCTGCTCACACACAATGCTGCGAGGTGATTGCAGGCAGGTGGTGCTGTGTGAAAACCAATTAGACGAGCAGTGGAGCAGAGACTTAAATATCTCTCAAATGAATCCAGAAATGTATCTGACAAATTACAGGTAGTTTAAAAAAGCCCGTTGTGTCCCTCTTTATGCCTTCATCTTGAATATATAAATTATTTATTATTCCTATTCATCCAGTCCACTCATAACTTAAAGTGAGGTCTGAACACAGCTCAGTCAACACAAGTCCTGCACCTTCTCATCCACACTGCCCTGCTCGCTCTCTTTTTCTCCCACATGAACTACCTGCTGAGTGGCTGCAGCAGCTGATAACAGCACGTTAACTCCAGATGAATGTTTAAAACATAGAATAGCAATTCAAAAATGGAACAATTAGATGTTTAAACCTCTGTTTACATATACATGTTCACCCATTACAATTTCACTCTTAGAAATGTTTCAAGAGAGAGTGACTCAAGTGGAGCTTCAGGCAGAAATTTGACACACATGAATGAAAGTGTTGAACATTTTCTCTGGATCATTGTCAACAAGTGAGCGCGTGCATGAGGATATTCTATTTCACAGATTCCCTTTCACCTCCTCAATCTTCTCCATCTCGGGCCCATCACTGTTCTGTCGAACGCTCGGCTCTGTCTCAATGTCCAATCCTGCTTCAGCTGAGAAAATCCTTAGCATGAACTTATTTGACATAATCACTCAAATAAATCCATGAGTGTTATTTCAGTGTAAATGATTCCTGTCCTCTTGAGTAGTTGCAGGCTTCAGACAACCCGGCTGCGTAACCGTCCTCTGAATTAATGATGACCTGTGTCGCCAGGAAGTGGAAGAGTTTCACTGTGCAGAGCAAGAGAGATACCGCAGTGGTGTCCCTGAAGATTGACGTGAGAATGAAGCAGTCTGAGAGGAGATGCCAGCAGGCCACACTCACCAAATGGTTGAAATGGGTAGAATTACACAAGACGACCAAGGCTGGTAGGTGACCTCCAAGTATGTCTGAGTAAAAAGAGTTTTCATGAGGGCTGTTAGCTGAACTAATGTGAACTGACTGTTTTTGCATACTGTGACTCTCGTGTTTAACGCCAGAGAAAACAAGCGCTGTGGTAAAGAAATGTGTCCAAACTGAAAGTCTTTCCTGTCAATAACTTCTCCCCCGCTGTAAACACCCACTCCTGTGACTCATTTTGTCCTCTGTACATTCACCATTAACCTCTGAAACTTGGCTCTAATGTTAAAAGCCAAATTTGTCTCAAGATTTGCTAGAATGCTATTTTGTTATCATGATTTTATTGCTACGATTTAACTTAGTTATCCTTGGCTAAAAATAACAGATTCAACACTTGTGTTGTTGAAGAGATGTTTATTTTCCTTCCAACCTAGCTGCTGTTGAGAAACTTGAGAGACTCGTAAACGCCCGTCGCCTTCGACGCATCATAGCTGCATGGAACAATGTTGCAATGGAGTCAAGGAGAACCAAAGAATACCTCAAGGTACTTTTGTGCTGAATTTGATATGAAATGTTGATTTCTAGAAACATTCCTCATCGTCTTTGTATTCCTCTTGCAGAGGTTGGATATGATTTTTTCCGAAAACGTCAACAGAGAAAACCAGACTGGAGAAGAATGTGACCGACTCTCCATGCTCCCTCACAGCCTCTCTTTGAAGGTAGTAGATCTTAAACCTCCCAGTGTTCATGAAGTTCACACGCACACTGACACTGGCCTTGGTTTTCAAGCGTGGCTGCTTCACTTCTCAGCTCTCAAAGCAGTCGCTGATGAGATCATACAAACCTGTTACATAATACTCAAAGTGGACTTCACTAAAAACATATTTCCAGTCTCTGAGAGGCCAGCTGATTAAAGTCAGTCACCACTGACTATGTTGCGGTTTCCCTACCACCTTTCAGCCCAGAGACGACCATGTTCATAAGACGAGATCTGTTGCAGAGTTATAGTTTCATGTATATTAATTGAAATATATTTGTAGATTTCTTATGTAATCGTTGAAGTATCTCGATTATAAATATTTTGAAAACTTCCCCACTCTTCCAACACTGACATGTTGTTAGTGTTGTTTGCTTTGGATTCTCATTGGCTGGAAATGCGAGAGCAGTTTTTTGGCTTTGTTCGCTCTGGAGTTTCTGTCCAACACCTCTCATAATAAATAGTGCTCCAGCATGCCTATGTTTGGAGCGAGAGAAAAGGGCTGCTTGCTCACTGTGCCTTGCAAAGTGGCAGTGCCAGAGGTGGCAATAAAACACCACATCTGGGTGCCTTGCTGTCCTGTCCCCCTGATATCGGCCAGATTTTTCCAATAGCGACGGCTGGTTACGTGAAATTAAAAACTTATGGACCAAAAGTCAATCAGAGTGTGGAAGCTGTTTAATTCAACTGATTTGTGGATATTTCTCATAAAATCTGACACAGAGGAGGTGTTAGCTGCATCAACAGGAAATTATGTCTGTCCTCTTTCATCTGACACTTTTCAGCATTGTCATCTTTCTGTTTTTTTTAGATCTTTCAATATCTAGAACTGGGAGACAGGTTGAATTGCGCTGAGGTTTGTTGGGCATGGAAATCTGTACTCCAATCCAGCACGCTGTGGAGCCAGGTCTGTACAGAGGTTTATTCTTGTATTTGATTAAGGGAAATGTTTTAAATCATAATTATAACAGGAGTTCAAATGCCTCTTCATTTTCATCCCTGTTAGATCAACGTCTCTGTAGAGAAACACTGGATAACCGACAGCACCATGAAAGAGGTTCTCCAGAGCTACCGACCATTTGTGATCTATCTGAACCTGCGAGGCTGCACGTCACTGACATGGAACAGCTTCAGGTGTATCAGTGAGTTTTCTACATCTTAACAGGTTTCACTTGTGTATGCATTGCAGATCATGATTTACAAGTAATAATTACAAGACAGTGAATAAGTTGTCAAATCTTATATTTGGATTACACAACACTGACGACACATAAAAGCAGCACTGAAAAATATAGTTTCTCCATCTGATACAGACTGTTTTATAATATATTGAAAGGAAACGATAGGAAGGGAAAACAAAAACAATTTTTAGTTTAGGTTTTATTTTCAGGACAGTCTGAAGATTGTGTATTTCTGCGGAACCCTCAAGTGGCTGGGCTCCAGCTCCTCCTCCTCCAGCTCTCCTTGCGCCTCCATTGGCGTGTTCCACAGCGCAGGGTCTGTTTGTTCTCGGTCTGTTCTGCTGCTCTGTCTGTCCTTTGGACACACTTTGTAGTAGGATTTCACATAGGCCTCCACCCGTTCCCCTGTATGTTCAGGAGGGGAGCGACAGATGAGGCCAGATTGCCTCACTCTTGGGTGCAGACGCAGCCAGTACACCATGTAGTGGATGCTGAGAAAGAGTCAGATTATTAATTAGGATTTGCGTTTGTGGCCAATTTATTTGTACAGATTTGAGCAGGAGAACCCACCTGTAGTCACACACCCAAGGGTTCTCTTCCAGTTTTAGCTCTGACAGGAAGTAAAGGTCTTCGAGAACCCCGTACTTGATAAAATGGAGGCTGTTGTGTGATAGGTCCAGCTCATGGAGGTGCAGCAGCCCAGACAGGGACCCTACGAAAGAGACAGGACAGAGATGCATGGGCAAAGCAGCCGCTGGTTTCTCACTTAGCATAAAACATGAAGTCCTATTGCTGTGTAGCTGTTTGGTCAAGAAAAGTAAAAGTTAGTGGGGCAATCAAACTGAGATCCGACTGTAGAGGCTCACGTTCAGTTTATACCTGAATCACTTGGGTATAATAATCATTTTATGATATATTTTACTCATTATTCAAAACCATCTGCACAAATGCAGCAGAATGTTTCTAAAAACAATAAATCGGGAACAATAGTCAGCTGCAGTTGTGTAACATAGCTCTCATGTCATAAAATGCAGCTTTGATTGTGTATGTTTTAATCAAAGGGTGTTAAAAACTGACACACATATTGCAACATTCAGGGATAATGATTCACAGATTTACAGGAACAATAATGTAATACACACAAGTTTTTACCTGTGTCGATGTGCTCTATGTTGTTGTTACTGAGGTTCAGGAATCTGAGGCTCCTCGCTGCTTGGAAGTCTTTGGCTCTGAGATGACGGATTAAATTGTTTGACAGATCAATACGAACAACGTCCTCGGCGATACCTGTCGGCACCTCGGTTAGACCTGAACACACAGAGGGAGGGGTTACACGGGGTCCTCAAATACATTCCATTATTTACGTCTGCTAATAGATAACTTAACTGAAATCGCATGCCCCTGAATTTACTTTCTGAACTCATTATATCTATAAAACTTTACCATCCAGATCTGTCACACCAAAGACTGCTCTGAGTTTTGCACTGTGAGTTCACACAGACGCTGTGAAATGTGCTCTGCCTCAATCCACGACCTGAGTTTGACACTAATGTCCAGGCCTCCTGCCAGTGGGGGACAAATAGCCGTAAAACATTATTTACTCTATTCTTAGCTAAATTTGAAATGCCTCTTTCTGTTTTGCAACAGACTTGTTCTGAAATAGTGGCCAAACTTTGTTCAGCTGGTGCTTTCCTAGTTGTTCATAAGGTGACAAATATCTTTAACATACTGTAGAATCAGTAGGATGTGGAGGAAGGGAGCAATATAACATTGAATAAAAAACACCTGCCAAAACCAGATGTGTCCTTCTGCCAACTCCGTGTCTGGCCAGTAAGCTCCTTCAGGGAATTTCAAGTTTATTCATTCCAGTCAGTCAACAGTAATATTTCATCATGAGCAAACAAACTCTCTGGCTTACACAATAATTTGATTTAACCCCTCTGCTCCATATGGAACGGTCTTAATTTCATAACTCAAAACATATGGGGTACAGTTAATCAGCCATATTAGAACAAATGTATGATGATGACAGACTTGCCTCGCTTTTTGCAGTCAATTCGTATTTGGGGGAAGTGGTAGGTGTGGCAAGATGTGGTGGTATCTGGTTTGCTGCGGAATGGAACCGGCACCAAAGGGCCTGTGGTGTCGTCCTGTGGGACATCGGGCGGCGCCTTACAGAGTAACTCAGGATCAATCTGCTTCAGCTTCCTGTCTTTCAGCATGACGGGCGCCGCACACCTAGCAGAGGAAATACAGTTGAGTCATCAATCAATCAGATGTGATACTTGGAGGCAGTTTGTCATTCTGCGATTCAGTGATGACTTGTTTGACCTCTGGGATCCGAACAGTAGATCACACTGTATCATCATCCATTGGCGTAAACATTCACCTGGCATGGTTTCCTAAATTACGGTTGCTTGGGACCTGAAGGGTGATTATAAGACCGTCCATCGAGCACAGACAATTCCAGGGATTATGGTGTAAACGCAGGTAGCGGATGTTTGGCATGGGGATGAGGGCCTCCTCGTTAAGCGTTTCCAGACGATTGTGCTGCAGCAGCAGGGTTTTAAGATTTTCCAGGCCCTGGAAGGCCCCATCCTCAATTGAAGATATCTGGTTCTGCTGCAGGTCCAGAGTAGCTAATCTCTCATATCCAAAGAAGGTCCCCTCACGTAGGACCTTGATACGGTTGCTGGCTAGAAGGAGGTGCTTGGGTGCTTTGGACCAGGTTTGGGCGCTGGGAACGGAGGTCAGACCTCGTTCCTGACAGTCCACAAAGACGTCTCCGGATTCTGCCGACTCGGAGCAGTTGCGTGACAGAAGCCTGTGGGCGCCTGATCTGCTGTGACGCCCATTGCCTCTGACCCTGACAGTGTTCAAACACACAAAATGATAATTAGAGTCTGTTAAAAATGGACTGAACACATCAGACTGAGGTCTAAATCCATACCGGCCGCCTGTGAGTTTGTGTCGTGCTCCTTTGAGGCCTCTTCCCTTTCCCGACCTTTTCATGTCGATGCTCGGGAGCAGGAGGAGGAGCAGGGAGGCGAAGAGGAGACTGGAGGTCATATGCATCCTCAGCTCTGCAGGGTTGGTCTTTTCAATGAGAAGAGCTGGAGCCAAAGCAGAAGTTTGCAAAGTCTTGAAAACAGAAGCAGTGTTATGGTTGAAACAAAGCTGCTGCCGTCTCTGCACAGAGGCTGCACATTACATAAGAGATCGTAGCCGTCCAGGAATGTATATACAGCTTTGAACCAAGACACACTATATATCATCAAATCACAACCTTCATCATAGTAGATGAAATGTATTTCCAAATGAAATGGACAGCACATTTGAATTAACTGTTTATCTGCTCTTTACTCTTTACCTTGTTTTGTCTAAGGTGAATGCAAAAATCTCCAGGAGCTCAATGTATCAGACTGTTTTAATGTCACAGTAAGTAAAACACTGTTAAGACTAAAAAGTTTACATGGTGATAAAATCCTAAATCTATAAGAAAATTAGGTCACAAATATTACTGTTCACACTTTACTGTATGTTTGCTAACAACATTGATATAGCATTGATAATGATAAATTAAAAATATTGTCCTTTAAACATGTTCTACGATTGCTCAGTCCTCATCTTTATGATCATAATTTATCATATTTAGAGTTTAGAGTCAAATTTTTCCAGCATCTTATTACATTTTCGCCTCGGCCAAGGAGGCTATGTTTTCACCCCAGTCAGTTTGTTGGTTTGTTTGTTGTTTGATTTTAGACAAGATTACATACAAAAATTGTCTTGCTGTGCTGGTAACACTTGGCCCTGTGCTCTTTACCAGGATGCCATGGTTCAGGATATTGTGGAGGGCTGCCCCTGCCTGCTCTACCTGAACCTTTCCTGCACACTTGTTACAGACAACACTCTCAGAGAGCTGTCCAGGTAAAACTCCAGATGTGGTAAATCCATCAGACGTTAGGTCTTGGGATTCGACTCGTGCTCTAGTAAACAGCTGTGTATCACTGTGATCTTTTCCTGGCCTCTGGCACGATAGACCCCCGAATTATCCCCATTTGTGTTTGTCCACCACCAGCAGCCTGCTGGGTCCTATTTCATGTCTGAAAGCAGAGTGTGTACAGCCAGTGTAATGATTTAGAAGAACAGATGTGGACTTTACAACACAACAGGCTATTCTGTGTGATTGCATCATCGAAAGATTAGTGAAACAACAGTAACAGTCATTAGCTCTCTCTCTCTCTCCCTCGCTCTCTCACGTGGGTAGCAGATTCACGTACAATGTTTTTGAACATATTTCACATTGTCCCATGGTATCATTTCGTTGAGCACAACATTAAACCATCGGTTATTTACAAAAAGCTTGAACACAAGTCATTTGTCTCTTTGAAATGAATCTAACAATCCGTTTTGAACAGGAACTGTCTCAACCTTCAGTACCTGAGTCTGGCTTACTGCACCAGATTCACAGACAAAGGATTTCTGTACCTGACCACTGGGAAGGGCTGCCACAATCTCCTCCACCTCAACCTGTCCGGCTGCACTCAGGTCAGTTGCTGCTCACCTCTTGGTTTGGTGTATGGTCACAGCTTCAGCTGCAGATGCAGAGTCTGTCCTGGTTAACTCCAGTCCCTGCTCTCTGCTCGCACGTGTCTCCCCTCGTTTCTGGCTCTCCCCCTGCTGACTGTTTGCACTCGTTCAGTGCTTCTAGCGAATGGATGATAAAGTGAAGGAGAAGCAAAGTCAAAGGCAGCTGTGACTAAGCGGAGGGCTGGGTTTAAACAATCATCTCTGGCCCACCCACTCATGATGTGCACACTCCATAACATGAGACACATGCGCCGCAACATAAAACACGCTCTTCCCTGGAAATGTGCGTTCGTTTAGTTTGGCTCCAGATGTATGGTTTCACTTTATGGGGCCCAGAGAATGTGGAGACAGAGGAAAACAACATCCAGGAAAGTGATTCAGATTCCAACGTAGACACACATTTTCCCCTCTCTCCTCCCAGATCACTGTGAACGGGTTCACGCACCTTTCAGCGGGATGCCCTTCGCTCAGAGAGGTTGTGATCAATGACATGCCCACACTGTCTGATAACTGTATCCTGGTGAGTTTGTGCATTTCTTACAATCTCAGGTTTCTGTAAGGGCTGCGAGAGAAAAAATAAGGAATAAAATAGAAAATAATTTACTCAGTCAGCTCATGCATAATTGTGTGTCCACACATCTTTAACCCCCTGAAGCAGAGACCAGTTTGACCCTTCCCTCTTCTCTTATAGGCACTACTGGCCAGATGTCGCGATCTCTCTGCCATTTCTCTTCTGGATGCTCCTCATCTTTCTGACATCGCCTTCAAAGCCATCAGCGAAGCAGCCACGCTGAAGAGCTTCAGTACAGAGGGTCAGGTCATGTTGCATCCTCGAGCCTGAAGCCTCCATAGACACATGAAACGACACAAGCTGAATAGAGTTGTTCTGTCTTTAGGGAACTCCCAGCTCTCAGACGTCAGCTGGAAGGCTCTGTGCAGAGGCTCGCAAGGCCTCCTCAGACTCCACGCCGCAAAATGTTCTAGAATGACCGACACCAGCCTCAAGTTCATGGCCACCCTGAAGAAACTGCAGTACCTGGACATCTCCCTTTGCAGCAAGTGTGTGTTTGTAGCTGCTGAAACATCTCACCCCAGCTTAGATAGATCAGTGATAGATATACAGTAGGATAGATAGATAGATATAGATAGTAGATAGATGGATTGGTGATTGATAAATAGATAGATAGATAGATAGATTGATGGAATGATAGATGGATGGATGGATGGATGGATGGATGGATGGATAGTTTGATAGATTGATAAATTGATAGATTGATAAATAGATAGATTGATAAATAGATAGATTGATAAATAGATAACTTAATTATTCCTTGGGGGGAAGGAAGATGAATTTAAATACCCTTTATTCCTCCCTTACACAGCCCATTAAAATGATTCTGTGACTGAAGGTGCCTTTTAGTTTGTCTGTTGTTTTGTGAGGCCTCGTCCATGATGTCTGTAATTTTTTAATCAGTCTGCGTCATTAGCTTTGATGCTTGCCCTCCGGGACACTACAGCATCAAAGATGTGTCTCACGAAGATGGTGATGTCATACTGTACATGATGTAATGTGCGTTTCAGGGTGGGTGATCCCGGGATCAAACATTTGACTGAAGGCTGGTCAGCCGGCAAATTGCGGGAGCTGAATGTCAGTCAGTGCAGTCTCATCACCGACATCTCTGTCATGAGGATCGCAGACAGGTAGACAAAATAACTACACACAAACATGCACATAATGGTCTGTTTATTAGTGTCACACTGCAGCTGTTTTCTGTTTGTGTGTGTGTGTGTGTGTGTACAATCGATCAGCTTGTGTAAACTCTCCCACCTCAACTTGAGTTACTGTGCGAAGCTGACCGACGCGAGCCTGGAGTGGCTGAGAGGCAGCTCCATCCGCTCCCTTGACCTCAGAGGGTGCAACATCCAGGACCAGGTATCATTTAGATGTTTGCTCTCACACTCGCTTTCTGTCGCACATTCCTGCAGAGCAGATAACGGACCCGTGTGTTGAACAGTCTGTAACCTGGTGCTTGTGTGTTGTTTTTTAGGGGCTGGCTGCCATGGAGGAGATTAACCTGACGACGTTAGTGCTCGCAGAGTGTGTCAAAATCACAGATAATGGCATCAAGGTAAAAAATCCAGCTAGAGATTCAACACCTTGCATTTTTAAAAATAGTTCCGAAGTTTGATGAGTTAGTTCACTTTGTTCTCCGGTGTTTGGTAATGTTGTCAGTTGACAGGAATAAACGTACTCACCGTTGTCTAGTCATTTCTAAGAAAAGTCCTTATTTCTTTCACTTACTGTTTCTGCCTACAAACAGATGTGAACATGTAGATGTGACATTTTATCAGAGTCTAGTTGGAGAAGTTTCCCATGAACCGTCATGGCTTCATCTTACATCTCCCCATCTTTTCATTTCACAACAGATCCTGTGTCAGAACATGAAAGACCTGGAACACGTGGATGTGTCTCACTGCGTCGCTCTGTCTGACCTGGCCATTAGAGCCTTTTCATTCTACTGCAGGAGTTTGTTCACACTGCGGATGTCAGGCTGTCCAAAGGTACACAAAAACACACACACGAAAACACACACAGACACACACATGCAAACACACTCTTATGAAGCCTTAAATGTCTATTGTGTTTCCCCGTGTCATGTCATGTGAAGAAAGATGAAAAGCATGTACAGCAGCTTGAAACATGGTGAATCTCAAATTTCCTTCGCCAAGGAGTTTCTTTTCACCCTTGTCATTTTGTTTTTTTTTTGTTTGTTCGTAAGAAATACAAATCTTCTGGACGCATGATCACAAACCTTGGTAGCAGGATGTAGTTTGGAACAGGGAAGAACTTGTTTGGTGCAGAGCTGGATCAGGACACAGATCCAGATCCTTGAACATTTTCAATGAATTCCAATGGAATAAGTCGTGGATCTTGAGTAAACTGAGATCTTTAAGCGTTCAAAGGCACCTTGTTATATTGCCCTTCAATTTTCTTTACTCACATTGTCTCATTGGTCCAGCACCTGTTAGTGTTTTAATGTGTGCATCGACCTCCCTCTGCAGTGTCCTTGTCATTTCATGCCACGCTTTCCTGTTTCCCCTGCCCTGCCTCAGATGACCGATATGGCGATGCAGTATCTGACGGGTGAAGCTCAGTACCTGCGAGAGCTGGATGTGAGCGGCTGCGTGCTTCTCACAGATCGCACGCAGCGACTCCTAGAGAGGATCTGCCCCCCGCTGTCCTCCATCAAGATGACCTGCTGCAGCAACATCTCCAGGTAGGACACAAACTAGACCTCCAATAGAGTTTCGCAAAGTCCTGCATGAGGATGTTTAATGAGCAGTGTGTTTGTGTGTGTGTGTGTGTGTTCCTTCAGGGCAGCCGCCATAAAGCTGCAGCCTCGTGTGAAGCACTGGGAACACAGCAATGACTACTGTCCATTCAAGCCTATACACAACATGGGCAAGGTTCGGCCTCAAGTAACGAAGCCCATCAAGACTATAGACACCTGGGAAGTGGTGGAGCACTCAGTGATCACGAGATTAGCGCGTACAGAGAGGATCTAAACGGATCTCTACTAGTGCTTTAGAAAAAGAGTCAATCAAATCACAGCAGCAGCACTACATCATGTTTTTGTACTAGATGCATTTTTCGACAAAGCAACATTAGAGATAATTAAATATCAGCTGCACCTTTCTGTGAGTTTATCGTTTCTTTGTGGAGACAATCTCAAACACTACGTCTGTCGCTTCCTTGACACATAACACTTCATCAGCTCCTCACATTGGAATGTCCTGTACTGATTTGAGTTTCATTCTGCAGATGACAGTTTGCTTCCACACAAATACTTTCACAGTAGCTTTGGCCCTTGTAGGCTTTTCTATGTTTCACTATTTACCTCACAGGTCCCTTTTCCTTATACAGCTAAATTATTTTGTACGCATGCATTTCTTGCGCTCCACATATATTTTGTTCAGCCAGCCATCACAAATCTGCCACGACTCAATTGTAACAACTAACTAGAAGTTTAAAAAAAGCATAATTTTAGCTTGATATTCAATGTAAACCTTAGCTGGTAATATAGATCTTTGTCCGTCTAACCATGTTGGATTCAAGATTGACAAACTTAATTTACAATGCTCTTACTCTTATCTCGTTAAAAGAAACATAGTTTTAGATGACACAGATACAATCTACAGTTGAGCTGTAGACACAATTCTGAAGATGACTAGATGGTGTTAACCTCTGAGAACTAATGATTTATCACAGATGATCCAGAGTGTGGATGCAGTGTGGTGTAGACACTGCAGGGACAGTGTGGCCGGCCCTATTTAGCAGCAAAGACATGACTTTTGTTAATATTTAATAATTTGTGTCGCTTTATACTTTGTTGTGGCAAAGCTTTATCATTGTTAATTTGTTAAACCAGATATGAAGCACTTTAAATTTGGACTCTTGAAACCAGTTAAAATGTTGGCACTCATTAAACATTTTTTATAATTTGTAATCTTTGTCGAGCGTATGTCTGTGAACCCATTATTGTTCCGTTCTCTTTACAAGTGTTTTGTCTATTTCTGCTTATTAAATTTAAATGACGAATTTTCATTTTACAACCTTCTTGTATTGCTTTGATACTTTATTTCTACTGTCTGACAGAGTGTGGATTTGTTTAATGTGAAAACTCATTCTGGGATGTGGATGATGCTCCATTGAGATGAAGCTCGTTATAGTTAAAAAGTTCAGATCCTGTGCAGTTCATCAGTTCAATTCAGGCTCTCACCTGAGGCTCTTTTGGGATATGCAAAGAGGATTGTGGAAAATATGTTTAAAGATATAAATATTCATTGTTAAGATGAACATTTAGTTCTTTCAATAACAGGAATGATTTGTAACTAATTAGATATGACAGTGTAAGAGTAAAAGAGTTAAAGATATTTCATGCTAATTTCACAAATTGAGACTTCTTATAAAAAATGTCAAGTTCATATTTTATCAATAATATTCAGAACAAACCAGTTGTAAGTTACACAGTTTACTCCCCCGCCCTCAGTATATTATGATACAGTATGTACAGTGATTTTTAACCCATAAGGAACATTTGTTAAATACTATATAGACATCATTTCCTCATCGACAGCACAGTATATCCTGGCCAGAGAGTAGAATGCATCAGTGAGGTAAAGATCTCTGTCTGAAAGTGTGAAGCTTCGGTGCAGGAAAGTAAAAATCCTGTCAGTCACAACTCAGCTCCCCAGCTTCAACGACTCAAACCAGCTCTGTGTCTTCAGGGTGACAGATCCCCTGTCAGCCCGAGCTTTCACCCACCGGTCCACTGGAGACGCTCCATTCAGATAACCTGAGAGAGGATTTGGAGGATGTGACGAAAAGAAAAAGGTGTTTGTTCAAGGTTTAGATTATTGTCCCTGTTTTTTTTTTTTTCAACAGGATAAAGTAAAAACTATCGGACAGATTTCCATGAAACTTAGTGAACGGATGAAACCAGGGCCATAAAAGAACCCATTCAATTTTCAGATCCGGTTTGTGTTTTGTTTTTTTGCCGGTCTTCATAATTTTCCTGAATTTGTGGTATTTTCCTCCATTTTTGTTAATTATTAATGTACAAATCTTGATGGAAAACACACTTACAGGACTGATATCTATGAGTGTGTGCAATTTGGTACAGCTTGAATTTAAGGGAGCCTGTTTTTGCTTTGGCAGAGATCCTCGCTCTTTCATGAACAATCAATAAAAGCTTGATTCAATGAAAAGTAATGTTTTACCAGTAACTGTGGTTTGGCCTTGAGCCGTGTTGTTCTCTGCTCCATCCAGAATAACATCCTGGCTGATTTCCAGCGCCGCTCCACAGAGCTCCACCCCGGCTTTCAGCGAGGATGGCACGCGCACACACACGGCTCCTGTGCACCAACGGAGGATGAGAAAACAACTCGAAGATATACCTATGGTTCATCAAATGAATATTCTCCTCACACCGTGTGTTTACCTTCCTCGCTGTGGAGATCAGCACTGCCGCCATCTCCCACGTAGACATCAATGCCTCCGCTGTGAGAGGAGACTTCCAGGAAACTATTTGAACCATCTGCGAAAAGCAAAGCAAGCCTCACGTGTTTTGTTTTTCAGCAGCCACTGATAGAAAACATACACAAGTCATAAAGTGATCAGCCTGCTTACCTATGACTGTATCTCCTGACACGTTCTTCACGGAGGCGTCACCTTTGAATCGAAGGCAGCACAAGGTCAGGATTAACTCAAATAACAAGCTGTCGGATCATTTAAGGTTTACTGTAGGTAAACAGAGACGTTAAGATTGAGGATATTAGAGACACAGCATTGGCTCCAACGTATCATAAACCGGAATTATTGAAGTTCACGGGATAATTGTTTCCATGGATTCTATGATGTGAGGCTCAACGGTGTCAGGAACTGATTAAAATTCTACGAGGATGACACGCTCATCCTTCTTCTCATGACATGGAGCTGTCTTTCTTATTAGGTCACCTCCTCCTGCAATGGTTATTTTTTTGAATTTTTTACAACCAACCCTGTTTTACAGCCACCTCCAAAACAAGCAAGTACAGAATACATGGATAATTGTGAGCACATTGCAGTTAAAAGGACGCTGTTGGGTCAGAGCCCAGAATTCCTCGCGTTCCAAAGTCCTGCCTTACCGACCAAGTTAACACAACCCAGATGTGTCACACGGCGCCAAATGATCACCGGGCTCCCAGATATCACATGTAACCAACAACAGCTACAGGATATTTTATGTTCTTACCAACTGTTTAAATCATTTTTATTGTGTTTTACTTTTCTTTTCTTAATATTTATTCAAATATTTGTGCTCTGATGTTGTCCAATGCTGTGAGATCTTCGCATTGCTTTGAATTGTTTCCCAGTTTGCACCTAGTAAAACACCTTTAAATTTGTTTTAAAAAGGGGCTATGTAAATTACTCTTCATAATAATATTATTATTATTATTAGAAGTGGCAAATGGCTGTAGCTGAAGTTGTAGAGGATCCTCCCCCTCCTCCTCCTCATGTCAAAGTGTTTTTGAAAAAATGCTCCCCCCACCAAAAATTATTTGTTTTATTGCAGACCAGGTGACATTTTCACATATTTAAAGGAAATAAGACTTTTAGGACTCTGTGATAGATAAACATATTTGTAAGGTATTTTTGTGTTTGCTAAGTTCAGTATCTAAAATCTTAAAAATTCTAAATATCTCCAATTATTTAATGACGCTTCCTCCCAACATGAAAACAAACCCTGATGATTTGTATGGTCATAGCTTAAAGGGTTATTCTAAGAAAGTGGACATCTTGCTATTAGAAGGGCTTAATCACATTGTTTCCTGTTTATACCTTGAAGTCAAGCTCCCAGGCCCAGTTTCTTAATATCTGGGACTGATATGTTCATTCTTGTTCTTCCTGGACCTTGTTTCCATGGACTGTTATTGACCCTTTCTCCAATTATTTGTTTGTTTGTTTTGTTTTAATCTGTGTTTTACTTTGATCTGCGTATTCATAGATTTTGGGGAACACATTTCATGAATAGAATGTCAAAACAGAAAAACACACAATAGACTTTACTGGCTCACCATGCACGTGGCCCAGCTGTACTCTGCCTGAGCACGAGGAGATGCAGCTGGACTCGGCGTAGATGGCTTTGACCTTCAGAGGCCCGTGTTCTGTAGACACATTCATCCTGGTGCCCTGGAGCTTCTTGACATCCACAGCCTGCGAACACATGCAACCCATCAGTGCACGAGGCCACAGGCAGGTGATGTAGTTAGACTTAAAGCTCAGAGCTTTCTAAACACATGAGGACAGATGAGCGAGGTGTCCTGGAGCGAGACCTTCCATGATGTCGAGAGTGACACTATCGGAGAGTTGTGTCTTAATTAAAAAAAAACATGGATTAAAGTTTAAAATAAATGGAGGAAAAATCGAGGGACTGCTTATTCAATAACTTCACAATCATCACTACTCTTCTTTAGGTCCTCAGTAATACACCTAGAAAGTTTGATGTCCATCGGATGAGCTATTGTAGGATGGAGACACAAACACACACACACACACACACACAAAACAGATGCAGACACACATGCCTGCAGTCATAGTTGGACAGTTATGTATTGTGTGTTCAGGTTGCTGCTGCCCCCTAATGTCAGCTGAGTGCGAGTTCAAGAAGTACCAAAGAAAAACACACTCATACTCACACTGTCCCCTCGCGTGCTGATGTCCACGTTGCCGTGGATGGTGCCCACACCTGTGACATGTCCTCCACTGGACTGCACCTCCACCTGATGACTCTGAGAGACAACACACAGCAGTGAGACGAGCAGGCGGGACAAGTCTCTCTGAAGACCTACCCCCCTGAGAGCTGATTAGTTTGGAGTGTCGTCCCCCTCGCTTACTATCCCTTCAGCTATTAAGGATATGACAACATCCAGCACTTACAATTGATATTGTTGAAATGGGAATCCCCAGCTCCACCTTTCCACACCAGCCGGATTTAGGAGGTGGTGTATTTTCTCAAAACTGAAAAAATGATTCTAACACACATTTGAAAAGACCTGAAATCCCTTTTTGTCAAATGTCAAAAGCGCTGCCTTTCATGCTGTAATTTGGACTGAGCAGTAATGTCCTGATTTGTTTGACATACTGTTGTGTTTTTAATTTCCTTCTTCTAATTGATTCATTTCCTGTTGAGGGAGCATGTGGCATTTAAAACAACAGCTCTTATTATTAAAGGACTGCAGCCCTTGTGGTCAAGTTTGAAGAGGGGGACCCCCACAGAGTTTTCTTGTACTTTTATATGACATATGCTGTTATTGTTTTGGATGTTGTTTTTTTGAAGCAATGCATTTCCCTAAATGTCATCGATAATCTTTTTTGAACAGATGAATAATTTGGAAGCGGCATAAAGTGTCTCATTACTGCTGATATCAGCTTTTAAGACCCACAATGAGGGCTACACCACATCAGGGCCTCTTCTATGTATCATCATTAGTTAAAGTTTCATGCCACCACTCACCTTGACAGATTCCAGCAAACAGTTCCCTCTCTCTGTTTGCACCTGGCAGATGTCACACTCCATTTTCCTCACACTCACGTTGCCTCTTCCTTCAGTGGTAATGAACAGATCTGACACAAGCACACAAGCACACACACACACACACACACACACACACACACACACACACACACACACACACACACACACACACACACACACACACACACACACACACACACACACACACACACACACACACACACACACACACACACACACACACACACGTTGAAGGATGATCGATGACATGTTTCATATGTGTCTCCCTTGACCCATCACCTCACACTCACTGCTTTTAATGGGAGCAGCCACCTCTATGGACACGCTGCTGTCCACCTTCTCTGCAGAGATGAGCAGCTCTCGGCTCCCGTCATCGTACCGCACGTGTAGCTGATCCAGACCGACCTCCTGCTCGCCGTCCGTCGCGTGTACCGCGACGAAGGCCCGGTCGGCCTCCGGGAAGGTGTGCGGGTCCAGCGGGAGGATGGAGATGCTGCAGGAGAGGCGAGCCCGCACCGAGACGAAAGGGCTGACGGTCAGATCCCACCGCCTCACAGGCTGCTGCGCCCCCTGGTGTGCGGAACACTCGGCGGTGACAGAGGTGGAGAAGGACCGTGAGGTGTGTAGAGGACAGCGGGGGAGAGTGAGGGACCAGCGGCGGAGGAGCACCACACCTCCCCGCTGAGCTGCTGAGCTCCAGGGCATCATGGTCACCGAGGGATGAACAGACTCAACCACACTTTACACTGTCACAGGTTAATGTCAACACACAGGGAGCAGCCATTCAGGCAACATGGTCCCAGCATCACACTGAGGACAATCAGACCAGACTTCCTGTTGGAGCTTTTCAGCATAAAAGCAACATTTACAATTTTAACAAACAAGCAAATTATCCAGCAGCTTGTTATGTTCAGAGCTGGTATACGTGAATAATATAAACATAAGAATATAAAGAAAGGGTTAAAAAAGGAGAAAAGAATAAACACCAGCTGCTGATATTTACCATACAAAGTAGATTTAAAGAAGTGTTAAAAGTAATTTTCTAAAATCATGAGTCTAAGCTGGAATACAATCAGGCCTTGGGTTTGCTGTGAGGGGATTCGGGTAAATATAAAGTTAATATATAAATCTAATTTAGGAGTAGTGTCATGTAAACACAGACATAATGAGCAGATCCAACTGTAAGATCATTATTAACCCTTGTTAATATAAGAGTTTAAATTCTGTATTACTATTTTTTGTAATTCTCTTAGTCTCTTTCTGATTGTGATTATCCTTTTTTTTGCTGCTTCTATTTTGAAGGCAAATTACTTTACTTCTGGTCTGGATCAATCTCGCACTTCTCACTTGACAGACCGGATGTACATTCTTGTGTAAACACAGCTCCACCCCCTTCTGGTTTTGTCCAATCAGGATGCATTTCTAAGCCACTCTTCTGAGACGTTTTCACGCAAGGGCTCTAGGGAAATGGAGGCAGAGTTTCGAGCATTTATATCTGACCTGAATAATCTGTGATTGCTTTTCTAACAATGGTCATTTAAAGGGTTAGTTCACTCTTTAGTTCACCCTAGTATCTACTCACCACTTTGCCGATGGAGGTGATGGGTGAAGTGTTTGAGTCCACAAAACACTTTTGGAGTTTCAGGGGTAAATAACATTTCAGCCAAATCCAATACAATTTAATTTAATGGTGACTGCTTCTTCAAATGCATAATAACAAAAGAATAAAAACATAAAATTCCACCATAGTGCTCCTGTGGTGTCCAAGTGTCTGCAAACCCAGACATTCAGATTGGACTCGAAAATGCCTTTTAGCCTTAATGTCCTAAAGAGCCCAGAGGAGAATAACAACCGATATTTAGACTACAAACCCGTGTGTGAATAACATCTTTACGTTTGAAGAGGTAGTCGCCATTTACTCCCCCCCCCCCCCCCCCCATCAGCATAGTGGTGACTAGATATCTAGTGAATTTTATTTTTTTGGGTGAACTATCCCTTTAAGCTGACACCGTTTTAAGCAGGAAGTCTACAGAGCTGTTTACAAACAGTGTCCCCACGAATCTGTGATCTTTTTTCCATCCATGTTGATATACTGTTATCTTCGTGTTATTCTGGTGGTTTTGTATGTAGTCACCAGACCACACACAAGTTAATTGCGAGTAATGAATGTAATCTCTTTTTATTCATAGTCACAAAACAAACTTCACTATAAAACATGTCACACAGCTTCATTCAACCATCCACTGGACTTCCAGTCTTGTAATAATAAAAATATCAGTCTCTTTGGCTTCATACCCGTCAGATTCACACAGTCGTCATAGAAAAATAAGAGGACCTCTCTCTCTCTCTCTTCGTTGAACAAATCTCTCTCAAGTTATTTTACATTTGATTGTACACTGTACTTGTGATTATAACCTTTTAAAATATATACATCCTCGTTTCATTCACCACCAGGCGGCAGTGTTGTGTTGATAGTGCACATTAACAGTGAGGAGAGTGTGATGAGTTGTATTAGTGTTATTATTATATATGATATGTATGTCATGGGGTGAAGCCTTTGGGTCTGATCATCATCCGGACACTTTTAAAGGACCTCCTGTCACTGGCGGGGTACAGCTCTGTGGATATGTTGGGCCATGTGCCCCAGAAGATCCCGTCCCGGACTCCCCGGTACGTCCCCACGTAGTACCTCCCGTTCAGGTTGGCAGCCATGCAGGCGTCAAACCACCAGCCGGAGCTGTAGTAGGCCCCGCAGTTCCCGGACGGGTATCGGTCATTGTCCCGGTCCGGGGTGGTGAACGACCGCTGGTTGTGGTCGTAGCTCCCGCTGAAGCGGAGCGCGTCCCCCGCGGTGCCGGAGTACCCTCCCACCGTCAGCCGGTAGCGCAGCCTCTCGCTGGCCACCCTGAACTGCGCGTACTCCGCGTGCTCCCTCACCCCGTAGAAGTCCTCCAGCTCCACCCGCAGCACCATGTCCCGGTCCCGGGTCAGCAGGTGGATCATGGTGTTCCCCAGCCAGAACTCCCCCCCGCGCAGCTGCCCGAAGCCGGAGCGGTACTCGGCCCATGTGCGGTTGAAGCTGACGCTGCCGTCGAGCCTCCGCTGCAGGAGGGTCCATCCTCCGCCCTGCAGCTCCATGTCGCAGAGGACCGAGAAGCTTCGGCTGCGGATGTCAGGGGTCACCAGGTACACCCCGCCGCCGGTCTGCCCTCTGAGCAGGTGGTCCGAGCAGTCCCTCCTCACTGCACAGGAGGAAGAGAGAATAATACAACTTTTAAAAACATTTCAAAAGCAAATCCTTCCTCTGGCTTTGAGGCCTCTGCTCGTATCTGGCAGGTGAAGACATGTTGGCTGAGGTCACCGGAGTTCAACAGGTCAGAGCAGAACCTACTTCATCATAGTTTAGTGTTTCTGAAGGATGGAAACTCTGCCCCTGTGTTTTACAACATTTCCTGAAAGTCATTATAGTGAGATACATCACAGTAATGACTACACCTCTGAATAATGAGTCAATATTTCAAAAATAATAACTCAATGTCTCAAAATAATGACATACTATCTCAAATCTAAATTTTAATTTAGCATTTAGGGTTTCTGTTATAAGGCCTCCCACAGTGGATATTTTTTCCCACTTCACTTTCTTAAATAGTGAGAATTTACTTTGTTTGGTAATTCACCTTTATCAATATTTGTATCCAATCATTTGCATTGTTTTCGGTGTTACCCAGTGCTGATATATTTACCTCTAAACCTAATTGATTTTTCACATTTTCTGTTAAACTCATTTTCTTTCACTACTAAACAATAAGCAATCTTTCCCCTGCCTAGAATATTCTACTTACAGCCCACAGTAGATAAATTCAAAATAAGTGTCAGCGATAAAATAACAAACACATAAACTGAGTGTTCAATGTTTTGATGTGTGAAGTGTGTAAGAATGAGGGGACCAGATGTGATCATCCCCCTGATCTGCACCTGGGTCTGCATGAAGCCTGAACTCATCTGAAGCCTAACACATCACTGGCTGTTCCCCACGCTGCTCTGCAGGATGTTATTAACACGGTGGCCTCTGCATTCTTGTGGTTTGTTCCTTATCACCACGCACATTGTGCACACATATGCAAATTCCTCCTTTGACAAATAGACTTGATGAATGGCACAAAGATGATCTCACAAACCATATAGTTATACTGTCTTCTTTTATATGAGGATCATTAGGACTTGCCATATGGGACTCTAGATTGAATCCTGTCATACGAATTTACTTTTTTAACAAGAGAGACAATAATAAGGCGTTGAAATAATAACTTACAACAGTTCCTCAGCAGATTTCTCTTAGATCATATTGTTATCTCTGCAAAGGAGTTTATGTTTTCATCTGCATTTGTTTGTTAGTTTGTTTGTCTGTTTGGAAGATGACAAAAACAACTGCTCACAGATTGTTGCGCAATTTGGCGGAACCTGAAATTATTCCATTGTTGTGTGGATCTGGATCAGAGGGCGGATCCATGAATTATTTTGTAACTTTTTTTTAGGGGCCTGATTTTTATGAACATGCGTAAATTGGTGCAGATAAAATTCCAGATGGGAATTTAAAATGTTTTCATCATTCACCATTGTGAAATTGTTTATGTCCTCTCCCTTTTAGATTTCAGGTTAAAGTGTATTGATTACTTTTGTGAGCGAATATAAATAAAGCATGATTACAATATTATTCATGGTGTTGCAAACCTGGGTTATTTGCTTCAATGTCTGTTCGGCACACAGATCGAACAAACGTGTTGTGACAGATTGAATTAATATATCTCTTGCCTTTCGATGATGTCCACGTTGGCAGTTTGTGGCCCGACCTGCTGCCTCCCTGGTCGTCCTCAGGAAGATCTTTTGGACGCACGATACCGGGGAGAACGGCCACCTGGTTGATTTTTACCCGCAGCTCTCGTGCAGTCGGAGTGGACGACTCAGCCGCCGGGGACTCGGGGCCAGAGGTGACAGGGATGGTTGACCTGTAGTCAGGGCTAAGTGTGGAGGTAGTGTGGGCTCGGGGGGAAGGGACCGGAGGGGTGATTATGTCTCGATGGGGATTTTGTCTGGGAGCCATATCCTCCACATCGTGACGTACCGTGGTGTGTGAGCTGGAGCCGGCGTTAGAATCCGGATTTGGCCTTGTGGATCCTGGACTGGTGCTAGCGATAACACTCGGGAGGATCCTGTGGTTGATTTTGTTTGGTCTTGTTGTCATTGGGATCGATGAGGGCTGTCCGGCTGTTTGTGGCCTCAGATCAGACGTAACCCTGCTGTCAGGACTCACGGTGAAGCCTTGGAGGAGAGCGTGAAGCAGAGGAGAGGGTCCAGGCTCGCGGCTGTCGGAGGTCGATGGACGCGGGGTGATGTTTTTTTTTGTGCTGTGGCTGAACTCTGTGTCTGCCGGGGAATGAGTCGCCTCAGCAGTCGGTTTTATAGCACCAGATGTAGGTGGCACGTAAATTTGAGAATTTTGGATGCCATCCGCAGTCGTCGCACTGATGTGAGGATATGAATCTGTTTTGGTCTTTGGGCTCGACTTTAGTCGCACTGCTGGTTTTGTCCTTTGAACAGATGTTGCTCCTGGCATCAGTGTGGGCCCGGGTGTGGTGGGTGGCCTTAGTTTGGATGTTTTGTTGGATTTCGTTGCAGGGATTTCATCAGGTACAGATTCTGGTTTAAGATCAGGCAGTGGTCCGGATACGGGTTTTTTAGGCCTCTGATTTCTTTGAGGTACTTGGCCAAGTTTAGGCTTCTCACTGGGTTTAGTCTTTTTGCCAAGTTCTGGACGTTTGGGGTAAAGTCTAGGTAGGGTGTGAGGTTTAGGGTTTTGTTTAATCACAGGGGTTTTCTTACTGGGTTTAGGCTTTTTATCAGAAGGTATTTTGATACGATCTTGTGAAATGTTTTGTCCAGGTGTTGAGTCTCGGTTCGATTTAGACTCAGGAGACAGATCTTCATCAGATTTTCTCATTAGTTCTGTCACAGACTCTTGCTCAGGTTCTGCGGCCTTGAGCTTAATTGTTTCTGCTTTTTCAGATTCTGGTGTGAAATGTTGGTTTGATTTAGAGGTGAAGTCCGATTCAGCTTTTTCGTGACTTTTCGGCTTTTTCTCAGGTTTCTGCTTTGGCTCAGGTTTGTCTGCTTTAAGAGGACGATTTGGCTTTTTCTCCGGTTTCGAGTTTGGTGGCTCAGTCAAAGGATCAATGTCAGAACCAGTTGCATTTATCGATACAATAAGTCTTTGATCGGATGTAGGTCTCTGGACAGCAGGTACAGACTTGAGATGAGATTTTGGTTTTCGAACATCTAACTTGTTTTTATCCGTTGTGAGATCCTGATCATGTTTCGGTCCTGGATTGTTGTTCACATGTTGGAGTGGAGCTCCCTGGTCTGGTTTTTTAATTTGGACTCTTTGAGGATCTTTGCCAGGCTTGGGTTTCTGCCTGGCTGTGGGTTTTTGGAGCGAAGGCCTCTGCTTTTGGTCGATCTTAATTCTTTCGCCGGGTGAAGGTGTCCCATCAAGTTTATGGACATTCTTAGGATTTTTTAGCTTACGGTCGGCTTCAGGCTTAATTCCTGGTTTATGCTTTTCACCGGGCTCTGGCCGAGGTTTCACTCCAGTCTTAGTGTTTGAGCTGGCGTTCCTCTTTACTGTCCACTGGCTGCTGTCTTCCACTCCTGTAGTTGCAGTTGTGTATAATTTCTGACGGAGAGTTGAGGTGATTGTAGCTGCCACAGTTGAGAAAGATCGATCCTGGAAAGCTGCCCCAGGTCTCGGACTGGTTGTCGATGTGAACCTTGTAGGGCTGCTGGTTATCTGTTGTCCGGGGACGCCCAGTGTGCTTATTGTTGTTGTTGTTGTTGGCGTACTTGTGGCCCCAACATCTGCCTCTGCATCAGGGCGTGGGTGCTCAGAGATGCTGGTCCCGTCTCCGGCTGTGCTTTGGGTCGTAATTCTGTGAGCAGCTATCGTCGTTGCTTGAATGTCGTCTGGTATCAAACGTGAACTGGACAGAAGACGAGGAGCAGGAGGAGGTGACGTCAAGGTTGTGGCTTTGTTTGAGTCCACGAAGTCATGTGTTGGACGAATGGGAGCTAATGGAGTCTGGCTCACTGGCACAAAGTCTGTCCTTTCGCTCGCTCTGTTGGACGTTAAATCCTCATCTCTCTGTACAGTCCCGACCATTTCTTCTCCCTCGGGTTTGATCTCTGTGCCCATCTCCCCGTCCTCCTCCTCCTCCTCCCCCTCTTTTATAGTCCTCTGTGTTGCTGCGCGCCCAAAGGTTTCAGTCTGTTTTGGTTTCTCCTTATTTTGCTCCACTCTTAGACCCCTTTCCATTTTATTTTTCCTGTCCTGCAAACGTTGCTCTCGCTCCTTATTTGTATGCTCATCGTGGTCCTCAGACATCTTTATTCCATCACTGCCCCTGTTTACCTCAGTTTGGGTCTTTTTATCTGTCTCCTTTCTTTCATCTCGCCTCAAGTGTTTGTCACTTTCTTCACTTTTCTCCTTGTGTTTGTTATCACTGGTCGTCTTTCTTTCTTTCCCACTCTGCAGCTTATCCCCTTGATCTTCCTTAAAATCACCCTCTTTGTCTTTCGCTGTACCTTTTTCCGTCTCCTTATTTCTCTCTCTCGTCATGTCCACTGTTCCCTCTCCACCAGGAGTTGGCACCTTTTGCTGCCCCAGTTTGTCCGTTGCCTTTCCCCTCTCTGTTTGAGTTTTTCCATCTCTTAATGCCACTTCTAATAAGGTTTCTGTTTTCTCCTTTTCTTTTACGTCCACTTCAATTCTCTCTTCCTCTGCTTTCCATTTCTCTCTCCCTCTTTCTTCCAAAACTGTTCTTACTTCTGAGTCAGTGTCACCATCTACCTTCTTCATCACTTCCACTTGAACCACATCTGTTCCAAACTCCTCTCTTAAATGTTTTTTGTCATTCACCCACTTCCTCTCATCCTCCTGTTTATCTGTTCCTTCATTTGTCGCTGCATGCTCTCCTTCTCTCTGCGTTCCACACACTCTCTCAGTTTGTCTTACTGTACAATCAGCGCACATCTTCCTCAGTTGATCCACATTGTCCTTCAGCTTCTGCAGATCCTTCATGATCTCTTCCAGCTCTATGAGCTGCTTCGGCAGATGAACAGTCAGCGGTGGCAGAGTGAAGAGGTAGGGGCATGTGTCCTCCTCCTGCCCCGGTATGCATGGCCCCTCAAGCTCAAGAGTTGCAGCGCAGGGTGCAAATCCCCTATCTCCCAGGAGGTCTCCTTCACCAGAGGCCCCTGTGGTCCGGGAGAGGCTCGACAGGGCCAGCAGGGTCCCATAGACCCACAGCACTGTTAACTTCATCACGTCCCGGGAGTAAAGACTAAAGGGAGAGGCGGGAGAGAGCATAAAAAAAGATCCACCTCAGTTTGTGAGGCATAGTGACAGTGAGAGGAGGGGTGAGGTGGGAGGGAGAAGAGGAGGGAGGCAGAAGGGATGGAGCTCAGTGGAACGCAAATCCCTGAGACTCGAGAAGTGAGACGCCCCGAGAGGAACACAGGTGAGAGTGATGAATGGATGAGAAGGGTGACACACGGTGTGTGTGTGTGTGTGGGGGGGGGGGGGGTCATAACAGCTAAATCAATCATGAGAAAACACAATGGTGAAAACCTAGGAAAGTATATGTCTTATTCTCCTTCTGTTATTACCTTTATTGCATTTCAGGGGGCCTGGGTAAATGTATTCACACTGCTCATGGCCATTCCAGTTTGTTTATGTGATTGATTGTCAGGAGGGTTACGAAAAACAATTGGGCAGATTTCCTTGGAATTTGTTCCAAGGGTGGGACATTGGCCCGGAAAGAACCCATAAAATTAGAGTGCACATCAAGGAACTCTTTATCAATTTCTATGACATCGTGGGTTTTTCCCCCCAAAGATTAATTAATGGATCAGAATTAAACTTGGTTCTATAAGGGGACTGTTAAAGCTCAATGGATGAATATGCTCTCAGTGTTACTCAAGTTACATTTCAATTCATCCTCATTCTAATCACATCATTTAATGAAGACCATTTGTAATAAATACTCCCTTCATGATGTAATGATAAGTATATTATGGCCGTGAATATGCATGTGTGCCACAGTTGCCTTGGCAGGCGCTCCTCTGGCTTCCTGTCAGTGGTCTATAAACATGTGAAGGACAGATGCGACAGGTCAAACTATGCATTTAATACAAAGTGGCCATGCAGAGCCAAGAATTTGCTCCTCAGATTTGTAAGACTGTATTTCATTTTAATGTAAGCTGTGTGGTTCACTTCAGCTTCTGAGTTAATAGAAACCAGGAAAGTCAGATTTAAGGGTGAAGGCTGTTTGATTTACATGTTGTTCCAGGGGAGAGATGTTTCTCATGTACTATTGACTCTGTTCAGACAGTGCTTATCCTTGAATCATGTAGAAAGTGGAGAGAATCAGTGATGCAATCTGTGGGTGTAGAAGCCAAACTCACTGTGTACAGACAGTAAAGGTCTATGAAGGTTTTTTTCTTAGTCATTCTAAGCTAAAAGCCCCAATCTTGGAAGTCTGCATATTCACAAATCAAACCAAATGAAGCATCTGCTTAGTGGGGAGTTTATATGATGAGGCTTCGGATTATCATATCCAGGATGTTGATGTCAGTCGCACCACGGGATATGAGAGATGAGTTATACTTCAATTGTCCTATGCCTCTGTCCTAGCCATAGCCATTGGCCAGAGGCATTATGTTTTGGAGTTGTCTGTCCCTCCGTACGTCCATTTATCTTCTTCTTGTGAACATGATAGCTCAAGAGTGCCTCGAGGGAATTTCCCTCAAATTTAGTACAAGAGGTCACTTGGAATCACAGATGAACTGATTAGAGTACTGAGGTCAAAAGTGATCGGTCAAAGTCACAGCGACCTCATGTTCTCGTGAATGTGAAATATCAGGAACACCCATAGGGACGTCGGACTCGAGGATGACCCGATTCGAGTTTGAAGGTCAGAGGTCATGGTCCCTGTGTCGAAGACACATTTGCCTCTTGAACACATTATTTCAAGAACGTTTAAAAATTATCATTTCAAATTTGGCACCAATGCTCACTTAGACCAACAGATTAAGTGATTACATCTATGTGGTTAAAAGTCATGTGGCCTCATAAAACTCATTTTTTAGCTTCTTCAACAGGATCTATTAAGTCTGCCTTTAGGGAAACGTGACCCCCGTGTCTCTGTCTGTTTCACTGGACATTTGCTCCGACTGCCCGAAGCTGGAGAGGCTCCTCAGCTGTCTTTTAATAATGACGAAGGAAACCAGTTGTTTAGTGAGAGGACTGTGGGAAACTTCACATATGAAATGAAAAACGAGTCAAAGTGGCAGAGAAAAGGCTCAGGGTGGAGAAACAAGAGCTTAACAACTCTTTGAATTTCAGTCCAGTTTTTCACTTTAGATTTTACATTTTTTTATATACTACAACTAGAGCCTGGTGGACTACAGTCAACCCTTGTAGTTGATGAATAGACATAATTGTAGCAGTCTATCCAAGCCTCTATTTTGACATTTCAAGTTTGACCCTTCCTCCATGCTAATGCAGCCATGAGCTCATCTGAAATTTGACGACAGGGTGAAAGCCAGGACTCAAAAATCCTTTCACCTTCTGCAGACTCTTCAATACTGCAACACTTACACTGGGAAATAGTGTGAGAGAAATGTTTACACTCTCAAGAGCGCTATGTCAGAACACTGAACCATATTGATTAACTATCATCGAGCCACATCTTTAGCAGCGCAGCCAAATCTCAGACGGTCGCTGCTCAGCCTCAGCGAGTTAACCTTCTGCCTGAAGAATGAAAAGGATTAGAGGGTTAAATTGTGGATGATAAAGGGCAACAGGGTTTGTTCATTTGATATTAGCCAATCTAAATAAATCCTGTGACTCAGCTGCAGAGTACAGTCAGGAGCTCTTTTATTCCCTGTAATACCCTCTCTCCTGGCTTTACCCATTTATGGACAACAGTTTTTTTTTTCTCCCCATGGTGCCCTCTTGGGATACAGTGTTTTGAATTCCCCCAGTGTACCGACTTGGCCCGCTCTCTGTCCTGGAACGTGTAAACAATGCGCTTATTTCCACACAGACTAGAATAAACTTCTGACCATCAGTCTAGTTCTGCTGCATGCGCTTCCCGGCAGGACGCTTCATCTCCATCCACTTTGGGCAGAGGAGCCACTGTCGTCACTCACGTCTGTTATGTGCATAAGTGTCCCATTTCCAACTGAGTGAACCCAGCGGCTGTCGTCACGGTCCAGCGCCAGCCTTTTGTAAAACCCCACTCAATCTGCCCGCCTGAAGGTTTCAAACCTACCTGGAGAATGTCTTTCTGCTGACTCACTGTTTGCCTTCTGAAAACAAATAAACATATTTTTTGGGGCAAATCAAATGATACAACACCTGCTTTAATCCTGTGGATCAGTGTGTATCTGTTTAAAATTATAGCAGCACTCCTAATCTTTATTATGTCTATCTTACAGACCCACACACACACATATTCATATTCACATGTTCTCCATGGCCAGCTCCCTAATTCTGCTGTAACTGATACATTCCTTCTCCATGTGTGAGAAAGTTTTTCATTGGTCGATTGACCGATAGTGATTCTTAAAAATGAAACGACTAAGTGTCCCTCACATCTGGGCTGGATTTCCTGAAGCTCGCCAAAACTAGATAACGTCAGGTCAATTGATCTGCTCCAAAATCCTGGACGTCATTAAAACGTGGCTTGAAATGAATATATCAGAATCATTGTCCCGATGAAGGATTTGAAAAGCAGGCGTAACGTGGGAACAGGTTATCTACCGCCGACACCTTTTGCCCACAGGGACGGAACCCCGGGGTGAAAGGGGACGTTTGTGAGAAGCTGTCATGCAGGAGAAATAAACTGGTATTTTTCTACAATTGACAAAACAATTTTACAGTTATTATAAAATGTGGTAATTAAAAGTTGCCGTGAAGTTATTTGGTTTTCTGTCCTGATGTTCTTTCTGGTTGGATCTGTGCCGCATAAGCAGCTGTGGCTAATCATGCATAATACAAAGTGAAGAGTGGATGTGGGTGCACAGAAAGATGGGACCTCCCAGTGTGTTGACATTTCCTTTGGTCTCTACCAACTTTACTATAAGAGGAGACTACAGGCTGAAGACGGTACTACATTATTCACTATACTAAAGGTCTATGTGGTGAAGGAAAGTATTCAGATTATTGAATTGGGTAAAAGTTACTTCATTACACTGCGGTGACTGAGGCTCATGTGGTAGAGCGGGTCGAGCACTTATCAGAATGACGACGGTTTGATCCCCTTTGTGTCAATTCTGCAATTTAGTCTTCAACAAAATATTCAGCCTTTTCACAAATTTGGCCAAACTATTTTGATTATATGTATGATATAAATTATTTTATTATATTATTTAATACTGATGCAGTGATGAATAAGAAGTTTGGTTTTGATTGAATTGTTTTATAATGTTAGATTAATTTTGAAAAATGCATTATATTTAGGATCCTCTACAAACTAGTTTAAGAAACGTGACGAGTGAGTAGAAACCACAACATTTCCCCCTGAACTCAAGTGGAAGAGAATAATAAAGTGGTTTTAAAAAAGGTGCGCCATAGCGTCAATTTTTCTATTTGATTACAGCACTTGAGTGAATGTATTTTCCACCAGAGCTAAAGGATTATTCACTTTGGGCCGCCTGATGTTCCGGGAACCAAGAGAATCTTTGTTGTCCTCTGAGCTGTGTCCTCTTCTCTATAGCAACTGTTTTAGTGTCTGTGCTCAGTGTAACATTTGCCCAATAAAATATTTGGATCAAACGAAATAAACAAGTCTCATTTTAGCATAAGCCAATGTCAGCACTGATGAACACCGTGTACACATTACATCTTGTACTTCAGAGGCTGCAGATTTGTGGAGCAGAGAAGCAGTTAAATGGACGAGGACCGAGAGGTTTGACAGAACGTCACAGAGAAATGTGACTTTCCACATTCTTATAGGATTTGTTTGAATTTTCTGTCACGATAACATGTTCATTCTCGTCCAAGTAACTAAGTAGTGTGTTGTCATAGGATTTCCTTGAAATTTTAATCACATAATGTTTATAACAGTGGTGATATGATGACTTGTTGTGCAGTCAACACAGCTGTCAGGCTCCGTGGGACAAAAAATATACATTTCCATCGCTATACTGCCATCTAGTGACATTGTAGGAAAGATCTGAGGATGGAGAGTCAGGCGACCCATTTACAACTAATGAATATATTACTTTAACAAGTAGCAGGAAATTGTTAAATTTGGAAATCAGATATATTCTCACAAAACATCTGCAGATAATTTAAATACATGAAATGCTTATGCATCAATAATATTTTCCATTTTCTGATAATTTTTGTAAATACTAAGATTAACATACATACAAACATATTTTTCAGGTGTGAAAGAGTCCTATAAGAAAAAAGGTGACTATCAATAAGTGACTTTATAGAATGTCATACTGTTTTTCAATTGAAACACATTTGACTGTTTATAGCAGGTGTTTCATCTCATCAACTGAGCTCCAGTGTTGACAAAGTTCTCATTTTGAAAAGTTCTAATATAAATCACTCAACAGCTGTGACTACATTGCTTGTAGTCACAGATGTTTCTCAGTTGGGTTCAGTCAGTCTAAGTTATACTCAGTCAGTGTAACAGTCAGTCAGTGAGTGTGTTGTGTTCAGTGCAGTCAGTCGGTGAGTGTGTGTCAGTGTGTGTTGTGCAGTGTCTCAGTGCGTGCACAGCCAGTTGCACACAGCTTGTCGCTATGCAGTGTGTGTTGTGTTGTGCAGTGTGTGCACAGCCAGCTGCACACAGCTTGTTGTTATGGATTGTGTTGTGCAGTGTGTGTACAGCCAGTTGCACACAGCTTATTGTTATGCAGTGTGTGTTAGGCAGTGTGAGCACAGCCAGTTGTACCCAGCTTGTTGTTGTGCAGTCAGTGTGTGTTGTGCAGCGTGTGTCTGTGTGTTGTGCCGTGCAGTGTGTGTCAGTGTGTGCACAGCCAGTTGCACACAGCTTGTTGTTGTCACTCCGCTGTAAACACTCTCCTCCTCCACTCTCCGTCCCCCGTGCGTCTGACGCAGCTCACTAAGCTCCGCCCCCAGGCTGGCTCTCACGCACCACTTACGTCTGACCGTAAAAAATAGAAACTTCCAAGATGGCCGAGTCCGTGGACTCCATGCATTTCGCAGCGAACAGCAAAACAAATTCCCCTAAACCCCTGATAGCCAAGCGGCCGCCGGAGAGCCGACCGCAGTCTTCCAGCGACATCTACCCGCCGCCCCCAAAGAAGGTCCGGGTGGAGGAGAAGGGCCTGAAGCACCGGAGAGTGAACGGAGAGGTGTGCGCAGGGGAAAAACACAACGGGAAGCAGAGTTGTGGAAGCCCAGCGAAATGGAGTTTCGGCCCGGCCAAGGCGAGCCACTCCGCCGCCGCCGTGGGGCCAGCGACCCCCGCTCGGAAGATATTCAAAATCAGCAACTTCCTCGCCGTGCCCGTGAAAGTGAAGAAGGCGAAAGAGAAGCGGCACAGGGAGAAGGAGAAGGGCGACGAAGCGCAGCGGAGCTCCCCCGCGGGTGTGGAGCGACTGAGCCCAGCTAGCTGCCATACAAAGACCGAGAACGGCGACGTGAAATCGCTCCAGAGAGGTAGGTGACCACGGAGCGGTGCGCCGCCGCCCGCCTGGCGTCTGCTAAACACCCGCATGTGAGCAAATACTGCGTTAAAAGCGTTTAGTGAATTATTACATAATTCCCTGAGCCACAGGCCCCAGTGTTTATTAGGCCCAGATGGAGGTTTTCTACACGTGGAATTGTTTTCTCCGCATGGATGTTAAAGTGTTTCGTGTCACCGCCTCCCCGCAGATCACCGAGTGAAGGAGAAGGACAGAGACACGAAGAAGAGTAAAGAGTGGAAACATGACAAAGTGCCTCCTGCACAGGACATCACCCGGGAGAACGGAGAGGGGGCTTCTCCACTGAAAGGTACCGACTCGCAGTCAAAGTTATTCCTCACTGTTCCGGGATGACTTTGAATTATGTGTGATTACTTTAATCACTTTGCTGTGTTGGACACACACAGTGAACAGGGTTCTTCTAAACAGCAGCACAGTGGGAGCAGTGGATGAAAGTGTCTCTTTATATCAGCACAACACAGATTAAATGAGTGCAGTAGGATTCAGTATCTTATTCAAACATTAAATTTGCATTTTAAATGAAATGGGATTTTTTGAGTGAGTGAATTTAAACTGCAAACCAGAAACACCAGACACATTCATTTAGCTTGTTAAAATGTAACCTGGTGGAATACATTTCCTAACTTGTGCTCAAAGTTTTTCGAAGTTCTGATGTAACCACAAGTTGCTCTGAATCTTCATCTCAGCAGAGCTATTTGCAGACGTGCACTGAACTCCGGATAATCTCCTGAAACTTTCCAACGGAGCTGTGTGTGTGACGAGGCAAATGTCCAAGTCAGGCTTTTTCTTTTCTGGCTATTGTCCGAGTGAGCCCATGTGGGAATACAGCAGGAGATTATCCAGAGGATTCGCTTTGAGCGAGTGGCCGCTTGACGACAGACGCATGTTTAACAATCCCTACACAAGAAAGAGGTGCCATAGTAGATAGATAGATAGATGGCAGCTTGGAGAGATAACGCGGTTTGAGAGCTTGTGGTGATAAGAGCCGACGCTGGTGACTATGTTCTGTAAACAGACACACGTGATCTCTTCAGTGGGTTTTAAACCGTCCTGACTCCTGCTCCTCTCAGACACCAGCCCTCACCCGAGAGCTCAGGAGATTTTCCTTTTGTTGTGAATGTGTCTGAATCTCCTGCTGCATTGTTATATGTGAAAAGAAAACCCTGGAGAAAGTCGGGGAACAACTTGTCCAGACATTTCCCAGAGTTCATATCTGAAAACAGCTCTACATATTGTAAGATTTAAAAGTTGAACCTGAATTGTAAACAATTTCTCTCTCTCTCTCACAGAGCCTGAGGAGAAGCCCAACGCTGGTTCCGAGGAGGACCTCCTGCTGAAGAAACTCAAGAAGAAGAAGAAAAAGAAGCACAAAGATGGGGAGCGGGGGAAGGAGCGCTACAGCCGACCCAAAATGTACCATCGCTCATGCCAGACGGTTTGTTCAGGAGTGTCCCTGGGTCTGCCTGAGTTCCTCAGTCGAATCAATGGGAACAACAACAGCAGCAGCAGCGACGGCAGCAGCCTCCTCCACGCCACCGCTCCTCCACAACAACACTACCAGGACCCTGCCGCTACCTCCGCCTCCATCTCCACCATGGTCAGGGACAGGCTTGGCTACAACTCGCCGCTCCACTGCACCCCGGCGCCGGGCCTGTCCGGTCTGGAGTTCAGTCACCTGATCCAAGTCGAGCAGCAGGCCAACGGGGGAGCGTCTGTGGCGCACGCCTACAGCGAGCAGCTCGCCGCTCTGTCCCCGGCCGAGATGCAGCGCTTCGCTCAGGAGTTTGTGACCCTGTCGTTCAGCGAGGACGAGGGCCAAGCGGCCTCGTTCGTGATGGGCATCATTCACGGAGCGGCGTCCTACCTCCCAGACTTCCTGGACTACTTCTCCTACAAGTTCCCCAACGCTCCGGTGAAGATGGAGGTGCTCGGGAAGAAGGACATAGAGACGACAACCATGCTCAACTTCCATTCTCAGGTGAGACGGTTGTTTTGTGTTGAGCAGGGGGGCTCAGTGTGTGTGTGAGAAGGGGCTGACATGTGCACTTTGTGTCTGTGAAGTATTGGATTGTATTCAGGAGGTATGAGCAGCTCAGACTCACCTGTTACACACTGAAACAACACTTCAACACTTTCAGGTCCTCTCGTTGTCGGGGAGATGTTGTCACTCTGCTTTTCAATCCATCCCTAACTCCGTGTTCAACGTGTTTCAGTGGCCATGTTGTGTTTGGAGCTGTAAGTGTGTGTGTCGCGTCTTCTGTCGTCACTTGTAGCTGGTCCCTTGAAAATCTCCTACTCTCTATATTGATCATTAGAGTTGTGCTTTCACGTCAGCCTCAGAAGGTTGAGCTGAAGTTTGTTCAGTTATGGATGAGTTCTAAACTGTTGTGTTGTGCTTTGTAAAGGGCACAACAGCTGGGTCTGCATTTGGGACTGTTCTGTTGTAGTCTTGGTTTGACGTTTCCTGTTTCTCAAATTTACATATTTAGACGTTTTTCTGTAAAGAAAAAAATCCCTTTCTGGGTGTAACTCTACACTTTTTGCTGTATCTCATATTTGCGGGTAAAAATTATATACAAAATGCTGCCGCCTCTGACTCCACACGCCCCACAGTTTGATCACCTGCAGCTCTGACACTCAAACCTCACCTTGTTTTCTGTTTTCTTTTTTTCCACTAAGGGCTAAATACATCCTACATTTTCACGTCTGTAGGACCAATTCGTCATTGTTGTCAGAAATCCCCCCCCCCCGCAGTATCCTTCACAGAGGAATTTGCTTCCTATGCATTTGTTTATTTGTCTGTCAGTTAGCATGATTACAAAAACTACTTGACAGATTTCCATTAAGCTTAGTGGAAGGATGTGTTATGGGTCAAAGAAGAACTCAGGGGGCAGATCCAGGATTCCCCCCCCCCCCCCTACTTTCTTTAACATAGCGAGACAGGACATTTTTTAACATTTTGCTTGATTTCTCAGAGAATAGTTAATGGATCTTGTCAGGGACGTTAAAGCAATTCGATTTAAATCCAAATAACAATCTCGATATAGTGAATTAAAATCTGGTTTCATGAGGGTGCTGAGAGGTATGTGCTCCACTGAGTTCCATTCTAGTTAATATTTGATTCAAAGTTTGTTTCCGTATTAGTTGTAAAGTGTTAACCATTTGCACGTGTGTAGAGAAATACATTAACATCACCTCTAATAATGAGGCATGAATAGCTAAAGAATAACCAGGAGGTTTGTTCAGAAACAGCAGACATCGTTTAATATCTGTTACAAGTGGCTGCATCCTGTTAGATGTGAGTAAGAAACTGGATTCACCATAGAAAGCTCTTTGTTAACTTCAATTTCCATTGTAAAACGTCAGGATTTTGTAAATAATCCTTACTTTTGTCAGTCCTAAACCTGAATCTCAGCCTGAAACTTGTCCAAGGTCTCTCTCTTGATCCCACTGATACTCCATGAGCTCTGTAATCAGATCTGCTTCAGCTCGTCTGGCACCAGGATTTTCCTCCACTACCAACATGAGGCAGATGATGCATTGGATCCTGTTACTGTACAAAGACCAACCCGATACAGCTGTCAGCTTATTTTCTTGATTTTCGCCAGTTTGTATTAAACGTCATTTGATTATAAGGACGGTGGACTTGTCTTTTTCCACCAGCAAACAATGATGGTGAAGCAGCGCTGCTGAGTGATCCTCGACTGAAGTGACTGATTGATTCATGGCTGTGTTTAAACGTGCTGTGTATCACAGACTTGTACATAAACTTGCACTTAGTTCACATGCAGGAGTGATGGATACAGTGCAACATGTATACAAACATACAGTATAGCTTTATCTGAGGCTTCGTCTCTGTCCAGATGTTATTCGCTCCGGATCAGGAACCTTTCCCCTCCATACTAACACATGTGAAAGTGCACATCACATGACCTTATACATACACTGGGCATGCGTGTGTCCGTGCAGACAGGAAGCAGTTTACTCTGCAGTCAGATGCAGAAAAACTGCTACGGAGGAGGAACAGATATTATGACCTGGACGGAAAGTGAGTTGTTATCCATGTTGCTCGTTGTTGAATCGTGGTTGATTGAGACCCAATCAAAAACTGAATGTGGATGTCTATGTCTCCATTTCTACCTATCCGGACTAAAATGTAATCCTGGAGTTTTCAAACTGAAATAGGCTCAGCAGTGTTTCCTAAATCCTCTTTTTTGGGTTGAGAGAAACTCTGGAGCAATGTGGATACCAGAAATAAACAGAGAAAAGGAAAAGCTTTAAAAATCTAAAACATATTTGTATGGGGCCTGAGTGTTTTCCTCCAGGCTGTGGCACACACACAATGGCTGTTTACCTTTTTGCAACCTGTTAACCTTTTTTAAATAATTTTCAGTGACATAATTTTTGACATAGTACACTAGTGACATGGCCGCTTGATCAATGCTCCTTTGTCTTAAAACAGTCCTGGACAATGTTTAATCCATAGTTATGCAATTTTTCTTCTGGAGAATGAATCCCCTTTTCACACCAAATTAAAGATCATGCATTATGCATGTAACCAACAATAGTAAGGATATTGTAGAGCACTGTGTGTGGCTGTAAGTATATGTGACTCCATCTGTTGGAAACCAAGGGCCCTCTTCTCATTAACAGGCGAGGTGGCTTAGAGCTTGGATGTTCAGTGATATAAACGTGACACCCGGGTGGACACATACACTGTAAACACACCTGGCTCCTGTGACGCCGGCTACGCCCTAATTTTTAGGAGTTTATGAGTGACACATTGCACAGCACAATTATGCAAACATTTCTTTCCTCGCTAACTAGCTAAATTTGTTTCGGTCTGAGATGCTGGTGTTTGTGCAGGCAGGGAGTCTTGTGTATATATTTATGACCTTTTAAGTCAAAAGGGATGGTGTCTGCAGAGGGTAAGATAAAGTGTTGGTCTGGTCTATCCTTAGGAAGTTACTGATTTTTAAATGGCAAACTTTAATTCGCCTGTAAGAATGTGTCTTCCTTCCAGACTTTTTGTGGTTATTTGACCTATGATGTAATTTTAGACTGGAGATTCTTATAAAAAGTGTTTTGAGAATGACTCTGCATGAGTAAGAGTCTCATTCGTGTGTGAACAACTGTTTTTTTTCACACCTCGGTTTCATTGAAGTAAACATGTCGTTATCTGTAATTGTCGAAAACACCTAACTCCTGTTTCCTCTTTGGTTTCACATCTCACCTATTTGCACTGTGGTGAAGCCATTAACACAGATCACACAATCTCTCCTATTTGTTATTTTGTGCTCGTTATCATATATTTTTTCTTATTGAGTAACTCTGATGGTTTTGTTCATAGTAACATAGAAATAGTTTTAGATTAGCTTTTTTCAGCTGGCAGTAGACTACACGTGTTCTTAGTGTTAGATTTATAGTAAAATCTATTTATGCCTGGGGGTGAGAGTCTGATCTGTTTCCTGTGTTCCCCTGCTGCAGGTGAAGCGGACATACTCCCAGGGAACATACCGTGCCGGGGCCATGAGGCAGGTCAGTCTGGTCGGAGCTGTGGATGAGGAGGTCGGAGACTACTTCCCAGAGTTCATCAACATGTTAGAAGAATCTCCCTTCCTGGAGGTCAGTGTTTTTGTGATGTTTGTGAATGTACACGCAGCTAGAGGACGTGCGAACATCTGTCTTTCCTTTTCCTTGTGTATGGCTGCTAGTCATTATTAAAGTGGAAGTTTCTCACCCTGTGTTTTTGCAGCGGACTCTGCCCTGGGGAACATTCTCCAGTCTGCGGCTGCAGAGCCCCACTGAGAGCGACGACGGCCCCATCATGTGGGTCCGACCCGGGGAACAGATGATCCCGTTGGCAGACATGCCGAAGTCGCCCTTCAAAAGGAAAAGGTGTGTGGAGATACTCAGTCTGTAAATGTTTACCAGTTTACCATTTGTGAAGGTGGAAAAATGAGCTTCACGTACAGTTGAATAGCAAAGCCACATTTAACTATTTTTGCCTGGTCTCGTCCCTGCACATGCAATGTACAGGTACTTAGACGTGCCATGAACACGTCCTGACAGTTGTTAATGAATGTTTTTCAGGTCCACCAACGAGATAAAGAACCTGCAGTATCTACCCAGAGCCAGTGAGCCCCGGGAGATGCTGTTCGAGGATCGTACAAGAGCGCACGCGGATCACATCGGTCAAGGGTTTGAGAGACAGACGACTGCTGCTGTAGGAGTGCTGAAGGCTGTGCGCTGCGGAGAGGAGTGAGTACACAGTGCAGAAGTACTTTGCATCTAGTGATGGTTTAAAAAACTAATAACGGTGTGATGTAACAACATCTATGAGAAAAGTTATTTACTGTGTTCAGATTTAACTCTAATTTTCGCCTCACAGGAGTGACATCCCTTCCCGGATCACCAAAGATGTTGTGTGTTTCCACGCTGGAGATTTCCCAGAAGTGGTCATGAGGCTGCAGCTGGATCTCCATGAACCCCCCCTGTCTCAGGTGGGTCAGGTTTATAAATCATGTCAGTGTGATGTGCAGCAGATAGAAGCAGACGCTTGTCAAACCTTCTTTTAAAGCTTCACTTACAAGTGAACACTGTTTATGTAAAAGTTTTTTCTCGTAAAGAGTCAAATCACAGTGCTACGTCTTTTAGGGCAAAATAGACAAAAACTAGAGCTTTTCATTGACTTCTGTCATGCCCTATTGTCTCTTGATAATCAATTTATATCAGAGGAAGTCCCAAGTGTTATTCTGTTAGCTTGTAGTGTGCATCAGTTGATCCTGTATGGTGGAATCACTGAATGACGTGTCTTCCTGTCTCTACAGTGTGTACAGTGGATTGATGACGCCAAGCTGAACCAGCTCCGGAGAGAGGGGATCCGATACGCCCGCATCCAACTTTATCACGATGACATCTACTTCATCCCCAGAGGAGTCGTCCACCAGTTCAAGACAGTGTCTGCTGTCTGCAGCTTGGCCTGGCACATCCGACTCAAACAGTATCACCAACACGAAGAGAAGGAGGAAGAGGTGAAGAAGGAAGAGAAGCGTGCACATAGGGAAATCACGCTTCATATCAAGGAGGAGGAAGACGAGGAAGACGAGGATGAGGACGAAGAGGACGAAGAGGTGGAAGAGAAGGAGTGTGACCCTGCTGTAAAGGCGGCAATCAAGCTGGAGCAAGAGGTCATCGAAGGAGGGCAGAGGCCGCCCTCACATATGCCACGACAGATTTTCAAGGAGGAAGAGAAAGAGAACGGCACCGAGATGAAGGAGCTGGCAACAACACAGTCTGTTCACTTTGTAAAGAAGGAGAGAGACGAAGCTGTTCTCACTCATACACTAATGGACCCTAAAGCTGACGAGGATGAGAAAGAGGGGGGGAAGGGAGGGGAAGATAGTAGTGCCGACACGTGCCAGACACCACAGAAAGGCCATGAGGGTGGAGGGGACAGTACACCCTTAAAATCACTACAGCAAATTAGGAAGGAGAACAATGTGGAGGAAGAGAGGCAGCAAAAGACGCCTCTGCCAGGTCAAAGTCTAAAAGAGAAAACTAAAGATAATATAACGACCACTAATAACACACCGATCAAAAAGGAAAGAGTAAAACGGGAGAGAGATGAAAAGGAAAGGGCTAAAGAGAAGGAGAAGAAGGATAAGGATAGAAATAAAGAGAAGGAGAGGGATAAAAAGGACAGGCCGAAAGACAAGGATAGAGAGAGGGAGAGGATAAGAGAGCATGAGAAAGTGAAGGCCGAGGCGGGAAGAGAGGGAAACACATCGACACAGCTTGTGCCACAGATGAGGAAAAAGGAGGATGAGGAGCGGACAAGAGAGGGCAGCAAAGCCTCTCAAACTTCCCTGCATGCTCAGAAAGACGAGAAGTGGGCCAAGGAGTGGGACACGAAGACGCAAGCCCATGTCAGGAGAGAGAAGGAGCACGAGAAAGACAGGGGAGGTGCACACGCGGCATCTCACACAAGGCCAGACAGGGAGGAGCCTCGAGACGCCTGCTCGCATAAACACAAGTCTTCACACGGGAAGAAGGAGAAGAGCGGGCACAGGGAGGGCAAGGAGAGCAACACGTCGAGTACACAGGCGAAGTCGGGGAGAGAAGACGGGAAGACGGGCCCTCCCAAACCTGTGAACATTCAGGTTAAGAAAGAAGGAAAGAAGGATAAAGACGTCGGCAGTAAAGACGAGAGGAAGAAACCTCCGGAACACAAACCACGAACACTCATCACCTTTGACCTCTTTAAGCCGATGGACGCTCACCAAACTTTCGCCCTTTCCTTCACAGACAGTCGGCCTAAGGCGCACCACCACAGTGACTCTCGAGGCTCGTCCTCTAAGCCTGGATCTGACAGTCGGACACTTGTGCCCTCTAAAGGAGCCAGAGTAAAGGACTCAGTGCAGGGGAAACCTGCCACGCCCCTACAGGACACTCGACCCCAGCAGCACTTGTTAAAACATCCCCTGAAAACACACACGACCCAAACAGAGAAAGACTTCTTACTATGAATGTCTCGGTGTCTGGTCTTCTATTTTTACTGTGCAACGTATGCTGCGGCTTTGTTAAAATATTTGCAACTGTATCCTTCCTTTAAACACGGACTGGTCTTTCTAATTTCTAATTAGACGAGCAGGTGCATTCCATTTCTTTGCTGACACGGCCAAATTTCTCCGGTAGCGAAACGTGGATGCACCCCCCCAAGTATTTTAACAGTGCCTAAGAATGTAAGCTAAGTAGCTCACTTCACGTTGTTAGCGAATGTATGTAGGCTCTATACAAATTGTAATGTGACCCGTGTGTCGGTGCCTGTGCACTACTTAGCTTCGCTCTTAAAGCACCTATTTTAGGTACTGGACTAGCCAATCTGAAAACAACCAGTCTCACTCCCTGCTGTAGGAATCGTGTGTGTTCACCGGTTGAGACAGAACGCCAGTGAAACCCTCTCTGCCCTGTTGCTTTAGACGATGGAGTTTGTTGTTTCCAACACTCCAAAAGCGGAGGAGGTAGTTGTTTTCAGACTGGACTCTGACTCACACAGGGCTGTAAATGATACTGTATGTACCAAAACTGTACAGTATAGATGTTATTAGCACCTATGTGAGAAAATGTATACAGAAATTGCATATATTTTTTGTAAAACAAGTTTTATTTTCCATAGAACTTATTTATATTATTTACTGTCTGTTTTTATTTGAAACCAATGTATGTGAAAATTTTGTTGTAAATACATTTTATTTCCTAAGATAAGACTTGGTAGTGTGATTTATACTCTGATCAGAACCTCTCAATAAATGGTTCAAAATACGGACGTAGTCGATGTTAATGTCTCTCCTGCCTTTCACATCCTCCAGGTTTCAACAACTGTTTCGGAAACATGGCTCTGTCACTCCACTTCTTCATCACATGTTAGGATATCTATAGAAATTCCCATCAGCCTCATAGGAACTTTGAGTTAAATGCTAGAGTAGGTGCTAATCTTCTAAATGAGAGGATGTTAAAATGATCAAATCAGCATGTAATGTTGGAATAGACCATTATCTCATTAGAAAAGCTCAGGTATCACCAATAATAGGCTGACCACAGCTAAACAGCACAGAGATGGAACTGGATGTACCTATTGTAACCCCCACCTCAACCAGCCAGATTAACGCAATATAACTGAATGTATGAATTGAAACTCAAGCTTTACAAAAGTTAATGAGCACTGGCCCTATAGCCATCAGAAATTGTATTATATGTATTACAGAATTATATTTTGCATTCACAAGGATGTAAACTACAATTCTTTATCCACACAGTGCAAAGGACTTATTCATATATCCAGAGAATGTTCCGGACTACATTCAAACTGAATTGTTTCAGTGGCAGAAGGACATTCTGGGATGTACTGACAGATTCATCACATCTGGAAGTTGTGAGATTTCTAACTGCTTTACAGAAATACACAGAGATGCAACAGTGACTCCACAGACAGCAACATATATGGTTCAGTGGTACACAGTGCATGCTAGTGCAGAGAGTAATTTCATACCGTCAATGTGGCACTAGTATAACATGGACACAGCAGACAATGCTGTATGTGTGTCCATACAGTGTGTGTGTGCCCTCTTCCCAAAAAAAGTGTAGAGGTGAATTGTAGAGCAACATTTAGTGTCATAATGAACTGGTGCACACATGTGAACGTCAAACCAACGCCCCGCTCTGCGCCTATCGGATTTAAAACCTGTGAACCAGTGTGAAGAACTCTTTGGAGCCTCTTGGGTTTGGAACCTGCTGTAACTTGCTGAGCTCGAGGCAGAAACATCACATGTTATAATGACATTGACAATAGACAGCATCTAAAGTGGATCTGTCATGTCATCCTGATACACAATGCGCTTCATAAGGTCTGCGTCAGCTCTGATCCCAGTCCAGCGGATCAGATTGGTGCATCCATAGCTCGGGAAGCCTGAGAGTAAAAAGTCTGTCATGTTCAAAATCAAGTATTGTAGGCTCTTCTGATTCAGTCCCTCCTGTAGTGGAAAACACTGTGTCCCAGCTCCACCAGCGCCCCCCCCAGCAGCACCCACAGAGGGACACACACCACGCTGACCCACATGTCAGCCAGCCTCTCCAGGTGGGAGCACAGTGTCAGACAGAAGGCCAGCTTCAGCAGCAGGGCCGTCAGATACCACAGCCTCTTCTTCAGGCTCTGCTCGCCGTCTCTGGGGTCAAAGTCTGGCTTGCAGCGTCCTGCCATCTTCACGATCAGCATGAGGATGAGGATGGTGTCAAAGGTCCAGATGGGGAGGAAGATCAGGAACCAGTTCCAGTGGATCTTGGCGTCCAGCTTGAGGACCAGCATGATGAGGAAGATGAGGGCAAAGATCCAGGAGAGGAGCACCCGCTGGGCCAGGGACATCTTCATCGGCAGAGGACTGGCAGGGAGCCAGTGTCACCCACCACCGAGAGAAACTGAGGAGAGGAGTGAGGACCACAGCCAAGGTGACACACCTGAAAACACACAAACACACACAGACACACGCATGACACTGATGGACGTGAGGATCACATGAGGAACAGAAGATAAGACTCACATCTGGTCTTACAAGACCACGTCTAGTGTTTATGTTCTTCACTGAGCGTTAGTCCAGGACTGAGGCTACTATCTGTTAGCAGCTAGCGAGCTTCAACTAACTACGAAAACCGGATAAAAACACAAATTAAAGAGTCTCACCTCGATCACCAGGACGGTCAACGTGTTCTCTTCCAGCCGACGTTTTAAGAACTACTTCTACGACGGAGAGAGCAGCGTCAGCCCCGGAAAAAAACAAACGATACGAGAACACAGCAGTTTAGCTTTAGCTCCAGCTACCGAGGCATATCCGTTTGGTGTCTTCAAAATAAAAGCACGCTTATAAATCTTTACTTACATTTTTGGAAGGTTACGGCAAAACCAAATCTGTGAGCTCGTTTACAAACTCTGTGGAGATCATGATAATAATATTGATAACTATAACGATAATGTTAATAATAATGATAATAATAACAACAACAACAATAATATTGAGGATATTAACAATGTTCATAATAACAATAATTGTTACATTATTATTATTATAAATACAAAAGCAAGTAGTGGTAATTGTTGATGTTTTTATGACTGTGGCTCAGGTGATAGTCATCCAGTCTGCTTTCCAAAGTTACATGATAGAAAACGTTTGGTCCTTGATCTTAACTAGTTGTAATCAGTCCAGTTGTCTTTGTATATTGCGACAAACATACAGACAAACAAGCACAGATGATAACATGAAATCCTTGGTGGAGGCAAATAGGACAAATCCCAACGCTGGGTCAAACTACCCAGAGATGAGGAGGGGTAGGGCTTTCCATTGGGGGACGCTAGACTCATGACCTCAATATTTTTAAAAGCCTGGCTGTGGCTTTGACTTTAGGTGGTTTAACGGAGCAGCACTAAGTAAAAAAACTTAAGTGCCTCCTCTTTTCATGAAGACCAACCAGTGCAGCATCATACTCCTTTCACACACACATGACAACATCACTCGGGACAAATGTTGTTTCCAGTAAGGCAGTTATTTACAATAAGGGGCGATGACGCATGTTAAACATTACTAAAATGTATTTATTTTTTTACTGGGCTAGTATAACAAATTAATACAAAGTACAACTCCGTAGACATCATAGATTGTCAAAAAAGTAAAGTACAAAATGCTTGAGGTAAAACATCGTTTGAAAAAGATTCAGTTAAAAATGCCTTATTAAAATCTGAATTCAAGGTAAACGCTCACTTTACACTAATAAGCTGTTCTAAAAACCAACGATGCACTTTTATTTACAGGGTAGTGGTGGTGCAAAATACAGTGTGTGAGACAACATTCAGTCAAAATATTCATGTCTTTGTCCATTGTAAACAATAAACATCGGCATATTCCTCAAACTCCTGCTGCACACAGCTAACAGAGAAAAGCAAATGCTGTCACACTGATTTTCTAAGAAGAGAATTTTGCATTGGACCTTTTTGAGTGCGGCTGACGATAAAAAAAAAACAATTCAACATTTTCAGAAGGTGTCGTACAAAAGTGGGACGCGATCACTGTGTTGCTGCCAAAACAAGCTCATGATGAAAAAAAGTTCCAGACATTCTCCAGTTAAGCGGCAGCTGTAAAATTCACGTCCGCAGAAAAGATGAGTGAAAAACCTTGTAACTCCCACTTTGATTCGGTTTTACTGGTTTTATCCTCAGGATGTAGAGTGGGTATTCCACTGATCAGAGGGTTGGTGGTTCGATCCTCCTCCGGTCCATGTGTTGAAGTGTCCTTGGGCAAAACATTGAACCCTAGGGGAGTTTATGTGTGTGGTAAAGCAAGGCACATATAAACAAGTTCAATAGAAACTGTAATTTGACCATTTGAAGGATAAGGTGCCCCTCTATAGATTTGTAGGACATGAGGATAATCTATAGTTTAGTTTTATGCTTTCGTCAGCAAAACCAATGAAAAGATCAAAACCAACGAGGTCTTTGTCAAAGTCAATTGGTTTCTATGGAAGATGTAATAAATATTGACATCTTTATATATTATATTTACTTAACAGGTCAAAATCATACAGTGGTTCAGTTTTTTTTTTTAAAAGGACAAACTCGACAGCTCAGGTCGTCCTGCAGTGGATGCAGGTTCGGGTCTGACTTGGCCCTTTGCTGTCGGACTCCCCGGCTCTCTCGCCTCATTTCATACCTGGATTGTCCTGTCAACAAAGCCAAAATAGCCAAAACTATTTCAATAAATAAAAAGGCTAAATTAGTTACTACTAGGGCCAGACACAGCAGTTTTAATGTAGCTTGTGTTGGGTTTTTCATGGTTTTAAAAAGAGTCATTGTAGAGTTACAAGGTTGTTACACACCACTTTGAAATGAGCCCCTTTGATGAAGTGTACGTTTGATCTTTGTCCCAGGTCATTGGTGCATGTACCACGTGTGTTCCTAAAGGCGACCACAGCTACACGGTGCTCTGCCTGCCTTCGCGAGTGTACCCCATAGCTTCTGATGAGTGAGAAGGGAAATCAATAAATATCCCATCTGAGTCCGAGTCTGCAGAGTCGAGCACTTGTCCAATTATGGTTTCGGGGCTGGATGATTCACTGGGCGGCGAGGAGGATGCGCCCTTACTAAGATCAGTCATTGTTGTTGTGGCCTCGGTGCCGTGGAGAGCTCCTGAGGAGTGGAGGGGATGAATGGAGGGAGACGGGAGAGGCAAGGCCACGCCACTGGCTCCTGCTTGTACAATACCTGTGAATGACAGGGTTATTGTTTTTACATAAACAACAAACAACATAACGATGGACACAGAGGTCTCTGTCTTTTGTCATACCATTGAAGTGAGAGCCCACACACAGCCTGCTGGAGGTGGCGCCTGACAGTTCGGATCCCGGGGCCATGTCCGCGTAGGCCAGTCCTTGTTCCTCCGAGCATGATATAATCTCACAGGCCGAGTGGCGTCGAATTCCCCCACTGCCAACAGAGCTGGCATCTGGGTCATACTCAGCCACCGGGGTCAGCAGCAGAGGGATGTTGTAGCTCTTGGATCGTACCACAGGGTTTTTAGACGGTTGATCTGCGGGCTTGGGCCAGCCCCACGACAAACGCTTCTCTGACAGACCAGAGGAGAAAGAAGGAACAGTGATGATTAAAAAAAAAGTTTCACCGCTTCAATACTTTGCTTTTAGGGTTTAAATCCACACTGTCTCACCAAGGACACAGCAGTCGGCCTCTTCTCCGTCCCCTGAGCAAAGACCGTGCGTGCCCAGGTACGGTGAGACCACCTTCTGGACCAGAGACTCCAGCCTCAGGTATTCCTCATTCACACCACGGGACTCGTGGACCCCCTATAAACAAACACAGTGAGCTGAGCGTCAACTAAAGATGACACTGATTATATATTTCACCTTTAACCAAAGGGCTGAAACAGTAGATGATTATGGTCTGTGTTAGTGACTCACACACACACACACACACTCGTGTTAGTGACTTGTTGACTTGTAATTTCCATTTTCAGTAATTTGCTTGTCCTTGGTTTCTCAGTTTTTTTAAGACCATGTGAAATGTCTCGGTAAAACGTGATACATTAATAAAATGTATTAGTATTACTCATATTATTACCATTATCATTGAATGCGGATTTTCCTTATTAAAAACAGAAACATCCAAACAGTGAGAGAGGAGAGAAGCAGTGAAGTTGGTGCCTACAGGCCCGTACCTGTAGAATAAGCAGCATCTGTGTAACAGAGGGGGGAACTCGGGCCCGGGGTCGAGACAGGGCGTCCTCTAACTTTACACTTAAGACGATGGTGTTCCTGAAGTGCACCAGAGCCAGCTGTCGGACCGAGGGCTCCTTACCCTGCACACGGAAAACACCAGAGCAGTTTGAAACTTACCCTTTGGGCAGCAAACACACAACCTAAACAAGCAGAGACTGGAGACGTTTGTGTACCTGCACCGGATGAAAGATGGCCTGCAGCATGGAGAGGACGTCACAGAAGAAGAAGTCCCACGTCTCTGCCAGAGAGTCGAGTAACTTCTGACCTGCAGCGATTGAACGAGGAGCCAAAAAAGACAGTTCATTTAGGCTTGGTTCACTACAATATATTTTCAGACGACGTATTAAAGCGCTCGTACCTTCGTAGAACCTTATCTTGTCCCGGAGGATGACCATGCCTTTTGTCAGCAGCTGGTTCTGTGAAAGGAAAACAGTAATTATCAGAGGTGCTGTCACTGTCGAGTGTTCTCTCTATACTTAATACTTCTGTTTAATTCACCAGGGAGTTTCATTGCATCTGAATAAAGTTCTCATTTACAATCAGAGGTGCGTTACCTGAAGGTATTCAGTAAAGAAGGACCCCAGCTCAGTCTTCAGCAGATGCCTGAGAAAACCAACAATTATTACATAAACATTTATAATGGAAACTGTTCAATCGCTGTCAGTAACAATGTGTGTGTATTTGTTCATAACTACTCGACTGAACCACAGAACGAATAACAATCTACCAAAGCCCATGTTTCCCTGCGTTATAATCCAGAGTCTGCTGTGTAGTTTGTATGATTCCTTTTGTGGCTTTTCTGTACATGGAAATGTGTTACTGAGCTACAACGGAGGCTGATGTGACAAGAGAGAGGGATCTGGTCTGGTAAGATAATGAGATATCTGGCTGGACCACATGACTCTCCAGGCCCACACACACACACACACACACAAAACACGCAAAAAACAACCCCATTCACAAGAAATCATTCAGTCAGCATATACAGGACACACAGTAATTAAACTAATTATAGCACAGAATGACATCGACAGTCTAAAATAAGGTAGGTTTTCCCTGTGCTGTGTTTGAATGCGTCTATTTCTGTGATTAAACTCACCGGACACTTTCGTTGAGGACGTAGAGTTCGTTATCTGCCAGACCTTTCTTCTGGAAGACTGCGATGACGGCGTTGTGGATGCTGTAACATCAGACGCGTTAAATCGGTCTGGATCGCGGAGTATCTAAACACCAGCCATTCCTGCATCTTATTTCGTCCTACCTGTTCCAGGTGGCGTTGGCTCCTGCCCTCTTCTGCTTCTCCCCTCTGTCCTCCGGTGAACTTTTCTCACTCTTGCCCAGCTCGCTCAGGCTGGGGGAGCTCATCAACTTCAGCCGGTGCAGAGTCCTCATGAGGGAGATATAAAGGAGGAGATGAGAGGATGTGTACGCAAGGTGCTGGACAGGAGAGAAAGAAGGTCAGGCGCTGGGTTGACAAGCACTGATGCGGAGATGAAGGAGGAGGAGAACGAGGAGAAGGAGGAGTTAGGCGGAGGGGGGGGGGGGGGAGCACGAGCAGTGTGTGTCTTGGAGAGAGAGAGAGGGAGAGAGAGAGAGAATGAGAGAGAGCACACAGACAGAAAAAGCACAATGACAAGACAAAGAGTGGCCGGCGACAGAGGAGGAGAGAAGTAGGACAGGATAATGCGTCGCGGGAGTGGGGCAGCACGTTAAGAGCAGGATGGGTGGAGCCGAGCCCAGAGGTGGGCCACGTTGTCTCCGCACCGAGATCTCAGAAGACAAGGAATAACAAGAGCACATGCACAGTCGGAGGCCTTCTCTTCCTCCCTCACTGCTTCCCTGTCGGTACAATACAGCCATTGATGCAAACAAATATTTATGCAGAACCACAGATGCCAAACGTTCTGCAGGGTAAGCAGGGTGAAGCAGTTGAGGGGATGTGGAGGAGGAAGTCATCCGGTTCATTGGCAACAACAAAAACAGGGATAGGAAGCAGCGACACAATACAACACAGCGGAGAGGGTTTTTCAACACAGCTGCTGCAGAACAAGAAGGCAAAAAGTGGAACAATACATGCGACTGGCTGATACTGTAGTCTGGATGCTGATAATATCTTTATTTGATGACCGTATCCACTTCCTCCTCTTTTTTATTCTCTTGAACAGTTTGTTAAAAAACCTTTCTCTACCCCCTGGGTCACATTCACTGTCAGTGTTGTCTGAACTACTCACTAAGGGGTTAAAAGTTTATTTCAACATTTCACTTAGACGTGGACGAGCAGATTAATACAACTCTCCGGTCTGTGTGGTAAATATGAAGCTAGAGATAGGAGCTGGTTAGCTTAGCTTATCATAAACACAGGAAACCGGGGAAAACTGTTAGCATAGCTTTGTCCAATGGTCACAAAATCCATTTATCAAAAAACATATTCATATGTTATTACATGTATGTTTAATCCATTAAATCTAAAATATTCTGCCTCATAATCTCTATAAAGCCACACAATATTATTGTTATATACACATTTGAATTTGTAAAAATGAAACAATAAAATGAACTACAAATAAATGTTTATAGATGTGTAAAAACAGATGAACTTTGTTTTCGGTTCTTTAAACTACAGTTAACATTTCTCGTAAATTCTCTATTTTTTTCTGGAGCTGTAAATGGCGACATGATGCATCTGAAGCTGGCCATTGTTTATTTGGGCCTTCGCCTTCCATCCTGGATCAACTCTGTGTGCGACACATCCATTCGTCTGAGTCAAGCAATTCTCCTAAATCGTGATTCACTTCTAGAGCACAGGTGTGATCAGAATTTTAAGTGCACACTTTCATACAGATATAATGTCCTCAACTTCAAGTCATGTTAAAGAAAGAAAAAAAAACATTCCAGACCCACAAGTTCCAAAACCCACAGAAAGCAGGTGTACAGACTGATGAGATGTACACACATAAGGAAATGAGTCAATCCAACATCCCACCAGCAGATCATTATCATTAGGTCAACATGCTGCAGGCGAAACTCTGATGGTTAATGAAACCTTCTGGGACCAGAGACGAGGGGATCTTTTTTTAATGCTAATGAATAGTTCATGCAATTGCCAGGATACTGCTGTATGTTGTGAAATGTTTATCCCAGGAACTGAGCCTTACCTTCTGATTGGATGCTCGCTGCTGCTGTCCATGTCCGGACTCGGGGGAGGGGCGGAGAAGGTGCTGAAGTTGAGGGACAGGGGTCGGGGGGAGGGCCTGGAGGCATGCCTCCGCCGGAGTCCATCAAGCATCTGGGCACCAGGGAGGAAATGATGGGGGAATGGTTATTTGGGTTTATGTTGAAGCAGCGACGTGAGGCAAACAGCTATTCTCATGGATGTGTGAGGCATCAGAGACGAATGTCTGAGGCTCTGACACAGTTGAGATCCAGCTGCCGCCCTTAAAACTGAGTCAATGAATGAAAGAGGAACATAAAAGCACTACAAGATACACATTTACAGTAAATCTCACAGTCACGGGGCAGAGCAGCTAAACAGGGAGTTGTAGGGTGAAATGAGTCGGCTGCTTTTGGCTTCCTCTGACTGTCACTGACCGTTATTACAACACTATGGAGGAGTGTTCTGCAATCGGAGCTCAACCTAGGCTCCGAAAGTTACTACAATCTCACACACACACACGAGTTTGCAAAGCTATACTTGTTAGGACACTGGATAGACGTCTACTCATTGTGGACAGCTTAACCAAAACATTCACCCTAACTTTAACCCTGATAGATTCATGCCTAACCCTAAACTTAACCTAACTATGATTCCTGTCTTATCCTTAACCTTAGAATTAACTTGAGAATTGACATTATGCCTCATTAGGACCAGGCTGTGGTCCCAGTTAGGTCTACTGGTCCTGACAAAGTCAATGTTAATACTGGAAAAGGTCCTTTAGAGGTAACAAAAAACAAGCACACACACAATTTCTTGACCTCCTATCTTAGTGAGAACATTAGTGTAATACATTCCCTCGCCCCCCCTACCCTGATCTAACCATCAAAACTAAATCCCTGATCCTGAACCAAATTCTCATCTCAACCCCCAAAGCAAGTATTAATCCTCAAAGAGCCCTTCGAAAAAGAGAGGACCTGCCAAAATGTCCTCACAGCGATATAAGCACAAGTACACACACACACACACGTTACATCAGGGAAAACAGGGACCTGCATGTGTGTGCATGTAGAGTCTGAGTGGGCGCAGATTGTTATTCTTGTAAAAGCCACGTATCCACACTACTCTCTCTCTCTCTCTTTATCTCTCTCTCTCACTCTCTCTCTCTCTCTCTCTCGCTCTCTTTCTCTGTGTATTACCGTGTATTTGGGTGTCTCCCCATGGAAACCTACTGTACACGGTGGAGCACCATCCCCTGGTCAGAGGGGAGAACAACAGTCTGGGCTGTTGTCAGTCATCAGACAAAGACACAACACAAACCTGCCTCTCTGTGTGTGATCCAGAGATCAGTGACTGACTGGTGTGTCCGATCTGTTCAATTAGACTATCATGAAATCTCAGACATAAACAGACACACACACACAGAATACAGACACACACACACACTGTATACATGCCACGCCAGTCTGGGCATTTCTGCTTTTGTTCACCCCTCCTCCTCCTCCTTGTGTTTTAGGGCGACCACCCTCACATCGATTCCTCTTTTCATTTCCATCAATCCCCATTTGTTTCCTGTCCCCCTGCTACAGCCGATCCACATGTTTATTCGACATAACCCAGGGAATCGATGGGCCGGACACGCAGTCAACAGTCCACGTTAGGGAGGAATGTGCAGGGAGTCGTGTGTACGTGGAGCTTTTCCTCTCGTTTTTCACCTGCGTGGATAAAACGAGCGTGACAGTAAACAACGTGGCCGTCTTGTCAACACGCGCGCGGATCGCTGGTCGCACCTCTGGATAGAACCTGGCTCGTTGGCGGCCACAAAGTTCCCGTGTGTCATGCGCCTCTGCCCGCCCACCGCAGCCCGCACTCACCGTTGCTTCTGCCGTCGGCTTGTTCCTGGTGGTGGGGTGTGCGTGTTCTCATGTAGTCCTGCGCGAGACGACCACTGTCCGGGCTCATCGGCTGCGCTGCTCCCCGCCGGACTGCGCACACACGCGGGGCATCGGAGTCAGGGCGCGGGGGGCTGGATGGAGGGTCCGGGCTGCGGTGCTGGAGGAGAGGGGCTCATTCATGAAGCGTGCACCGCGGCTCTGCTCGCTCTCTGTGCCGGCGCGCCCCCGCTTTGTTTTGACGAGATGCAAAAACGAACCTGGACGCGTGCACGCGGACCGCACTTGGACGCGCATCCTGGTTCAACCAGTTTGCCAAACGGAAAAGGGGGGGGGGGGGGGGTAGTGAGATCTAAGAGAACATAATTGCATTGAGTTTATCGAGCTGCGGACGTGTCTGGACAATTTTCAGTCCAACACACACTCATGCAGGAGACATTAACACACACACACACACACACACACACACACACACAAACACACACACACACACACACACACACATAAACACACACACACACACACACACTTGTCTCTCTATAGTTCAGAGGACCATTATAGAGAGACAACTATTGTTATTGCCTAGCCCTTACCTAATTGTAAACCTAATTGTAACTCGAACCCTAACCCTAACCTAAACTTGATTCTAACCCTAAAACCAAGTCTTAACCCTAAAAAAAGACCTTTGGATTAGTGAGGACCAGCCTAAATGTTCCCACAATGTCAAAATGTCCTCACAACTATGGTATTGAACCGGAAATTGACCCTCGTAACTATAGAGACACACACATACACACACACACACACACACACAGACTGTTAACCCAACAGCATTAAAAACACAGGCTCGTTGAGAGCAAACGAGGCAGGAGCTGCAGTAGTTACAGTTCGTTAGGCATATGGATGTGCCTTGTTGCTGTGGCCAACACAACTATATACAGTAAATAGAATAGGAGTCAGTATAGCACTCATTGACCCTAATCTATGCAGTTGTGTCTTTGCCATCTGCCAGTGCAGTCGTAGGCATTTTGAATGTAATCCTCCATTTGCACTGGTCCTCATGTAAATAACTGAGTCTTGTGTGCAAATTACTAGAAGATACATTGTGTGTGTGCATGTGTAGGAGACAAATCATTCATGAGGAAACTGTCAGTTAATCCCCAAATATAATAATTCAATTTTTGTTGTTGTTGTTGCTACACAAATATAACCATTAGTAAATAAACACATGATGACACTTATATGTTGTGACAGTTAATCTGTTGGTGCAGTAAATCTCTCTCATTGGATCAAGGAGATTCCCACTAACACACCCTATACAGTGGATGGTTTATTTATTTCTTTCACTTTCACATTGTGAAGTGTAACATTTTGCTCTGTGTCTTTGATGTTTTGTTTTCTTAACTGTAATTGTCCAGTTTGACCCTGTGGAATACAATGTATTATTATTATTATACATTTAATTATCAGCACAATTTCTCAGTGTGGATAAAAACAAATGGAAAAACTCCACAGTGAAAGTCCAATTTTAGATTTCTACATCTTTCTTATTATATTAATTAAATGATTGTAAATGAACGTGAACGGTGTCTCTAGTATCTTTAGTTAAATACACACTGTGAACATTTACTACTCAGAACTGAAAAATAATAGTAACCGAATATGGTTTCTATGGTAACAGCAGAATGATGAGGCTGCAGACCGCTGGGGAAGTGATGCGGGGGGGGGATCCACATCTAAAAAACTGGAGCTAACATTTAATATAAAGACCCACACCGTCTGTAACCATCCTTGTAAATCCCGATTTTAATCTTTGCAAAAACCCAACACAACGTTATATTATTTCCGACGGATTTGAAGGCAGCGAAGGCAGCATATGCCCCGCCCCCCGTAGCCAGAGCGGGAAGTTCATAAAAGCGTTTACTTCATGGACTGTGGTTTAAACCAGTTTAATTCATATTAGCTGAAATGTAGCAAATAGACAAACACTGCGGGGGATTTATTCATCGCTGACCCTTCGTCTAAAGATACTTATCACGTGAGTTTGCGTTTCTATTTGTATATAAGCTCATTTACTGCCTTGTTGAGTCACGTGTGATTTGTTATTAGCGAGTGAAGGTAAGCTAGTCTGATGTGCAAACCTTAAATGGAGCTTCACTTCCGGTTAGCTTCCAGTGAACAGGCTAAAGCTGAACGGGAACGGTATAGCTGGTTGGTTAATTAGTTATCTAGTTATTTGGTTATCTACTTATTAGTTAGTTATCTGTATTAACCAGTGCTGTTTTCCATGCGGCAGCCGGCAGCAGCATGGAGAAGGAGAAGAGCCCCGCTGCAGCCAGGAGTTTCGGACAGGTAGGTGACTCACAGGGGGGCGGGGACACATCACACCACTCAATTAAAACTCATGCTTCCTCTCAGGTGCGCACCATGAATGCAATAACAAAAGGCAAAGCTCAGCTACGATGAAACCAGTCAGTGGTGTTTCCCAGTTTAACAGCAGGATGAGCACAGAGGGGTCTGCTGTTAAAGTCTGGATCCCACTCACACAACCGAGCAGCAGATTCACAGCAGAGAGCGTCTCCTCACATCTTTCATCACACATCCCTGATGGATACACAAGTTCAGATTCAGTTGTTCAACACAAACATACACACACATTACAAATAGTGCACGTTCACACCCATCTTGCTCTCTTTCCATGTGTGTGTTTACACAGTTGCATTATTGGGACTTGCCTTTTGGCCCCAAAATTAGGTGAAGGTTAGGCCAAGACAAATAAAGAACTTGTGGATCCACACCTAAAGTTAATGAGTTCTTTCCTGGCCCACGTCCCATCGTTTTATTTAATAGTTATTTTGCAAATATTCCAACGGACGGGGACAAAAACGTCAGCTCCTTAGCAGAGTAAATACAAAGTTTTGAGATTTTAGTCTGTAGTGTGTGTATGTGTGGGCGTTTGTGTGTTTTCTCTCTTATCTGTGCTGTGTTGACAGTGCACCTACACGGCCGATGAGTACCAGGCGGTGCAAAACGCTCTGCGGCAGAGGCTGGGTCCGGAGTACATCAGCACCAGGGTGGCTGGAGGAGGACAGAAGGCAAGTCTTTGTTTTTCTTTCTGTCAGTGTCTTGACTGTTTCGCTCCAGCGGTGAAACAAATTCACACAGTTTATGTGAACTCTAGAAATGTGTCGAAGTAGCAACACAACAGATGGGTTGATTAAAATATCAGGCAGGAATAAAAACTTTACAACCAACAGTTGCTTTAGATCCCTTGGCTTTAACTCTGTGTCGCTCTGGTTTGAACAGGTCTGCTATGTTGAAGGACATCGTGTCATCGGCCTGGCCAACGAAATGTTTGGATACAACGGATGGTCTCACTCCATCTCTCAGCAGAACGTCGGTACGACTCTGAGCTTCTCTTCTCTGAAGGATGCTGTTTCCCATCAGACCAGCCGTACGGCCAGGGTAACAGGATCTGTTTGTGTTTTACAGACTTCATCGACCTCATCAACGGGAAGTTCTATGTTGGAGTCAGTGCGTTTATCAAAGTGCAGCTGAAGGTGAGAGATCACGCATTTTTCTTCATTGTGATTCTAGCTAAAATAGTTACATGATCAGATCGTCTCATCAAAACGGAGTTCAGCAGAAATGTTCTCCATCCTCCCCCCCCCTCATCCTATGTGTGTAACGTGCACTTCTCCTGTAGGACGGGGCGTTTCACGAGGATGTCGGCTACGGAGTCAGCGAGGGACTGAAGTCGAAAGCTCTGGCACTGGAAAAAGCCAGAAAGGAAGCTGTGACTGACGGCATGAAGAGAGCACTGAGGTACTGAGGACGTTTTCATTTTCATACTCGAATATATATATCTCGATTTTCTTTAAAACCTAAAATATATTGGCTTTTCTGTTGAGATGCTTTGGTAATTCCCTCGGAAACTGCATCCTGGATAAAGAATATCTCCTCGCCATAAACAAGATCCCCAAAAAGGTCAGACACAGTCATTTCAACTTTTAGCATTTAACGTTTTTATTATCATTCAGAAAATGTGTGGCAGCTGACACTTCTCACTTCTCCTCCACACGCAGCCTCCTCCTCCTCTCGACCCAGCACAGACCAAACGCACCCCGGGGGAACCTTTAGCGGAGAAGGCCCGGGTCTCGAGTCTGGTCCGAGAGGAAAAGCATGTACCTGCGCCCGGTCCTGCCAGGGGGCCGCTGGAGCCCAGAATCCTCCACCAGAACCAGAGCTGTTCAGATGTTCATACTCCTAAACCAGGCTCCGCTCCTGAAATGAAGAGTGAGAACCTCAGCACCAGGTGAACAGCTCTTGTTTTAAGGGTTCATATGTTGTATTAAGAACAATCAATTGATTCATTTAGATGATAATATCCTGCGCTTGTGGAGCCAGAGACTGTTTTGTAGTGATCAGGGTTATAAACTGTGGAATTCCCTCGAACTCAGCCATCGATCATTATGTTTCACCCGTTTTTAATAGCATCAAATAATTAATTAAAACCAAAATAACACTTGAGCATAAATCAGTGTGATAAGAAACCATCTTTGAGGACAATTTTTTTGATGTGTATTCTGACTTTTCAGTTGGTCCATGTCCACACTGACCTTTTAATGCCACTTTACACCTCCTCATCTCCTCTGTAGCTGTCACATTTGATATAACTTCTCCCTGTCCTCCTCTCAGCCGTCCCATGGACCCGGTGGACGCTGATGGGGCCGAGATGCACACCGACCCCAAACAGCTGAGGAAGCTTCGACAGCAGCAGCTGCAGCAGAAGTTCAGGAAAGAGATGGAGGAAAAGATGCAGCATCAAAACCAGGACCGGGCCAAGTCTGAGGAGGCGGAGGTTCCCATTGGTCGAGGAACCAGTGGAGGTAAGGGTTTCACGTGTAAATAATTAATCGTTGCAAACTGCTGCCTCAAACTCAGATTACCTCATACTGGACAGATCTTTCTCTCTCTTTCTCTCAAACAATACATTTCTTCTGTGAACCGTCTTTAAAACAGTTTGAGCTTTTATTGCTGGAATCTGTGACTTTTTACTTTTTCATTTATTTGTCCAACTCTTGAATCTCACCACCAGAGGGCTCAATTTACCTAGAAAGTTTATGACGTGAGGAAACCTGCCTTTGTTCAGCTGTTACCGTCCCCCTGCAGATGACCCTGAAGTCTGGGACCTCAATCTGGACGGGATCGAGGAGCTGGATGTCCCCACAGGTGCGCCGCCGTCCAATGGGCTCAGGCCCGGCACGCCCGGGAATCACCAGATGCAGACCCGCAGTAGGACCCCGCAGAGATCCCTGGGCAGACCACCAGTCGAGGGCCCGTCGCACGGCAGAGGTCAAGACCGGGCTCAGATCACACCTCAATACCAGAACCAGTATCCGGGGAGACCAGGTGAAGCTTCGGGAGCAGAGTCGCTTTTTTGTAAATGAGCTGTTAAATGAATTCAATGCAGCATCATTTATTTCTTCTGTTTTCACTTTACAGGCGAAGGCTTCAGTCCGTACAGACAAGGAGAGCACATAAAGAAACGCAGGCTGGACACCTGAGAGTTTACGTCCTCTGCACTGTATAGAATGAAGCCGTATATAATGTGTTCATATTCATTTTAATGTTCGAAATGAAGCCAATTTTGCTGCTGTTACCTAGGTTTGTTAAAAAATAAATAAATACCATAGAGGTCAGTCAGTTGTAATATTTGGAGGAATGCTAGAAGATATCTGATCAAAAGATACTAAACTTTAATAAGCTGCTGCTGATCGAGTCAAATATTTCAAGTTAAAGAAATGTTTCAGGTTCTTTGGATATCATTTTAGTATTTTAAACTATAGGGTGATAGTAAGACAACCCAATTTACCCTGGATAAATGTTCAGTCAGTGACAAATTACTACATAACATTCTGGTTTAGAACATTTTAATGACAGCAATATTAACATGACAAGTGCTTTCACTGATATTTTTATTTGTTTTTACATTTTGTACAACGTGGAAAAACATACACAAAACAGACACTGAATCACGGGACGTCTGTAGGGAGGGACCAGAGATAAGAATTTGACCAACATCACTGTGTCAGCAGCTTCACACAGTACTGATGGAGCTCTGTGACTGTTACATAGTAGCATATGGACCTAAAGCTTTGTTGTGAGCTTGTGCTGTACAGTGGCCAGATGTAAGAGAACACACCAGTGAAGCCAGCATGCAGAACTCATATGCGGATCGTCTGATAATGTGTCTGTGATATTGGTGAATGGCAATTTAAGGTGTCAACACTTTGTGATGACTCTCAGGAAGGCAAATAATAATAAAAAGATCACTAATATTCCAATATCAAAAACACTGAAGTCAGTAACAACCCTCATCAGCATGCAAATGTTTCCATTACCCCCTCGGCCCTTATAAAACTTTAAACATTGCATATTCTGCATTGCAGTAACTTATTTTTTCTCTAGAGAAGTTTTACTATTCATCCAATCTACAAGCAGGCAAAGGAGTCACAATGACAGCATGGCAACCGTGAGGTGAGGAGACGAAAAGAGCATGAAGACTTCCGAGCCTTTGTACAGCGCACTCACTCGCTGCCTGAACAAGTGCTTCCACAAAACAGTTTTTATGATAAATCCACAGAAATAAATGCCGGCCAAAAACCATGTACGCATGAGCCTAATAGAAATTCACAGCTGATTACACAACCAACACAAAATGTAACTGTAGAGAGAGAAAAGAAAATTGGTTTCCACATTAGTCAGTGTGCTCTTTGTTCTGCGTGTGTGTCTGGTCCACCGTTTCAGAGTGTTACATCCTCTTGAGTTGTGTGTCGGGTTGTGTTTACAGGTTAAGTTTTTCTGCAGCACAGTCACAGATACAACAGGACTAAATGAATCTGGAACTTGTCATTAGTGAGGATGCAAGGCACTAAAGTGTCCCTCATGTTTACAGGTTTGAGTGCGTGTGCATGTAGAGTGGGTCGAGCGTTACGTGAAAGCACTTTCCTCACATGAACGTATATACAATAAAATAGAAAAGGGTGGGGGGGGGGGCAGGGCAGTTATAGATGAGCTTAATAAACCCCAGGATTTACTCCTGCGTGGCGAGTAGAATACCAATAACAACAACCCTGCAATTGCACTTTTTATATTCCTTTATCTACGTGTTGTTTAACAACCTTTAATAATAATTACAGTGAAACATCAACATCTGATGGCTGAATACAGGTCCATAAAGAACATTTGCTGGATTTATTAAATAACGCATACAAAAACAGACAACAGGAAGAGAACCCCAGACACTTGTGATTTGAGAGGTGGCGGCTAAATATATTAAATGTGACGACCTGTTAATCTAGAGATGTGCATGATCTTTGTAAACACCTGGGTGGAGCGGGGAGGTTGAGTCCCCCACCCCACCCCTTACTCAGAAATTTACAAATATTACTATTAATAAAACCAAAACTGTATCGTTCTACATGATGTATCGCAGAGCTAAACACTAAATGAAGCGGTTCTATGTGTCAACTTAAGATTCTCGAAAAAAGGTTTCATTCCTGTGTAAATAAAAATAACGTATCACCCTGCAAACACCCACTACCCAGTCTGTGATCTACAGCAGCATCACCTCTTCAGCTTCGAGTGGCGGTCAACACCAGGACAACGCTTTTCCATGTGGCAGACCCACTGGCCTACCAGACAGACTTGAAGAATAAATCAGTATAATAAATGTATCTGATGAGAGACAACTCAAATCACAAAGACTCTCACAGGGACATAAATATGCTAAACATGGAATCATAACCCAGTGAAGAAATATCTATGTACAAAGTTTTCATGTGTTTGGGGATTAAGGCCACAGTTACGAGGGACAGTTCATCTAGTCTTTGCCATTATTGCGTTTACTTAATCTGGGAGGCGTTCATACTCCGAACCTCTCCGTTACACTCCAGCCTGACGTACTATGTCTTTCTTCTCCTCCTCGCTTCTCATTACTGCTTCGACTGGAACAAAACCAACTGTCCCACTCGTATCTTCCACTTCCTGTACACTCACATTCGCCCCTCACTCTCTGAGACGACATAACCTACCACCCGAGTCCCTCAACCAGGTCAATGTTTAGTCAGGTGTGTGTGTGTGTGTGTGTGTGTTGTGTTGTGGTGCAAACTGTCCTCAGTGAAGACAGGACCAGTTAGGATGTCCACCAGAATCCCTCCTCTTCATAAAGAAATCACGACGTTACAGCCTCTGCTCGCAGAAAGACATCTTTGGCTGCTGTCGGCTGTGCCTCTGGGTCGTTACATCACCAGACACTACCACCTCACTCCTCACGGCTCATTTCCACAGCTAATGGCAGGCTTAGTGTGGGACTCATGTGCTGTGGGTGTGTATTGCACGCTCCCTCCGATAACAGGTTTTTGTTCTGCCTGAGAGGACACAGGTCGACTCATAACACAAAATGATAAAAGAAATAAAAATAAAAAAAAGCACAGCCAGCTGACCAGCAAAGAGAGCTAGTGGTTCTCAATCAGCGACTGTCTGGCTCTCGGCCCCGTGTGGCCCTGCAGTCTCCTCCTGGACCGGGGCTCTGACTGGGCTACGTCGGCCTAAGGTTGGCCCCTCCATGGCTGACTGGATTCTGGGGTGCTGGTGTGGTTCCCATGTGGTAGCCTTGTTGCATTGTGGTCACCGAGGCTGTCGTAGGTAGTGGCTGCGCAGGATTAAGCATGCCGACCTGGCACGTGGTTGTGGGTCCTGCCCACTGGGGAGCACTGTACTGGGGAGAGGGATATCCAAACCCCGGAGCAGCTGGGCCCAGGGAGCCTTTGCGGGGCCCCATAGCGACAGGGTGATTGGCGGGGGTTGGGAGCTGGGTAGTGGTGGTGGATGTGGCGTTAGAAGCCGTGGGCAGCGATGGGCAGAGGTAACCTGGAGCTGAGAATTTTCGGCCCATGTTGGCTGGGGGAATTATCTGTTATAGACGGAAAACAAAATCTTACTACTCATAACGCTGCATAATTATATAAAGTAAGAGGTAAACATAAATATCAGACGTGATCATAAAATGCTAAGGATAATTTTGAGTGAAGGCTTACATCTTGTCCCGGTGCAGCCTGTGCTCCAGCTTTAGGACCTTTCTTGCAGAGGCTGACCCAGTTATCCACCAGTAGGTGCAGGTCTTGAGTGAAGGTGACTTGAGCCTTCTGGGTGTGAGAGGAAGCAGGAGCGGTTCCAGTCCCCTGGGTCATCGAAGCTGAATGGTTCCGACAGTGGCCTGAACCGTTTAAGGAGCTGGTCCCACTCAATCCTGGCAAATGAGAAGAGAGGTGAGATGTGAATGAGACAATTAATTTAGGAAATAATTTCAACAAGTCACTGAGATGAGATTAACTCTTTGCACAAACCTGCGGAGTAGCTACCGAGGCTGGGCATGGACGGAGAGGATCGGAGCTGCTGTATGGACGAGCTCCCATCTGCTTGGGATGCCTCTGTGGTCATTTGGGAGACCTCTGATGAGGGAGGTCTTTGCTTTGGAGGGGATCCTGGGGAACCAAAGCACAGACTGAGGTTCAGATAAACACATGAACAACTTGGATCTTTGGTAAAGCATAAACAGAACACAAACCTAGGTATTGACCCCACAGTTGATATTAAATTTGTCTTGAGAATCACAAAAACACAACAGCCTGTTCAGTGAACTCACCTGAGTGGAGGGGACTGGGCTGTCCACTGCTGCGACCGGATTTGTAGGTTTTGCTTTTCAGCCTACGCCGACCTCCCGCCATGGCCGCAGCAGGGGAGCAGACAGAGGAAGGAGCATTTTTCCCCATTCGCGTAAACAGAGCCTCAATCTCCTCTTTCTGACGCGACTGTAAGGCCTGAATCTCGCTCATATGTCTGTGAGCGGGACATGAAAGAAAGAAAACATGAATACTTCAGAGCTCTGGAGTAACATATAATAAGAGTAGTGTAAAATAGGATGAATTTGTGACATACTTCTCTCTAAGATTGCCAATTTCCTTCTGCAAAGCATCGTCCTCAGTCTCCGAGTCGTCATTGTCACTACTGTAATGTGTGTTATGTGGGTCAGAGGTGGAAGACGAGGGGCCGTTCTGCCGGCTGGAGCCGTGTGATGGGCTGGAGCCTGTCGCTGCAGTCACTGAGGGAAATAAAACACATGAGGTCACTGCCTCACAGAACGGATAGAAATGTACTATTGACATAAATTTATGTTCTGTGTGCGAGGGGTTAAGAAAAAATGTGTTTCTTGCAAATACACTGATCCAAAGACTATCTTCTGATAGGAGGAAAACCAAATGCATTTTAAGCTGAGGAGATAGATTGGTTCACTAAACTTCGAGATTCGATCAAAGCTCTCATTAATAATTCCTACTGCAGGGTCTGCCAACAGAATATATTTAGAAATAATGAAGGAGGCAGAAGAAAAACGCACGGCTGTGATAAAACTACTTTCAGCATCTTTCCTTTTATCAGTTCAGTTACGATGATGGCTGTGATTTAACCGATAAAACCGCGAAGCATCAGTTTTGTGTGGTACTCGTCAGTGTGTGATATAGTAGGACCCTATGTGACACATTAGTCCAGTGTGAGGAGGGTTTTAAGCTGCTTGATCAAACCAGTCTCTTTAGTAAGGTCTAATGAATGTGCTGTGAACCTGGCACACACCTGTGACTGAAAATCGTCCCACTTGAGAGCCGTTGCTGGGTCCGGATGTGGCATTGCTGCTCGGGGACACTTGGAAGCGTCCGATGGTGGTGGGCTGACCGGCCTGAACGGCAGAGAGGGATGAGGCTCCACTAACTCCATCAGTTTCAGAAACTACTTTACACAGACTGGATGACCGGTGGAGGGTATTTTCTGGACTTGAGGGGGAGGAAGAGGAAGAAGTGGAGGAGGAGGAGGATGTGGTAGATGACGGTGTGAGGGAGGAAGAGGAAACAGCGCTATGGGGATCTGGAATGGATACCTGAGAAAGCGGAGGGAGGTAATTATTTTACAAATTATCCCAAACTTTAAGTCAGAATTCACCAACATTTTTTCTGAATCTTTGCGTCAAACTTACTTGGAATCGTCCCAGAGTGAAACCTGCTGCTGGAAGCGGTGCGCTGTTACCCTCCTGGACTGTCTCCGGGCTCAGAGCTCTCCTCAACTGCGCATCCAAGTTACCCATAGGTTGATGCGACTGTGGATATTCCAAATAGGAAATTAGGAACAGGATAAGTGGTTCAATAAGTAGTGCACATGGTATACTTGGAACTGTGTGCTCTAAAAACCCTGGGGCAGGGAGTTTCGCAGGGATCATGTAGATCTCACCTGATTTGGTCCAGGAAACGGGGGTAGGATGTCAGAGGAAGGTGTAGCAGCTGGATCAAAACCAGTGGGTAGAGTCTAAAAAAATACAAACAAAGAGCAGAGTTAATTCATTCATTATTGCTATAGACTGCATGTTGGATTCGTTATAGGATGCAGCAGTTTTACTAACCTGTGCCCTGGCTTTTGTTGGGGGGGTATGGGAATGTCCTCCCGGGGTCAAACTCTGTCCTGGGGTGGTGATGGAGCCAAGAACCCCTTGCAACCCAGAAGTGAGAGGAAGGTTTGATGGAGGCACCATGACGGCTCCAGGTGGAGGGGAAGTAGTCCCAGTGGGAGGAGAGGAGGTCCCCGTGTTCTGACTAGGATCTAATGATGCTGAGGCGGCGCTCTGGTCTTTAAAGAGGGACCGGAGCTTCTTATCTAGAGCTTGGATGTCATCTCCACCGGCGGCCTTTGACTGGAGCTCAGCCCCCTCTGCCTCAACTGGCTGTGCTTGGACCGGATTCTTAAAAGGCTGCTGCTCTGAAGCAGGGGGGGTACTAGTACCGGTAGATGGAACTCCAGCAACAGAAGAGACAGACACATAACTACTACTTGTCTGAGGCCCAGGGACTGCAGGGACGGAGGTCTGTGCTGATGGAGGAGAAATGGTAGAAGATGAGGGAGGGATGTTGGGAGCTGGTGCTGGGACTTGTGAGGAGGGTGTTTCACTAGAAGACTGAGGGGGTGGACTGGGATCACTGGCCACAGGAACGGGAGATTGGGTATGCGTGGTTATGGGTTGAGGGGAAACCCTCCCAGTGGAGGGAGGCAGTGAGGATGTCACAGTAGATGGGGGAGACACAGGAGGGAAAGTAGTGCTGGTGGTGGAAGCTACAGCTTCCGGAGGAGCCAGGATATTGGTAGAACTCGGGCCGAGACCAGCCTCAGTGGACGGAATGGTGGCTGGCTCTTGCTCAGAAGAAGGGGTGTCAACCGTTTTGCCCCTCTCTAAACGAGACTGCCTAATGTTATTGAAGGCCTGCTGGAGGATCCCGGATGGAGCAGACAGAGAAAGGCCCAGTGCCAAAAGGGGAGCTAGGGAAAGACAGGGGAGTAATTACTATATATGAAAACTATATAAAAGGCATACTTACAAATGAAGAGAAATAAGCAGGGACTGCTTGTGCAAACAGTTGTGAAATAATGAAAACCAGATGATAAACATGGCGATTCTTTTTTCTACAATGTAATATTTTAGGAGCAACCTTTTTTAGAATAGCCAACAATAAAGATGTATATGTGCTTCAATATTAATCCTTGACCACTCACTAATATTAAATACGATAATAGAACACAGACATCTTCTACATCTGATTTCCAAACTGAATAAAAACTTTAATCTCACCAGAGTTAGGTTCGTCTCCAAATGATGTGTTAGCAGAAGAAACTCCAAAGAACTGCTCTTTGAGACGAGACTCTGGCACCGGGCTGACGATGAACCTCCGTCCTGCTGAGTGAACTACCTGCGCTATCGTGCTGGGGGAAATACCTGATGGGAGGGCCAAAACAGAAAAGTGAGATATGAGGCAGGAGGAAAATCAATAACTGGACATTAAACACTGTATATTTGGATACAGTTCGTTTACCTGGCAGCATGGGAACAGACAGCGCAGGCTGTTGTTGGAGGTCACTCATCTGCAAAGAGACAACATGTAGTTGGCAAAGATCTATAGGTTCAGACAGCGCAGATCCAAACTGTCATGGAGGGTGAAGAAGATGATGTGTAGTTAAGAATTACCTGGGGAAAAGCTTCCTTCATCCCTTCTCCATTCTCGTCAGCCATTTCTATGACCTCACGGACCTGCTCGATGAAAGACTCCCGCTCAGACTCCAAGATGAACTCACTCTCAACCTGGAACAGAAAACAAAAATGAGCAACTACCATTACATGTACTGTGAGAGTGATCCTCAGAATGGCTGCATGTTTGTTATGGTCAATGGTTGAGGCAGCTGATATTAAAGAGGAAGAACAATATTTGAATGTGCATTTCACAGGGAATTGTCATCATCAGCTGTCATTTAAATAGGATTTTGTGAGTGGTAGCCATGCAGAGCTATATAAATATATTGAATGAGATTATCGTCATTCTGTTAATGACAGTTAATATTTGTATAAACGTTTATTGATCAATCAACCAGTACTACCATGATCTGTGCGATCTCCTCTGGATTATCACCATCAAGGTCAAATTTGAAGGTGACCATCTTCCTGTTGTGGGTTTCCAGCTGACACTCTGCAACTCTGTCACCCACATTAGAGATCTGCAAAACAATCATTTGAATTCATTTAAATGATAAGTGACCGAGAGCTGGATTATAAAAATGGAAGGACATGATCAGCTCAGTTCCTTACACTGAGCACGTTCAGCTTGGCCTTTGCACTCTTCTCATGGCGGGAGCGGCTGCGCACGGATCGTCTCTGGTGACGCTTCAGTGACCGGCCCTCATGGCGACCTCCTGAACTTCCGTCGTTGCCGTCACTAAGACCAGAAGCTGTATCCGACAGGCAGCTGTGAAACACATGAGTCCATGAGAGTCAGATCGGGCAGGTTGTGTGGGGCTCATGAAACCTCCATTAAAAATGAAAAAGACGACCTCACCTTTCTACAGATGGTAGAATCAGAACTGAAGATCCAGCTAGCAGCTCGCCTGATGTTGACCGAGGAACACTCACAGAGGCCTGAAACAAAAAGACTTAAAATCAGATTTCAAATCCTTTATTATTGCATTCATATATTTTAAAAACATTTAAGGGGTTTAAAACAGTAAACCAATGATCGTTTATAAGGGTACTACTCATTCATTCAATTTAATTTGTATAATTAATGCTGACCTACTACTGAAAGCAAATGTAATGATTAAACGAGTTCCTCCACCAGATGGAGCCTTTACACCTGGTGAAATGAGTTGTATTGGGCTCCAGACTCCATTATTCAGCCCTCAGAGTGTAAATGTGAGGCAGAGAACATGAACAGAAAATATTGGTGCGATACTTGTGTCAAAGTGCTGCCTGTTTTTTTATGCCATACAGACTTTAGGATGAGGTCAGAGTAGAGTGTAAAGAGCCACCAAGTACATACAGATGAAGTTGAGGTGGATGACTTTCACCCCAGACTGGAGTTTGAACTCCTTTTTATTTCTTGAATTTGATTGGCTTGTAATTCTCCTTTTTACTCTGTTATTCTCATTTTTTCACAATTACAAATTAAGAAGGTTTAGGCCCAAAAACAAGTCGGTTTTGTTGCTGAATTCCCACAGGAGCTATCCCTCGATAACCAGACACAACATACTGTGTTCATCCCATTCTGATATTGTTCATACTAGCTGGATTGACTCAACATGCTCTTGCCCTGGAACACGGCTGCAACCGTAGCTTGTAAATAATTCATTTCATTTCCACTGCTGTGTTATCTGAATATAAGTGACACAGGTTATAGCTCCTGCCTTATTTTTTTTTTTATAATACTATCATTGAATTGTAACTGTGATAAAATGTAATTTATTTATTACATGCACCTAGCTTGTATGAACTGGGGCATTGCTCAAATCCGAATCATAAAGACAAATACTGTGCAATGCTCTGATAAATTAGTAGACATTTTGGTCTGTGGTGGTGTTAATGCAGAAGATGGAAAAGGAATCTTTAACTTCCTATTGTGTTTACTAAGGCTCTATAATGTGCTATAATATAATTTACATGACTGTATTTATTGAATTTATGTAAATGTATACAAAATATGCCAAATGAGAAACCAGGAAAATGCTACAGGGAGGAGAAACTGTATCAGGAAGTGACACATGCTATACACCTGACCCAAACACACCCACACAAACACAAGTGATTTTTGTGCTCTATAGACTACCTGCAAAACAGAGAGGCATGAGGCCTGATACAGGAAATATAGATGCTCAGCGTTGATTGGAGGAGACATGATGGGCGTACTTGGATCATTGGCCCAAGACTAAAAGTCATGAAGGATTGAGTAGCATGCAGACGCAAGAGTGGAAGAAGAAAGTGGATGGCCGCAGAAATAATGTCCGAGAAAAGGAGGAGAAGAAAAGATTTAGAAAAAATAAAAAAGGACAGTAGGAAATTCATATGGTAGCAAATGATGAATTAAGGAGAGACAAGTTAAAAGATTTATGCATAATAAGTTTCAAAAGCAGAGGAGTGTGCGGCACCTGTAGCGGTTGACCTCCAGACTGAGCCTGTGGTAGAGTGGAGCTCTGAAGAGAAGAGCTGCTCTCTGGGTGTTGTTGCTGCTGCTGCTGCTGCTGCAGTTGTTGTTGCTGCTGCTGTTGTGGAGCAGATGACTGAGATGATGGGGGGATCATCCCTTGCTGGTTGGGAATCTAAAAGAATAGAAGTGATAAAGATTGAGTGGTATAAACAAGAATAAGACAGACACATTATAACAGTGGCAATGAGGGTAAAGCTTGAAACCACAAAGACTGCCCAGCAGAACAATAGGGACATGGAGTTTATCCCCCCCCCCCTGCAGCCAGGACATGATGTCCGTAAGTCTGTGGGTGTGGCAGCAGGAAAATGGGACATTTTATCTACCTGAGGGGGGAGCGATGGTTGGTAGTACACTCCATACTATAAGAAACAAAACATAACACAGGGTAAGAGTAGGAAAGTTGAGAATCCAAAGAAAAATAATAAGGGAAAAACTAGGACTTGGAACACTCATCTACTTTTAATGCAGCTGCCAGAAGCTATTGGCTTTAAAGTTTAACTTAACACCACCTGACAATCATTTTTGTGCTGACACAGACTGGTTGAAGTTCACATTCGCTGCAGTGATATAGGAGAGTGCGCTAGGTGTTTGTTCAGGTAACACTGTCATTACTGCTAGATGTGTTGTTTAGGGCACAAGCTTTGAACTTTAACTTGAGGGCAGTGAAAAAGCCAGTTGGTGTTAAGTTGCTCTTTAAAGGTTGTTAAGAGACAAAAAGGACAACATGTACCTGTTGAGGTCCCCCGGGAACAGACTGGTTTGTAGGTGCGAGAGGAACAACTTCCTGGACACCTTGAATCTGGGGTTGAACCTTGAACACCAGAAAGTAAACACGGAGCATGTGTCAATGTACAGGTTAAAGTTGCAAGTTACGTTGGGTCATGTTTTCGGGGGTGAGAGGATTATGTTCATTTTGGTCAAATCACACGCAACTGATACTGTTGACAAGGACTGCTGACTGTATAACCGGGCTTTGGAAAACAAAGAACAGGGGGCCAAACAAGCTAAATCAAAAACACAGAAAACCAGTCTGTATGTTTTTTATAAATATAAACTTAACTATAAGCAACGACTGGAAATGCATCTTAACACACGCACACACACACATAATCTTCATGTCCTACTTTCATAATGACTCACCAGTGACAACTGCTGCTGTTGCATTTGTTCATTTTGTGTCTGCAGGCCCGACACTGGGGGCTGTGGGTGCTGACTGGGAGTGGAGCTGTAGGATATTCCAGGCTGAGGCTGGGCCTCAGGCATGATGGTGGAACTAGGTAGTCTGTCTCCAATGTGACCAACTGAGGAGCACATGAACGTTAAGTTATTAAACTCTAAATGCACTGATCTGGCTGTAGGTGTATTTGACCATAAATCTTCTTTGATACAAACCTCCTCCACTGTGCTGCAGCTGTTTGTGATGGTCGGCTTCAGGTTCCTCCGACTCCGGCTGGATGGTGGCCATGATCTGACCATGAACTTGGACTTGCCCAGTTGACTGGGGCACAAAAGGGATCACTTGACCCATGCCAGTCATTTGGTTTGATTGAGTAGTGTTGTAGTTCGAAATGGGAAGGTTCTGAGATGCAGGTTGAGCACACATTTGTGGATTGTGTTGGTTTAGTTGTGGAGGTATAAAAGACACAGTCTGAGGCACCGGCTGGGGGGGAGGCACCTCCATGCTGGTTAGTTGGACTGGTTGCTGTGCAGGCAGCACCGGATTCTGCTGCTCCTCTTCAAGACGTCTCTTCTCTTGATTTTCTCTGACCTTTAACACAGTTGGCACCAAAAGTATTAAAATCTCCAAAGAGGCCATTACAAGGCGAGTCACACGAATACATCATGGCACAATTACACACAATCTATGACAGATATGATAACATATGATAGTCTTTGGCTAGTATGGACACACCTGCTGCCTCTGTGCTCTCTTCCGATTGATTAGAGACACCCTGTCCTTTATGGCCTTCGCAATGGTCTTGTGGTCACCTTCAGCCACATACCCAGACTCAACCTACAAAGCAAAGACAAAGTAGAAGATGCTGATGACAACAAAAACTAATCTTGAGCTTTTTTTTTGTTGCGCATTGTTTATACGGGTTAATGCGTTTTTTTAAAGATTTTATAGTTTAATTCACCATTTCCTGAGCCACATCTTCTGGGACATCTTTGACGAGGTCAAAAGAAAACTCAATAGCTTCGTTTTCTTTATATTTTCCCTTGAGTTTCTTTACATCCTCAATTCTCAGCCACAACTTCATGGCCTCAATCTCTCCATCATCCTCTTCTGCCAACTCCACGCGCAGCCCTGTGTCCTCCTGGAAGAACGCATGGTTCAGAAGGTCCTTGATTGAATACCTATATAGAGGAGACAGGCAGTGAGTTAAGAGGATTTTCTGGAGACCTTGACGGCGCTCAACTTATAAAATGTTGTCTTGTTGAGTTAAAGACCTCTCATCCTTGTTCTGGCGAATACATCCCTCGATGATCTCTTTCACCTCAGGAATGGCCACCTTGTCGAAGCTGGCCGGCTTCACCCCCTATGGGAAACACAGAACCCAGAATGAGAATAGTTTTCATTCTCACTTGACCTTTTTGTTTATGTTGGAAATCATCCCGTATCTCGCTGTCGTTTTTAGTTCAGACTCAACATTAGCATTACAAAAGTCGTTAATATCTGAAATAATGACCACCTTATACTAACTTTATCCTTTAAATTTGTTTAGGAATTTATTCTGCTGAATGAATTGGTGAAGGTTGCGCCCAAGAAACAATCTCCATTCAAATAATGTTAAAGGGATGTTATGCATTCTGTCTGCCGGCATTTAGAGATTGTGGAATGTCAAGCGATGGGAAAAGGAGGGCATGAGTCGATAGAGGACAGCTGATGAGAGATGACGAATTGAGGCAATAAGCAACAGGAAACTGCCTGTTTCTACAGGAAGAAGGGCGACGATGAATGGATGAGAACTGCACAGCTGCGCTGAAATAAGAAAATAGGAAGAACAACCTATATCCCCAAGGAGTACAACTGTAAAAACAGAGGATGTCTCCCTAACTATATGTAGGCCCAACAACACAATAGCAGTTTGCTTCTAAAGTGAGGCCGGTGTGTCTGCTGAGCTACAGTATGGGCTACTAGCAGCTCATTAAAGAACAAAATAACTACTTTGCTCTGGGTGGAATGAAAATGCGCTTTTAAATCACGTGGCAAAGACTTCAGTGTGCTTAAGCAGTTAATGATAAACTGACATACTTTCTAGATAACAGCCTGGGAACAGGTTGAACATTTTTTTTTATCTATGAGACTCATAACTGTATGAATCATATGCATGTATCATATCAGTGACCCATGCATTTCAAAGGTAACCTGTATGAACAACACTGAAAATATGTTGCTTTTCCTATGACAGCTACTGCCCCTTCTGCAATGATGACAATACTGAACCATTAGCCCTTAGAGAAACAGCAGGGCTGTACTTGTTCAATCATCCACACCTCATATCTACATGATTAACCAACATACACCACACCGCAGAGGAAGAGAAAAACTAAAACAATATGAGGTGAATCTGAGAGGCTTGTTGTGTGGCTTGTAAAATGTTTTCTATTGACGGTTTTCTAAATTTGAAGGTCACTCAATAAGGGCAAGGGGAGGTTATATAGGAGATACAGGGATACAATCAAGTTAAGAGCTGAAATACAAGACTAGAGGACAGGAATGTAATATAAGCTGCGTAAAGAAGTGAGAAGTATAAAACAATTCCAGAATGGGACACTAGCCTTCTTGGCACATAGGAAGAGGTGAAGGAAGGGGCATAGGGGTGATGTGGATGGTTGAAAAGAGGACTTACGCTGGTAACTCTGCGGTAGATCTGTGCAGCATTCTGGCACTCTGAGTAAGGGTACTCTGAGGTGGCCATCTCCAGCATGCACATTCCAAAGGCATACACATCCACTGACTCGTCGTACTTCTCCTCATACATCTCAGGCGCCATGAACTCAGGGGTACCTTAAATCAGAACAACTTTTCAGAACTCGCGAACTCCCTTACTGATTGACTGGGGTTCTCACAACCCATTGACCCTCTGCTCCTCTAACCCGTGAGGGGTTGAGGAAGAGGAGGTTGAGGAGAGTGACCAGCCTGCTGACATCTCGGGGGTAGAACCTGTGAGGTGAAAGTTGGAAGAGAGAGAGAGAGAAAAAAAGAAAAAGGGGAAGGAAAGCAAAAAAAGAGACAGAAAACAAAAAAGGAGGGAGAAGCTGGGCTCAGTTAGACTGTAGAGAAGAAGGCACGTGTTTGTCTGTGTAAGACCTTAACACGGTGCAACATAATGTGACTGAGGTTACCGATATGCAGAACACACTCGCTAGCCAAAATGAATGTTCTTTACATTCAAAGATTAGCTTTAAAATTAGGAATTTTATATCCAGGCCAATATATAGTGAAATTTCAAAAGGATGCCAATGATCTGGGTAGGAAAATATGACCAGCTATGGAAATAACTTGTCAAGACCTTACCTTACAACCAAATCAACATAGCCTCTTATATTACACCTACCTTTGGTAGTCTGACTTACCGTCTCTTCCTGTCCTGCAGGAGCAAACGTTAGGGCTAAGGCTGAGAGAAGCAGGTTCCATAGCTAGTTACTGTGTTGAGCAGTGTGTTCATGCATATCAGTCTTGTTCTATTAATTAATTATTTTACATTAAATCTCAGGTCTTACACAGAAAAACTGATTGATTATTTGAATGTAATTGATTTTGATATTGATGTATGTTACAGCACACTGTCAGACTTACCAGGCCCATTTAAGTTCATACTTACTCAATGACCAGCAGTACCCTATTCATTCCAAACAGCAGAATGGGGCACAGCTGAGGCTAGAGCCTACATTTTAAAAAACATACCCAAGAATGTGAAGGTAAAAAAATTAAATAAAAATATAAAGGAAAAAAAGGCAAGAGGCTGACAGAGAGAAAATGTGGAGAGCTCCCTGGACACAAAGAAGGAGCAAAAACATTCTGCAGTCCTGCAATATTTTAAAAGACAGTAAGAGACAAACACTAGAGGCAAAAAACCTGTCGAGGCAAATCCATAGAAAGAGATGTTAAACATTATCAGTGTTACCGGTAAACAGACCACATATTTCCAAACCACAGGACAAAGACCAGTCTACAACAGACGCAATGGCCATACCTTCAGCCATGGCCAGGTTAGCCTGCAAGAAGGCATGACAACCATTATAATACTGGTATTAATATTTAACAGGATGAGAAATGTTTGGCTCTACTTACATTCAGTAGTTGCCTGGAAAAGAAACTCTCTTTTTTTGGAGAAACATGGAACAGAATATTCTGTACAGTGACCAAACTTGTTGGAGTGCAAAGAGCGAAAGCCTTGTGGTTATCTGCCTAAGATTACCACATTATTTGGCCTCCATTTGAGCTGTGGTTTGAGAGACACCTGAAACGCTGTGGTCTGTTTTTTAACCACATCGTCCGAAAACAAGACAATGGAAAACATATTCTTCTAACACCATCACTGTCAATACAAACAGAACATCATGACCTCAGAACAGGTGTTGTCCCAAAGCAGGATAAAGACAAGGAGATAAAAATGACTTTGGGGTCGTACCTATAACACTCTTGGCAAAGGATGAACGCTTGAGGGTGGCCAGTCCCAGGTCTCCAATCTTGACAGACCCTGTTGGGCCTGTGATGAAAATGTTGTCACACTTAAGGTCCCTGTGGATGATCGGGGGAGTCCGAGTATGGAGGAAGTGAAGACCCTTCAGGATTTGTCTACACCAGCTCCGCAGCACTTTAATTTTCATCACTTTGAAACGCTTCAGATATCTGCAAGAAAATGGATCATCATGTTATCAAATGTAACACAGAACAAATTAGGCTAGTCTTTCCTGGAGACTTCAAAATAAAATCATTGTATTAAATAATCATTCAACTATTACTATATTTTAGTATCAATGCATTACTACTTTGTTAAATCTAAAACATGAGATAATACAAAAAAATCATAATCAATAATCTGCTTTATCAAAATGATACAAGTCCTGATTTGTGGTTTATTTCAGCCCAGTTGGAGACTCACGTTTTGAGTGTGCCAGATGTCATGAGTTCCGTGACCAGAACAATACACTTCCTGCCTTTGGAGGGTCCCTCCCACGAGTCGTAAAAACGGACAATGTTGGGATGCTGCAGTCCTTTTAACATCCCCGCTTCCTCCTTGAAGCGCTGCCGCTCTGTCTTCGACAGCTTACGATCCTGCAGGGGGCAAAAAGGAGAATAGGAGACGTTTGAAAATGTCCCACAACTCAGAGGGCCATGCTTTTTACAGATGTGTATGGGTTTATTAAGAGTTATGAAAAGATGAGGTACAAATATCTGAAATGATAAAGATTATCAGTATTAATGGCCATCAAAGAATGTTTTTCCTATGCAGCATCTGAATGCAATCATGTATCATAAGTCAGTCATCAAGACATTCCAGGTTAAAGGGTTAAAAATGTATTTGAAAGGTTAATAAAAAAGGTATTAGAACACAAAGTTTTCTTTCAGCACTTGGTCATATGACTCAAGCACATACACAGTTGAGAGACACAGGGATGCGTCTCTGTTTTCTCTGGCAGACGACTATGTAACAAAAGGAGCGTGTCTAGCTTTGTCCCGGATTGGAGGAAAACCAAAACAAGTTAAGAGCCAGAGTATTTAAAAAAAAAAAAATTTGGTACAGTGCAGACTAAGTCAAAAATAAACAACAAAAAAAACAAACACACTCTCCTCTAAAGTAGGTTTAAGCAATGCGAGGGAAATAAATTATAAATCACCATAATCAGAGGATATTATAAATAGATATTATATTACGTCATTGGTAAACATCTGGAAAAACACCTGGTGTAACGCATGTAAATTTATTATTTATTAGGAGCGTTCTTGTTTGATTAATTCTGGTAAATAAGACTGTTTAGCATTGTTCACTTTAGCCAAATTGATAGATGTTAATGATTATTACATATGTAACTGGTATGAAGTAAATGTTGTGCTCAACTGGTCTTATATTCTGAATAAAGATAAGGATGATACGAATCGACAAATGTGTGGCAGCTTAAGCGTTTGTCAATTAATCGTGGGGAAATGTATATAAACCTGATAGCAATATGCCCTGATGGATTTAAAATTGACTAGAAAATAAAGATGGATAAGGCAGAAATGCCTTTTGTAGGTTTGGCGTCTTCACAAAAATCTGGAATGTGTAAAACCAGTCTCATGTTTCCTGAGCAATTCCTGGTATGGCCTGTATACCCAACATGCGCGAGTTACAGTTAGGGTGTGAAACCCCACAGCTAAAGAGTTTCCTTGAAAACCCCAGAGACCTGGCAATAGACCAGGCTGTCCAGGGAATTCAGCCCATTGGAGCCCTGTGGCGAATGCATGTTTGACTTTGTGGGTGTGTCAGCACCAGACTGCGAACTTTCCAGTGAGTGACAACACGCAATGAAAAAAATATTTGAGAGTGCTGTGGCCGTTGCTGGAGGCGTTCTGGAGGTTTCAGGGTGAATATTTATCTTGTCTGAGACAGGGCAGGAAACACAAAATGAAAAGTTGATGACAAACCTTTAAAGAATTAGGAGCAAAGGAGATGACACTAATTCACAAAGAATGTCAAGAAACCAGAGGTTTAGAGAGGACAGACAAGTAGTGGAGGCTCCATGGACTTGGATCAACTGACCTATTTTCTAGAGTATTTATCTAGTGGGGCAGTGGCTCCCATTTGTCTTTCTGTGCCCCATGTGAAAAAGTCATGCAGAATATGCACAGCAGCAGTCACAGAGTTCCAGGCCTTGGGTGTGTAGCACCACAACCCCCCCACACACACACTGAACTGCTGTATCAATGAAAGCATTTCCACATACAATCACTGCCAATACTTCCCTTTACAAGTGCAAACCAGTAAGAACAGCATTACCAGATATATTATAATTCACTTGCTTAACTCACATCTACCTTAACCTCTGCATAAAAAACAGAGGAATTTGTAGTGATTTGTGAAGTCACATGCTAACACACTGCTGTGACTTAAAGCACATTTCAGGATCTCTACTTAACAGGCGGCTTCAACGTTTTTCTGTACAGAGACAAGAAGCAGATTGTACTTGTCAAAGATCTAAGAATAACTCTAGACTGTTTTCCATTTCTTTATATGGCTTATGAATGATGACATTCTGTATATAATTTGTGCTGAAGTGACCAACACAAAAAAGAAGAAAACAGAGAAATATGTCACTTGTAGATATGTAGGCGTTATTTAGTATGGGGCCATCAATCCTTAAAAGAATGTAAGAACTGTGGAGCATTTTTTAAGAGGCCCCGGACAAGTAAAATCTCTCCAGGAATTTAAAATCTTTAAATCATGAGATAGACATCTCACCCCCTATTAACTGTAACTTGAAAGACTTGAAAGCTCTGAAGCATGTGACCTGCTTACTGTCACTGGTGACAGTTCCTATCTCATCCAAGAGCCCTAAGCAGCAAGGCCAAAGGTAACCTATCCAGACCTATCACATTCATAGGATAACTAACATCCCTGCTTACGATGCGTTTTGACAAATACTGTGTGTCGTCACTTTAGGCTATTTACTTAAGTGTAATAGCAAAGTAATGATTTGTACAGATTTTCTTGACTGACAGGTGAGTCAACCCATCAGCCGAGATGGGTGTGGCTTGGTTATCCCTCTTCCTCTTAGAATCTCCCATAATTGACGTAATATAGATTGTGACGCTCAAAACCTCACCATGATGATCACCATTAGTAAAACCAAAAATCAGACTGTGTCTTTATTTTTCTACACCTGGTAGTGTGGTCATACTCTGCACGCCCCTTTGAGGGAGAGGCACCAGCAGCTGCAGTTAAACCAGAGCAGCTTTATATGACTGAAGTAATTCTTCCTTTTTTAGTTGTTGGGGTAGTGTTACACAGTGTTTCCACAGATCACTTCCAACTTGGCCCTAAAAAGAATAGTTCACTCCCTGTATCAAGGATATCTGTTCAGACACTGGAAGGATCCAGCTGGCCCAGTTCCCCCCCAATGGCAGCCATAGCAACCAAGGTCAAAGCATTAACCCATTTCGCACAGAAGATATGATATAAACCCAGTGTACGGTTGAGAGAGTAGGATTCTGCTGTGCCTCTTTTCAGCCTCAGTTTGGAATGATGTGTTTTGCCCAAAATGCTCTTTTTTCTGATTGGTTAACTGCGGAGTGTTTGTTAAAAAATGTCATCATCTGGGTATGCGTCACCCAGAGGATGACCTGGGTCATTCTGTTACAGCGGGCAAAAATCATCACCACGCAGGCTTTTTCTTTGACTGAGAGATATAAATGTAAACAAATTATGAAGGCTACAAAACGTTTTATCCATTTTAAATGATGACACACAGACTTTTGCAACACCTTGCTCTCAGGTTTAGACAAGATTGACCTCGCCTATCAGCTACCAGTAAGCCAACCTCAGTGTGAAATCACTTGCTGCACTGGGAGGAAAATTAAACGGTGAATGAGGCTCTAGTCAGATGTGGTATTAATCACCATGTGTCACAAGGGATCTGATCACAAGTGGAGAGCTCAAAGTTCATCACGTTACACCTGACAGTAGGATGTGTCTCCACATGTGTCTCAAGGGATCACTTGTGATCTGATCATACTTCCCTGCTCTATATGCAAACACACACTTGCTTCATTTCTGTTTGCTTAGACCAAATTATGTTGTTTTTAGACAACATCATCGTCTGACTGTGACAATATCATCCAAATTAGTTCATTTCAATTATAACTCAAACTTTTTATTCTACCCATGTTAATTTCCTCTACAATAAAGCAAAACAGTGGAACACAACTTATGAAATCAATTCATTATTTAAGGATTCGACCCTGCCATCAGAAACATACTGCTATACCTATCATTGTATTATTTTAACAATAATCATTGAGCCCCAATACTATCTGGACATATTATGACCTAAGGGTTTCCAGCCAACACCTAAAGCCAGTTAACTACAGTTTGACCAAAGTAGAGCAGAAAATACTGCTTCTAGGCAATGGCCATCATAAATAACCAAACAATACTAAAAATAGAGTGAGTGTAAAAGGCACGTGATCATGCCAAAGGCTGGCTCTGTCAGGTCCCTGCTCTGAGGTTGACACTGAGGGCTCGATGCAGCCCTTTAGGAGACACTGTTTGAGATCTGAGGTCTGTTTGGAAATAACTGTTTTGTTTTACAGAGAAACTCTGACACATGGAAATGAGGTCAGAGATCACTGTGACTGTCAGCAAAAGACAAGAGAATGGATCCAAGCTATTTCACGTCTGCCTGCATGACTCATCATCTGAGCTTAATTACATCGAGCAAGACACCATGAATCGTCAAAGTATTCTCATTGTTGATGAAAGCCACTAAATCACGTTTCGCTGAGTGTGACTTTGTTGATTTGTGTGAATCATCGGCTTAACATTTTTTTTTCATAGGCAAGGCTCCTCCAACTGAAAACAGCCTGCACTTGTGGATAACTCAACAGATAACATATGTATATGCAATCACTTTACTGAATAGGATATTTGTTCCTAATTCTGTTTATATACAACTCAGAAATAAACAACTAAAATTCAAACTCGTACATTCAACTTAAAGACTAGCAATGATGAAGAATAATTACAGATGAGTCACTATTCCACTGTTTAAATATAGCATGTCAATCTCAGCAGATACCATCAGCCAGTTGGACAGGCAGCTCCTAGAACTACCAAAGGATACCTGGGAGGGAGATGTAGATAAGTGGAAGATGACATGGTCGAAGATGGATGAGTGAGTAAGAAAAGGGAGGCGCATTAATGTATTCCTCAGCTTCCTCTCCGTGGTGACCTACTTATTGAGTAGACATGCCTGCAATGTGAGATCCGAAACAAAAGGGTGGGTTCATGGGTGGGTGAAAAAGGGTGGAGGCCTAAAAATTCTTGGAAGACTGTGGACAGATGGTCCCTCACACTAAACCAGGGGCATTTCCTTTAGACTTAAAACACTAACGTTTTTAGCCGTGGTTGCAACATGGCTTGAGGGAAAGTTGACTGGATCGTCCATCAGTGGAATTCTCTGCTTTCAGAGGGAAGTAGCTCTAACTACTTAAAACCTTGGTGTGACATAAGGTATAACAGATATACGTGTTTATGAAAAATCCTTTCCTACATGATCCCTTGTCCCAAAAATAAATGTGATCAATTAAAAAGTACAAAGAAAAAAAACATTTGCTTGATCACCTACACGTAAAACTTAACACCAGTGTAGGGATCTGCAGCAACACTGCATTACATCCGGACGGGACTGCAAGTGTTAGCCTGGACATTTTTTGCAATGTTTGAGGAAGATTTAAAGAGAAAAGAAGGGAAAACTTGCTGGACAGGTTTTATCAACATTCAAGTGTAGAGTCCTGCTTTTGCTGACACCAAATTCCCAATGAACAAACAAGGTGCAAGACCGATTACTCACTGAATCTAGCATCAATGGGAAGCAAAGCAAGAATTGTATTACAGAATGAGCCCACGCTCCATTCTGAATTGGTGCAATCTTACAAACTCTCTCCGAATATATTTTCTTTGTCGAAAAATATTGGCATTTTTATGAAAATAGTAAAAAATACTTTTATGTATGTCAAAAAGCAGCCAAGAAGAAATGGTTCTAATTGCATGCTTGTTTGAAGAGGCACTGAACAATTGAGAGTTGAGGGAGAAAACCCAAATACATACTGTATGTATTTTAACATTATGTTCTAGAGACTTGCCCTCAGGATGTATGTGGAATGTAACAACAGTTGAGAGATCATGGGACAGCTTTAAGGACCACATGTTAGGGGATTTCAGCCAGTGTGTGTGTAGTTGAACCATTTGCAGTGCTGAAACTCTTGAGTTGACAGAGGAACGAAGGGGGAACGAGAGTGTCAGGTTACAAGTTCATATTTCAGAACAGACCACAAGCCTTAAACAAAGCTGGTTCTCATTCCATTCTAAGAATTGCAGTAAATCCCCCCTTTCCACTGGATCGGACCCTAAATACAAGTAGAACCTGACAAAGATCCAGCTGAGTTCTGCAGTGAGGGGGATCATTTTCTACAAACCGAGGGAACAAACAGATGGATGAGGACAATTTGATTTCCGCTTGCCTTTTCAAACTGGTCCAGACAATTTCACAGGATATCACAGAGATTGTTTTCTGTCTGCTCACATACTGATTCAAGCCCCAATCTCAAGTAAATGAATAAATCATTGACTCAAGAAACAATAACTTATGAATCACTCAAGTCTTTTGCCTAGTGATGTCTACTTATCCTTAGCTGTAGCCCTAACACTAACCTGAACCTCTCATCTAAATATCACTTTGCCATAGAAGAAATCGAAGAGCTAACAAAGAAGATAAATTGGAGCAATCACTGCGGTTAAGGAACAGAATATCAAATTTCACATGTGTGCTACAGCAGTAGGACGATAAGTTGTTTTTAGATCAAAGAGAAGGAAAGAGAGGAATATAATGATTGTTACATTTAGACAAGAAAAACAAATAAAAACGACCTACAGTGTAATCTTAACTAATTGTTGTAGTCGGAATTTGAAACAAAAAGATTAAAGAAAAAATAGAAGGTCGGGGGGTTGACCCAAGAAACAGGCCTTAGCAGGCAGACCAGCCTGCACTGCTTCACACAGGAGATTCCTCTATCAGGAATGTGACCCATTTTACATTCAGACAAGCGGTCGGAGCCAAACAAACTGCGCATGCGCGTGATTCGCTCTGTGTGAGGGGGGAGGGGCACGTGCCTTCAATCTTCACATTGTTCTGAACCCAGTGTGCATGAGCTGTGGCTGTATGTGCTGCTGTGTGAGGCCTGTGTCTCTCATGACAGGGGGAAAGCGTGACAGTAAAAGCAAACATTCATCTGGCGAATGAGGTCAAACTTTGCTATGGGCCATGTAGCTGGAGCTGCTTTGGCAGAACAGACAGCACATCTGCAAAAATTTTGGACAAGCATTTTTAGGAAAAACCTATGATATAAATATATGTCGTTCAATAGAGACATGTTTACAAAGTGGAATAAAACATAACCGGATACACTTTGTACAACAGTTCCTGGAAATGTTTGCAGACTATAATTATTACAATGATATTTTTAAGCTTCTAACTGCATTTTGGATAGATTTCCATCCTAACCTAAATAATGAATCTCCCCTTTCTGCAGACCAGAATTTGCAGTAACAGCATCATGTATTGCTAAGATAATTCTGCATGTGTGGAGGAAAGTTATAATAATTAATTTCAAAGGGGCCTTTAAAGTAATTCGCTACTGTGGAAACGGAATACAGGAAATCATTATCATTATTACTCAATTCTAAAAACTACCAGTGCAATTAAAAAAATCTACCTTGATATCTATTCAAGGGTATTGTCCTGTGTTGGTTATTCATTGGTCAGAGTTATAAACATTTATTATACAAGCCTTGATAGTGCATCTTAATGGCGAAATGTTTTACTTCATGTGCAGTCTTTACGACCGCTGTTGACTGAGTTATACCCAAAAAATTAAATTTGCAGACAACGGCAGACATGGGAAAGGATTGACATGTTTCTCAGAAGGGAAATGACAGAGGCTATATTTCAGGTAACATTGTGGAGGAAAATTGCATTAGCTCCGCTCCACCATGTTCAGGCCTGGTAAAAGCAGGCCTAGTAAAAGCAGGCCTGAACATGGACACTCTCAGGAGACTGCAACATCAAAGGTGGCTCAATCAAAGACCATGAGTAACTGACCATAGTCCTCATAGCTGTTAATTTGTAGATGCATGCAAAGAGTTAGAGTGAAAAAAAAACTGATATGAGAGTGATGGAAATAAGTGAAGGTCAACAGTAGGAACTAGTTATCCCAATTTCATACCTGAAGCTCACACCAAGCCACCTCCACTGTGGTCTCAGTGTCCAAGCCCTTGTAGACGGTCTTGAAGGAGCCACGACCAAGTTCAATGTCAAACTTTAGGAAACGCCCATCTGGAGATGTTCCCACTGCCACTGACTCTGCCTCTTCGATGTCATCCTGCACTTTTTTCTCAGCTTCTCTCTGCTCTGCCTCTGCCCGTGCCTTAGCAGAGTCCTTATCTTCTCCTTCCTCCCCTTCTCCAGGATGCAACTTCACTTCAGTGGTGCTTTCAGTTTCTGTTCGACTTGGCAAATCTCTTTCCAAGCATGGTATGGAGTCGGACACTACCACCACCTCTACGTCACAGACATCTTGTACATTGGCAGGCTCCTGTTCTAAAGGCACTACTTCCACCTTAGCTATTTCTATGTCTTTTCCTTCCACTACTCCTCTGCCACTATCATCAGACTTTTCATTTTGAGCTAAGATTGTTTCAGTCCGGGGCAAATAAGCAGCAGCAGCCTGCTGCCGCTGAGGGACGGATTCACGTAAATGAACCCGTTGGGGAGCAGGGATGGGGATCTTGCTGGGTAAAGGGAGGGCCAACGCTGTAGCATTGGAATCACTGATCACACTCCGACGCAAGAAACGGTGTTCAGGGTTACATCGATCACGCTCCATGGTGTGATGCCGCCGTCTCACTTCTGACGGTTGGCGGCTGTCACTAATCATTGAATCAGAACTGGGGCCTTCTCCACTCTTCTGGGGGGGGGCCAGGAACTTCACCATTTTGTCATCTGGCTTTTCCGACATCCCACCACCCACACCAAGAGTAAGGGGGTACAACTACTGTAAAATTAAAACAAGGATATTTCCATGTCCGTGATATAGCCTTGTATATTTTCTTTATGTATCTCTGCTTTAAAAAAGGCACAAGATAGAAAGTCTTCCAACTTCTATCTCTTTCTGTCTTTTTATTGATCAGTCTTTACACATAAAGCACAGAGACTGGAGGTGTAGAATGGGAGGTGTTCTCTCGTAGATAGAAAAGGATTGAACACCGTAGCAAGAGACAGAGGGCTGATCTTGATTTGCGAGTCTCTTTAGGTCCACACCATCCATCCTGTCAGACTCAGGCTCCAGGTTCTCTCAAGCATAGGGGATCACTGGTGAGGAACGAATGCACGACCTACGACAGGGACGTCCTACTGCAAGCCAAGGCAGAATGTCGGGACACTCCAGACATATATTCCAGTCGAGTTTCACTGCAAGAGAACAGAGAAAAACAAAAGTTCAGTGATGTGTTTTGTGAAGTAACCAGCGTTATGTCAAGTGTCAACAAGATTAGTAAGAAACCCGCCTGAGTGTTCGCGAGCAGAATTTACAGTATACATCAAGTTCAATAACACTGCTTTACACGTAAGCACAGCTGACACAAACAATATAACCAGTGCCTCAGACCATACTTCAGTCTACTGCTTGTCTACATGAGCATTAATCGTGTGCTGCACTGAAGCATCACCATCTAGTGACACACTCCCTCTCTGATAAGATTTGGTGTCTTGCCGAAGGACATGTCATGCACAGTGAGGGCACATGTTTCCCGTCACCGTGACTCCACTGCAGGTCCTCAACTTTAATCACATTACACACTGGACAATATTTCCCTGCTGAGCCCAAATCGATTAAAAGAAAACATGAAAACTGATGATCAAGCATGACATGTTTTATATCTGTATCAAGTGTTAAAGTAAGCACCAAAGGAAGTTAGGTGGGACCAATACTTAGTGCATCTAGCAGCCCTTTGCAGTGACACAGTAACCCCTCTCAGCCCCACGTTTGTTCAAGCGCAGAAATAACTAACCGAGCACAGATGACAGCCGATTTGTTCTCAGTCTGTGGAACAAGGACGACATCACACTCTCAGAGACACTTATTAAGTTAATGAACACGATTAACTGAGATTAAGTCCCATTATCTGAACGGCTCCTGTACATTTCGTGTTAAAGCAGCACAAGCCCACCACAGCATTTAAGCTGAAGCAGCAGAAGACACGTGTAACCGGGATCGTTAGAAGGTCTGCAATGACAACCTTATTACTTATTACACATCGATAGCCTGACACGGATGCAGCCATTTCCAGCGCAGGCAGCCACAATGTCAAAGCCAAACCGAGGCGACGTTAGCGGCCAGAACATGTCGATACACAAAAACGGACACACACCGCGTATTCGCTAGCTTCATATTTTAATCTGAGCACACACACACACCTCTTCCCCGAACGAACCCCATTCCTCACCGTCTCCTACGGGACACCGGGACCATCTAATACGGCAACATCGAGCATACAAAGCGAGGAGGAGCAATGGCTCTTTGTTAGCCTGCTAACGGCCACAGCTAGCACACACAGCGAGTTAGCTGTCGTTAGCTAATCCTTAACCAGCCATGAATGATTCCCACGTCACGTTTTTTCAACACCACATCCCTGGCTGTGTTTAGAAATCCGAGGTGTGTTTATTTCACGGTGTGTTATCACGTTTAACACGTTTTTAAAAAAGTTAAAATTGAGCGTTTGTGGTGTACTGACGTGTGTACCGTGTCACGTCCAAGCTTCCGCCCCTTGAGTCAGTAGGGGCAAGATCAGACAGTGGCAGCGGCAGCTCGTAGAGGAACTTCCTGTTTCAGTAAAAACTGCCACGAATATGTAAAGGCAGCTGCTGTTTGAAGGAAGCTGCTTTTGGTACCAGTCTGTTTGGAGGCAGTGGCCTTTGTTGCCACACTGTCTGAGAGCAACTAAAGCTGTGTATCTAATAAACTGTCATAAGCCAGTATATAGTTTCTTTGCTCTCGGAGGGTTGGACTCGTATGCATGATCTTGGTGTCTTTGGATATGCAAGAACTCAAAGACTGTATTCCCCCGTATCAGTAACTGTGTGACTGATACTGTGCCTGCGTATATAAAAATGCCACGGCTCATGTAGCAATGTTTACCTGATGATGGGATCTCGTAGGCAATCTCCAAGGACTCAAGAGTTATGGATTTCTATTGTGTAAAAGCATCAGTGCATATCCTAGATAAATGGCAAAAAGGGTAAGCTGTTATCAACCAACAGCTAATGACCTACTACTTTTTAACCAAGTTGAATGACTTCAGTATTTATATGAATTGAGTTAACTGACAGTGACTCCATAGACAGCAATATGGATTCAGGCAGGTTTATCCGGTAGAAAAAGTGAAAAGTACGGATATTGAATCAAACTGTTATTTTTACTTTCCTGGCTAACCAGTCATTTCAAGTTCATCCCCCACCGAGGTTACCAAATACAACTTGAAATATATAACCTTTTCTACTTTTGATGGCAGATAGACATTCAAAATGTGTAAATAATAATATTTCAGTAATTTGCGCAACCGCAGATCATAATAACTAAATTAAAGCATTAAGTTATAGCATTGTCTATTGTAATGATATATGGTAAACGTAATGGAATTTTAAAATGGGATACAGAGCGGCAGAGCCTTTAATATTCAAACAAAAACTTTGTAGTTTACAACGCATGCACATGAATTGGTTAAAACTTCATTAATAAAAGCTTCACGCCATCATCATTTAAGACAAAGGTTTAAAGTTTCAGCGGTAGTTGCCCCAAACAGGGTGTCAGCAGAGTTAACTGCCACAAATCGCAGCAACTACCTTAACGAGTCAGTGGCAGTTTCACCGGAAGTGCCTCCACGAGCTGCCGCTGCCACGTTCTGAGCTCGCCGTGTCTGGCTGGCCCAGCAGTACACGCCGAGCTGAAACAACCGGATGCGTTGGCCCAGTGTGACGCCGGTTGGAAAGCAACCAGGCAGCGAGAGATAGCGCCAGAGCTACACGGCGAGCTAACGTTAGCTAGGCGGGTCTGACCGATGGCCTACCGAGCCAGGCCCACCTCCCAGCTACCCCCCATTAAATGTGTCTGAAGGATCACAACGCTAACGCTTGATTTGTCTGTTATTACGCAGTGTGACATTATATTTTATAACAGCTGGGCATATCCGGCTGCTACACCTGCCACGTAAATAAATAAAACCCCTGTGTATTTGTAATGAGCCAGATTCACATGTAGACGCAGGTAAACAGGGAGACACAATTGAACAGGCTCCCGCGGACGGTAATCACTTTCTGGCAGACGATCACTCCTCGGCACGACACCTGTCGGCAGACAGACAGCGACCTACCTCCGTAACGTATCCACAACACAGCTGACCGACGGCGGCGATGAAATCCTCCGCACAGCGTGAATCCGTCTCGGTGTAGATGAAGGGGAGACACACATGTGTATAATCGTCCCGCAGGGATGGGACACGTTCGCCGGCGGATGTCAGAGTTGAGATTTGGGAGCTCGTTCTCTAACAAGCGGGGCTGTTGCTACATATTGAACCAAGAAACTGGTTCTTCCTCAAAGCGCATGCGCCGCGGAGGGATGACATCATCAGCGCACACACAGTCATGATATCAGTGCTTTTTTATGGCCCTATTCCAGGGGTTTAAAGTTAAGTCTTAAATGAATTCAACAACAACAACATTTAATATAGAACTTCCGCTATAAGATAAGAGAAGATAACACTTTATTGATCCACAGTTATTACAGCAGCACGCAGGTCAGAATGAGGTAGACAAGATAATACAAATATATATATATATATATATATAAAAAAATAGGCAATAGGCTAAAATAAAAAAGGCTGAGAATGCACCTAATACATACAGTTGACTGTAGTGGTTTGTAAAGAAATTTTATAAAGTAAAGTGCAGTGGCATGAGTATAATGAGACATTTATTAAAATTCGGCACGTGCACAGATAGACCCCTAGTGGTGCTCAAGCACTGCCTGAGCCCTGGATGAGAAAAGTGCCCTTCTGCTGGAGCCCAATTTTTTCTTCATTCATCAATATTTAAGAATAAAAATTACTCTCTCTGTCATCAATTGATAATTGCTGGTTGAACATCAAATTATGACAGTCTGGAGAGGTAAATTGTGGTATATTACTAGTGTAATGCTGCTTATGCTTCCACTCTGTCAGAAATCAGTAAAAAAAAAATGTGTGTACTGTGTTGTCAGCTTTATGGAGATTATGTAAGTCACTCTTGATAATTATGCACAACATTGATTTATCTCATTTACAAAATTTGCAGCATAATGCCAAGAAAAGAGAGACTCCAAGAGCAGAAGGACAGGGAACTGCAGCAAGCAGCTCAGGGTAGCAGTTCTCTTTTATCTTGGATCAGGCCATCAACTTGTAAAACAGATGAGGGAGAATCAGTAACCCTACCTGGTCCAGAGGAGCCCATCACATCACCAACCCTAACATTAACATATTATTTGGTTATTCAATATGTCCTTGTTTTGTCTGTTTTTGCCTGTCATTCATTTATTTATTCAAATTGATAATTTTAGTTAGTTTGTTAACAAAAATAAATATATAAGTTGAAAATATCCTACTGTGTTTTTTTATTTATTATTGTTTTTATTATAAGACACTTCCAGTCAGTGTCTTTTTGTGGAAATGAACCTCAGGTGAAGCTGAATCACTCACATTTCTCTTTCACGGTTGCAGCGTCACTGCAAATGTTCGATTTGTCAAGTCAAGTCTATTTATATAGCACATTTAAAAACAACCCAGGTTAACCAAAGCGCTGCAGAATAAGAGAAGACACAGTGCGCAATACAAGAACAAAAGGAAATAGCATAGACCAGCATAGAACAAAATAAGATAAATATAGAATAAGATATCATTATTTTATCATTATATACTGATATGTTGAAAAGAAAATGGAAATCACTCTTGTACTATCACTTTGTTTCTGTCCTTGTATTTCTCCTTGAACTACAATACTTACCTCTTAGTTTGTTTTCCAACTATTTTCTTTAATAACTTTTGTTATGCACCAAAGCAAATCCTTATATTTTAAAAACCTACTCTGCAATAAATCTGATTCTGATGCTGAAACATATTTGAATTAAAAATAATTTTTGAGGAATACATGATATGACCATATACATCTAATCACATATGTTTGGGCTGAAAACCTTTTATATAAATTATAGAAGATATAGATCAAAAGCAGAATTTTTGTGAATCTAGAGATACCCTAACACTACAAATAAACAAGCAAGGACATTATAATCTGTCGTAATGAAATCCTTAACAAATACAGGTATGGGCTATTTTTTCCTGTTTGGAGAACTCAAAGAAGCAATAAATATTAAAATCAAAATTATTTAAATAGTATTTTTCTCATTATGTGTTATTTGCGTCAACCATTTCGTGGGTGGTAATTTTCCTACACGCAAGTCATGCCACCTGGTGGTAGTGGGTGGTATTCCTCGGCTGGGGACAAATGTATCCAGTATTTCAAAATAATTTACAGTTATTTTCAAGGGAGGAAATTAAAACCCGAATAAAATATTATATATATAATTGTGTATTTGTGAGTAAATGCTCGCAGGCGCGCTCCCTTATTGTCCCTCCACACCACACAGCCTCGTGACCGCGCGTTTAAAATTCACGCGTGGCGAGGAGGGCTGTCGTGGGCGCGCGCAGCAGGCTTGACGTCACCGAGGCGTCCTGGCTCTGAGCTGAGCCGCTGGAGAGAGAAGATGGTAAAATCTGATACACGTCCACGGCGCGATTAACGTAACATGACCGCTGCTGCAGCCGACCTCCACCCGCTTCACCGAGGACCCACCGCCGGCACCGGCCTGAGCTCCACCCGACACCAGGAGAGGTAGTTGTGCGTGGAGTGTTTTTTTTCTTCCTCCAGTGGCTGTTGTGTTAGCGAGGAGAGGAGGAGGAGGGGGGGAGAAACACACACACACACACACACACACACACACACACACACACACACACACACATATCCAACTGGACGGGCTAGCCTCCATATGTCGCTAAAGCTCAAGCTAACCGTTATGTTGTGGCTCTGACCCGAAGCCGACTCCCGGTCCTGAAAACCGGGAGCTGAGCGCGAGCCGCCGCCGAGCAGAGGAGCAGGAAAATGGACCTGGTTGGATTCTGGGTGTCTCCAGAGCAGAGGCTGTCGACAGGATTGAGCAACGCGCCTCAGATCGGCTCGAATGTGCCACAGCTTCACCCTGTATTTAATGCACAGGTTGTGTAGCTGTGAGTGTGTCTGCGTTCATTTCCACAAGCTGTGGTTTTAATGGCTTTTTCAAGTCCCTCTTACAATGTCCACCGAGGTCGATCCCCTGTGCCTCCCTGGCTAGTTTTTAATCCACCGCGTCAGCAGGAAGAAAAATGACTCTGATGGAGGATTGAGTTCTCCAGAGAATATGTGTTTGCATCCGCGTGAGGCTTAGACGACAGAGGTTTGAGGATAACGGGGGTTTAAAGGTGGGGATGTCTGCGTTTTACCGTTAGCCGGTGTGTTAGCCGCTAGCAAGGCCACGCAGGGCTGCCCAGTTAAATGGCTATAGTGGGAAATGTTGTCGGACGCATACACGTCCGTAACACAAAGCCACCTGAAGTGAACATGTAGAGCAACAGCCTCGACGCATTCAACTGGATCCATTGGGGGGAAAACCCCTCAGACTCCACATCTGTGTCTCCAAGCACATCTGGTCCGGTCTGTGCTAACGGATCCCATCTGAGAAGAATTATTGTTCTTAGACATGACTTATACACAGTTGCATAACCGTCTGTACAGCAGGAAGGAACCCGGTCAAGACGATGAAAGAAAAGCACAGATCCTATTTGTGTTGTTTAAGGCTAGATATTAAAAACTGGGACCAGAGACTGAAATGTCATATCGCTCATTTGCTGGTGGTGGAGAGAGACAAGGCCTCACATGACCCACAGTGAACTCCAGACTGCACGATGACACCACTGTGTTTGAGAAAGGTTTTTAGGTTTGACATTGACTGCTTTGTTGTCGCTGTGAAAGGTGATGGGGACAACTGTGTTGTTTTCTTTGCAGATCGGTGTCTTATCCAGTTGCCTTGGACAGCTGCTATTGGAAGAGGGAAGTCAGTCTTATCATGAACCTCGTCGAGACCATCTCCAGTTGAAGCCGGGTCACCTCCACGTCCTCGCACGTTTGTTTCCAGTCTCCACCACAGAATCCGTGAGATCATAACAAACGCTCGTGGTCACAGTTCAGCGTTTAGCCCCGTTCTCCCGTTCCGCTGAAGATGTACAGCAGCGCCCGCTCTGTCGGCAGAGGGGAGGCCAACCATAGTGCAGGAAGAGATGCAGGCGGTACCGGTAATCAGGGGTCGAGCCGTTCTCCCCGCCTCCCCCGCTCCCCTCGGATGGGACACCGCCGCACCAACAGCACCGGAGGCAGTGGAGGGGGCCCTGGAGGGGCAGGAGGCAAGACGCTCTCGATGGAGAACATCCAGTCCCTCAACGCCGCGTACGCCACCTCGGGGCCGATGTACCTGAGTGACAATGAGGTCGGCATGACCGGGGAGCACATTCCAAAAAGTGGTGGGACAATGACGACCATGGGGAGACAGAGGGTCACGTATGGGTCAAGGGGCAACAGCTGTGGAGTGGTGGCTGCCAGCACTCCCAACATCTCCACCTCAGTGACTGGCAACTCTATGTTGCCTGTTAGCATGATGGCAGGGGATGCTCTAGCTTTTGGGGACCACCACATGGCCTCCACCGTGCCCCACTCTCTGAGGCAGGCCAGAGACAACACCATACTGGACCTGCAGGCACAACTGAAAGAGGTAATTCACTAAATGTCTCCAGTAAGGACGTTTGAGCCGACACACACTCAGTATGTACACGTGCTAACCCTCTGTCCCGCTCTCTCAGGTTCTGCGTGAGAACGAGATGCTTCGGCGGGACGTCGAGGTCAAGGAGAGCAAACTCAGTTCCTCTATGAATTCTATCAAGACCTTCTGGAGCCCAGAGCTGAAGAAGGAGCGAGCGCTCAGGAAAGACGAGGTTTCTAAGATCACCGTCTGGAAGGAACAGTACCGCGTGATTCAAGATGAAGCACAGGTGAGTGTTCGCCTCTTGTTTGTTTAATAGATTGCCTCAACTTGGAACAGAGTCATCAATCTGCTTGTGGCAAATTGATTTCACACAGTGTGTCAGCTTTAGTGCAAGTGTGTTGCTCTCCCTCTTTCTCCTCTCACTGCATAGGTTATAGGCATTTTCTGAACCTCTTGTTAATCCTCTTATACGCAGCTATATGCTCACGCTTAATAGATGAAAGAGGCCATTAGTCTAATGGCTGCATTATCTTCTCTATAGGTTTCATGAATTGCTGGATTTGGTGAACAGGATAACAAATGTCAAGATTTAAAACTTATTTTAAAAGAAGGTAAATATGTAGTAGACTAAAGATTTAAAAAAAGAAGAAATGCATCAACTAAGGAATGTGGTCAGTTATAACACAGCACTTGCAAATAGCACTTTTGAGGTTATATTTTGGCCTTGTAAAGAATATTCAACCTAAACTACTCTTGTGGTTTATCATATACTTTTTGCACATTTGTTTTTTACATTAAAAAACAAATGACAAACACTGAGGTAAATGCATGTCAGGCAAACTGGCTTGAGATGGAAGGAAAGTTCTCCCTCTGTGTGCGTGACTTGTTGTTGACTGCTTTTAATGCTTTCATAAGATTATAGGCTTTTCTAAAGTTCCTCTTTCATTCCATCTTTTTTTTAAAGATGTGTAAAAAATTCCATCCTTTCATTACCTGTCAAAATGATGTAGTAGTCTTCTGAACCTGTAGAGTTGAAATACGTGTTGCCATTCATCTAACTGGCCTTTTTAATTACTGATTTCAAATGAAAAAACACAGGCCCTTTGAACACTTTGTATTTTCTGTCATGTCATCTATGTGTCAACTTTCTCCCATTCTTCTCATCCTTGGCTCTGGATCTGAAAGTGTTGAGACACATTCTAGCACCATCAGCCTGTGTCACCTTACATACACATTTAGACCCTGTATGCGCACAATCAAAATAATCACAAGATCTATTTTTAAAGCCTATAGTATGTTGTGTGAGCCGTCTAAATTAAGTTTCAGTAATGAGGGGAAATAGTCTTTGTGATTCCTAATGGGGGGGCCGACCTGTGTAATGTGCTGTTTTAACTCCTGCTGAGTCACAGAATCACACAGAGGACTAATTCCCAGTAATGTCCGACTACACAGGGCAAATTAGTGGGTGCTGTAATTTAAAGATTCCTGCTTTCGTGTATCAAGTCTCCACCTCCCATGCTTGCACACATGCAGCGGAAAACATGCACTTGCACATGCACGCGTACACACACACACATGCACACTGAAAGGCATCTGATTAATTATAGCCTCAGTTAAACTGCATGGCCTCATTGAACATCGGCCCAGCTGGCTCTGCCTACAGCTGCAGGTTCATGTCTATGTGTAGTTTTGAAGCATTCTATGCTTTTTGTACTGATATACTGATACGTTTTTCCAAATCTCTTCTAAACAATATTTTTCTCTGCCATTTCCTGTGAGGGGGTAGTAGTGTTTGATAGTGCTATCACCTTCCTTTTTCCAATAAAATAAAAAGATAAAATGCTCACTTAATTGTCATCCGTTGTCTTGCTAATAACTAATAATCACATTTATCATAGGATGTTGTGAAATTTCCAATTATATTTATCGACCAAAAGACCATATTGGTGACGTCAGATATAAGATTATAATGGTACGATGAAGAGAATACAGACTAAGGAAGCATGTGTCACCCACTGAGCATTTTAATTGGAACCTTCCTGTGGTGTGGATGGTTTTTATAGCAGGGGATTGGTTTTGTGTGCACTGTGTCACCGCGAGCTGTGACTTACTTTTTAGTTAGTGCATCACATATCGTATGCTTTGTGCTCTTTCAAACGCCCGACTGTTATCTCTCCTCAGGCAGAGAGAGCGAGAATATGGGAGGGGAGGGGAGAAGGTGTCTGTGAGTGTGTGTTGTCGTGCTTGTCTGTGCATGCCTCTTACTGTGTGTGTGTGTTTCTGATGGTGGATCGTAGCAGTCACAGCAGTGAGTCAGCCTTAGTCAGGGGATGGAGAGGTTGACGGAAAGGGAGGGTTGGAGGGAGGTGAGAGTGTTGGAGGGAAGAGACGGGGTGAGAGCAGGCAAGGTAGATGAATAGTGTGTGCTGGTAGAAGGAGCGAATGACAAAGGGGGGGGGGGGGAGAGAGAGAAACGAAGACGCTGACTTGTCTCTTTGTTCTGTCATCTGAAAACGGTCACAGCTGGTTCAGACCAGAGTGTAACACGGCCTTGTGTTACTGTCCCGTGGCAGCACTGCCAAGAGGCCGTGGCGTCAGATGCCACAAACAATGCAATACTATACTGGGCTGATAGTGTTTCACCACTTTTATTTGTCTGGGCATGAAAGGTAACACTGTCGCTGACTGTTGGGGGTGCATCTGTCAGGACACTGCTAAATTTTCAGTCACGATTAGAGGCTGATTTTAAACTGGCTGTAACACAATATTATCTTCCGTTCCATAAGTGGCATGTGCACACCCTGTACCATTTAAATCATCAATCATTTTTGTAATAAAGGCTGGCGCACAAAATGTAAAACGGATGAATGATTACAAAGGCGCGTGTCTCTTATTTGTGTTTAGCATCTCCAGATGACTGTCCAGGCTCTCCAGGATGAGCTGAGGATCCAGAGGGACCTGAACCAGCTGTTTCAACAAGACCCCTCCAGCCACGGCCGGGACCTGGCCCTGACATCTGAACCCACAGAGGAGAACTACCGGCGGCTGCAGGCCGAGCACGAGCGGCAGGCCAAAGAGCTCTTCCTCCTGAGAAAGACCCTGGAGGAGATGGAGCTGAGGATTGACACACAGAAGCAAACCCTGGGGGCCCGAGACGAATCCATCAAGAAGCTTCTGGAGATGCTGCAGAGCAAAGGTATTTTTGAGCCTCAGGAGAGAAGCACAGCAGCAGGTTTACAAGTTCTCCTCTGTAGGCAAATAGATTCAGATTCTTCGAAAAATTATAAAAATAAGAGTTTGTTTGGATTTCTCTTCCACAAATATTTTTGGGTCTCAAAAGATGTTGGTCCCAAGCTGCTGCTTCAAAGTGTTGTTGCTGCTTCCTTTCCCCCCTCATCTCAATCCAAACCATTTCCCCCTTTGGCCAGATATGGGTTTCTTTTCTTTTCTCTTCTCTTCAAATTGACCACAACGCTTGCTTTACAAACCCAGCCCGTGGTTCTAAGGGTTAGAACATTTGAGGGCTGTCTCTCCGAGCAATTGCATGTTATGGTCTTAGGGGCACAAAATATTCAAAATGTCACAGTTGACAAAGTGGAACAAGCGGTACACTATAAAAAAGAAACCTAGAAAATGGCTATAATTTCCTGCAAAATATGAAATAACAGTCTGTGTAAGTTAATCACGTGACTTATGATGCTCAACTTAAAATGACTTAATTTTCAACTACCGAAATGCCTTTTTTAGCGACTTGTTATAGAAATCTGGAAATAAAAGAGGCTGGAAACAACAAAGTTATCAACATGTATTTAATAAGGGGCTTTCTGCAGAAAGGATCAACACACCAAGAGTCCTAAAGATCTCAGAGTGAAGATGAAGAACAGTCCAAATCACACATCTTATATAGCAGGATTTAGTGCTGTCCCTCTGAGCCAATCCAGACAGGTTCCAAAGGTGGGGGAAGGAGAGAAATCTAAACACAACAGCTGATTCACATGTGTTCCCTGAGTTGATAAGAAGACATCCACACCTTCCTTTGATGGGTTATTAAGTCGCAAAAGGCTCTGGCAGTTCTCATGTCATGTCATAAACAGTTACAGCTCAGGTCATAAAGTCATTAGACAGGGATGCATAAGGTTACTCATCAACTACAAAATAGGTTTTAAACCATTCTTAGTTAATTTTTCCAATACAGACTTCATCGTGTTTACCAGGCTTGTCGTGTTTCCTGTGTCAGGTCAGTCTGCCAAGGCATCAGAGGAGGACCAGGAGCGGACCAGGAGACTGGCTGACGCTGAGATGCACCGGCATCACCTCGAGAGTTTACTGGACCAGAGAGAGAGAGAGGTCACGGTGCTGAGAGAGGTAATGTCTAGTGCAAACACGGGAGATGTAACGGGTACATGCATCTGAAAGCTCACATCTGTACTGTCGTTTAAACATACAAGCAAATCTGTACTGTCGTTTAAACATACAAGCAACATACAACCTCATTTGACCCAACAGGAGCTGCACCGTCGGTATGAGGGAACTCCCGAGTCCACCAAAACGAAGGCTCTGCAGACTGTCATCGACATGAAGGTGGGGGATATTGACCAGAGGGACTGTGTGATGATGTGTGGTGTGGTGTGTCACAGAAGTGCATGCCATGTGTGTTGACTCCTCTTCATCCACCTCCAGGATGCAAAAATCAATGCAATGGATCGGAACCTGCGGGACATGGAGGAGGAGATGCTGATGCTGAAATCCAATGGACTTCTGAGCTGCGAGGAGCGTCAGGAGGAGATGAAGCAGATGGAAGTTTACCGCAGCCACACCAAGTTCATGAAAAACAAGGTCGGAGACAACAGGATATTTAGTTTGAACGGACTGCTGTGATTCCATCTCACCTCACATCTAAACCTAAACATGTCTTCTCTTTGTCCTTCAGATGGAGCAGGTGAAGCAGGACCTCTCCAGGAAGGACTCTGAGCTGCTTGGTTTGCAGACCAAGCTTGAGACGCTCACCAACCAGTTCTCAGATAGCAAGCAGCACATTGAAGTCCTCAAGGAGTCTCTCACTGCCAAGGAGCAGCGGGCTGCCATTTTACAGACAGAGGTACGGCAAATATACACGTCTTAATGCTTTGAGTGCCCAGAAGAATAGGTACATAGCAAGTGCTCTTTAAAGGTAGTACTTTGTACAGTAAGGGATGAGTTTGTGCCACTTATGACTGATGATACTTCAAACAAAAGCACAAGTAACAATGTGTTTCTGCCTTTTATTTTGAACTTGAGATTTGGACACAGTTACAGTTTGTCTGCCGTTTCCTGTTCAGGTGGATGCCTTGCGTCTGCGCCTGGAAGAAAAAGAGACAACTCTGAATAAGAAGAGCAAGCAGATACAAGAAATGTCTGAAGAGAAGGGCACACTCAACGGAGAAATCCATGACCTCAAAGACATGCTGGAGGTTAAGGAGCGCAAAGTGAATGTGCTGCAGAAGAAGGTGATTTGGACTGAGACTCATTTAAAAGATCTTTTTGTTGAGTCTCGTGTGTGAAATGGCTACAAAGATGCATCCATCATGTCGCAGTATGTTTCCTGTCGGGATGTTTATTTTGACTGATGGTTTGTTGTGCAGATTGAGAACCTGCAGGAGCAGCTGAGGGACAAGGAGAAGCAGATGAGCAGCCTGAAGGAGAGAGTTAAGTCTTTGCAAGCAGACACTTCCAACACTGACACTGCTCTCACCACGCTGGAGGAGTCTCTCGCAGAAAAGGTGAATTGATGTCTGCACAAACCCCCGTGACTGGTGCCTTAGCAGATTAGACTTCTTTGTATTCATGTGTAGCATTGCAATTGTGAACACAACATGTGTTTGTTACCCAGGAACGCATCATTGAGCGTCTAAAGGAGCAGCGAGACAGAGACAATGGGGAGAAGACAGAGGAGATTGACTCTAACAAGAAGGAACTGAAAGAGTTGAAGGAGCGACTGAGTTTACTGCAGGGAGACCTGTCAGACAGAGAGGTGAGAAATGGATTCAAAAAAACAAACTCTCACTTAAACAAGAAAACAGTTGGATGATGAGTCATGGATGTCAGATACGATGTGTTTCAAGCCTCCTTAGTCCCATAGATGAAAATCTGTGAAACGTTAAACTTGTGCTATATTTGTGTTTGTGTGAAGACTTCACTGTTGGACCTGAAGGAGCATGCATCATCCCTGGCCTCCTCTGGGCTGAAGAAGGATTCCAAACTCAAGAGCCTGGAGATCACAATGGAGCAGAAGAGGGAGGAGTGCCTCAAACTGGAGAACCATCTCAAGAGAGTAAGATAATAGATCAATCACCTCTGTCCACTAACCCTGAAAGAGAACAACAGCTGATTTCCAGCATCTCGTCTTCTTGTCAGGCTAAAAACGCAGCCCTGGAGGCTGAGGCTAACACCGAGGTCGCTGAGCGCATTAAGAACCTGGAGCAGGAAGTGGCTCGCCACAAAGAGGATTCTGGGAAGGCACAGGCTGAGGTGGACCGCTTGCTGGAGATCCTCCGGGAAATGGAGAATGAGAAGAATGACAAAGATAAAAAGATCAATGAGCTGGAGAGGTGGGTGGAAACATGGATTTGAAGTAGACAGGGGTCACGCTTGTTGGCACAGAAATAATCTTGTCTGTAACATGTTGTGTCTGTGTCATAGACGTTTTTAGTGGTCGAGTCTTTTACGTGTGGTATTAGTTTTGTTCAGCCCCTGAGGTCCCTGACATGTGATTTCCTCCCTGTTAGCGAGTACTTGTGACCACTCTCCCTCTTAATTGCAGCAAATTTCCCTTCAGTGACTTCATGCGGTCCTGGAGACTGTTGCCCCTGGCACTGCTAATGGTGGATTTTATTGCCATTTGGAATTTTTGTAGTATAGTTTTAAAAGCTGAAGTGGCTACTTCCATATTTTGACAGTGGTAGTTACAGCTCCAGAAATCGACATAGAGAAGCCCTCTTTCATGAAGTGTTGTCTTTGTGTGACCTTGTTACATCAAGACCCTTAATGATCCTGTTACTGATCTCCCCTCTCCTTTTCCCACCGTATTTGCTCTGAGTCTGAGTTTGTTTTTCTCTTAACTGCTTTCCTGTCTTTACACCGGAAATCTCTCACCCCACCAGTTTGGCCTCCAGGTTAGTATTTGTTCTGCTCGTTCTCTCCCCTGACTTCTTTTGACTGTCTTCTTCCCACATTTCTCTCCATTTGCACCTCCTCACATCTCGCTTCCCCTCAGCCTGTGGTGCTGCCTTGTTCTGACATATTGAACTCTGTCTTTTTGATTAGCCCTGCTCATTCTCACTTTTCCTTTCTCGCTTTCTTATTGCTCTGTCTCCCACCCTGAGACAAATCTGTGATTGACTCTTTGAGGGCCGTCAAAGATTTGGCCGACGCAAGTCTGTATCGCTACGATTGTGACTGCCATAGCTTTTCAAAGTCACATCTCTTAAAACATGATTAATTTGCACCTCCCCCCCCCACCCCCTTCACGTTATAAACTTGCATATATTTGTCATGGGGAGCCATGGACTGACATGTACATAACTCCTCCTGTTTATCCCATCGTGCACCCATAGGCAGAAGCAGGACCAGACGAAGAAGGTGGCCTCTCTGAAGCACAAGGAGCAGGTGGAGAAAAGCAGGAACGCTCGACTCATGGATGAGGCTCGAAAAAGGGAGGACAACCTGTCCGAGAACTCCCAGCATGTGAAGGTAAAGCTTAATGCGTGGCTCGTTGGGACTGTGCGTACCCTGCAGCAGGGTTTGCATTTCCTCTCACACTGACGAACCTTAATGTGACCTCTTTTCGCTCTCCCGCACCGAAGGACACTCTGCGTCAGAAGTCGGATCGTATAGAGGAGCTGGAGGAGGCCCTGAGAGAGAGCGTCCAGATTACTGCTGAGCGAGAGATGGTGCTTGCTCAGGAGGAGTCTGCCAGGTCGCTGCAGGAGAGACAGGTACATGAATCCCCCCCCCCCCCCACCAATCACACAGGATCAGGACAGAGCAATATTATTCAAGCCACAGGATCACGTCTTGCAGTACATGCATATCTAAACACATCTATATAGAGATAAAACAAACGCCTTCAGATATATTGAGATTCTTTCCTCCATACCTTTTGCTGTCATGGTGGTGTTTCTCATCCCTTGTTTCACCTCCCTCCTCTCCTCTGGCCTCCCCTTCTTTCTCAGTTCTTTTATCTTTGCTTGTGGTTTTCTCTTGTTTTCTCTCTGCTACACACCGCCCCTCAGAAGCACTCACTCAAACCAATGCATGAGTCGAACCTCGCCCAAATTAAGTGGTCCAAGGTATGAGCCCAGTATGTGTGACCTCTATCAGTGAGCAACACTGCTTTACATGGGGTGGATACAGCAGCAGAAACACCGCTACAATTCATGCAGTCCCATACAACAGCCCTGCCATGAACATGTTTGTGAAGTTGGGTCGTTCTTTCGAGTTTGAATGTTGTTGGACTGCATGTCTTAACAAAGTGTTGCTGATGTTTCCAGCTCATGTAAAAAAAAATAGCCATTTTGTTTACCCGTTGTTTGCTTATAAAAAACATGCTTAATCTGTTCAAACATTAAATATCCATTTAAATTAGACGATTTGGAATGATTGAAGTATTCACTCTGCAGATTAAATTGTGTACACATTTTAAGTAAATAGCAGGTAAATAAATGAAGTGCTGTAGTACCTGTGTTATAGTTGATCTCCAGACTTTCTATTTAAGCCCTCAAATTCCGCCCTGCATCTTATTAGAGCAGTTTATCCGGAAAATCATTTAAAAAGTCTTCAGGTAAAAAGCCCTGTGCTTTCACTGAAGGATTTAGATAATCCGTTCTTACTCTTTTTCTGATTGAATTGTTGTGTCTGTGTGTGTGTGTGTGTGTGTGTGTACCTAGATGGAGGAGCTGCTGGGGGCCATGGAGAAGGTGAAACAGGAGCTGGAGTCCATGAGAGCCAAACTGTCCTCCACCCAGCAGTCTCTGTGTGAGAAAGAGTCACACCTCACAACCCTGCGAGCCGAGCGCCGGAAACACCTGGAGGAGGTGCTCGAGATGAAGTAAGACACACACACACACTCACACACACACACACACACACACGAGCAGACTGGAATATTATTGATTGCTACAGTCATCTTGTATAATGTCATCCGATTCGGGCCTTCTCCAGCTGGCACGATGATTGTGTGCAATGAATTATAAATGATAATTGGGCTATTTACTTGTGTGGTTAAATGCCACATTGTTTCCTCCTCCACCCAACAGGCAGGAGGCACTGTTGGCTGCTATCAGCGAAAAGGACGCCAACATCGCTCTCCTGGAGTTATCCTCATCTAAGAAGAAGAAGACGCAGGACGAGGTGGCCCTGCTGAAGCGGGAGAAGGACAGACTGGTGCAACAGCTCAAACAGCAGGTCAATATGGAGGAGGGGATACATGTTCATGAGTTCAGGACAGGGTGCATGGATTTAGTGTCCTGCTAGAGGAAGTTTAAGAGAGAACTGACTCTCGCTGCCAGTGTGACTTTACTGACAATAGTTTGTGTAACCACCTGGCCCCCTGCATGTCAAATACCAGTTAAATATGTCTTCTGCATAAATCCCCAAGGGTTATCTGTACCAATGGGAACTTTTTCTACAGAAATTCCCTAGATATCCCCCTTACGTTTCCCTCCTAATATCTGTCGAAAGTTATCATTTTACATTCACAAGTTATGCAGATTTACATGAGCGCAGAGTATGGACAGGAGGCTCAGTTTGTTTCCGTATCTTAATGTTGAGCATAGATAAACCTCATGAAGTAAATAAAAGACAACTACAACTATGAGCATATTTGTAGTGAATTTTGTAAATTCATCAAAACCAGGGTCAAAAAATTGTTAAAATAACAAAGCTTTAAATGCCCCCACCCCATCCTCTTTCTTCCCTCTCGTCTTCATGTCAGAAGAAGTCTATTCTATATTTTTAATCCTCACTGTTTTTTTAATTAACAGACTCAGAACCGGATGAAGCTGATGGCAGACAACTATGAAGATGACCATCTGAAGACGGTCCCTGACCACACAAACCACAAGCCCTCTCCAGATCAGGTAACTTACCGAACCACCAGTTAGCCGGATCATGTCCGAAATTCATCAACAAATGCTTCTTTTTTTTTTTTTTACATTTCTAGCGCTTAACATGGGTATTGTCAAGCCGGTTGAACTGAAATCTGCCTTCTGAAGAGAAATACTGTTATGATATGAAATGTTTCCTTTGTCCTTTTTTTACATTTCTGGTTTTTAAACACACTAACCAAATGTTCTTTTCTAACGCTGCAATTGGCTTACGCTCTGGCTAACAGGATGACGAGGAGGGTATTTGGGCGTAGCCGACCTTTTGCCCTCCCCCTCTATCTCTCTCTCTCTCAGCATTTTTGTTCAGAAAGGGTGAGCTTGTGTGAAAAGCCAGACCTGTCACACCCTCCATCGTCGTTGCTGTTGCGGCATGTCTACATGTCTTCCATTCATTTGTCCTTCCTTCTTAATGTTGGTGATCGTTGTCGTCATTGCTCTGTGATTTCTCACCACTCACCCCTGTGACTTCACACTCTCTGTTTGTTGCTCGTGGGATCAGTGCTGTGTGTTTTTTGCATGCACGGGCTAAGAGGAGGAGATGAGTTTGATCCTGGCTCGCTTGCCTCAAACAAAAGCATCTTAGCTTTGCATGTAACTGCTCTGACACTAATGAATAGTGATGAATTTTGACTCACACAAACAGGTGTTGTGTTGGATAATGGGTTTAATCTCGACATAATCAGTGGGGGAGTAAGTCCCCTTTTTGTAAGACCCCATCTTGAGCCGTACATATAAATAAATAACAAGCACACATTTGTTAATGTACCCAGGGAGGTTGATTGTTGTTGGTGGTGATGAGTTTGTGAGCATGCATGTGGATGACTATGTTCTGTTTTTGTCTCATGAAAAACCTTTCTTGTGTCTTGTGCTTGGTTCTGTCATTGTGTGTTCAACCATTGAAATGAGAGCAAAAGGATAACCCTATCCTTTGATACTGATCTTTACCTGTCGCGCCTCTTCACCTCCTTCCCCACCCCCCTGCAGATGATACCCCCTCTTCTAGCCCTGTCCCAGAACCGCAGTAAGCTCAAGCTCTACATCGCCCACCTGACAGACCTCTGCCACGACCGGGACCCCAGCATCCTCAGCCAGCTCACGCCACCCTCTCACTACCACCACGGCGACCCCGAAGACTGGGAGGAGGAGCTCCAGAAGATGAGTGTCCAACAGGTAGTGGAGAAACTCTCGCTCTCGTTCTATTGGCGATTTCTCTTTTTGCTGCTGTCGGTAAAGACCCGCTGTAGAATTCAGTCCATAGAACCTTGAAGCTCTGCTACCACCACTACACAAAAAACGTTCCAACTGTTTATTAATAGTTCAGTGAAGCTGGACTCATTAAGGCAGAACCTCGAACTGGAGAATGTCATGTTCAAAGTTGATAAGGCCTAGCCGCTGCTGCTACAGAGCGCCTGTTTATTATTATTATTGAATGTATCTGATGTCCAAATTCAGAACTGCACTTCCCTTGACCCCCAACAATAATCACGATAAGTGTGTGACGCCAATAAGAGGAATGGATCTCAAGATACGCATTCCACATACAGACGGACAGATTTGTGGAATTATTATTTAGATGGATGCAGAACTTTGCTGATTGGTTGTATTGAGATGCACTGATTCTCATTGGACTAACTCTTGCTCTCTATTGTCCAGTTGGAGCACGAGCTGGAGGTGTGTGAGAAGGAGAGCGGGGACCTGCAGGAGTACGCCAACTCTGTCCTCCAGCAGATCGCGGACTACTGCCCTGACATCCTGGAGCAGGTTGTCAATGCTCTGGAGGAGTCGTGCTGACAACTCTGACCTCGGACCCATCCCGGCTGACTCGTGGTCTTTGTAAAGCCTGTAGCTGAGCCCAGGTGCCCCTACCTCCACACAATGAGGCTCCTGGTAGAAAGAAAGGAAGAGGTGGGGGGCATTATCTCAAACCCACTGAGCTCTAACTCTTTGTTCCCTTTGTCCACCCTGGAACAAACTCCCATGACCCCTGAGTGCTTCCCTGTCTCATGTGTCTGTACTGTCAGGCCTGCAAAAATCAAATTAGGGACGTTCACAGTCTTATCAAATGGTGGATAAATGTGCCGCTTTGAGCAAATATCATGTCACCCACTCGTATTACCCATTGCAATCTGAGGTCTGATCAATTAATGATGACCATGGCAGATGGTGGGCTCATAGTGGGACAACTAACCTAGACAGCCGAACATATGTCAGACGGGCAACAGCGTCATTCCAGAAGTTAAGCACATCCCGTTTTTCCACTTGTGAACACGCCATGTTTGATTTTTGCCAGTAGGATACTTGCAAAAATATCATTGCACACCTGTGAGTCTGGGACAGGTGCGTTGGGAGAGAGAGGATTTCAGATGAAAGGAGCAAACTTTCTGCACAAAGTCTTGGAGCACACTGCCGACCTTCCTCTCCCCCGACGGCGCCATTCACTGCAGGAACCGCCAGATCAAGCACAGTTACCTCACCCACTTCTGTCTCAGTCTTTTACTGCTTGGATTCCTTTCACAAACCTTTAAAAGGGGATGGAATTTATTCCTCATATGGGGCAGGGAAGCACATTATGTCCTGGGAGATCTGGGGAGCTGCTACATCTAGAGGGGATCAGAGAGGAGCCGAGCTCAGTGTGGAAATCACGGAGCCTTGTAGATGCTTGCTTTGTATTTCGGTCTGTGTTCCCCGAGTATCAGGTTGGAACCCAGTCACTAGTTTAAGAAACAGCTGCTGGAGGCTGATCATCACTTTTTTTTTTTAACCAAATAAACGCAGCTGTTGTCCAAATGTTTCTTCAGCTCAGAGCTGTGGATCTGTCCATGCAGTCAGGACGAGGTCGCAGGTACATTTGACTGTGTCGAAGATGGCCTGACACACATCACAGATCGGAACCGAGTTACACTTCAGTTTTCAATGGACGAGAGAGAGAGAGAGAGAGAGAGAGGGGGGGGGGAGGGGGGGAATAAAGCTTTAAATGTTGGTGATGTGTATATATATATATATATTTTTTTTTTGATGGGTTTTGCACACAGCGTCCAGTTGTTTATGAGGTATGCAATGTTTCGTTTGAGAACGTTTTAGTGGCCTTGGAGCATGCACAGAGATCAGTACTGGACCTAACGCAGGGAGATTTGTTCCTCTGTAATATTGGTGCTAAGGCATGATGTATGGATTTTCTTTGTTTTCATCTGTTCCACTGATCATTCAGTCGCATCCAAAGTTCCCATAGTTTTTACTTAAAGCCCACCTGATCTTCAGTTTCCCCGAAAGGAAACGGGTGATGCCCCTTTTGTTCTTGTGTTTGTCTGATCACTTCAAAATGCAAGTGACGCCTCCTTTTTATTATCCGTGTTTGGAATTCTTCAGGGCTGAGGTTTTTAATTACCAAGTGCATCTACATTTACAAGAAATGAAAGTCACTTTTCAGCAGATTTTGACTTTTTAGATCAGTTTGTAAATAACGTGAGATTTAACACGTACAGTGACTGAATACAGGTAATTAAGTGGAGGGTGTTGTGTATTCTTAAAAAAAAAATAATAATAATAATCAGAAGTTACAAGCAGTGCAGTTTGTCTTTTGTGTCTAATTTTTGTCACCAGGACAAAATGTGTGTGTGTGTGTGTGTGCGTGTGTGTGACAGTACTGCCATAACTTGCGGAAAGTCATGTTCTATAGAGATATATATAAAAAATAATACATATATAAAAAATGTTTACTGTCTGGATATGCATTGAATGTTTGCACAGAATCTTGAGGAGCGAGCTGCTCTGAACAGGACGACAGTCGAGTTCGTGTCGTCCTCAGCGGAAACTTGAGGGAAGAAGTGTCCAAAAAAAGTTGTGTCAAAAATAATGTGTGAACTACAAACGTTTTTCAAACCGTGACTGTGTGATGGGAGAGTACGTTTCTTTGCATTTATTTCTAGTTATCTTTTTTTTTTAAATATATATAGATTCCCACCACATGAGATGTAAATGTATTATCCTGAGATTTACAGTGTTGTCTTTCGTTTTCTCCAACCATCTTCTGGTGTTACATAATGTTACAGAACACACGGTAAAACACTGCGTCAGTATACGTCTAAAAAAAATAATAGGTTTTCTAACAAACTCCCTTTTATGTGGGTGATCAATTTGGGTGTCTGGATATTCAGACACCCACTGAAAACAAAGCACATCTCTTGTTTTGGAGGCCAGGGGTTGGATGCTTGTTTTTGTACATTCGTCTGTAAAACTTCTTCGAGTGATGGTTTATTTCTTTCGGCTCCTAACCAACCCTCGTACCGACCACCGCTGGGTTCGGAGAAAGAATGGCGGCGTTTGTTTCAACCGTTTTTTTCCTTTTCCTCACTATGGCCTGTGTGTCGCTGCCCTTGCCTTAATGTGTCGTCACTTCTTTTTACTCCTTATTGAGGAACACAGAGCCGATTAAGGGGCTTCAGTCAAACTCATGGTATCTGTTTTCATTGGCGTTTGGATAAGAAATGTACTGCCTTCTGTTTGTGTTAAGAATCAAACTGTTAAAAGAAAGCAAAACAGACGTGTGTGAGTTACTTGGATTTTGTATGTATGTAAATAAATAAATTATAAGCCTTGGTGTCTTGTCTGTTTGTTTTTTTTTGACCAAAATATAAATAATCCCGCTTCTTATACTATAAATTTCACCCAATGAGTTTGTTTGGCAAATTCTCATTGTGACAATTGTTATTAAGAATGTGATTCAAAGGCAATAGAATGCATCTTAAATAGTTCTGGGTTTCAAAGTCTTCTAGCTCATGTTTATCCTGAAAAAATATTCATGTTCTTCCATATATAACATTAGTTATTGGGGAAATTAATCTCTGCCCTGATTCAATCAAATTGCATTTGTATAGCCCATATTCACAAATCACAAATTGTATCAAAGGGTTTTAACAAGGTGTGACAACCTCTGTTCCTAACCTTCAACAAGAGTAAGGAAAAACTACAAAAAAAAAGACAATTTATCAGGGGAAAAAGAAGGTAGAAACCTCAGGGGGCCACATGTGAAGGATCCCACTCGCAGGACGGGTCAGAAGTGCAATAGATGCCAAATTAAATGGCCACAGACTTGCACTTCTGCAATATTTATCTATTAAACTCCCTAAGAAATGTCAGATTTTTTTTGTTAACCCAGTCACAAGCATCCGTCGTGACCGAAACGAGTCAGTGAACAAACAAGTATCAAATACTTACATTCATTTGTGTTCAGTGTAGAATCTACACTGTAGATCATAATGCTACATGAATATAAAATGAATTTGGTACAAACGTATTTACTGCTACTAAATGGACCCTTTGGTCAAAACGTGTCCTCACTTCTCAAAATGTGAACGCTGCTTGTTGTCACGCCTACTTTGTGATGTTTCGTCGTGAACATGTCACTGAAATGAAACGTGGGTTGTTTCCTTTAAGCAAATAATGCAGGATTGTTGACATCATAAAGGTGCATTTACTAAGTGTCTGTGACAGACCAAAAAGCATTCATCTGTATTATAGACAGGCCCTTGAGTCCTCATAGACTTACTGAGAACATGCATTGTAATGTGAGAGCTGAGGTCTTTCTCTGGTAAAGCTATGAAGGATACAAATTTCCTCAAATGGGGCTTTGAACTGTTGCTGAAACACACTTTGTATTATTTGATGTTTTACTTGTGCCACTGGGATTTAATAAATACTGTGTGACGTTACCACTTGTTAAAAATACCGATTCGGACATTAACCAAAGATGCGATGTCAATTTGTTAAATGATTGTGAGGTGTGACCTCCCCTCAGCTGTAGAGGCTCGTCAAATACCAGGTATTAATAATTTGTATGTCTCCTGTGAAATAATTAATAACCTTCCTCTCATTTACATGGTTCACTCGGGTTATATTTAGTGGTCGCTTTCTCTGAGCTACTAAACATAAGAAATCAAAAGACCCTGTTCTGACAACATTATCATCATGAATGAAATAGTGTGTGGGGGGGGGGGGGGGGGGGGGGGGGTGAAACAATTTCAAATAACCGACAGGATTGAAACGTATTTGCCATCTTTATTCATAAATATCACTACTGTATGAATATAAAACAATCTTAAATTACTGCTTTTTTTAAACAAATACTCTGACACTATCGTTGGAAGCTCCTCAGGAGAAAACCCACTGGTGATCAGTTTAAGGTATTGCATAAAGCCTTGGCAGCATGTTAATTACTATGCGTTATTGGAGTCGTGTTGATGAACCTTAGACAGAGAAGCATAGCGGAACATCTGATACATACTTGTTTCCTCAGGAATACGAAACATAGCCAACTATACATACGTAAACAATGACAAACAGGAGTGATCCACCCACTTCAATTTGAAGTACAATTTTGTCAACAACAGTCGTTCATTACAAAAAAATACTGGTTACAAGTAAAAAAATACGTCAGACAAAAAAAAAAATCTATCAAAACTTCAATCCAAGGTTCTCCAGCCTTTCTGTTAAGAGTTTAACATCTACCTAATATTCTGAAATGACACTTTTCTGAAATATCAAAATCTCCACTGGTGGGTGAGTCACAAAAATAAGCGATGTACTCTGGTGTTCAGCAATCGTAGGCACTCCTGTGTTAGATGGGTGAGGTAGCTAGATAGTAAGAACTGAACACCGGCTGAGATTATACGATGCACCTCCAGAGAGAAAGAGAGAGAGAGAGAACAAATCTGAGAAAGTCAGAGTAAAGGTGGATATTGCAGCAGAGGTGAACAATATTCCAGTGATCAATGAGTCCCTCTCCTTGTTTTTAGTCACAGTTTAGAAATCAAAATTAAGAAACTGAGCGCTATGCAAAATGAAAACACATGATTACTAAATTAGATTACTTTTCACCTCACTCTCTCACTCTCGGTCATCTGCCACAGTCCCAGGTTTAACACTTTAAGGCACGGGAGCTGCGTTATCCTCTCCAGACCCCTCTTGGTTATCTTAGTACAACCGTACAGATCAATTCCTGTCAACTGGGTCAGGTGGTCGGCTATCAACTCCAACCCTTTGTCTGTGATTCTCACACACTGTCCAATGTTGAGAGTTTTGAGTTCGTGCATCTGCCGCACCATCCTGTTGATGCCATCATCACTGATGTGGCAGGAGCAAAGAGAGAGGGACTTGAGCTGGTACAAGCCCTGGGCAATGTATGCCAGGCTCTGGTCCCCGATCTTATCACAGAAAGAAACATCGAGTCCAGACAGCCGGAGGGAGCCCATGGCCAGATGCATGATCCCTGTGTCGCTGATGTTATCGCAGGAGCGCAGGTTCAGGCTGCACAGGTGGGTCATGTGTGACAGGTGGATCATCCCAGCGTCTGATATTCCTCCACAGAAGCTGAGGTTGAGCACTTTGAGTTTGTTTAGGCCCTTAGAAACGTGTTTGAGGGACAGATCAGTCAGCTTCTGGCAGTCCTGCAAGGTTAACTTCTCCAGAGACAGGCAGCCCTCTGCAGCACTGCGGGTCATGCCGGACAGGTGCCCGATGCCAACATCGGACACATGCCTGCAGCTGCGCAGGTTAAGACTCTTGAGCCTGTGCAAACCCCAGGCGATGAGCAACAGGCCGGTGTTTGTGATGTTGCTGCAGCCGCCGAGTTCAAGCACCTCCAGGTTTTTGAGGTACTGGGCAATCCTGCCCAGGCTGGAGTCTGTGATCTGTTTGCAGAGGCTGAGGTTCAACACCCGCAGAGACGGGATGTCCTGCACAAAGGCATGTCCGAGTCCGTTGTCTGTGAGGTTGAAGCATCCACATAGGTTAAGGCTTTCGATGTGCGGCATCCCCTGAATCACGTAGCTCAGGCTTCTCCTCAGGCTGAGGATCTGGACCTTCTTGATCCCCCTGGTCTGCAGGCTGGGGAACAGAGACGGGTTCGCCCGCCGCAGATGGAGCTTGGCTTCCACCCCCCTCCACACCGACTTGTGGTAGGACGCGTCCCTCCAGGCCGCGCACACTTGGGCTACTCTCCCTTTGTCTTTTACGTCCAGATAACTGAAAATAATGGCCAGGATCTCTGGGAAAAGGCACGAGATATGCGTCTCCATTTCAAACATGGGTGCAGGCTGGCTGCTTCCAGCAACAGAGGCGGCCCGTCGGCGACAATAAAGCCGTGGTTAGCTCGCCGAAACTCCGCGGTGGAAGTTGCTGGCTGGCCGGCTCGGCGGCGGTAGCAACCGCCAGCTAGCTAGTATGCTAACAGCCACTTAGCTTTATGTACAGCGCCACCAAAATCCACCCATCTCCGAGGAGTGAGCCTCCCCGTCGAACCTGAATCAGATGTAGTGCAAAGTGTCTCCTGCCGGCGCGGGTCCGAGGTGGACGGCGTGGTTCGCCGAGGCAGGAAAGTCCGAAAAGGGGCAACGTATTTACCTAGCGAGCGAGGCTAATATTATTAGCTTAGCGTTAGCATTAGCTGTCTTAACTTGTGAGCGTCAAAGACGAACAACCTCCGGCTCCGAAGCGGCTCAAAACAACTTGCTCTTCACTCCGGCTCCTCGCAGAGCGGATCCAGAAACGTTCCTGCTGGTATAAACTTCCAGAGACGGAGCTGGTGTCTGGTACAAAGGCGGCTCCCAGGCTCCTTCAGGTCCTGAAGCATTTCCAGCAGCGGCGGAGCATCCCAGTCTCCCACTAATGAGAAGCCGACTGTGGGCGCTCAAAGCCGGTTCACGCGCGGACCAGCGGCTCCTGCTGGAGGTAAGTGGAACAGATGGATGGATGCTCCCAAAGCACCTCCACCCACAGCAGTTATGTAATTTTCTGTGTTGACCATTTTCACACAAAATATGGCTTGATTAATATATGTGATGACCAAAACAATTTGATTTTAAAACGGATACATAATTGCTATTGATATAATATAGTTAGGTACCCTACATTTCCATCGGGATCAATAAAGTATCTATCTATCTATCTATCTATCTATCTATCTATCTATCTATCTATCTATCTATCTATCTAATTTAGTGTCCATTCACTGTACATATTTATCTACCTATCTATCTATCTATCTATCTATCTATCTATCTATCTATCTATCTAATTTAGTGTCCATTCACTGTACATATTTATCTACCTATCTGTCTATCTGTCTATCTGTCTATCTGTCTATCTATCTATCTATCTATCTATCTATCTATCTATCTATCTATCTATCTATCTAATTTAGTGTCCATTCACTGTACATATTTTAACACTGCACACATTTGTCTTTTGTTTTCACTGTATATATTAGTTTTTATTCCAGGGTTCTTCTATATTTTTTAAATTCCTTACACTTAAGTATTATTATACTTACACTTCAGTATTATTATACTTACACTTGAGTATTGCATGTTACCTATTATTACTCACTTATGCCTTTTTTAAATTCTTGCTGCTGTAATATTGCTAATTTCTCCATTGTTGGCTCATCTCTCTCATCTCATCTCATCTCATCTCATCTCATCTCATCTCATCTCATCTCATCTCATCTCATCTCATCTCATCTCATCTCATCTCATCTCATCTCATCTCATCTTATCTTAGCTTATCTTACATGAGACCACCAGTAAACGGATGTTGGCGACCACCAGCGGTTGTTACGGACACATGTTCAATTACCTTAGCGTCAACAGGACGTTTGAGACAGGTATGTCTCAAACATCTTAGGGCCCAGTTTCTTTTATGGTCGGGCTCAGAGCTCATCTGTGGATTCTGAGCCTTCCGATAGTGGATGTTGCAATAACATCCATGCAGCCAACCTCCACCGGGGCGAACTATACCTCTCCAGGCGCATAGTTCCGCAATCTCCCGTAGAATGACGCTGCATGATGCAAAAGATCAGCAGCATAAATATTTTAGTGTAGTAACGTCTCCAGAGAAAACTGTCTTGGCTGTGTTTGTTCCCTGTGGAGAAGATTGAGAGCAGGAGTAATGTAATTATATTTTCACAGACTACAGACAACCGGAGAGGCTGCCTCCTCCTCCCCCTCCTCCTCCCCCTCCTCCTCCTCCTCCTCCTCTTCCTCCTGATCAGATGGAAACAGTCTCTGAAAATGAAAATACTAGATCCACTCACACATGCACATCATCAGCCGAGAGAGAGAGAGAGAGAGAGAGAGAGAGAGAGAGAGAGAGAGAGAGAGAGAGAGAGAGAGAGAGAGAGAGAGAGAGAGAGAGAGAGAGAGAGAGAGAGAGAGAGAGAGAGAGAGAGAGAGAGAGAGAGAGAGAGAGAGAGAGAGAGAGAGAGAGAGAGAGAGAGAGAGAGAGAGAGAGAGAGAGAGAGAGAGAGAGAGAGAGAGAGAGACGGTCACCTCCGGCCACTCTGAAGACTCACACTGAGTTCTTTACAGTGACAGGAGAGGCACAGTGGCTCCGGGTCACGGATGCTCACACAGAGCAACGGACTGGTTACACATTAACAGCCATCAAAAACCTACACACAGTAAGAGCTACACAACTGTGCACAATAAAATGCCCGAGACATTTTCTGTGTAGGAACAAGAAAACACACATGTAAACATTTAGCTGCTTCAGTTTCAGGGTCTTTTTGTGCTCGCTGCCGTACACACCAGCGCTAATGTTGTTAATATCACACATTTCACTGATATATCAAACTGTCACCTTGGATCAATATTCCATTTGTGACGCGTATGTTTCTGTTTTTGATTTACAGGGTGTCTGCTATGAGTTCGTTCAGCAGGACCAACAAGAGTTTATTGTAGTTAACTTCCTGGATACTGCTAGAAATGCTGGAGCCCGGACAACAGCTCACTCAGGACCCTGGAATTTCGAATCTCTACAACTTCTGACATTTCTCAGGGATCGTGTGAAGCTCTGGTTCTCTGAACCGTTTTGCACCACAGAGGTCACCCACACTTCACCAGCCATTTTACACCTCGTATACAGTGTGGCTCTCTGGAGCTTTTTATTTCAGAGCTGTTGCAAGGACTCAAACAGACCGAAAATACACACAGAGGAAAACTGCATAACAATCCAGGATTTTGATAGGAATCACAAATTGAATATACCTGCTGAACATTCTTCCATCAGGACAAATGAATGAAGTATGAATTACCTTTTTAGTATGTATATATTAACTAATGCTGTTTAAACAAAATCAAGGATCAGACCAATCTGCAGAAATGTTAATCAGGTTTAAGTTGCAGTTATTTAAAATTCCAGACTTTAAATACTATATTTAAACTTATATTCATGCATATAAAATGATAAACGTCTCATTATTAACTGTTATATCGGATTTAGGAGCCAAAAGTCCATGCAGTCATTAATTCAAATGAATAATAATCACATAGATTCTCTAAAATGAGGTTGTGTCAAGCTTCATTTGCTGAAGTAAAGGAGCCCTTCTCCGAACATTTACATCTTCTGTCACAGCTTCCCACAGCAGTACATTCTGTTGTGTTTTTGAAAATCTCCAACTGGCGGCATGACTTATGACTCACAAGATCCAGACGAGTGGAGGAAACGGTTTGAGTCTTGAGATACTCTCTCCTCGGGATGGTCACTGCCTGCTCTGAGAGAACTGATATGAACCCACCACCTCTATGAAGAGCAGATTGAGTGCTCGGATTTCAAAACATCCCCAAAATTTGAATTTCAATGCCCTCTCCTCTCTCCTCTTTATTATCTGCTCTGCGTCAACGCCAGCTGACATGTGCAGACGCCACATCAGTCAACCCCCTGTGGGAGGTCTGGGTCCTCAGAACTCTCCTGTCTGGTCTTTATGAACATGCTGTGATTTAAGGATGTTACAAAAAAAATATGCTGTGTTATTTTACAATAATATTTGGAGGAGCAGTTACTTCTGAAATATTATCTTAAACTTCATGCACCTGAAATGAAGGATATTACTTTGGAGAGAATACCAGGAAGCATGGGGAGTAGAAGAAGGTTCTGAACCCTGACACAGGTAAATATCACAGAGAAACTCCTGGTGTTTTCCTATTGTCACATTCACAGGACATGATCTTAGTATATGATTTTAAAATGTTAGATTATTTTTTTAATCAGTTTATGGTGGTTGTAAAGCAGGATGTGGGATATTTTATGAGGCTTTACAAAATTTTGAATATTTAGGGCCTGACAGAGGCAGTACAGACGTGAGGCCCTATTGAATTGTTAGGATTATTATTATTATTTTTCAGTCAAATGAATTTGCTTTTGAGGGCTTTAACATACTCAAATTCTTACCAAAATTTGCAGAAAATTCGAATGTGGTGAAAATGTACGTATTCTGGAGGAATTTTCAATGGGCGTGGCAAAAAGGGTCAACGGTGCCCCCTGAGAGCCCTTGAACACTTTCACATCACACACAAATATAAAGGCGTATCACGACTAGACAAACAAAAAAGTTTTAGGTGCAATTGGAAAAATGCAACAGGAAGCCTGCTATTTTGCATTTAGTGGCAATTTTGGCCATATTCCACATTTTTACTTTAGGGTACTAGACTTCATTCTTCTTTTATCTGAGCCTTTTTTTTTTTCATTATCCCTTTTTTTATTTTATATTAGAGATACTTTCATTTTGTAAGGAAGCTGTAAAGTGAAGGTGAAACATTTAACAAGCTGACATTTTTTGTGTGTGTGTCAGTATCATGGGTCGGTCAAAGAAGATTTAACAGATTATGGGCTCCGCTCTTTTCTCTGTGGTCGACAATTTAAATAACTGGTCGTTTTAGTCCTTCTGTTTTATCTCTGTTCAGCTCTGTGATCTCAGGCCCACGTCTGGCCAGCAGAGGGCAGTGCTGATTTGACAAAACAATGCATACAATCAAAAGGAGCGCCACACACACAATTTCCATTTCAAACACTCCTTTGCACACAACACAAAATGTCAACCAAAAAGTAAAAAATACATACTTGTAAGTCTCTGCTCTGCAAAGGGAAGAGGCTCAATCGGCAGAATCTGAGAGGTTTGATGAAGGGTCATAAGACGGAGACAAGAGGAGGTTTGGTGTTGAAGGTGGAGGAAGAGGAGGAGGAGGAGAGGAAAACTAAAGACAGAGGGAGGGAAAGTGAGGGATGGTGATTCCCCTCTCGGCCTCCCCTGTGGCTGGACTTGTATCTGCTAATGACCCTGTCTGCTGGCTCACACAGACAGATGGTGAATTAACTCCAATTAGCCCACTCTCACCAGATCTTCTCTGACAGCTCAACACACACACACACACACACACACACACACACACACACACACACACACACACACACACAGACACACAAACACGGGACTATACAATAAATAATTTGGAAACACTCCAGCTGTTTACGTTTGTTTATCTTAGATTTTTCAGAAAATTAATGTGTAGATAGCTGTTTCATCTCTTTTTGAAAATAGGAGCATCCCAACTTACTTGTGATCTGAGTAAAATTCTAGCATAAACATTTTGGTTATAAAAAAGATTTGGTCAAACTGTCTTTGATATAAATTGAATACAATATAAAAAATCATTTAAAATGTGAATATCATTTTATAACAGAGTCATTGAATGCAGATATATATATTAGAAAAAACTGCAGAATAATAAAAACTGTTGAGTCATGAGTTTAGCATATGCACTGTTTCTCATGCTTTTTCAGACACACACACACACTCACACACACACACACACACACACACACACACACACACACACACTTTTGCTCAGTTACTACTGTGTGACTGTGACCTCCTGTCACTGTGTTCAGAGTTAGTGAGTTATAACCAGTCATCATTCATACAGTGCACAGTGTGTGAGTGACTGAACTCACATGACATGTCAAACAGAGCGTGGTGTGTGTTGTGTCTCCACAGAGCTGTGTGTCAGTGTGATTGTCACACACAGGACACAAATGCATTTCTTAAAATGTATCACGCTGAGGAGAATATGTCTCTTACGGGACACTGCTCAGTCACTGTGTGTGTGTGTGTGTGTGTGTGTGTGTGTGTGTGTGTGTGTTTAACAGGTGTCGTCCCTGCTGCTGAGAGAGCTCCATCTGGGGGTGTGCTTGTGCAGCGACCTCTAACCTCATCTGTAAAAATGGGGTCGACAGGTGCTGCACGCAGGGCCAAAGGTCAGGAGGTCGGCTACTACGTTGTCAGATACAATGACATTATTAAACACAGAGGGAAAACGAACACCCGTAGTGCAGCAGCATGGCAGTACGAGTCCACGTGCCTTTGGTCTGTGAGGTCTGCACGTCAGGTTTGTGAGGTAAACCTGTGTTTGTGTGTGTGTGTGAGCAGAGTGGGAGTAATCCCTTTAAAGCTCTTTAGCTCTTCTGATCCATACTTCAGAGCATGGGGCCAGAATGGACAGCAGCTGTCTGTGAAGGATGTGTGACCCCGGGCAGCACAGAGGACAGAGGGAGAGTCTTAACGCCGCCTGACCCCTGACCTCATAGAACGACACACACCCTGTTTACTGTAGAGTATGGATTAAATTAGACTCCCATCACTGTGTGCAATCCCTCCAACTCTCTCCTGCGTGTGTGTGTGTGTGTGTTTGTGTGTGTGGTTGTGTGTGTGTGCAGTCCTCCTGTCGGCATGACACTGAAGTGAAGAGACAAAGTGTCACCGAACCATTGTATCAAGAGAGAAAGGGAGTGAGAGGGCGCTGCAGACAGAGAGAGAAGGAGAGATGGAAGGAAGAGACAATCGTGACAAATGAGTAATGATGAGCGAGATGTGGGCTGAGGTGTAGAGGCGTTGACATGCGAGTGTGTGAGTGACTGCACTGAAAGGAGAGAGGGAGGATGAAGATGGAGGGATGAGTTTAGGTGATATGCAGAGGAGTGAAAGAAGGGAGACTGCGATCATCCACATCCAGAGCTGTAAGATGATTCAGTTCTTTTCCTTTACAGCCTATGTCTCATCTTTATAGATTTGGCCTATCTGCTGCATATGATGGCATCGATAACATTGTGCTTAACAAAGTAACGGCTGCGATCCAGAGGCACAGTGACGCCGCCTCGACTCAGACCAACAGAGGAAAGAAAAGTGCAGATAGGCCCTGTAGAGAAAAGGAGCAGGTGAATGGAAGAAGAGATGCTGGTGATGCTGACTCCAATAACAACAAGCTCGGTCCTATCTGAAGAAGGAAAACATGGCGGAGACACTTGGACAGGAAATGACAGAGAACAACAGAGTTACATGTGACACCGATGGTATAAAGAGAAGAGAATAATAGGATTCTCATGAGGTGAGGAGAAAAATCATTTCCTCTAGAGTTAACGTGTCCTGTGATGCCACACAGAGAAGAGGGAGATTACAGTTTTTCTCATTCGCTTTGGCTCAAATTCTTGAATGGGGATTAATTATTAATCAAAACAACATTTTAAAACCTCTGATCATTTAGTTTGTTGTCAGACATGCATATATATACCATTAATATACATGCAGGGGTGGATCCAGGGGTGGGGGCCCTGATCTGATTGGCCCCTGAAGGGCCCCTGTCCTGTTAGTATAGTCTCAGCCACTGTGATGGAGAAAAACTGTAAAAAGGGAAAAGAAAGCGTTGGATTCTGAAAGCAACTCAGGACACAACTCAGTATCCTGTCTATTTCTTGACCTTTGACCTGGGATCCTGTTTCTCCGTGTGCTCTGCTTCAGTGAACCTGTGCGCTTCATTAACGCAGCTCAGTGAAATACAAACATGCAGAAAAATGGTCTTAAAGACATGCAGTGGCACATATGCACACACACACAGACACACACACTCAGTCATCAAGCCTCCTCTCCTCTCCTCCCTCGGCGTGTTGCGTAGCTTGTGAACTCGCAGTTACAACACAGTGCCTTGTTTTTATGCTGCATAAATTGATGTGTTATCCTTTTTTTTTTTAACCCCCCCCATGCATCTCTGCTCCACTTGTGTGTATTTTACCAACACTGCACTGTTGCTGTTGCTGTTGTTGCTGTGGTGTTCTGCCTCCCCTCCCTCACCTCCTCTCCTCCTCCTCTTCCTCCTCCTCCTCTTCCCCCCCTCCTCTCTTCATTTGCTTCCCTCTGGGGCTGATGTGATTTAGGGCCGTGCTTGAAGAATGAAGACCTGGCTAATATCTGCCCGTTATTGATGCGAGCCGTAACTCTCACCTCCGCACTCCACAGGCGGACGGAGAGGGAGAGACAGAGGGCTGCTGCTCTGGGAAGGAGGCGAGGAAACAGCGGAGAGATAATACCAGCAGATTGATGGCTTTTCTCTGTGTTGTTTCAGACTTCAGACCGAGCACGTTTCTCATGGAGCCCTGTTAAACTAGAAGTGCCCAAACAGTCCCCGCTATGAAACCACATTTAAATTCCCTGGATCTGGATTTTTATTTGGATCTGCACCAAATTACACACCCTCATAAATATCAGTCCCCTAAACATGCCCGGTTGTTTTCATCAAGATCCATAAATTATTCCCTCAGAAAATAATGACGATGCTTAAAAGGGGATCCTATCTCGCAATGTGGGCAAAAGCGGTAAAGCTTCCTGGTTCGGCCCCCTGATCCGGATCCACACCAAAATGTAATAGTCTCTTAATTGACCTGTGTCCAATCTTTCCAACAAGTTTAGTGGAAAGTAGTTTTTGTGTAGCGCTGCTGACAAACAAATAAACAAACAAACAAATGGACAGGGGTGCAGACAATGTCCATTTTATAATAATATAGAGATTTGAATTTTCCATACTGTCTCTTCCACCCTGCGGCTGCCCCCCCCCCCCTCCCCCCCCGGCTCCTTCCATCTGTACATTATGTAGATGTCAATAATTTAGCGCAGGATTCAAGAGCTCGGCGCTTAACAACAGGTTATGGTCTTTGCTATAAAAGCCATAAAATATGCATTTGTGAATAAAATATGATTCTGTCTCTTTCAAAGCAGAAGGAACCTGTCAAGATTGCTATTTGCTTTCTGACAATATCGCAGTGAAGTGACAGTTCAAAAGCTGGGGGTTTGTCTTTATCTTGGCAGGTTTTCAATCTTTGCTCTATTTCTGCACACCGCGCCGCATTATTTTGTATCCATTGTTTTGTAGCTCGTCTTTCATCTCCAGGGCTTTGTTGTTCTCACACTCTCTTTGCCGTCTCCCGCGCTCTCTCCCCCTCTTACGTCGTGACTTCTTTCTTTTTCTCTTTTCTTTTTTCCAGTCTCCTCTGGTGTTGTACAGTAACAGTGGAGGCACATGAACAGCTCACACATTCCACTCTAACTGCCCCTGAAAACCTCCAATCACCGGCCTCATAAAACCACCTCAGCTCTAAATACACTGGGACTTCCTTCTGCTGCTTCCCATTTTCTCCTGCCGTCCTATCTCCCCACTGCTGTTCACCTTACCCACCACCACCGCCGCCACCACCCCCCCCCCCAGCCTCCCCCGCCTTACCCCCCACACCCCGCACCCCCACAGGCCAGAAGATGGTTTCTTTGTTCCTGACATCTGTTTTGTTGGGTGATTAATTGAGATGAGCATGTGGGGTGAAGGCCTGTAGAGGGGGAGATCAGACCCCCCAGGTAATGTGCATGTGTGTGTGTGTGTGCGGACGATGTGTGTGTGTGTGTGTGTGTCTGTGTGTTGCCAGCTTCAATAATCCTTGATCTGGCTAGTTAGCTCCAAACTGCCTGGTTCTCCCTCCCGAGTCATGCGCGAGGAAACATTTGAATATCTGTTATCTTAATAAGATGTTGATAAAAACAGCTTTGCCTCGACAGTAAAATCTCCCCTCTGTTCTTTCCTGTGTTTTAATTCGGCAGCGTGAGATGTTAAGTGACAGTTGACTGACAAGTGACGACACCAGCTGCACACACACACCAGTATCCCAGATACCCCGGAGGGCAAAGCGTTGATTTGCAGGTAACTACCCGCACGCATCACTCCAACACATCTGTCATATTTTTATAAAGTGGCTGTAAGGATGGGCATATCTCTGCTAAGAAAAATAAATTAAAAATATGGAGGGGAACACAATATTAAGAGAGTTAACTTGAAAATGAAAGTGTAATCAATCAATAGTTATAATTGTCCACATATATGTGTGTAGAAATATAAATGACAAATGCAATAATCCAATTTTCATTTTCACCGAGTTGTGTGGGAATCCTATGATCGTATTAAAATAAAAATAGAAAACATTTTTTTACATTTAATTTTCAGACGTCTTAGTCACTGTATGGTCAGAAATATTCAAATGTTAGTTCAAATTGAAAATTAGAATGCCCTACAACCAATCTGACGTGATTTGTTATTTGCTCGAGCAATGGTCTGGTCACAATTTAAACCCAAAAAGCAATTTTCCAACAGTTTGAAAATAAAAATAGGATTTGACGTTTCATTTTCAAAGACTTAACCTGCTATTTACTCCAAAAATATCAAAATGCCTATGATTAAAAATGTGCCTGCAGTCTATTGAATTTACATGTCATTACCTTCTTTTGGTGTCAAAATGAAAATGAAAATGAAAATGCGCCTCTTTCATCATGTCGTTCATTATCTGTGCGGAGAATTTACAATTATAGTATCAGAACCAATTCTACTCCACCTGCGTCCACCACTCATACTACCAATGTCACCAGTTTGACTGCAATGCATGATCTTAATCTAAAACCACTGTATGTCTTACCTCTCATTCTGCCTTTACGATTATTTTACCATTTTCATTTTTTATTTATGTGGTCAGAGGACACCAATAAGTATATGTAAAAATGAAAATTTGACTTTTGCCTTTTAGTTTCTATTCAAACAATAAATTAACACATATATTGAGAATAATGCTGCTGTTGTGGAATCAGATTGTCCATATTCCAGTTTATATTATCATTTTAATCTGTTGTATAAAATATGATATTTATCATTGCAACCAAAATGGAGGTAAGGTATTATTTTACCTCTTCATGAAACTTGAAGAGGTAAAATAATACTTACCTCTTCATGAACCTTTAGTCTTCAACACCTGTCCCTCTATTTATTTATATTAGTTATGATTCATAATTTTTCAGTCACATGACTAATGTGTTTGCAAAGAGTCATACACAAAAGATGAATACCGTATGTAACACTGTAAATACCGTCTGTTTAGCAATCAGAGCATTTCGCAGATTTCTAATCAGACGTCAGTATTCTTTCTCTTCCTGTGTCTCTGTTCTCACAGAAAAGAATCAGATGTGAGTCAAAGTTGTATTATTGGTGTAATTTAGAGAAAATGATTTAAATAAAAACCAGCACACACAGACTGACTGTCTGTGTCCGAGGGAGTGATTTATGATCCTGTGAAGTCCTACAGCATCAGACGCAGGTTTGGAGGTCACAGAGCCAGAGGTCAGATGTCAGAGGTCAACTCAGTGCTCGGGGAAATGTGCTGAGAGAAGTTCACAAGTTTCCTCGGGACATAGATAGATGGATGGATAGAAGACTGAGTGTCACAGCAGGCTAATTTCCCACTCAGTATGTGTGTCGCCGTGCTCGCAAACTTGCATCACAGATGGAGAGGGAGAGAGGGAGAGAGGGAGAGAGAGAGAGAGAGAGAGAGAAAGAGAGATAGAGAAAGAGAGAGAGAGTGTGTTTGAAGGTGGAGAAGTACAGTGAAGCCCTGTGGCTCAGGCCCATTAACAGTCGTGATTTATGCTGCTCTACATGCTGTGGTGGGACGGCGTCAGCCTAGTGTGTGTGTCTGTGTGTGTGTGTGAGTGTGTGTGTGCTGATTCAGGGCTTCAGCAGGCCACACTGTCATAATACATGTCTATGAGAGCATGCATGAATGGCGTGTTTGGGATAGCTCCGTGGCGAGACAGGCACCAGACAGCCTGAGTCCAGAGTTTAGCTTGGGGGCTGAAATTAGTTTTTTTTTGGTGGTGGTGGTGACGTGTGGTTGTGTTTGTGTGCGTGTGTGTGTGTCTCTGTGTGTCTCTGTGTGTGTTTGTGTTCATTCTCCTCAATTTCATCCTCATCCTCATTTGCGTGCTCACACATGGAGACTCGTGTATATGCCAGCACACACCACACAGGCAAAGACACACAGACCAAACCACGCAGGCTAAATCTCCCAAAAGCCTCAATGCGCTTCCACTTGAGGGAGTTATTAGTGAACGTCTGAGGCCGTGTCATACGTCTGGAGGAGAGGAGACAGTCCTGTGACTGTGCTCTGCCTCCTGCATCATTTCGGAGGGTTTCTATAACGGACTAATGCCGGTGGTTCTTCTGGGTTTCACGTCCCGGCAATTTAAACTTATTTTTCTTGGGGTCACAGTGAACCCATCAGTGTCCAATTAAATCCCCGAGGGTGTGGAAGACACCCAGGAGCTGATGAAGAGCGAGGAGCGGAGGAATGATGAGGAGGATCGGTTGTAAGAAGCCTACTCGGGTTTTTCACGTACAATATGTGACAATTAACTTTGATCCACGCCGTGCAAACCCCTCCCCCATCCCATCCCCCCCTACCACCCATCCCTTTATCTATCTCCCCCCCACCACTTCATCCTCTGGTCTCCCCATCCTTGATTCGTCGCCTTTTAATCTTTTTCGCTCCCTCTCTGCGATGACACCCGTCCTCTGTCGTCTCTTTGAGCGTCTTTCCTGAGTGTCTTCAGGAATGACAAATATATTTACTGTTACGCGCACACAAACACGCACACATACACACACACACACACACACACTCACACACACAGACACCCGTGCTATGTGAGTAGATACAGAGTGACTGGGTAATGAGGCTCACTCACTAGGGGTCAGTGACCCCTGAGACGGGGAGGGAGGGAGGGAGGCTAAGGGAGACGAGAAAACAAGAGGGGAAGGAAAAAGTGGGAATAACAACAAGATGGAAGAGGGATTTCTCTCACTTTTCTCCTCCATCTCTCCCCCCGTTTTTCTTCACATCCCTGGGTTCTGTGTCAGCAGTTGGAGGGCTGCACTAACGGGGGGGAGAGAGGCGGGAAGTAGCAGAGAGAGAAAAATATTTAAGTGCTGATGGCAGCCCCTGGTTGCTGCTGGGACCCGGGTGTCAGCTCTTATTCTGCCACAGCATGCCTCTGACAGGCAAATGATAGAGAGAGGGAGCCAGGGGGGGGGGGGGGGTGCTGCTTCTTCTTCTTCTTCTGCTTCTTCTGCTTCTTCTGCTTCTTCTGCTTCATCTTCTCGTGTCTTGTCTGCCGGAGAACAGATCTAGAGCTCCAACAAGGAAAAGGGAGGCGCAGTGGGACGGGTACACGGCTGTCATTATATTGACCACATCTCAAAACTGTCTCCCTTCCCTTCTTCACATCATCCCTCCCTTGCTCCCCACCCTCCCTCCGTCAGTGTCTGGTGATAGATTGAGTTATACTGCTCCCTCGGTGACAGGAATTCCCTCACGTTTCCACGGCAATGAGGTCAGAGGTGGACGCTCGTTATTGGCTGTTGTCTGTAATCATCGCACATCGTGCTGCGTGTGTGTTTGGAACCTCCTCCCTCTCCTCTCTCGACCTCGCTGACCCCTGCTCCGCTCAGTAGAGTGTGACCCCCGGGGGCCAAAGGGGTCCCGGCTGTCTCGACCTGGAGGTCAGGGGTGTTTACAGAGTGTGTTGATGGGTGTGTTTGTGTATGTGCAGGGGTATGCGTCGCAGGAAAGTGAACAAATAAGAGTTTTATCGGATTCCAATTGCAAGAAACTGACAAGAAATAACAAAATATTGACTTCACACACCCACACCCACACAAACACACATACACACACAAACATGCACACACGCACCCCCCCCACACACACACACACTTTTCCCCTGCCACTACTTCCCTCTCCTCCTCACCCCCCCACACAACCACTTCTCCATCCTCTTTGCTGTTTCCTTGGTATTCTTTATCTCCACTCCCCAGTCTGCCCTCACTGTCAGTTTGTGGTTGGCTGATGTTTCACAACTGTTCTCACAGCTGTTGATCAGTGTGTATGTGTGTGTGTGTGTTTTCATGTGTGTGTGTGTGTGTGTGTCTGTGAGTTTGTGTGAGTGACAGTTTGCACCCTGGCTTGCATTCCTAATGTGCATCCCTGCACGTGTTTACCCGTGTGTGTTTGCGACCATATAGGTGTCTATAACATCCGTTTGTGTACGTGTGTGTGTGTGTGTTTTTTTTTGTGCTGTATACAGTGTGTACTACAGCAGTCTCTCTTCATTGATTCAGTGGTGACAGACGGGGTTATAGATAGTTCTTTGAGACCCTTGCGATCAATCTTATCACCGAGCAAGCTCCCTCCTCACAACTCACAGAGGAGAGAGGTAAAGAAAAAAAGAGAAGAGATGCATTGAAGAGAAAAGAGATAAATATTGAAGGGGCAAGGAGGAAAACAAAAAGGAGAGGAAAATGGGAAAAGAGGGGTGAAATAACTGAGACGGCAACAAATACGCCTTTTGAATAACAGGCCTGTGTCCATTTACATTCTTCTACTCGTGTGCATGTGCAACGAAGCAGACGCTGCGTGGCTGTGAGGCTGCGTGCACCATATGTGTGTGAGAGAGAGGAAGTGACAGAGAGAAATGAAGGCTACCGTGTGGAGATGGAGACAGTGATAGAGCAGCCATGTTCCTGCAGCCCGCCACGGACACACACGCTGAAAACCACAAGCGGCAAAGAGACGCCCCAAAACGGCACCGTTGACATTATACCACCTCGGAGCAGGAGCACCACATAACCACCTCAAATAATTGCTCCTAATGGCAGATCATTCCCCTGTGATGCAGCTTGGTTAGATGATGAACGTGTGTGTGTGTGTGTGTGTGTGTGTTTGTGTGTGTGTGTGGGTTTTTGTGTGTGGGGGGGCAGTGGTTATAGCTCTAAGAATTGGGTCTCGGTGACAGAAGATGGGATGTTAGCTCGCCAAGAGTGGACAGTAATTGATGGAAAGCTCGGCTAATGCGATGTGTCAGACATATGAGGCCTGTCTAATCAATAGGAGCATGTGACCGGTTTGGGGGCTCTGTGTGTGTGTGTCTGTGTGTGTGTGTGTGTGTGGGGGGGGTGATACAGTTATGCTGGTCACATCACAGTATGCACCAGCGTGTCTGCGATCCAAAGCTGAAGACTTTTTTTTCAGGACCGGAGGCTGAAAAAGAGGAAAATAAAAGGAGATCTGAATGAGGCAGATGCTTAAGGGCAGGTTTTAACCCCACCCACTCACCCATCACACAAACACACACCCACACACACACAGCCACACACACACACACACGCTTACCTCTCTCCCTTACTCTCCCTTCCTCTCTCTCTCCCATGATGAATCAGCTGTCACTCAGGCACCAGTCCAATCTACTGATAATGAGAACTGCATCAACACCCTCTCGCTCTCTTTCTCCCTCCTTCAGTCATTCAATCTCTTTCTTCTCTCTCTGTCTGTCTCTCTCTCTCTCTCTCTCTCTCTCTCTCACGCACACACACATGTTGTCATACATATCTTTTGGGGACATTACATTAAAGCTGGGATCAGGTACTCTGGATTTCCTCCTGGAGCTTTACGTTGTAATGAGTGAGCAAAAATCGATGTATGCAAAATGGACGTAACCGACATGTGCATTTTTGCCACCGAATTTCTACGTCATGTCCTGCCTCCTATATGCTTTACCCAGGCAGCATCCCTCGCCTACATGTCCTAGAGATGTTCCTGTTGTTGTGAACGGATCTGACCCAGACAATCTCCTGCTGCGTTCGTTATATGTGAAACACAATGTCCGGAAAACGCCTGGACCCAATTTTCCAGACAATTTAAAGACCCAGACCTTAAGAAATGGCCCCTACTTGGTTAACCCTAACCCAAACCATTGGTTAACCAACCCCTAAACATAACCAATGACCTTAACTGAGGACAGAAAAGCTATGTGGACTTTAGTCTGAAATTTGGTCCATAATGTACTCAATGACTCAATCACACACACACACACACAGAGACACACACACACACAGACACGTGGTGTGTCACACTCACACAAACTCATTCATCTCTCCCTCTCTCATCCGTCTTATGATTCTCCTCCCCTCTTCTTTTCCCTTCCTCTAACCCCCCTCTTTTCTCCGCCTGCTTGCCTGCCTCTTCCTCCTCCTCTCTCCTGCTCCTCTCTCCTCCTCCTCTTGTGTGCACGCTGAGCTGAGCAGTCGGTGGTGGGACTGAGGCAAAGGAGGGAGGATAAAGCAAGAATAGAGACAGTGAAGAGAACAGAGGCAGAGAAAACAGATCATTATACAGCAAACGAGCAAGAGGCCGCTGAATGAATAACAAGGAAAGGATTACAAAGCCCAGGACTGAAAAAAAAAGAAGAGAGGACGCCGGCTGGAGACTCTCCTCTCTCTCTCTCTCTCCTCTCTCTCTTCCTTTCTCTCACTCCCTCCCCCTCTCTCTATCCTTCTTGTCACCCTCCCAACTCTCAGAGGCTCTTCCTCCCTCACTGCCTCCCAACTCTCTCTGTTTCGTTCTCTTCTTCTCCTTCCTCCTCCTCCTCCTCCTCCTCTTCTTTTTTTCTGCTTTCCTCTCATCACTCCACCTGTCTCCGCTCTGCACGGGTTCAGAGGAGGGGAGGGAGGTAGACAGTGGCTGACCTCTTCCCTCCTCCTCCCTCCTCACACCCGCAGGGCCCAGAGAGGGAGAGGGAGAGAGAGAGAGAGAAAGCTGGAGCAGGGGGCAGTCTGATGACTTGCACCAACAACGAGCTCCTTAACCCGGCTGACCACAGCTCGATCCCCCTGCCCACCGGCTCCCAGCCCCCTGTCACCCACACTGCTCCTGTTTGAGTCTGTGGAGCAGGGATCTGGGACCATGTTTGGATTAAAGACGCCACACTTCTACCTCCCAGGTAAGGACCGTTTCTATTCATCAGTGTTTCTTGTGTTTGTGTGTGGGCAGTCCTCTGTGGACAGCTCTGTGCTGCTATTCCTCTCACACTGTGACAGATGTGGGCTGGTCACATGACTGCAGAGTGAGTTTCAGTCTCTTCAGTCCAACACATAATTAATAGCTTCAGTGATGTCACATTGATTTACTGTCATCTGCAGGTAAAGAGAGTTACTCTGTGTTCCTGTAACAGTCGTGGAAACTGTAGCCACTGTGTAATATATATATATATATTTTTAAATTAATGAAGTTGATCATTTTCTCAACTATGTCCCACGATATCCCCGGAACTCCAGAGAAATTTATATTTTCTCAGTCAAAATAATTGATCATTGTGTTGATAAGATGATATATTGCACTTCTGGAGTTGTGTATGTCAAAAGCAAAAATTTTGATATTTTCTATAATCTACTGCAGACCACAGTGTTGTTCAACCCTGAAAGTTCAATTAATTGAATTCATTAGTTTTGCGGCAACATTATAGTTGTTCATTTTTCTTGTTAACCAGATTGCTATTTTCTTGGTCTTCTGATTATTTTCATAATTTTTTGTATTATATTAATATTCTAAGATATTTTGGTACGTTTATTTTGGCCATTATTGGTGTGAAAGAGGAATTCTTACTTTGAATTCTCAATTCTTTTTTTACTGCAAGTTGTCAAGTATGCAAATACATTTATTTTATGATCTTATTATTGTGTAGCTACATATGTGGACCAAATGATTCATTGTTTATGCAAGAAAATAATTTTTTTTAAAAGATTTTTTAAAAACATCAGGTGCATCCCTTAAATGACATGACCATGTGGTGTCATGATGAGGTCTGGTCTGTAACAGTTCCAGGTTTGACCCTCTGTAATAACCCTGTGGTTTATCTCTCCTTCGCTGCTCCCTATTAGTTTAACAGCATGTACTGTGTGTCTATTGTCTGCAGCTGTGTGATATGAGAGAGAGAGAGAGAGAGAGCTCGGCCAGTGTCAGTGTGGGGACAGGTGTGAGGTTACCTGAGAAAGGTGCTTAAACGTGCCTGATGGCAGGGTGACAGAATGACACCAATAGGAGAAAGGAGGAGGAGGAGAGAGAGAGAGAGAGAGAGAGAGAGAGAGAGAGAGAGAGGGATAAATAGAGGTCAGTGTGAGGCAGCGTGAGGAAGAGGTGAGGAGGAGAGGAAGGAAAGGTTGAGTAAATGTTCATTCAAAGGAAATGATTTGTTGGAACCGGAGCACTGTTGTCTTCAGAGCAGACCGTCCCGATGTGTCTTTCCTCTGACCCCTGACCCTGATCTCTAACCTTTCAGATGTCTGGGTCAGACTGTGGTCATTGATTAAAAACCCTGCTGTGGCAAGAGGTGAAACGTAGAGGAGAGGGAGGGGGTGAGAGACAGACAGAGAGAGAGAGAGAGAGAGGCGGGGTGAGGAGAGGGGGGAATTGATGGAGGGAATTAGAGGGCGGGGAGCAGATTAAACAATGTTCTTTGCCTTGTGAATCTTTCATGCTGGTTCTTGAATAATACATCTGCTTTCATAAATGATTGAATCAGGGCGATTATGTGGTGCTTTGTCATTGTTTGTATATCTCTATGTGTGTTTGTGTGTGTGGTAGGTGTTGGTGTGTTTGTGAGTGTTCGCTATGTATGTGTTTGCTTGTGAACAAGAGAGGAAGGAGAAGAAGAAAATCTCTTCAGGAAGCAACAACCCCCCCCCCCCCCTCATCCCTACCCCCTCTCCACTCTCGCTTTCATCCCCTTTTTTTGGTTTCCTAGGTCTCACTTAATGTGTTGTGTGAGTGTGAGTGTGACTGTGAGTGTGAGTGTGTGTGTTTGTGTGTACTTTCGAACGTCTGAGTGTGAGTGTGTGCGTGTACTGATTGCATTATTGTGCATGTGCATGTGTGGCTGTGTGTGTCTGTGGGTCTGTCTGTCTGTCCCTCACTGTGTGTCTGAGTATGTGTGTGGCTGTGTGTGTCTGTGTGTGTGCGTCTGTCTGTCCCTCACTGTGTGTCTGAGTATCTGTGTGTGTGTGTGTGTGGTTGTGTGCTCTCATCATTTACACACTGGAAGAAACCCCAGCCCCCCCTCCTGGTCCTAACTGCCGTTGCTGTGGAGACAGTGTCAGCCACACGCTCGCTCCTCAATGATCATTTGACAATGTAGGGGGTGAGGGGTAAAGGATGTGTGCAATGTGTGTGTGTGTGTGTGTGTGTGTGTGTGTGTCTGTGTGTCTGTGAGTGTTCATCTATCTTTGAGAGGACCAGTTTGGCCTTTACACCTTATTCTTGAGGACATGGTGGGATACTGAGGAACATTTAGCTGCTTCTCACAACTTTAAAGATTTGTTATAGGGTTTAAGACTCAGTGTTAAGGTTCAGGATAGAATAAGGTTTAGTTTAAGGGTTTTGGTTAAGCGTCCTCACAATGATTGTACAAGTGTGTGTGAATGTGTGTGTGTGGGTGTGTGTGTGTGTGTGTGCGCAATGTGGAGCGATTACTGTGTGATTTAAGGGTAGAGCAGAGTGAGGGTGAGAGAGGAGGCAACGATAGAAAATCAGGTTAATGAAACATATTCTATACATGAAAATCTCATAAAACCATTGATGGGAAAAGAAAAGAGTATGAGAAAGAAGACACAACAGATAGAGGATGTATGTGTGTGTGTGTGTGTGTGTGCAATGTGGAGCGATTACTGTGTGATTAGCAGAGTGAGGGTGAGAGAGGAGGCAACAATAGAAAATCAGGTTAATGAAACATATTCTATACATGAAAATCTCATAAAACCATTGATGGGAAAAGAAAAGAGTATGAGAAAGAAGACACAACAGATAGAGGATGTGTGTGTGTGTGTGTGTGTCTGTGTGTGTGTGTGCGTGTGCGTGTGTGTGTGTGCATATGTGTGTGTACCATGATCTTAACATGATAAAGAAAAGAAAGTGGCATTTAGCCATCTCCCACTCGCTGGACCTCCTGGTAAAACGTGCCACACACATTACTGCCGTTTACCCAAAAATCGTTCAAATTAATTTGATTTTTATACATGCATTCCCAGGAGAAGGAGCAATTTGCAAATCATAGCATAAACAATTTAAAAAGTGGGGCTGGTGAGTTTCTACTGTAAACCACGAGGAAAAAGAACATCTCTCAGTATGTTTCAACCTCTTTACCCTGTCTGTGGTTCTCAGGGTTAAACCCATGTCTGAAAATGTAAATATTTCAAACCGAGTCCTGCACACAACTGTATATTTTACTGAAACAAGTTGGCACTGTAGTTTTTAACAAATTTTACTAAGAGAGTAAAGAGTGGGGAATATTTTCTGTTGGGGAATAATACGCACTTGTCCCTCTAGTGAGCTCTGGCATGATATGATTTATGCAGAATAAACTAGTGTCCATGTTCATCAGAAGGAATAACTACAGTGTGGTTCTTTGATGTGTTTTTAATCGTGTTCAGACAAGAATGAAGCTTTAATGCACAGAGGAACACACAATACATTAAGATTGTTTTGCTTTTATTGACAATAAGAAAAGTAAAGCACATAACCAGATTTATCCTGTAATATTATTTGCAGAAGCCCGGCAGGCCGAGATAATTCATCTCCAGGCTTCACAATGTCACCAGGTCGAACCAGGATCAAATATCTCCATGAAGAAAAAACACACACACACACACACACACACACACTTTGACATTTGTTTTTCTGTCCATGCATGCACATGCACACATGCACACATTATCCATGACGAGTCAATAGGGTGAGAAAGCCAGGTTGTTGACGTGTGTATTAGCCTGCCATATTTATTGGCTGCTGTGGTATTTTCGGGGGCTGGGTGGCTCTGTTCAACTTGACCTCTGCATTGATTTCCATGATACATGTTAGAGCTGCAAGGACACAGTGGCTTTTGATTTATGGCAGATGTCACATGAGTGTACACACACACACACACACAAACGCGCACACCCACGCGCACACATACGCACACACACGCACAAACACACCCACACATGCCTTAGGCTTTTGGCATTTGACAACTTCGCTCATAGTATTTTTTCTGCGTTGCACAGCAGCAGTTTTACTGTATGTACAAAAGAAAAGTTTATTTAATGTTTGTTGATGCTGTGGCAGTGACACAGAGACTGTCCTTCACCCGGAGCGCTGCTGAAGTCACTTTAAGCAAAAACAGAGGAAGAGAAAATGGATTTGAGAAGGTCAGAAAAGATTTGATTCAAAGATAAAACAATCATAACAAGCTCAAACTTATTTCATTTTTAATGATGGATTTTAAATATGTTAGTGGCAGATGAGTGTCCCTTAATTTGACTCCCATGTTTATCTTTTATTTCTTGCTTCCCTGTCATCTCTTCCCCCCATGTTTTTCATTTTACCTTGGTTAAGTGGGCTCAGTGCTGTACTGGAGCCAGAATCCATCTCTCATTTCAAGACTTTATTATAATATAAGTGGGACATGAAATTTATTGTGCACGTGTGTGTGTGTGTGTGTGTGTGTGTGTGTTTAAGTAATGCATACTGTATACATATGCTTATGTTGTAGTAGGTGGAGAAGCTGCTGGCAAACACACACATGGCCATATTTCTATTTCTATTCTATGTGTGGAGAGGCTCTGTATTCATGTAGGAGGCTGAGACGGGTGCTGCCACAAAGGAAGCTGCTGTCAGGCTCTCCTTTGCTGTTAATAGTGTGTGTGTGTGTGTGTGTCTCTGTCTTTGTGTGCAACTGCTTGTGCGTGTTTGTTCTCACTAGCGTGTGCGGATGAGCGGGGTCACGGAGCTCCACCTCAAGGGCACTGTTATTAATGAGATGAATAAAAGACTGTGGCAACAGCTTGATAACACAGAGGAGATAAAGAAAACCACACACATGCACACACACACACACACACACACACACACACACACACACACACACACACACACACACACACACAAACATCATATGGGAGCTGGGCGACTTTCTCCTGCCAAGAGAGAAAAAAAAAAAAGACAATAACAAAAGTGCAAAAACAACCATAATCTATTTTTTATGTTTTTCTATCCTCCAGAGACGGTGGAAATAAACCAGAAGAAAGGGTGCAAGAGAAAAGGAATAAATAAAACAATGTGTTCAGTAATTTCTCAACCGGAAAACAAACAAGTGAGCTGGTAGAAAAAAACACATCCTAATTGGTCAAAGAGCTGGTGTTGCTAATGAGCCCTTAATTAACACAGGACTCACTTAAAGCACATGTAGACACAACAACACACACACACACACACACACACACACAAGTATTTATACATCTATCTTTGTGAGTACACTCATTGATATAATGCATTCTCTATAGCTCGTTTCTCTAACCTGTGTCTGACCTGTGAATTCTAACAATGAATCGGAAAGTGTCCTCACTTTGTGATTTCTGTAATTCACCGGCCCTCAAAAAGAAACAAATACAAGTATAAACAAAAGGACACACACACCCACATACAGACTCACAAACACTTGTCCCGGCCTCACAACGATGGTATTGAAAGCAAATCAATACCATCGTCCTTCATAACTATACACACGCTCAAATAGGCAAACATGCTCTGGGATGTTTACATTCATTTAGAGCAAGCATAAAACTTTGATGTTTGATCTTACATGCAAGCATACAATCTCTCTCACACTCTCTCTCTCTCTCTCTCTCTCTCTCTCTCTCTCTCTCTCTCTCTCTCACACACACACACACACACACACAGCGACATATACATGCAGCCCTCTTGCTCACTGAGCTGAGGAGATTGGGATAAATGCCAACTGATTTTGACCCGAGGTGATAACGATAACTCCTGGTAGCTCACTCACGCACACTCAAACACACACACACGCACACAGTTATGACATTCAGACGCTCAAAGCGCACACATGCACCACCACGCATAGTAAAACTAATAAGTAGCTCGGTATATGATAACAAGCAGATGGCAGGAGGATTAGCCAAATGAAAGCACAGCAGCAAAAATTTGCCGGCATTAATAACGTTTCGGGGAGGTGGACTTGTCGACATGCACGAATACACACGCAGGCGAACACATAGGCCTATACATGTACAAGAAACAGTGAGGCAGAGAGAGAGAGGACGACAAAGAGAGAAAGACAGAAGGAAAGAAAGGAAAGAGCGGAGAGAGAGTCCACTGCCCCCGCTGGTCCTGCACCATCTGCATGTTCATGAACCATGTCAAAACATAATTGATTGAATGTGTCAGTGTGTGTTTGTTTGTGTGTGTGTGACAGAGAGAGAGAGAGAGAGAGAGAGAGAGAGAGAGAGAAAGAGAGAGAGACTGAGGGGGGAGAGAGACTGAGGGGGAGAGAGAGAGAGAGAGAGAGAGAGAAGCCTCTACAGAGAGCTGGTTAACAGCCGTTATAGGGCTGTTAGTGTCAGACAGGGCATGTATGCTTCATAATGCAGATGTGTGTTTGGACATACTTCACATGTGGAGGTGCCACAGTGTTCCAGCTGGGGGGGGGGGGTATGGTCTCTTATGCACAGAACAAACACAAACACACACACTCAGTGGTGTCGCTGTAACGAAGAGCCTGTTGATTACCCATGGGCATCGCTCTGTCTGCCACCTGGCTGCACCATGTTAGCAGGTTCTCAGTGAACTTGTATAGATGACTGCACGCACATGCACACACACACACACACATCCTGGCTTACTGCCCCCTCCTCTTCAACTCATTAACCCTTCTCCTTTGGTGAATCTAATTCTGTCTCAGCAGTAACCATGGGATCGTTTTCTTCAAACAAGCAGGCTCCACAAAATGTCAGTTCACTCCAATTTAAAAAAAAGAGCATCTTACCTCTAGTATCAGATGTAGCATCAGATGTTTTCCAATTTGTTTACTTCTCTTTTGAAATGTTCGTTCCTGAGATCCCTGCTGTAAATTCTCTCCATCCATCCATCCATCTATGCCACTTACCCTCTGAGGGTGGTGGGGGGAGCTCGAACCAATCAAAGCTGACATCCTGAACATGTCGCCCTTGGTCGCAGGGGAAACAAACTACCATTTACAATTACAATCAATTTAGAATCCGATCCACTACAATGAAAGTGATTTTGTCACTCACAAGAGAAACAATCTGGATATTTTGTTGGATATTTCTACCTTACTTAGAAATATGGCGGGGGTTATATTAATTTGTCAATTGCTAAACCATGAATTGCTTTCTACTTCTGTCCCAATTGATCCTAATGCCAAAAGTTACCTCACTTTTTCTGGACTAAAATGTAAAATATGTCCAACATTCTGTTGCACATGTAACCAGTGACACACACATACACACACACACACACACACACACACACACACACACACACACACACACACACACACACACACACACGGTTACAGGGCAAGAGTTTCCTCACATGCAATCTCTCTCCACCTTGTTCCGCTTCTGACTGTATTTACATAATCTGCATAATGATGCCGACTTTAATTGCCCACGCCCAGGTAAGGGATCATGTGGTTAAGTGGGAGATGATAATTATGTAAATAATTGGCCTGACCACAGCAAGCTGCTACTCTCTGCCACCCATCTGGAGAGAGAGAGAGAGAGAGAGAGAGAGAGATAGAAAGAGAGAAAGGAAAGAACTGAAGAGAAAGAGGGGGAAGGGTTAAGAAAGGAGCGACAGAGTGATGAAGGAATGGGAACAGTTTGAGTAGAAGGTGGAGGAAAGTTCATTCGCAGAGTCGCAATGGATGACAATTAGAAAATAGGAAATGTAAATAGCGTAAAAAGGGATGAATGATTGAAATGTACAATTGTCTTCATGTTTGCTTATAGAAAAGTTAATCTTCAGTTCTAGAAAGATCCAAACACACTAACTAAAAATGAAGACAGGACTTGGTGCTCTCGACACACCTAAAGGCCAAGTCTAATTACTTGCTCTATTTATGTAACTTCAATGAAAACTCTCCATTCAACAGTCAATTGATCCAACAAACAGGCACAGTAATGTGTGTGTAGTCAAAGACTGTATGTGTTTGTGCCTTGGAGCTTCATGGCTGTTTAAAAACATATCCAAAATGTGTTCAAACTTTAAACAAATATTGGATTCAACATGATCACGAGCTCCACAGACGTAGGATTAGAGCCACAGAGTACACATGGTGATTCATCTTAGATATCCAGAAATGTCAGAAAACGGTCAAATACACATGTAGTCCAGAGGAACGGTTAGGGGCTGCATGAATAATAAAGGACTATTTTGTGAGTAAAAGTACTTCCTATCTTACTATATTGATGAGATTTCCTCCAAAACCCATTTTATTTGCCTCCACGAAGGAGGTTATGTTTTCATGTGTGCTTGCTTGTTAGTTAGCAGGATGAAAAAATACAGGATGGATTAAGAAATGGGAACAGGTGTGGTGTGGGTTGGGAAAGAACACACAACATTTGGGTGCAGATCTGGATTAGGGGGTAGATCGGGGAAATTTTCATCAGTTATTTTAACATTGTGAGGTTTACAGTGTTTTTCAACATTTTCGTTGACTTCCCGGGAAGTAATTTCGGAAAAAACTCTATGACATGTATAGCCTTGTGTGATCATTTGGTGCAGATCCAAATAAAAACTTGGAAGTTGTGAATTTAAATGTTTTTTTTACTAGGGACCTGTTGGGCTTCACCGGAGTGTCGTTCTAGTTCAAATCTAGATAAGATAACACCTATTTCATTACATGACAAAAATGATTTACATTTTTCTGTTTGAAATTGTATCATCACTGCTGAAAAACATCAAATGCTATTAACAGAAGTCCCAGATACTGCACTTTGAGCTACAGATTGTTTAAAAACAAATTGTGTGTGTGTGTGAATAAAATTGAAATCTTCACACTTCATTTCATTTCATTTCCACCCCAACATTGATCCTCTGACCCCTGACCCTTCACCTTAGCTCCACATTGATCTTAAATCGTAACCATAAACTCCCCAAACTTGCCCAATTAAAGCCATCATATTCTTCCATATGATTCTAGAGGTATTATGGCACCCAAACATCCAGACACGCACACAGACAGGAGAACACATACACATCTGCCACTGTATCCGCTGCACAGATGGTAAAGGCAGCAGCCCCTTCACACAGACAAAGGGAAGGTAATTCTCTCTGCAGGACATGAACAGAGCTGGAAAAGAGCAGCACACACCGACACTCCCCTCCCTGTTTCCTCGTCTCAGCCCCAGGCCAACAAACATCACAGGAGTAAACTGACAACGTGAGCACTTGTGTTTGTGTGCGCATAAAATGTGTTGGTTTGTGCATAAAATGTGTGCTTGTGTGTGTGTGTGCGTGTGCGCTGCTGAAATGGGCTTGAGGAGCAGACGGGAAAAATAAGAGAAGAGGAGAGAGAGGGAGAAAATGAGAGAGATAAAATGAAAAAGAGAGGGACAGTGCAGAGAGGAAGGAGGTAATAAACCGGATTAGGGCTTATCTTTACAGCATTGTGTTTGTGTGTGAGTGTGTGCGTGAGTGTGTGTGTGTAAGTGTGTGTGTGTGTGTGTGTGTTCGTGTGTGTGTTTTGCCTGAGGACAGAGTGACTCCAGCATTACCTCTGCCAATGTGTCTCCATCCCCAGGTATCTCTTCTCTCTGGACTCCCTCTGCTTTGTGTGCTGGTACACAATGTACTCAACGTGCGTGCATGTGTGAGTGTGTGTGTTAATGTGCGTGTCTGTGTGTGTATATATGCATGCATGCACCTTTATAGTTGCTCTGGCTAAAGTCTGTGTGTTTTGAGGGTGTGAATGAATGAGTGAGAGTAAATACAAGTGTGTGTGTGTGCGTGTGTTTTGTCAGTGAATCTTTTCCACTTTGTGTATATTTAAGCCCACTGTGCTGCACAGTGCCTCTGAACACCCAAGCTTGCATCATGTGAACTTGTTTTCATACTTCATAAATACTTCATACCTACTTCAGACGTACTTCATACATACTTCATACACACTTCATGCATACTTTCTCTGGGTTAAAAGACTTAGCGTTAAGGTAAGGGTTGAGGTTAGGATTAAGGTTAAGGTTAGGATTAGGGCATTGTTTAAGGTTAAGCATTTAGTTGTAGTGGTTAAGGTTAGGGTACAGGGGGCAAGGTAATGCATTGTGCCAGTGGATTTAGTCACAATTAGAGTACTTAATACTGACAATGTTTGTAATCTCCTACCTGACCAGAGCTAACAGGCTGCTCCAGCGTCTCACTTTCACCGCACAGGGAGGGAGGAATACATTTAAATAATCAGGGGTTTGGGTTCATGGCTGATATTATGCCTCGCTGCTTTTGTAAATGAGCATCTGTGTGTGTGTTTGCGTGTGAGCAAGTGCATCTGTTTTCCAAGACATCTGTGGATGTATTGGTGGATTGTTCCTGAAGCAGTGTCCCCATCCCTGTGCTCTTCTTTCCCAGAGACACAGACAGAGAGTCAGCAAGAGAGGAGGAGACAGAGACACTGTACATGTGCCTGTGTGTTTGTGCATACAAATGTGTGTATGCTTGCGTGTGATGGATAGAGGGCTTTATGAGAGAGGAATAGGCTAATGACCAGGTCTCCAGAGGCTGTAAGATTCCTGGAGCTATTACTGCCGGAGTTCATAATGGCCTCTGTGCTCGGCCTCTTTTACACGCTACTTAATGGGGGATCCGACCGTCCACTGCCAAGTATAACCCACCCGGAGAATACGCACCGCTGTGCGCTTTGACCCCGACGCTGCACACCAACACGCACAAAAACACACAGAGCAACACTTTATATATTCTAGAGGAGGGTTCAGCTTCTCTTTCATGCACCTGCAGTTGAACACAAACACACACCAGCTCGTTTGTACAATTTACAGTTTGTCTTTCCCTCTTGTGTGCACACACACACACACACACACACATACACACACGCACACACACACACAAACACACACGCACATACTATCCAACCTAGGTCACAAAGGATGGAGGTGAGACACCCACCTCAGAGAAAACTGAGAGTCTGCCTGCAGCGCACAGCCAAACCATAAATCATGTCAGGCTACACTAGTCTCTGTAGACACACACATGCGCACACACACACACACACACACATTGCTCTTCCCTCTTTTCTCTTGTGTAGGTTTGAGTACAAGAGAGAGGGATTTGGGGATTATAGGGGAGCCTCACTTTTTTCTTTTCTTTTTGTTGCTTCCTTCAGTTCTTCTTGTTTCCGTAGAGAGAAAAAGTGGGGAAGAAGGGGGCTGCTAATCTGTGTGTTTGTATGTGTATGTGTGTGTGTTTGCATGAATGTATAAATGTGTGTCTATTAGAGTGTAACACATACCAGTGTGTGTTTATACATGCTTATGTGTGTGCCCCTTTCATCGCTGAATGGATCTCGGAGAAAGACTTGAAGGAGACAGTATATTCATTGAGGAAAACATCAAGGCTGTTTGGCGTAACTGTGTGTCTGGCATCTTAGAAATGCATGAAGAAGAGAGGAAGAGATGAAGAGGAGGCTGGAGAAATGAAAAGTGAGCGGGTAGAAGAGGAGAGACAAGGTAGAGATCTACCCGCAGAAGCGCAAATCAATGCAAAACAGCTGTTAAATAGCTGCAAAGTGGAGCAGCTGCTCTGGAGCTGCTGAGAGAGGGATGGGGAGATGAAGGGATGAATGATCAAGAAACGTAGAGAGAGAGAGAGAGAGAGAGAGAGAGAGAGAGAGAGAGAGAGAGAGAGAGAGAGAGAGTGAGAGAGAGAGAGAGAGAGAGAGAGAGAGAGAGAGAGAGAGAGAGAGAGAGAGGGAGGCCCAGGGGACATGTTGAAATATTAGACTAAATGAAGCAGGCTGAGGGAGCTTATAGCACATGATGACAGATGAATATTAATAAACCTGTTTGTAACTTTATATTTCATAGAGTATCGAACAGGAATTCCTACAGAAAAAAAACTAGAGATCTTATCGGACATCATATGGGGAGATTAAAGGTATAAATAGTAAATACTTCATAAAAATACAACTATAACGCAATCACATGTGTTATATTGAGAATGGATTCAATTTTGTAATCTTAAACTCTATCTACTTTTTACTCTGCTGAGCAATACGTTGTCTTCGAGGTCATTGTTTCAGTTAAACTGGCCACAGGTCAGCTCTTATCAAACTCATATAATCAAATAACAGTCCAGGCCCATGCTGTAAAAAGATCTATGGCAAAATCAGGGTTTGGCAAGTGAAATGAATTTAATGAATTAAAATGATACCATAGTGAAAGCGATATCTCTCCTTTCATCTCAGAAAAACGTTCCGTGCCATAACGAATCTTGATATTGCTAGTTTGCATTAATCCTGGGATTTACTGCCCTCTTGTGGCCACAGCTAGCTATTTTCTATGGAAGCTAGGTTGACTCCAAGGCTTGGCTTCTATTCTGTCGCAATCGATAGTTGCAAATTCGGATTGTGTATAATCCTGGGATCTTTGACTGGTGACTAGCTACATCGGCCAATAGTCAGTTACTAATATTTTGGAGATAACCATAGAGGAGATATTTTTTTATAATGATGATTTATTAAAAGAATCAAAGATATTTTTTACCAATGAGTAAATAATACTATCAGTGTTGTTAATTTAGGTGGTTGTAGTGATGATGAGTATAGACGTAGACTATCCGGTTACCTGTGCTTGTTATAATTAGTCAGTTAGGTTTAATTGGAGTGTGTGTGTGCAGCAGCAGGAGGAACCGGCTTGAACAGACCTGATTGTCTCCCGTGGACAGTAAACATGTCCAGGCTTTGAGGTATCAGGACTCTGGGGCCACATCTTCTTCTTCTCTCCATCATCCCTCCATCATCTCTCCAGGGACGTCAGTGGAGCAGGTGCTGGCCCTCCTCCTCCTCCTCCTCCTCTGATACCCCGCCTCTCTCTCTCTCTCTCTCTCTCTCTCTCTCTCTCTCTCTCTCTCTCTCCCTCTCTCTCTCTCTCTCCCTGAGGGCAGTTAACGTGTCGTCCTCCTCCTGTCCACATCTCTGTTAGTGTGTGTTGTAGTGCTGCTGCTGTCGGGAGGATCACACAGTATTTCGCTGCACACACACACACACAGACACACAGACACACACGCACCGGCTGTAGTTTATCCACATGAGGATGAGCAATAACCGTGGATTGTGTTTTCTTTGATGAGGAGGTAAGCCTGTCTGTTTATTGACGTTTTAATATGAAATGTCCCAGGGTTTTGCTTTTGAGTAATAGTCCGTGCCTTTTAAAGTTCACACAGGGTTCAATGATGACTGGATTATTATGGTCTGTTCTGCTGAGTGCTGACTTTCTCTAATGACCTTAAAGAGGCTGCATTTATAAAACCCTGAAACAGGCTGCATCTTAATTATATAAAGGCTTTACTTTGTGTGTAGATATCAACAGTGACACATCTGACGTGTGTTGGCTGCTTGAGTTTTCACTTCCATCCTCACTTTATTTCACACTGTGTCATTTTTTGTCAAGCTCGCACTGACAACAGGAAGTTACAGGCGGTATTGAATGAGTGTTTTTAATCGAAGCCGTTTTACTCGATCAAATGGGCATTGTGTGATTGAATCAGTCTGGAAAGTGGCTGAGCTCGAAGACGCAGTGAGAAAACTGCTTCCTGTTTCTGCTTTTATAATAAAGCACCATTGAGACGTGTCTCAATGACCTACAATGAAACTGAGTGTAGCATTGAAAAGAAAGCGCCAGTTCTTTCACGTCTACAACTTATATTCACTTGGAAGTTGTATATCCTTAGTTGTATACCCGTGTAGAAAATATCGCATGCTTTTGTTTCCAAGTCAGACCAGTTCACTTCCGGTTTGTCCGAGTCGAGGATTTAGGACTTGACGCAGCAGCAGCAGGAGGTGTGACGTCACAGCTCCATTGTTGTGTTATTATCTTTCTTGTCAAACTTGTCGCTGATCAAACAGAGTCACTGTTTAAACTGCGGCGGCTGCAGTGAAGCCGCAGGAAGACGGAGCCGGTGTCACCCAGTGGGTGCCTCCCCCCCCCCGTTAGTCACCCAGCAGCACCCATGGGATTTAGAGGAGTCGCTCTTTAATCCGGGACCTTTAACAGCGCCTGTATTGTTTGGCGGAGGTAGATGCCGCCGGGCGCATTAGCAGCAGTCAAGCGGATCACGTCGCTTTTGTGTGTGTACACAGCCCGCAGGTGGAGTTCAACAGACACACACACCCACACGCAAACACACACACACACAGTGGATACATGCGCCATGTGCTGCCCATGACCTGCCGTAGACCAGCTGCTCAGCAGGGGTCACTGAGAAAACCTCCAATCTCTTTAATTACCTCCCTCTCAAATAGAGAGATACTGTAAACCCAGCCTACACACACACACACACACACACACACACACACACACACACGCGCGCGCGCGCGCGCTTACACACGTTTGTACTTCTGTAGTATGACACTCATTGACATAATACATCTAACGCACTGCTGAGCTCACCGGTTTGTTCTTGTCCAACACCTATCATTGCACTGTTAATCCTGTGTAAACTTGCATATGATAATTTCAACCTGAAACTTCCCTAGCCCCTAACCTTAAGCATAACCATCCAAACTGGTTTTGGAAATAACAATCCCATTCATTTTCTGAACATGATTTTGATTACCAGCCATTATGTTATGCTGGTTATACACTCAAAATTATTTTTATAAGGTTTTTATGAAACGTCAATGGAGAAAATGAATGTGAAAAATGTTTGAGAAATGGCTGTGGCTCAGAGGGTCATCCAGTAACCAGAGGGTCGGTGGTTTGATCCCTGTCTGCCCTCGGTTTGCATTATAAGTGTTCTTCAATCCCGGATGACTGTGTGATAGTAAAAGCGCTGCGTATAGTAGTCTTTGTATAAAGTGGGTGACTTGTATCATAAAGTATTTTGATGGGCCAATAAGACTTGAGAAGCTCAATATAAATCCAGTCAAGCAAAAATAAATGTCCAACCTTTTAAATATGAGGATTTGCACTTTCTTCTTTTCTATATCGTTATATAATAGATATGGATCTTGACTAAACAAGACAAACAAAGGATGTTTAATAGTCCAACAGATTAATTGATATAAGAAATACTTCGTTCTTGACCTTGGAGCCCACAGTAGAAAACTAAAAAGAAACTCTCACTACAGACAAGCTTTTCTCCCGTCAGTATGTGTTCTTCAGCTTTAGATCATGTTACATCTTTATCAACAGACGAGTTTGCCAAGTTATCATGGAACTGTAGATGTTCACTTGTAGGAATTTAAGCGCAGATCATCTGAGGGTGGTTTACTGACAAAAGGACAGTTGAGGGAATAGTCTCAGCAAAATAAACTTTTAGTTCCATTAAAATAAATCTTGACATAATTCACTTAACAATTACGAGTAGACAGCCCTAAACGAGACACCTGCAGGATCGTATATTGTTTTTGATTTTGTTGTGATATATCAAATGTTATATCCTTGGTTATAGTCCAGGGTTACTTTGGATTAGAAGTGAAATGATTTATTAATGAGTCAATTAACAGAAAACTAATTAGCAACTATAACTGTGCCAAAACTTAACCGGCAACAGTCACTGTTCTTAGTCTTTTCATAGTCCTCTATATTAATAATAATCATATATAATCCTATACGTGGGCTTTCTTGTGTTAGTCCGTGAGAACGAGACTCTATAGATGTTGACTGGGACTCAGAAACTGGGATGGACTTTTTAACCGGTTTTACCAGTACACAAAAAAAGATTAGGCAGGATTATAAACGGGAGATGACTAGATAATTAAAATATGCATAACTTGCAGCTCTGCATATGCTATTGAATTAATCTTATCAGCGTCATTTGTCTCTTCCACATCTTTAAAAAACCGAGGAAGACGAGTCAGATGAGCAGGGTGAGGGTTAAAAATTACTCACTCGGGTGGAAATTACTTTGTTACAGACGTAACTGACTCATGTTTCAGTCACAGGAACAAACTGCTCACATGCAACTCGCAGCCAAATGGCACGAATTCAAGTT